>NC_060209.1:195005833-196251250 GCF_021130785.1 Homalodisca vitripennis | reverse complement strand
GTTTATAGTGAAAACGTGTTCCGTTTATGGGTTCTACAGGGTTTATTGTTAATACACCCGTTGTTGTTAATATTCAAAACGTGTAACGTTTGTTGGGTTCTACAGAGTTTGTTGTCAATACGCCTGTTGTTGTTAATAGTCAAAACGTGTTACGTTTATGGGTTCTACAGAGTTTATTGTCAATACGCCTGTTGTTGTTAATAGTCAAAACGTGTAACGTTTGTTGGGTTCTACAGAGTTTGTTGTCATACGCCTGTTGTTTTTTAATATTCAAAACGTGTTACGTTTATTGGTTCTACAGAGTTTATTGTCAATACGCCCGTTGTAGTTAATAGTCGAAAACGTGTTACGATTATGGGTTCTTCAGAGTTTATTCTTTATACGCCCGTTGTAGTTAATAGTCGAAACGTGTTACGTTTATGGGTTCTACAGTGTTTATTGTCAATACGCCCGTTGTTGTTAATAGTCAAAAACGTTTTACGTTTATTGGTTCTACAGAGTTTATTGTCAATACACCCGTTATTGATAATAGTCAGAACGTGTTACACTTAATTGGTTCAACAGTGTTTATTGTCAATACGCCCGTTGTTGTTAATACTGAAACGTGTTCCGTTTATGGGTTCTACAGAGTTTATTGTCAATACGCCCGTTGTAGTTAATAGTCGAAACGTGTTACGATTATGGGTTCTTCAGAGTTTATTTCTTTATACGCCCGTTGTAGTTAATAGTCGAAACGTGTTACGTTTATGGGGTTCTACAGTGTTTATTGTCAATACGCCCGTTGTTGTTAATAGTCAAAACGTTTTACGTTTATTGGTTCTAACAGAGTTTATTGTCAATACACCCGTTATTGATAATAGTCAGAACGTGTTACACTTAATTGGTTCAACAGTGTTTATTGTCAATACGCCCGTTGTTGTTAATACTGAAACGTGTTCCGTTTATGGGTTCTACAGTGTTTATTGTCAATACACCCGTTGTAGTTAATAGTCAAAACGTGTTACGTTTATGGGTTCTACAGTGTTTATTGTCAATACACCCGTTGTAGTTAATAGTCAAAACGTGTTACGTTTATTGGTTCTACAGTGTTTTATTGTCAATACGCCGTTGTTGTTAATAGTCAAAACGTTTTACGTTTATTGGTTCTACAGGAGTTTATTGTCAATACACCCGTTATTGATAATAGTCAGAACGTGTTACGTTTATTGGTTCTACAGTGTTTATTGTCAATACGCCCGTTGTTGTTAATACTGAAACGTGGTCCGTTTATGGGTTCTACAGTGTTTATTGTCAATACACCCGTTGTAGTTAATAGTCAAAACGTGTTACGTTTATTGGTTTTATAGTGTTTATTGTCAATACACCCGTTGTAGTTAATAGTCAAAACGTGTTACGCTTTTTGGTTCTACAGTGTTTATTGTCAATACGCCCGTTGTTGTTAATAGTCAAAACGTGTTACGTTTATTGGTTCTACAGAGTTTATTGTCAATACACCCGTTATTGATAATAGTCAAAACGTGTTACGTTTATGGGTTCTCTAGAGTTTATTCTTAATACGCCCGTTGTTGTTAATACTGAAACGTGTTCCGTTTATGGGTTCTACAGTGTTTATTGTCAATACACCCGTTGTAGTTAATAGTCAAAACGTGTTAGTTTATTGGTTTTATAGTGTTTATTGTCAATACACCCGTTGTAGTTAATAGTCAAAAACGTGTTACGTTTATTGGTTCTACAGTGTTTATTGTCAATACGCCCGTTGTTGTTAATACTGAAAAACGTGTTCCGTTTATGGGTTCTACAGTGTTTATTGTCAATACACCCGTTGTAGTTAATAGTCAAAACGTGTTACGTTTATTGGTTTTATAGTGTTTATTGTCAATACACCCGTTGTAGTTAATAGTCAAAAACGTGTTACGTTTATTGGTTCTACAGTGTTTTATTGTCAATACGCCCGTTGTTTTTAATACTGAAACGTGTTTCCGTTTTATTGGTTCTACAGAGTTTATTGTCAATACACCCGTTATTGATAATAGTCAAAACGTGTTACGTTAATGGATTCTCCAGAGTTTATTCTTAATACGCCGTTGTTGTTAATACTGAAACGTATTCCTTTTATGGGATCTACAGTGTTTATTGTCAATACACCGTTGTAGTTAATAGTCAAAACGTGTTACGTTTTTTTGGTTCTACAGTGTTTATTGTCAATACACCCGTTGTAGTTAGTAGTCAAAACGTGTTACGTTTATGGGTTCTACAGTGTTTATTGTCAATACGCCCGTTGTAGTTAATACTGAAACGTGTTCCGTTTATGGGTTCTACAGTTTTTATTGTCAATACACCCGTTGTAGTTAATAGTCAAAACGTGTTACGTTTATTGGTTCTATAGTGTTTATTGTCAATACGCCCGTTGTTGTTAATAGTCAAACGTGTTACGTTTTTTGGTTCTACAGTGTTATTGTCAATACGCCCGTTGTTGTTAATAGTCAAAAACGTGTTACGTTTTTTGGTTCTACAGTGTTTATTGTCAATACACCCGTTGTAGTTAATAGTCAAAACGTGTTACGTTTATGGGTTCTACAGTGTTTATTGTCAATACGCCCGTTGTAGTTAATAGTCAAAACGTTTTACGTTTTTGGTTCTACAGTGTTTATTGTCAATACACCCGTTGTAGTTAGTAGTCAAAACGTGTTACGTTTATGGGTTCTACAGTGTTTATTGTCAATACGCCCGTTTGTAGTTAATACTGAAACGTGTTCCGTTTATGGGTTCTACAGTTTTTATTGTCAATACACCCGTTGTAGTTAATAGTCAAAACGTGTTACGTTTATGGGTTCTACAGTGTTTATTGTCAATACACCCGTTGTAGTTAATAGTCAAAACGTGTTACGTTTTTTGGTTCTACAGTGTTTATTGTCAATACACCCGTTGTAGTTAGTAGTCAAAACGTGTTACGTTTATGGGATTCTACAGTGTTTATTGTCAATACGCCCGTTGTAGTTAATACTGAAACGTGTTCCGTTTATGGGTTTCTACAGTTTTTATTGTCAATACACCCGTTGTAGTTAATAGTCAAAACGTGTTACGTTTATGGGTTCTACAGTGTTTATTTGTCAATACACCCGTTGTAGTTAATAGTCAAAACGTGTTACGTTTATTGGTTCTATAGTGTTTATTGTCAATACGCCCGTTGTTGTTAATAGTCAAAACGTGTTACGTTTTTTTGGTTCTACAGTGTTTATTGTCAATACACCCGTTGTAAGTTAATAGTCAAAACGTGTTACGTTTTTTGGTTCTACAGTGTTTATTGTCAATACACCCGTTGTAGTTAATAGTCAAAACGTGTTACGTTTTTTTTGGTTCTACAGTGTTTATTGTCAATACACCAGTTGTAGTTCATAGTCAAAACGTGTTACGTTTATGTGTTCTGCAGTGTTTTATTGTCAATACACCCGTTGTAGTTAATAGTCAAAACGTGTTACGTTATGGGTTCTCCAGAGTTTATTCTTAATACGCCCGTTGTTGTTAATACTGAAACGTGTTCCGTTTATGGGTTCTACAGTGTTTATTGTCAATTACGCCCTTTGTTGTTATTACTGAAACGTGTTCCGTTTATGGGTTCTACAGTGTTTTATTGTCAATACACCCGTTGTAGTTCATAGTCAAAACGTGTTACGTTTATGGGTTCTACAGTGTTTATTGTCAATACACCCGTTGTAGTTAATAGTCAAAACGTGTTACATTTATGGGTTCTCCAGAGTTTATTCTTAATACGCCCGTTGTTGTTCATACTGATAACGTGTTCCGTTTATGGGTTCTACAGTGTTTATTGTCAATACACCCGTTGTAGTTTAATAGTCAAAACGTGTTACGTTTATTGGTTCTATAGTGTTTATTGTCAATACACCCGTTGTAGTTAATAGTCAAAACGTGTTACTTTTATTGGTTATACAGTGTTTATTTGTCAATACGCCCGTTGTTGTTAATACTGAAACGTGTTCCGTTTTTGGGTTCTACAGTGTTTATTGTCAATACACCCGTTGTAGTTAATAGTCAAAACGTGTTACGTTTATGGGTTCTACAGTGTGTATTGTCAATACACCCGTTGTAGTTATTAGTCAAAACGTGTTACGTTTATTGGTTCTACAGTGTTTATTGTCAATACGCCCGTTGTTGTTAATAGTCAAAACGTGTTACGTTTATTGGTTCTACAGTGTTTATTGTCAATACGCCCGTTGTTGTTAATAGTAAAAACGTGTTACGTTTATTGGTTCTACAGAGTTTATTGTCAATACACCCGTTATTGTTAATAGTCAAAACGTGTTACGTTTATGGGTTCTCCAGAGTTTATTCTTAATACGCCCGTTGTTGTTAATACTGAAACGTGTTCCGTTTATGGGTTCTACAGTGTTTATTGTCAATACACCCGTTGTAGTTAATAGTCAAAACGTGTTACGTTTATTGGTTCTACAGAGTTTATTGTCAATACACCCGTTGTTGTTAATAGTCAAAACGTGTTACGTTTATGGGTTCTACAGTGTTTATTGTCAATACACCCGTTGTTGTTCATACTGAAAACGTGATACGTTTATTGGTTCTACAGAGTTTATTCTCTTAATACGCCCGTTGTTGTTAATACTGAAACGTGTTCCGTTTATGGGTGTTACAGAGTTTATCGATAATACGCCCGTTGTAGTTAATAGTCAAAACGTGTTACGTTTATTGGTTCTACAGTGTTTATTGTCAATACACCCGTTGTTGTTCATACTGAAACGTGTTCCGTTTATGGGTTCTACAGTGTTTATTGTCAATACGCCCGTTGTTGTTAATAGTCAAAACGTGATACGTTTATTGGTTTCTACAGAGTTTATTCTCTTAATACGCCCGTTGTTGTTAATACTGAAACGTATTCCGTTTATGGGTGTCTACAGAGTTTATCGATCAATACGCCCGTTGTAGTTAATAGTCAAAACGTGTTACGTTTATTGGTTCTACAGTGTTTATTGTCAATACACCCGTTGTAGTTAATAGTCAAATTGTGTTACGTTTATGGGTTCTACAGTGTTTATTGTCAATACACCCGTTGTAGTTAATAGTCAAAACGTGTAACGCTCAGAGTTTATTGTTAATACGCCAGATGTTGTCATAAGTCAAGACGTCTTATGTTTGTGGGTTTCTGCAGAGTTTATTGTTAATTCGCCCGTTGCTGTTAATAGTCAAATGTGTTATGTTTGTGGGTTTCTACACAGTTTATTGTTAGAATGACCGTTTTAGGTCACGATAGTAATTATTATTATCTTTGATTGTATGAGATGATTTTTTTCCTCATTGCCGTAAATTGAGACACGGCAAACCTAAGCACTCGAGTGCCATCTGTGGAGTGAGAAGTCAGGTAGCAAATATTTTAACGGTAGCAATCAAAGTTACGTGGCGCAGCCTAGCGTCAGACCTCAGCACTAACAACAGTCTCTCGGACCTCAACAACCTCATCCATATAGTGACGTCATAAATAACTAATACAATAAAACCTGTCACTGACGTTGCTTGACTTTGCATGGTCTCTGCCGCTGAAGTATCAAGATCATATTCACTGGTTAATCTTAATTAATTTAAGAATCAGTTTGGTGTCGTCCTATCACATTAAATTGACGATCACATTAGTGTTCTCTGGTGTGTTTGGAGGCTTGTTCCTACCACTCTCCTCCTCCACCCAATGTGAGTGGTAGTCGTCACTTGGCTATCAGCCAAGCACATCTGGTAAACACCGGGATGGAAATATGCCGCACGTTTTGCCAAACTGACTGAACATGATGATGCCCATCTGTTTCTATTGTTAAGGGGCGTGTCTTTGTACTTGGTACAATAGCTGTCACAACAGATCACTCTATTATTATCTGTCCAATGTTCTAATTGCGTAGATTTGTTATTCAGGTTAATCTCTATCCAAATTTTTTGGAACTGTCTATATAAAATCTTAATTTATCCTTTGAGCATTAAATTAGTACCTTTTATTTTTATCCAAGTAGGTTACTAAGTGATTTAAGCAGTAAAATATCGACATTAAAGAAAATGTATATGTCGTACATGGCTATATGTAATACTAGCGACCCGCCCGCTACTTCGTTAGCGTCTTTTATGATTTCTTACGATATTATTTTGTTTAAAACTTCTTATATCAGAAAGATAGATGCATGTCACCGCTGACTACATTGTACACGCGCTGTACCGCGCCTCCGGCCAGCCGGTACCGCCGCAACCGTGATGCCCCTACATTTTAACTTAGAACATAATTTTGATCTATCTCGCAGAGCTATTATTTGCAATATAAGTGCAAAAATGTGTTTATTTACGACTTGAAATTATCAGTGAATGAATGAATGAATGAATGAATGAAATATCGTTTTATTCCCAGCCACAAGTATATACATGGTGCATACCTAAAGAAAGAAAAGAAAAAAATAAGCATATTGTTGATTAATTTTTCAAATTAATAATCTTAAAATAAGTGTAACTAATTATAACTAAAAACACCTTGATATAATAAAAAAAAGGAAATAGTGTACATGGGCAAGAGCCTGTGCGTAGACTAAGTTGCAGTGTGAGCTAAGTTAATAATATGGGAAATGATAATGAAGAAGTTAAAAGAAAGTTTAACTAACATATTACGATTAACAAAAAAGAAAGAAACAATAAAAAATAAATAAAATAACAATAATAAACATAGTTTATTATAATTTAGAAAAAGTAAGTCTGGGTTTCAGCTTGGAACTGTCTAATATGTAATATATAACTATCTCATTCTAATTATGTCTGAAAGAACTTGTGCCTATTAATAGTAGATGATTGGTGATGGTATGTGGGGGAGGGGTACAGTAAGTGAGTCGGTGAGAGTGTATTGTCTTGTGTTATGTTATGTTGTGAGGTCAACGGTCAGGTCGGCCCAGAGAGATAACAGCCTCGGTGTCCTCCGAACTCAGCGCAATAAGCCACTCTGTCACTTGCTTTTTGAAAATAAAGAGAGAGGGTAAATTGAGCAAATCAACGTTCTGGTATTTTTGACACATATTACGATAAATAATTTGAGATAAGTAAAAGCAGTTTGTTTTGGAAAAGGTTTTAACATATTGCGGAACAACTATACCAACATTCTCAGAGAAGCGGGTGTTATGAGGATGTGATACTCTTTCGAAAATGTTTTCTGAGTGTTTATACATATGAACTAAAATAAATTTTACAAACAACTGACGAATTGTTAGGACACCAATTTCTGAGAAAAGATTATCAGTTGGATATCTCCGATGTTTTTTAAAGGCTACTTTAAGAATAGATTTTTGAATTACACAAAGCGGTTGTAAAATTGTTTTTTAAGCTCCTCCAAATGCAATAATACCAAACGATAACAAAGACTGAATATAAGCATGATAGGCCATTTTAATTTCTTTTTCTTCTAATATTTCACTAAGCTGATTAAAAGCAAAGATATATTTCCGTAATTTATTTTTTAAGACTTGTACATGATCAGTCCACTTCATATTTGAATCAAATAAAATTCCTAGGTATTTATACGAATACACTTTGTTTATTTCACTGCAAAAGCACGCGTTATTAAAGGGACTTCCACAGACATGAATTTTTAAATTATCGAGTTGGTAATCAGTTGTTTTACGTAACGAAATAGGCATGAATTTGGTTTTTGATATATTTAAGGATAAAATATTTTGGTCAAGCCAATTTTTTAGTAAGAAAAGGTCTGATTCTGCCTTGTTTTTTACCTCCTTCCACGTTGAACCAGTAATGAAAATAAGAGTGTCGTCTGCAAATAAAGTTAATTTACCATTGGTTTGAAGCTTTGAAATATTATTAATATAAATTAAGAAAAGAACAGGGCCAAGATTCGAACCCTGGACTACGCCGTAGTCCACTGGCAGAACATCGCTTGACACCTCGCCTAGCGAGACAATCTGTAGCCTATCTGTGAAATAGCTACGGAACCACGCGAGGGCGCTACCCCGCACCCCGATGAACTCAAGTTTTCGTAACAAACGGTTTCTGTCAACTGAATCAAAAGCTTTTTTAAATCTAAAAAAATTAGCATACTACGTTTATTATACGATATTGCCTCATTTATACCTTTGTTAATGTGAAATAAAGCATCAGATATGTCTTTGTCATTTCTAAACCCATATTGAGAATTGCAAATAATTTGAAACTGTTGGAGATAGAAAACAAGTTGGTCTTTGACAATTTTTTCTATGATCTTAGCTACAACACTTAACAAAGAAATTGGACGGTAATTATTCATGTCTGTGAAGTCATTGGATTTATGCAGTGGAATAATTTTTGCTAATTTTAAATTATCCGGAAAAACACCCGAAGTCAAGCTCAGGTTTACAATGTGCAAGAGAGGTGCGCAGATTAAATGTATGTTATCCTTAAGAACGAAGGCCGAGATACCATCATGACCAGGTGCCGACCCTCCGCGAAGACCCATGGCGTAACGTACTATGTCGAGTTGAGTGACAGTATTGAAAGTAAAGTTAGGGTCAAGTGAATAGTCTGCGTCATTGATGACCGGAGCCCCTCCAGAGTTGAGTGAGCCGGCTAACCTAGAGCCCACAGACGTGAAAAAGGAATTAAAATCATTAGAAATTTGCAATTTTAAATTCAAGTCATTTGAAGAGCCAGGTAGGTATTTCTCGAAAGGGAACGATTCTTTGTGGTTATGTCTACCAGACAGCTCGTTAATAATTTCCCAAAACGATTTTGGATTTCTGCTCGACTCATTTAATTTCCCCCTATAATAATCTTTTTTTGCTTTTTTGATGTCTTGGTTCAATGTATGTCGCAAGGATCGAAATGTATTTATCAGTAATAAATTGAATGGTTGTTTTTTTAGTTTTTTACTTAATGTGTCTCTCTTACGAATGAGTTTAATTAATTCCGAATTTATCCAAGGCTTTATTTTTTTTAATCTTGACGAACAATGATTGCTTGTTTTTCTAGAGGCTTCAATACAGCTGTTCAATGTAGTAGTAAAATAAGCTGAAGACTGATTAACATCATAATTATCAAGAATCGGGCTCCAGTCGGTTTGTGAGATATGTCTAGTTAAAAGTGCGTGGTCAATGTAGGTGCGACTACGGTTCTCTGTAATAGTGTCAGTATTTATGTTATCAGTAGTAGAGATAGTCAGTGCAGTACTGTAGTGGTCCGTGACATATGAATGAACAACAGCGACTTTAACACCTCTCATATCGTGAAAACGAACAAAAATGTGGTCAATGCAAGTAGACATATTATGTGTCACTCTGGTAGGTTTGTCAATGCACTGAGTAAGTCCAGCGCCCAGTAAACAATTCAGGTAAGAGTCGGTAATTGTATCAGTTTTAAGTAGGTCGATGTTAATGTCACCCAAAAATACACACGTCTTGTTTTTGCTTACGCTATTGTAAAAGTTTTCTAACCCATTTACAAAAGAAACAATATCACTGTCGAAAGTTCTGTATACAGCTAAAATGTTAAACGTTTTATTAAAAAGTTTGAATTCCAAAGATAAGCCGAAAGCTTGGTTAATGTTGATTTGTGTGACAGTAGCAGATAAACGTTTATTGATAAACACAATGACGCCGTCATTCCTGTTATTTTGTGTGTCTGTCATTGTACAGTCGAACCCGTCAATGTGAGCTATCTCCCCCCCACTCAACCAACACTCCGTTAAAACTATGATATCTAACTTAGTTGAAAGAGACTCTAAATATACTAAAAAAGTGTCAACAAATTACACCTCTTGTACATAGACATCTGTTTAAAATGTAATGAAACTAGACTGTAATGAAATTAATTCCTAAAAAATCACGTAAGGTAACAAATTATGAAAACAATAATATAAACATTTAAATGTGAGTGAGAACTATTCTGATATACATCTTAGGTGACATATATAAAACATTATTACTCATAGTAATTAATACATGTAATTAATATTAGTTGAATTTTGTAATAATATAAAGACAGATTTATAAATGTTCAACTTACTAAAGGTAAATTTTATGTGATTTTCTGTGATTCAATAGTTTCCCAAATTATACAAATTAAATTCTCTATAAAGTTACTTGAGAATATATATATATAATTTCAAAATACATCCTTAAAACTAAGAAACACACACCTCAAACAAACGTCTCTAAACAAAAACAAAAAAAAAAGATTATACATACATTTAAGATATACGGTACTGAAAATGTATTGTCATCACTTGTCAAATTGGTCCATATCCGCCATCCTCTGGACTCGGATGAGAGCTGCATCCTCGGACTGCTTAATGAGGATTTTCCCGTTGACGTATCGAGCGAAATGCAGCTTCCCGTTCCGCTGAAGGTGTCTGGCACGTCCAAGAAGGGTTTTGTTGTAGGCCGTTAGGTGTTCGTTCACGAACACTTTCCCCGGTCGTAGGGCCGCTGCTATCTCCGACGTCTCAATGGTCTTCTTCCGCTTCACCGCTGACAGCCAGGTGTCTTTTGCTGTTCTTGTAGTAAATTGCACGATGATCGGCGGATACAAGAGCTTCTTGGAATAAAGGCGAAGCCGATGGGCGATCGAGACGTCATCTCGTCTGTAGGTTACGCCAATGACTCCCAATAGCATCTCCAGACAGGTGTAGACGTCCTCCTCTGCGGTGACAGGTATGCCGATTATCTCCAGGTTGTTGGCGCGAGTGTATTGCTCAATGTCTGCGAGTTTCGCGTGGGCTGCGAGAACATCGCCTAGGAGTCGCACGTTTTCTTGCTCCAGCATGTCACAGCGTTGTACTAGGTGCTGCTGAGACGATTCCATAACGTTAGTTCGTGTCGATATGTCTTCAAGTAGTGCTTTAAATTGCGACAGCTAATTTTGTAAACCAAGTATTTTTTCATCGGTGTTAGAGTTAATTTTAATTTTCAAGTCTTCCAGGGCACTTAGAAACCATGTTCTGTCCTCACTAGAGTCTTTTGCAACAGACGAAACTGACGAAGTCTCATCACTGCACCCTTCACACTTCCACGAACGAGTTTTAGTCTTCGCGATGTTCCGCACGCACGTGTTGTGAAACGACGACTTGCACACGGTACATTTCACGGCCGCGTCACCGGCGGTGATCAAGGCGTCGCACTTCCCACACTTAACACTCATAGTGAAATTTAGAAAATAGAACAAAAATAATTAAGGACGAAATATACAAACTTAGAACAGACCAGACATGTACAATAATGTAGGCACCAGGCAGGTCAAGGCAGGCGCTCAGATAAGGCCGGAACGAGATAGGACGTCCTTTCTCATCGGCACTCGGACCGCAACGGTTCGGACCGCAGTGGTTCTCTAATGTATGAAGCATGTTATTATACATAGTGGACCCGGCAAACACTGTTTTGCCACATAAATTCTTTTTGTTTTAATTATTTCAGTAAAATAAAATGAATACATTATTATAAGTATGTGAGGATGTAGTGTATGAGTAGTAGAAGCATGGAGCGCTGTAAACGATGACGGAAGATAAACATAACAAAACACGAAACATTTATGTTTTTTTATTCATCAAAACTTATTCTGTATAGTTACTGATATCGCTAAAAGTATACGATGATATTATAAATAGCGGTCGCCCGCTGCTCCGTTGCGTGGATGTCGGTTACAGCTGCAATAAGCCTACCCAGGAAAGACACGGTCAGCAAAATGATTCCCAGGTCAATTCACAGACACCGACACTAATATCGACGACGCAGTCATTATCCGCAGCCTGCACAGATTGTCTTTCTGTGGATGTTGAAGTTGTTAATGATGAAAATATTTAAATGTAATTAATACTAAGTTTTCACTTCTACTGGCAGTCCCGGAGTGCAACCCGTTGTTTTAAGAAAGATAACTAAAGGGATTATTGTAGAGCTTCTCTATAAACAACATTTGACGTTAAATTATTTTCAGGTAACAAAATATACTGATGGTCGGGAGCCCCGACCCGTGATAGAGCAACGTACAGTTGCCCATGCGTAAAACATTCTTTTCGTAAATCAATTCTAACTAATTTGAATGTTTGGCCCTGGGATTTGTTTATCGTTAGTGCGAAAGAAAATTTTACTGGAAATTGGAGCCTTTTGAAGGGCCACACGCGCACCCCCGCCTTGGTGACGCCCACTTCACAGCGGGCTGTGCCGCAGAAATCGTAATATTTTAATTTCGCCATAACTTCAAAACAAAACGTCCAATTTTAATCATTCAAAGACCAAATATTATCTACATAAACTATATTTAGTGATGAAATAATTTATTTTGATAAGGATTAATAGCATGAGTAAAATAAACGCGTTTAAATGTAGTCCAAAAAAAAATTCAAGATTTTGAAATAAGAGAATGGGTTGTTGTGCCTTACTCGACATAGATAGATATAGTGTGTCGCGGATTTTTGTGTAGATATTTATAAGATCTACAATTAATTGGAACATGTTGTGGTTCTATCTATTATGGTTTAGGCAGCGTACGCAAAATAAGTCTCTTTTCTGGTTGATTTTTTACACCTTGTGTCCAAAAACCCAAATATCTTACGGAACCCTATTTTTTTCCAAAATAACATATAGCCTATGTTACTCGTTGAATCGTTGGTAATGTAGCTTTCGAATGGTGAAAGAAATTTTAAAATCGGTCCAGTAGTTTTTGAGCCTATTCATTACAATCAAACATACAAACAAAGTTTTCCTCTTTATAATATTAGTGTAGACAATATAAGACCTATAAAGAAAATCCAGACAGGCCTTGCAATCTATTTTAATATCAGTAACTCTGTTAAGGCAACTTGGGAGGTCATTACATGCTGCAAACCTAAAAATACGATTTCAAAAAGGGTGTTTTGAACTGGAAATCGGGAGAGAATTATTGATCCTTTCCTGCTTCATCTCTTTATAATACTTTGACCAATGTGGCCGATAGATTGGCTCAATCACCACCCCCTGCACTAAACACTCTCAACATCAACCATCTTGTCATTTTAAATACCTGCCAATCTTTCTTTTTTTAAATGTAAGCTACAATGAAATCACACAAGCATTTATTTCATTAAAAATAGAAAATCAAACGTTATTTTCAGATTTTCAAGTTCTCTTCTTAAAGATTTTGTTTCTGAACTCTCTCCTATTCTCACTCATTTTTTTAATGTGTCTTTAAGAGAAGGTATATTTCCACCTGATCTAAAAGTAACCAAAATTATACCTTTGCAAAGTGTCGGAAAAAAAGTTGGATCCTGATTTCTTTAGACCAATAGCCATAATCCCAATATTTGCAAAGGTATTTGAAAAAATCATGCATCGAACAATTTATGGTTTCCTGGATATTAATTAAATTCTAACCCAAAATCAATATGGCTTTGAACCTGGATCAAACACCGAACTTGCCATTGCTAACTTTTAAAAAGAATTATTCCATCTCTTGATTGTGGAGAGCACATCTTTGGTCTTTGTGACCTCAGCAGAGCATTTGATGTTGTATATCATTATATACTTCTTGATAAACTCGAAAGATTTGGGTTTCGAGTATTGGTACTCCAGTGGTTTAAAACTGGAGTACCAATACTCCAGTTACCAATACTCCAGTTACTCCAATACTTATTGGAGCGTTCAATGTGTTGAAATCCTCAATAATTCCCAGCATTTGTGGTGGGGGGGGGGGGGTACATATTTTTGGACTTAAAATCTGCTTCTAGTTCAACCGAAAATAGTGTCCACGCTTTGTGCAAATACCAATAAAGCCACTATTGGACATTTTGTAGTTTCCAGTAATGATTATACAATTAGAAGAAATGTGGGACCACCCCAAGAAATATTTTTCCTACTGAAATAATAAGTACAAAATATTACCTCATCCTTTACTCACTATAAATTGTAAATCACTGTTATTGTTATCAATCTTCCAATGAATTCCGGATACTGTACATGTTTTTAAGATACTCATAATTTTAAATTAAAAACTCTTTCTGCATGTTTTATGTTACAGCTAAAATGACACACCTTTAACACACATATCGTATTTTAATTTAGTGTGTAGTGTGAGTAATGTTATCGTAAAATAGTATAGGGAAGTATTTAGAGTACTAAATCTGCACTATGTCTCAGTGTTAGACTCGTGGGCCAAGGTCCCGTCTGGAGTATTGCGCGGGAACGTGAATCAGCTGGGAGACTACGACCAGTGTGTGGGTGCAGGCGGGCGCTACTGTCTAGCCACGGTGGACCTGCACTTGCCTGTCTCCCTGGCAAGTCTGGACACGCAGCTACACGCTCACTACGCCATGACCAGCACTGTGCACGATGTAGGTAATCTACCTGTCTGCCCATTGTCTCTTTTCTCTCATCTGTTGTTATTGCCACACCCCAACGGTTCAAGAATTATGTTTTTATAAAAATGACATAATTTAAAAGTAAATTGTTATTAAGCCGCGTTTACACCGGAATTGGGAGCCAAAAATTTCAAACTCCGATTGCTGACGCTAGTTGCCGATGGAAGTTTGCTTAATTTGTACTGCAACTTGCAACCAAAAAATTAGACAGTATATAGAATGTCGAGTGCGGAAGAGGTTGTACTTGTTGATGCGGCAGCGTGTGTTGTTCTAGGTAAATTGAGAAGATTCTGGGTATGACCTTCATTGCAGGCAAGAGCAAGGTATAGTGGCAGCGATCTATTGAATGACCTAAATAGAGATTATACAGATCCTTTGACGGGAGAATTGAGATGCGATGGCAGTATAACAAACTTTTTAAGAATGTCGAGCAACGATTTTGAATGTTTAATTGTTGGTATTGGACACGTAATTAGCAAAAAGGATACTAACTACAGGAAAGAAATTCCAGTGCGTGAAAGGATAGCTATAACTTTGGGATTTTTGGCAACTGGCGACTCTTATACAAGCATCAGTTATTTGTTTAAAGTTTCAAAAAGTGCGATATCTCTCTTTGTGCCAGATGTTTGTGAGGCTTTGATATGTTTCCTGAAGGATAACATACAGGTGAGTAAATGTTAAATACCTATCGACCACGTGGAGCCGATAGGTGGGAGGGGTAGCGGGGTTAGTTGCAGACTCAAGTCGCCGCTCAATTTGGCACTGCAACTCGTATTGCCGACCGAGGTTGGCATCCGCCTTTGATCTTTACCGACTTCAGTCGGAAAACCAAATTTTGGTTGCCAACTCGTAAAATCGGTCTGCAACTACAGTTGGCAATGCGAGTTGCAGTTGTTTTGAGGCGTTCGGCTAAAAATGCCGATAAAAGTCTGCAATCTGGTTGCCAACTCCGGTGTAAACGCGGCTTTACTCGCACCGATTACTAAGGACATTTTTGGAAGGACTTGTATGCGATGTTTTTTTAATATATTTTTTTTATATACACACCATACGTTTGCTATTATTTTATAGCATAATCTTTGCTGTCTAACGCATGAATATTTAAGGTGCCTTTCATTTTTAATTTCTATTATCATAGTAAATCCTTATAAATAGTAAAGTTTTTAATTTTCTCTTTTGATTAATCTCTAACCGTTTCCCTAGAAAATGCAGTTAGATTACTCTGTATTGGCGAGCTACTTTAGGGTGTTTTGCAGATTCTGTCAATCATTTTTAAAAGGTATAAAATTAAATATAACCACGGCATATTATGTATAGTTTTATTCATAAATATTTGTAGACAATGGAGATCTGCACACAAAACAATATTTTTCATAATTACCTTACACATGGTACCAAACATAAAAGTGTATAAGAAATAAAAACTTGGGACCACCCTCGATAAACAATGTTTCGTTTGTTCAATGACAAATTCAAGGTACCGTAGCCAAATTGTTAGAAATTGTATCTAGTTTATGGAAATATATATCATGATAAATTCTTGCTCGAGCTGAATGTTCACGAACATCAATGTCACTGGCTTCAGAATCCCAAGGCATCTTTTTAGTAGCTGTATCAGATCTGAGGATCTGTAAAAAAATACCTCAGTCATTGTTTATTTTATAAATTGAAGTAAGTAAGCCTAATTAGAAAAGGATTAATTTGAGTTTATATTATTAGTTTCGGCATCAATCGTGCATAGAAGTCCCATGCAACGAGCCTAGCCTAGCGGCAATCCTAAAATCCAGGAACAACAAATTTATCACTTATGAATGTACACAAAGATATCACTGATTACACGACTAACAACAATTACTTCACTTAAAGATCAACTCATTTCAGTACATTTGAAAACAATAACATACAACTGACGAACATATAAAAAACTTCGTTTGTTTAGATAGAACGTAAGCGGCTGTCATAGACCAAAGAAGATTATTATTAAAAGTCACAGATTATACGATCGGTAACGAAACCTCCACTAATGTAAAGAGCATTTCATCCTCTTTGCAATGGCGCCTAAATATAATTAGTACAAGGCGGGCATACGTTAAAAAGTGTTTTTACAAACGATGTACTGCCGGCCTGTTTTTAGGCGGCGCGGCGGTCAGTACGCGCGGCAACATACCCGCTGAAAAACGAGCGAGTGCCAGCTCAAGGGTCTAATCGCAAACTATATTAACAAAACTGTTATTTTAATATCATTTTAATTTCTTATAAAATTAGATTTTGGTATCCTAGATTATATTACAGCTTCGGTATCAAATGTCTCGATCAAACTTTTAACAACAAAATAGAACATAACAACAAAGATGTAAACAAAAAGCAACTAAGAGGGTACAGTACGCTGACCTGAAAAGGCATTATACATTATTTTCAAATACAATATTCATCATCAGTTCCATTAGCGCTATATAAAATCAATAGTTAAAACATCGAAAGTGATTGAGTTTGTGTATACTAGCAAAAGTGGTTACACGAGTTTTATTCAGGCATGTATTATACATATTATTCTGATACAGAAAAACATGTGAATGTTGAGTTTAATTCCAGTTCACTTTCTCCTTAGAGCAGCGTCTGAAATCTGACGCTGTCACAGCCTTACCTCCTGGAATCTGGAGTCATGTTCGCCTGCAGATCTCTAAAAAAATCAGCAACAAATAAGCACAAAACGAACTCCTTGCATCTTTTCTACATCAGAGAGATAAATTACAAAATTTAGTGTAATCTTGGTAAAGAGGTTTTCTTATTGTCTCGTCATATGAACAATTGAGTGTACTACAGTATTTTAGACACGTCCCCCAAGCAAGGTGGAGCAACCGAGTTTTCTACACATAATATAGCTATGGTGGGAAGGAGTGATTCAATTGGATGATTGTTGCTCCACCGAGCTTTGGATGTCTCAAACATCGTAATGCACTCAATTGTTCATCTGATTAGACAATGAGGACACATTTTCACATAGATTACACTATATTAGTAGTCTATGTGTCTCTGATGTTGAGAGGATTCATAGAGTTCGTTTTGAGCTTCTTCGTCACCGACTTTTTTTATATCTTCAGACCAAGGTAATTCCAAATTCTTGGAGTCGTCTGTGATAGCGTCAGATTCATACGCTGCAATTTGAGGAAGGTGAAATGGAGCTAAATCCAATGTTGAAATTGAATCAACTCTCCCCACCATAGCTACGTTATGTTCAGAAAAACATGTTGAAATGTTTTTAAAACATATAATTTAGATCCTTGAAGCTTATTTAATATAATTTTAGACGCCTTTATCTCGTAAACCATCATTAATTATTAATTTAACTACAAGTTTCCCAGGACGGTTATATTCTGGTTGGTGTATAGCTTCCAGTTGAACCTACTCTGGGTATATCAAAGATCGACGTGTCTGTCACATCTGGATGCTACTATGTGGATGTCCAGGAGCGGCACATCACTAACCGAGATGTTGAGATTGTGGGATTCATGGGCAATTCGATAGGTCTAGCTTCTGTGGAGGATGCCTCTTGGTTTCGTTTGGGATTCTTTAGTGTTAAAGGCTGTTGCTAACCTAAACATGAGGGAGTACTGTCCCTTACCCGCCTTGGCTGAAAGAAGCTGGAGCAAATTTAGATCTTCTTAGGTGACATGATTGAGATGTAATGCCCTTTATCCTTCCTCATGGCATCTCACCGGGTGGCGGCTCCTACTCCCAACCTTACCCATCCTGAATGTGCTGTCACTTTGAATCATTGTAGGACTAAGTGCAATGAGGGGTTAACTCGAATTCTTTTCTTGAGTGAACAACAAAGTACTCAGAGTGGCAGCCAGCTATTTCCTTCTCATGTAAAATTTGACCAGGTTAATTATTTAGCTCAATAACGTAGTTTATGTTTTGTTGATTGCACTATGATTAAGTGACGTAATAAGGCAAGAACGAACTTGTCTCCATTCAAAGTATTAAATTTATAGCTCAAGTAATATTTTTAAATACAATTGTTTTTTATTTTATTACTAGACAACTGTGACAAACCTTTTTCTTCTAAAAGCACCATGTTTAAGTTCTGCGGTGTAATGAACTTCGCCGTGTTCCAGCCTGGCCACAGACTGCCCAAGTTCTCCCTGGTTCACTGGGGTGTGTGTGTGCCTTCGGTCTGTTCCCCAGGGGACGTGCAGGAGGCGCTAAGACACGTGTTGGGCCTCAGGTCAGAGATCACAACAACGGTGGGGGTGGATCCTGACCTCTGCCACCATGATGCTGATCCACCTACTGTTCCCTCTCTGGCCACAATTAGTGCTTGGTGAGAGCATTTTTAAATATAATAGTATCTAAGTATGTACCTTGTAGGACGCCATAACTAGGCCAATATTAGAGCTGTCGTTGGGTGGTTCAGTGAGCATGGTCAGGCCGTACTATTCACGTTACTGTACTTATAAACAAAGGAAATGCCGTACAGTAAAATTATTGTTGATACGTAAAGTCTTTTTCGTGCCAATATTGAAAATAGTCATCCAAATTTGTATTAGAGAATAATCGATTTCTATAATAGATACCTCGATACTAAGCAGTATTGAGGTGTTGACAATTCTCTGTACTGCGGCTTTTTCACTATTTTGTTATTAATATTTTCTAAGTATTTTACATGCTTTAGGTTTATTGAAATTATTTGCTTATAATATCTTTAAAATAAGTGCACATCATAAAATGTCTTCATTTATTATCTGCTAAATGCATTTATTATTGCCATATCTTTTTTTAGGGGTTTCTTCATTGCTGTTGGTCTCCTTTGTTTACTTGGAACAATCACTGAATTAAGGAAGACATGTAATAAAGAGAAAAAATATGGTGAGTTTTGTTTCAGTCTAATTTCTTTTAAATATCCTTTTGTATAACTAAAAATTCCACGTGTCGCTTACTTCAATTACAAAACAAATGTTGCGTTTATTATTAATGTTTGTGTTACTGCAATAATATTAGCTCTGACTCCACAATTTTCTGGCACACGTTTATTTGAGTTTTGAAAATTGTTAACGTTATTTTTGTCATTTGACACATTTTTCACGCTCTGTTTTCAATAGCAAAACAAATACAAATACAAAACAGTAGGAGACAACACTGAGTATGCATAGATGTTTAAATATGTGTATGCAGCCACCACTAACAGTTGCATTTCCTTCTAATTGTTTATTGTAAATTAATTAATTCTATTGATGGAAAATGAAATTGCATTATGCAATTCTGCTACACACTTTCAGAGGCCCCATGACTGAATTGTGTAGCCAGGCCATAATGCTGATGTAGAAAAAATTATCTTGTACTGAAGCCAAGAACCATTATTGGCTTTTTGGAAGACTTACGAATGAATCTTGGATAACATGGATCAATATTTTAATGTTCAAACACATCATAATGTACCGAAAGTCCACATATTTTTACTCTACAACATTTCTAGGACAAATTAAACTCTTAACACGTTCACAATGATCTATACGCCAGCGGATACACGTGGAGATTTTCAGATCTGCCGTCACGTACCCGATCGGGTACACACAGGGCTTTTGTAAAGCACGTCGATGGGTACACGTTGTTATGCATTTCCATACTGCATTTTTATTGTTTACCTATCTTGGTGGTTTGTTAAATATGATCTCGTAAATAAATACCTCAGACTATACTGCCCCCATAAGAATAAAAACCCTAACTCCAAGAAACAAAACTGTTCAGGAAATGAGGATTACTAATTTTTTTACCTGCATTAACATTTTAGCACTTTAAAAAAAGGTTTATGCTAAAATGTTATTGATAGACCTACAAAATATTTATGTTGATGTGAAATTTCATTGATTAATTTTTTTTAATAGAAAAAGTGGAGTTAGGGCTTTTTATGTCACAGTTTGTTTGGCCTGAAGCGCACCCTTGTAAACCCCTAACTCCTTCTATGGGAGTTAGGGCTTTTCATCGTCAAAATGGACTTGTTTAGTTGTGACACCTAATTGGCATAATCATATTTTTAAATGTTCCTTAGTGTTAAAACTGCAGTTTAAGAAAACAAACCAACATGTAATGTTATTAGATTAGATTATTAGATATTACTCAAATAAAACAATTGAACAAGTACAAACAAAATATTTATCAAGTAAAAGTTTATTTTTAAATTTAAAAGCTTGTAAAAAACAATATATTCCTTTAATCAAGGATCAATTTTAATTTGTAAGCTTATTACTAGAAATAAGAAACCTATTTCGTTATATTTGTTGACATTCATAAATTTAAAACAGTAAAGTTAACAAGTACATACAAATATTTCAACAATTTACAAACTTGTAAAAATAAGTTACTTAAAATGAGAAAAAGTGTTAAATTGTAGGCTGCCTACTACTAGAAAAAACTAAATATACATTGTGTGTTTTAGACATGACTTAAATAAAAAGAATTAGAAGTAATCTATGCACAAACAAAGTTTGTTCTGGCACAAAGTCATTAGAATAGTTTAACTTGTAGACCTATTACACAGTTAAGAGATGCTGGTGATAAATAAGTCCCCACTTACCTTAACTTTAAACAGTAATAATAATAAGATTAGCTGAAAACAAAAACACTTCTGCCATTTATAGAATTGATCACTATCTACTTTAACTTTTGGCATTAACTTTTGGAAATTAGTTTTTACTCATCACAGTCAATCAAGTCTCGTTCTCCTGACTCTGGAAGACTTGTCCAAAACCCCCGACGGTTGGATGGCATAAGGGGACACAGTTTTTCAACAATGTTTTTCTTTTTGGTTTTATTGAAACCCCGAACTTTATTTATTTTTTCTGGCATAGGAAACTTCTTGATATACTTGGATTGAATGAAGTTCAACTCTTTTGATGGAAATTCTTCATATTTCGTAGAGTACAAAAACGTAGTTTTACCTCTGTCAGCAGTTACTTTCACAACATCTTTGATATGGTACATTTTCTTGACACTTAAGCTTTTGTTTAGAAGAACAGTCTTTTCATTCATACAAGTCACTTTCACCAAGTTCTTTGATGTCTACCTTTCCTAAATTAGCTTTTTCAACACATTTAACAAAGTCCTGGAAATCATAGACCTTTCCACTGTGTTTCATGTTCCATTTTTGCAAATCAACAATTACAACTTAAAAAATAAATTACCTGAAGTGCAGTAGAAAAAAAATCAGGCTATCTGACACAATATAATTTAAAACACTGTAACCAAATAACTAATTATAACCAAAACACACGTTCATGACACATTAACTTGATAGGTTGTTGTTACTAAGTGAGAACAGCTGCAACAACAAAAACTCTAGCCTAGTCATGCTGTTATGTTTGATGAAAGAAGGCCCTAATTCCAGGAAATCTCCTACTTAGTCTTATGAGAGAAGGCCCCAAGTTCCTTGATGCTCTTGGGTGGACTATTGAACCATAAGTCTAAAGGCCCTAATTGCAACTGCCTATGCACTTAGGGTGTTGTAAACATTTAATTGTTACATAGGGCCATCTTATGTCAAAAACCACGACATTTCGGAGTTAGGGCCAATATAAATTGTAGTAATAGTAACCATGGAGTTGAATTTAGGGCCTTTTTATGTCATAAAAAGACGTATTTTATCCCAGTAAATCGAAAACAAAAAAAAAAGTCAATTTAAAAAATTTTGGAGTTAGGGCCTTTTAACTTATGGGGGCAGTATAGTGTACCCCATTGGGCATATGATTGGTTAATTTTTTAGGTAAATTCATTTTTCAGATATCCCTTTGGGTACATGGAGAAAGATTAAAAAATAATATTGAAATAATTTTGTTGCGCAAAATTGCGAAGCGTACATTCTTTTCTCGTTATACTTAGACGTTTGATGTAAAAAGTACTATAGCTGGTTTTTGCCATTATTATTAAAAAATTCAACAGCATAGTCCGGAAATTAGCCGTCGTCGTGAATGTAAACATATTAAAACATCTAGGTGTACCCTGTGCTGTCTCCTGCTGTTTTGTATTATTGTATTTGTTTGCTATTGAAACCAGAGTGTGAAAAATGTGTCAAATTACAATAATGATAACAATTTTCAAAACTCAAAGAAACGTGTGCTAGAAAATTGTGAAGTCAGAGCTAATATTATTGCAGTCACACAAACATTAATTATGAACTGAATAGCCCAGATTTTAAAGTGAGAACACCATATACGAGTTTATATACTGTACGTACTCCAGTGTCCATATGGCTACACTGGGGTGCTACGGGTGTACACATCTGTTACACTGGCTAGTTTAAATTAAAGTTTGAAGTAGTAATAAAGAGTTCTAGGTTTCTTGTTGTGAGAATTTTGGATGTTGGCGTTTAATTGAAACAAAATCAGGTATTACTAGAGAGAAACTTTTAATAGTTACATTCAACTCTGTACGGTTTCCTTGGCTTCACAGTCCAAAGTAACTTAAGATACAATGGGTAATTAGTTGTTAATACGTTTTAGAGTTCACTTTAATTGCAATGCACTTGTGAGCTATGAATTAATTAATTTACTGTTACGATCACAAACACATATAATTAATTTTGTTGAGTAAAAACGGTAAAATTGTGTGGTGGAAAGCTCAAGGAGTATATAAAGGAATTCAAAATATCTTGCTTAAAATTAATTTTTGACGATGGCATAATTGTGACGGTAACAGGCTTAAGTGTACCAACCGTTCAGTCAACCATCGGTCAAAATTAGGCCGCTTTGGTAGACAATTCTGAAAAATTATCTAATAAAGAAACCTAAATTATTAAACAGATTAGTTGATTTCTAGTTACAACAATATGCAATCACAGTATGTATGATTTTGAGAAGATCACCTAGAATAAACCAATAATAAACAAGAAAAAGTCCAATCCCGTTAGACAATCATCATTTACTATTGGCTTCTGGTCAGTGTCCAGTGGTTGGTCGGCCATTACCAACATTGGTTTTTGTTTTTATGAAATGCATGTTTTAGAGATAATGTACATGGGTTTTAACACATAACTTGTTTGGTATGGTTCCTAACTTAGGCGTGTCACAACGCTCTGGTATGATTTGTTTATTTTAACCTAGCTTGTAGTTATGTGTTGGTTAGTTACTCACCTGAGGAACAGATGAGATTACAAATTTCGAAACTAACGTCACTGATTTCTTGTAGTATCACCGGACGAAGGCAAATGTCCAGAAAATCAGTAACAGTACATCTGTTTCCTTCACAATTCAAAATGTTGAAGAGATTTTATTATTATTGTTCAGTAAATTGAAGTGACAAAGAGAAAAGTCTGAACTAAGTTTGACTTTACTTTTACATTGTTTTAAGAATTATCAAAAAATAGGGTGAAGATACATTAAACAAAAACACAAGATGTAACAGGATGCATATATCCATGCTTCTGTACCTTTTTTATACAAATATGCAAGCAGATTATTTCTGGGAATAATATTTTAGACAACTTGAAGGTAAAATTGGTTGAAGATTTTCACAAAGAACCTATGTTACATCATTCGGTTCATTCAAGTCTTAGTTCTTCAATACATTTATAATTATAATTATAATTCTTCAATGTCCACAAGTTGGACCAAGCATGTTTCAGCAGGTGGTGGATGCGTTCTGTGTGCGTCGTAATGTGCG
Organism: Homalodisca vitripennis; assembly: GCF_021130785.1. Lineage (NCBI taxonomy): Eukaryota > Metazoa > Arthropoda > Insecta > Hemiptera > Cicadellidae > Homalodisca > Homalodisca vitripennis. The sequence goes on along the minus strand of NC_060209.1, from coordinate 196,227,243 downwards.
CAGGCTCCTGGACACGACAGGTGCACAAGGAGAAGTGAGCGCTCTTAACGGTGTCCGCGCACTCAATGCTATGGCTCTGCTCCTCTCCCACAAACAGATGGCATTGCTCTTCCTGCCCTTCGTCAATCGAACACAACTAGCTCAGGTGGGTGGAACAGAGCTTTCACAAAAGAAGTACAGTTTAAAATGTTCATATCGCTTGGATTGATGGTTAATGTTAAATTTTAGACACTATATTTTCAAATCAGATAAAAAACATGTTTATTTCCATTATGTTACAAAAATTTATAAACCGTAGGAGCACAATTTTATATTTATAATATAAAATTACTTTAGTAATTAAAACAAAAACATAACATCATAAAAAAGTTTAATACTTATATGTAGCCTACTCTAAATGTTTGTGGAAATATTTCGTGACATAGGTGCATAGCATCTGTGCGTGATAGAATGAATCCCATTAATTCTAAAATAAGTTCCTTCGGGAAATAAGGTGTTTAAAAATGTTGTTCACGTTTAAAAAAAATTGCCAGAACTGGGGAAAAATATTTAAATATAGATACAGTTCATAGTGGTCTAGAAAAGAAAACAATATAAGATTTAAAAGAGACGCAATAAGTAAAAATACTTATCAGTGGATGTAGGTATTCACTAGAAGAATAAACAAATGAACTGTCAGGCGATAAGAAATAAAACCGACAGACGAACGGACTCCTCAGTCAGGATATTGCTTGAGGTCTCTGTCCCCTCCCTCGAGTCATCCTACGCCAAAATGATCTTACCCCACACCTCTACCTGCCACGCTGGCAACCTACATCATACGTTCACACACACATATACTCTCTCTCTCCCCCCCTCTCTCTCTCTTTCTCTCACACACACACACACACACACACAAAACAGCTATACACCACGCGCACACAAATATAAAAACACGCCCCCATCCTTTAATAGTAATTTGGACGTTAAACTCTGTAATCAGGTGTTATAATCCTTTCCATATAATCATGAGCCACACTTTTTTAACTGATTTTTTACTTTTATTTTATATATTGGATCACACATCAAATACTTTTTCGTGTTCAGTTTTTATCTGTCATTTCACTTCCTTTCAATAAAGTACTTGAGAAGTTAACTCTGATCTACATAACTTATGTAATAGAACAAGTATATAATGTATGTAATAGAACAATAATTTAATGACGAATGTACAGCTCATAGGGAGATCTTGGTCCATGGTGGGACGTGCAGCTTCACTGTATACAGACTCATTCATCCTGCTCTCCGGACTTCTGACAGCCCTCTCTCTCCTGCGAGAGCTGTCCAGGAGTAACAGGATCAACCTGGTAGATTTCGTTCTTAATAGGTTAATTAGGTAAGTTTAGTTCCCTATTGTCATAAAGCAAAATTCAGTATAATCGTTTGAAGAATAAACTCAAAACTAACAAATTGTCTATGAAAGATGTTGATTTTGATGTGAATTCTAAGGTTGACCCCAAGTCTGGCAGCACTTGTGGTATTCTGTACATTTGTGTTGCCGGGTCTTGGGTCGGGTCCGTTGTGGGGTCTCCTCGTCTCCAAGTACGCCACCCTCTGCCAGCAGCACTGGTGGCGCAACCTACTCTTCATCCATAACTACTACCCCTTCGACCAGATGGTGAGTGATTGTGCTCATTTAGAATCACGCAAGTCTTAAGATTAGGAATGGTCACTGTTAATTAACCCAATATTATGGGATTTCCACTCCTCTCTCCTCTCGATTGATTCGGTAAACAATTAACTAGACAAAAAGCTCTTCTTTTTATCTGTTTGCAAAGTTTTGAATTAAGGGTAAAACCTAAAATTTAAAAACCTTAAAATGTGGAACAGGTTCCGATAAAAATATAATTTGTCACTATCACTGTAAAAATACGTATAATTTAGTGCTAAGAGTTATGCTTTGACTTGACGATTAATTATGGACCTACATGTAAATTTAAGTAAGCTATACAATGATATTTCTAAGTTATCAAAATTGTTTAAGGAGATATTGTAGTCCCTATACCCCCATGTTAAAAACACAATATCAGGTACACTTAAAGAAACAACTGGTAGCTTTACAGATATAACATTCTGTACACTGTTTATTATACCTTTTGGAGCAATGATTACTTACATTTTAAGCAAATACAATAATTATAATTATTTTTAATATATGTATATAAAACACAAAAATTTCAATTTTTTGTATACATAAATATTTTTTTTATTAATTTCTAACACTTTTACCAAAACCCAGCTAGTCAACGGTGCAGTTGTATAAATCTATACACAACAGGAAAAAGGTTCAGACCGATAGCATAAGAGGTTTAGTAGGAAAATATACCTGAGTGTTAGAAAAAAGTTATTTTCAGTAAAAGCAAAAAATTGTAAACATCTCTCGTTGCTTTACTAAAATAGTCCAGCACCATACTCAGCAGCTGTTTCTTCTTCCTTGACTTCCATTTTTCTTTTAGCATTTCTTTTAAGTCTTATTTTGTTTTTTGAACTTTTTACAGCTGCACTTTTGGCATATAAGATCCTATTTTGGTCAACTTGTTTTAGGCCAACTACACAATTACCTCCACCAGGGCTAGAAGGTCTTTTGATTTTGAACTAATATCAGTAACTACTTATACAGTAGTCAATCTTGTTTCCTTTAAACGTGTTCTTGCAAACTTGTTCCAACATTTTAAATTCTATGCATTATGTCACAGTTTTAAAAGTCACGCAAACAAAAACCACTCTTCGTAAGTTTGAGGTAAAAAAACCTTAACCAAATCCACAACAACAACAACACTACCATATGTTTTGAAAGTAGTTGTGAGTTTAACCATAGACAAAGTAGTCTAAAGTATAACTTACAGTATTATTAAATTATCATAACAAAGTGCTCATATAGTACCCTGTAGAGGTTATAGAAAAAAATTAAAAGTAAGCCAGTAAAACACTGATTTGAAAATAAAATAAATGCAATAAATATTAATGTGTTATATACCAAAATTCTTGGAAAGAGGCATAGAATTCAACAAATGACAAAACAAACATATTTTTATTTGACTACAAGGTACTAACCTACTTAAAGTACAACTTCATAATTTTTACTATAGTTTTAAATAATCCTTTATAGAGATATGGGAATTTGTTCCACTTTTTATATATTGCTAAATATAGGGCACATCAATAGTTTTAAATATAAATCCCAAATTTGTGTACTCTGTTTTGGAAATTTGGGCAAAAGAATGGCGAAGTTTAATAAAGTCATGTTTGTTAATCATGTGCAAAATGTGGTGTATTTTTAAAATTTTACTTCAAACCGTATAATTTTATTTTTCATTGATTCATAATTGAATTAAAAGTGTAATTTACATACCTTATCCTCGTTATCTCTGCTGCCCCCAGTGCCTGACCCACAGCCATCAGGTGGCTATAGACATGCAGCTGTATCTCACTGCTCCCCTGCTCGTGTTCCCCCTGTGGTGGCGACCTCGGTTGGGTCTCCCACTACTCCTGGGGGTTGCTGTCTGGTCTTCTCTGCTGCGATACTCGGTCGTACTCTCGGAGCAACTCAGCACCATTGTCTACTTTGGCATACCGTCAGTAAAAACTTTATTCTAATCAAATCAAATATTTTATCGTCAGAACATCAGAAAATGTACAGCAATTGTCAAAATACTTTTAACATTCATACCATATTGAAAGCCCAGACAAACATGCAGTACTCTCACTCTTACCACAGTCTTCTTCTTGCAAACTCACTCTTACCATCTTCTTCTTGTAAATATTCCCACTTTGAGTGTCAGATGTCAGTCTACTGATTGTGCAGTCACCACCCAGTCATATGCCATTAACTCATTAGAGCTGTAAAATGCATGGGATGTTAAAAAAAACTGTTCAAATGTAATTTTAAGCTGTTGTTGTTGGAGAAGGTTTTAATTGATTCTGCCAACATGTTGCCAACAAAACGAACTTCTTCCTAATAGGGTAAGGGTTCGTAAATCAGCGTCCTGTGTCTGACATCCTGATTATGTAAGGTATATCAGTCTCAGCCGTGCTTAGAGATATCACAGAGTTATGTGTGACTAGTACAGTCATTTTCCAACGTACTGGAGAATGTACAATAATTCAGTGAAACGTCACTTAGTTGTCAGTGGTCGGTTATGGAATGGACGAGTAAACCTGTTGTGACCTGTATGCTATGTTAGTTTTTAAGAACTATTGCATGTCTTAGAGATAGTGCGAATGGTAATTTACACACAAAACTTTAGACACCATAGTCTGTATGATGTTTGTGCAGCCTCTCCCAGCTGTTCAGGACTGCTCAGAAGACCTACATCCTGCCCAGCCACAGAGCCACAGTGTACTGTCTCGGTGTGGTCCTCGGATACATCATCCACTGCCAACACAGTGTCCCATTGTCTCGAGTAAGTGATCCACAACCACCACCACAGTTTTCCATTGTTTCGAGTAAGTGATCCACTGCCACCACAGTTTTCCATTGTCTCGAGTAAGTGATCCACCGCCACCACAGTTTTGTCTCGAGTAAGTGATCCACCGCCACCACAGTTTCCCATTGTCTAGAGTAAGTATTGCCTGTGTATATAATAAAAAATTCAGGTTTATAACCAAGTAGATTAAAATCTTAAAAAGTTTGATATATTTAGTTATTTTATTATTTGGATATATGTGACTAAATGTTCATTATATTCTGCTAATATTAATGAAATAGTATCAATTTTTGTCGTATGCAAAACCTTTGTTTTTGTTGTATATGTTCTCTACCCCAAGTCCTGGCAGGGTTATGTATACAACATTCAGGAAGCAGCTTTGTACGCTTGTTAGCTCTCATGACAATCAATGTTCCAGATGACTGCAGCTGCAGGGTGGGTGGTGGGTGTAGCTTGTGGTCTCCTTGCTATATTTGCTCCCTACCACATGTCTTGGCCGGGCTACGTTTACAACGTCCAGGAAGCAGCTTTGTACAACATGTTAGCTCTCATGACAATCTGATGTTCCAGATGACTGCAGCTGCAGGGTGGGTGGTGGGTGTAGCTTGTGGTCTCCTTGCTATATTTGCTCCCTACCACATGTCTTGGCCGGGCTACGTTTACAACGTCCAGGAAGCAGCTTTGTACAGCATGTTAGCTCTCATGACAATCAATGTTCCAGATGACTGCAGCTGCAGGGTGGGTGGTGGGTGTAGCTTGTGGTCTCCTTGCTATATTTGCTCCCTACCACATGTCCTGGCCGGGTTATGTATACAACGTCCAGGAAGCAGCTTTGTACAACATGTTAGCTCTCATGACAATCAATGTTCCAGATGACTGCAGCTGCAGGGTGGGTGGTAGGTGTAGCTTGTGGTCTCCTTGCTATATTTGCTCCCTACCACATGTCCTGGCCGGGCTACGTTTACAACGTCCAGGAAGCAGCTTTGTACAACATGTTAGCTCTCATGACAATCAATGTTCCAGGTGACTGCAGCTGCAGGGTGGGTGGTGAGTGTAGCTTGTGGTCTCCTTGCTATATTTGCTCCCTACCACATGTCTTGGCCGGGCTACGTTTACAACGTCCAGGAAGCAGCTTTGTACAGCATGTTAGCTCTCATGACAATCAATGTTCCAGATGACTGCAGCTGCAGGGTGGGTGGTGGGTGTAGCTTGTGGTCTCCTTGCTATATTTGCTCCCTACCACATGTCTTGGCCGGGCTACGTTTACAACGTCCAGGAAGCAGCTTTGTACAACATGTTAGCTCTCATGACAATCTGATGTTCCAGATGACTGCAGCTGCAGGGTGGGTGGTGGGTGTAGCTTGTGGTCTCCTTGCTATATTTGCTCCCTACCACATGTCTTGGCCGGGCTACGTTTACAACGTCCAGGAAGCAGCTTTGTACAGCATGTTAGCTCTCGTGACAATCAATGTTCCAGATGACTGCAGCTGCAGGGTGGGTGGTAGGTGTAGCTTGTGGTCTCCTTGCTATATTTGCTCCCTACCACATGTCCTGGCCGGGTTATGTATACAACGTCCAGGAAGCAGCTTTGTACAACATGTTAGCTCTCGTGACAATCAATGTTCCAGATGACTGCAGCTGCAGGGTGGGTGGTAGGTGTAGCTTGTGGTCTCCTTGCTATATTTGCTCCCTACCACATGTCCTGGCCGGGCTACGTTTACAACGTCCAGGAAGCAGCTTTGTACAACATGTTAGCTCTCATGACAATCAATGTTCCAGGTGACTGCAGCTGCAGGGTGGGTGGTGAGTGTAGCTTGTGGTCTCCTTGCTATATTTGCTCCCTACCACATGTCTTGGCCGGGTTATGTATACGACGTTCAGGAAGCAGCTTTGTACAACATGTTAGCTCCCGTATCCTGGTCTATCTTTGTTGGATGGGTTATTTTTTCTTCTCATTATGGATGTGCAGGTAAGATCAAGTGCCCCCTGTAATTTGTAACTTATCTATTAATTGCAATTTCAGCTAGAAGAGGCTAATGATATTTAATTCATAGCCATAAATGATACCTTAAGTCTTCCATTTTAACGTGTAGTTATGTAATCTGTATGTAAGATATTGTGATCATAGACAATAGACAATAGACAATTTTCTTTATTTCACGTATTCATAGAGAACAGTACAATGCGTCAATACATGAGATAGAATGTTAATAGTTGAGAGTTACAGGATTTAAAAATTCTTGAATAGAGTAGAAAGGTCGCTCCTGGAGCCAGACTGTGAGATGTTTCTTGAGGTGGCGTTCTGGTTTTTCTCTGAGGTGGACTGGTAGTTGATTGTAGAGCAAGGCTCCCTTATAGGAAGGCTTGCTTGTAAAGAGTGTTAGATGGTGAGGCGGCAGAGCAAAATCTGAAGCATGGCATGTATTTTGGTTGTGTATGTCTCTTTGTCGGGTTTGATTGGTGAGAACAGCATGCATGATTGCCTCTTGCATGTAGAGCGCTGGGACCGTCAGGATCTTGAGTTCCTTGAAGGCATCATGACAGCTTTCGAGGTAGTTTAGGCCTGCTAGACATCTTATTGCCCTTTTTTGAAGTTTTAGGATTCTTTGCAGGTTGGTAGCAGATGTTCCGCCCCAGGTCACAATTCCGTACCTGAGATGAGATTCAAATAGTGCGTAATAGGCTATCTTTGCAGTTTCCAGATTGCTTGTGTGTTTTACCCTTCTTATTACATAGGTGCTTGAAGAGAGTTTTTTTACAAAGTAATTCTATGTGTGCTTTCCATGTGAGCTTTGAATCCATTGTAATGCCCAGGTATTGACTGTATCCTGAGCTGCAGTTCCAGGGATTGGTAGAGGTAATTCTTTGTTTTTTGTGGTGAAAATTAGCTGTATTGTTTTTTTCTCATTAAGGGCAAGGTCATTTCTTCGGCAATATTGTTTTGTGTAACTAAAAGCAGTGTCAGTAGTTCTTTTCAGGGTTTGAATGGATTTATTTGCTATGATGAGGACTGTGTCATCTGCATACATTGTTGATTCACAGTATTCCTTTAGGTAGTCTGGAAGATCGTTTGTTAGGAGGAGAAACAGTATCGGCCCCAGTACTGACCCTTGTGGTACTCCTCTGGCAATGCTTTGTCATGTCCGAATAGAATTTTTTCACTTGTTTTGTTCTTCATGCTCAATTTCAACTATTTGCTTTCTGTCAGTTAGGTAACTATGGAACCATTCTCCCGTCTTCCCATTTATTAGGGACTTCATTTTGTTAAGGAGTTGGTCATGTTAAGGCAGTCGAATGCCTTACTGAAGTCAAGAAACAGGCTAGTGACTGCATGTCCGTTGTCTAGTTGGTGAATGATGTACTCCGTTAACTGTATTAGAGCAGTAGTTGTTGACCGTCCCTTTAGGAATCCATGTTGCTGGTTGGTCATTAGATTGTTTTGTTCTAGGTAGGATAATAGCCTATCTAAGACAATTTTCTCGTAGATTTTTGAAAAGGTTGATATCAGGGAGATCGGTCTGTAGTTCATTAAGTCATTCGTTGATCCACTTTTATGTTTCGGGTAGACCTTGGCTATTTTTAGCATAGTGGGAATATTCCTTGTTGAAGCGATTTATTTATTAGAGCAGTCAAGGGTTTAGTGAGTTCATGTTTGCAGGTTTTGATAAGTTTAGCCGAGATCTCGTCTATACCCGAGAATGTTTTGGGTTTTAGGGAGTTTATGGCTTTTATAACGTCAGTCTCTGTTGCTGGTCATAGATTTAGGTTGCTATTTGTCATGTTGGGTGGATTGTAGATATTAAGTAACCCATTGTTTAGGTTGTTTGGTTTTAGCGTCCTTTCTGCGACTGTGGCAAAGAAGGAGTTGAAGGTGTTTGCTACTTTTTTGGGATCTTGCAGTACTTCCCCGTCTGTGACAATTTGCCATTTACTGAGATTTGGCCTGTTGTTTTTTCTTTCATTGTTTATTATTTGCCACAGTGCTTTTGATTTATTGTCAGCCTGAGAGATGTGGTCTGATGTTTGTTGTTTTTTTAGCGTCTTGAGCTTCATGTCATATTCCTTTTTTCTCCGTGCTGATTCAGCTTTGACTTCAGGTTTTCCAGTACAAAGTTCCTTGTTTAAGGCTTCTATATACGAATTTTTTAAGGTGGTGCATTCATCGTCCCAGCAAGTTGTTTTCTTTTGGCGAGTGATTGCTACACTTTTGACTGGGCAGCTGCTGTTTAGGACGGTTTGTATGATAAGGTGGAAATTTGTATATGCTTGATTTGCATCTTCCGTATTGTATATGCTATTCCACTCGTGTGTTTTGAGCGTATCCTTTATGAGAGTCATGGTTTTCTTGTTAAAAATGCGTTTTCTCTCAGTTACAGTTCTGCTATATTTTCCTGCTGTCAGATGTAGTGTGGCCAGTTAGGATGTATGGTCCGAAAGGCCAGAGAGAACGACTGAAGCTTGAATGGCTTGGGGGTCGATATTCGTACATATCCAGTCAATAGAGGTCTCTGTGTCTTTAGTGAGTCTGGTGGGGGGCAGGCTAAGTCTTTTGAGGTCAAATGATGTTAAAAATTCGTTAAGCTTCATGTTGTTACTGTCGTTTGCTCGGTTCCCCAAATTGTCAACATTTATATCCCCGACAATGACCATTGGTTTGGTTGTTTGCATGCCGCTTTCCAGCTGGTCCATTAGAATATCAATTGATTGCTCAATGTTTGATGTCGGGGGCCTATAAGTGCCAAGTACTTGGATTACTTCTTTGTTGATTTTTATCTCGAACAAAGCTGTTTCACACACTAGCTCTGACTCTTCATTACTAGTTCTTATTAGTTTGATGGTCTTTTCTAATTCGTTCTTTACATATCCTGCGACCCCTCCTTTCTTATGTAACTTCCTGCAGAAGCCTCCTATCAGAGTATAGCCATCAATCCGTATATTTTCTAAGTTGTCTTGTGTGAGCCCATGTTCTGTTAGTATTAAAAGGTCAGGTCTGTGATTGGCGAGGAAATGTGACAGTCTGTTTGTTTTACCAGCGATCCAATTTATGTTTTAGTGGGCAATTTTTATTATATTTTGCTGAGATGGCTTGCTTTTTTTATTAGGTTTGAGTTCAGAAAAATTCTGAACCTTTTCCTCTTCCGCTGAGTCATCTCTAAAAAATGTTGAGTTTCTGGAGAAATTTGTCTAGGGAGTGGTGATTTCATGGGTTGGTCAGATTGTGAGACCAGTTCCAGATTGTCATTGAGTTGTCCAGTCAAGGTTGGGTGGACTTCCCCAGCAGTGTTTTGGTTCAGTTTTTTAGGCAGGGTTTGGCTAGCTCCCTCAGTAGTGTTTTGGTTCAGTTTTTTAGACAGGGTTTGGCTAGCTCCCTCAGTAGTGTTTTTGGTTCAGTTTTTTAGGCAGGGTTTTGACTGGCTCCCTCAGTAGTGTTTTGGTTCAGTTTTTTAGACAGGGTATGGCTGGCTCCCTCAGTAGTGTTTTGGTTCAGTTTTTTAGACAGGGTTTGGCTGGCTCCCTCAGTAGTGTTTTCGTTCAATTTTTTAGACAGGGTTTGGCTGGCTCCCTCAGTAGTGTTTTGGTTCAGTTTTTTAGGCAGGGTTTGGCTGGCTCCCTCAGTAGTGTTTTCGTTCAGTTTTTTAGACAGGGTTTGGCTGGCTCCCTCAGTAGTGTTTTGGTTCAGTTTTTTAGACAGGGTTTGGCTGGCTCCCTCAGTACAGTTAAAGTTAGTCATGCTCAAGCTATGTCCAGTGGTTAAAATATTATCCTTTTTACTATACTTGTCAAGATGTTTGGTGAGGAACTCCTCGTATGTTTCCCCCTCACTAAGTACTTGTGCAGAACATGGAGGAAACATTTTTCCCATGCCCTGAGTTTTCGTTACAAGTGAGTGAGTGAGATTGTCGTTCACAGGAGTTGGGGATGGTTCTGGGAGGTGGCTATTCTGTTTAGAAGGTTGGATGAGTGACTGCTGTTTTCCAGTATGGGGTGGCATAGTTTGCTTGCTTTTTACAACTTGTAAAGACACTTTGAAATGATTTTTTCCCTTGTGTTGTCTTCTTATCTTGCTTCTGTCCAGGTTGAAGCCATTCGATTGAGTAGGGGACTTTAATAATTGTGTTGACTTTGATTGGGGACTTTGATTATTAGCACATATTGTAGAGCTTCCTTGGGAGTCCTTTGAGCATTGTTCTAGCTTTTTTTTCAAAATGTCAAGTTCGGATTTCATGTGATCTTGTCTCATTTTTAACTCGATAAGCTCATGTGTGGGGGCTAAGTACTGTTTCACTGGCACTAGAGTCTTTTCAGCAAGCTGTTTTGTCTGAGTAATTGCATCACAAGTAGAAACTTTACAGACTGACTCCTTTTGTGTTTCTAATGTAGATTCAAATACCAAAATAATATTTTCCAATTTAGCAATTTTTTCATGTTGATCATTAATGAGGTGAGTTTGTTCACTGTCACTATCCTCATACAGTTTTTTTAACTCTAATGTCATATTTTTTTCTCCGTTCAGTTGAGCTTGCAGGTCTTCTACTTGTTGTTGGAGTTCTTCCATTCTGTTCCTAAACCTCTCTGCCTTTGCCTCCAGTTCTTCTATAACCTCCTCTCCACTTGATAACAACCCTTCAATCCTTAGGACCTTTTCTTGTAAAAAACTGAGTTCTTCTTTTAGTTTGGCATTTTCCTGTACCAATACATTACCAGCTTCAGCTGCAAGGTTTAAGGATGTTTCTAGGTCCATATCGTCAGTGTTCTCGATGTTCTGAATTTTGTCCTCAATTGTGTCCTTGTTATTGTTTAGCGGTGGATTAAGTTGGGATTGTAATTGAGATGGGCTGTCAGTTTTCAGAGCATACTGATTAGTTAGGCTGTTTTTATTGGGGCTTTTAAATGCATTAATACAGTTACTGCAGGACCAGTTGTCAACTTCTGCTTTAGTCAATTGTTTTAGGGTTTTATCAGAGATATTGGCACGTGCAGCATGTTGCCACATTCTACAAGGTCCTGTGCAGCATATAGCAGAGTATTTGACTCCAATGCTGCATACTCCACAGGGGTTTTTGGACAGGTTTTTCTTTTTTTTTAGCGGTTTTATTAAAATACTGGTAGGCTATATACGGTTGTCAAATTATAAAGATGTATAAAAGTATTCAGTTGATTACCAACTGAGTGTACAGTATAGCCAGCTGTGCTGTGCTAGATGGTGTAGTGACTGATCAGTACTTGACTAGGTCAGTGATGAGGTGCACAGTCTGCAGGTTTGAGGTCATCAATCCTCATATGAGACACATGCCAGGTCTGCTTCACAGTTGCGGGATGGATATGAGTTGGCGGCCGGTGTAGTGACGTGTAATCTATCTTTCTTGTGTGTTGGCGATATGAGTGACGTCATGAGTTCTGTCCAATTTAGAAGTAATAAATAACTCATTGAGTGTTAATTTTGCTTGGACATGTTTCAAAAGATTATTATTAAGGAATTTATTCCTCAAAAGTTAGCATGATTATCTTAAAAGTTTATATAAGTTCTAATGTGCAATTCTTTGTGATGATTCTTGGATTTCTTTTCTTGTCTTCCAGGTATGTAAGAAGTTATTATGTATGATTATAATAGACTTACAGTTGATATGTTGTAGTTCTTGTAAAGTTAAGTAAGTATTTTGTTGAGTTTACCACTTAAACTTCACTATAATATGGAGCACTTTCACACTAGATGATGGGTGTCCGCCATTTTTTTATTCTTATGTTGTTTATACATATATGTTGTGGTTACCATGTTACATATTCTTCTTATCTCCAGCGAATTTATTCTAGTATTGTAAGCTTCTTAAGTGAATTAAGAAGCCATAACCACTGATTTATTACCACTGACCACTGAGTTCTTTGCCACTGACTTTCGTAATGCATGATTTTGTTTGTCTGCAACAGGGCTGAAAACCATCTTGAAAATGTTTGTGCGTAGACTAAGACATTGTGTTTAAAGCCCTGGATAACTGCTAGTAAATGAGTAAAAAACATATGAATCCCCAAAGCTGTAAGTCATCCACGTATTCAAAATATATTACATTTTTATATTCAGCTGTTTTTATTTTGGGTTTATTACCAAATTGCCTAAATCTACTGTAAATGTCTCTAATTTCAAGTAGAGTGATACAAAATACTCTACTATTTTATTCTGAGAAGTTATTTGAAAAAGCTATTAATTTAAATTAAAAAACATTTTTTTCAAACCAAAAATCATTTCCACTCAGATATGCCAGTTTGTACTTAATGACTTCAACCAAACATTTACGTCCTTGTATTAGATTATGAATAGATTCAAATATAATCGTTTACAGCAAATTTGTTTACACAAAGCTTAAACTATTTGTTAGAAAATTATTTTGCATTTTTTTCCAGAATAGGAACCTGAAGGACAAATTGAAATGTTGAAGTAATATCAGTGATAAAAGTTACTTTTCATTTTTTTTTTAATTACAGGGTGGTTCGGGCGTCTGCTCACCTGGAGATGGTTCGTTGTGTTTACTCGTCTCTCATATGCTGTCTATCTCACGCAGTTCCCTATATTCTTCTACAACGTGGGTCAGGCCAGAGTTGCTCAGCAATACTCCATCTTCAGATTGGTACATTCCATTATTGTTGATTTATCACTAAGCTGACCCGAGCGGAGTATGTAACTCATAATACTCAGTTACATAATTCTAGAGGAACTCATAATTTTTTTGCATTTGAGACTTTTATTTTAATGTTAAGCAGTCAATATTTTGACATTCTCATTTCTAGATTAGCTTTACAAGCTCTAGCTGCTGCTGTTTGAACAAATGTAATATTCTAAAATAATTAAATTTTTATTTTTATAGAATTATCGTTATACATGGCATGCGAATATTTCAGAAATCAGTTCAGGGAGTAAAAAATGCTCTATAATTTTCAAATTAAAAACCTGAATCTGTATAAATACTATAATAATTAACATCATAATAAATATAAAAAATACAATAAAAAATAATTCAACCATTTAAAAATAGGTATTGTTGTACATCATGTAAGTATTGTTTGATTTTCTCTGTTCATGTGTGTATGAATATCCTTTCACTGATATTGCTGTTGAAATTATCACTCCAGCAAATGTTTTATTTGTAACAATTCTATAGAGCCACAATGGGAAATAATGCATCTGCTAATACTTAGAGGGATTTTCAGTCCCAAAATTGAAACAAGAACAATTTTATTAAATTGTTGTTTGTGTCAAACTGAAGCTAAAAAATGGTGGCAGATATTCATAATGTCTTCAACATTATCCTTGCTAGCTGAGTCCAAATAATAATTAGAGTTAAGACCGGAGTTGTGGATAACGTTTTAACCTTGTAAAAGTTCAAGTATGCAATTTTTAAACATGATCTAATATTTTTTATGTCATATTGCAGCTGGATTTGCCTGAGTACATCGCAGTCCTTCTAGCGTCTGCAGTGTTAACTGTGATGTTTGATCTGCCTGCACAGAACTTAAAGAAAGCCTTCCTTTCATCTTCAAAAGGTGCGAGATATTTCGTGTTGAATATTTGTACAATCTCAAGGTTATTTTGAACACTCGTCGTGCAATGCTAGCTACAGCCACAGAAAAAGAATAGTTGCGTACGCATGAGAGTTGATGTTAAACAGAAAAAATGGCAGCAGACAAAATAACACGTGCAACAAAGAAAAACCAATGACGGTTAGATTTGAACGGCAGTGGAATCTTTTATACATAATTACGAAGATAAAAGTTGTACTGGCGAGATCTGGCCAACGCTCATACGCATTGTATTCGATATTTCAATGTAGTTTACACAAAAAATTACTTTTAGATAACAGCATTTGCAGTAGGTAAATAAATACTTGTTCAAACTTGGCAATTACAGGGTGGGCAGTCAGATGAGCATGGCCTATAGAGGTTAGTTTTCTGCCGGTCAGATCTGACCTTCATGGTAGCTAACGCGGTAAGATATGCTAAAACTAAGTTTAATGAGAATAAAGTATGTAAAATTTCATTAGCAGTAATTAAAACTCGTTAAACATTTGTATTTCTGATTAGAGTAATACTGGGATTATTTTAGCAGTGTAAAAGTAAACTGAATTCTTAACTTTATATAAGCAAGGTGTAGTGAGTGTTTTGGTGAGGAATAAAACAAATTATTTACAAAAAAACAAATTGTTGAAACTATTTTCTTGTTTTATTTCCTCAGGCAAAATATTATAGAATTTATTTCCTATGTAATATGGACCTTTTTTAGCATGGTCAGACTATGACTGAAGTTTTGGTTTTTTTTTATTTTTTTTATTTCAAGTTTTGTGGGCATGATTAGGAAGAGCTTCTGAAAATAATGGAAGATTGTTCCTAACAAACTCCAAACCTAACAAGTTCCTAAAATGTGAAATTCAGGAATAGTTAAGATTTTATATCTATTAAAATTTCCCTGTACTAGTCTCTGTAATTTACTTTAAAAATTAATCTAATAACTTTTTCAATGAGGAAAAAGTGAGTCAGTCTTTGAGGTTCCTCCCCATAAGATAATACTATACCTTATTATAGAAATAAAATATCTATGATGTACAGCTAATGTGGTATATCTGTCTGGCATCTCGGATAGAAACTCTATGGCAAATATTTACTAGGTCTATTTTTTTAAACATATTTATCTGAAGTTTCCAGTTAAAGGTGTCATTCATTTGTTTTCCTACAAATGTTTTTATGTTAGAAATGTGAAAATGTCTCCAGTTGGTAATCTAATATCAAAAAAAGCATCAATTTTGAAATGGGATATGTGAAAATTTAAACATTGTGTTTAATAACTGTTAAATTTCAAACCATTGTTTTGAAACTAATTAAGTTATACATTTCTATGATAAAATTCTCAGTTGATTGTTTCCATGATCAGTTGTCAGACAATTAGTATCATCTACAAAAAGTATCAGTTTTGATTTAACATTTTGTAGGAGGTCGTTTATAAAAATAAAATAAGACCAAGTATAGAGCCCTGCTGTACGCCAGTTGTCACTGGTCTCCATTCTGAGAATAATTTGTTTCCATCTGTAATTTTTACCTTTTGAAATCTGTTTTTTAAATAGGACTGAAAAAATAAATATGATTATTTATCAATAAAGTCATTTGTTCATCATTCAACAATTTACAAAATTGTAATAGATTTTGTCAGAACAGTACATACAGTTATCACTTAGGCCTATTTAACCTATGTTAAAATTACATGAAAGGTACTCATTTAAATTATAAAGTGGGTTTTTGAGTAACAAGTGTCTTAAATTGGTAACAAATTTTGCAAACGGCATTCCTCTTAATGACACAGGTAACTTATTAAAAAGTGTAATGCCAAGTGAAGAGTGATAGCTCGCAGTTTTGGTAAGCCTACATCGAACCAGATCAAGTTTATCCACATTCCTAGTCTCATATTGGTGTATATCACCTCTTGATCTATACGAAACAATATTTTTCTTTACTAAAACTAAAACTTCAAATATGTACAAATTAATTACTGTAAAGATATCAGTTTCAACAAAAAGAGGTTTACAATGGGCTAGAGATTCAGAATAAGTAAGTATTCTCAGAGCTCTCTTCTGTAACATCAAAACCTTTTCCATACCAGTTCCATTTCCCCAGATAACAAGGCCATATCTAATAATGCTCTCAAAATAAGCAAAATATGCCATTTTCAGGTACGTTAAAGTGACATGTTTTCTTAAATTAACTAATAAATATATTACTCTGCTTAATTTTTTACAAACAACATCAATATGTACATTCCAACTTAGCCTAGAATCAATATGCAATCCAAGTAAGACCACAGAAGTATCACAGCCCTCAGGAATATTATTTACAGATTTAAGGGTAACATACAAGTGCTTGGTTTTGTCAGAATTTAAAAAGAAACCATTGGCATCAAACCAGGAGATTGCCTGTATCAATGAATTATTTACAGATGTAGCTAAGGGTGTTATGCCATTTGAGTAATTATAATTATTATATATAATGATTCCAAATGTCTTAATTTTATAAGTAAGAGATCATGGTTATTATATAATTATACTGAATTAATTTGATGTCTCTCTTAAAACCATATGTTTATATATGATGATAATATAAAAATACTCTTACACGAACTCACAGCTTATACATTTTAACTAAACGAAACACTAAAATCAATAAATAATAATATACACAATGTTTACATCAGCATTTGTTCAAACCACCTGGATTATTATTAAAACTACTGTAGTGATGAAAAGTTTACTCTGTACATGCACTAAAATTCAGACTTGGTGAAAAGAACAAACACGTTTCTTGTGGAGATTTTTTTTCAAACTTTATAGGCCAGTGGGACGGATCCCATGTAATTTTTATCATACCTGGTATTATTTGCACTGTACTTTAGCACTTAAGCTTTAAACTGAATTTTGTAAAACTTATCTTGTTTTCCTCATAGCTTTTGAAATTTCCTGCGGGCCAATTCTCTTACAGAATTAAATATACATACTGTTAAGAATGCTGCTAAAATGATTGGTCGACTCTTCTGTGTCATTCTGTGTGAGCTATATACTTTTGCTGAATTTGCTGACAAAGAGTTGCTTTCAAGTTAAGTAGGTTTCTGTTTTCATGTTGCTGCGCAGCATTTATAACCTTAACATTGAGCTTTTCCGGTTGGAGGTTTGTGGATACTTTGTCTATACATGTTCTTGATGTAGGTGTTACGGAAGCTCAAGTCTCTGGGTATTGTGACCTTTCAGAACTTCTTTCATAGAATGAAGTCAAATTCAAATTCTGTATTGCTGTTGAATAACATAAATATTACAATAGACTTTATCACACAGGTCATCCAGATATAAGTGTAGTATTACATGGCACGTTATAAGTTTATATAAATTTCCAATTTGTATCTATTTACTTCATAATAATGTTAACATTAATAATACCTTGATTTAAATAAGTAAAATAATAATAAAGTGCAAAATAATTAATAACAATTAAAAAGAAACGATAAATAACAATAATTTTATAAAAATAACAAACAATAGTTTAAGTTATTTGGTTTATTTTATTAAAAAAACAAGTTGTTATTTTTTACCTTGCCATCAGAGATAATGTCACCCATCATTACAGCCGGTTTGTTGGATGGTATACTCTCATATTACAGTATATAGGCTGGCTTCTAAATTTCTTATTGCCCTGTAAACCCCAATCTTTCCAGGTCTTTCCTACCAGTTCAATTCTGCATTCATAGGTGCTAGTTGCTTCAATACAACATTTTAGAGGTTCCTTTGTTTAAATAGCACCTCCTCAAGTATTTCCATACCCTCGACCCCGTGGTGTTATCAACACTCCCCAGAGAAGATTTCTGGGTGTGACACTGACACTTTATACTAACTTTTTTACAGTATATAATGTTTTTATCAAAATATATAAATCAGTATAAATCCTGAAGAAGTCCAGGAAACCGGTCAAATTTCATGTAGACAATGGACAGTATGCTTTATTAACAATATTATCAAGACATGTTACAGAGTCAAACAGTTTTTATAAGTGAATTCCATTACTAAATGAGAGGTCTAATTAAGATTCATCATTCCATGAGAAGAACTCTTCAAGTGTGTAGTATGCATGGTCTTGCAGCCAACACCGTAGGTTTTTCTCTTTATAGATCCTGGATTGTTTTTCAGAAGATTGTTGGTAGCTTCTTGAAGAGTTTTATTCCAGCATATGATGTTTTTGTTTCTCGAACAATGCTGTTCTACGGATTGGTAGAGTGAATACCTGTCTAGTCTAATGGCAGTATAGGTCTCTTTGTTTTTGAGGATCCTTAGTTATGCAGTAAAGTATAGTTTCTAGGATTTAAATGGATGTTATTGTCATCCACATTGATATCCCAGCCTGGGCTACCTTAAAGTCCACCATATCTTCAGATATGTTTGTACATATACAGTCAATAGATGTTCTGGATTGATAAACAGTCCTGGTTTCTGGGAGAAAAAGCCGTTTGATTCCAAAAGTTGATTTTGTTTTGAGCTTTGTTTTTATACTTCTATTTTTTTCCTAGAATAAGAACGAGGAGTGCATGAATCTAAGAACAAAACTATGTGTTTAAATATCTTTGCATTTTTGATAAATGCTTTGGAGCAGAGGAAGCTAGAACCTCAGAATCCCTACAACCACCAGGCTCACCCTAGACATGCATTGCCCAGTTTTGTCATTGAAGCAATGAATTCCAAAACTATGTACAGAAAGGTTTCTTTTTTAGTAGGCAATTTTTTAGACAATTTAGGAAATGGCAAAGTCTTTTATAAGTCAAAAGTACATATGTCTGGTGAAGCCTTCTCGGCATCACATTTAAGTTCTTCACATGCTTCTTCAGCATACCTCAAATGAACTTCTTGGTCTAACTTAGACTTTAATAAGGATAATAAATTTAATTTTCAAAAATCAGTTATCTCATTTATATTATCTCTTCTATTTATTGAAACAGGAATAATATTTCAGTTTTTATGAAACTTAGCAACTTTGCCATTTGAATCGACCCAAAGCTTAATTTTCTTTTCTTACTGTTTGAGCCGATAACTTTTTCAAATTGAAAATTTAACGTAGAATCTAAAAATGATGTAGTTTGCTCATATATATCTATACGTTGCTGAGAAATATCAGATTTACGTACAAAAACACGGGTTTTTTAGAAAAACTGAAAATAATTCATTTCAGACCTAATTTTTGGAGTTAGACTTTTTTATAACCGCCATTGTATCACATTTACATTGCATTATAACCCAAAAAATTTTGTCACACCAAGAGCCACTCACCCTGTATATAAAAAACGACTGTTGTTTGGTAAGAGATTTAACAAGAATATCTCAAGGAACTATACTTGATTTCAGATTATTCCAAATAGTTTTATTCATTGTAGTATAAAAACACTCATGTTTCAGATGCTGCCATAAATACACAAAATGAAGAAGAGAAGAAAACTATGGGGAAAATGGTCGATAGTTCTCCAGAAAAGATTGCTAAGAAGAGATTGCCTGGATAAATGTAAATACTATTCCATTTGCATTCTGTAGAATGCCTGCTGTGATAGGCTGAAATAAAGCACAATGCCTGCTGTGATAGGCTGAAATAAAGCACAATGTTCTCATTACTTGTTTGCATAGATAGGTTATGTTTGTTAGGTTAAGGAACTGTATTTATATGTACATAATATTTGTATTTACTGTCTTACAATTAATGATTTAATGTGATTACAATATTTTTACAAAAATTGCACAAGGATACTTACTCTGTTGTTTGCCCCAAAGTTGATTCACAGACCTAAGGATGCATTTCTCCATCACCTTTCTTCCCAACACCTGTGAGTGGAGTGGAAGGTTCTTGACTTGATTCACTCCTTAAAGCCAAAGACCTCGGCTGGAGTTGATAATGTTTTATAAAAATTGCTTGACCTGCGTTCTAATTTACTGATTAATCTCCTTGCTTGTTCATTTAATAAATGGATCTTTTGAAACTGGGAAATCCCTGATTATCTGAAGCTTTCAATCACGAGGCCTTTAAATTTTAAAGGAGCAGAAAACACTCTGCGGTTGATGTATTTTTTTATATTTTAAAGGCTTTTGTCCTACTTAATACAAAAACAAATGCTTCAAATTTTTTCAGATTATTATAAACCTGAAATAATACAGCTTTATGGATAGGCTTATTATTTTAGGCATATCTCATGGTTCCATCTTATACCCCTCATTATTCATTCTTTATGTAAATGACTTACACCCTTGTGCTACAAGAGCTAATATATATCTTTTTGGAAATACAATCTGTTTTTACATCACACCATTGTTCTAATGCACCAAAGATAACCTATGTTGAATCAAGCAATATTGTGTAGCGGTTCAATGATCTTTTTTGTGTAAACTATGGTAAAACAACAAATATTTGAATTTTTTATTGGTTGCAAAGTATGATAATTCCATAAAATAAAGTAGTTTTTATGACTTCAATCCAACAAAAATTTTTAATTTCTTTTTCCTATTTATAATTTTGTACCTTGCTTGTCTTCAAGAGTATTTGTAATGTGAAGCTTATCAGCATTAGCTACTATGAATATTAATCTTTCTGCATAGACTGACATGTTTTAATGTACCCATATCTCTCAAATGCAGTAATAATTTAAAGATCATAAAACGTTTACTAAAAAGCTCTTTTTTATCAAAAAAGGCTGTATGAGACATGGCTGAAATTGGAAAAACTCATTATTAGTTGGGGAGGTTAAGTGGTAGAGAGGACTTTTAAGTCCTAACTTCGCCTCTGTAAATAAAGTCATTTTTCATTTCATTTCATTTCATTATCTTATGCTCACTGTTTCAAACTTTTAAAACCGCTTAACTTCCATCAATTTTCATTTTGGAGTCAACAAAATTTGTAAAGAGAATCAGCACATTATCAGGGCTCATTATCCTTATATATCAAAACCAGAAACAAGTTGAATTGTAATATACCATCTGATAAAACTTGCTTTTTCAATAACATAGTCTCTTTAACCATTAAGCTTTTCAATGCCTTGCCCAGTTCCCTCAAAAATTAAAATGACAATAAAATGTTCCTAAGTGAAATATACATATGATTGCAATAGATAATAATTAATTGTTTTTATTGTGTTATGGATTTTCATAAAAAAAGTATGTTTGGTTTTAGATCCATTTTTTAACTATCTTTATAGTGATATATGTTAATACAACACTGTTTATTTTTGTTAACAATAAACAAATTTAATTCTTAAAAATTAACACAGAAATAGATAAACATTTAAAAATCCTTTGTTTATTCCAAAACTATGTAGATTAAACCGTAAAAATAAAAACTAATCAATCAATCAATCAATCAATATTCTTTATTACATATTCTTGGAGAATAGTACATCGTCAAAATACAAAACAAGTGCAAGCGTAATTCGAGAGTCCATGTTTCTAGATGGGTTGATCCTCCAGGAACTCCCTTTCTTTGTAGTATGGGCGATTCAGCAGCCATTTTGTGAGAGCTGTCCTGAAGGTCTTGATAGGTTCCTTCTTTAGGTGGTCTGGTAGGTGGTTGTAGAAGAGGGCCCCTTTGTAGGTTGGTTTTTTTTTCTGACAGGGTGAGGTGGTGTATCGGGAGGACAAAGTTGGCAGCGTTCCTTGTGTTGTGTTTATGCAGGTCTTGATGTCTAGTCTTCTGACTGAGGACGGCATGTATGACTACTTCTAGGATCTAGAGGGATATTACTGTAAGGATTTTCAGCTCTCTGAATGCTTCCCTACAGCTGTCTTGGAATCCGAGGTTTGCAAGACATCTCACCGCTCTTTTCTGGTGAATGAGGACTTTGAAGGTTATTGTTAGATGATCCTCCCCATACTGCTATACCGTACCTGAGGTGGGATTCAAACAATGTGTAGTATGCGGTTTTTGCTGTTGCGAAGTCTAAATTCTTAACCTTCATCTTAAAAACCCCACCTCTACATTATTAGGCGGAGGCGACTATCTTTATGATATTGATG
Source organism: Homalodisca vitripennis (assembly GCF_021130785.1). NCBI lineage: Eukaryota > Metazoa > Arthropoda > Insecta > Hemiptera > Cicadellidae > Homalodisca > Homalodisca vitripennis. The sequence continues at coordinate 196,205,219 of NC_060209.1, read as the reverse complement.
GATAGAAAGAATTTTCCATTGACTTTTAGGATTTATTTATGTACGGCAATACACCATTTCACATCTGCATCATAAATAGTCTAACCAAGAAAAAGGCATGAGAGGATTCATATTTTCTCTATGACAATCCTGCATCATGAATTAAGGAGAACACAATTAAACAAATAATTGAAGCTTAGATCAATATGTTTATTTAAAGATAAGACAACCTTGAAAACATAAATTTTTCAAAATATCAAATGAGAATGAATGTAACTTGTTCCAGCAAAGTAAAATTGTTCATTGTTAGTAAATGTACTCAATGGTAGGAACAGGAGTCAGTACCACTTCACAGACCTGCAACATAGTAACAGTGTGTCATACAATTTGCAAGAGATAGTTTGTAACAAAGTAGAGATTTATCATAAAGATTAGAGTGTATATGTTTACGCTACTCTTAAATTATTTTTACCCATCACCGTTTCGAACAATTTTTAACAATGTCATGCCTTATTTAAAATGGTAACTACTACTGCTCGTAATTAAAATACTGATGTCACAAAGGTCTACCTACCCACCTTAACCTTTGAATGGTTGAAAATTTTCAAATTTCCTGTGGTGATATTTAATAATATATCACCTTTGGACGTTTTTGATACACATCAAAATTAATCCCATCTTCCCTCCCTCATAATGTTGGGTGGGGAGTAATTCAACATTTTAAAATAGAAACAGTACTTCAGTTTAAAGATGTTGATGAGCAAGACCTAAGAAACTAATTTCTGACTGTTCCATGCAAAAGTGGTATTGGTTGAATAAAGATAGAATTCTAACTTCTAATTCAATGCTATGTTAGGTAGAGATTGAAGACTTATAATAGGCAATAGTCTTTATTGATGTATTCATGGAGAACAGTACAGTATGCCAAGGTACAGGGATTGTGGCTAAAGTTGATGTGACATAAATTCTTTTTCTGTGTAATAGGGTCTTTCCTGTGGCCAAGTTGTCAGGGGTTTTTTCAGATTCCTAGTTGGTGTGACTTTTATGTCGACCAGGAGTTTGGAAGAAGAGTGTACCCTTGTAGGATGACTTCTTTTCATACAGAGTGAGTCTGTGTATTGGGTGAGCGAAATTGGAGGTTTTTCTTGTGTGGTGTTTGTGTGGATCTTCGTTTCTTATATGAGGGTTGGAGACTACATGGAGAATTGCCTTGCGTATACATAGTGACGTCACAGTGAGAATTTTCAATTCTCTAAAAGCTTCTCGACAGCTTTTTTTGCAGTCCAATCCCTGCCAGGAATCTCATTGCCCTTTTTTATGTACCAGCTCTCTCTCCAAGTTAGCATGGAGGTTCCTCCCTATACCACTTACCATACATAAGGTGACTTTCAAAGAGGGAGTAAAAGCGGTTTTTGCTGCATGCAGGTCACTTATATGCATTATTCTTCAGATCACATAGATTCCAGAGCAGACTTTCTTACATAGGGTTGATATGTGTTGCTGCCATAAGAGCTTTGCATCTTCATTGACACCAAAGTATTTGGTGCTGGATTCAGCTTGTATATCTGGAGGAGTTAAGTTTACATCTTTGTTCGTGATGGTGTAATTAATTTTCACAGTTTTGTTTTCATTAAGTGATAGCTCATTGCTGGTGCAATATATTTATGTTCAGGTGAGGGCTGTATAAGCATAAGCATGTAGTTTGAGTGTGTCTACTGATTTTTCAGCTATGGTGAAACTGGATCGTCTGCATATACGGTAGTTTTGTAGAAATTTCCTAGTTTGTTGTGAACAGAAGGAATAACATTGGGCGAAGCACTGACCTCTGTGGTCTTCTTCTTAATGGAACTCTTCCAGAATGTACTCTGTGTTTTGTGCCATTTCGTGTATCTACTATTTCAACTAGCTATTGTCTGTTGTTTAAGTATCTACAGATAACCATTGTGATGTTTTCCCCTTATTGCCTAGTGTTTGTGGCTTTTGGAGCTGATTGTGGTTGAGGCAGTCAACGCTTTACTGAAGTTAAGAAATAATCTAGTGACCAGTGAGTCTTCTTCTAGTAGATCAATGACGTCTTCTGTCAGTTGGATTAGGGCGGTTGATGTAGATCTACCTTTAAGAAAGCCGTGTTGTTGGCTTGTAATCACTTTATTTTGTTCTAGATGTGCAAATGAGTCTTTGAAAGTTTTTTTTTAAATTTGGGTATTGGGGTATGTAGCTGTTTGTGTCTGTCAGAAGACCTTTTTTATATTTTGGGAATACTTTTATAATTGTTCTCCATTCTTCTTTTGTAAAGCAGTTAATGGCAATGTGATGGGACATTTAAATTGAAACTTTACCTCTCTCTAGAAAATGGGGATTTGTAGTGATAAAAGTTTTTTGTAGCAATCCCTGAGGATAGCACATTTTAAAGGCTTTTCTGAAAGAAAAGATTAGGGCTTTGAGTGTTATTGCACGTGCAAGAGCGCAAGACCAAATGTCTGTGATATTTTGGAGGCCATCGTTCTCTGCACAGTCTATAGCCACCAACTTATAATGCAGTATAACCGAGCATGTTATAACCTTTACTGCTGCAGACGCTTTACAGTGCAGTATCAGATTAGCAGAAGTTGGTCTCACTCGGTATAGAGCTGCAGTAAAGTTGTTAAGGAGAATATAACTGAACCGATTAGATTTAACAGATTAGTTAAGTGTACCATGTTGTTAGTTAAGTGTACCATGTTGTTAGTTAAGTGTACTATGTTGTTAGTTAAGTGTACCATGTTGTTAGTTAAGTGTACCATGTTGTTAGTTAAGTGTACCATGTTGTTAGTTAGGTGTACCATGTTGTTAGTTAAGACTGTTTATTAAACACAGTGACATTCAGGCTGTTTCTGACTATCATTGCTTTCAAATAAAGAATCGTGAGCAATTTTTCTTGAAAAGAAAAACTTAAGACAAATTTTAAATATTAGTAATTATTTTTATGAAAGACCATTAAAAATTACTAAATATGATTGTAAAATATTACTTGAGTGACAGCAGTTGCAGACAGCACATCTACAATTGCCTGAGCCACATCAGAAGCTGCCATCATTTCCATGCCAGCATCCCCCAGATTCTTCGTGGTGGTCTCAGACCAAGTCAAACCAGGAGAGACATTCTGTACAATCAAACTTTGATTAGTACTATCAAACTGGGAAAATGCTTCTACAATTATTAGGAATTGTAATAAAACTAGCCCTAGAACTGGTTTGGCCACACATATGTGTGCAATATCAAATATGACTATCGGGGTTGAAGACTCCAGATGGAAGCAGAAAATTAAGTGACATCTGCTTGTCTTATTATTGGATGTATACTGTTACATACATCCAATAATACCAATACATCCAATGATGTTACGTACATCATTGGATATTTTGTGTTAACTAGGATTGATACAAAAATACATTTGGAGCCAAAGAGAAAAGAGGTGGAAACAATATTGTCAACAACACTGCTATGAGAGCTTTGATAGGGATGAGATTTTTTAAAGTTCTTGACATAGTGATTTATCAGCTGATCCGAAAGTCAAGGTCTGATTTCAATCAACAATGACTAAAGGATGAGGAGTCGTGATGGACAAATTTTAGCTCTTATGATGTAAACAATCAGAAATTTTTAAAAGCTATGTTTTTATCAGCTGAACGTAATAAATCCTAACCAATAAACCAGGTAATTAATCTGGGCTACAGCACTTCAATTACACATAAATCGAGGCAAAATAAAATTTGGAGTGTAAACTTTTGTGTGAAGTCTGATTATGGCCAAACTGAGGTTTAACATACAATCTGATGACAACATTCTCTTAAATACCATAATCTATTGTAAAGATTGTATGACATTGTGCAATATGCATGCCACGAAATGGCCTCAAATTCAAAATTCCTGTAAAGGTTCATAATTTTTTTCTTTGCATGATCGTTACCAAAGCTAGGGACTCACTATAAAAATTAAGTTATTATAAAATTCTATATTGTACATTTTTTTCTACTCAAGGTATAGGTGATATTCTCATAACAAAAGTACAGAGTATAAAGAATTTTATAATTCTTTGATATCTGAAATAAACCATGGAGTTCCACAAAGAGTCTATATTGGGACCTTCATTACTTTTATTTGCTTCTTAATCGATATTTACCTTTAATGGTGAAATCAGGTTATCTGTGCTTTTACCACCTTACAACCTTAAAATTCCTGTCCCTTCAGTTAAGGAGATATACAAAACCAATTTATCACTTTTTTACAGACTTTCAGCCAAATCTTTAAACAAAAGACCATCAGAACAACCCAAACATCTCATTTTAATTGCTTAGACTATCCATTGATGAAAGTCTGGATGGATGGTCCCATATGAAAAGTATCTTTTCAGAACAACTCCAGGCATTTTTAGTTATTAGATACAATGTTTAAATATTTGCAGTACAGAATTGTAAAAGCTCTTTACTTTTTTATACTTGCCAAATTATATGTTTTGAAATTTCAATATAAGGTGTCACGAGAAGAGAAATTTTAATTCAATCTTAAAACTAAAGTTTGTGCCTATTTAAAACACAAACCAGGCACCCTTAATTATATGAAATGATAAATGATATTAAATTGCACAAGATACCTACAGTAACCTTAATGGTGCTACCCTTCTGAGCCAACTCCCTCCTCAAACTCTGGCTGATGGCAGTTAGAGCAAATTTGGTTCCACTGTACACAGCAAATGTATGCGAAGGTACATGACCTGCAACACTACACAAGACTTCTAGTAAGAAACGCTCTCCTCTATTCTACAGGTAATTACATGCTGGCACATGCCATGGCAGTAAAAATAAAGAACACTTACTTTAAAATGTTGCATGTACAGTACATATGGTAACCGTTTCTAGAGTTAATTTAGTCAAGAATGTGACTAGGCTCTTTATCCCGGTCTTCAAATTCTGATATCTGTAAATAACTGGCCCAGAGCTTTCTTTATCACTGATTTATTATGCAAAGTTTTATAGTATTTGAGTCTGTTGTTTTTAAGATATGAGAACAAAGATCTAAAAAAGTGTCTTGTCCTCCTTCAAGGGCATCTTTAAGTGATTCTTTGCAATGGTATTGGTCCTGACGGTTTTGGGTGGGCAAGAGTGAAGCTTATCCTAAAATTTGAGGCTGTGACCTCTCGGATAATTCAGCCTTGTTATTAACAAACTCCAATAGCAACATTTGTAGCAACGTTGCCTCAAACTTACTCATCTGCTACTATAATTAGCAGCATTCAAATTCAAATTACAAATTCCTTCATTGTCATCAAGCACACAATGCACTAGACATTGTCACAACTAACCTAAGAATAAATTGAAATAATTATTAAACTCTCGGTTAATAATACATATTGAAAAAAAACCGTTAAAATATTTTAATATTCAAAGTTTATTCATCAAAGAAGTATTTCAAAATTCATTAAAATTATAAAAAGGGTTTTTCAAAAACCACAAGATAGGCTAAGTAAGGAAGATTATCGAAATATGCTATACTAGTTACATTACAATATGACATGGATTTACTAAGCCTGTGTTATGGTTTATGAATAAAATCATTTGATCTGGCATAGTGACTATGGAAATGACTAGATAGAGTGAGTTCACTAAAATTAGACTTAACATAACGCAAAGAGGTTAAAATCTAAAGGTTTATAACAGTAAGTATAATTCCTTTCTTGATTAACGGTTAAAGTGGCTAAATAATTTGAAGAAGTTAAAATTCTGACAACTTCTTTTGCGATAAACAAATTTTATCTATATCAACTCCACTGTCCTGTCAACACAAGGGAGTATGAGAGGCAAATTGATATCCTTTTTTTATTTGAAAACGGCTTGTGGACCAGTAAAACATAATCTTCTGCAGTGAGCTTATCATTTTTATGATATTTTCATCAACACACATAGTCTGTTGTAAATGTATTCCTATTATGGCCAACATAATTCCTTAGTCAATTCAGGTTTAGCTGAGAACAATATACTGAAATGTGAAAAATGTCTGTTTGAGGGCTGTACATTGTCTCCAGTGGTTTGGTTTTTAGACTGTCTTTGAAAAATATAGTATACATATTTTAAGACTTTGCTTATAACATACTACCTTTAATTACTCGATTACCTAAAAGTTTCTTCAGGCTTCTAAATCTTGTGCAGGTCTTCTGCGTTTGGTTAGGTCTTTCTTTTAGTTATATTTAAAGCTTTATAAATGTTACTAATTGTTATACTGTGATATTTATTTATTTATGAATACACAAAATTATTATAACTGAAATTTTACTTAGTGTACTAATGACAAAGCAAAAGCAATATTAATATATTAACTTGCACTTTTACTGAGATCAAATATATAATTTTAATTTAATTCAAACTTTAATAAGCACTCTAAATTTAAATATCCCACACTGGTTGTGCAATTTGAGGATGTGCAGTTATATAAATGTTAGTTGCTTTAGAACTCTTTTATCTTTTTATAAAGTTTAATGTTAATGGAAAATTAAATATATTTTTAGTAGCTCTTTATAAAACCTTTAAGTAATATTAACTTAATTTTATCCTTATGGTCAATACAGTTTAAAATAATTGTATATAGTACAGTTTATAACACATATTAAAATTTTTTTAATTATTATGAAATCATAATTAAGCCTTATTGTTTAAAGAGAATTGTTGATTTTAAAATAACATATTTTACAGTTTCTAAAAATGTAGATAACATAACCTGTCTATTGATTTACAAATAATTTTTCACAATGCTTCATAATATTTCTCTTAGCTGATAAAATTATAAATTTTGAAAACTTGAAATTTAGAACTTTAGTAAATTTAAACTACAAGCATAATCTCAGAAATTGTTTTTAGAAATATCACAGTATAACAAATAGAAACATGTATAAAGCTTTAAATATAACTAAAAGAAATACCTAACCAAATGCAGAAGACCTGCACAAGATTTAGAAGCCTGAAGAAACTTTTAGGTAATCGAGTAATTAAAGGTATGTTATAAGCAAAGTCTTAAAATATGTATACTATATTTTTCAAAGACAGTCTAAAAACCAAACCACTGGAGACAATGTACTGCCCTCAAGCAGACATTTTTCACATCTCAGTATATTGTTCTCAGCTAAACCTGAGTTCCTGAATTGACTAAGGAATTATGTTGGCCATAATAGGAATACATTTACAACAGACTTTGTATGTTGATGAAAATATCATAAAAATGATAAGCTCATTGTAGAAGATTATGTTTTACTGGTCCACAAGCCGTTTTCAAATAAAAAAAAGGACATCAATTTGCCTCTCATACTCCCTTGTGTTGACAGGACAGTGGTGTTGATATATATAAAATTTGTTTATTGCGAAAGAAGTTGTCAGAATTTTAACTTCTTCAAATTATTTAACCACTTTAACCATTAATCAAGAAAGGAATCATACTTACTGTTATAAACCTTTAGATTTTAACCTCTTTGCGTTATGTTAAGTCTAATTTTAGTGAACTCACTCTATCTAGTCATTTCCATAGTCACTATGCCAGATCAAATGATTTTATTCATAAACCATAATACAGGCTTAGTAAATCCATGCCATATTGTAATGTAACTAGTGTAACATATTTTGATAATCTTCCTTACTCAGCCCATCTTGTGGTTTTTGTAAAACCCTTTTTATAATGTTAATGAATTTTTAAATACTTCTTTGGTGAACAAACTTTGAATTTTAAAATATTTTAACGGTTTTTTTTTTTCAATGTGTATTATTAATTGTGAATTTAATTATTAATTTCAATTTATTCTTAAGTTAGTTGTGACACTATCTAGTGCATTGTGTGTATAATATATATATACATATTGTTTTACACTTTAAAGTTCAATTTAAGGTATAGGTAGTATATTTTTTAATATCTAACTGAGTAAAAGGTATAAAAGATTGTTCAGTGAGTGTTAGGCCACATGGGCCTTGTACCCCACATTCAAATGGCACAAGGAATTTGCATTTTTAGAAGAAGGCTGATAAGGTAACTATTGTGCATTTTTGATATTCGTTGATTGGTTAATAAAAGTGGTCTGAAGTGAATAGCTTCCGTGATAGATACAGACAATAGCTGATAAGTGATAATAAGAGTTCAAGTACGTTGCAATTTCACCATACGTCTGTCGACCTTGGGTACAAGAGCTGATGTGACCACAGATTTATAATAAACCCTGGGTTGCGAGCTCAAAGGGATAAAAACTGTCCTTTTCTATCCCAACCAGATACACCAGGTTGGCATTGTATAATAATTAATATAATTGCAACAACTTTGTGTTTTGAGGTTCCCAAAACGGATGTTTCCATTATATTGTACTATTATAATACCTTCATCTACACAGATAGACAAAGAAGTCAAGAAAAATGTAAACAAACTACTAATGGGCTTTGATAATGGAGTTGATAACCCAATGGGTCGAACTCTCAGATTACTGCTGTTAGACGGTTAAGGTCATGTGATAAATACTTAAATTTTGTTCTTCCAACAAGAAACAAATATTTTGTTTTAACAGTTAATGGTCCAAAGGATGAAAAACATGTTACATTACAATACCTCTTGAGTGTGATTGAGAAAAGTTTGAAAATGAGCAATCCAGGGTTTAACTGTTTCATCATTTATAATTTCAGAATTGTGTGGTCTGTCCACAGGATATCTGGAGGATGAAACAACCTATAAACATGAAATATTACGTGTAATTTCAGTGAAGTCTATTACAAGACATGACGTAGTGTGGTGTACTCGTACTTCGTTTATGAAGTATTCTAATACCAAGTAAAGCCTCACCTCTTTCAATTATTTTAATTAAAAATAAATACAAATCCATGGGAAGGCTCATCAGTATGAAATTAATTAATTATTAATAAGTGACTCGAATAGTAATCCGATTTTGTTGGAATTCCAGTGCCAATCATAAATCTTGCTAAGCAGAATTTATTAAAACCTTTAAAATCATCTAGTTAACAATTCATTTATTTCTGGAATTTTTCCCAAAAAAACTTAATTAAAAGTTAAGCCTATTTTTAAATCTGGTGATCATCAAAAGGTAGAAAATTATAGACCTATTTCTCTCACATGCCTTTTTTGGATGAACATTAGCAAAGCCTTATCACTTGTAGGGCTGGAAATATTTCATTTCTATCTGTTTTTCCGCATGATATCTTGAGAAAAAACTGTATAGACTTGAAATTTTACTTGAAACTTTATTTCTTTACAGTATAAACAACATCGAGTTTGGTGATGGTATATGTCACTCCATGAGATTTGGGTGAGCGTTAACAAACATTTTTACATTGGTTTTATGGGTAACTATGATGGTAACGAGAAAATCAATGAATAAATAAACTTGTTAACCCACAGTACAATCATATGACTTAGTAACACATGTAGCCTAATGAAATGAGCTATAGACTAGAAATGATACAACCTCATGTGGTGTGGCGTAGCCCTGTTTTTATTTTTCCTTGGAGGACTTGGTTGGACAATTACTGTAGCACTCTCATCAGTATAGATGATATAAGAAGAGTTTGTGGCTAACCTGCTTATATTAATGATGTGTCCGTTCTGTTTGCCTCGGTTGGTTGTGGACTTGAGGAATTCTCTCATGCAGATGCAGACAGCAAGTATATTCACGTCCAACATAGCTCTCCATTCTTCGATCACACCATCTACAATATATTGTGTATTTTATTTAGTAAAATAGCATAATTGTGGTTCAATATAGTTTGCTAAAGGAGAGAGTGAGTTTTCTACACTTCACGTGATCACTAGAACCTATTGTTCTAAATGACAGAATGAAATTTAACTAACTTTCCCGATTTCTGCATGGCATATTTTGCTATACGCAGGTATTCAATCAATAAAAATCCATTACAGTCACCTTCTGCCACCAAATCAATTACTTCAGCTTTTCAAAAAGGGATTACTCTAATACTAGAATATGGTTGTAGGAATTGAGTGGTGGAGTACATTTTGTGACTATTCTTAAAAATAAGGCATTTACCTTATTTTGGTTGCAGAAAAATATGGACAGTTGCCACAGAAAATAAACTGGTTGTGTTCAAATTAATTTTATTTATACTTGCATATAATCCTTGTACCATAGTTGTAAGGTGCAACGTAATATAAATAAACCTAAAGATAAAATATATACTTACAATACACATAATATACAACATCCTTAACAGAAATAAATTATATATTAGGATACAAAAGACTAATATTATCATTTAGTATATCACTTGTACTATAATAAGCTTTATTCAGTAAAAGCTCTTTTAAATTTACTATGTATGAGGTCTGTCTGAAAAGTATCCGATCTGTGATCATATCTTAGCACTGGTGTTATTCTTCGTCATCCATTCATGGCATCCTTTGAAGTAGACCGCATTTGATTGAACAACATGCTCCCAGCAGTGCTTCCATGTCTTAAAGCAGTCCTCGAACATACATTTTGGAATGGCCTTCAGCTTGCATGGTGCATTACTTTGTATCGTCTCGATGGTGCCAAACCACTTTCCTTTGAGTGCCATTTTCAGTTTTTAGAAAGTTGCTGGGAGCTATATCTGGACTGTACAGAGGCTAGCAAAGTAGTACAATCTTGTGTTTGGCCAGTCACTGGTTGATAAAAAATGCAGTCGTTTTCTTCTCACATTATCACGCAATGTTTTCAAAACTGCAACATAATATTCTTTATTGATCGTCTGACGTTCTGGAGTAAATTTGTAGTGCATAACATCCTCACAATCGAAAAAAATAATCATCAATGACTTGACATGATTTTTTAGGCCGTGGCTCGCCTGGACTCTTTCGCTGTGAAAATTGTTGTTTTAGTTTCAGGATTTCACAGCTAAGGTTTTTCTGCTTAGACGTGAGTAATTTCAGAATGAACTTCGAATTCAAGCAGAATAATTTCCACAAACATTACATTTTGGTATTCTGAGATAATTTTCTAGTTCATGAACGGTCAATCGATGATCACCTTCAGACGCAAGTGGCACACGCTCGATATGTTCCGGTGTTGTCAGTGAGGGTTGGCCAGAACGAGGGGCATTGTCAACAGATGTGCGGCCATTTTTAAACTACCTGTACCATTCTTTTATCTTTGTTATGCCCATTCTTTTATCCCCAAAGGTCTTCTGTATCATCTTCATCTTCGTGTAAAACTTGCTGAGATTGAAGCAAAACTTGATGCAAATTCATTAATCGGTTTTTTCTGTACCAAAATGCGATGAACAGAAAAAAAAGTGAGACAAACAGCACTGTGCGCAGCGTTAAAGTTAATGACATCTTCACCCTACAAAACAAGGCCATCGGGGTGATATCAGGAGCACAGACACTGGACCATTGTAAACCTCTTTCTATTAAACTAAAGTTACAAATTGTTATTCATTTTTATATTTTTCACTCAAAATCATTCATTTTGAAAAATGTTCCACCTCTCATTTTTAGCAGTAACATACATAGCTATAATACTATAAATAGAAATAATATTGCAGTAGAGCATTGAAGGCATAGCAAAATGCAGCACAGTCATGTGCTAACTACTCAAAAAGTTTATAACGAATTAAAACCTGTAATTCAGAAATACCTAATAAAAGATTTTACTATTAAACTGCATGACTGGTTGCTTAAAAATCCATTTTATGAACTTTCAGAATTTTTCAGTATTCCAAGTACACATTTTTAGATTGTTTGGTTTTTTAAATTATATTTATTGTTTTTAATCTGCTGTTTTATAAAACAGTACTTTTTACATTGGAGTGTGTTTTAACATTGCTTTGATTTTTGTCTTTTTTATCTATACATGACTTTGTCATTGCTTCCTGTAAAATGGCAATAAAATATTATTACTCTCCTCAAATAAGGTGAGGTTTTTATGAGGGAAATTAGGTAAATTTGTATGGCGGGTATTATGTATATTGTACATTAAAATTTTAATAATATGTCTGAATGTGTTATACATAGATTTTATATCTTATAAATTTCAAAAATATATAAGGATGCCAGGGTGAAACTTTTTAACTTCCTAAACAAGGGGTGAGAGTTTGCCTTGGTAACCAACTCCCAACATAACTTCTATAAGGAACTTTCTATAAGGCATTTTTGAGCTGCAAAATTTTTGTTTAACTCACAGGAAGTTCCCCATGCAATAATATTAATAATAATATTTTATTGCCATGTTAAGTTGTTACAGTCATTGACAAAATTAGTTTACAGTTAGTAGCGAAGGCAAAAAATAAACACCAACTTAAATACTAATACAAATATTCTTAGTTAACTGTAACTATGGTTATAAATTAATATGGGATTTAGCAAAAATACTCATCGACAGAACAAAAAGGGCAGCTCAGGAGCCAACTATAAAGTCTATTGCAAAACACTTTTTCAGGGATATATTTATTAAATGACGTAATTTATTGTAAATTTTTAGTGAGACAACCTGGTGACTATTGTTTTATCTAGTCTGCAGAAATTGATTCTAGTAAGCCTACTTGCCTTACTCGTAGTATTATAGCCATGATCATCATACTTAATATTGTTAGGATTATGAAAAGTACACAAAACTGTCATATATGTATAAATTGTAAATAGTTCGAATTTTAAAGTTTATAAATAAAGGTTTACAATGTTCCAAAAACTAACACCACATATGACCCTGCTAACTTATATCTGTAAAATTAATATTTCATTTATCCTGGTGCAGTTTCCATAAAATATCAAACCATATCTGAAATTGATTGGAGGTAAGAAAATTCAAATTTATTTGATCATTAAGCACATTCACAGGCAACAGATCACGTCAAAGACATTAAAACAACTAACAAGATAAGAAGTTACATTACAGAAGGTACAATAAATAATTAAATAATAAGTATGAACATCACAGTCATCAATAGCTAAAACTTAATGCTACCAATGTCGCTATGATAACATTCTTTCAAGTTATTGAAAGGATTATCAGTCAACCACATATAAAGTACCTTTTTGAACCTATCATAATGAATGAATGAACGTTTACTGTCATTATACATCTTACAAGTTCCAGCTATGCTGGTAAGATTGATGGCATTGTCAAAAATTTCCCTTTCTTCAGTCTCCCATCGTTACTCGTTAGTAGTAATAGATTTAACAAGAACAAGATTCCAGCTAAAAATATTTGCTAACAAATAAATAAGCTCTAATATAAATAAATAAAAACAGTATTAAACTTTTGAGCTATGAATAAATTAACTATAAACTAATTAACAGTATAAAACCTATGTCAAACATTTATTTTGTAAAACATTGCTGAGTCAGATAACGTTAAAATTGTAGTACACCATAATATAAAAGCAATCATGCATTAAACCAATTAACAGATAAAATAATTAACAAATGAAACGATAAAATTTATGATAAAACAATTAAAAAGTAAAACAATAAAATTTAAAACAATTAACAACTAAAACAATAAAATTGGTAACAATATAACATATTTAAAATAACAAAATGGAGATTAAGTATTGAGTTTCTTATTATATGAAATTAAGTTTCTTAGGAGAAAACACTTAATCTTCATAACTAGATTATTATTTTTTGTCATTTAGAAATTCGGAAATCTTGTAGTAGGCCTTTTCGACAAAGATACTTTTTATTCTATCTAAGAATTCAACCTGTGGCATTTGTTTTAAAATTGTTAGGCAATTTGTTGTAAAGTGTAATACCCATATAATAGAAACTTCTTTCAAATATGGCTGTGGTGTGTAGGGGGATATATTAACAAATTGGTATTTATAGTATTGTGGTGTTGAATAGGTTTTTCTTTAGAAAACCAGTTCAAATTTTGATGAACTTGACTCAGTACTTTATACATGTACACACAAGGGACAATAATAATTTAGACACATAGTCTACTTCATGAGCCAGTAGAGGCAATTTATTAAATAAAGTTATTCCAACGTGTTCAAAAGAGGACAGGGTTAGGCTGAGTCTACTGTGCTCTAGGTGGACTAAGTGGGAATTTCTAGTACTGTAATAATGAAAGTTGCTATTGAGTTTAAGTTTGTGTAAATAACTTTGAACACGCAGTAAAGTAACAAATATATATTGGTTTACAACAGTTAAGATTCTTAATTTTCCAAACAAAGGCTTACAATGGTCATTTAAAGCTGAGAATGATAAAATTCTAATAACTTTTGTTTGCAGTAACAAAACTCTTTCTATTCCTTGAGTGTTGCCCCAAAAAAGTAGTCCACAAGACAAGTTACTATGGAAAGAAACATATTACACATTTTTTAAGTCGTTGTCAGGGACACAATTTCTCAAATGTGTAATTAAATATACAGTACAAGCTAACATATTACAAAGGTTGTCAATATAGGATAACCATGTTAACTTACTATCCAATGTGATACCTAAAAGTTTGACATTGTCTACAGAATAATCCATATCTGTTTTGAGAGTTAAGCTAATAATTTGAGTCTTGAAAAAAACAGAATCTAATATAATTTGTTTCAAAAACATTAGTAAATATTTTTATTAGAAAAATAACTCTAGATAATCTTAAGGTAATGTAATCAATATGAGATCCCCATGTCAAATTTTTATCAACATGAACTACTAAAAACTTTACTTCATTTGAATATCTATCTAAATTAGTATCAACACCAATAGTTCTTAAAGTAAAAATTATATTTTGTGTTTGATCTCTATTTAAGAGAAAACTGTTCACTTTAAACCAACCTGAGCCTACCCAAAGCACTTTGTGCCAAGGTATTAAGCTCATCAATGTTTGAGTTAATGTTGAAAAAAGTGGTATCATCTGCATACAAGACTGATTTACAGTCAATACAAGCTGAAAGGTCATTTATATTAATTAAAAAGAGCAGAGGACCTAATCCTGATCCCTGGGGGATACCATATTTAATTGTAACCACCTGTGACCAATCACTATTCCCTAAAATCTTCTGCTTTCACTCAAAAAGATAAGATCCAAAGAATTCAAGTTGCAATTTTTAAATGCTATAGTATTCATGTTTAACAATAACTGAGTGATTTACACAATCAAAGGCTTTGCTCAGGTCACAAAGAGTAGCCTGAGGAAAACAATTATTTTTAAATGCTAGTAGCACTTTGTGAAATAAATAAATAATGTTTATTTATTGCATGAACTCTTATGAGTTATTAACAAAGTCCAGAATACAGTCAGTTGATAATAAGTAAAATAAGTTCTTAAGACTATAAAAGAGTTAAAAATTAAAATAAATATACTTTAAATTAGATTTTAACATACTTTGATGGTTTCAAATACACATACTTGACGTCATTACTTATCTTAAAGAAAATCTATATAAAGATTGTGGTTGATCCTTGTAATTAATTCTAAAATATGACTCCCACTTTTAGTTCATCACATTAATACTATATACTATAATTGTACTACAATAATTGTAATATAAACTAAAGTAAAGGGTGATGCGTTAACAGTTTTAAAATGTAAACAGAGTATGATCTAAAATTGCTAAAAATTTATGTTAGACACATTGAAAAACGAATGCAGTGAATAAAACGGCATATCTAGAAGCCAGCTGTAAAATTTATTTAAAAAAGTATTTATAGGGTATTTAACTATTCAGGTTATAAACGTATTGTAGATTTTAACTGATATGACAATATGGCTGCATATTGCAAAATCAGAATTAATCTATCCTAATGTATCCTAATCCTAATGCAATTATCATAAACGATTATACAATATCTATAGACAGACTGGAAATAAGCAAAATATACAGCTTTAATGTAATTTTGGTCAATACATTGAGTTAATCGTCTTGTAAGAAAAATTACTCTGGATAGCCTGGAAGTAATGCAATCTACTTGGACTCCCCAAGAAGGTGTCTTATCCAAATGAATTCCAAGGAATTTAACATTGTCCACATATCCCTATGAAGAATTAATTAATGCCACAAGGTCTAAGGCTGAAAACATTTTTTTAGTTTTATCTTCATTCAAAAGGAATCCATTAATTTCAAACCAGGTTGAGGCTTCGTCAAAAGTATTTTGAGCTAATAGTTGTAGTTGTTTTATTTCAGAATTAGTATTTTTTAAGTTGTGTCATCAGCATACATGTAAGATCTGCTATGCACACAGAATAGTAAATCATTTATACAAATTAAAAACAATAAAGGGCCTAGTACATAACCCTGAGCACCAGGTTATCTATTGCATCAACTGTAGATTTACCTTTTCTAAATCCGAATTGAGAAATACTTGAGAAATGTTATTTTTCTGAACTTAGGCACTTAGCTGATCAAAAATCAAAAAGCTCAAATATTTTGGATATTACAGGAATAATTGAAATAATACTGTGTTTAAAGACAGATTGAGACTAATTGAGATCGAATTTTTGAATTTGTTAGGGCCATCAGTATACCATAACAGGATTGAACAATTACGGGCCATTAATGTCCACACTGGCTATTTGTAATGGTGGCATGCACCAAAAGTGGAACGTTTAAAATAAAATATGAATGTTTAATAAACCCTTTGTACATCAAAATATCTTTTATTTTGCCTTAAATATTTGAATAATGAGTTATGTATTACACACCTTGAAAATTGCCTAGATAAGTTATTCCAGCATTGTTGACTAGAACGTCAGGACCCCCCAGCTCTTTCTCCACCCACTGGAATGCTGACAGAATGTCTCCTTCTTTCTTCAGGTCAGTTTTTATGCCTACAAGCTTTCCCTTCTCTCCAGCTTTTGACAAAGCAGCACTCATTTCCTAAAAAATCATCTTTGGTAAAACATCAAATTGTAATGGTAAAGTAATACTGATCAATATTTTTCAAAACCACCCAAGGAAAATATATAATGTAATTCACGACTAAAAAGCAATCAAGGAAATTAATTCATTCTAATTACGTAGAATACTGAATTAGAATTCTAAAAATACCTCACACATTTGTACATTGATTTTAAAAAATTTGAAAAAGTCAACATTAGTAGACTTATAATACTATGCAATAATATAGAAAGCAATTTAAAAACATATTAAAATGGATAAACAAAACATCAATTTAACCAATGCTACAACGCCAAAATGAGAAATTAACAGAAACCTAACCCAACGTTCTAGTAATTATTTTCAAGTATATTAAAACAACTATTTCTACGGATCAAATTTATTAGACTATTTTGCTGTTTAAGATTGGTATCATAATTAATGCTACTTAACAAAAAGGTTTTGTTACAAGGTTTGCTGATTAAAGTAAGTTTTACATTTTGAAAGAATTTCTTACAGACAGACAATTTACATTCGCAATTTATTTTGAAGTATACTTCTTTCCATAAAAGCCTAATATGCATGCCTTAATTTTGTAACTATTATATAAGCGTACATAAATCATTTTAAATACACAGAGCTCTGTCAATTACTTGTTTTGTGGTATGGAAAGAAATATTGATTCTATAATGTTATTTCTTCTGCTTTCATTCAGTATATACAAAATATTGATCAATGTCAATTACAAATTTCAAAACTGTTTAGTAAACAATTATACAATTAAACAATTATTGGAAATTCACTCAGTTTAGGAAATTCATTTGCTGGATGTTTTCTCTATCTTTAAATATAGTTAGCTTTTAAAATTTCTCATGTTTTCAAAACATGTATACCTCGATTTTCTCCGTTCTTCGAGCAAGTCCCACCACCACCATCCCATGATGCACCAGTGCTTGAACCACAGCGGCTCCGATACCCGCACTTGCCCCTGTGACAATAGCTACCTTTCCTCTCCACTTGTCCATGGTTGACAACCCACTGCCTTCTGTATAGCCACATAACCAGTCTAGTTATCAGCGTACAGATAGAGGCAGGCTTTATCTTGGCTTTCATCCAACTATACTCTTCTGTTTACAATACCAACAGCCAATTAACATTCCTTATCTATTAAACAGCAACTTGAGCTCCAGAAGATAACACACTTCCTCCTCACTGCATTGATTTTTGATTGATTATATTTATCTACTAACAATTGCCATTCATATGAAAAAGTAAGGTGTTGAATTTGTACTGAAAAGAGATGGATGCATTTAAATTATTTCATTAGCAGTAGAAATAATTGTTCTTTCTTAATTTTATATAAAATTTATGGTATAGACAATACATTTTTATTTCTCAACAAATACTTATATTATAAATAAAATATTGTCAAATAAAAAAATAAGTTTTATAATTGAAAAATTATAAAAACTTATACATTATTTTTCGATGCTAAAATCAGTGGCGTGCTGTGAGATGAAGCTAATGAAGCACTACTTTAAGCACTGTTTCATTAGTTGGATACAATTATTTTTTTTAATTTTGTACCTAAAACTGTTAGCAATACTACTAGAATAATAGGCCTAACATGCTCTAAAAACAGAATTCTTTGATATTGTCCCTCCTCTTGTGTTCTGTGTCTGAAGAGGAGCTGGGATGTCACAGCTTCAGTAGATAGGCTGGGTGCACATAAGAGTTCATGGTTAGGGGGCTTGGGGGGAGCGGGAGCGGTAGCCGGGATTAAGAAGCTAGCTTATCTTGACGGAGACATATGAGTGATTCCGGCTACTGCGAACGTGTTATCCAAGTTTGCCGAAGGGCCAAATGCTTACTGCGTGACTTAAAAGCTACTGTTGTATAACTTTACATAAGTTATACTATCAATTTCTCGTCATGCCTAAACAATTGGAAGACAAAATTATTTAAGTTTCTGGAGGTATTAAATGATTGTATAAATACCCCCTCCTGCTCTCAATTGACATAGACAACACCTGGCTACAAATACGTCCAGAGATGACCACCCACAAGAGATCTACTACAAGTTCTGCTGCAATTTGAATGTAACGCCTACTTGCACAGGTTTCAGACTTTACACTAAAAGATATAACCCGTTAAAAGAAACATAGACACTGTCCTAAACAAACTTTTTAAGCATCAGAAAGAGGTATCCAGAATATCAACAAACAGTATCCAAAATTTATACAGTAATTGGAGGAAACCAGTGACTTCAATTTGCTTGGGGGAGGTACAAAGCATGACAAAACGACTGCACTTCGACCAAAAGTACAACTGACACAAGCAACGTGAAACAGGCATTTGCAGAGCATGCAATGACAGAGCAGAGGGAATTGTGGCAGAAAGCTAAAATTCTTCTGCTGCAACAATTCTCTCAATTTTATAGATCTCACAGCTTAAACAAAAAAACATCTATCCAGTCAAGAGATGAAGCAAGTAATAACTTCTCCATCCAAAATCAACTATGACATAATCGATCTAAAGTCTGGAAATATCTTACTGGGAAGAAAACCCTGGCAAGCAATATAGCCATGGCTGTGATGGATCACGATTTGTTAAACTTGCATGTAAAAACTCAAAATATGTAGTTGATGCTAACATCAAACCAGCAAATGATATCTTGCTCGTCTCAGAGGAAACAGAGGTAATGAATCATCTACGACTCTACAACAGCATCAGGGGTATCGGTTAGCAGAGACACAGTGGGAACAAGGCTTAAGTTGGTCCAAGGAGTCCCCGGCAGCGGGAAAACTACTTTTATTATCAACAACCATAGGGAGGGTGACCTGTACTGTTCCCAACATGAGACGCAGCAGTTGACTTCCGCAAGCAGCTAATATTAAAACGAGAAGAAACATCTTCTAAAGAGATAAAGGACTCCTGTCGAACAGTACATTCCTTCATCATAAACTCTACAGACCACCTGAAAAATGGAGGAAAATATAAGGAGGGTAATTGTGGATGAAGCATTAATGCTACATGCAGGGGAATTTCTGTTTGCTTGCGCTCTTGCTGGAGTTTCAGAGGCTCTGCTGATTGGGGACAAAAACCAAATACCTTACATAAACAGAATCCCCCATGATCTAAAGTACTTTAACATCCTGGAAACAGCAGAATTGACTCAAGTGCTCAGTCACTCATACCGATGTACAAGTAGTGTTGCAGATCTTCTCTCAACTTTCTACGAACAAGGCATGACAACCAGCAACCCAGAAAGCAATGAGTCAATGCTGATCTGCCCTAACGGGATTACTAACCTGCAGATAAATTCTGGTCAATACAAAATCCTGTTCTTTAAACAATCTGAAAAGCTTGAATTAAGCAAGATGGGGTATAACATTTCAACCATCCATGAATACCAAGGGAGACAGGCGGAGAATATCATAGTAATACGAACATCCAAGTATAAAGATGAAATATATGACTCACTGCCCCACTGCTTAGTCCGCCATACATAACCAGACATACAGGATCTTTTAAATACATTACACCAACAGCAGATGATCTCTTGAGCAAGTGGATAAAAAAAATAAATGGGAGGAACCAAGAAGTTCAGCAGTCTACTCCCGAAACTCACCAAATCTCTCTGCAATAGTTCACACTAAGAAAATCTCACCACCAACAGGTTCAAATTTCAGTAGCAACCTTCAGTCTACTGTGTTCCCAGACATTCATCGCTATGAGGATGGCTCATATGTAGAACTACCTGCCTACCTCAAGAGACCAAGACCTATAATCTCAACCAAAAAACCTTATTCTGTTGAAGAAGAGAACGAGATAATAAGTATTGGTGAAACTGTAAGTACCTTAAACACAGACATTCTATCAATTAGAACCAAGATCAATGCTGAAAATCAGGGCAACCAGAAGAACAAAGTTGATCAGAGAGTAGATCTTGTACAAAAGGCACCAAACTCTTCACATTTTTTTTAGCACAGGCAAAAAGGAAAAAAGTGAAGGTCAAACAGACTCAGCTTTTCCCCGACCAGAACATTCATAAACTCAAAATTAACAAAACACAATCCAGACAAGGTAAATTTATAAGTCCCACACTCCACCAACAACCAACAGATTTGTCGGCCCAAATTAGAAAAGCAGATGGAAAAAACTCACCTGAGAAACCAAAATTCTCCACCACAACGTAGACCGACTTAGCAACAAACTTGATAGGCTCAACCCATTTCCTTGATCATTCTAAGCCTGACATAGTTGTGCTGACAGAACATGGACTTAGCAACAGCATTCTTCCTAACGCTAATCTGATCAATTATAACCTCATAACTTCCTATTGCAGAGTCAACCATCTCAAAGGGGGCGTGTCTATATACAAACGCAAAACTCTAGCCAACTCTGTAAAAGATCACAGCATTGCTAATCTAAGCCAAGAATTAATCTATGAAATGGCTGCCGTAAAAATGATGACAGGGAAAGGTGATCTCTTTGTCTTGGGGATGTACCGACCTCCAAATGCTCCTTTTGATGAAACACTAGCATTGATTGCCGAGGCTTTGGATACTAATCCACAAATTAACTGCGGAATCTGTTTGGTTGGAGATCTGAATGTTGACAGTCTGGAAGATACCAAAGAGATGTTCCTCCTCCGTGATCTTTTAGCTTCCTATGACATAGCTAGGCTTGATCTACCACCAACAAGAATCACCAACACATCCATCTCATCCATAGACGTTTTGTGCACTAATCTGAACAATACCATGATAGATGTAGATATTGTGGACACTGGCATATCCGACCATACAGGGCAGTTATGCACTATAAAGTTTCCTTGTAGATCTAAAAAGAACCCAACATCTTACAACAGAACCTTCACCTCTTGTAACGTGGCACTTTTTAAAAACCTAGTGTCTAACCAATCTTGGGAGAAAATCTACAAGGCATCAGAAGCAGACATGGCATATGATAACTTTATCAACATTTTGACAACCGTGTTAGACATAACTTGTCCTTACAGAAATTCAAAACGCAATAGTCAACGATCTAAGCTAACCATCTCCAGCCCAGAAGCAGATAATCTAAGAAGATTATATATTGCTGCTAATAACAGGTAAATTCTCACAGGTCAGGAAGAAGACAAAATAGCAGCCTCGAGAACAAAAAAGGAATATGACTTAAAATTAAGATCTATCAGGCGTAAGGCTAATGAAAAGTTGATAACTGACTCTGAAAATAAAAGTAGAATGATTTGGAGCATGATTAATTGTGAGAGGGCTTCGAGAATGAGTGCTGAACAAGAAAAATGGAAGCTAAGCATCGCAGGAGAGCAAACTGAGGAACCCTTAAAGATAGCAGAACATTTTAACAAGTTCTTTACAACAGTGGCAGAAAAGACTTTAAAAGCCAATAACCCCCCAAGAACTGTTGGTACAGGTGTTTTTCAGCACAACTCGAGGAGCAAACTTGTTGCTCTCAAACCTACAACGAGTGAAGAAGTCAGGATTATCATCCAAGGAATGAAATCTTCAATGTCAGCTGGTGTAGATGATATCTCCTCAAGACTTCTGAAGCTCTGCAAAGAAGAGTTGTGTGCTCCCTTGAAGGACATCATAAACAAATCGCTTTCACAAGGAGTCTTTCCAAATAAACTAAAAACTGCCAAAGTAATTCCTCTGCATAAACAAGGTCAAAGAGATGAAATAACCAATTTTAGACCCATATCACTTATCCCAACGGTATCTAAAGTCATCGAAAAAGTTGTGCTAATAAGACTAATTGAACATCTTGAGTTTAACAAGCTCCTACCAGAGAGACAACACGGCTTCATCTCTGGAAAATCCACTACAACTGGGCTTGTTGACCTGATTGAGTTTGTTATTGATAGCTTTGAGTCTGGAAACTCTGTTGTTAGTACCTTTCTAGACTTAAGCAAGGTTTTCGATTGTCTTGACCACAGCCTAATACTGAAGAAGCTTGATTCTCTGGGAATATGGGGAACACCTCTCAAATGGTTCACAAGCTATTTGTGTAACAGAAGGCAGATTGTTGAAATCAAACATGTTATTGAAGGGTCAGTGAAGAGAGTGGCTTCAGAACCTAGAGGTGTATCACGGGGCGTTCCCCAGGGATCCGTCCTGGGACCCGTTCTATTCATCTTATTTGTTTCAGACTTGCCAAAGTACTTAGAAGCTTACTGCTATCCCATCATGTATGCTGATGACACGGCCTTCCTCACTACCAGCAGGTCTGCAGAAGAACTGGAAATAAATGCATACATATCTCTAAGTATGGCACAAGACTATTGTGAAAAGAACGACCTTGTGTTCAATGAAACAAAAACAAAGCAGATGAACCTGGGACGACTAAAAGATAGGGTATCAGGACCTCCTAATATAATAATGACTGACTCACTAAAACACCTGGGAACGATTCTAGATAGCTGTCTTTCATGGACTCTGCATGTTGACTACTTGTGCCAAAAACTAAGCACGGCAACATTTGTTCTGAAAAGGGTAAAGGCCACGGCCACCAGTACAGATGAAGCTATTACCACCGCTTACCATGCTCTATTTGAGAGTCACCTACGATATGGTGTGGTACTGTGGGGCAGTACATCTAGTACAAATATTCAAAAAGTTCTTGTCCTGCAAAAGCGTGCCCTAAGGACTATGGTGGGTCTATTGCCGCATGAAAGCTGCAGACAGGTGTTCAAGGATCGCGGAATCCTGACAGTAACAGCTATCTATATTCTGGAGGTAATTCTTCACGCCACAAAGAAAAACTTGAAGAAGCTTGGAGACTTTCGAGGGCATGCAACTAGAAACGCACAGGATTACATCCTCCCACTGCACAGGATCAAACTCTTTACGAAGTAACCATCATATGCCGGTGCAAAGCTCTTCAACTTGCTTCCTTTTGAAATCAAGAGAGGAGACAACAACACTCTGAAAAGAAGACTGCGAAACTGGCTGCTTGAAGAAACCATCTATACCCTCAATGAATTTATTGACCGCTGCAGGAACTACAGGACCACCTAGGAAGAACTGCACACAATTAATAAATAAACCAATTTTTGACTTATTGTTAAATCCTTTAACTTTATTTGTAAACAAGATTGTAAATTCTGTGACTCTATTACATTTCTTGAAGAAATTGTTAATAAAGATTTTTGACTTGACTTGACTTATTACATTGAGAAGTATGCAGAAATAATAACACTTTACTGAAAAGTAATGTTATCTTAAATATAAAATTATTCATAAAAAGGTATTTTATTTCAATTCTAGCTTTTTATACAAATTTAACATAAGATGTACTAAACACGTGATATTTCTACGTTTTCTTACACTTCAATTGCATTGAAATTTGTATGGAAATGCACACTTTTAGTCTAAAAATATGAATAATTTTCTCCGGGGATGTCCCCCCCCGTATCACTCCTACGGTTCAGAGGGAAACCCCCCACACCCCCTCTGACGGTACCTCTGCTTCACCCACTTACATGACCACTGCATGCCACTGACTAAAATAAAAAAAAACTAAAAATGTGTGTAAAGCACCATGGAATACAATTAATTCTGAAGTTAACACTAACAGAGTAATAGTTTGTTAGGTAAAAACTTAGATTTGACACAACCAGACCATTTTATGAAGAACCTCACAGCAAAGTACGCAAACTATTGTCCATGCAGTATCCTATAATGAAACATCCAAGAGTTTTGAGAAATGGTCTCTACCATCTTGAAATCTTTAAAATCTCAAAGAGATGTGGTCATCAAGTACAATGTTAGAACAAGTAGATGAAACGATTAACATTCTATCTTCTACACACCAAACTTCAGAAAACGGCTCTAAACAAGAATCTAGCGTTATAAATAGAAAATGATATATTTAATGATAAGAAACAACATAAAGTAACAACTTCTAAAAGTATTAGAAAAGAGGGAAAACCAATACTAAATATAAACGCTTAAGTGGAGAAAGATGGTTTTGCATCCATTTAAACTGGAAACAATAAACATTTCATGTACCTGATCAGCGAAACCTACTAGGCTTATTAAGATGACTATTTTTTACGTGTTGAGGATACTTTAAGGTAACACTGTTAGTGCAGTAAGAGCTGAACTTGTTACTTACTATTTTAGGATTACTGCATATGTCATAATATATTTTTAAAGTTAAATTTTCATGATAGTGTTTTTCCCCAATTCCAGAATTAATTGCATTACACAATGCCTTATACACATTTTTAGCTTTTCTTATTTTAGTATCGTAAAATAATAATTAAGTTTTTATCATCTTTCACTTGTATGAATTATTTATATTCTTTTAATAATATATTTTAATTTTAAATTTGACAATTCTTTATGACGAGATTAATAATGTATTGCAATGAACACTGTCTACTAAAAAACCATGCAGCGTTTTTACCACAGGCAAATCAACAACTGCAATGATTAAACTATAATATATGACCTTGAAGACAACTTTTAAAAACTTTTAACTGCACTTTCCCTGGATTTCTCTAAGGCTTTAGACTGCCTAAGTTACAATCTCATCATCAAAAAGCTAGAGGCTCTAGACATATCTGGAAAGGCTAAAGAATGGTTCAAAACCTATTTAACTGGACGAAATCAGCTGGTAGAGCTATACCTCACAATAACAAATATTACGACAAACATACAATCTAGTACACTGCCAGTAACCCAGAAGTACCACATGGCTCTGCACTAGCACCAGTGCTCTTTACTTGTACATCAATGACATTCCCCAATAACCTTAGAACTACTGTAGCACTACCATGTATGAAAATGACATCACTTTATTGTTAAGTGAAAAACAACCAAAAGCCTAGTTGGCAACTCATAAATATCTTTCAACTCAGCCTACCAGTACTGTCACAACAATGGTCTAGTTGTCAAACTCAAAAAAACAAAGTCAAATTTCTACGCATAAGCTTGAGAGCATGGTAATCTGGAATCTATACATAGACAACCTATGTAAAAAGCTGAACTCTAGTGTCTACGCATTCAGGCAAGGCAAAGTCATAAGTGATTTAACAACAAAAACAGCTTACTTCGCACATTTCGAAACCCACACAAAATATGGCCTTGCTGTCTGAGGAACAACTTCTTCAGCAAATATTCAAAGAATCTTACTTATACAAGAGAAGGCAATTAGAATTCTGGCTGGACTCTAGAGACTAGACACCTGCAGAGACCCCTACGAGAAGTTGTGGTGCATGCTGATAAACAAAACATGGTGAGAGGCTATGATCTACACATGTAGTGCTAAACTTCTAGCACACCGCTTAACACAATATGAGAAAAAATCCAACATCTAAATGGTTTAAATTTCTTAATCACCAGCTTTGACTCAAGAACAACAAATGTGAACAAACTGAAGAGAAGGCTCCACAGCTGACTGGATGAACGACTGTTCTATTCAATAAACAAGTTCCTTCAACATGAATAGACTGAATAACATTTAAACTCTTACTTGGTACATTACTAATTACTCTCTGTACACAATCAATAATTTTATTGTAAAACTGACACAATTTCTGTTCTTGATGAACATTTAAAAAAGTATATTTTTAGTAAACAATAATGAACCTTTTAACACTTTTGTAGATTGTATTTGTTCAATGTACATTTCGAATTCAAGGAATCCATCATCACGTACTTGTAGGTTAAGGTAAATGAAGTAAATAAATAATTCAAACCAAATTGTCATTTTTTATGTTCATATGTACTACCTTGTTGCCTAAGTTATGTATTTAATTTTATTTGTGATCAATTTATATTGTTTAAAAGTCTATCAAATAATAAATGTTGGCACTTTTGTAAATTTCAAAATGTTTTAAAGTTGACTAAAACAGGCCTTATAATTAAAAAAAAAAGTAATTCAACAAATCGAAATTCCAATTTTAAAAATAGTAGAGTATACAAATTAAATTGCAATGATTGTTAAAACCACTATATTGGACAAGGTAGATCCTTCAAAATTAGATTTAATGAATATCATTGAAGCATTGAAGACATCAAATTCAAAATATGCTGACAATTTAAATAACACCTGCCACACATACACAAACATTGAAAACAGTCTTAAAATTTTATATATACGCAAAAAAGTCACATATTGTCAACTTAAGAACGTTTTGAAATTTACAAAAGTGCCATAATTAATTAATGTATTATTAAAAGACAAATATTTTCTAACAACAAATTTATTGTTTGATGGACTTTTAAACAATATAAATTGGTCACATATAAAATTAAATACAAAGTTTAGCCGCCAAGGTAGTTAAAAACATATGACACTTTGGTTTGAATGATTTAATTTACCTTAATCTACAAGTACCTGATGAGTCCTCCTCTGTAGACTAATGGTCAGTCTCGGCTCTCTAACTGAGAGATCACGGGTTCAAATCCTAGGGAGGGCCAATAATGTATAGACATGAAAAAGTGTGTGTTCTTTGAAAATAAACCATTGCACATCGAAGCCTATGTAGCTGTAGCTGAGGCTTAAAAGAAAAAAAAATACCTGATGATGGATTCCTTGAATTCGAAATGTACATTGTACAAATAAAATTTACAAAAGTGTTCAATCAATCAATAATTTTTTATTCATTAGTTGTACAATGAGGTACATCAAATAGTGTCATACATTACTTATATATATATATATAAAATTACTAAACATATTCAAGTTCCTCTATTGAATACAAAACTAAATCAATCAAATCGTTTTTTAGTTTTCTTTTAAATTTGGTAATATTATTTTCCCTCTTTATGCTTTGAAGAATATTTTTCAGAAATCTTTTCCCGATATACATATAGATTTTTTGTGTGTATATTTCAAGTCTATGATGATCACTGATGATTTCATTCTTATGGCGTGTGTTATATTTTTGTGTACATTATTTTCTAAATTAATTTGTTGGCCATGATTGTTTTTAAAAATAGGATGGTTTTATATATATAAAGTTCAAAAACTGTTATTTGTTTAATTCTTTAAAGCAATTTCTAACAGATTCTGAGAATTTAAGCTTAAGTATACTTCTAATGGCTTGTTTTTGCACCTTTAAAATGTCAGTTAGGTTTTTCTTTGTTGTGGCACCAAATATGGCTATGCCATAAGCAAAATGTGATTGTATATGAGCATAATAATTAGTCTGTTTTAACACTTCAGTAGTACATAAACAAGACATTTGCCTAATTGCATATAGGCCAGAACTCATTTTACCAAGCACAAATTTAATGTGCTCATCCCAGCTCAAGTGACAATCAATGATCAATCCGAGAGATTTAATTTTTGGTGCATTTTCAATCTCTGAATCGTCTATAAGAATATCAAAGTCATAATCATTATTATTTTGTTTTGTTTTAAAATTCATGAATTTAGTTTTCTCATAATTTAAATTAAGT
The DNA here is from genome assembly GCF_021130785.1 of Homalodisca vitripennis. Taxonomy (NCBI): domain Eukaryota; kingdom Metazoa; phylum Arthropoda; class Insecta; order Hemiptera; family Cicadellidae; genus Homalodisca; species Homalodisca vitripennis. The sequence continues at coordinate 196,176,982 of NC_060209.1, read as the reverse complement.
TTTTTGCTGTTAAAAAACTGTTGCAAATTAGCCAATTCGATTGCTGAGATGAATTCAACTTCTTCTTTAGAAATTCCAGTAACCTTTAGATTTGTATCATCTGCAAATAAACACAACAAACTGTTTGCAATATAAGATAGTTTGCTTTCAATATTCCTCAAATAACATAAGAAGAGAAGAGGTCCAAGATTTGACCCTTGTGGGACTCCTACCACGCTTTGTTATAATTCAGATTTAAATCTTGTTAAAGTTCTATTTGTCGACTTATGAGCTATTTTAACAAACTGTTTCCTACCCGTCAAATATGATTTCAACCAATTCAGTGCAATACCTCTAACTCCAATATCATTGATAATAAAATATATGGTGATCAACACTGTCAAAGGCCTTAGAGAGGTCCATAAAAATTCCAATAACAACTTTCCCTTTGTCAGTTGAATTTATGACTGATTCTATAAAACTAACTGCTGCTGTGATGGTTGATTTATGTTTCCTAAACCCATGTTGGGTGTCATCGATAATGTTGTTTTGTTTTAAATAAGTCTTCGGTTATACTACTATACTACTTTTTCAAAAACTTTTGATATAGATGGTAACAAGGAAATAGGTCTATAGTTTGATTTAAGGAATGTATCATTTGCTTTAAACATCGGAATAATTTTAGCAATTTTGAGTAGATTAGGAAAGATTCTAACATATAAAAATTTATCAAATGTACAAGAATTTTGCTTAGCTCTTCTTTAACTTCTTTTATAATTTTTAATGGCACTTCATCATAACCACAAGTTAAGTTTATTATCAAAAGAGACATTTCTTTGGACCTCCTTTACATTTGTTGGAGTTAGACAAAAGAACTTACTGAACAAGTTTTCTACATCTCCTACGATTCCTACATCCAAGTCATTAATATTTAAACTTGTTAATGGTTGGACATTTTCGTTATTTCTGTTAGTCATATTTATTAAAAATTTTACAAACTATTTCGGGATTTTCTATGCATGCATTGTTCTCTTGAAGTACTATATTACAATTCTTATTTAGTTTACATCTTTTATTTCCTACTTCATAATTAATTATATTCCAAGTGGTTTTTATTGGAAGCCTTACTGATTTTATCACCAAAAAATTCCCTTTTGACCATTAATAGTTTTTATAATTCTTGGTTTGCAATTTGACAAAACTAGATAGCTCTTCATTTTTAGTAGATCTTTCATATTTGCCAGTGTTTATGATTTCTTGTTTCTCCATCTTAAGTTCATTGTTTATCCACTTAAATGGATTATTTTTTTATCTTAAAAGTTTTTATTGGAAAACATCAGTTAAAATAATAAGTGAAAACCTGATCAAAGATATTATATTTATCATTGCATGGAGCAAGGTATATTTTTTCCCAAGTTTCATTTTTTAGAAAATCTTTAAATAATTTTATATTGAGTGCAGAGAAATCTGTACGGTTTTCAAGATAATAATCATTGTATCTGATGCACTGTTTCAGATTATTTATTTTTAAAATTTGCCAATCATGATCAGATAGCATTGTTACTACACCACTAATTTCCAAACATTCCCTTTTAAAGTTTGTAGAAATGTTGTCAATTACTGTAATGTTGAAATTACACTTTTCAGTGTTTGGAAGCAACCAGCTGTCTCAAAGTCAATGAAATATTTGGTTTATGATGCAGTAAGCGGCAGCTATGCAGTAGGCGGGGTCGGACCTGTCCTGCGAGGCCTCGGCGAAACACTGCATCGGTGTGCCAGTCCCATCTTGCGAGTGCTATGGTTAATGTTTCTATATTTTTAATTCATTAACATATTTGGGTAATGACAAAAAACACTTACAGAAAATAAACCTCTTTATTTGACACAACCATATAAAAATTCCACCCCCAGCAGCTAGAATGTAACAAAGGAATGAAAAGATCAGTCGGCATCAATGGAATCCTACTTCTTCTGGATGAGGTCCTGCAGAAGTTTCTCAAGCTTTCGAGAGTCCTCTGCAAACTTGCGGATGCCTTCGGACAACTTGTCTGTGGCCATCTGGTCCTCGTTCAGTTGCCACCGGAACATTGCTTCATTCAGGGTTATCTTATCCTGGTCCAGCTTCTTGGCTGTAAAATACAATATACCGTATTAGTAATAGGGTAAAAGAGATCGGTGTAGGATACAGAAAACATTGGTGGCCACAGAAGTTGTACTGGTTGACTTCTTGAACATAAAAGGGTCTCTTTAGAACAATGCCACTCGATTACATTAGAACATATTTAGCGATTCATTTTTATTAATAAGATTTGTAGTAGCATAATAGGAGATGTACAGGGTGGCTTTTTATATGGGCCACCATTGTGATCTTGGAAACTATAAATTTGACAGCAAACTTTAAATGGGGGAAATTCCTTATTTCAGAAACATTCAAAAATACTTATATCGAACTTTAAAAAACTGCAATCATTTTCCAATATGACAGTTAAACTTTGTTTTTATCTTAGGGAACACCATGTATATTATTATTTTCAATAGAAAAAGTAATTAAAAAAACTTTTCTATTTTTAGCATTTGTTTTGATATTTCCCTTAATAATGAAGATATATGAGCTCAAAGTGTTAAAACTCCTTATGGAGTGTAGAAAGCCCTTATGGGTTGGTGCAATTACCCGACACATCAATAGTCAAAGTGTGGCTGAATCAAGGATTTATTCATATATGGAGTGTAACCATAACACTTTCTTTTTTTTTTCCCTTGGGGCGGCCTACTGCCATGCACTTAAGTCTCAAGGGCTTTTTGCGCACCCCAGAAACACACCAGTCTATAATTTCAGCAGTTCCACAAACCGCCGAAAACAACCTATCAGGTCCTCCTGGGGAAATTCACCACCCCTGCCCAAAATACCAAAGATGGCATACCGCTCCCTCTTGCTATTGAAAGAGCAGGTGCTCAGCAGTTTCATCCTGCTCATTAAACATTCTGCAGAGCGGATGCTCCTGAAGGATGCCGACTCTGTGAAGATGCTTCCTCAGGTGACCATGCCCCGTGATAAGACCAATAACCCGAGAAGACATTGATCTATTTAATGAGAGAAGGTCCGACGCCACCCTAGAGGAAGGCGTCTGTAATACCATTCTGCTCATTCTCAAGCCCGGATGCATCCTCCACCTTCTCCCATGCTCCAGATTTTTTCATGTTGAGAGCTTTCCCGTACGTTCAAAGTGTCTGAATTGAAAAATTACGCTTTGTTCAACTAAAGCTTCTTATCTACTACTACCAGATATTAAATGGTTGTGTTTGAATGAAACCTAAATTTTTAATGCAAATTCCAAAATATTTTCAAAACAAAGGAAAATTTCCAAATTTGAGATGTTATATTTACAGATTAGAGCATTCAAATAGACATCTATGTAAAAAGGCACTTTCTACACTCCATAAGGAGTTTTAACACTTTGAGCTCATATATCTTCATTATTAAGGGAAAATATCAAAACAAATGCTAAAAATAGAAAAGTTTTTTAATTACTTTTTCTATTGAAAATAATAATATACATGGTGTTCCCTAAGATAAAAACAAAGTTTAACTGTCATATTGGAAAATGATTGCAGTTTTTTAAAGTTCGATATAAGTATTTTTGAATGTTTCTGAAATAAGGAATTTCCCCCATTTAAAGTTTGCTGTCAAATTTATAGTTTCCAAGATCACAATGGTGGCCCATATAAAAAGCCACCCTGTACATCTCCTATTATGCTACTACAAATCTTATTAATAAAAATGAATCACTAAATATGTTGTCAACTGCTAATCTTGAGAACGGTTGGACCAAAAAAAATTTGTACAAAGAGAAATATATAAAAATATTTCTGAAATACTTTAGGATTACACAAATAATGATAAAATTAGTTTCTTAATCCAAACTAACTGACACTAAGCAGCTGTTAAAACTTTCAGGTGGAATTCGTCTTGAGGTTGAAAGAGTGGTTTACATTTAATTTTAGAAAATTTTAACTATACAGTGCTTGATCAATAGTATGATACTGATACTACTTTTCATTTGTTATCTGAAATGAATTACAAAACATGTCACTCTAAGCAAAATTTGTTTATATGCAGATGACACTAACATGATAATGATAGGAAAATCTCCACATGACATTGAGATTTCTGCTTATATCAATTTGGCAGCTATCAAAGAATTCTTAAATAATCATTATTGAATTCAAGTAAAGCAAACTTTATAACATTTTCCACAAAACAAAATAGACATAAAATTGAACCATTAATAATAGTAGGCAATGATATTATAGCAAAAGAAAACTGTACAAAATTGGTAGATAAGGGCCAGAAAATAATTGAGGCAATAGTTTGAATGCTTATAGCATCCGCCTGTTGAGGAGTGCATGGCGGATACTATACCTCTTCTTCTTCCATGGGGCGGCCTACTGCCATGCACTTAAGCCTCAAGGGCCTTTTGCTCACCCCGGAAGCACACCATGAGGCCCACCAGTCTAGGATTCACCCAGGGAAATTCACCACCCTTGTCCAAAGATGGCATACCGCTCCCTATTGTAGGACAATCAAAGAGCAAGTGTTCGGCAGTTTCATCCTGCTCATCACACATTCTACACAGCGGATCCTCCTGAGGATGCTTCCTCAGGTGACCATGTCCTTTGATCAAACCTATAACCTGAGAAGACATTGATCAACTTAGTGAGAGAAGGTCAGACGCCACTCTGGAGGAAGGCGACAGTAGTACCATTCTGCTAATTCTCATGCCTGGATGCAACCTCCACCTTCTCTCATGTTCAACACGAACCCATTACGAGACAACCCTAGAGGATTCGCACCTTGGAACACCGCAGAACGGTTGAGGACCCGTCATAGTTGTCGCTGAGCCCCGGTTGGCCAGGACATCAGCTCTTTCGTTCCGAGGGATCCCCTCATGATCAGGAACCCAACAAATAGATTGATTCTGGCAAGGGAGGAAACGGCTTGATAGCAATCCCAAACTATTTTGGATTTGATCACACGCTGCCTGACTGTCTGTGAAAATATTAATCGTCTTGCTCCTATATCGCAGACAAAGATTCTCACGAGCACATTCCATAATAGCTGCAAACTCCGCCTGAAAAACTGTCGGATACGGACCCATAGGGACCACCAGCTCCGAACATGGTCTCACTCCCAGAATTCCAGCGCTTGTGCCGCTTTTTGTTTTAGAGCCGTCTGTGAACAATTCGAGCTCTGCTGGTAAAAAAGTTTTCCTTCCCTCTGACCAATCATCCCTTGAGGGTACAACAATCCTAAAGGGTTTTTCAAAGGAAAACTTTTGTGGCATCTGATCAGAGATCATATGCAGAGCATCCTCCTATATCAAGGTGCTAATTCTACAGTGCCCACTGCTGCAGCCCGACCAAAGTCCCATCTGCTGAAGACAGTAGGCACTTCTCCTGACCATAGTCCAAATGACAATGTCCAGGGGGGCACCATAACACTTACAGGAGCAATGGTTATAGCAAGGATAACCAAGGCTCTCCTAATAGTTGTGAACCTTACCCCTCTCATGTAGAACCGGGTTGTACATGTCCTAGTTTACTTAACAGTACAGGTGTATTTGAACAGGAATACGCAGATGGTATCAAGGTCCTTGTAACTGATTAGTTTAACACCAGACTTGCAAAGTTTTAACCCTTTGACTGGTGGGTTTTTTCTCAGTAAGAGTTCCCTAAAAAGTGAGCCTTTTTTAATTTTAATTTTGTTTTTATTAAGTGATTTGGGTTTACTGTAGTAAGTGTGTTATGAAAAACACTCAATTAAACATTTTTGGAGTTTTTTTTTTATTTATACAGAAATTAATCTAATTATGTACAAAAGTGATTATATTTACAAAATATGAGAATAAGATAAAATATTCAGTGTTTTCTCACAAACATACTAAGGTACAAGTTAGTAACAGTACACAGGGTATGAAATGCGCGAAAACAGTCAAACACAAAGTGGAACATCGCAATCACGACACATCCATGTTGTGTTCCAACGCCTGTCACACAGTGTCTGCGCTCGCAGACACTGGTCTATCTGCACACATGGCATACTCTTCTCAGTTTGTCCTTCTTATATGTAGCAGTGATTGTGGTGGGAAAATGCCGAGCAGTGAGTCTCAAGGAAGCATCTTGGTAAAAATTCGTTTGCAACTCTTTCTCATGTCATTTTACGTAATCAGTAATAATTACACAACAGCCATGTTTATTTACTCACAGTAAACACAACAAGATATTTACAATCAAGGCAATTGGTAACGTAAAAGTGAGGTTACAACCTGTATTCACTTCTCAAATCAGCTGATTACTTATTCAGCTGGGAATAACTGATTGAATACCGTCATAAGGCCTGAATACCATCAACTGGGTCTGAAAGAAATAAAAGAACAACTGCAATCTAGTAGGAATTACGAAAACTACTTGAAACTGTTTATTATTTATTCCGCTAGATTGCATTCCTATTCAAGCGAGAGATTATTCATCACGAAACATTATTATGAAGACTGTTTAGCATCTTAGCACTTCCCGCACGGCTATAGGGATTACTGCAGGCGGCACATACTGCGCTTCCGAATGTGTAGTAGGATTACTAGTCAAAGGGTTAAAATGCCACTCAATGTTTAAGCCTTTGTGAACGGCTTAAAATCTGCAAAATACGTAAAGTTTCTAAGAGTAAATAGTAAATAGTTTTCTAGAAACACATTTTTCTGACAGATTTAGATTTAAAACACATAGGTAATTTTGCTTCATTAATATTTTTTTACAATTGTGTTTGTGAAAGTGAAATGGTCAAGTTTCCCTATCTGAGAAGCTACTAAGGAATTAATGATGCGCTCTCGTTAACACAGAGTTATTTGACTTCTCTTGAGTACTGTTGGCACGATAGCTAGTAACACCACGGCTACTGACCTGTCTTCTCGGAAAGCACCTCGTGGACGGGCTCACTGGAACTCTCCAGCTCTTCCAGCAGTTTGGGGCTGATGGTGAGTAGATCACATCCGCCCAGTGCTCGTATCTCCCCTGGTCAGTAAACATAATACTAAATGATGCGTGTTTTATTTTTCAATATTGAAGATTGTTATCTTTAAACATGCTACACTAACTTTAAATTTACAGAATCACTATACAATCAATGGTTAAAATTATATGATTCTATGATACCAGATATCGCAAAATTTTATACAGATAAAAAAACATAGCTCTTCCAAATCTGTAAAATAATAAATAAAATATTGAAATGCAACAAAGAATTGATGTCCAGCAAAAGGTTTTTAAAGGAAATAAAACATACTTTCTTAATGAAAGCATACTATTCAGTAAATGAACTTTTTGATGACCCTTTCATATAAAATAGGTTTTTTTTATTATTTTAAATTGTAATAGTAGTTTTAGATTATGATAGTTTATAGTCAACAATGTTTTAAACTTCTTACTAAATCTTTATATTAAGAACTGATTAACTTTATGTTTTCTAAACAAATGTTTAGTGATGACCTTATGACATTATATTAAATCTAAGACAATTCTCTATGTACACTATGTATTGATTGAGAATTAAAATTCTATTGTCTATGCAAATTTTAATCAAAATTATCTATATTGCTAATAATATTAGTGGGTAATAGGACATTGCATCTGGTCAGGAAAATTCAGGAATCATAGATTCAAACATGATAAACTACGCTTGTTTTATGTGTGCAATGACACAATTAACAACTGTAAATTTTATTATTCCTGATTTAAAACTTGAAAAAGTTTGCTGGAATACAAAAAAATACTCAAAAGCACCACTTTGGCAATCAAACTGGTATAAAATATGTTCTAAATTTCCAGAAGTACAATAAAGGAATTAACTGTGAAAGAAAATACAGTAAATGTAGAGTGCTTGCTAAAATGATGGCATTAATAACTTCATAAGTCACTAGTTTAGTACATCATGGATCTGGAAGATTGAAAATACAGCAGTAATTTTGAGCTTGTTGATTGTTTTGATATTTTCTTTTTCTTCAAATAATAATAACAGTAAAGTTTTGGAAATTATTGTAACATTTTTAAAACTAATAAGTACTTTTCTGTCTTCTATACTGTGAAGACCGTCTATTATATTAATATGGATTGTCTTCTGACATTTTATATGTAACTTATTCATACTATATTTATTATTTTAAATGTTAACTATTTTTTAAATTGCTTAAAGCTATACATTGAGTTTTAATATCTCTACTAGGTATGAATGTTTAATTTAGTAATAATAACAATATAAATTACAAAATATTCCCAAAACAATGAGCAAGTCAAGAACTGGCACGAATCCATCTCATTAAATAATTTAAAAAGGGAAAAATTGGGAAACTGGATAAAAAAAAAACAATATAGCAAAAAAACACAATGGAGTATTTTTAAACAGAAACATCTCTGACAAGTTTTCATGAGTACTGAACTGATATGATAGGTAATACAAACTGATACGGAATTTAATAGAAAATAGATAAAAACACTAATTAAAAATCAACAATGATATTACGTACATATCCCATATTCCCTACTTCGGACTGAAGTGGATCTAAAGTGGTAAAATATTAATTTGTTTTCTTCACCAATGTACTTTAACTTCAATTGAATGCTTTAATTTTAAATTTCACTATACATCTACACTATTAATAATCAAACTATTATTATTATAAATATTCAAACATAGTATTTTGTTTTTTTTTTTTTACTGAATAAGTTAAATTTTTTATTCTTTTATTTCTTATTAAGTTAATTAGATTCTTTTATATATTGCTGTATATAAGTTGTATAAGCTATCTCTAATTTATAAACTTTTTTGACTCATGAAATATTTTGTTTTAGCACTAGAAGATTACAGTAGAACTCCGATTATCCGAACCCCTATTATCCGAATCCCCAATTATCCGAATCACGATTCGGTGAAATTATGTAAAATTTGAAAGTCGTCAAATAACAGTGACGGCGCCCGCCCGACGAAACGTGCCATGACGTAGACAGGGGCAGGAGCCCGGCGCGCCAGGCGTACGTGCCGTTACCGTGGTAACGTGACTCCCGCATGCTATATTTAGAAACACCCCGCCCTTCCACCTGCACATCGACTGCAGTCTCGCCGCCCGCCGGTCAGTGCGCTTGAGCCGTATGCCAGTTCCGTTCGCGTGTGTAATTTAGCAGTCGAGTTGCGTTGTACCTTGAGAGTTGCGTTGATGTGTGTAGTGTTGCATAGCCTGATATTTATAAAATCATTAACGATGAGTGCAAAAGTAAACGAGTTGTACTTTCTCTCAGCGATAAAGTGGAAATTATTAATCAGTTAAATAAAGGCGTCGCAGGAAAGCAACTAGCAGAGCGGTTTGGCGTAGGGGTCTGCAACTATATGTGACATTAAAAACTAACAAAGCAAATATTTTAAGCTTCGTGAGTGCATTGGAAAGTGAATAATGGATGTTCTCATCTAGAAAAGTGATGAAGCACGCTAAAAGTGAACCTATTGAGAAACGCTGTTGTTTTTTACATGGTTTTCTTCAACAACGGTCAAGTGGGCAACCTATTTTCCGGACAAATTTTATGTGAAAAAGCTCGAATGTTTAGCGAAAAAATGGGTGTGACTGATTTTTAAGGCAAGCCAGGGGTGGCTTCAGAATTTTAAATCTAGGCATGGCATTTGAGAATTTGACGTAGCGGGGAGAAAAACTTTCTGCCGACCGTGAAGCTGCCATTAAGTTTGTGGAAACATTTAAACAAGAGGACTAAACACTATGATCCCGAACTTGTTTACAATGCCGACGAATCCGGGTTAAACTGGAAGGCCCTACCGAGGAAGACTTTGGCATCCAAAAGAGAACAAAGTGCTCCAGGGCATAAAGTATGCAAGGAACGAGTAACAATCCTTGTTTGTGCTAACTCTACAGGTACCCATCGGCTGCCTTTACTAATGATAGGTAAACCAAAAAAAGCCAAGAGCTTTTAAAAATGTAAACCATTTACCAGTGGCTTACACCAACCAAAAAAGTGCATGGATGGCGAGTGATATATTTTTGGAATGGTACAATAAAACTTTCATCCCTGAAGTAAAAAAATTTAAAAAAGAAACTGGGTTTTCAGATAATGACAGGGACAATAAAATAGCAGAAAGTGTAATGGACGAACAGCAAAGTGATATCATTGACAGTGATGAGAGCGGTGATGAAACTGAAAGAGGAAAATGTGCCAACACACGGAGAAGCCTTCATTTGTTTTGAAAAACGCCTTAAAGTGGATGGAGCGGCAACCAGAATGTGAAGCTGTACAACTTCTTGCCGTCAAGCGCCTGCGGGACCTTGCTGCACGGAAACGAGCTACAACCTCAAGGCAAACGTACTTTATTGGAAATGTTCAAGTGAAAAAACTACACAGGACAAATATGTACTGTATGTAGCCTATTGCACATTTCATCACTTAATTTTTTCATTTGTCATTTAGTTTATGTACTAGTACTTTTCGTTAATCTGTATTGCTGTACTGCATTTTTATTGCTCATGTTTATTACTGTACTCTATAGTATTAAAACAACAACGTTTTCAATGCACTTTTGTTTATTTAATGTAAAATACTCCTTTTTTGCATAATTTCCATGCTAAATCCAACTATCCGAATTTTTGCATATCCGAATCGGCCTGATCCCCAATTAATTTGGATAATCGGAGTTCTACTGTACTTTTTATTATATGTCTAATGTCTCTGAGAGCTTATATTTATTTTTGTTATTTCTATTTTAGCAATGGAGCCTCTAAACAGGTTTTTTACCTTAGAGGTCCTAAATTTTCACTTTCGATTTAATATAAATACTTGTATATAATATGTAATAATTTCTCTGATACTTATTAATATTATTTTTGTTGTTGTTGTTTAGTTCCTAGATTAAATGTAAATTTGACTAAGATATTTTGTACAGCAATTCCTGGCATAATGCTCTATTATTCTTAGTGTTTGCTAGTGCTCTCTTTTATTGTTTTCATTTTGTAATTTTTTTTCTAAGAATCTTTTTACTGTACAAGTATTTATTTTTGTAAAAAACTATGTAGAAAAGAAGTGAAAATAAATTATTCATATTCTATTATACAAAATCAAAAGGTGTATATTTGTGTGTGTTAGTCACTCACGTAAAAACTACTGGATCGATAGTATTAAAATTTTACATGAACATTTTTAGCGTCCCTGGTTAACATATAAGTGTTTATTTCAAAAATCCCTCCAGGCTATGCCCCATTGGTCTTGAAAACTTCCTTAACACTCCCATCCATTATATTTATGGACTTTGCTTAATCAGTAAGTTAATTAGTAAATGTTTATTGTTATTCATTTGTCAGTCAGTTACACTATATAAATGTATGTAATGTGCAGATAGTTTTCTTTGTATGAGTTTGTTTTTATTTAAATTTTAATCAGCTACAGTAAAATGGCATAATTTATTACATCATAAATGTGTTAACTGAAGGTTATTAATATTAATATTAAAAGGGGATCAGCAAGGTTAAGCTCAGGGTCATTGACTTTCGTCTTCCTTTAAACAGGATTTCTCCACACTGCCCTAAAATAGTTAAATTGTTACTGAAATTGTTGGAGATAGTCAATAAAAATATCATGAAATACTGGAGAGAAATACGATAACTTTTTTAGGTGCTTATAAAAAAGTTTCAATTTTTGACTTCAGGGCCCCATTTTTTAACAAATCTAAAATAGATCAAAAATTGGAATATCTTTCACTGACTATCATATATCTTAGAATTGTTTTGAATGCCATTTAAAGAGAAGGGTGTCCTTATTTTTCAAAATTAAATTGCATGCGAGTCATGGGTAACTGCTAGTTTTTCATAAAGCTTGTTATGAAGCTACAATCATATATTTATTTTCACTTACAATACTTTTAAAAAAATTAAAAAATAAAATTTAATTTGTTTTGAATGTTAATTTTATAAAACAAAAGTTTTCAAACTGTACTTAGAGGCAGTTGCTATATTTGTTTTAAACAGGGATAATAAAGACCCAACAGCTAGGTGAATCAATGTCAACAAATATAACTTTATTCATAATAAGAAATGTTTGAACAAACTTAGGCTACCACTGAAGAGCTTAGAGAACTTTGAATGCCACCATTCCACGGATTGCTGTTTTGATCCTGTTGTAATATAGTCTTCCCCATGTTTCATCGCCTGTGACAATTTGGCTTAAATAATTGTCACCCCATAACATTCAACACAAGTCAGAAAAGTTTCTTCTTATCTGTATCAGTCAAAGTTTTTGGTACCCATTGAGAACACAATTTTTGATCATTTAAAAGTTCAATGAGAATGTCATACATAGCACACATAATGAAGAAATTTTGAAGGGTCATTTTAACCTTTTCATACAATTTCTGTATTAAACTGTAGGTGGTCAATAAAGGGTTATCCACTCCATTCCTCATCATGAACATTCCTTTGACCATCTTTGAAAGCTCTTACCCATTTGTATACCATTCCATCACTTATGATTGTTCATACATTTCACAAATCAGACAAAAAATTAGGTAGGTAGGTAAAATACTGCAGGTCATTTCAATTTAGATGTTTTAAAGAAAAATAATAATTTTAAAAGTTTTGTCAATATTTTAACTACGAGGGGTATCCAAAAAGTAAGTTTCCCTGTTCTGTAAAAATACGCGTACGTAACACAGCGTGCAGCTGTGGGCGGGGATATGTAGCGCGGTTCGGTTGGCAACAGGTGCGCCGGTCACTGGCCCATTGTCACGCTTCTCAGTCAGTTGCTGCCCAAACATCATGGAGACTCCACTGCGTTCTGCCGCCAGTTGCGAAGTCCGTAGTGTTATTCGTTTCTTGACCGCCAAAAACGAAACTGCCGTTGAAATTCATCGTCAGTTGTGTCAAGTGTATGATGAACATGTTATGTCCGTTCAGATGGTCCGTCGTTGGCGTGCAATGTTTTTGGAAGGAAGAGAAAATGTTCATGACGATGAGCGTAGTGGCCGACCGGCCAATTCTCGGCAACCTGACGTCATTAATGCTGTACGAGCAGTTATTGACAATGATAAGCGAGTGACTCTCGATGAAATTATGGATAAACTGCCGTCAAGTGTTGAAGTTAGCCGGTCATCTGTGCACAATATCATGACAGAAGATCTTCAGCTTGCAAAAGTGTGTGCAAGATGGGTGCCTCGCTTATTGAGCAATGCCCATAAACAACAACGAATGGCTGCTGCCCAGTCTTTCTTGCGATTGTTTGACGATGAAGATGAAAACCTTTTCAGTAGAATAGTCACTGGTGATGAAACATGGATTCACCACTCAACTCCAGAGACCAAACGCCAGAGTATGGTGTGGCAAAAAAAAGGAGAGGCAGCTCCTCAAAAAGCCAAAGTTTTTGAGTCGGCAGGAAAGGTAATGGCTACAGTTTTTTGGGACTGCCGTGGAGTGTTATTGATTGACTATCTTCCTCGTGGCGAAACCATAAATACAGAAAGGTATTGTGAAGTTCTCACCAGACTTCGGCGGGCAATACAGAATAAACGGCGCGGACTTTAGTCGCGCACGGTTCTGCTTATTCAAGATAACGCCCGACCACACACGCTGCTCGTGCAACAATAGAACTTTTGAGGAAATTTAAGTGGGATGTTTTTGGTCATCCTCCATACTCAACAGATCTTGCGCCTAGCGATTTTCATCTGTTTCCGGAGCTGAAAAGACACCTTGGCGGTCGGCGATTTGCCAACTGCGATGACCTTCAAAATGAGGTGGATACTTGGCTTAAAAAATTTGGCGGGTGAATTTTGTGATGCTGGAATAAAAAAACTACTTCCTAGATACCAAGAGTGCTTAGAAAGGGATGGTAACTATGTAGAAAAATAAGGTATGATGTAAAAAGTTGAATAAATGTGTTTCAGTTATTTTTTGAGTCTTTTTAACTTTTTCATAATTAATGGAAACTTACTTTTTGGATACCCCTCGTAGGTACAACATGAAATCTATGGTGTATTTTCCAACTCAGGTGACTGGAAGGTCAGAAACCACAATTGATAATTTTATTACCAACATGAATTCTAAGAATTTAACAGTTACATGCCTCATTACTCACATTTCTGACCATGATAGCCAACTTTTGGAGAAAAAAATATTGATTGTAAGCTTAACATGGAAAAAGACAGGGAAATCCACCGAAAGTAATATAGGTACGTTTTTTGAAAAATATAGCACCAGACTACTGGTTGGAAGTTTACCAAAATGTTATTAATTGTAAGTAAGACATTTTTTATTGCATTTTTAAACACTGTTTCGATGTTAATTTTCCAAAACAGCATGAAACAGTGTTCAAAGAAAGTAAATGGATTTGTAATTAAGTGAAAACTAAGAAATTAGAAATTGTAGCATTTGAATCCGAATTCAGAATGCTAAAAAGATATAGATTAATTAGAACTAAAAAACGGAAATCAAACGACACACAGATAGCAATAAAAAGCAGTTTTTCAGTGAAATAGTAAACGACTCCAAAAATAAAGTAAAAGCAACACGGAGTGTATTAAATTTAGAGACAGGTAAACATACATTGAATAAAGAACAATTTGATTTTAATGTTGGCCAATGTTTGTGTAACATTCCCTGACCAACACAAGTGATGTTACTTGTGTTATTTGTGTACCAGTAGGACTTTCAGTAGTGTCTATATTGATTGGGAACGGTACAAGAATCTAGAACTACCATGAAAACACTGTAACCAAACATCACCACCATAAGTCTCTACTGATGCTGACCTGCATTACGGAAAGAAGCACCCATTACCACGGTCTTGTAACCGTACTTCTTGTAGTAGTTGTAGATCTTAGTGACTGACTGCACCCCAGGGTCTTCATGGGGCGCAAACATCTTCTTGTCCGTGTTGGCCACATGCCTGCAGAACATCATGGGTTAGTGAAAAAGACTAATATAAATTCTTATCATACAGTTACATCTTTATCTAAATGTAACTCGAATCCGTTACTTAATGCTTTATTTCATGAGCAAGAATTTGTGTAATTTATCCTGAATTTCTGATTGAAAACAGACACTTAAAGGAGCTGAATATCTTTATAGGAATGTATTGGGTATTAAAAGTAGCCAGCAATTACACTCAGTGAGACAGATAAGAAATACAAAACTGACTTTATTTACACTAAACAATGTACTGGATAAGTAAATGCTCTCAATCACAATTCAGTACATTAACATTTATATAAATAAAAAAGTGCTAACTATGAACAGTTATCCTGTTAGCCAATCATTTCCTGATAGTTGAATCGAAAATGCATGTCAAACATTTGACAGATATAATGTCAATCAAATTAAATGCACCACAATCGAACTCAGTGCTGTCTACATGGAAATGCAGACCTGCAATCTAGTCTATAGGTTAGTTTTTTTTTTTTTTTTTTTTTTTTTTTTTTTTTTTTTTTTTTTCAAGATATCGTGTGTACTGAAAGACAGAAAAAAACTTTTTCCAGCACGTCAAGTGATAGGCAAGAATCAACTTATTGTTCTAATTTACACACGCTTAATTGATTTCAAAAACATTGAAAAAACAAAATTTAGTAGCTATTGCAGCAGAATGAGAATTATTACTCAACAGTTAATTTAGATCAATCACTTTGCTAATTTATAAATATAAAGTTTTAAAATATACTTGAAAATAACTTTTACAATTATTATTGTTAAAAATGTTCAATTTGAACATTTGTATGTAATTTAAAATATACTTTAAAGTAGATATTAAAACAGTAGCATAAATCAATAATTAGTCTGTTTATGTAGAATAATTAAAAAGTTATTAAGCTAAAATTGTATATCAAAATTGCAATTTAAAAATGTATTTATACTATAAAAAGGAGTATGCCAATTATACATACAATGTTTAAAGGCTTCACTAATGTTATGCCAATTATAATTGTTAGTTTGGAAAAGTTTTTTTTTTTTTTTGGATCTTTAGTTATTTTACTATACTTGGGGAAATTTAAGCTGCATTTATTAATTATTATGTATTTAATGTTATAAATACATAATTGTCCTAAGGAGGACAACTCCTTAGTCAAGAACGTCCTTGTAAACAATCCGGAGGGCAGAAGACCACCAGGAAGGCCCAAGTTGAGATGGCGAGACCAGATCAGAAGAGACGTAAGAAAACTGGGAAGAAGGGAAGAAGAGGCAATGGATAGAGAGATCTGGAGGCAGTGTGTTGGCGAGGCAAAGTACCACCTTGGGTACCAGGAGCCACGGCAGTAAGTAGTAAGTAAGTAATGTTATAAATATAAATTATTTAAATAAAAACTAAGTATATTTGTCATATATTCAATATTTATAAAGCTATTTTATAAACAAACAAATACGCAATAAAGTTGCATTATTGTGGGATCGGCTTTTAACTTTCATACAATATGTAGAAAATAAAACATATTAAATTGATTTTGGCATATTTCACAATTTCAGGAATAATGATTGACAAATTTTAAATTAAATGGATTAGACAGTGAAAGAGTGTATCAATACAGGGTGTGGTAGATAAGTAATGAGACTCAGTCTAGAAAAACAAATTTATTGATCCGATTTGTACAAAACGTTAATATTCTTCTAAGTACCCGCCTTGGGCGTCGACACAACGTTGCCAGCGCGTTTTCCAAGCTTCATAGGCCCCACTGTAATCCGTTGGAGTTATCCCAGTTAGTGCCTTCGTGACAGCACGTTGGATGTTCGGAATATCATTGAAACGATGACCCTTCAGGCATCTTTTTACCTTCAGAAATAGGAAGAAATCAGGAGAACTCATGTCAGGGCTGTATGGTGGCTGTGGCAGAACTTCAACTCCTATTCGGGCCAAATAGGAGGTCACGAGGCTTTTGTTCGCGGGGGAGCACTCGGGGAACCAATTTTGCGCAAACTTTCCTCATCATCAAATCTTGCGTAACAATTTGGTGAAACCGTAAATTTATTCACGGAGACCTCATCAGCGATCATTTTGAGGCTTAAACGACGGTCGGAGTTTAGGAGTTCTTTCACTTTGGCCACCGTTTCATCCAACCGACTCGTTGAAGGGCGTCCAGATCGTTCCATGTCTTCAACGGATTCCCTCCCGTTTTTAAATTCATTAAACCACTGGAACACTTGAGATCTTGATAGGGCGTGCTCTTTGTAGGCCTCCGTAATCATAGCAAAAGTTGCCGAAGCAGTTTTACCCAAGCGAAAGCAAAATTTGATTGCATACCGCTGTTCTATCGAACGATCCATCTTCAGCGTTTTCAAAAGTGTTACGGGCACACAAACAACGTAATACGCGAAGCTCAACCCTCACTGCACCAGAGCTACGACATGACTGCAAACCGGTTCTACTGTTAGCTCAGATCCCACACCACGTGACCTGCAGGTGGAGACCGCACTACGAACGACTGGGGCGCCGTGTGGCGGCCAGTCTCATTACTTATCTACCACACCCTGTATAATAAAAAATTTGCTATTTAACTCAATTGCTGAATTTACTTAACAATTTTCACAGACATTCTTATACAACTGATAGGTTGTGGTTCTTTGGACCCACTGGGTAACATAGACAGCAGATTAGTATGCACAATTCGTCACTCTGACATCTTAACAAAACGCTCCCAACTGGCACTACTGTTACAGTTAGACGTATTAGTAGATTACAACATTCAGTGCAATCTACATGGCTTTGTCAGATGTGATATGGCTCCAATAACTGACAACAGCAATAGTACAATTATTTTCCAAAACTTAAATTTTAAAGTCATCATATATTTTATACACAAATTACATGCTGCACATAGGTATAATACAGGGATATTTGTATGGACTGGGTTGGTTCAAATCAAATTATAACCTAATAGTTTATTTGGCTCTTCAATTTATGACAATATGACAAATAATTGGTATATAGAATATTAGTTTAAATGATTTATATGTGATAAGAAAGTGAAAGAGAAGTTTTAGTCTTATGCGGACAAATAGTGTTAGTTGATTCAATATTTAACTTGTAACAAAAGAGAATTGCACTAAATATTCAAATGAAAGTTAGTTAATATTTCAAAACATTGCGTAAACATGACTGAGCAAGACTCTTGAGCTAAAAATATAAATTCAACTGTCAGTAGAGATGGAAATGATTTCATAGCATTGTAATGAGATAATGTGAGGTTTGAGAGATAAGCAAGAGAATGCTTTATTATTGAGCATAGCATATCTGGCATTTGCTTTATTTAATGGTTCACTGTTTTTGTATGGTGTGCATAATTATTCATGAAAACAAATTAAGATTTTAAAAAATTGATCATGTATTTTGTGCACTTCAACTATTATTTATTAATTGCCAAAAATGAAAAGGCATATGCATATATCTATTTATACATCATTTTGGTTTATTTAATAAATGTTTGTTAAATTGCACACACAAATAGGTGTGTATCTAAATGTGGTTTATTTCTATAAAGGAAAGCATTTTTGTGTAAAAGCATTAATTCCAACCAGGTGGTAGTTATAGGTTCAACCTATGTTTATGAAGTATATATACAGCATAATAACCGTCCATCTATGTAAAATCAATACAGGGACTTGCTAACTCCATTATTGATGTGGGAATTTCATGCCAACCATATGATTTTTTACAACTATTTGAAGTAATGATAATCCAAAATATATTTTTCATCTATTTATATAATAAAAATGTCAGAAACCCAATTCAACAGTTTACTACTTTTATAGTTTAAGTATATAATTTTATTTTACCTCAAAAATTCAAATAATAAAGACAGTAAAAAAATTATGTATACAGAAGGAGGCTCTAATTGGCTTAACAATATTCAATTAACAGTGCTAAAGTGATTATTGTATAATACTCATTATAAACTACAGTGCTGATTGCTACAATAAGGCTTAATTTAAACACAAGCAGCTGTTGGGTATTGTAATCTTCCAGAGTTGAGAAAACAGCGGGCCTATTGAGTTATGAAGGTCAGCAGAATTAGAGCTAACAAGGCGTGCAGTCCAGTCACTGTTTACCACTGTAGACACTCGAGTCATCAATAAGCTGACGAGTGAGTCACTGCCCAGTCCAGTCAGTCTTAGTGCAATGTTGGCTGCACTGCTTGTGCTGCTGGCCCTGACCCATCCCACGGTCGGACAACAGTGTGACCAACCACTCATCAACAATGTGGCCGACTTCATTATGGAGCAACTGCTCAGCAAGTACCCCGACACGGTCAGTCTGGCCAATGTCTCCTCCTCGTTCCTGTACAACAGTGGAACACTCGACGCGACGTACGGGACTCTAGCAAGCGTCTCCTCCATCAGGCGCCGAGGGGACCTCTTGCTCACGGTACATAACAACAGCGTGAATATAGTGCTGCCTATCACCTTCCAGTACCTGACCGTTACCTTTGAGACCTACAAACTGAGCATCGCCGGACTCAGCACTTCTGGCAGTCTCCAGACCTCGGTCATGGACAACCTCATCCAGATAGACGCTACGATGGGGGATAAGTCCCTGTGCTTCGTAACAATAAACAGCATCAGATTTCTGCAGCTTGGAGACTTCGAGGTGCGTCTTAGATCCAGCTGTAAGGTCTGCAGCAGTCTCACCAGCTCTGTCACTAGCTCTGCACTCAACTATTTCAAGACCAGGATCCGCAGTTTGGTGGAGGCTAAGGTTAATGAGACTCTGTACCGTATCATCAAACCCGACAATCCAGTCATTTGTAAGAAACTACACTTGTACTATACAGACGATCAGGTACAAACTAACAATTAATTATTATCATAAGTTGCTTCAGTTACATAATCAATGTTAAATTACCGTATGTGCCGATTCAGAAAATCTTTTAAGTAAAATATCTACAGACTGTTAAGTATGGACTACCCCATAGTTCAATTCTAGATCCACTTTTGTTTTTTTTTTCGTTTGTTATATTAAGGGATTTCCATCTGGCATTTTTATCTGCAATAGTAAATTAAAATGAAAAATTTTAAAAGAAATTGAAATAACCTCCATTAATTATATAGCAATTTATTTATGAATAATAAACTTCTTTTCTATTTCCTTCAATACATAATTAAACAAAAATAAAATAAATTCAAATGTAGCAGTGGTAATGATTTTCAGGAATTGTTGATAATTTAATTTTGAATAATCGTACGAAATGGATAGTGAAGAAAATACAATATGGTTTATATATACACTGATGTCAAAATTTTGCTCTGGTACCACCCATAAACTTGTTTATATTTGAAATATACATCCCCACATATCCTTTGATATTAAAAGTTTAAAAAATAATAAAATTGTTATTTAGCATTCCTATACTTATACTAACTACCTGTATAAGGCATATACGTTTTAAGAGTTAGTTGCAGTAGTCAAATATATTCTCTTATTAAGGTCCAACCACAACTATACAAGATGTACTGTAGTAATGAACCTGTTATGCTGTAACATAATGTACATTTTTATATTAAGAAAACTTATGCAGCCATAAAGTTTATAAGAAAGTCCTTCTGACATATTGGAAATTATTGCTATTAAGCGTTTTAAATGCATGTTTAAGGACTACTAATTACAAAGTTAATTTATTCGTATGAAGAGTTTTATTACATGACATACTTAGAAATATATACAGCAATGCATAACATATAGTATTATATTTTATGATGACAACAACAACAACAAACATCATTCTTACTAGTATTTCTTTTCAAATAATGAATAAAGTATGATTGAACTGAATTGAATAAAACTTATAAATATGTTATTCGGTTTCCTAAAAATATAGATCATAACACCAAGCTTGACTAAAAAGTCTCTGCAAAAATGCATTTGAAATATTAGTCATTTAATTAAATGTAACTTTTAGTCCAATTTTATTTTTTTTCTTAAAGTAATTTGAAACAGGAATAAATTAGATATAAAGAATATGACAAAATAAGACACATTATTAATAGGATTTTTCATTAAATTCTTTCAAAACCAAAGGTCTGAAAGGCTCACACATACAGTATTGTGCGAATTAATGTGAACAAGCACAATCAACTTGTAAATATGATTTATTTAGGCCAAAGGTACTTTTAGGTACTCTGTTACCATTAATTAGTATGGAAAATGTTCCTCTTTTACTTTTATAACTCTAGAATCTTTTTAGCATGGAATCTACAAGTGTGTTGCAATTGTTTGTGATTGCTTCATCTCTAAACCACACCTGAATCACTGCTTCCACCAGTTTTTTGTCAACAGTCCATTTTTTTGCAGTCTAGTCTTACATACTGTCCACAAATTCTCAATAGAATTAAGATCAGGTGAATTCCCAGGCCAATCCAGAAGGGTAATATTATTATACTTGAAGTATTTCATCATAGTCTTTTAAACGTGGCACGGAGCTGAGTCTTGTTGAAAAATTGCAGTCCCTTTGGCCTGGACTTTGTCAAGCTCTATAGCTAAGCATTGCCCCAGCAATGCTTTGTACTTTTCATTGTTCACAAGAATAAGAGTGCCAGCTCCTGAGTATGAAAAACAGTCCCAGAACGAACATTTTCCTAGTGGGATGTTTAACTGTTTGACTAAAATGACTTAGCAAAAAGTGATTTATTGACTGCCTTTCGAATGAATTTTGATCGCTGGCCCTGCACAAGGAAGTGTGTCTCATCAGTAAATGACACTTTTCTCCAATCTTCTGCGCTCAGTGAGCGTATATTTTTGCCCAATTTAGTCAATTTTTCATCATCAGAAATTGTTTCCTCTGCGGTCTCACGGCTATTCACCCTCCTTCGAAGAGTCGTTTGCGTACCGTTAAGTCGTGAATCCTTACTCCAGCCTTTTCTAAATCTTGCTGGAGGTCATAACTTGTTTTTCTGGGATGAAGTTTGTTATCACCCAAAAGAAAGGCTTAATCTCGTAGAGTAGCCTTCCGTTTTCTTCCACATTTTCCTTTCCGCTGCACTTAAACAAACCCTATTTCCTTTTTTTTTTTTTTTTTGTTTAATTATTTTGTTTAACCCTTTTAGTGCCAGTCAAAAAATCAAAAGTTGGTCTGAGAAATGCCAGTGATTTTTCACATAATACTACTGAAGGATGCCAGGCCTATTTTAGCCGTTTTGCAGTGTTTTACTACAAAAATTGTAAAAATTACAAATATTGAGATATTTTCCTAATTTTTTCATTGTTTTGCAGTAAAATAAATTCCCTTATAAAAAACTATAAAGCAAATTATATTTCTAAATGTAATTAACTTAAACCATTTTAAAAAATTAGACATTTTACTTACAGTTTTTATATTTTTCCAGTTTCACATGAAAAATAGTACTATAAAAAAATTATTTCACTATAACACATACTATCACTTGAAAGAGGAATTAAGACTGAATACACACATAAAAAGTTTTGATTAATATTTCAAAAACAAAAAAAATCATGTTAATTTTTTTAGAAAGTTACATTTTCACTTTTTTGTGTTATTTACACTATTTAGCTTCTTTATAAAGCTTATAATATTTTCCACTATGAAACCATTAAAAACTTTTGTACATAGGTATTATAGTTAGGCGGTAACACAAATATGGTGAGGCAAACATAAGGGATGCAATCCTTTTTTACAGCCAAGAACTGTATTCTCGCTAAGTGGAGATCGCGAGCGTTTCATTTTATTGAAGTTTACTTTTTATGTTAATACAGCATTGTTAGTAAACTATTTATCAACAAACAAACACTGTGGAAGCAGCAACACAAACAACCAAACACAGAGGTTAGACGTGAACTATCAGCTGACACAACTTTGTCTGATGCAACAACCATGGCCATTTCTATCATGGCTAAACACCTGACTAACCTTACGATATTACTATTATTATTTTTTTTATGTAGATTGGTTCATTCTGATTGTTTGTATACCAACAAATTTATAACAAGTTAAAAAATGATTGCGGTATGACTTTTACTCCGAACGTCCATATATACGGACGTTGGCATTTCTCGGTAGTTTTTTCAAACGTCTGTATACGTTGGCACTAAAAGGGTTAAAGCACCCAAACTTGCATAACACTCCTTTGCAATGTCCCTCTGAGTCATTGGTGCATACTCACTAAGTGTTATAATCCTTTCTCTTTTCCTATGTGTAGTACCCATATCAATAAACAGCTAAACCTGACTGCACAGTTTTCACAAGATCAATAAAAATAACGCAAACTTGCATACATAACCTAAGATATAACACAATATAACAAAATGTAATACAAAGCATGTGTTTAGAACAATATGTCAAAAAGGTTTTGAGGTTATGTTGTTTTCTTGAAACAGCTGACAGAATATGCACAGCAGGTGTACCAAAAAGTATGAAAACTGAATTTCAACCTTTGTTCACGTTAATTTACATAATACTACTGTAATTTTTGGATTTGACAATAGTTTCAACATTTAGCCTACAGCCTACACTTTCGTCAGTAATTCATCTGACTCTGGAATTCTGAAGCCAGTGGTTCAGCACTGTATGAGTTCTGAGGCTTAGATGAACAAGCTACTTCAATAGCCAAATTGGCAGGAAAATTAAATGAACCTCACAGACAGAGTCCCAGGAGGGATGATTCAACGCTGAGGGAACATTTGGTTGGCTGCCCAGATATTTACTCTAAAAGATAAGATTTTAACTCAAAATCTTTAGATTTTATATCAGATAATACATAAGAGTAAGTTTGTGATTTTTAATCTGAGAGTAATTACCATCGCTCTACTATATCTGAGAGACACCTGATACCGGTTACCGGTTTCACTATGTGGTGTGCTCTTTTAAAACCATAAAATAACCTATGGTAAGAAAAGTTCAACTAAGTATGTATCTATTTGAACAAAACCCTGAAATTAGAGCATTGTTTTTCATTAATTTACAGAATAAAACTACAGTAAAATCCTGAAATAAAGAGGAGAGGCAGCCATTTTCGATAGTCAATATTTTGGTTTACCCAATTACATCTAAAAATACTGTATTAGAATAAAGGCGTAGGAGAAATGAATTATGCAGTAAGGAGATATCGAATGGTAGCGGAGTGAGTCGACTGTTAGGGAGGGGGAGGGTGAATCATCTCAAGGACACGCTAGAGTGATGGGTCACACACACATCCACTCTTCTACCCATAGACGGATGGGTGACCCAGTGTTCTGCTGTTGAATGTAAACTATGTTGCTCGTTATTTATGTAAAAGTTATTATTCATGGAACCGTTTCAGTTGACTGTAGTTTAGTTATTCGGGGTGCTGGTCTGGTGGTGATTTGTTTGGGGGAGGGGAGGGTGAATCATCTCAAGGACACGCTACAGTGATGGGTGACGCACCCACCCACTCTTCTGTGCAGAGGCAATGGGTTGCCGCATTGTCCTATTTTGAAATAGTTTTTAGGAGCATATTAATTTGTTTAATTCTTTTAGGAAAAATACTGTAAAATTGTGTGAGACTTGGTATTAGTATGATCATTCAAACACATTTATGCAAAAACATATTAGATGCTCTGTTTGAATCTCATTAAATATGCAAGTTTACTTTGTGCTATAATCACAAAATATAAATTTTTATAATTCTAAAAAAAGAGTTTAAATGTAGTTCTTTTTGAGGTATTAGTTTTAATATATAAAGACTTTTTTTATTAACTGTGTTGAAGTTTCATTCAGTTACCATGTGGTAAAACTGAGTGAAAATTGTGTAATAAACCATGACTAGTTTTTATATCAGTTTCATTTCTCAACACTTGCACACGATAACAAGTATTTAGGTTATCACTTCAATAGGAAATATCTACGTTAAACTGAGTACTAATTATTTAATTTTTTTTTCATAAATTAAATTTCTATCAAGTTATATATCTTATGATGAAAACGATGCTATTATAAAGCGTTTTAAACAGTATAATTTGTGTTTAAGAACTATTATGTAAATTAGAGTTAGAAGGTGATCTTTAGTATTGCTTATAATACAAATAATAGTACTTGTATTGAAAAGATTATGTTTCCTTACGTCTTGTAATTATGGAATAAACAGTTTGATTATAACAACTGAATTATTGTACATATATATATTACTAAGAACCTTTATTCATATTTGTATTTCATCATAAATACTGGTTGTCTTAAAAGTCCCCCCCCCTCTGGCCCCTATTAACTTGTAGAAAAAGAGGTGGAGTGATTTACTTTGGGGGTATGTTTATATGACCAACTGAGAAATTTTTGATGTATGAAAATTTTTTACTTCCCCCCCCCCCTCCGAGGTATTTTGTAGGTAAGTCAACATTTTTAAACAGGACCCCCTAGCAAGTCAACACCTTATTTCAAAGGTATTATATATATATATATATATATATATATATATATATATATATATATAAAAAAATAAGAATGGCACAAACCAGAGGTCTCTAATGTTACTCTATCAAATTTGATGGCCAAATTTGAATTGTTTTATAAAACCCCCACAGTTTAAGTTACATTTAAAGTTATTGTAAGGCAGATAAAACATTCACTCACTAGTTATTTTGAGAACTTACCCCGACTGAAATCATAAAAAAAGTTATTACAAGAATCAACAAACATAAAAAAACCATGATTAAACATAGCATTTATTAGGTTTTGTTTTGTCTGACCGAAGCCCATTAGGAAGTCCTGGGAATACCAATAGCTAGTTTTACCATGTTATCTCTTATTGGTTACCAGTTAGTAGGTGACATACATTCAGTCCACTTTGAACCAGTAAATGGTCTAAATGTGTCAATCATAAGAAAATTAATAGGGAGGGATAACTTTTAAGATACCCGGTATAGTTGGTGATGGAGGGGGGGAAAACTCACCAGTCGAGGATGCGTCCGACGAAGGGAGAGATGAGAGTGACACCAGCTTCGGCGCACGCCACGGCCTGGCAGAATGAGAACAGCAGCGTCAGGTTACAGTGGATACCGAAGTCCTTTTCCAGGGTTCTGTGTACCAAACAAATCAAACATTGTACAATCTTAACCCTTTTGAGACTATATTTATATTAACACAAAAAGACCTACTGATGCATCACCTGATAGTATATACATATATAGTAAATTTATCAGTGATGTGACCAATAACTAAATCATTTCTAAAACCTCTGTGCAATTTTTGTGATTGCATGAGATTACATCAGATTTGAAATATTACATTAAATATATTCTCTCTACGGTTTTTATTGAATAAGCCAAAGGCAGTACAATCGTCAATACACTTTGAAATAATATGTTGATATTAAAGACTGAAAATTGGTTTTGAGTTATCAATATTCATCTAAGTTTTTGTTTTTAAAGTTCTTTTGTGGTAGACATTTTATCCTTTCTGGTAGCAGGTTGAACAGTCATACTCCAATCTGGAAGGGGTCATTTGTGTGTGTCTTGGTGAGTCTGCAATGGGTCATGTGTAATTTTTTTTTTTTGTCTAGTGTTCTAGCTATGTTTTTCACTCCTGCGTGTCAAAAATGATGTTTTCTTTTATATGGGTCATATGACATAAACCACACAAAATGCGTATTGCAGTGAAGGTCCTCAGGCCAGTATGCAGTATGACAATCTGCTAAAGAAGCTGGCAAAGTAAAACAGCATCATTGTATTGCCATACTATTCTGTAGTATTTTTTATAAAGTTATGTTACGTTATATATTTTTAGAGAAAGCAGTAAATGTTTGTTAGAGAACACAGAACAAACTGCTATTTGCTCACAAAAGCTATTTTTCCTTTTATTATTGACCTGTAAAATGAAATTTACAAAAGCAGAAGCTCAAACCCTTACCATACTTAGCTAGTCTGATTATACTGAAAAATTTAATGTCAACTCAAAAAAAGTTGGCTATTCTGAATTGTAATGATTAGTTAAGTTGTAATGATTGTAATATTGGAGAAGTCTTATTGGATCCTAATTTCAACTTATGGACAAAGATCTGTTTTATTTTATAAATCTTCCAAAAGCCGATGTCTGAATAATTTAAGTTTTTGTTTACATAAGTGATTAAGTGAACGATTACTCACTTGCCAGCCTGAATACCCTCCCAGGTAGAGGCCATCTTGATCAGAATCCTCTCCTTCTTGATCCCATGTTCCTCGTAAAGCTTGACTATCTTGCGAGCCTTGGCGATGCTAGCCTCCTTGTCAAACGAGATTCTAAACACATGTTACAAAGACATTTTACACTCGAGAGAACACATCAAAACAGTATCTGAAGAGACGGTATCCTGGATTAAAGTCACTGTAATGAGTGATTTAGAAATTAGCCTTATATTTCTTTAGTAATTTAACTTGAACATTATTACTAACGTAACAGACTGGTTACTTTCAGGTGTACTAAGGACTTAAAATTTAAATTCCTGATGCACGTTACAGAAAAACTCTGAAATTCACAATTCTTTTTACTTATATATATATTTGTTTTAGTTAAAATATAATGTGGCTAAGGTTGATTCAATGTGAATGTTGAGTTTAGCTCCAGTTCACCTTCCTCTCAGTGCAGCATCTGGAATCTGACGCTGTCACAGACTTGAATTCCTGGAGAACTGGAGCTAAATCCATCATTCACAATCAAAATATCTGAAATTTTTGAAATGATATACATACACACTGGAATTACACAAAATTTGGTATGTATATGTATTGTAAGGCGCACACATGAAAAAAAAAATTTAAAGCAAAAAACCTCGTTTTGAGTTTATATTAGGGATGGGATAAATACAACATGTTTTCATGATAACAGTTTCAATTTTCTAAAATAACTCAAAATACTAAGAAATACACGTTTCCGTATTTACTACTTTTATAAAATGGTGACCGTATTAAAACTGACAATTAAAGTCCACGCACATTTCTTACAAGAAGTGGTCTTTGGTATAATTATCTGAATATTAATATTTAACCAAGTTTGATAAGACAGGTGATTTGGTTCATCAAAAATTCAGTTTTTATCGAATAGTATACAAAATTGTCCTTTTAGCATGTGGCATGAAGTGCACCTCAATTCCAACAATTTTTTGTTTGTTTAAGATTTGTTACTGACGATGGATGATTTGATAGAATAATAGAGATTCATACTTTTGCCATCATTATAGGTTATAAAGAGTAGGACACTGTATTTCAATGATTGACATCTACTCCCTCCTTAAGGTATCAAAACCCCAAATATATAATTGGGCACAAAACAAAACGTAAAAACTAAAAAGTTAAACAATGAACTGCCACTAAAAAAAATAAGTAATATCCGACTGCATCAATAGCATCTAGTCCAGCCTGGAGAGAATGAACCCAGGCGATTTTACACATATCAAACGCAACAGCAAGTGTTAAGATTATGCTAATCAATATTCCACCTTCCCTAGTACATATGACATGTTGTTTGTGCTATTGCTTATACACAGTGACCATTGCTTGTCACATACAAGGGGTGATCAAAAAGTTCCCGGACTTTTTATATAGTATGAGAATGAAATGTCACATAACGATGTAGTTGGCAGCAGTGTATTCTCTGACTCAACAGTAACACAGCTGTCATTTCATATCACTCGTTAAGTCACTGAAACAAAAATAAGCAAAGTTTGTTTCAGGTTTTGTTTTATAAATTTTGGTTATTCCTTGTTTAATGAAAGTGAATGTGAAAGAAGAACGTGTTTGTGTAAAACTAAAAAAAAATTTCTGAAACTTTTATGATATTACAAGATGCTTTTGATAAAGAATATTTAAGCCGATCATGTTATCAGTGGTACAAGAGGTTTAAAGATGGCCGAACATCCACAGAAGATGATGCTCGTTCCAAACGCCCTTCCAACATCAATCAATGATGACAATAAGTGAACGCTCTGGTACGATCAGACCTTCCACTAACAATCTGTGTAATGGCAGAAGACTGGAACATTTCATTTGGTTCATGGCAAGAAATTTTAACTTAAAAATTTCAAATGCGTTGTGTTGCGGCAAAATCTGTTCCAAAACTGTTGACCCAAGACCACAAACAACTCCGAATTCATTTTTCTGAGACGTTCTTGAAATGGAAAATGATGAAGAGAGCTTCTTGAAACATGCCATTACGGGATACGAGACATGGGTTTTTTGGTTATGGTGTAGAAACAAAAGTCCAATCATCACAATGGACATGAAAAGGCTCTCCAAAACCCAAGAAAGCTCATCAAATCAAACTAAATGTGAAGGTTATGCTTACAGTTTTCTTTGGTTGTAAAGGGGTTGTCTACTACGAATTCCTTCCAAAAGGTCGGACAATTAATTGTTTTGTTTATCTTGAAACCCTAAAACAATTGCCAAATTCTGTGAGAAGAAAGAGACCTGAGCTGTGGCAAAGTGGTGATTGGATTCTTCTTCATGACAAGCTCCTGTTCACTTTGCATTAATCATCTGTGAGTTTTGTGCAAAATAACGCAATGACTGTCATCCCTCAGCCCCCTACTCACATGGCCTGGCTCCAGCCGACTTTTTTCTTTTCCCAAAGCTCAAGAGACCCCTGAAAGGAAGAAGATTTCAAACCGTTCAAGAAATTAAAGAAAAAACTATGGAGCTGCTAAACACCATTACAAAAAGGCACACCCTTATGTCTAGACTAGCAACAGCCCTTACCACTTAGGGAACCCTAACAAGTCCCAACAGTCAACTTCCGCAGTAGACTAGACCTATTGATTTACCCTTGCACCTCGACATTTGTGGTTAGTGATGTGCTGTTCCTGGACATACATAAGGTTACCCAGATTTAAGTGATACATCAGTTTTTGTTGTACCCAGAGTAGGTCCAACTAGCAGGTACAAACTGAACATTCTTTGGTAAAATGAGGGTCATCAGATACATAGGAATAATGAGATAGATCTTGGGACATGGAGTAATGTTGGATCTGAGTGTTAGTCTCACCTGGCGTCAACCTCTGTGGAGACACGTCCGGGGATGATATTCAGTATCTCTACACCAAACAGCACAACCATCTTATCCATGGCAGCATCCACTTGGTCCTTGAGAGTCCTGTAACACAGAGCGTATATATTAATCAGCTTACACAACACATCAGTGGTTAATGTTTTACAAAGTCAAAGACAGTAAGGCATGCAGTATTAATTTAGGTAAAGGTATTTTTTCTTAGCATCCACATCCTGTCCTAAGGTAGAGTGTGTTTCAGCTGAAATCTGCTGATTCTACACTAAACTCCTTAGCTGAAGAGACGAATTGAAGTCGAAACAGGTCAAACGACACTTTGCAGCACCAGCTGTTCAAGGCTTTCCAAGTTCCATGGCTCTCCGCCATGCTGATGAGTTCCGAAAGAACGAAAACAAGCTATCAAGGATTACCTTTGCAAACAAATCTATGCCGTAAGGTTTGTTATCTTTGCGTTTGACCTGTTTCAACTTCAATTCGTCCCTTCAGCTAAGGAGTTTTGTGTAGAATCAGCAGATTTCATCTGAAACACACTCTACCTTAGGACAGGATGTGGATGGTAAGAAAAGTGGCTAATGAATGGACATCCTAGCCTCAGGCTTATGTAGCCGGTGTCATGCTATCTTCTGTGTTAAGTAGTTCACGCTATACCAGAAAATTAACATATAAAAATACTGTGATATTTCAGACTCTCTATGGAGGTCTGTATTCATTCAAGAAACGTTTAACTTAAACTCAGCACTGTTACAGCCTTTTTATTCTACTCTTTATTTCACAATGCCAGGATTTAAAGCTTCCCAATCCGCTGAGAGAGATGCATTGGGCTAGATCAGGGGCTATTGTAAATTATATATGACTGCTATTCTGTTATCATACTACTTTACAATTATAATGACGTGAAAATAAAATATTCCAACGTGGAGTCTTCTTTAACTTCGTTTTCATTACCCATTAAAACATTTTGTATACATTGCAGGACCTTATTGATGATGTGAAATAAAAATAACTTGCATGCAAAATTAATGGAAATAAAGAACTGAGTTGAACATAGTCTTGCTTTTTTCATTTTTCGTGAAAAGTAATCCATAATCTAAATCACAATGTCCATATTTCATAAACATTAATGTTAGTAGGAGCAGGTGGAAAGCATACATGTAGCCTATATAATTTTTTTATCATTGACAATGTCACTTGTTTTCCCAGCTGTGCCGGAAATTGTGAAAATGTATATATGCAACTATAAAAATTCTTGATCACATATAAAAAAAGAAATATAGATTTTTCCACTTGTGTTAAATAAAACAACTCCTTCTGTTTATATCAAACTGAAGAATGATTAAAATATTTTAGTCTTCTAACATTGTCATAATTTTTATTTTCTTGGGGTGGAGAATTATATGTTCATAAAATTTTAATTCTATAAATCGAAGAGTAAAAATTAATAGGATTTATTTATTTCATCAGATTTGTACGTAAAAATGATTAGTGGCTTATTCTTGCACCATTTACCTCATGACTTATTTACCTTGTTTTAAGTAGGACATAATTTTTGTCAAGTATTGCACGCTTAGACTAACATGTCTCGTTAGTATTTCAAGTCCAATTGGATGTCATTGACTTATGGGAGGATCTTGTAAAAAGTAACCTCACCAAACAATTAACTATCACTAAATTGTAATAAAGCTACACTTCATTATTTATTTGAAAGACACTAATTAACTATCTTGGTAATGTTTGTGTATGTGTGTGTAAGTTTTAGTAAAAATTCATGAAAAAATTGGAAATATCGATCAGTGAAAATCATACTTATAATTATAAAATACTGGATTAACTTCTGTGTGGGATTAAAATGACTTTTTACCAACTCTAATAAACTGCGGGCATAAATTACTATTTTATACTTCAATAAAAAGTCTCCGGTTTGGAATAACTATTATTGGGTTCAAACTTACAAAATTACAAAAGCCCCAGGATGATATTTATTATTGATGTTAAAGAAACTGTTTTGACTTCTTATGATTAGGATATGACGATAAATTACATGTTAACTTAACGTTACATATAACGTTAATTACATGAAATAATTTAACTGTTACAAATATCAATTGAGGTCAGTCGTTGTGAAAACTAACAAACTCTCCATTTAAATAAACATACATAAATTCACTGAGCCAAACTTAAATAATGGATGTATATAAAGTAAACAAAATCATATACATCTTGTGTTACGATATTTGATGACACCGGGCCACACACATTATGCAGTTTACAGGACTAGAACATAAATCATCTACTAGCCTTGGCTGCGCGTGTAATAATAATAAAAACCAGTTATCGAATCTATGCACTAGTTCAGTGGTAGAGGAGCTCTGCAACTTTCACCATCTCCTCCTCCTAAGCCTTCTCCTGTGACATCCGATTACTGCTGCTACAACCATTTTAATGGCCAACTTCAGTAAGTTACAAGATTATTACTTTAAACCAGCCCCTTTGATTCCAATTGGATTTTTCTCATCCACACTATTTTCCTCACTTCTTTTTATAACACATGTGATATTGTTGATAATTTGTACATTTCAGCCGACTACCATCTAATCTAACTATTTTATTGTAATTTTGTTTTTAGTAACCACAAGTAATGAAACAGCACGACAAAGTAATAAGTTGAAATTTATTTACCAGTACTGTTTTTACTTATTTCTACTTACTTAAATCATCGATTGTACTATAAAGTTCCTGTGGGTAGGAAAAAAAAACAAACACATGACTGAATAACATATCAGCATTGTCACATCTTTGTTTAGCCTCCTATTTCTGAAAAACTTGAGCAACAACCCGCACTTAAATTTAAAAGATCCTCTGTGCCTCCTTTACTTCTATTCACCATCAAATAAGTATCCATCAAATATATATATATATATATATATATATATATATATATATATATATATATATATATATATATATATATTATATTATATTATTATTATTAATACATTACCACTAAAATATTACAATAAATTATGTATTTTTCCTTAAAATGCCTCCCAATGCTACACTGTCCTTAGGATCTCCCAATCTTTTAACACTCCCTGGAAAGTCTAAGTTGAAAAATTTGTGTCCCCATAATTTCAAATGCTTTGAAATTTCATTAAACAATTCATTGTTAACTTTGCTATATAAGAAATATACTTTCATATTTTATCGCGATGACTCCATTCCATTGTGGATGTTTTTTAACAAAATTACATTTGTGCCATTTCCATTTTGTATGTATTGTTGACAGCTCATAAGTACATAGAATAAGTTGAATTTATCATACATGTTTTAAGTACAATCTTAAAATTTTCATACATGTTACAGAAAAACAAACCAGCGATTCTTATTTATTTTTTTCCAAAAAATATTAATTTTTTTTTTATTATTTTAAAATATTAAATAAAATTGAAATGCTTATTTATTTTTATTTTCGGAGAGCCTAATCAGATATTCTACATGTAATATTTGTAATGAATATAAATAATAATACTTAGTTATGTGACAGATTACATTGTGAAATATACGTGCTTTGTCAGTTTTAGCTAACAAACAGAAATTGTGACGCCCAAACTAACAAAAAAATATGAAATTTTCATGTATTATTACTGTGCAACGTGTGTGATACGTTGAACCGTCCGTGTAATAAGCCTGATACATTGTAAGCTGAAACAACGTACACAATTGTGGGAAATAATTGAGTCAATTGTGTAGTAGAGAAGTACGAGAGCCTTGACCAATACTCATTTGCATCTCAGCAGTCAATTACTGAGCAGTATCAATCACATTTTATCTGACCAGCAGCTAATTATGATCTCTTGAGTGTAATCGGTTTGATCATTTCTATTCATGATCGTTGCAACACTTTCCTATCACTGGGATGTAAAAATATTCCTTGAATAAATTACAGCAACTAGAGTGTTCCAGCAATTAACTTAAATACATAATACTACGGCATCGAATTATTTTGAATACAGAGTATCTTCCTAGTTCACGTTTCAAGAAGTATTTTGGATTCATATTAAGATTACATCAACGATATAAAACTATTTCAATATAACTAGATAAATAATGCACTGTATTCGTATAAGCAAAACCTACACCAATCATAATAAATTATAAAATGGAGTGGTATGATAAAATAATCATAAAATTCAGAAGTTCAGAATATTCTTTATACAATTTTTTTAAGAAATGCAATGGTGTCAAAACAATACTGTATACAAACATAAGTATTTACATAAAATTGTAATACAATATAATATGTATACTTAAGTCCAGGTTGTTTGATAAAATTCGTCCATTGAGTAGATTGGATTGTCCAACAAGAAATTCTTCAGTCTGTTCTTTAGTGTTGCATCAGTTCCCTGTCTGAAGTCTTGTGGTAGGTGGTTGAGGAATCTTTATACCGGCATATATTGGTTGCTTTGCGAAAACGAGAAGTTCGATGAGCTGGGAGATTGAAGCGGTTTGCATGTCTTGTATTGTAGTTGTGAAGGTCGGTTCCTAGGGCTGGTTTTTTTATTGATGCATAGTGAGCCACCTCACAAATGTACATTGCATATACAGTCAAGATTCTGAGGTTCTTAAAATGTTCTCGGCAGCTCTCTATAGGTTGTAGGCCATTGAACGCTTCCTTGCTGAGTTACAAAACAACTCCAGTTTAATTGTCCAGGAGCCAAGAGCTAATTTGTACTATACAGGGTGTTCACTAAATTCACAACTAATAGTGTCACAAACTTCTGTGGCTGATAATATTCTTCATTTCAAGCAAAACATGTCCTATAAATATGTCGAAAAATGGGTAGTTTAGCCACTGGTTGCCGCTTTGTGTATTAAAAAAAATCATATCTTTAGAACTATTTAAGCTAAATAAACCAAATTTTGCACTAAGGTTTGAATAGATAAGAGGAAAAAGAATTGTCTCATCTTCTTTAATATTAACAAAGCCTTTAAAGTGGTTGTGTTCGCTCATGCTCATGACGGATTTCGTTGAAACAGAGTACCTTTAGAATTTTAATTCAATTGGTCAAATAGTTGGTGTCTAGTACATTTTTTATAACTATACAGGTTTTGTTACTTGTCTTTAAATATTTTCAATAGACGCCATTTTGATAATATTAAAGAAAATAAGACTTTTTTATTTTCCTCTTATTTATTCAAACCTATATGCCAAATTTGGTTTCCTTAACTTTAAATAGTTCTAGAGACATGAATTTTTTTATAAAAAATGCAAAATGGTGAACAGCAACTAAATGACACATCTTTCTAACTATATTTATAGGACCTTTTTTGCTTGAAATGAAGAATACTACACGGAAGTTTGTGACACCCTTTTGTGAACACCCTGCATGAGTACGCAACCCAGTTTTTCTCGAAATTCATTGAGGAATTTTTCTTATGAAAGAAATCGATCGTCAGCCGTGGTAGTTTGGTGTAGGTTGAATTGGAAGGGTATTAAAATGGTTAAAAATATGAATGAATAATTTTTTCTCAAATTATATCTTTCTACCTTGATATACTTTAAAACCGCCGTTAGACACATAAATAATAATTATATCACCATCAGAAAACTAGACAAAAAGACTGAACGTTGCTACTTTAAGGGTTTAGATATGGTTAGCTGACACCATTTAACATTTATGTGTGACAACAGTTTTAAGTGCCTCAGGCTGAGAAAAATATAATCTGAGGGAAAATTATTATTATTTTTAACCCTTTTGATACCTGCCGTGTCAACCTTCACCAAAACTAAGATCTATTTCTGTCTTAGGAAAAATGTCTCTATCAATTTCAAGAAAAATCAGGTTTTGTGCTTAAACAGAGCAAATTGGCTTTCGGCTCCTGGAATAAGAATTCTAGTGTATTCCGTTACACGAAATTGGGCTGTCGGCCTTGAAAGCTAAATCCAGTGAGCTCTGACTGCAGTTTGTGGTACCAGTGATTTCGTTGAGTCCAAGCAGTTGCCTTTACTTTATTCAACTAGATGGCAAGTTACATCGTGGGATGCCCAGTGATCCAGAGGAAGGATTGAAATTACCCAGTTTAACGTGACTTTATAATGAAATTACAGAGGAACTTTGTGATATCAAAGAGGAAGTGTCCATGGTTAAGAATGTGGCTAAGGTTCAGACTATGTTTAAAAAATAAAATTAGAACGTTCAAATCAGACAGAAAGTCAGTCTAGCAACTCGTCTAAAATGCCTTTATAATAAGTGCAGTATAATAAATTATTATTATTATATGCCCAGAAAGGCCAAGATTTTCTTTGCATTACAAAATTTACTTCAGTACAAAATGTTATTTACCAGTTTACTGGTTTTAAGTTAAATAAACCATTTTCAGAACGAATTAATTAATAAGACATGGGAATACCAGACTAAAACAATCTTTGTAAAAGTATTTTTTTGTGTAAGTCACCGTGATAATGAAGAAAAGGTTAAAGTTATCAGACAATGTCAAGGTCATGCAGATTAACTCAACTTTTATCACCTCATATCATGAGACATTCACAGATCAAGTGTAACTTTTACCTCTTACACTTCAGTACCTTCTAAGTTCATTTAATTTCTCAATTGTTTAATTCGACTATTTAATTAACATTTTAACAAAAAGTGCACCTATACTTCTATTCTATATAGCTCATTTCAAATGGTCAAATTACCACTAAACTCCTTCACTGCCACATGTATTGAGCATTTTAACGTGTTCTTTTTTCAATAAAATTCAAAATATATACTTATGGACGTAGTTAACTAACGTTTGCATTTTTTATATTTTCTTATAGAATGATATTATTTTTCTACAACTATGCTCACAATTAAAAAAATTTAAAACCATTTTTACAATTAAAACAATTAAATGTTCTCGTAATATTAATAAATTGATCAATAATTCTAAATTAATTCCTACATTTTTAAATATAAAAACCGAACTATATTTTAAAGTTTAAAAAATTATAAAGAGTACTATGCTATACATTTTAGAAGAATTTGTCTTATTAGAACTTAAATTTGTTAGAATGAAACAGAACAATGTTCTGAAAAAAATATTGATTTAAAATAGTGTACAAATTTTTAAACACTATGCGTATTCAACACTAAAAATGACAGTTGATGGCATTGGACCTGGTCACCTTCCTGGTTTCTAAGTGGCTACACCACAGCGTTTAACCCATTACGCTACACCACAGCGTTTAACCCATTACGCTATACCACAGTGTTTAACCCATCCATGTAACATAGCCGTTTTAGTTTTAATTATTCTAAAATAGATTGGAATATCTTCAAATGACCATAATTTATCTCAAGTGTTTGGCAAGCCATTTAAAAAGAATTGATTATGATCTACCAATTATTCAGCAGAAAATTATGTGTTACGCCTAGGGTAACTGCTAGTTATTTTATAGAGAGTAAATTACAATTTTTAATATGACAAGTGGTAATAACAGTTATATTCGGAAAGTTGGTAATAACAGTTATATCCAGAAAGTTTACACCTGCCCCTTGCAATCGCCATAGACGTGCGTTAGCATTTTACTTATGACAGAATTGATAACATTTTCAGTTGACTTCTTAAAATAGATGACTGCAATAGACGATAATATTAACTACAGTTAGATAATTCTGTCTATTAGTTACTATATCAATTGTCTTATCTTGACTTGGTACATTATTATCTATAGCAATATGAAGTACCGTTGTTTTAGCTGATGAGATATAAGCTCATATCCAGCACCGGGTATTTTTGGATATTTCGTAGGTGGAAAGATTTAGAAGAAGAAAATTGGGACGAAATTTACTATGTTACCCTTAGAAATTACCAGTATCTCCTAATGACAATTTTTAGAAATATTTATTATTTACTTCAAATGTTCATTTCCAAAAATACCTACATCCTCTAATTCAAAAATTAAGAATAAGAAATGGGTTACGGAAGAAATTAGAAATTTAAGTGTGGAGGAGCGAGAACTACTATTGTTGAAAGATGATTCTCAAAATAAAAAAAATCAGTTTCGGTACAATAATTGTAAACTGGCTCTAAGGAGCAAAATAAAATTGGTAAAATTAGAATATAATACTAATAAAATACATAGTTCTAAAAAGAAAATATATCAAAGACCACCTGGTCCGTTGTTAATCAAGAATTAGGGAAATCAGTAAACAATAATAATAACATGGAAATTATAAGTGGAGATTTGGTTTTGCAAGACAGTGAAGCAGCATTGTCAATGCTTTACAATTTTCCACTAACTATATATCCAATATAAATGAGACCATTTTCCTGACACCTGTCGCGATTGTATTCCACGGGTATTTTTGGATACAAGTTGTTGGAATAGTTTCATTTCTGTCTATTATCTGTATGTCCGCACAATATCACGAAAACGAACTGACTTTACACTTGAAAATTTACATAAAGCTTCATTTCTGTATAGGCAAAATCGAGTTGATGGTGCATGTCACTAGCTGCGCGCTAGTGAACATGTTTACATTGGTCTTATGGGTAACAATGATGGCAACATGAAAATGGTAGAATAAATTAATTTATGATAATCATATGACGTGATATATTAACACATGTATCTATAGACTTGAATGTTGCATACTATCTTGGTAGAGTCTGTTACGCAACACGTGGTGTAGTGAAACTCCTAGAGTGTGTAAACCTGTAGTGACAGACACTACCTTGCTAATTTTACACAACATTGATTGGTTAGATTGTCAATTAAATTAAATTAAAAACTATTAGTTTTTATTCAGTACGTTAAAGAACATTTGTATGTATGTATATATAGTGTTCAATTTGAGGTGGGACACAGTGGAACATATATCCGTGACTATCTCTGTTAAAAAATAAGCAATTTTGTTTGTGCTGGAAACTTTTCCTACACCTCACTTTTTTCTCTTTTTTTTCCTTCCTGAGGGAAGAGGACAGTTTGTCCCCGCACTTAGTCCTAAAAGGACCTTTGCGCCTCCCTTACTTTAATTTGTGCCCTCAAAGACCGAGGCTTTTGCAAAAACCAATCAGATTTAAGGGCTCCTGTTCTCTAATGTCCTTGGGGCTGAGGAGATATGCTCCCAAGTATATTTTCCGAGTCTCTACGATGGCAGGACAATCCAACCAAATGTGCTCCGCTGACTCCTCCTCTTCTCCACAGAGTCTACATTCGCTGCTCTGACTAAGGCCTACCTTCAAAAGGTGCTTCCTCAGAGGGCCATGTCCTGTCAACATTCCTAATATCAGTCTTATATCCTCCTTATTCTGGTCTAGGAGAGCTGTCCACCCTTTTGCGTAAGGAGAGATAAACATTTTGGATATTCTTAAACCCGAGGCTCTACTCCAATTCTTGTGTCTTGTCCTCTTTTCCCAATCTTTGACCAGAGCTTTAATGTTGGAGAAGGCTATCCCACAACCTGGCTCAGGCCCCATCTCCTACACCTCACTCAGAAGTAAATTCGCAATCAATTTTTTGAGACCTCAGCATATTTTAAAACATTTTTGAGGGATGCTTCCCGGAACCGTCTTTCTTCTGGTAGTTACTCCACATATACATTGAAAATAGTTAGTCCTGTTTTGTAAAAATGTGCAATTTTTTTTCTTTAGACCAATTCAATTGTCTCTTCAGTTATCGAATGGCTACTACAAAAACAGGACTTTTCTTATTTTCAACATAATTCCCACAAACATTAATGCACTTGTCCCACCAATGCAACTTTTCCTACAAATTGGAGAAGTATTTTAAAAATTACTAGCCACTAGTTGTTTGCCAGACTGAGGGTTAAGTCTGTATATGGTTTAGCCATAGTAATGTACACAACTGTCACATTCACGAGAGCTGTAACAGGCTTGAGGTGTATTATGGCATAAGTCTTGCCCGTATCTACAAACAATGCACATTTTATGATCTGTGATGTCACAGTTATATGGTTTAGCCATAGTAATGTACACAACTGTCACATTCACGAGAGCTGTAACAGGCTTGAGGTGTATTATGGCATAAGTCTTGCCCGTATCTACAAACAATGCACATTTTATGATCTGTGATGTCACAGTTATATGGTTTAGCCATAGTAATGTACACAACTGTCACATTCACGAGAGCTGTAACAGGCTTGAGGTGTATTATGGCATAAGTCTTGCCCGTATCTACACACAATGCACATTTTATGATCTGTGATGTCACAGTTATATGGTTTAACCATAGTAATGTACACAACTGTCACATTCATGAGAGCTGTAACAGGCTTGAGGTGTATTATGGCATAAGTCTTGCCCGTATCTACACACAATGCACATTTTATGATCTGTGATGTCACAGTTATATGGTTTAGCCATAGTAATGTACACAACTGTCACATTCACGAGAGCTGTAACAGGCTTGAGGTGTATTATGGCATAAGTCTTGCCCGTATCTACAAACAATGCACATTTTATGATCTGTGATGTCACAGTTATATGGTTTAGCCATAGTAATGTACACAACTGTCACATTCACGAGAGCTGTAACAGGCTTGAGGTGTATTATGGCATAAGTCTTGCCCATATCTACACACAATGCACATTTTATGATCTGTGATGTCACAGTTATATGGTTTAGCCATAGTAATGTACACAACTGTCACATTCATGAGAGCTGTAACAGGCTTGAGGTGTATTATGGCATAAGTCTTGCCCGTATCTACAAACAATGCACATTTTATGATCTGTGATGTCACAGTTATGTATAGTTTGTGTACTGTACAGCACACATATTACTACTGTGTTGCATTTTGATCTCATTCAAACAGAAACATTCTATAGCTTTTTTCATATGCCTTGCAGCAATATGCTATTCAAATTCACACATCTTTATTTATCACTGTAAACAAACAGAAAAATACTGATTGAATAGAATAATTGCATTTTTTTTAAAGCAATACAATTGAAACAAACATTCCAAATTTTACAGCTAACAAATATTTGTAATTAAAAAGGAATAAAACACCAAGTGACAATGAATAAATAACATTTTAATTAAAAAATGTAAATAATATTATTTGCAGTTGGGAACATAATATTACCTCATGTTTAATACTGTATTTTTGCTATTAGGTATTTTTTTAAATTTTGCTAGAAGAGATGTTTTTGCCTAATGTTTCTTAATGACAGAGGGCATACAAAATAAAAATGTCAAACCATATACATAGTTTTCTTCCTATATAACTCCAAGTTACGGTCTTCCAGGCCTAACCTGTGTCTGTATTCCAGGTTACAGAATCAGCTTTCACATTATATTTTTCATGTGTTACTGTTTTAAATGTATATTGACATTTACTCTAAATATGTCTAGCTCACAATATTAATGTTTCATAGATTCTTTCCAATTTGAATAATCATTC
The DNA here is from genome assembly GCF_021130785.1 of Homalodisca vitripennis. Taxonomy (NCBI): domain Eukaryota; kingdom Metazoa; phylum Arthropoda; class Insecta; order Hemiptera; family Cicadellidae; genus Homalodisca; species Homalodisca vitripennis. Next base: position 196,135,582 of record NC_060209.1, on the reverse strand, counting down.
AGTTTGCAATAATTACATTATACTTTTTGCTAGTTTGCATTCCGTTTCACTTATTTTCAACCAGAGTCCCAATAATTTGTATTGTTATTTAATTTCAAGTCAATAACTTGCTATGTTGACTTCTTTCTAGTACCAGGACATTTCTAATTCCATCAGTTAATGGTAATGAACTTTATAGATTACTAGCAGTTGTTTGTGGATTCTCACACAATTTCATAGGATTTGCACCTGTACGAGCACTTCTGATTCGAGTGAATTATATTTCCGACACCAATGTTGAGTTTGCTTTGTTGTCACAATCAAGAAAATACATCAAAACATGTACATTTATGGCCATTGTAATTTACTTTGTATTTTTTGTTCCATAGTTGATTTTGCCTTGTTTCCCAATCAAGAAAATATACCGGGTATCTTGAAAGCCTCCATCCTCCATTAACATTCTTATGAATAGAGAGAGAGAGAGATGACATTATTTACTATGGGACATGTTTAATAACCCAACTGAGGAGTTTATTTATGTATGAAACTTTTGACTCCCGACCCCCAAAATGGAGTATTTTGGGAGTTATAAAACCCCACAATTTAAGTTACATTTTAAGTTATTGTAAGGCAGATAAAACATTCACTCACTAGTTATTTTTAGAACTTGCAACACTAAATTGTAAAAAAAGTTATTACAAGAATCAACAACCATGAATAACATACCATTTATTAGGTTTTGTTTTGTCTGACTAAAGTCCATTAGGAAGTCCTGAGAATACCAATGGCTGGTTTTGCTGTTATTTTTAAACATATGTTTGCTGTCATAAAGTGATGTTTATGAACAGTTGATTACATTTTACGGGCTCTTTCAATGATTATTTCATGATTTTAGAGACCAAGATGGGATTTTTCGCTACTCTAATGACCAGTGGGGCATAGCCCAGAGGGATTTTCAAAATAAGAATAGGTCTATATTCATCCCAGGGACTGTAAGAAAGTCCATGTAAAATTTCAGTACAATCAGTTGAATAGTTTGCGCATGAAAGCAAAACAAACAAACAAACAAAGGCACTTTCACATTTATAATATTAGGATTACCAATATCGGTATTACGTATAAAATGTCCTTCACTTCCTTAGATCCTTGAGGTCAGAGGGAGATAGCTGCTCGTTAATTACATTGTGTAATTGAAGCTTTAGTCATTTATTAAATAAGGTTTGAATTTATGGTTTCACATTTTCCAATTTATTATAGAGTAACTCTTTTGAAAAAAAAAAACAAACTTCTTTGGCAATAAAATGTTTAAAATTCTCTAAATTAACCCTAGAACTGGCAATGGTGTCACTCGGTACTGACGGCTCTATTTTAACAGCCTCGCAGACGTTTCTTATAATGTATCACATTTCATAACTGTAAGTCCAAATATAAACTATTATATGTCAATGTATTCACAACTATATGGAGGGCATTATAATAACAATACCTTATTGTTTCCATGAAAACATATTTTTTTTTTTTTTTACAAAATGTAAGAAAAATGTTTTTTGGGGCATTATTTTTGTAAATATTCCGTTGTGTAACTGCTTAGCAATAAGCTTTACATCAAAACTGTAAATGTATAACTTATTCCAAATTTTGTCCTGACTCCAAAAATATATAATTATTGTAACTTTTACCTCAAAACGTATGTGTTACAAGGCTTTGTATGAAAAAGCACGCTATTTCCTTATTTTCAAAAAATGTGTAGATTTCTAAATAAATATTATTGTTCCTGGGTAAACATAAACTCAAGACTGCATTTATACTTATATAAGTATGCCAGATAAAAACAAAAATAAAATATAATAATAAATTTTAATCTTACCTTATTTACATATAAAAAATATATACAAAGTTTCATTTTTCACTCATCGCCACTAGATCCCGCCCTGCGAGCTCTGTAAGATCATTTTATCGGTCTCTTAAAGTTTTCACCCATACTGAACTAAAACTATAACCTAAGAAAGCTTGAATCCTTTTGATCCCAACATTCCGATTTTTCAGACGAGTTGTAAGATCGTGTTCGATCCCAACGTCCGACTTTTCGGAAGTTCACAAAAATGTTTTTTTTAATACAATATAATCGTGTTGAATACTTCTTATGTATATTAAAAACATTTGCAATGAACACATTTACAAAGTTATAGTATGTAAAGGCACTTTTTAGTTCAAATTGGCAACAATGTTTTTTGTTAAAACTAGAAAGCTGTGGCTGCTCGGTGCCATGTGCTGTCTGCTCTCACTGTCATCAGTCGTGAGTGTATCGTCTGTTTGTTAAGAGCTGTAGTTAATCTTATTGTTTGGAAGTTTATTGGTTACTTTATTTACAATGAGTTTATGATTCTTTGTAGTTATTTTACAATGAAACGGGCAAATTCACCTCTTAGTGACAATACGATTAGTCGAGTGATAAATGAAGAAGAAAACTTTTCTAGTGATAAGAGTTTCTTGAATAATTTTGGCAGTGAAAGTTGACAGTAGTTCCTCTGAAGTGGATGACACGGATAATGATCCCACATATGATCCAGATCAACCAGGACCATCATCAAACATTCTTCCAATTGTAATTAGGCCTAGGATTTGATCGGAAAGTGAATCTGAGAGTAGTATTGATGGTGAAAATGTAAGGAGTAGGCTTACTACTATACATCAGCAACCTAGACAACCTTCTAGGGCCTAGGCCTAGACATACTAATGGTAATTCAACTGATGATTCCAGTGGAGAAAATGATGAAGGATGGATTGATGTTACTGCAGAAAATGATCCAGGTTATAGTCATTCATTTCATTCTTAGAGTTGCCGGCTTGAAACATTGTCCTCCCATCAATTGCTTACTTTAGGTTGTTTTTCACAGTTACATTGATGGAAATGTTTTGTAAAATATACAAATATATATGCTGAAGAAGTTGTCAGAAAGTACAATTCAAATTTTGGGACCGAATAATAGCTTGAGAAACATGGCTCAAAGTTACAACTGCGGAAATTCAGGCTTTTATTTGTATCCTAATAAATATGGGTATAAATCACAAACCTACCTATGCAAGTTACTGGTGGAAATCTAAACAGTCAGAATTGTAGTTGGTTCGGGAGAATGATGAGCAGGAATAGATTTTAAAGATATTTTTGGCATATTTCCATATGGTTGATACACGGAACCTTCCTAAACCTAAGGAGCTAAATTATGAGACCCTTGTGCCCATGTGCAACCCCTAATAGATCACATGAATAGGATATCTAAGCACCATTTTAGTCCCAATATGTGCCTTTCTATTGATGAGAGTATTTATACAGACTAAATGAAATGAAATATGCCTTTATTCAAGAGGCGGAGTTAGGGCTATTTAGCCCTCTCTACTACTCAACCTCACGCAGCCAGCCTAAATGCCAAAACCCCTTGATGCAGTATCTCCCTAAAAAGCACCATAGATTTGGTATCAAGTTGTGGGTACTGTGTGATGCAGTAACCCACTACTGTGTGCATTTTTTTTGTCTATAAAGGAGCCAAAAATACCGATAGACAACATGTAAGGGGAAACAGGCCTGGCCTACAATGTAGTTATGAAACTTCTTGATGTAGCTGGATGTTATACAAAGGGTTTTTCATATATTTGTTGATAATTTTTTTACTTCTGTTAGATTGGCCAAAGCTTTTGTACACTAAGTGTACCCATTTGACTGGAACAATTAGAATGAGCAGGGAAGGGTGTGCCTCAAGAAATAAAAACAAATTACACAATTGGGGAAAGAAAAATACTAAAGGAAAAATTAAATGCTGTTACTTGGTTTTAGACAAAGGAAAACACACAAAAAACATGTAATGTTGTTATCAACTGTGTATAAAGCTGGGGAACAACAAAAATAAAATAAAAACAAGGAAATAAAATATACATTACTACCAAACCTAAAATAATAAGAGAGTACAATAACTTTATGGGCGGTGTGGATGGCCATGACCAAATGTTACACCAATACATGGGTGATCGCAGGTCGGACCAAATTTTGGAAAAAATTTTAGTTTCAATTTGTTATCCAGGATGATTTTGAATTCATATATTTTGTATAAACAAAATACCACCAATCCTATGACTAGACTAGACTAAAATTTTTAGTGACTCTAGTTGACAGTTTATCTGCTGAATGGTTTTGATTTAAAAGAACAGAGACACCCGATTCCAGACACCGATGTCAGTGATGATGAAAATCAAGGTAGAGGCAATGCTGGAATACTACCCCATTTTTTTTTTAACTTCCTAATAAAAGGAAAGAAATTGCTGTTTGCAGTGCAGCCAGCACCAGACTGGGTGACAAGAGGAAGAAATCAAGCTATATTTGTAAAAAATGTAAAAAAGGACTACACAGAAAGTGTTTTTCTACTGCACAAGTGTTAGTGAACACACCAGAAAAAACATTTTTTTGTAACAATAAGATCATCATAAAAGCAATTGATGAAAGCTAAAATATAACTATTCATGTTCTTTTGTTATAATTGTTTACTTAGCAAGTGACAATACATAATTTTATCTGTACACACATTTTTTCATGTGTTTTTTGTAATGTTGTGGCTGTGGAACTAAATGTGCATTATTTAGTTGTAAACCTGTATCTGTTATTTGTGAATATAACTAAGTCAAAATTTGGAATACAACTCATGTTTATATGTACAAGGACATAATGCTTTCATTTTTGACCAGAAATATCATTTTATGCCTTCTATTATCAAATGGAAACAGAAAATTTTGAAAAAATATTTTTTTGTAAGTATCATTTTTTTTTTTTAAGAAATGTTGTGTGCATTTTTATTATAATTCTAGGTGGGTTTATGTTGTAGTAGAGTCTTAGAGAAGTATATTAAAAAAAGAATCAAAAAAATCCATTGATTAGTAAAAAGTTTGTGTAACTTTTACCAAAGCACTACATTTTCAATAAATCTTGGCCGGGACGGGGCAGATACCCGAGCGCCAGACGCCGGGACTTGGGCAGACGCCCATGCGAAAACTCCCGGGATCAAAAGGGATAATAACAACACTAAAACACTATAAAATACAATCTCCACAAATACTATTGGATTCGTAAACCCCAAACACAACAGTTTCACAACAATGTGGTTGACCCGTACTACGTTCACGTCAGCTGTCCATAGAGAAACGATGTTTTATGGTAAACAAAGAAGACAATAATCAAAGTAAGAACAGTAAATCAGTACTATAGTTAATGCTCTTTCCAGAATATACCAAATAAAAATCATTTATATGACCTTAATTGCCTAAAATTTCAATAACTGTACATGTCTACTTTGGCGACAAAAATTCATTTCATACCAGCTGGAGGGTTAAAAAGACAAATTGTGAAGAAAAATGTGAGAGTGAGCTACAACCTTTTTTTTAATAAAAACTGTTTTTACAGTGTAGAAGTTTTTTTAACTATAGGGGTTTTTTTTAACCTTCATCCTACTGAGGGATTTACCATCAGAAGCCCATTGTCCGGCATATTTCCTTTGGAACTTTAAGTATCAAATAAGTAAGTATTAGAGGTAAAATGCTTGACTGCTTTTAATTTAACTTAATCTTTATAGATTTAGAAATAATTTATTAGTATGAAAATAAACAAATTCATTAATAATTGCAGTTTTATTTTGTTACATAAAGCGGCAAATTTATTCCTTCCTTTATCACTTCTGTTTCTAAATCTGATATGTAAGGGACTCATTTTGATTTCATGTTTTATCATCAAACCAATTTTTCTGTATTTTTGAAATTTTTTTTTTGGCTGATAAAAAGTTTATTGACACAAGTTCTCTAGTAACTTCTTATTGTAATGAAAATTAGAATTATGTTACCGGACAAACAGGCCTAACACACTATCCGGGTACGTGTCCGTATAAAGCTGATCAGAATAGAGAGCTGCAATTACTGCAATTGGCAGAGCTGAGTCATGCGTAATACATGTAACCTAGCAGTCCTCCGTTACAGTACCTTAATATTCTGATTATCATAACAGTGTTCTAAAGTGCATCATTGAATTTTGTTTCTGTGAAAATTAAGATTTAAATACTTTTAACTGGTGAGTTATGTTGTTTTATAAACCAGAGGCTTGTTTTATATTCAACTTTGGAATGGGACCCAAAAACATCTCTCCTTATATTTTGTGAGATTGTAGATGAGAAAGTAGTTATTTAGCTATTAGATCAAAAGTTAATACGGACTCCGCACAATGACCACCTCACCACTAGGCTATCTAGAACAGTCTTTCTTTCATCTTGGCTTACTCACTTACTGCCTTTAGCATATGTAAGGTCCGCTTCACTGTTTCAGTCTGTGGTATTGTACAGTATGATTTACTGGGGTTGTTCTTCTAAAATTAGCGAAGTACTACTAATACAGAAGAAAGTAGTTAGGCCAGTCTCAAAACTCGATAGGTTAGGCTCACTGTAGGCCAATTTTTGTAGAATTAGAAATTATGACTGTTGTTAACTGATATATCTTTCAACTGTTAGTATTTACTTTTAAGAATGTGAATGATTATATCCATAGAAGTGATGTGCATAGTTTTAATACTCAGAATGAGGGCAAAATAAACCTTAAAAAAAGTAAGATAAGATAAAAGGTCAGGATACATAATTATGGACATAAGACTTAACAAAAAAATTTCAAAACATGTTGGTAATCTTAATTTAAGTAATTTTAAAATGAAAATTTACAATTTAAATGTTTCTTAGCGTGAATTCATTTATCATGTGGATGAATTCTTTTGCATGTCAAAGTCATAGTTGAATACTTTTTTAAGTACTTACTCATAAGAAATTAAAATTAAAATCAAATAAAAAGATTCCTTATCTAGTTATACTGTACTTGTCTGTTACTCAATTGTTTATTTTGTATTTATACCTTAAACATTATTTATTATTCTAGTCACTAATGCCTGTAATTTCACCTTTGATCACTGCATTACTTATAATACTTAGGCCTAGTCTCAAATTGTCTGGAGCACTATTAATGAACAATATAGAACTACGTATGAATTTAATTGTCTTTTCAATGCATTTATGAGTAAAAAAGACCAATAAATATCTTATCTTATTTTCTTTGTTGCATATTGTGTATTAAAGACAGACGCTTTGGATAAATATAAAAAACTTCAAGAAACAGTCAAATTGGTTAAATCAAACAATATTTCTTTTATATTATATGTTCTATCTTGCTATGTCAGCGCGTGTCCCTATCCACCATGGTACAGTAGCTTATCCTGAATAATACAGTGAATAGTTTCCTTAACTTTCCACCACGGTGTAGTAACTTATCCAGAACAATACAGTGAATAGTTTCCTTAACTTTCCACCACAGTGTAGTAATTTATCCTGAACAATACAGTGAATAGTTTCCTTAACTTTCCACCACGGTGTAGTAACTTATCCAGAACAATACAGTGAATAGTTTTCTTAACTTTCCACCACGGTGTAGTAACTTATCAAGAACAATACAGTGAATAGTTTTCTTAACTTTCCACCACGGTGTAGTAACTTATCCAGAACAATACAGTGAATAGTTTCCTTAACTTTCCACCAGTGTAGCAATTTATCCTGAACAATACAGTTACCTTAACTTTCCACCACGGAGCATGTACACACAGGGGTTATGTACGAATACTTAAACTTAGAGCCTTATCACTGATACATGTATTATGACTTGAAACAAACACGCCCACCACTGAATGTCAGTACTTCCTTGGTCCTCTGTCATGAGTGTTTGCACCTTGATAAATTCACTGTAGTCGCACAGTGCAGACAGCTACCAAGTGTTGATGCATGTCATCCGTCCTGGAGTATTTATGGTTTTATTTCTAGTGCTTATTGTGTCATGGAAATATACGATAGCTTCGTTTGCGTGATGATGACACAAACACGGATAGAGAAAATGACAGTGGACAATACATAAATAAGAAAACAATTTGAAAAAGAAAGTAAAACAACTTCTTTGCATAAAAATTTATATATCTCAACACTAAAAACCTGTCTCAGTAAAAAACAGAACAAATTCAGCAAACCAACATAGTTTAAGGTACAAAAATAAAACTGTTGAGGAGTTAATACTACAAAAATAAAAGATAATTTTATGATTTGTAAATTACTTCTTTACCCCTAAAAGTGTTCACCCCTACACAAACCTTCCACATAATATACTATGGAATAAAGTTGTAAATTAAACAAAGGGTAATAAACACTGACCCTCACCTCTAAATGCAATCTGCTGCTATTATGCAATGCAAAATGCTGTTATTAGACAATGACTAGTATGTTGACTTTATAGTTCAACATATTTCTTTAGCAATTAAACAACCTATCGGAATGTTTAATGATGTTCAATTAAACAACGGAAAACAGATCAGCTATGCGATTACTTGTTATCATATTGAAGAGAACTTAAATTGCACATTCTTATCTCATAACCTTACCATTATCTAATCATAACAATATAAGTTAATAACTAAACTGTGCAGTAACATTTCTACTTATTGTTTATTAGTTACTTGATCACCCAACACATCACAGGTATGTTAACCCATCGACTAACACAGCTTCCTGTAGTAGACTTTCACACAACTTCCAATGCACTGCATTGGTATTATAATGTAATTAACATTGATCTAGAAAATTATACAAGGTGGCTTTCATAATGGGCCACCATTGTGATCTTCGAAACAATAAACCTGACAACAAACTTCAAATGAAGAACCTTTCCTTGATTTAAGAGGCATGATGGTGTTATGGAACACCCTGTAATTTTAAAACTTTTTTATTCTTGGTTCTTTTTTTATATTCCCCTTAATAACGAACATATAAGAGCTCAAAGTCTTGACATTTCTTTTGGAGTTTAACATGGAGACAACACCTTTATAGCAGGCATCTGTTTAAATATTCTTAACTGTACATTTAAACATCTAACATCTGTTATTTGGGAATTTTTGCTTGTTTTTAAGATATTTATGCATGTTTATGGTGTATATATGGTGCAACGTCAAAACAAAATTTAGATAAAATATTAAAAAAGCAAAATAAAGGAATTAGAGTTATACTAAATCTACAGAGACATGATTCAGTAAAACATTTATTCTGTGAGCTTAAAATCCCTAGCATATATAGCTTGTATCTGACAGAAGTAATAAAATTCGTAAAAATAAATTTTGCTCAATCTCAAATAGCTCGGCATGACAATAATACACGTAACAAAATCATCACTGACAAACACAATTTGACATTTTATGAAATGAAAACATTATATGAGGAAAAGATTTCTAAACTATTTACCTGAGGAAATAAAAAAAGAAACTAATTATAACAAATTTGAAATACAAATTAAGGAGTATCTTACAAAAAAAGCACTTTACTCTATTAATGAATTGGTAGATAAGGCCAGAAAATAATTGAGGCAATAGTTTGAATGCTTATAGTATCCGCCTGTTGAGGAGTGCATGGCGGATACTATACCTCTTCTTCTTCCATGGGGCGGTCTACTGCCATGCACTTAAGCCTCAAGGGCCTTTTGCTCACCCCGGAAGCACACCATGAGGCCCACCAGTCTATGATTCACCCAGGGAAATTCACCACCCTTGTCCAAAGATGGCATACCGCTCCCTTGCTATTGTAGGACAATCAAAGAGCAAGTGTTCGGCAGTTTCATCCTGCTCATCACACATTCTACACAGCGGATCCTCCTGAGAATGCTTCCTCAGGTGACCATGTCCTGTGATCAAACCTATAACCTGAGAAGACATTGATCAACTTAGTGAGAAAAGGTCAGACGCCAATCTGGAGGAAGGCGACTGTAGTACCATTCTGGTCATTCTCATGCCCGGATGCAACCTCCACCTTCTCTCATGCTCCGCACGAACCCATTTCGAGAAAGGATTCACACCTTGGAATACCGCAGAACGGTTGAGGGCCCGTCATAATTGACGCTGAGCCCCGTTTGGCCAGGGCATCAGCTCTTTCATTCCCAGGGATCCCCTTATGACCAGGAACCCAACAGTCATATTGTTGATTCTGACAAGGGAAGAAACGACTTGATAGCAATCCCAGACAATTGGATTTAAAGACACAAGAGTCCAGCACCGTCAGTGCTGCCTGACTATCTGTGAAAATATTGATCGTCTTACTCTTCAGTCATGGTACCTTGGAAGAACGGGAGGCAGCAATGCCGAAGGAAAGTTGGGTATCTTGGTTTGCATTTCCAGTCAAAGCGGTCAGAGGTAGCATACCCTTATAACACTTAGGGAGGCTCATCAACTCCAAAAGTCATCCTCTACAGTAGACTCAACCTATCGATCTACTCTTGCACCCCAATATCTTGGCACATCGGTTTTTTCTATACTCAGTGTAGGTTCAACTGGAAGTTACAAATCAGCTAGAAGTTAACCCTCCTGGGGACTGGAAATATCTTAGATCAGTAAATTATAAGAGCTAGAAAAAGATGCTTTTTGACAGATGTAGGTTTCGAAGACCTACATGTGTATAATAATATTATCTTGCCATTGATCGTGGCAATAACGCAAACTCAAATGTTACAACATACTCTTACATTACACCAGAAGTAAACGCTTTATGATCAAAGTAGACTTCTAAATCCCATTCGTTTAAACTCTATAATGACACTGAAAATACCTTATAACAGAATTTGGTATTTTAGACTGAAATAGGTTTCGATACTACATGTTTTGATTGGGACAATAAGGCAAACTTAATTGTGGCACCATTAATACATTAGATCAGAAGTAATTTTAGTCAGCTGGAAATACACACTTTTTTAATGAAGTAGGCTTCTTAGTCCTATGTAGGTATATATATTTTCTTAATTGGGGCAAAAAGGCAACCTCACCTCTATCATAGAGAAATATAACTCATTCAAAACAGAAATGCTCTTCCACAAGCAAAACCTGATGAGAAGAATCAATTGTAATTACCTTAACCTCTGATAATATTGACTATGCACACTGAAATAATATGTACCTGATGTATACCACTTGCAACTGAAAATTATCATACAACTCCATCATATTACATTATATGTGCTTTTACTAAATAGACTAATGATCTCGATTCTAAAAATTGCGTGCAAAGGCACGGGTTAAATATGCATAAAAATATCACAATTTTAAATTAGCAGTAGTCAGTTACTTTCATATGAAATTTTCTCTCCTCTCTCAGGTATAAATTAAAATTCTAAAATCCATCGTAGAAAATCTACAAGGGTTAAACTAAATAAATTTATCTAAAGTGATATTAAATCAAATTAGCTAGAAGTTAATGATTTTTTTTAACTTAGAATTTTCAGATTTGCGTCTCACAATAAAAATTGTTTATCCTTGCCAGTGGAAACGCAGCTGTAGACGGAGAAATTAGGCTATACCTTCTATAAAACAAATTAATTTAATTTATTATGCTATAAGAAAATTTAAAATTTTTGAAAATGTGGGAAACAAATTTTTTTTAGCTTACATAGTCTAACTTACTATACCACTTACTTTCCATTTTTCTTTCCATAGTCCACAGCCTTCTCAATTAGATGTTTGTATTGAGGCAGAGATGCCGCTGCCAACATGAGAGATGGGTTTGTTGTGGCATCTGTCGGTTTGTACTTCTTCATGGCTGAAACAAAAACGAAAATTGTTGTAGCCTATCAATTAATCAACCAACATTTTTTATTGCCATAAAATAAAGTCTCATTACAGCTTTCATTAAAAACATAGCCAAGTCAGTTATAAATCTTAGATTGTCTATATCTTATGTTATGCAAACATATAAACTACAATACTCAAATACAGCCAGTGGCATTAGGGAATTTAAAATAAAATTTTTTTTTATCGGAAGAACTCGTCCAGTGCATAAAATGGGTTATATAATGGCCATAAGTAATATTTACTCAAAAATATTTTTGTATTGTACAATAACAGAATGGCTTTCAAGAGTTTTGCTCAATCTATTAAAATTAATAGATGCAGCATTTTTATTCCTGGTATTGAGGAATTGTGGATTTTGAACGATATATTTCATATGATCAAAGAGATACAGATTTATTATGGTCTGAATTTTACAAATAGTAAAAAGAGGTTTACAATGTTCAAGTGGCTGTGAGTTAGTAATAATTCTTATAGACTTTTTTAAAGGATAAGAATGTTATTAGTCTCACTTACATTGCCCCACACTACTAGTCCATATCTTACGATGGATTGCAAAAAGGCAAAATAATTCGTATTAACACAGAATGTAAGGATAAATTTTTTTTTCCCCTTGGGGCGGCCTACTGCCATGCACTTAAGCCTCAAGGGCTTTTTGAGCACCCCAGAAACACACCATGAGGCCCACCAGTCTACAACTTCAGCAGTTCCACAAACCGCCAAAAACAACCTATCAAGTCCTCCTGGGAAAATTCACCACCCCTGTCCAAACTACCAAAGATGGCATACCGCTCTCTCTTGCTATTGCAGAGCAATCAAAGAGCAGGTGCTCAGCAGTCTCCTCCTGCTCATTACACCTTCCACAGAGCGGATCCTCCTGAAGGATGCCGACTCTGTGAAGATGCTTCCTCAGGTGACCATGCCCCGTAATGAGACCAATAACCTTAGAAGACATTGATCTGTTTAATGAGAGAAGGTCCGAAGCCACCCTGGAGGAAGGTGACTGTAATACCATTCTACTCATTCTCAAACCCGGATGCAACCTCCACCTTCTCTCATGCTCCGCGCGAATCCATTTCGAGACAACCCTAGAGAATTCAAACCCTGGAACACCACAGAACGGTTGAGGGCCCGTCATAATTGTCGCTACTCTAGACAACTTAGTTGAAAAATAATTAATATGGGCATCCCAATTCAAATTTCTGTCAATAAAGAATCCCAACAATTTAGCATGATTAGATAGATTGATTTGAGAGTTTACAGATTTTCTTAAACTGAACAGGATATTTTGAGTTTTATATACATTTTTATGGAAACCATTGTTTTTAAACCAGCTTGAAGCTACTAATTAAATATTTTGCGTTTGTTAGTAACTTACTACCAACGAAGTAATATGTAATTTGATCACTGGAAATCAGTCTATTTCATAATTAATTACAAACGTGTGCAATATGTATATCTTACCTCTAAACCCTTACAATATCAGTTAGCTTTTGGCTCCACAAGCACAGAACTCATATTTGGACTGTTTATTTTCCAACAGTTATTAGTTGAATTGTTGCATGGACTAGACAGTTGTACAACTGTACAGACACCAAACTCGAGGAAGTCTTTCACATGTCTCTCATTACCATAATTACCTATTTTTCTGATATGATCAATGATTTGAGATCCACAAAGTGCAAGTTGAAAGAGTTAAGGATTTGTTAGGTGTTGTAATTCTACAGTGAAATTAAAGCAGCACAGAGTGAAGTACAACCTTGTTTGTCCGGATTAATTGGGACCGGAATAAACAGAAATCATGATAAATTGGGAATACAGCAAAAATACGATACAATACAACAATACAGAATTCATTTCTTACAACTATAACATTAACACTACAAGTACCAAACATAAGCTTACTGTAGTGGCACAGTGTTTCGGGGTACCCAGTAATGTACTTTTATAAAGCTTAATTTAAATACCTCAGCTCCAAACAGACCATACTATACATCATTTTCTATTCCATCAAAATGAGGGGATAGCAATGGGTTCTCCAGTGTCTCCATTTTCGCAAATGTATTTATTAGAGGAATTTGAGCAGGAACCCTTGGCTTTAGCTTGATTCAACGTGAAGATCTGATGGACATATTTGGATGATACCTTTGTTGTTTTTTCTCATGGAGACACTAACTAAATGTGTTTTTGAATCACGTTAATAGTATTCCTCCTTTCATCTGCCTCACAATGAAAGTGGAAGTCCAAAATAAGCTTCCTTTCCTGGATGTGTGTGTGTGTATCAAGAGATAGGGATGTCTTTAAGACTAGGATTTTACAAAATAAAACACACACAAGAAAATATTTAAACATTAATTGAACCAAAAATACTTAAATATCAATTGAACCATCAAAAATCTGTCAAAGAAGGAGTAGACTACTTGTACATCTGGATCTTAAGCTAAGATAAAGATGAATTAAAAGAGGAATTTAAGAAAGTTTAATCGGATCATAGACCCGACTTGATACCCTCAACGAGTGTACAAGTGTAAACGAACCAGAAGAACAATTCCTAAGTCAGTAAATCAAAATCGAGATATATTTGTATTTATGTCAATCCCTTATGTGCTGGGATTTTTTTTTTTTAATCAGAGAATTGAAGTAGGTAGTCTTATAAAAAAACCAAAAAAAGGCAAACAGGATTCCAAAAACTGTGTTTACTGTATACAATGTAATTGCATTAGGAAACACATAGACGAGACAAAAAAAACCATTAAACATAATAATAAAATTAAAAAAAGAAAACATGAGGGGCTGACAGAAAAGTCAAAATTTGCACATTGTTGGTCTGAATACCTTTAAATGAATTGGGATGAGGCCAACATACATCGGCAACATAATTTTCTTTTAGCAGGGAAAATCTATATATTATATTGGCAGACTATCCAGTCAACCAAAATTATGCCACTTTGGTTGCCAATTCTGAAAAATGAACTAACAAGGAAACCTAATGTATCAACAGTTTAGAGATTTATAATAAACCAATGAGGAGTCATAGTACCTCTAGAATGAACCAATAATAAGAAAAAGGCTCACTACTGTTTCCTCCTTTTTAGTCACTATCTTGTTTCTGCAGTAACAATCGCTATATACTATGGTCCTCTGGTCAGTTCTATGTGGTTGGTTGGTGAGTGTATAGTAAACATGTATGTATAATCTGTAGTTATAATAATTAGTGTTTTATTTTTGTTAAGTGCACGTTGTAGAGTTAGTGTACATGGAATTATGTTATGAAATGAGTAACTGAGAAACTCTTACCAAATTTAGAATCTAGAAGTGTGATTGTAATAGGCAATGCCCCATATCATAATTTTCAATTGGAAAAAGCACCAACTTCAAAAAGCAGAAACAACCAAACAAACCTTACAGATTGGCTTGGAAAAAATAATACATCCCTTATAATGATGACATGTTTGACCCAGAAATTTATAGATTAGTGTCCTTACATAAACTAGATTCTACCATTACCTATTGGATGAGACTGTACAAAAGATGGTCAAACTATTTTAAGTCTATTCCCGACCTTAATCCTGTCGAGATGATAAGGACTGACATTAACGGTCATGTCGCCTCCAGTAACATGAACTGCAGTTTTTCATAAGTCGATAAAATTTTAGATGAGAAAGAATCCAACATGGGGATTCTTGATTGGGTAAACAAATTAGCAAATGTTAAGAAAGTCAAGGACACATATCTTACCAAAGAAGGTAACATCTACGATCTTGTGGGATCCTTTGTCATATCCCTGGAGGACATACCATGAGTAGGATCAAGGAACTTCAATAATGAATCAAAATTGGAATATAACAAGTGTTTGTGTTTTTTCTTATTAGTTTTAACTGAATAAACTTTTATTTGAATTTTTTTGTGATTCTGCAGTTTATAACAATTTCCGATTATAATTAATTAATTTGTTTATTATTATGCATAATTTATAGCACATGTATATACCGTTAGGAAAAAAATACTGGCACAAAAACAATATTAATAATAATAGTTTGTTTTGATCACAAGTGAATTTATAAACAAAATAGAAGAGTTCAGGTAATTTGTTTCTTTTAAATCAATCACAGAATGTCAGCGCTTAGGGGGGGGTGAACGTTATGTGGCTGGATAGTATAGCCTTGGCCATGCGTGCAGATCGCTTGGCCCATCTCTGTACTTCAGTCTTGTTTGCTATTGTGCACTTCCTTCGGCATTTCTGTGTTGCGTTTCCTGATTGGTTAGATATACGAGGGCTGTTCAGAAAGTAACCTCCGGTTGGTCACAGTGCGGGTAGTGGAGGGGAGTAGCGCGCCATCTGTGCATTCACGCACTAAGCAGGTCAGTCGGCATCAAGCTGTAGTCGAGTGAACATCGTACCTGCGCTAGTTTAGTTTTTGTGGCAGTTTGAAATGTGTGCTGCAATAGAAAATACCGCCAAATGTGAAGTGCGTGCTGTTATACGGTTTTTTTACAGCCAAAGGATACTCTGCAGCAGCTATTCATCGTGAGCTTTGTGCCGTGTACGGACCACAAGTTATGAGTGAAGGAGTTGTCCGTGAATGGGTACGTTTATTTAAAAGTGGACGAGAAAACGTTCATGATGAAGAGAGGAGTGGTAGACCATCCTTGGTGACTGACGAACTCGTTCAGACAGTTGATGCAAAAGTTCGTGAAAATCGACGTTTCACAATGGCGGAGTTGTCTACTGATTTTCCACAGATTTCTAAGACTCTTTTGTACGAGATAGTGACAGCAAGATTGGGTTACCGTAAGTTATGTGCACGATGGGTGCCCAAAATTCTTACCGACCACCACCACAAAACTCAAAGAATGGCCTCTGCATTAGACTTTCTGTCACGTTATGCGGACGAAGGAGAACCATTGTTAAACAGAATCGTGACCGGTGACGAAACCTGGATTAAGTACGTAAACCCTGAGACAAAAGAACAATCAAAGATGTGGGCACATTCAGATTCGCCTACCAAACCAAAAAAAGCCCGGCAAGATTTTTCTGCCAGAAAACTGATGGCAACGGTGTTTTGGGATGCCAAAGGGGTGTTGTTGGTTGAATTCATGGAACGTGGGACGACCATTAATCAAGACGTGTACTGTGAAACACTAAAAACATTACGACGGGCTATACAGAACAAACGCCGTGGTATGCTGACTTCCGGTATCGTTTTTTTGCACGATAACGCCCGTCCTCACTCTGCTTGCAGAACAACAGCCCTTCTTAAGTCCTTCAAGTGGGACGTTTACAACCATCCACCTTACAGCCCAGATCTGGCGCCAAGCGACTATCACCTCTTCATGCATATGAAGAAATGGCTCGGGTCCCAGCGGTTTGATGACGACGAAGAGCTCAAAGATGCGGTCACAGGCTGGCTCAAGGCACAGCCGGGTGATTTTTATGCAGAAGGAATTTCAAAGCTTGTGAAGAGATACGATAAGTGCCTCAATCGTGATGGAGACTATGTCGAAAAATAGTGCAAAGATGTAGTTGTAAGATGTATATATTAAAATATTTTTACTTAACTTGGTGTATTTTTTTTCAATCGACCGGAGGTTACTTTCTGAACAGCCCTCGTAATTGTGTACTTCATTTAAAGAAACAGTCATTGTTCTTTCCCTATTGTAGTATTGGTGAGTGATATTTTTCTACATATTCAGTTTAAAAGTTAGTGTCATAATTGTACTTCAAAGCAGACTACTATTACCGTAAAACCGTCTTGACCCGGGCAGGGGTGGTTGACCCGGACGGCCCTGCTGCGATCGTTAAAAACAATTCTTGTGAAATCACTAGTCAACATAACCGTTTACAACATATCATATTTGAATTGTTATTAAATGTACAAAAGAACTGTATAATCACTGTAACTGTCATTGGTTTAGTTATTATTCTCTACCAGTATGACCAACATAATGTTTTGACAGCAAAAAAAAATTTTGTCTGGCTAAGACATATAACATCGAAAGTAAGATATTTAATCGAAACTGAATGATGTTATTCGATTCCCTACTTTATCGCAGCCAACATATCGATGGTTTTATGATTTAATTCATTACAAAAAAAAAATATTGGACTTAAACTAATTCCATTCTTGACTCGGACACATCGACTTTGCCGATATTCTTAGCGCCAATTTCACTGTCTCGACTTTACCCGCCAATTCTCCACTTCAGTACTTCATTGTGTTAACCTAACATTTTCGTTTGCACAGTATATGCTTCCCGTACTGCTGTTTATCCTATTTATTTTTAGTTTTCAGTTATTATTATTATCCTATATAAGTTAACTTAATTTAGTTTTAAAGTGAATTAGTGAATATGAGTGCCGCTAAAGAAAGACTAGAACTAATTAACAAAGCCGTACAGGAAATAAAAGACAAAAAACTTTCAGTGAGAGCTGCTGCTAAAAAGTACAATCTCCCTAAATCCACATTAAGTGACCACTCATCCGGGAAATATACTGGATATCACGGTAAAAAACCAGTGTTCAATACTGGTACAGTACCAATGGTACTGAGGAGGATGTAATATGTGCTCACATCGAAAAGGTTGCGGAATGGGGATTTCCGTTCTCTAGGTTAGATTTAAGATTAGTTGTTAGGTTATATTTAGAAAAAGAAGGACGTATTATCCCATTGTTCAAAATCAACATTCCTGGCGAAGAGTGGGTAAATGGGTTTTTGAGCAAACATCCAGAACTAAGACTCCGGATGAGCCGGAATATCACATTCAGGAGGGCGAAAGTGAACCATGACATATCAACATTTTTTGATAACTTAAAATCCACTACTGATGGGATACCTGCCTCTCATATCCTGAACTATGATGGTCATGTTAGGTGACAACTTGTCAACCCACTTTTCATGTGAAGTGTTGAGATTGTGTGCAAAACACAACATAAAATTCACCTGCTTGCCTCCAAATGCAACGCATTTGTTGCAGCCACTTGATGTAGCCTTTTTTAGGCCTTTAAAAGGTGCTTGAAGACACACCTTACTTAAGTGGAAGTTAGGAGCTGACCGGAGGTGAACATCTGTTCCAAAGCATGTATTTCCTCTACTTTTAAGTAAGCTTTGTGAGGCAATCTCCAACAACCAGTCAAAGAACTTGCAATCTGGTTTCCGGACTTGTGGTATAATTCCACATGATCCTCAGCAAGTTCTGAAGAAGCTCCCTAAAGATCCAAAAAACCATACTGAAGAATCTCTAACAAAAAAATGTAAAAGTTTAGTTGGTGAAACTGTGCTTGAATTCCTTTCCAAGAAACAACATGGGACATTGTCTCAGAAAGTGCTTAGGAAGAAAAAAATCAACGTTTCGCCAGGCCTGAGTATTTCCGTTCAGGACATTGATGGAGAAGGAAATATAGCAGGCCCTTCTACCAGCTGCCAAGACAAGTGTCCACCACGAAAGAGGATAAGGTACAACTCTAGTTCAAGTGAAGAGGGACATTTTTCATTAAAAGATTCGTCCGATGAGTTTCACTTGTCAGAACCTGAAGGCCTGGTTGAAAATGACACAGAATTAGTTTTTAAAGACCCTTGTGTCGGTTGGCTTCTAATTAAATTCCCGGGGAAGAAAACTATTAAACATTATGTTGGTGTGGTTGAAGATGTTGCTCCTGGCCAAGGACTTCACATTAAGTTTGTCAGAAATGTGGGAAACTTCATTTTGAAGTGGCCTGAACCAGAGGACAAATCTATTGTCGACTACGACCAAGTCGAGAGAAACGTTGGACTGCCAACTTTCAATTATAAAAATGATAGATTAGTATCTATTAAGTTCAAATGTAGTTTTGATGCATATAATGTCCAGTAATAAAAATGTAAAACTCCTTTGTTGTTTACCTATATGTATTAACGTGTTCATTTTAAACAATAAATTTTATACTCTTTGTATCAGACCTCAATTTTTTTTATTCTCCTTGTCATCAGACCAAATGTTTTCAGATCGTTTTCTAACCAATTAGTAATGTTGTAAACAAGCTGATATCTTCATTTATGTGTCTGGGATCGGACGTAGGAGGTTAGTTCACATTTTATAATGCATTTATACATAGTGTCCGGGTCAACAACGTTTTGCCTGGTTGACCCGGATACTATTCAATTATTTTTTACTAATTATTTTGCATGCTGGATAATGTAAATAACACATCAATACAATAATAAAAAACTAATTAATAATATCTTAAACGTTTCATAGTAATATATAGAAAATTAAACACGTAATGCTGTAAAAACAATAAAAAGTGTCCTGGTCAAGACGGTTTTACGTTACTGTGTCAGAATGGACAAAAAAAACAATACAAGCAAATAACACAAAGTGGCTATTTAAGTAAATATTTATCGAGATAATAAGCAATTATTATATCACGTACTTCTGTTTTTTATATTATTTTGTGCTTTGAGTGGGATACGATAAGCGGATCCGGTTTATATTGAAACTGGCAAACGATATTAGCCTACTTAATCATAACCATCGATTTATAATCAATCGATACTAATTAATTATTTTGAACAATAATTAACGTAAATAATCTATATCAACAGCTGTAAACACTTTCAAATAATACACGTAAGGTAATATTTCAATTTTACACAAGTAACATTCTGATTATTAAAATGGCAGTCAATTTTAGAAAACTACACGACATTGCTTTGAAAGATTAGAAGACAAGTTTTTTGCGGTTTCAACATGTAGGACTCGTACCGAAAGACCCATTATGTGAAACTTGTGGGAAAGAAACAATTGTAACTGTGAGAGGAGCAAATATGGTCGTCTTCGGACAGTTTTCCTAATTTTGGTTATAATAATTTGTTTGATCACTGTTAAAATTAAATTCACATTTTAATTTAAAACATATGTTTGTTATTGAGGATTATAGATACTTTTATATCGATTGATAGTCTAGGAATTGAGATGCGAATATTATGTATTGATGATTAGGCCTACATATTCCGATATAAAAAAAACCAGGTCCGCTTACTTATCGTACCCTACCCTGTGCTTTTTCCACACCCATAAATCAATTCAGATCGTCACTTAATATAAATTGTCAGTGCTATGGTAGACGAAATCTGGCAATAATTTATCATAAATAGGCCTAACAATAACATAGCTTAGAAATGCAATTTATTTATTTATTTATTTATTTCAACGGTTCCACCATTTTTACAAAAGTAATTCAACAAATCAAGTACTTAGCAATCAAGATGACAAATCATAATCAATATACACAGTCTTATGTAAGCTCTAACTTGAACAACATAGGCAATAACAGAGTGATATACTATAAATATAAATAACAAAAACAACAATAAATAACAAGGAATAATAACAATACAGTAACAGCAACAATAAATAAATAGTTGACCAATGCTATAACATTAATAAAATTTAGAAACTCAACAATATACTATCAATAATTAATACAATCGTAGCTGTTAGTTACTATAAGTGGATCTGTTTAAGCATGTGTTAGGTGTTTACATTTAATAATTTGTTTTTCAGGGTGTATTTTGAATCGTGAAAAAAGTCGATGTGCGCTGCCTCGCTACCCAGTTTTAGAAGTCTGCATATTCCATGGTTTGATGCATAATATGTGGGCCTAAATCTTCTGCAGAAAAGTGTCTTAGAGCGGGTACCTCTTGGTATAGAGAAGTCTATATCCGACACTAGATGAGGGCAGTCGAGGAAGCCGTTCACCAGCCTGTACAGGAATAAAATATCAATATATTTTCTTCTTTCCTGGAGAGGTTGCAGTCCATATAGCATCTCAATCTCAGCGACGGGGGTTGCAAGATAATTATATCCCAGTTTGACTCCAAGAAGTCTTAAGCAACGCACCTGTACTCTGTTCAGCAGCACAATGTGGCCTGCTTGATATGGAGACCAAACAACGGAACAGTACTCCAACAAAGGACGCACAAGAGTCTTATAGAGGATAGCCAATGTAGAGGGGGATCTGAAGTCTTTGCAAGTTCGGGCAATAAACCCAAGCATAGAAGAGGCCTTATTTGTAACATGCATTATGTGTTCGTAAGGGCTTAGGGAGGGTGTCATAATAACTCCGAGGTCCCTGACTCTGTCTACTATCTTAAGAGGGGATCCATTTAGAGAATAGTCAAAGGGCCTGGCTGTGTTGCTTCGAGTGTAGCTGATGACAAGACACTTGGCTATATTAAGCTCCATAGCATTTACTCTGCACCAGTTACTTATCCTGTCAAGGGAATGTTGGAGTTCCTCTTGGTCATGAGGAGATGTAACCCTGCTGAAAACCTTAATATCATCAGCAAACAGAAGAAACTTCGATGATATTGCACTAGAAATATCATTGATAAACAGGTTAAAAAGCAGTGGGCCCAGATGAGATCCCTGTGGTACACCTGAGGGGACAGAGAATGGCAAGGACGTACCTCCATCGTACTTGACTATAAGAGTACGTTCCCGCAAATAGCTACTCATCCAACGAAGCAGAGGTCCCCAAATGCCATAGCCTTCAAGCTTTGATATAAGTAGACTGTGATTAATCGAATGTATAAAATATTTAATTATATGTTTAAACTATATATATTTACTTTGTTAAACAGGTTGTTTGTGCAGTGTGAAGATGGCATAATGCAATGTGTTTGTATTCACTGGTTCAGGTATTTTAATGTATAATATGGTTCAATAGGCCTAATTGTGGTAACTTATTATACTACAACCATCATTCTCTTTAATTAATTGTTCCTATTTCAAGATTTTTTTACTTTGAGAGCTTTGCATAGTTTATTTTTTCCTCTTACTTTCCTTTAATTCACTTTATGCACATTTGCTATATAAAAAATGAACATAGGGCCTAATATGTATGGGTAACGTATCAATTTATCCAATTTATCATTGAAATGTATGTTATTGTTATTTAGCCTACTTACATGTACCCTACTTTTATTTCTTATACGCTATAAAAATGACAATCATAACATCGTATAGGCTATTTGAGACAAATAAATTTCCTGATTCAAAGAACTCTAGAATAGAGGCCTTATGCAACTATGTAATGAAATCGTCAGTGAACAAGGGCAAGTTACTATTACAACACTAACCTAAAAAGACATCATTATCCACATATTTAGGTTAACTTTCACTTCTGCAGTTTGATCAAAATGATAAGTTTTACAGCTGCTAAAGTCGGGGAATATGCATTTGATTTATCTAAGCAGACAAGTTAATTTTAGTGGATGGCAGTTAATATTAATAATTCTAGTAATAATAAATAGTTTATTTAGTAAAATTTACCTTCAAAATCCCCAGTATCCGCCACAACAGTGGTAAATGATTTTAGCTGCGTCAAGCTCGACATTTTCTGTTTCTTTACTTCTGGTTCACTCATGTATGGGCCTTTTAATTGATCAGATACGGTTTAAATAGCGATTCTAATCAATTCGTGATAACGCTCATAACCACCACAACAACCTCGCTGCTCACGGCGACGACCAACGACTCTTTCACAACACAACCACAGCCTCACTCACGTAGTGGACTAGTGGAGTGTGGTGTGGGTAGTGACATAGAGAATGTTTTTTTCCGGTTTAATTATAAAAGGAGGGCTTGATGACGTCGTGAAGCCCCGAGGTGCCCTGCCATGTGGTTGCTTCTATAGAAATATTGTTGGATACGGGATACGATAGGGAGTTACGTACGGTACATTCAATACAACAAACAACATTATTAATAGGCCTCATCTGTGGTAAACATTTATAAATTATGTTCTGTTGAGTGCAACAGATACTATGTGCCAAATACTCATCCGCCCCAAGAGTACCTGTTACCTCAAACCGAAAATACCCGTTACAGATACTTCTTCAATACATATACTTCACACGGCCACCTCGCGCCATTCCTGGTACCCTTGATTATATACGAATAATAATTGTATATTACGTTATAATCAAGGGTTCTATATTTTGTTATATCACTGTGCACTGACTGTACTTCTGAGCAGGAAGTACTCGGGAATACTGTAACTGGTATTGATAGCTGTTACTGAAGAGTACTGTTATAACAGTTACTTGCTGTAACAGGTACAGAAAAGTATCATTTAGCACAGCACTACCAGTGTGGTTGACGATTCAATAATATTAGTTACTCGTTATTGGGGCCAGTGTAAACTCGTTGGCCTTGCTCGTTATCCACTGAGTTGGTTAATCGTCATTTTGGTTGTTCACTGATTTTGTTATTTTATCTTTTTAAAGGAGTTAAGTATATTAAAAAAAAATTCACAATGTACACTTGTATAATTTTGATGGATTAAATCTATATATATAAAAATGAAACTGTTCGTGTGTAACAGCATCACTCACAAACGGCTGGACGGATTCGCCTAATTTTTTTTTTAATTTGTTCGTCTTGATCTGTAGAAGGTTATAGGATACTTTTTATCCCTTTCCCGATTCAGGATTCCGCCCCACTGGTTACAGAAATACCCGTAAGAAATGCATTGCAGCAAACATATGTTATTAAGTGCAAACATATGTTATTAAGTGAAAGAGTCTTTTCAAATTTTTAATCAGCTGTTCTTTGTAAACATATATAATGCGACAAAAAATATATTTATATATAATTTAATTACTACACTTATAGTTTTAAAGCATAGAGTAAGCTTAAGAGAAACGACAAATTTTGTTTAAACTGTTTCTGCAATCACTGTTAAACATAGACTTTACTATCCAGATAATACAATTCAAATTTGACGTAAAAATTCACCTTTAACTGCAATATTTATTTAATATAAACCATGCTCATGCTTGATCAGAAGAGCAATGCAGATATCATAATTACTATCTTACGTTGGCTACAAATATAAAGAATGTTATAAAATCAACCTTAGTTGTTTTTTTTTTGACAGAAGTATGGTTCTCAAAACTCCGTGTGTACATATTCTCTCGATCGAGACAACAAAGCAAGCTCAATCGTGGCATCGGAGATATAACTAATTTAATCTAAAATTTATTATAGTAAAAAAAAAAATTTACTAAGTAATATAAGGACTTCGGTTCTTAAGATTTGCGTGCGAAGCCGTGGGTAACTTATTGAAATGCGCAGCGAAGCGCGCCGGGTCCGCTAGTTTTAAATATTTTAAACTGGTTACGTACATGTTTTATCAAGTAGGGCATATATAGTGTACGACATCGATAATTTATTGATTGATCTTTATTAGGTTTTTAAAATATATCGTAAAAAATTAAATAAAATTAAAAATATTTAACAATAAATAAAGAGTTTATGTTGGATAGTGATGTCGGTCGGGTAAATACCTGGTGCGAAGGTAAATATAAACTGAGTACCCAAAGGTACTTTAAATATACCAATCGAAGATATTTTTATTATTTGAGCATTATACAATACGTTTTAAAAAGTACATATATATGATACTCTAAATTAAAATTTGCATTAATGTGTTTGCTTCGAAACTGAAAACAATAAAAAGTATGTCCGGGTATTTTCGGGCAGCATTTTCCACTAAGACAAATGTCGGAAAAACCTTTTTATTGTTTTAATACATGCTGATATATTGCATAAGGGATAGTAACAAATTAAAACGTATTATGTTTGTACACAGTAAAATACTAGAACGGTTAAACTAGAGCATAATTTGTTATTTGGTTACTACTTGCGATTTTTTTATATAACAACTTCCAAGTATTAAAAAAACTATTACTTGAAAATAGCCATACATGTGTGAACATAAGGCGTAATTAAATTAAATGTGTAAGTAAAAGCTTTTACACGTTTGTAAAAAGTTTCTCTTAAGTTACTAAAATATCTACATATTCTTTACTAAATATTTTCTAATCATACACATAAGTGGATAATTAATTACTTTTTGTAATAAGTTACTATTTGTTATGTAGTAATTACTGGATTTTTAACTGTTGTTGTCCTTATCTCAGGTCTTTCCTAAACAAATTAAATAAATTGAAAATGCATTATTGAAACAGGCAAATTATAAGTATTACTTCAATCCACTGGGTGTAATATTCAAGTCTTCACCAAATTCGTCTTCTTTGAATAACATAAAAATATTTATTATATCTATTTATAGATTAAAATATTACACCCTCAGTGGCATTTTTGCCAGTCACATATACCAAACAATTATAAGTCAGCTTTCCATTTATAAATTGTTATACAGCTATTTTAACAGTCAAAATCCTCTATAAGGCTAATATTGAGCTATTTCTTATTTATTTAACTCGTAAACTATTCGCTTTACGCCGTAAATTAATTACTAATTATTTTCAAAACATAATTATTTTCTCCATTCTTATTCATCGATTCAACAACAAATCTTAATTCAGAACTAATGTTTAAAGTTTACACATCTGTAATCATTACTACGAGTATCATCCAAGTTTTCTTGCTCATATCGTGCCGAAACATTGCATTTCGAGATCAGATATAGCTTTACTACTGGATACACTATTTAAAAAGAGGAAGTCAACAAATCCACCCTCAAAATACGAGATGATGCTATAATGCATTTGGACTCCAAAACTGAAAATTGAAAATCCTGGATAGGCTGTATTAATAGTTTCATAGCGATAAAGCTCTATGCTCACAAGACAAGGCCAATCTTAACCACCATTGTGGTAGTACAGATTAATGATTTCCGGTTAATTGAGGTTACAAAATTGATACAAAAAGCTCACTAAGCTTGACTATTAAAACAAACCAACTGAATTACACCACTCACAACGAGTTAAACGTCCAGTTATTAAAATGGACTCGTAAATATATAGTGTTTGGTGACACCAAATGTCTAGCGCGGTAGAAGTTTGTACATAAGAAACAATTCTATGAAAAACATGTGTTATGTTTATCATATGATTGTCATAGATGATGTGTTTGTAAACATTCCACAATAAGAGGGTTACGGTTTATGTTAAACGTATGCATTATATTTCTTGATAATATTAATAATTTATCGTGAATGGACACAACAGTATCGTTACTCTGATTGGACGAAATCGGGATATGATTATTCTAAAAGCCATCTAATATTCCTCTGCAAATCAGTTACAATTTTCTTACTACAATTTCTGATTTTCATTGTGTGATTTCAGGTTTAAAGATGAATGTGGGACAACTACTGAGGAAAAAGCGAGACGGAGAGGAGATGACAAAAGATGAAATAGAAAGTTTCATACAGAACACTGTCTCTGGAAATAATACCGAGTCTCAGATAGGTACACTAACTTTTATTATTTTCTTATTTTTAACATAAAGGAGATTGTTGTGTTTTTAGCTTTGCTCTGCATATTCCGGGAAGACTTCAGATCTGAAACCTAAGCACAGTAAAAGGGAGTCATTATATTACAAGGTCAAAATTCTTACTTTAGCAAGCTCAGTTTTTGACATATATCAAGACTATTAGTTCCTTGACAGTTGTAAGTTATGGGGCAACTGTATATCATGGAAGTAGCGAATATTATGGTAGCCAATATGAATATGATAATATTGATACGTGAACAGACGTCCAACCCAGGATTTCCCAGGAAGCGGATCAGTTTTGAGGTGGTAAACATTTGGACTCGGCCTGAGGTTGACACTGAACGTCAAACAGTGAAGTGCTGAACGCCATCCTGTAACTTCTCCTGTAAGGTCAAAAAAGGTAAAGTAACGAATATTTTATTTACCAGACGAAGTTGAGATTAAGAATCCCTCTTTAACACTTAATTTGGGGACAACGGCTTAAAAGTGACTTCCGAATAAATACAAATGGTTGGGCAAGCGGGCTGCTTGCAAGGACAGCAATGCTCAGCAATCACGCACCCAAGCAGCAGCCATGTTCAAAGTTGCTTCATTCGATCTCGCTATAACCGCCGTACCCGCTGCACGGTGAATTTTGGTAATAGTGACAGAATAAGCGATACGCCATTTTACCTATAGTGGACAACGTTTAATTATATTATTTAAACATTAGGATGTAACTGGTCGTCGAGAAAAATCTTGATACCAACCAATCAGCGGAGGACACGTAGTAACTGACCAAGAATGATCTCAGTTGGTTCGGTCCTAATGGTTGGCTGGATTATATCCTTTGTTACTGTAAAGTATTGGAAGAATAAGCGATACGGTATATCATCCTTCATTGGAAAAGAGCTGGTAGTTGAATAAAACTATCCTGTTTCGACAACGTTTGATTATAAATAAACATTGTGTTGAAATTGGAAGTTGAGAGAGATTTCTACACTAACGAATGAGCGTAGTGCATTTGTCGACCGGTTCGATTTTTGTGGTTCCTCAGATTTTGTTTATGGCGCTTGATACTACAAAATATTGACAGAATACGCGATACGGTATAGTTTCCCCTGCTTCAGTTCGCCTGTGGGCACTTTGTGAACTAGTTATCCTCCACAGTCACAATAGTAAGGCATTTTAAAGCTTAAGTACGAATTTCTTACTTAATCCTCTGAAAACGAGACAGTGCCATAGAGACCAGAGAAAATTGCTTATAAAATCGTTGCATCTTCCCAACCTTTAAACGAAGGACAGTGAAAGCCTAAGAGAAAATACCGGACCGTCTTGTAGCAGGGATAACGTTCTTACGACATCATTGGGCTACTGCAACCACCACCGACGCCTAGTCCATACAAAGCGACGAAGCAATTTAATTTTTTCCAAATATTACACTTACAATCATATCAACAGTTTTGACAGTATGTCTCTTCTATTTATACTATTTTTTAATTTTATATATCGCAACATTTTTGTATGTTCCACAAAAATGAGAACAATTATTATAATCTTACATTACTAGCTGAAGAATTGATCTGTTACAAATGATTGAAATACATGTATTAAAACAGTTCATGTAGGCTAGATTTGTTGATTTAAAATGCTACATATTCTGAACGTACCTTAAAATTACGTACTGATACCTGCTTTGTAGAATATTATACATTTGTCCTGAATAAACAGCAGTGCTTTTCAGTTGAACTACTTTTTATTCTTACAATCTTAGGACCTAATTTTATAAGGAACGTTTACGGTTTAAAGTGTAATTTTTCAACAATTGTAAACTTATGCTGTATTGGTGTAAGGTTTTTAATTAATTTGTTTCAGGGGCAATGTTGATGGCGATGTACATCCGAGGCATCACAGACACAGAAGCTACCAATCTCACTCAGTCAATATTGTTGTCAGGTAAAAATACAACCTTTATTATTGAATAGTGTTGTTGAGTAAAACAATACTTCATGCGTTAAATGTTTATTTACGCCTTCCAGAAATATGTGCATAGTGAGTGTTATGAATAAAGAACAGACCTGGTAAAAATGGCTAGATTTTATTATTGGCATTTTAAAAAGTTACGTTGTACTTAACTTAAATTAAGATTGTAATAATAATATTATTACATATTATATTATAGTATATTATACTAGGCACTGGCTTTCTTAAATTTATAATAAAGCTGTTGGTAATAAATCTACTCAAATATTGGCTGTGCTTAAAGATCAGACACCTTAATTGGTATCATGAAATAAATGGTACATATTGTACTAGAATTTGGAATTGACATTTTTCAGGATGCGGTTATTCAGACAAATTCGATTTAAGTGTGACTTTCTCGCTTTGTTTACACTAATAGCTATGTTTACACTTGTGAGTTTTTCGATTCAACTTTCTTTTCAATTTTTGTTTCGTCTTGCGTCAAGCGCATGTTTTTCCAAGCATTCTTTTGACGCATGCTTCATTGCTGTTTACATTTTAGCGTTATTTGTATGCTTGACGCAGTGTCTTTAATAATTATTTAGTGTTAAAATGGACAGTGACGCTGTGTTAGCTGGTATTAGTGTAGCGTGTTTATTATTGTCAAAAGTGCGTAAAACGTAAAAGGAAAGTTAGGTCTATGTGGATGTGTGATTATTTTAAAAGGAGGAATAATGGTATTTTGAACGGTTTGGAACTGAATGAAAGTTTTCTATTCAAAAATTTTACCAGAATGAGTAGAGAAAAACTTTTATAACCTTTTAGAATTAGTCAGAGCAAAAATAGAGAAGAAAAATACTACCTTCAGAGAAGCTGTTCCTCCTGAGATCAGACTAGCGATATGTCTAAGATATTTAGCAACAGGTGACTCATTTGCATCTTTAATGTACCTGTTCAAAGTATCTAAGCCATTGATTTCGTCGATGATGCTAGGGGTCTTAAAGGCAATAATTGAAGCACTCCAAGATTTTGTCAAGTAATAATGTTTTATTTACATACATTATTACCCTACTATAACACTTATTTCTCAGTATTATCAAGGTTAAAACACAAAAACTGCTGTACTTCCCCAAGCACATTACTTGGATGCTGGGGTTTCTCTGTGGAAATTTGTAAGTTGGGAACTAATGGTAGGTTCGTAGTGGGTACCCTAAGAAGAATCTGAAGAGGGGCCGAGGAGCTACTGTGTTATTTTGTAAAGAATTATTCATTTCCTGCATTTCAAAATCGAAAATCAAATTTTGTATTCTATTTCTGGCAATTGCCTGGTTACGCGGAGTCAACTTCCTTAGCTGGGTTGCTATCATCTCCCCAAATATAGAACAGTCATCCTTTTCAGATGATTTAGCTGCTACTTCAAAAAATCCGAAGGCAGCCTCTTCTTTTTTTCCCATCATCATCTATTTTTCTTTTAATTCCTCTGCAGGTCTGTGGTGTTGGGAGAAATTTTTGCTGTCGACAAGAAGACGATGCTGTATCTTGATTTTCAGGTGCTTCTTTTTCTGGTGGTTGGTCTTCATCCTGAAAGAAAAAAACATACATAGTTTTTGTTTACACCTTTATGAAGCGTTCGAAAATTTAACTTAGACCTTCTTTTACAGCTCCCTGCGAACGAGGACGAATGGAAATTAGTTTCCCATGATTTTAATGAGGTTTGGAATTATCCACATTGCATTGGGGCCTTGGATGGCAAACATGTCCAAATACAACGTCCGGAAAATACTGTTGCTGAGTATTACAATTCAACAATTGTCTTCCCCAATTTCAACTTCTTCGGTGATCGTATCCTCTAAGGAGTCCTTCGTCGTTCTTGGAGTGATTGAGTCTCCGAGAAATAACAAGTGTTTGTAGGCAAACCAGGAACTTTGATATACGTCATCAAGCACTGGCACCTTTGCGACATTTTCTGTTGTTCTTTTGAAAAATATGAACAAAGGTTTTTAATTTTGGATTTAACACCTTTTTTCACTCATTTTGTACTTCTCACCTAGTGCATGGTAAGCGTCATTACGTTTGTTTTTATGGTATAACACTTGTCCTTTTATGTCCCACAATACACTATAGTGTCTGTAGTCTTCTATAAAATCACAGTTTGTTTATCTGAAGACATCCTGTAATATATAAACAAAACTAACAAATAACAACTGTAATAATAAATATATGCAGCACGGTTTGACGCACGAATATCCAAAATTATGGAACTGCTTGCTTTGCAGCATGCGATTCAGAAAGAAGACTGTTTTCCCGGAAAACAAGCACTCTTCTCCGCATGCGTCACGTGCGCTAGCGCATGCGCTGTGCAGCATGCCTCAAACGCACGCAAAATCGCACAAGTGTAAACATAGCTAATAAGAGTTATGTTTACGTTAAATCCAATAATGCACGAGCCAGTGTGTAAGAAACATCTGTACTGGACTAAAGCAACCCGGAATATAGACACTCAAAGAGTTAACAATAAAGCTGTTGTCTAAACCTTTTCTAAAAATGAAGAAAATCGTAAAATCAAATTTAATTGTTTATTTAGAACATAATATATTTTAACCTCATCACATTAACGAAGGATGCTTAAAAGTTATAATAATCGGGTAATGTATTAATGAAAATGAAAAAAATTTACAGTAAAAAGTCAAATATGTATCTGATACTCAGTAAAAAAGTCAGGAAAAACAAAAGAACTACCATTACACAATACAGGTGCACTGCTGCAACACACGCTGCACAATCGCAGGAGCTAAATTCCACATATTATGAATTTTTTCCAAAAAAACAAATCTTGCGCCTCTTTTCGAAAGATAATTAATTGCCGAATTTTACCCTCTTGAGTCTTTTGCATACCAATACCACTAGTATAATAAATTAACGAGGTTACAATAACTCAAATTAACAAAAAATAAACACACTAAAAACAGTTAAAACCTATGTACCAAAATAAATTTGAATTGTATGTATATTCACTAATTTAACAAACTTTTAGCTGAGCTCAGCTTTCTGAAAACGTTCCTTTAAACTGAGATCAACTACATGTTGGTTACCTCTTCCAGGAGAACGGCTCCAATGGCGGCCTGAGTGGGAAAGTAAGCTGGTGGAAAAACACAGCACAGGAGGAGTAGGTGATAAAATATCATTGATTCTGACTCCTATCCTAGCAGCTTGTGGACTCAAGGTAACATTCTCACTAGTTTCAAAATAACCTTCTAAACAATTAACTGAATACATATCTAATTAAAACGAACGGAAACTTCCGTTGAATAATTATTGGACTAACACGTAAAGTGAACTTCACATAAGGAGATATACTATATATATATACATATATATGTGGACATATTAATGGTATGCATGTTTAAATTTACAAATATTTTTATAAAGTTATAAATATTGCACGTGTAAGTTTTATATAAACTATAAAATTCATAAAAGAATAAAGTACATGGGATAAAAATAAAATGAATAACAATTGCTTGGAAAAAATAATAACAAAAAAGTCAAGTTACAGTGGACTCTTTTCAAAAACTCATCAAAAGAGTATATTGGCTTAATTACCAGGTACTCTTTCAATTAATTCTTAAAAATATTAAAATCACATTCTATTTTATAGATTTTGGAAGACAGTTAAAAATCTTTATTCCTGCGTATCATGGTCTCTTGGTATACAGCTGTAACCTATGAGAGGGAAAGGCAAGATCATTTCGACCATAAATCGTGTGTGTGTATGTAAGGACATATGAACTATTCATTGTAGTCTTTGTATTTTTAAAATTAAGGCCAACTCATTTAGGATTAACTTTTGATGAGCCCAGGACAATACAAAATGACGTAACTAAATATCACCTAGGAACAAAAGTCTTGGATTAACCCTCAACGTTTCAACAGATACCAGTTTTAGAAGATGACCGATGTTTAACAAGTGACTGGGACTAGAGTTAACAGCGTTTATAGTGAAAATGATAATTTACTTATTCAGAGGCAGTAAAAAAAATAGTTCCTTCAGTCATAGGCCTAACGACAGTTCCGGTCAAGGTTCAAACCAGACCATTGAGATGGTCTCTAAGGGTGGTATGGACACCAACGACAACTATCAGGCAGATTTACCCAAAAAGTCTAAGTCAGCTCCCAACAACTCTCTTAAACCTGTCAGACCTAGCCCACCTGTGGCTAAAAAGAAGATTGTTTTGGGTACTAAATCCACTCAGACAGAAAACTAACTGTAGCCAGTGTTAAGAGGAAGTCGTGGGTATTTGTGTCTAGATTGAATACTACTGTGACATGTGAGGTTATGGTGCAGTATCTTAGAGATTCTGATCTATCCGATTTTTGTTTGTGTGGAACTCAAACCAAAGTTTGGCGACTACAAGTCCTTCAGAATAGGGCGTAAGTGAAGACATTGCTACTGTCATCTTGAATCCAGAGTTTTTTGGGAGGAGGGAATTCTAGTCAAGGAGTTTGTTTTCCCTCGGCGTTACCAAAACGATTTTTTAGGCCAATAACGGGGTTAGGTTTGGCTTCACCCAACCTATCAGTATGTTCGAGTGATGTCTCTTGCATTACATCTGTAGACACCTTCAATGCTAAAATACTTTATTTTAAATGCTCAGTCATTGATGGACAAACGTGAACAATTGCTTGAGATTGTTTTGGCGGAATCTTGCTTTATTGGACTCTGTGTCAGTGAACACTGGTGCTCGGAGCTAACTTCTTATATGGTTAACATCCAAGACTTTGTGCCAGCTAGCATGTACTGCCGATCAATTAGTTCAACGGGGGTGGCTCGGGTGTACTTCTGAGGCAGGGAATCAAGTTCACTGTTGTAGATGTTGATGAATTTTGCAGTGAGATGAACATTGAAGTGGCAGCAGTTATGTTAACGGAGTATAAAATTATCTTACTTGCACTCTATAGACCTCCTGGGGGGGGAATATGGACACTTTTATGAGTCTCTTTGAACGATTGTTTGACCACCTGATTAAGTTTAAATGTTTTATTATATGTTGTGGTGATTTCAATATTGATTTTTTGAATGTAAACTCTTCCAATGTTCGTGGTTTGAAAGACATTCTAAGATCAGTGGACTGTAAATTGACTATAAATACTCCCACAATAGGCAATGCTTGCCTAGACAATATTGTGACTAATCGGGATGATAATTACTTTCAAGTTAAGGTCTTAAATGAGTGTCTGTCCGACCACAACATGATTGAAATTTCTTTCGTTCTGAACCCCAGACTAAGAAGAATTGTCAGGAGAAGCAAATCGAGGTGAGATGTTTAGCTCCTAGCAATATTGAAAACTTAATCTCTCATCTGACATTGATTGATTGGCCAACCATTCTTGCAGTAAATAACAAGGAAACAATATTATTTGACATTTTTTTGGACAGATTTTTAACTATTTTTGATCTATGTTGCCCTGTTAAAACAAAAAATCTTAAAATCGTTAGCAACTCTAAGTGAAAAAGCGTTAAACTCTACTGGTATACCGACCATTTAAGGGGATCTTAAGAAACATCTAATGGCAATTTATACAATCTACTGTCATACCAAGTCTGAACCTTCACGAAGGGCCTACGTCGGTGAAAGAAACAAGTATAAAATGAACTGAAAGAAGGCAAAGCTTTAAAGCAAATGAGAGGTTAATCAGCTCTGCGTCTAATCCTTGTAAAACTGCATGGTCCATTATTGCTGCAGTAAGGAGCCCTACCCCTCCATTCCAGTCCAGATATTTCGCCGGAGGCTTTCTCCGACTTCTTCGTTGAGACAGTGAAAGAGGTACGACAAAGCATATCTCCCCCAGTAACGTGTCTGCTGAGGATCTCCTGGGTCAAGCTCCACGTACTCCTAAACACCTTTAAATGGAAGCCAGTGTCTTGTGATGAGGTTTTGCAAGT
Organism: Homalodisca vitripennis; assembly: GCF_021130785.1. Classification (NCBI taxonomy): domain Eukaryota; kingdom Metazoa; phylum Arthropoda; class Insecta; order Hemiptera; family Cicadellidae; genus Homalodisca; species Homalodisca vitripennis. The sequence goes on along the minus strand of NC_060209.1, from coordinate 196,100,720 downwards.
GGTGAAAGATATGAAATCTTCAAATAGTAAAGATATCTATGGCCTGTCTAGTGTTCTTTTAAAGAGAATCTGTTTCTCTATTATATTGCCTCTCACCTGGTGTATAAATCAGTGCCTGTGTATTGGTGTTTTCCCAAATCTTTAAAAAACATCTAAAACTGTGCCTATCTATAAGAAGGGTCCCCAAAGATTTACCCGGTTCCTATTAAACCGATCTCTGTGGTACCCGTTTTTTTTTCAAAACTTTTGGAATTCATCATGAATGATCAACTCGGTAAATACTTTGAATGTTTCAACCTTTTTCAAAACTCTCAATTCGGCTTTCGAGCAGGAAGAAGTACTTTGGATGCGGTCGGAGCTCTGGTGAGATCGATTTTCGATGGTTTTGAATCTAAAGCTGCCACCTTGGCGACTCTTTTCGATCTTACCAGGGCTTTTGATTGTGTCCCGAGAGAAATCCTGCTCTCTAAATTATCTTTTTATGGCATAAAACAACCTGAATTGGCGCTTTTAAAATCATACCTGGCTGAGCGTGGGCAGAGAGTTTGTGTTGGTGGTGTTCTTTCTGCCTATCGCTCGGTCGAGTTTGGCGTGCCGCAGGGATCGGTTACTCGGACCCTTGTTATTCTTAATTGTTATTAATGATCTCCCTTGTAAATGTTAAGGCCAACGCCATTCTGTATGCTGATGATTCTACTCTGTTTTAGCTCTGACAAAAATACCATTAACTTATGTAAGTTTATTGACGAGGCTTGCCTCGAGGCTAAGACATGGTTTCAGGCTAATGAACTTGCTCTGAATGAATGTAAGACACAACAAATATTATTTGCACTACAAACCCGATCAGTGCACTTTTTTTTACCTAATGTCAAACTGTTGGGAATTGTCTTAGATAGTAAACTAACATGGTCAGATCACATTAGCCAAGTTTGTTCTAGATTATCTAGAGTTGTATTTTTGTTAAGACAGCTGAAAACACTTTGTACCTAAAGAATACTTAAAAAACTCTTATTTTGCCTTTTTTAACAGCATACTCTTATACGGCTTACTTTTTTGGGGAAACGGAGTTGGAATTGATAGAGTGTTCTTCTAATACAAAAGAAAGCAATTAGGATTTTAACAAACTCAGACAGAAGTGCTAGTTGGTAGACCTTTATTTATACAAGAATCCATTCTTACAGTAATAAATCTTTATATATACACCTGTCTTGTTTATGTTAAGAAGAATTCAAATGATCTTGTCCATAGGAGTGATGTGCACTCTCACAATACTAGAAATAGGGCATTTACTAGACAAAGATTACTGTAGATTAAGCAAAACTCAAAAGAACTTTGGTTATTTATCCATTACCTTTTTTAATAAACTCGGTCGTATGGCAAATTCTGTAGACTTAAAGAAATTCAAACAGGTTATTTTCATTTGGCTTGTAAAAAACCCTTTCTATTCAATCAATGTGTACCTGACTTGTAAAAATGTAGATTGTAGTTTTTAACTTAAGAAAGTCCACATTTTTATTTATCTACTAAATTTTATCTCGTTTTGATCTATCTTGTTGATTTTGTCTTGTTAAATTTTATATTTTTGGATTTTATCTTGTTATCAATTTTATAGATTTTTTATATTTTTTGTTATTGACTTGTTGATTATTTGTTTTCGTGTTGACTCAACATTGTTGGTGTTTAGTTTATAAGTTACTGCTAGTATATAATATTATGCTGACTGATTAATTGTAAGATGACTGTGTCCATTGCTCACAAGGCCTAAAGACATGAAATAAATTCAATTCAATTCAATTTAAGTTAAGTTTTTTGCTACAAAATTGTACAATTTGAGATATGACATAGAAGACGTGAAGCAAATTTGAAGGATAATTCTGATGTCTTAACAGGTTCCTATGATATCAGGACGCAGTCTGGAACACACTGGAGGCACTCTGGACAAACTGGAGAGTATTCCAGGTCAGTGGACAAGGAATGCTCCTAACAACGTATGTTGTTATCACGCTGCATGAGTGACAGCTGTGTTTGATACTTAAGTTGGTCCATAAAGTGATTATTTTTCGTTACTTTATAACAGAGATCTAAAAAATTCACCTGGCATGGCGTACAATTCAAGTTCTTTCAGTTATAGCTCAAGCGTTGTTTTTGTTTTTTATTACAACAGAACTTAGTAAATATTTTCATAAACGATTGACGCAGGATTCAGAGTGGACATCGATTATAAGACGATGGAGGAAGCTCTGGAACAGGCAGGATGCTTCATCGCTGCCGCCAACGCCCAGCTGTGCCCTGCCGATCGGATTCTGTACGGCGTGCGAGACATCACCTGTACTGTGGACTGTGTCGGACTTATTGTCTGTGAGTTAATAATTACCACTCTCAAACCACAAAGAGGAAGCAATCTATCATTTTAAAACCTCATATTTGTAGTAAAAATAACAAATACACATTTTCATACATCACCCCTTTTTGGGCAATGCATGTTCAAGATTTTTCAGTTTCGTAAGGTTATTATCTCGACATAAGTAGTGTATGACCTAGTATAAAAAAGGTACCTAATAAAGGACCTAGTTTAAAGTACGTGTTGAGGTAGTGATAACTTTTGTTGCATACTACATCAATCGTATTCTAACTACACATGATTAAAAAGAAGGCTGGTCTAAGGTTGTGTAATGAGTTATCTCATAAAAATTAAACCTTGCTCATCAACAGGGGAAGATGGAGTTTGGGTGCAAATATTGAAAAGAAGCCAAAATCATGTTGAATACATTCCGTAGGTCTAAATATAATGAATATAACAACATGAAAAATAATAGTTTACAGATTTAAATGAAGACTCACTTTTATAACTTAAACCATTCAAAGTAATACAGTCCTCCAGAGGCTTTTTAAGAACCTTTGTGCAGAATCGATTTGTATTATAGGTAGTGTTGGGACTCAAATCTTCGTTGCATACGGAAGTCTAGGATTCAAATTCACTCGAATGAACTACATCAACTAGAAGAAGAAACGCATTACAGCTGCAGAGGGCAGGATACACATTCGTGTATTCACCTGCCTGGAAGGTGCATACATTTTGTAATTCTTCCTGCTCAATTCTATTTATCCTCTCCCCACTGCGCCTTCTATATTTTCTTCTGAAGTTGCTAAAATAATTATAATACCTGTACATAATGCTTGTCCAGCTTCTATAATCTCCAAGAAGGTAGCGTCCGGTGCAAAGTTCTTAGTTATGGACGTAAAGGTTGGAAAAGCAGCTTTCTGCAAAACTGTTGAAAAAGCTCGAGCCTTGGCAAAGCAGTTGGTAAGTCCACTTCCAGAGAATAATTATGATTGTACTTTAATGTCTCATGAATTTAAAATTAAGTTTGTTTATAAATGTGTTTAAGTATTTCCCAATACAGTAGCACATTTGATGCATCTGAAACCTTTTACGTGTTAAGTAAGAGACTATTTTGAATTTTAATCTTCATAGTCCATTGTAAAATGAATGATGATCGAACAATAATAAAAAAGAATATTATAAAAGTCACAAATCACATCGGTTACCACCAAAGACAATGAAAACTGGACGTCTCAGTGAAGTTAGTCACTAGAAGTTGTCAACAGAATTCGGTAGTGGTGCGCTTATGTGCCGCCTATGACAATTCCTAGGTCTTGTAATAGGATTGAGCTTGAAACAGAGTTCCAGAACAACTTCTGCGTTTTATATATTTCCTGTGGTTAGCAATCTGAATATTCCTTAACAGTTGTCAAAAGTCTTGAGGACCATGCTACTATTGCAAAAGTCCATCATTAGTAGAAGTACAAAACTCTTTAAAATTTTCAAACAACGGTAATACATGGAATTTGGTAACTTGTAAAAGAATTGCTCACTTGTGCAATTTTTATTTCGTGTGAAGGAAACAGGATTTTTCCGGACATTTGCCATCGTTCAGTGAAACAAGAAAACAGTAACACTACGTTTCGAGATCTGCAATCTGATCTCTTCTAGAAGAGATCTGATCTCTTCTAGAAGATAGAATTCTAGAAGAGATCAGATTGCAGATCTCGAAACGTAGAGTTACTGTTTTCTTGTTTCACTGAACGATGGCAAATGTCCGGAAAAATCCTGTTTCCTTCACAATCCTTCCATCGTCAAAAATAACCTTCAAACAAAGAATTTTATTTCGTGTCTACAAACGTATAAAATGGAACATACTCGACTTAGGTTTATATCTGACCTGTTTAATTAAAAAAGTTTTTTTGGAAAGAAGTATTTGTCAAGGTATATGATTTTGTTTGGTACTTTTTTTTCTTTTTTCTGTAATGATTTTGAAAATTAAACTTTACTTGTGAAACTATATGCATTGTGTATTCTTAAGACAAACTAATTAACACAGGTAATGAAATAATATGTTACAATATTGTCAGATCAGCGTGTCAGCCCAGCTTGGTGTACGCTCGCGAGTTGTCCTCTCGCGTATGGACGAGCCACTTGGCATAACAGCTGGCAATGCCCTGGAAGTGGCCGAGGCAGTAAAGAGTCTGGCCGGGAACATGTCTTCAGATGTGGCTCGGCTGGTCACCGTGTTAGGTTTGTCACCCAAACACTGTTTAGTTATTTTTAATTCCAGTTACTTTAAAACATATTTATGTGGTGATCACTGTTACGCTTCGATTCAGAATTAGGTCAAAATTAGCGTTTTAAAATTTTCCTCTTGTTTCATTTCGACCTTTAATCACTTAATGTTTTTTTGAGTTATTTCCTACCCTTTTGCTATTTTTAAATGTAACTGATTATTTAATCTGATAAAAAAATAACCCCAATTTATAATATTATAAATCTGTTAAAGAAATGTTGAAACCTTTATTTATACATACAGGGTGACAATTAAGTCTGGACCTCTTTTTTAATTTTTGAACCACAATAGAAAGAAATACCAAAGTTCACACGTGATTACTGGTGATAGTAACGCACACATCTGCCCAATTACCGACCAGATAATCCCTTTGGGGGACGGTCCACAAGGAGTCAGACAAAATTCTTAAATAGCAGCATAGGTCAAGTTTGATATCAAATTAAAGGTCTTACTTAGCAGAGTACAATGCCGCAAACCGGACTTCAAAAGGTGGATTCATTCAGTAGATATAGCTATTTGAATTTTAAACCAATTGAACAATGTAAATTATTAAGTATTACAAGTAAACACACCAATTTTTAAGTACCTGTGATGAAAGTAAGTGTTCTAAATGTTCCCCTCCCATCGTCTGGCAATGTCCTAGGTGGTTTTAAAAGCCATCCACTGCATTTTGAAGGTAGTCACGAGGTATATCTTGAGCTTCTTGGACTATGAGATTTCTTAGGTGCGCCAAATCTCGAGGCTTTAGTACGATAAACTTTATCTTTGAGGTATCCCCAAAGAAAAAAATCCAGCTGAGATAAATTAGGGGAACGAGCAGGCCACTCTACTGCACCACGTCTTCCAATCCATCTGTGAAGGAATATTGTATCCAAGTATTCTCTAACAAGGAGAGCAAAGTGTGGTGGCGCGCCATCTTATTGGAAATAAATTCTTTGAAATTGTCGACCAAGAGCAGCTTGTAGTGCAGGAATTATCTCATTTTGGAGCATTGCTAAATACGAGTCGCCATTTAAATTACCATTGATAAATAATGAGCTCATAATTTGATTTCCTATAATACCTTCCCAAACGTTAAGTTTCTGTGGATGCTGTGTATGACTCAATCTGCCACTTTCACATTCTAACAGTAGTTGTGTTATTGGTAATAATTATTGATTCCTGGCTTCGATTACTACATTGTCAGATGATGGGAGGGGAACATTTTGAACACTTACTTTCATCACAGGTACTTAAAAATTGGTGTTTACTTGTAATACTTAATAATTTACATTGTTCAATTGGTTTAAAATTCAAATAGCTATATCTACTGAATGAATCCACCTTTTGAAGTCCGGTTTGCGGCATTGTACTTTGCTAAGTAAGACCTTTAATTTGATACCAAACTTGACCTATGCTGCTATTTAAGAATTTTGTCTGACTCCTTGTGGACCATCCCCCAAAGGGATTATCCGGTCGGTAATTGGGCAGATGTGTGCGTTACTATCACCAGTAAGCACGTGTGAACTTTGGTATTTCCTTCTATTGTGGTTAAAAAATTAAAAAAGAGGTTCCAGACTTAATTGTCACCCTGTATGCTGATCGCGTATGAATATTATGGATAAGATTTTAGTTACTTGGTTCAATCAATCGTATTATACACGATGAGTGTTACATGATTCCTTCATCTTTCTTGTCTCAGCTCTATTTATATATTGATACCGAACCACATCTAGCATTTTTGACTATGTAAATACTTTGTTTTGTTATAATTTATTTTTTATGTCTTGCATTATACATGCTGGAACTATGTAATAACTTATTTTGTCAAACGTAAATATAGTGCTGTGATACATAATTTGGTCTACTTTTATGTTGAATACTGCTACAAGTGGTTTTCATTATACTATTTCATTTTCAAAATATTATGAATAAAACGAATCAATAACCAACTTTTCCTGTATTAATACTTACGAGTAAACTTTATTTTAACAAATTTTGTTTCAGAAACAAAGTACGCAAGAGGAAATGTTTCTATTTTGATTTGTAATCTTGATTATCCAACTTTCAGGAGCCAACCTGCTAGAAATGACAGGCTATGCTGGGAATGGAGAAGACCTGATACGTCAAGTGATAAAGGATGGCTCAGCAATGGAACGGTTTCGTAGAATGTTGGTGCAGCAAGGTGTGGAGGACAGTGTGGCCAATAGACTAGTTCAGGGACAGCCAGTGTTACCAACAGCTCTGTACACCACACAGCTCAGAGCTCAGTCGTCAGGTGTGAACCTTTTGAAACTTTCATATATTGTATACTTCCAGAGCCATAAAGTTACTGTTTGCTGTTCTTTCCCATTAATTTCAAAATTACTTACAAGGAGACTTTGTTTTACTGTGTGATGAAATAACTTGTTTCTTGGTCCGCATTAGTTGTTATTTTGTTATTTATTTAATGTCGGTTGTTGGAATGTTTTCGATAAACTTTATTTTTCTGGAGTCTAAGTGCTATGATTAAAGGGAAAAAATTAGAATAAATAGCAAGAGAAAATCAATGGATATTAAAAAAAGTTAAGGAAGTGCAATGAATGATATTTATATAATTTTATAGTACACTGTAGACATTATTTTGATAACCAATAATGTTTAAACCACTGACTTCAAGTGGGTATAACTGAACTAAGGCACTACCCATGTTACAGGGTGGGTGGAGGAGGTGAATGCTTGGATCATAGGTCAGGTATGTCTAGAGCTCGGAGCAGGACGACGGAAGACAGGAGACACTATAGACCTCACAGTGGGGGTGGAGGTCTGGAAGCACCAGGGGGACAGAGTGGTGGAGGGCGAACCTTGGGTGACAGTCCACCATTCTACCCCCTCACTGCCCACCCCACTGGTGAGCTACCTACAGCAAGCTCTCGAAGTGGAGCCCGCCCTCCTCGACAGACCCGACATTATCATTGAAATTCTCCACTGAACATCCTACAATAGACGTGGCAACACATCATATCTAGACCTTGTTAATAAAAATTGACGGTGTATAGCAATAGTGATTCAAGCACCAGAAACAACTAATGACATAAGAGTAACTAAAGAATTCAAACAGTGGAAATTTGAGTAAATTTATAAAAAAATAAAATTGATGTGATACTAATTTTACCTCATTCACCCCTCCTGCATGACAAAATGGCAATTTTGACTGGCTAAAGTGCTAAGTATACAACTCAATGAATGATTATGGCGTTATATTACGTGCGAGCTATACCTTATTTTAAATTATACAATAAAAATTACGTTTGGTAATAAAACACACACTTGATATTGTTTATTTTATTAATAAACTTTTCACACAGTCGTCCATTTACTAAAATATATTTAGAGTGTTTCTAATTTGGCACTTAACAATTTAATGTTGGAAACAATGCAAATCAACAACACTATAACAATCTTGACTAGGCAACATACAACACTAACGTTCCATCACAGTGCCTTCACATCTAGTGCCATTATATAGCTTCTTTCTATATGTATGTAAATATGTGTAAATAAGTCTTCAGTGATTTTGGAAGCATCTTTTATAAATAATAGAGTTGGCTTTATCCTTGAATGTACATTTCTTCGAAAATACTGAAAATTAATTGATAAAAAATACATGTATGTATCAACAACGATAACAACAAATAAACGTTAGCATCTGGGCTAAGTTACAAAACCATTACAAAAGCTACTAAAATGTTCAAAACATCAGCAACGCTTTGGTAAATATATTACTATATGTATATGAAAGAACAGAAATACAGTTAATAGTAACCAACACATGAACTGCCCTAACTGTGCTACTTTAATGAAAATTGAGTGTTACTTTCGTAGTATGCAAAATAATTAAGTAGATCTTTCAAAGCATTTTCTACTGAAAATAACTCTAGCGTAAGAAATTGTAACTGAGGAACTTGGATATCTTAAATTTTGTCCTCTCTTAACCCTTTGACTGCTGTAGATTGTGCAGCCGGTCGAGCCACCAGTTGCGCTGTTTTTCTTAGCCGAACTTACTTGGATGGCGCGATGCCGGTCGCAAGATTGGCTAAGGTGCGGCGATCGTTTCATTCAACTTTGGTAACCATAAATGTTGTACAACTAATTTGGGGGGGGGGGGTGGGGGGGGGGGGGGGTGGGGGGGGGGGGGGGTGGGGGGGGGGGGGGGTGGGGGGGGGGGGGGGTGGGGGGGGGGGGGGGTGGGGGGGTAAGAAAGCAGTGTATTTGATGAAGTAATAACTGTACCATTGTTGAATCGTATGCCTTATGCTTATCTCTCCATCATAACAACCTATTGTCTATGTGTAATGGGCTTGTTGAAGGTCATCTACATTCAGTGACGAAAGATTTTCTTTTACCTATTAATTATCTTTCTATTTTTGTTACTATCCACTCATCTGTCAGGTCAATTGCTAAACCAAACAATTGACTGCTGCTAAATTTTGCTATTCTCAGACAATGGGGGAATAGCAGATTTCGAAGGTCAAGTGGTCAAGAGGATGTACTTTATCTTGAAAATGTGGACTTAGGATAATTGGTGATGTCCAGTGATGTAGGTTACCATAGGGTTCTCATGGCATGGCGGTATGCAAAGAAAAATATATAGCATTCTGGCAACCAAAAATTGAAGTTCTGGTGTAAAAGCTAATAATGTTAATTGTAAAATTAACACCTTTTAAACACTTTCTTGTATTGTGTAACTGGGAGAAAAATGACCGCCAATTCCAGGGTTACCAATAAGAAATTTTAAAATGCACACTATTTGAGTTCCACAATTTTTTAATATTATTTGATGACTGCTGTCTCTATGTGACCAATAAATATTTACTATTGTGTAGATTCCAACATTTAGGTGGCTATTTTATCACTTTTACCTGCTTAACTTATAAGATTTATTGGCAATATTTTGTGATTCAATGGTCACATATTTAAAACTTAAATTTTTTTCTTAAATGTAGCTTAAAATGAGATTTTGTTGTTGTTGTTCCAGACATACCACAAGGATATGGTATCCATAGTCCTGGATACAGTTAATGTGATAGATGCCGAGTCAAGCAGCTTGGAATCTATGACTGACGCCAGGGCTGTACTCGGCTACATCGTCAAGTCCTCAGAGAAGGTAAACATGTGTTTTTGTTTTGTTTTATTCAATCACACACACAAATAATACCTCTCTACTGTGACATGTATGGCGCTTCACGTTTGTGCAAGCGTATCTTTAAAGTGGTTGTGCTCACTTATGCATTGACGGATTTTGTTGAAACAAGTACCGTTGGAATTGTAATAAAATCGTTCAAATGCTTGGAGTCTAGTGTAAACTTTTTATAACGGTTTTTTATTTTTTTTTTACTTGGTTTAAAACATTTTCACCATCTTTTTTATATTAAAGAAAATTGCCACTTTTTAAATGTTTCTCTTATCTATTTTGACCTATGTACCAAAATTAGTCTCTTTTTCTTACCTTGTTTTAGAGATTATAACTTTTTTTTAAAAATTACATAATGGCTAAGTGGCTAAATTAGACATTTCTCAACCTATGTTTATATGACATTTTTTGTTTCAAACGATGATGATCGGTTTGTGTCCTGGTGGAGCAATTTTATTTTTATTCAATCTTTATTGAGATTTCATTAGGCTGTCGCTGTTTGTACAAATTAAATGAATAATATATTTTTAATGTATTGTTTTAGTTAAAATTTCGCCTTGTTCTCTCTTCACGTATTTTATCAATTTTTATTTTTTATTTTAGTGTCCATTTCTGTAATACAGTTATAAACTTTATAGTTATGAAATTAATTTATATGTGCTGTAATTACTGATTACAATCTAACCTAACCTTTTATAAATAATATCAAGTTAAAAATTTAATTAAAAAATTATTTCTAATTGGTTTGATAGAACGTTTCGCCAAGATTACAAAGTAAAGATGGTTAGAGGAGAGCGTTAGTGTGTGATCGGTGATGTAACACAGATTTTATTTGCAGTCTTATTTTTGGTTAGGTGTTTGATTAGAAGTCTATAAATGTTGTTGGGATATTCTTATGTTCTACTGTCCGACATGAAAATAAAGCTTTGTAAAATTGCGTTGTTTGTTTCATGTTGTCAGTATATCAGATCACTGTGTTGAGCACATAATAGAAATATTATGATAGTTAAATTTTCTGTTAAAAATTACAATGTGTCAAATTTAGATTTATTACAAATGCTGCATTCAACTTTTAGACCTTACTGTATAGTTTTGGCTCAGTTTGTTTTTGTTATGTCCACTACCAAAGGGCACATTAGCGGTTTGTAATGACTCTCTTATTACCAGACACCGAGTCACTTGGTTGCTTAAGTGTTAAAACGATTGCTGCCTTTGTTGAGTTAATTGCATTTAACAATTTTCATCTTGTTTCAGATTTTTACAGACAAACTTCTAAAGGAACGACTAGAAATTGACACACTCCAAGAGTTCAAAATTTTGAGTAATCGTAACTTCTACACGAAGTTTATAAAAGTGAAAACCAAACTATAGTAAGTATGATATTATTGATTTATACTTATTATACTTTTCTTGTTTGTAATCTCAGTAATTAGTTTAAGGTAGCCTACGTAAAAACAACTCTTTATCTGTTTAATATTGGCTGAAGGTACAAACATTGCATAATGCAGATTACAACACATCATTAACTATAAATTACAAAAGATGCTCAATACTTCAATGAATGCAAGCTTGCAAAAGATACCCAGCAGGGATCACTTCTGGCTGGTTTATACCTACCAGTTGAACCCACCACTGGGCACAGCAAAAACCGATGTGCCACTTCAATCTGGGCAACCTTATGGATGTCCAGTAGTGGCACATCACTAACCGCAAATGTTGAGATTCTGGAGTTCATGGGTAATTCAATAGGTCTAGTCTACTGTGGAAGATGGCTGTTGGAGTTGGTGGGGTTTGTTCCCTTACCTCAGAGGCTCTTGTTAACCTCAACAAGGGTGTGTCACCCCCTGCCTACTTTGACTGGAGAGGCTGGTTCAGAGCTGGCCTCCCTTCTTCCGGGATGACTTTGAGATGTAGTGCCCTAATTCTTCCTCATGGATCTCGATAGGAGGCAGCCCCTACTCCCTAACCTTACCCATCCTGAATATCCTATCACTCCGGAAGCAGCGCAAAGGTCCTTACAGGACTAAGTGCAATTTATAAGCTTCTTGTCCTAAAAAAAAAAAAAAACTTGCAAAAGACAAAAATTTGCTTTGAAAGGACATCCTTTGGACACAATTCACCATGTGATGTAGCAGTTTCATTTTTACATCATGTAAGTTATGGTCAATCACAATTCAAGTTATGTTGTCCTCATGAAGTGATAGTTTTTTTTTAATATTACCATTCTAATTGCAGTTACAAACAGAGAAAGTTCAATCTCTTCAGAGAAGAAAGTGAGGGTTACGCCAAACTGATCACGGAGCTGAACCAGGACATCTCCGGAAATGTGACTCCAAGCAATATTTTGGAAATAATCAAGTCTCTAATCGGTAAGTCAAATCTCTATCTGTTCAGAGAAAAAAGTGAGGGTTATGCCAAACTGATTATAGAACTAAGTCAGGATGTTGACGAAATTGGATTATAGAACCAATTTTGATGACGGGATGTTTGAGTTAGAGATAGCGCAGATTCGTATCTTGTCTGTGACTGAAGCACGTTTATCAGTACCATTTACCTTGTACTTTATTGATACTGCCCTTTATTCTGTTTCATAAGATCCTTGCACAGGCCAGTGGCCCACGAGGACGGACAGAATAGGGCTTAAAAAGGGATCAGCCTCTCCTTAAAAACATTTTATAATAATATCTATTTTTATTGGTATAGATATAAATGTATTATTAAGCTGTGTAACTAATGTTATACAGCAAACATTTTTTAATTTACAGGAGTTTCGATAATTTACAACTTAAAAATAAATAAAACTGTACCCAGATATCGGACAGTAATAGGCCTTAATGTGAATGGGTTTCAGACAATCACATTAGAAGTGAACTAGTCAATCTTTTCTTCATACAGCAGTGCAGTGAACTCCTCTCTGGTTTTCTAGAATGTTGTATCTTTAGTTTTAGAACACTACTTATACTAAATGTCCTTCATTATTAAAATAGAGCTGTGGTAATCAGTATTGTGTACAGACCAAACAAGCTAGACAATTAACAAGCGTACATACATCTATTGTCAAGAGCACTAAAGCATTTTTTTATAAATACGATCTTAATGAAACCGTCATCTAGCAAATTAATTCTTGGAAAATTAATGGAAGGGCATATGTTAAGTAAAGCTTCAGTGAATTATTCATTCACCCAAATAACTCCAGAAGACTTAAATAAAAAAAAATCCTGTTTTAATTATTTTTAACATCTGTCTTGGTTTCAACTCGGATCCAAACCAGATACTGTGTTACACTATTAAACTCATTAGAGCAGAGTGTGTGGATCAAGTGGAGTTTTTATGTCTTATGGTAAGAATGATACATGTTGGAGTTTAACTTAATATGTGCTTCAGGTTGCTTCAACTTGGATCCAAACCAGATACTGTGTTACACTATTAAACTCATTAGAGCAGAGTGTGTGGATCAAGTGGAGTTTTTATGTCTTATGGTAAGAATGATACATGTTGGAGTTTAACTTAATATGTGCTTCAGGTTGCTTCAACTTGGATCCAAACCGAGTCTTGGATGTAATGTTGGATTCTTTCGAGCAGAGGCCGGAACAGGTGGAGTTCTTCATCCCACTAATACAGCAGTACATGCCTGACCCGAAGATCCTGAGTGAAGTTCTTGCGTTCAAGTTCTCGTTCTACCAGAGTGACCCGATACCACACTCACTGTACATCGTCACAGCACTCATGCTTCAATACAGGGTCATCGCGCTCGATGACATTTACACCTGGGTGAGTAACTACATTATTTACTCTGGCATCTACACTGTACGTAATAATTACAGCAAAATTATAATTTAAATTTAATTGTAAGCAATTGATTTTTAAACTTTATTTTGGGTTTTAACTGATTTAAGGTGTGAATCCTCTAGGGTTGTCTCGAAATGGATTCGCGCGGAGCATGAGAGAAGGTGGAGGTTGCATCCGGGTTTGAGAATGAGTAGAATGGTATTACAGTCACCTTCCTCCAGGGTGGCTTCGGACCTTCTCTCATTAAACAGATCAATGTCTTCTAAGGTTATTGGTCTCATTACGGAGCATGGTCACCTGAGGAAGCATCTTCACAGAGTCGGCATCCTTCAGAAGGATCCACTCTGCAGAAGGTGTAATGAGCAGGAGGAAACTGCTGAGCACCTGCTCTTTGATTGCCCCGCAATAGCAAGAGAGCGGTATGCCATCTTTGGTAGTTTGGACAGGGGTGGTGAATTTTCCCAGGAGGACTTGATAGGTTGTTTTCGGCGGTTTTTGGAACTGCTGAAATTGTAGACTGGTGGGCCTCATGGTGTGTTTCCGGGGTGCGCAAAAAACCCTCAAGGCTTAAGTGCATGGCAGTAGGCCGCCCCAAGGGAAAAAAAACTTTATTTTTGTGTGTGTACTGGAAAACGGAGATAAGTGGTAAAATATTTACAAATGTTACAACTGAAATGCGTATCATTTTAATTGAATATATTGTTTTTATTTTCTTTATAATACACCAAGCCACAGTGTTGTTACCGTTCTTCTTCTATGGAGAGTTGTTACCATTACGCAAGTTATTATTTTTTATTTAAAAATTCCAGAGTTAATACGGTTTAGTTATTCACAGTTGAGTCCAGACGACAAAGTGATCACCAGAGATTGGGAGAAGGAGATGAAGGACGCCAAAGAGTATGTGAGAAAGCTGAATGTCGTGTCGACCAAAACCGACAAGGAGAAGGAGGAGCAACCTGAAGAAAAGGAGGACGATAGTTATAAGGTAAGAGAATTTATTAATTGCATAGATTGGGTACTGGAGTTAGTTTTGTTTCCAATTCTATTGCAGAATTATAGGCAATAATAAGTAGGCCTACTTCCACATGCTACTGTTAAAGGAGATAATATTAGAACGAAATATTCCTGATAAACTCAGTTGCCTTAATAGCAGAACAAATGTTGAGTTAGTAGATTAACATTTTTTCAGCCCAGTTGACTCTGATGTTGAAATGATGCAGAGTTTGTTTATAACATCTTTGTTACCCATTTTTTTGTTAATCTGTTCAGATAGACATGGTATATTCCAGAAATCAATCTGTACCAATGTCAGATTTCAGATGCTGCACTAAGCGGATGGTGAAATGGAGCTTAACTCGATATTTGCATTGAATTAATTCTTATCCATAGCTGCGTTATAATAGCAGTGTCCCTTTCTCATTTAGTTAAACAAAATTGCGTACCAAGCCAATTGTAGTAGCCCACAGTACAAGAGGAACCAGAAGTTCGGCCTGTGCGAAGCGCTGTTGGAGGTGGGAGACTGGCACACCTGTCAGGAGCTCAGTCGTCGCCTGCCAGACTTCTGTGTCATGGACCAGCCACCATGTATGTTAGATTTTTCCTCACAATTTGTTATTGCCCACAGTACGAGAGGAACCAGAAGTTCGGCTGTGCGAAGCGCTGTTGGAGGTGGGAGACTGGCACAACTGTCAGGAGCTCAGCTTTGCCTGCCAGACTTCTGTGTCATGGACCAGCCACCATGTATGTTAGATTTTTCCTCACAATTTGTTATTGCCCACAGTACGAGAGGAACCAGAAGTTCGGCCTGTGCGAAGCGCTGTTGGAGGTGGGAGACTGGCACAACTGTCAGGTGCTCAGCTTTGCCTGCCAGACTTCTATGTCATCATGGACTAGCCACCATGTATGTTAGATTTTTCCTCACAATTTGTTATTGCCCACAGTACGAGAGGAACCAGAAGTTTGGCCTGTGCGAAGCGCTTTTGGAGGTGGGAGGGAGACTGGCACAACTGTCAGGTGCTCAGCTTTGCCTGCCAGACTTCTGTGTCATGGACCAGCCACCATGTATGTTAGATTTTTCCTCACAATTTGTTATTGCCCACAGTACGAGAGGAACCAGAAGTTCGGCCTGTGCGAAGCGCTGTTGGAGGTGGGAGACTGGCACAACTGTCAGGTGCTCAGCTTTGCCTGCCAGACTTCTGTGTCATGGACCAGCCACCATGTGTGTTAGATTTTTCCTCACAATTTGTTATTGCCCACAGTACGAGAGGAACCAGAAGTTTGGCCTGTGCGAAGCGCTGTTGGTGGTGGGAGACTGGCACAACTGTCAGGTGCTCAGCTTTGCCTGCCAGACTTCTGTGTCATGGACCAGCCACCATGTATGTTAGATTTGTCCTCACAATTTGTTATTGCCCACAGTACGAGAGGAACCAGAAGTTCGGCCTGTGCGAAGCGCTGTTGGAGGTGGGAGACTGGCCCAACTGTCAGGTGCTCAGCTTTGCCTGCCAGACTTCTGTGTCATGGACCAGCCACCATGTATGTTAGATTTTTCCTCACAATTTGTTATTGCCCACAGTACGAGAGGAACCAGAAGTTCGGCCTGTGCGAAGCGCTGTTGGAGGTGGGAGACTGGCACAACTGTCAGGTGCTCAGTCTTTGCCTGCCAGACTTCTGTGTCATGGACCAGCCACCATGTATGTTAGATTTTTCCTCACAATTTGTTATTGCCCACAGTACGAGAGAGGAACCAGAAGTTCGGCCTGTGCGAAGCGCTGTTGGAGGTGGGAGACTGGCACAACTGTCAGGTGCTCAGCTTTGCCTGCCAGACTTCTGTGTCATGGACTAGCCACCATGTATGTTAGATTTTTCCTCACAATTTGTTATTGCCCACAGTACGAGAGGAACCAGAAGTTTGGCCTGTGCGAAGCGCTGTTGGAGGTGGGAGACTGGCACAACTGTCAGGTGCTCAGCTTTGCCTGCCAGACTTCTGTGTCATGGACCAGCCACCATGTATGTTAGATTTTTCCTCACAATTTGTTATTGCCCACAGTACGAGAGGAACCAGAAGTTCGGCCTGTGCGAAGCGCTGTTGGAGGTGGGAGACTGGCACAACTGTCAGGTGCTCAGCTTTGCCTGCCAGACTTCTGTGTCATGGACTAGCCACCATGTATGTTAGATTTTTCCTCACAATTTGTTATTGCCCACAGTACGAGAGGAACCAGAAGTTTGGCCTGTGCGAAGCGCTGTTGGAGGTGGGAGACTGGCACAACTGTCAGGTGCTCAGCTTTGCCTGCCAGACTTCTGTGTCATGGACTAGCCACCATGTATGTTAGATTTTTCCTCACAATTTGTTATTGCCCACAGTACGAGAGGAACCAGAAGTTTGGCCTGTGCGAAGCGCTGTTGGAGGTGGGAGACTGGCACAACTGTCAGGTGCTCAGCTTTGCCTGCCAGACTTCTGTGTCATGGACTAGCCACCATGTATGTTAGATTTTTCCTCACAATTTGTTATTGCCCACAGTACGAGAGGAACCAGAAGTTCGGCCTGTGCGAAGCGCTGTTGGAGGTGGGAGACTGGCACAACTGTCAGGTGCTCAGCTTTGCCTGCCAGACTTCTGTGTCATGGACTAGCCACCATGCATGTTAGATTTTTCCTCACAATTTGTTATTGCCCACAGTACGAGAGGAACCAGAAGTTCGGCCTGTGCGAAGCGCTGTTGGAGGTGGGAGACTGGCACAACTGTCAGGTGCTCAGCTTTGCCTGCCAGACTTCTGTGTCATGGACTAGCCACCATGTATGTTAGATTTTTCCTCACAATTTGTTATTGCCCACAGTACGAGAGGAACCAGAAGTTTGGCCTGTGCGAAGCGCTGTTGGAGGTGGGAGACTGGCACAACTGTCAGGTGCTCAGCTTTGCCTGCCAGACTTCTGTGTCATGGACTAGCCACCATATATGTTAGATTTTTCCTCACAATTTGTTATTGCCCACAGTACGAGAGGAACCAGAAGTTTGGCCTGTGCGAAGCGCTGTTGGAGGTGGGAGACTGGCACAACTGTCAGGTGCTCAGCTTTGCCTGCCAGACTTCTGTGTCATGGACTAGCCACCATGTATGTTAGATTTTTCCTCACAATTTGTTATTGCCCACAGTACGAGAGGAACCAGAAGTTTGGCCTGTGCGAAGCGCTGTTGGAGGTGGGAGACTGGCACAACTGTCAGGTGCTCAGCTTTGCCTGCCAGACTTCTGTGTCATGGACTAGCCACCATGCATGTTAGATTTTTCCTCACAATTTGTTGTTGCCCACAGTACGAGAGGAACCAGA
The DNA here is from genome assembly GCF_021130785.1 of Homalodisca vitripennis. Taxonomy (NCBI): domain Eukaryota; kingdom Metazoa; phylum Arthropoda; class Insecta; order Hemiptera; family Cicadellidae; genus Homalodisca; species Homalodisca vitripennis. The sequence continues at coordinate 196,082,839 of NC_060209.1, read as the reverse complement.
AGTTCGGCCTGTGCGAAGCGCTGTTGGAGGTGGGAGACTGGCACACCTGTCAGGTGCTCAGTCGTCGCCTGCCAGACTTCTGTGTCATGGACCAACCACCGATAGCCCTGGCCATGTGTCGCTTATTGCACTCTCTCATCGAGCCTGTCTACAGGAAGTGAGTACATTTTGTATAGTTAAAATCTCAACTGTAACATTTTAAGATTGAACCCAAGCTTACTGTAACTGTACATGAATGAAAATAGTTTTCTTGCAGGGAGTAAAGTTTGGAATCTCATATTTTTGTTCGAACAATACGAGGGTCATTCAGTAGTAACGAGACAAATTATTTCTGCTCAAAAACTGCTAAATTGATCAGAATGAAAATTTCAAGGCACAAAGTTGGCAACCTTACAATGACATCTGATCAGTTAGCCTCAAATTTACTCAGTTAACAGTGACGAGTTCGCTTGAGAATCGCACTGTGGAAGAGCAACGAGCTGTGATCAGATTTTTAATCATGGAAGGTGAGATAGGTTGTAAAATGCACAAAGAATTTGTAGTGTACAGAGACAATTGTTTGAATTGATCAAACGTTTACAAACGGGCATATAGTTTCAAAGTAGCCGTTCCCTGACGAGCAATGCAATGGAAAACCGGTCGAAATTGGGACTTCTTCTCTTGAATTTTGGATGAACGCGTTGATTCGGAACAATAGGCGTATCACTGTTGAACTGATAAGCTTAGAAATAAACGCGAGTGTTGGAACTGTCCATAAAGTTATTCACAGCAAGTTGCAGTACAAGGAAACCTGTGCGAGATGGGTGCCCAGACTACTCATGGATGCTCACAAAGAAACCCGGCTTCAAATTAGAAATACATCTGAAACTGGGGTGGGATATCCTCTCACATCCCTCAACAGCCCTCACCTTAGTTCATCAGACTTCCATCTGTTTGGACTCCTTAAAGAGGGTCTGCGAGGGAAACCTTTTCAATTCAATGAAGAGGTCAAAAATCAGAGGCTATAAATTTTGCCTGTCGGAAGTTATTATTTGACTTTGCCAGATTTTCTAGGGGTTTTAGTGGATGCTTATGCATTTTTATAAAACGTAATTGCCCAAGTTGTATATATTATTATATTAACCCTTTGGACGCCAACGCCCAAGGCTGCCGCCCTACCCGTCACGCTAGCGCCCGAACCAACTGCACTAGCCAAAACCGCCAGCCCTGTTTGACGTTTTTGTAACCTATTACGCTTTGCTCTGTATTATCCTTAGTTTTTATGTTAATTGAATGTTTATTTTTTTATTTGTAGGAAATTATATGCGCTATCGAATAGTGTTATTAGGTACTTTGGGATTATACCGACCACACCAGTATGAAGAACACAAAAATAGAAATTTATAGAAACAAACATGATAGAACGAAAAAACAACTCTTCAATTACAAAATTACAAACTTACAAGCATTTCCAGGTATTGTGATCGGTATTGTTGTCGCTGTTATCTTATCTTTCTCGAGAATCCTGATTACGGCAGGCCGCGCGGCATCACGTGATTTGCACGGTACATTTGCCTTCGGTGCTGCCCCGCGCTGATGGCCGGAGGCACTCGCATTTTGGGTGGCGGAATGTGATCAAGAATAAAAACAAGTTTTGAGTGTTTTTTTTAATAAAAAGTTTAGTTTGGTAAATGTTTGTTTTTGTTGAATTTTTGTGTTTGGAGAAATGTAGAGGTAAAACACGGAAGTACAACAAAGCGATGCACCAGCTGAACGGGCGGCGAGACTCTGCAATCACGTTATCTACTAGACGCTCGACTTTGACCTCTGTCTGAGGATGGGGAGGTGTTTGCGATAAGACAATTCCTGTTTTATATTGACGAAATATTGTTCTACGCTAATCTAGTAATCAGTAGAAACGAAATGTGAAATAACGATTCATGTCTGGGTGTGGTCGGTATAATCCCAAAGTACCGTTATTATAAATAGCATTTAGAATGGAACTACATTGTTTATGATGTGGTAATGCCTAACCAAAACATTTGTTTACATAAAAATTTCACTTCAGGCCAAAATATCGGTACGAAAAAAAAAAATCTTTTTACCTATCGGTGATATTTTTATTCGTTACAGATATTATATCTAAGACTGCTCACAAAAATTCAGAATTGAAAGTTGAAAAATAGTTTCACAAAAAATACTTTTAATTAGTGTTGATGTTAGAAAAAATATACTATAACTAGAATTAATTTTACAGTAGGAAATACGTTTGCACATACTTACATAGTATTAAAATGAGAGCATCTTCTCACTACTATAAGTCTATATCATAGATTTTCTTCAAAGAAAATCTTTGTCAACAAAATAATTATTTACAAATATATATACATTTGTCCCCATCACTTCTAACATGTGTGTTTAGGGAAACACAATGGGTGGATACTAAATTGAACAAAATTGATTACAGATAGTCTTATTTACTTCTAAAATAGTCCTACAAAGTTTAAACAGACTTTTCAAGTTAAAAAATAACTATTAAAAGATGTTTTTCTCGAACGGCTGATCAATCAGACGTTGGTGCTTTTCGCCCGTACTTCGACGGTCCGATCAACCGGACGTTGGCGTCCAAAGGGTTAATAGATTTGAGTTCATTACATGTTTTTTATTCCAGTGATTTTTTTAGTCAAGTGCTATTCCATATTAAATGTAAAAAATCAGACAGTAAATTTGTTCTAAAATCAATATGTTTTTAACACACACGCATTGGTAAGTAATTTTAATTATTATTGTTCTGTAGAAAAAGATGCATAATACGTAGTACCGTTTTAGTAATTTTTATGTAATTACTTACTTTCAACATATACTTGCAAAAATCATATAAGTGTGTAGCACTAAAAGTGAATAGTCAGCTCTTGAAGGGGTTCAATGATTAAAACAGTTGATAATCCTATCGACTGTGAAGTTCAGTTTGTTATTCGCCTTTTTAATGCAAGGAATGACAAGGCAGTCCAAAATGCAATTAATGAATAAGATTTCTGATACTTTCAGATTTTGATATATCTGATACTGAGTGTTTGATGTGTGTGACAGGAATAGCGGATTGGGTCCCAAGGTTACGGGTAGGGTGTGTCCCCCGCCAGCCAGCCGCCAAGCTCCGAAACCTGCCAACACATTCTTGGAGCTGCGGTCTGTCGTCATACCAATGCTGTACGCCCTGGGACCATCACTACACCACGACCTTGTCCTCGTCTACAAGGTCATCCGGGTTCTCAAAGCGTCTCTTGAGCAGGTATACTACTTTTATGAGCTAAGTACGACCACAGTAGGGTTGAATAACTGAATAGAGCTAGAAGAGACAAGATATAATTATTGTTTCAAAATTTTGTTGGCTTATAAAATTACTTGCCTCAGTACGATATATTGAACCACGGTAGACTGTTGAAAATGGCAGTGGCCTTATATGTATATTCATTTTTTCAATTTTGACTATCCAAATGCTTTGAAATTATATGAGCCAGCCCAATTGATGCAGTAACCACCACAGCTTACATTAGAGAAATGGGCCATTGGAAATGTCTTGGAAAACTTAAATGTAAGCATATATACAGTATATCATTTTAAAGGTGTTTATTATTAGATCATAATCTCACAAATCACACTTCATAAGCTTTATTCATTACAAAATGGTATATTTAAACGGCTGCCATTTTGTATAGGATGTTTTAAGAATTACTTTAAGAAAAAATAAAACATTTTGAGTACAAACAGTATTGAATTTAATAAAATTATTGAAATTTATTTATTGAATTTCAGTTATTCCCAAAATTTTCGGGTGTTTTTCCTAAATATTTTATTTTTAATAGATAAAGTTAGGGTTTAGGTTATTTAAGGTACAGAATTAGTGCATGCTGAATCTGATAACAATAGCTACCATAGATAAAAAATAATCACTGAATATTTAATACTTTCTGGATAACCCTCGTAAATGTGATAGCATTTTAAAGCTACACTGAATTTTCTGAGTAGAATTCTATTTTATGTAAGAGGGGAAGTCAAGTATGATCTTCATGTCAGCATGGAAGAACTTCTTTCTGGATGAGGAATGTAACATTTTTCTATACATAAAAACTACTAATTTTATTTGAAAGAACACAATTTTATTATTAAACACAATAAAATAAAAGCAAAAATTAATTCATACTTGTGCAGATTTGGTGTTGTAGAAAATTAACTAAATGGAGGGCTAGGAAATCTTTCATGTTCTGTATAAAAATCAGCTGTTTTCCGCAGATAAGATAACAGTGGGTTGTAGATATTTTCACTAAGTTTATGTTTATATTTACAGGACAATGTGGATGCACACCTGCCACCACCGACGAAAGACTCATTGTACCATGATACCATCTCCCTGCTGGACACAGTGATCCTGCCCACACTGTCCCACCTGGACTCCAACTGCTGTGTGGCCGACCAGATATGGGTTCTGCTCAAACTGTTCCCCTACCAGATCAGGTTAGTAGCCAGGAGTGCTTTGATGCCTCACCCCTACCAGATCAGGTCAGTAGCCAGGAGTGCTTTGATGCCTCACCCCTACCAGATCAGGTCAGTAGCCAGGAGTGCTTTGATGCCTCACCCCTACCAGATCAGGTTAGTAGCCAGGAGTGCTTTGTGGTCTCATTGTACCATGATCAGGTCAGTAGCCAGGAGTGCTTTGAGGACTCACCCCTACCAGATCAGGTCAGTAGCCAGGAGTGCTTTGAGGAATCACCCCTACCAGATCAGGTCAGTAGCCAGGAGTGCTTTGATGCCTCACCCCATACCAGATCAGGTCAGTAGCCAGGAGTGCTTTGAGGACTCACCCCTACCAGATCAGGTCAGTAGCCAGGAGTGCTTTGAGGACTCACCCCTACCAGATCAGATCAGTAGCCAGGAGTGCTTTGATGCCTTACCCCTACCAGATCAGGCCAGTAGCCAGGAGTGCTTTGATGCCTCACCCCTACCAGATCAGGTTAGTAGCCAGGAGTGCTTTGAGGACTCACCCCTACCAGATCAGGGTAGTAGCCAGGAGTGCTTTGAGGAATCGCCCCTACCAGATCAGGTCAGTAGCCAGGAGTGCTTTGAGGACTCACCCCTACCAGATCAGGGTAGTAGCCAGGAGTGCTTTGAGGATTCATTGTACCCATGATACCATCACCGCTGTTGCCCCAGTGAGTCTGTTGTTTGATTTGATAAAGAATACTTTAATTAAATATCAAACTAAAAAAAGAAACAAAACAAGAATACACAATCTCTAACATCGTTGGATGCTTCACTATGAAGTTTCTAAGGATCAAAACTGATAGTTACTTGATTCGTGATCCTGATATACATGACATTCAGAAATGTTCCTAATACATAAGAAAATAGGTTTTCTTCAGAAAATAAACATGTTCCTGTTCTGATTTATTTCCTACTCAACAATGTTGACACTCGGTTCTCCATTTTTTGTAGGTATTGCCTGTATGGGAGGTGGAAGAACGAGACTCACCTGCAACATGCCAAGCTGCTCAGACGCAGGGGCGAGACACTCAAGAAGATCAAGTTCATCATGAAGAGAGTCACCAAGGAGACCATCAAACCCATGGGTCGGCACATCGGCAAACTGACCCATTACTCTCCGGGCTCCTTGTTTGATTATGTGAGTTATAGTCTTTCAGTCAAGGCTAAGTTATGTTAAATTTAACTAGGTAAGTTCACAATATACTTGTCGGAATTGTGACTTTTGACCGAATTTGTGGCCGTTACCAAAATGCTCTATTGTGTACAGATGCTGATACAGATCCAGACATACGACAACCTCATCGTGCCGGTGGTGGATGCTCTTAAATATCTGACCAGCATGTCGTACGACGTGCTGGGCTACTGTGTCGTTGAGGCTCTAGTCGCTGCCGAGAGGGACAGGTTCAAACATGACGGTACCTCCCTGTCTCTGTGGCTTCAGAGCCTGGCCACGTTCTGCGGTTACATATTCAAGAAGTACACCATCGAACTGACAGGTCTGCTGCAGTACCTGGCCAACCAGCTCAAGCTACAGAAAAGGTAAGTTACATAACGAGTTTTCGTCAAAATACATTTATGTGGATTCTTTATAACCTGCTGTGGTCCTCGAAGAGACAAACGCAGTCATTGATATCTTAATGACTTAACATTAAACAAAGTGAAATGTTTCAGTTTGGACTTGCTGGTACTGAAGGAAGTAGTACAGAAGATGGCTGGGATCGAGGCTGCAGAAGAGATGACCAAGGAGCAGCTGGACGCTATGGCAGGTGGAGAATTGCTCAAGGGCGAGGTCAGTATTGTTCAAACTTTTGGTGTGTTGTGCTTTTAATAACGGAAATATCTGCCTGAATCTGTCAAGACATTACAGTCGGAATTCAAAGCTTGTACAAGATTTTTTAGGTGATTATGGGGTCTGGCACAACCTTTAAATTATTAGGGCAGACATATAAATTATTCCATCAAAATAACTCAAAACCGACTAACGTCTGCCGTTTTGAAACGGGTAAAAGGATTTCATTTATTTTTTTTTTCAAAAAGGTCTACCAAAGGTTAGTACCAAAGGATTTGTCTTAGGACCATTGATGTTTATTCTTATATAAACAGTATACATTCTTTACAGAATATGATTATTAATATTATACATCTAAAAACTGATTTAAACAGCCAGGTTGTAAATTATTCTTTTATAATTTTGCTATTTAACATAACTAAGATAATAGTTGTTCTGTGTAGGCCGGGTACTTCAGCCAAGTGCGCAACACCAAACGGTCGTCCCAGCGGCTCAAAGATGCTCTGACAGTGGACAACCTGGCCGTAACTCTTTGTCTGCTGATGGCTCAACAGCGCTACTGTGTCATCTACCGTGAGACCGAGAAGAGCCATCTGAAACTAGTGGGCAAACTTTACGATCAGGTCAGTCCATAAATATGTGTTATTAGCTTTGTACTGTTCTTGAATTTTGTGGTTTGAAAACAAAACTTGAAATTACACTAACTGTTTTTCATTCTATTTTTATATTTACTAGATGCAGCAAGAGTCAGTTAACGCCAACATCCGGGTAACCATATGTTTGAAGAACATACTTAGAAGTGCTTATGTCTGGATGATTAGACGTTTTATCAAATTAAAGCCCATGACACCCTCTTTAAAATGAGCCATCTCTCAGCTATCTTGCACTAATAGAACTATAGTTAGCAGATTTTAATTAAGGCGCACATTAAAAACGCTGCATTTTGTGATTTAAAAATAAATGTTTAATGAAAAAACTATTAGGGATAAAATTATCCCTAAAATATGTATAAAGTGCGGACTATTTTTTGCATATTTGTTTGTTAGTTTTTGGTATTAAAGTTGTAAAATAACTATCCAACAGATTTTCATCATTTTGTTATTGTTTTTTTTTCTAATTAAATGCAGAGTATGAGAAATATTGTCACAAACAAAATTGCTCTACAAAAATATAAAAAGTTAAGTTTCAACGTATTTTGAGTGTATACAGTAGTTTTAAGATTTTATTTCTTTATACCATAATAAAGGTTATAAAATTTAAATAAAACCCATGTATAATATATGAATCTACAATAAAAAAACAAACGTGTTATTAGTATGTATTAACAAAATGCTGCCCGGTACAGACATTTTATAAATTAATTGTGCTTAATTTGTTAGGGTTTAGAAATTACATAGTAATAGTGTACTTTTCACAATATATCAAATAAAACATCAAGATAACACAAATAAATATGATTAGTAAATGTAGAGACGACTATTTGCTTACATTTCTTTTGTATGGGTGTCAGCAACTTTGAAAAAACAAAATAACCCTATTGATTACACTGAAAACTCACGTTTTTTTCTTGGAAACAACTCAAACAACTACATTATTTTTATAAAGAAATACGGTAAAACACTGTATTAGTTTCTAATTTAGTTTGTATTTATTCAAATGCTTAGTTATCGGCACATAAAAAACAAGAATGGCCGTTAGACAACATAGTACTCGTCCGCTACATTGTGACTGGAAGACAAAATCATCACATAGGTACCTCAGTATTATTGCAATACTCGCTGAGTCATAATTCCTTTCGCCTGCATATAGGCCTAGACGCACGAAGCACCTGTGACTTTCGAAAGATAAAATTTTGTTCTTTTAGTTTTTGTTTTCGTTGATTGTTGTAATAACTTGTAAATTTCAAAATAGGTTAAAAAAGTTGGTTCTTTTTAATACTGTAATTTCTTTTGTCCCCGATAAGAAAAACTCGTCCAAAAATAGTTGCCTCCTGATAAGTACCCAATAGTTTCCCAGTTCAAAGAGTAGGGAAACAACACAAAACTCGTATTTATCAATAGTTTAGAACCTTTGGAATATAGATATCTGGTTATTTGGCCAAAATAACCTTGTACTATATAAAATATTATCGAAATATGAAGTGTCAAAATTAGCAATGCTGGCACTTTACGCACTTTTCGTACCGTCAAAATTAGTGACGTTGCAGCACTCAAAGGGTTAAACTATACCTAGTAATATACTACATGGGTCCGTAGTTGATTTTGTCTGTTGAACATAATGTTTCCAGTGTCAAGACACCCTAGTCCAGTTCGGCACATTCCTGGGCTCGACCTTGTCTGTGGAGGAGTACGTCAACAAGCTGCCCTCCATACACTCCCAACTGGCAGAGTACCACATACACATGGACGTGGCTTTCTTCCTGGCTAGACCCATGTTCTCCCACGCCATCAATGTGAGTGTTTCCTACTTCTTAACATCATTAAATATGTCTTGCTCAAGGTGCTTCTATAGATAATGTAAACTTTAAAACTTTTCAAAATAGTAATTATCCATCCTGTTGGTGTTTTTCGTGGCTGTTTTGCAACTCATGATTCTGTGATCTTCAATTATTATCTTGATTTATCTGGAAATATCAGTTAGTTTTAGTCTAAATGAGTCTTTTTGTAATAGTATACATAAAGAGAAGCAAGTGGCTGGCTGCTGAAAACTCTATTTTATTTTATTAATGAATTCTTGGGCAATAAGAATATTTTGTGAATTTTAATTTGTCTAATGTATTAATATATAGGGTGTCCTGTAACTCTCTGGACAAAGGTATACCACGTTATTGCTTAGGTCAAGACAAACATATTTCACCATATGAACATGGGTCTCTGATGCTTGGTTTCCCTTTGTCTGTCTTTATGTGTTTTTTAGAAAAAATTAACATCTTAAAAATAAGTTTAACCCTTTCAGTGCCAGACATTCTCCCTAGTGCGCGTGCAAGAAATGCCAGGCATAGTGCCATATTATGCTCATGCAAGAAGAGCCAGGCTATAATTGCCAATTTTTCAGCAGTTTGCAAAAACTGTCATAGTTTTGTTATTTATGGATGAAAATTGTTACTTTTTGTTTTGTTTTGCTCTAAACAATGTGCTTTAAATTAATACTGAAAAATAAATTTACTACAACATGCATTAAAAATATAAAACCAGAAAAACTTTTACTTACATAAAATTTTATGATACATTTTTCAGTTTGGTGTAAATATAAGGCCAGTAAAAAAATCCTTGTTCCATAAATTGAGTATGTGTTTGAACCTCCACATACTTTTGAACACATACACAACAAATTTTACATCTATCTTCAAAAATAAAGGTTTTATCATTGTTTTTCAAAAATAACGCGTATTTGGATTTTTCGCACATCTTGCTAAACACTGTTTTTCACTTTAGAAAATTATGTATTAGGCAAATATTGGGAAAAATAGCCTATTTCAAGTTTAAAATTACACAATTAATAAACACTTATAGCCTACTTAAAAGTTTTTTTTATTTGAATGAGATAAAAATTAACACTTATGAAATGGTAAACAATATGGGTGGCCCTTTTGCATGTTTTGCAAGCAAATGTGGCCTTTTTCCTTTTTCCTCCAGCCTGAGTACTTTTCTTACTACAGACAGAGCAATTAAGTTCTTTTTTATTTGCCAATTTGTTCAAGAACATTATCCAATCGGGATCACCACTGCCGTTATTAGCCGCATTACCCTCCCTGCTGTTTCCAGGTGAAGTATACAACATAGGCCTCCTTTCTTGGAGGGCCAGCCATTCAGTGGAAAGTTCTTCTACTAGTGCCACAGTGTACTCTAGCCTAGGAAGGGGTTTGTCAGTATTTTTCTTATAAATTATATAAGAATTGAGTACCATGCGCCCAAAGATATTAAAAGTAACTTTCCTCCAAAACCGGAGTGCTTTCCTCTCATCGAGGTATGAATTTAACATTTGGTCCCCTCCATCAACCCCTCCCATAAAATCATTATATCTCCTTATGACTTTTGGCTTATTAGTAATTTTGATGTGATTTCCAAATTTTTTGCTCCTTTTTTCATCTTCAACTGTGCCATCTGTAGTTAAAACTAATACTTGTTTTGTCTGGGACTGCTTTTCTTTGAATGCTAATAAAGTCATCTCTTTTTTTTTGAAGTACTTCTTTTCTCCCATTTTGAACTTAGGTTTTACTGAATCAGGAAGTCCTTTGCGGTTTATACGCATGGTACCCGTCAAAAATGTACATTTACTGTAAAGATATTTAGCAAGCTTTAGAGAAGTAAAGAAATTATCACAGAAAATGTGATAGCCTTTATTTAATAGGCCAGCCATCTCCAAAAGCCTTTTCACAACAAAATAGCCCAATCCATTAGATTTAATTTCATCTTTGTCACTGCCATTCGCCCCTTTATAGACAAAGAAATTCAAGCAGTAGTGGGTGACCGAGTCACATAGCATCCAAAGCTTTATTCCCCACCGATGTCGCTTCTTTGGTAAGTACTGCCTCAGCTGACTGTGCGATTTGGAACTTATAATACTCTCGTCAATCGCACGGTTCTGACCGGGGGAAAAATGAAATTTAAAAACCCTATTTACATGGTCAATCAGTGGTTTGAACCGAGCGCATGCATCATAATCTGGCTCACCTGGTTTTGCAAGCGGAACTGTGTCGACCATATGCAAAAATCTCAATATTGCTTGAAATCTATTCCTGGTAAACATTCTTGGGAACCAGGGAATAAATTGACTAGAACTGGTCCACCAGTAGCTGTAAATAGTTGGCTGTTTTTTTATACCCATATTTATTAGCACTGCTAAAAAGGCCTGCATCTCTAAGAGAGACACAGGTTTCCAGGAGTTTGCCCGGCTGTGTGGTTTCAATTGACTTTTATTTATATATTCTGTGGCATACTTATTGGTATATTTTACAAATATTTCTAGGAGGGCTGTTGTAAAAAAAAGTTTGAAATAATTTGACGGGAAGGAGTTACGAGGAGGAGCATGTTTTGGACCCGTTAGCTCATCAAATGAAAACTGATGGCAAAAACCAATATTCCCATCCATTTCCACCTCATCCCATCCCATACCATCCTCAGAATCTGAAGAGGATGTTTCAGACAATTGATATAGGCCTACATTACTTGGCCGACCTCTTGGCCTTGTTTGTAGGTTAGGCCTAGGTCTAGGGGGACTTTCAAAGTCAAGTCCTATGTCTGGGGCATCATCCTCAGATGACGAAAGATCATTATGAACATTTGCTCTAAATAACAAGTTATCTAGTCTAGGCCTACTAGTATTTGAAGTTGAAGGCAACTCAGGGTGATAATCCGGGTCACTGTCTGTGTTCTCATAACCTAAACTAGAAGACTCTTCACTCTCTGTTTCACTATCACTCACAACAACATCACTATCGTCTTCTAACACTCTCTGTAAAGTGTTTTCACTAAGAGGTGATGCACTATGCTTCATTTTGTAAACATTTTACAACAATAAACGAAACAACAACAAGTTAGCTCGGCGCAATCGGTGAAACTACGTAGTTGGTTAGTAAACAACAGACAACAGCTCACTCAGACTAGCGACGTCCACAGCCACTTGTATTTTGTTTGATTTATAACACTAATGTAATGGAAATACATTCAACTGAATGTTTTTTATTAGTTTATATCTTTATAAATACAATTATAACAAAATTAGGATTGTTTAGATATTTTTTGTATTTTTTACGAATATTTTAAAACACATCCGTGTAGTCGGACGCTGGCTCTTCTTGCACATTTTATGTACGTCCATGTAGTCGGACGCTGGCTCTTCATGCACGTTTTATGTACGTCCGTGTAGTCGGACGTTGGCACTGAAAGGGTTAACTATACCAAATTTTGTTCAAATGTTTATGATAACAAGGCCAGTTACCAAAAAGATTATCATGAAATTATCTTTAGTATTTTCAAAATGACGGCCATTAAAACTTTTAAACTTAGTATATTTAAAAAAACCATCAGTTTTTCTCAAGACTTACATGAATAACAGTTTTTAGAGGATATTATCACAAAATATAATGACACCAACATTATTTAAATCGAATAATAAATAACTGATTTCGAGCAGTTTTACTGTGACAAGACATGGCCCATATTGAGGTTCTCAGCGAATAGCCAGCAATACAAAAACTGAATAAATGCTACTTGTTATAGATTTGATGGAGTGTTGCATTAAGGGCAGTTCAGTGAGTGGTTAATTTGCGGCACAGATTGTAATAAATATTTAGTCATATGATAAAAAGTTACTTACCATGAACCGATTATGTAATGTGAATTTTTCGGTATGTCATTATACTAGTATTTCTTTAGTGGGTGGATTGAGTTCCTTTGCTCAGTTGGTAGAGTTGTTTGCAAACAGTTTATGTCGATGATAGATTATGATGTACTGTTGTTTGCAGCAAAAGTACGATGCGCTGCGCAAGGCTGAGCCCAACAGCAAGAAGTTGTCTACAGCGACGAAGACGGCCAAGTACTGTGAGGCGGTGGCTGAAGTGATGGGTCCCGTAGCGCTGAGTGTGCGGCCCCTACACCCACCCAAGGTGTGGGAGGACATCTCTCCACAGTTCCTCACCACCTTCTGGTCCCTGACCATGTACGACCTGTTCACCCCCACCCAGGCGTACGATCGGGAGGTGGCGAAGATTCGGCAGATCCAGGCTACTGCCTCCATCTCTAAGGAGCTGGTACGTGACACTTTACGTTTTGTCGTGCATTGCTGATGGCAGATTAGTAGCTAGAGTATGTAAACTGAAAATATCTGCTGTGGTTAGTACAATACGTAAGCAACTCTGTAAGGAATTAATAGTACCAAAATATATAATAGTTTAACCTATTTGGTACTCAAAAAATTATCCTCTTCGTTGGACCCCTGGACTGAATATCTTCTTTGAATGTCAAGTAGGAAACGATTGAACAATATGTGAATAATATAAACTGATCTTTAGTAAATGTTTTTGTTCAGTAAAGATAAATTATTCTTTAAAAAATGTATATAAAATTACACTATTTACTCTTTAGCAATCATTAATTTGTGTAATGCCGATCAGCTGTCATGACTGAATAGACATGGACGAAATCACGAACATAGAATATATGAATTCTAAGCCTAATATTGTATATGAAATCATATTTTGCTATTGTGGAAATATCTCCAGTGTTGTATCATTACTAGCTAAGCGAAAATAACATTCCTACAACAAAGAACACTCCTTGGTTTGGACACCTCAATTCCTTCGTGACTCTTTACTAGAATTGATCAACCATCACAACAGACAGACAAAGTAACATGCAGGAATATTTTCTAGTCCAACTAACTCATTACTTAGTTTGGCATAAGGAAGATGTCACCTACTACTATGTTGCTGGACTAGGTGGTTCAACATGATTGTGTCTTACAATCAATGAAATGGGAAATCACAGCAGATTTGAGATATTTTGATTTTTCAATTGATTTTGAGTCTGAATCTTTTTTAGGAAAAAATCAACCATGTTGTGGTTGTATTTTCAAGACAATACAATAGTACCTTTAATATTTGCTCTATGTTAACTGTAGGAAGGGGGGCTCTTATTTCTCCAACCGTAACTTTGTCATTTTCCTACTCTCTCTTCCTCTTCTTTGTCCAATCGTTTGATAATTTTAACTTTATCGCCCAACGATAACACTACTCTTAGAACTCATCATAGTACTGCACACATTAATCAAAACACTAAGGAACTTGATTACTTTTGCACATATTCATTTCTGATGCCTCAGACTGTAAGTTATATCATATTTATATTGTGTTTCGCAGCCTGCCAGTAAGCAGAAGAAAGAAGTGGAGAGGTACACTGCCCTCATAGAGAAGCTGCAGGACGAGAAGAAGAAGCAACAGGAGCATGTGGACAGGGTTATGGCACGTCTGAAACAGGTACAAATTGTGCTGGGTTTACTTAGAACTGATTAACAGTGATTATAAAATCCATGGGTACAGTAAACAAATGGGTTCTAAATTTCTGCCTTATTATAATGAGAGTGCAGTGACGATATTCTATGTTCTGTCAACGTAAATCTATGCTGTTTGTGTCTTGTAAAGCAGCACATCCGTGTTGTGTTGTGATTTGTGCTTCTCCTCGTTTTGTGCATTTCAGGCATATTGCTAATGGTTTTGATGCACTACTTTGTTTTCAACTTTAACTTTGGTGTGTTCTTCGCCTTGTTTGTGTGTTACAATTAATAATTTTTTTGCATTCTTAATATTATGTTTCAATATTTCACACCTGAAATAGAGAGCATTAAATGAGCGCTAAAGGGAAATTAGCCAATTTTAGCACGCGCTCTAAGGGTTAATTTGTTTTTAAATTTAAAATATAACAATTGTTTTAATAACAAAATTAAAATTTATACACATTTAGACAAAACACACATTAAACTGAATTTATTATAGCATCCGAGATTGGGTTGGATGTAGACTAGATCCTTGTTAGAACTAACTGTGTCTCAGAGCAGACTTGTATGCCACTGATGGGGTGTTGCAGGAGAAGGACAGCTGGTTCCTGTCGCGCAGCGCGAAGGCAGCCAAGAATGAGACCATCACACAGCTGCTCCAGCTCTGCCTGTTCCCCCGCTGTGTGTTCACCACTGTGGACGCCCTCTACTGTGCAAAGTTTGTGCACATCTTGCACAGTCTCCAGACTGCCAACTTCTCCACACTTCTCTGCTACGACAGAGTCAGTATTCCTTTATAGGCTCTTGAGTGTTGAACTGAAGAATTTTGTTTTTTATGTACTTGTTTTTGTAACAAGACTTAATAGTTGCTGTTTTGGTCTAGTTTAACCCTGGAAGCATCAACCAACCCGTTTGGTGTTGATCGCGTAACTTCCAAAGTGCGATGGGCCCCGAAAGGGTCAATTCGTATGTTACCGCTAAAAGTATTAGTACCCGTCAAAGACCTTAAATTATACATTAATTGAAAGCCTATGAGTTTATTTTAATGTTTAGAGGTCTTTGATTTTATTTTATCTTATTTCTAGTTTAACCCTTTGAGTGCCACGGGTATTTTCCGAATTTTTATGCATAAAGTGCCACGCTGTTTTTCACATATTTGTAAGCTTTTGGGAAAAAAGCTGTTGTAAAATAACTACCAAACAGATTTCCATCATTTTGTTGTTGTTTTTTTTTCTTATTAAATGCAGAATATGATACATATCGTTACAAATAAAATTTGATTTATAAAAATGTAAAAATTTCAGTATTTATAAAAAAAGTTTTTTACTTGTATACAAAGTTAAATTTCAACCTAATTTGTGTGTATAGGGTATTTTTAAGATTTGTTTTCTTTATACCATGATAAATGCCATATGATTCTAAATAAAACCCGTGTGTAATATCTTGTTCTAGAATTTTAAAAACATGGCATTATATGTATTAACTAAATGCTGCCCGGTACCGACATTTTATAAACTGTACTTCATTTGTCAGAGTTTAGAAATTACTTAGTAATGATGTAGTTTTCCCAATAAATCTAATAAAACATTAATACAACACAAATAAATATGATTAGTAAATTTAGAAACAAATACTTGCTAACATATTTACATAAAAGTTTACATTTACTAAATAATAACCCTAATAATATTTACACTGAAAATTCACGTTTTTCGCTTGAACACAACTCAAATCATACATTACTTTTGTAAAGAAATACAGTAAAATACTGTATAAGTTACTATTTTATTTTGTATTTACTCAAATGCTTGGTTATCGGCACATAAACAACAAGAAAGGCCGTTACGCAACACGGTAGGCCTACTCGTCCGCTACGTCGCGTGACTGGAAGACAAAATTATCTTACAGGTACTTATCACAGCCCACTATTTTTGGACGAGTTTTCCTTATCAGAGATCAAAATAAACTTCATTATACGTTCCTTCTTCCATAATGAATCGAAAAATACTCGATGAGTCATACTTCCTATCTCTAAATCGTCTCCAAATAAACACACGAATGACCTGACATTTTCGAATAATGAAACGTTGTTCTTATAGTTTTTTATTTAATTGATTGTCGTAATAACTTGTAAATTCCAAAATAGGTTAAATAAAGTCAGTTGTTTTTAATCCTGTAATTTATTTTGTCCCCGATAAGGAAAACTCGTCCAAAAATAGTGGCTTCTTGATAAGTACCCAAACAACATAAGTTTCACGGATAAAATAGTAGAGAAACAACATAAAACTCGTATATATTGATAGTTTGGAACCTATTGAATACAGCCGTCTGATTATTTGGCCAAAATAATCTTGTACTATAAAATATTATCGAAATACGAAACGTCAAAATTGGCGACGCTGGCACTTTATGCACTTTTCGTACCGTCAAAATTAGCGACGCTGTGGCACTCAAAGGGTTAAAATCTTTGTGTTTTTTCCAGATGTGATTTTGTTGTTAACCTCTGTACAGCGGAGATTGTTCTTTGTAAACAAATCATTGTGTTGTTCTTTGTTCAGTAGATTATACAGTGTTGATTATATAATACTTCAGAATGGGTTATCCTTGTAGTGATATTCATGACATTAAGTAGAATCTGACTTGGATGAGTCTGAAGTAGAAGTGTTGGATCTTGTTTTTCTTTTTTGTTATTTTTGAAATAAAAAGCTGATTTATACTCTTGTTTTATATCAACTAACTTCATAAAAAGGTAGAAAAACCATATTAATTTGTACAAGGATCAATGTTATTGTTATTTCATTGTATTGCTTATTTTGAATATTTACCTGAAATTAATTCATGTTTGTAGGCACCTGTAAGTTGCTGCATAAATAATCATTATTGGCCCCTTGAAAATCCCTTATTATTAAAGACCTTACAGGAGTCTGTAGCAATCATGTAATTGTCTGTCCTAGAGACTAGAAACGTAGTAGATGGGTTCCTCATGGTCGAAGGACACTGATTACAATGTCAAAGGATAGTCTGCCTGTGTGTCTGATACTCCATCTGCCCGTCTTTGTTATAACACTGTGTTTGTGTTGCAGCTATTCTGTGATATCACATACTCCGTGACCTCATGCACCGAGAACGAAGCCAACCGTTACGGCCGTTTCCTCTGCAACATGCTCGAGACAGTCATGCGATGGCACTCCAAGAAAGAAATCTTCGATGAGGTAATATACATTTTTACACCAGAGCATTAAACAATATTTTACAGTTTTTCATTTTCAACATGAGTCCAACAGTCATTTTGTGGTGTCCATAAAATAATCGTATGAATCTGATTATTGCAAAATATACAAGGACCCTGCTCAGTAAAATGTTTATTATTATTCAGTAGGTGGATCAGCCATTTTGTTTTTTATTAGTACAGTAGAGTCACACATATCTTACGCACTAAAGTGAAAACATTCTAATAAAACAAAACAAAATCAGAATTGTAAGCAAAGTATTATTTACAAACTGGGATAATTTGTTAATTAGGCTACCTATCTATGGTTTTTAAAACTCACAGTACTGCAAAAACATGTTTAAGCGAGTGGTAATTTGTGTACTGCCTATCAGCTGATAATATTTTGTAGCTGATTATTTTTGCAGATTCAGTTCTTGAATCCTGTTAAGCGTTTCTCGAATCCCCTTGATCGGTTCTTGAATCCGAATCTGTGTTGAGGATTTTGTGCATTCGGGATTTGACACATCACTTACTTCTATATACTGTACTATATATATATATATCGTATGGGGGACAAAGGCAGCTATCCATAAATAAATAAATTAAAAATTACAATTATACTGTACTAGCCTATTTTCCATTAAGAATTTGTTACATTCTAAGGCTATAAATATCAAATGCTGGAAGTGTGAGCTGCTCGGATTTTCAATATCAAAACTAATCAGAAGGAAGTTTCAATGGTGGTCCATTTTATCTGAAATTTTGATTATCCATAAATTATCCCATCTACCGGATAATCGCGTCCCTAATGTAAGAAAGTGTGTGTTGCTAAAATAATATTGAAATAATATAAGAGAACCGTGTTGTTTTGACCTTAGGTTAGTTTCGTTTAGTTTGATTTTTCATTATTAATCAATTTCACTTAAAATAATGGTTTATCCAAAATGGGCACAATTATGATTTCTTGTGATGTGACGTAGGAGTGTGCCAGCTACCCAGGGTTTGTGACCAAGTTCCGTGTCAGTAACCAGTTCTCGGAAGCCAATGATCACGTCGGCTACGAGAACTACCGTCACGTATGTCACAAGTGGCACTACAAAATCACCAAGGTCAGTTACTAATGTTACCAATGTTAGTTACCAAAATCATTGATCATACAGATTGAATATATTTATAGTTTGTCTAATGATAAAGTTGCAACAATTAAAGCAACTCAAGATTTGATTTTATAAAAATAATATAAATATTTAAAGGATTGCATTACTCAGACACATCTAAAAATTGTGTTCTTCTCTGTGAACAGGCTATACTGGTATGCTTGGAGTCCAAGGACTACGTGCAGATCAGAAACTCTCTGATCGTCCTGATCAAGATCCTGCCACACTACCCGGTGCTGGCAAAGCTGTCGCAATGCATCGAGAAAAAGATAGAAAGGATCAAAGAGGATGAGAAGAACAAACGACAGGACCTGTTCATCCTGGCTACCAGCTACAGTGGACAGCTCAAGGCCAGGGCCTCCTTCCTCATACGGGAGGCTGACTTCCATCTGGTCAATGTTCAGGTGAGTTACTGTTACAGTGTTAAGTATGTGAGATTATACATTATAGCAATCAGAACGACACTGCTGTGAACTTCTAAATATGAATTTCTCTTTTCAACTCCTCAATATATTAACTTGACTACTGACAGGCGTTACATTGTGGTAACATATCTAACCTTTGTGTATCTGACATAATGTTAATTTGTAAAAAAAATTAATTCCCTCTTAAGTAATCACTGTAGGCCAAAATTGGGCAACTTAATACCTGTTGCGATTAGAAAGTTAATGCATAGTTGCAGAGCAAGTTCTGAGTTTTTTAGATTTGTGGTTCTATTTACATGTCGCAATCTGTACTATTATCCGGTGTGTATGAAAGGTTCCAACACCCCCCCCCCCACCTATTGACTTTCTTATGAATAGAGATAAAGTAATTTACTTTAGGGCATATCTATAGAACCAACTTAAGAAAATTTTTCACCCCCCCACCTCCCACCAAATGGAGTAGTTTGGGGGTAAGTAAAAATATTGTTAAATAGTAACCCCTTGCAAGTGACATATAATTTTAGAGGTATTATAAAAAGAAGAATAATGTTAAAAAATGTATGTCTGTAATGTTACTCTAACAAATTTGGTAGCTAATTAAAAGTTAAAGTTAAGATTTCAGGTGTGATGAAGTGGCAGGCGTCTTCACAAGCAATGGGGTTTTATAAAACAATTAAAACTTTAATTAGCAACCAAATTTGTTAGAGTAATATTAGATACCTTTAGTTTTTGCCATTATTCTTCCTTGTCTTAATACTTTTAAAATTATGTGTCACTAGTTAGGGGTTTCTGTTTAAAAATGTTGAGTTATCCCCAAACTAACCCATTTGGAAGGGGAGGGGTAAAAAATTATCATACATAAAAAATTCCTCATTTGGTCATATAAGCATACCCTAAAGTAAATAACTTCATCTCTATTCATAGAATTCATAGAAGAAAGTAAAAAAAGCGTGGGACTTTCAAGACACCCGGTATAAAAATCTAATATTGTCTCCATATGGAGTGTTTTATTCAATCATGCAAAAACTATTTGATAGGTTATCCTGAGATTTTATTTGCACATTTTAAGGTCTCTGGTTAACTTATAGGCCTATTCCTAATTCAAAAATCCCTCCAGGCTACGCCCTACTGCTCTTGATAACTCCCTTTTATCTATTATATTTGTGGACTTTCACCAGTCAAAGTCAGGAATAATAAGTATAATAATTTATACACATTTAATCAAGAGACAGTAGTTAAGTTTGTTGTATTCATCTGTCAGTCAGTTACACTTCACAAATGTCATGTTATGTGCACAAGCTTTTCTCTGTCCTGGTTTGTTTTTATTGGGATTTTAATCAAGTACAGTAAAATGTCATAATTTATTACATCATAAGTGTGATAACTGAAAAGCTAAGGGCTGGGACTTCAGTCTCCCTTTATACTTGGATTTCTCCACACTGACCTAAAATAGTTCAATTGTTACTGAAATTGTTGGAGTTACTATAAAAGATATTATGAAATATTGGAGAGAAACTCGAGGAATTTCAGAATTACTTATAAAAAACATTTCTCTTGACTTTAGTGCCCAAATCTGTTTAAACTTTAATCTAAAATGAATCAAGAGACTGTAATTTCTTGACCCATTTTAAATTTAAGTTTAAAGATTGGGCCCTGAGTTCAGGGAGTGAAATGTTTTATATAAATATAAAACACTGAAATTTCTAAAAAAATTACCTAAAATGTTCTTTAAATAAAAGTAATAATTTAAGTATACATTTAGTTTTCTAGAAGTCTTAGGCACAAGATGTTTACTCATTATCACAGATTTATATTTATTCATTGCAAGATGTCCAATAAGTTAGAAATCATCTCCATTACGTACATGATCTTTACTACTTACTTTCCTAGCAAACGTAACAATCTAACGTAATGAATCGTAATGTATTCCGCAGCCAGTGAAGACTGCCGAAGCCAAGGCAGAAGCGAATTCCCAGAACATCACAGCCAATGTGACCACAACTTCAGCTAAACAGGTCAATGGAGAGCTGAAACAGGGTGAGTACCAATCTCAATATTACGTGTTTGTATAATGGACCAAATGTTAGAAATAGAAATGGTTGCATTCTTAAAGACCTTGGAATGTGTGACATTTTTTTCAAACGTAACTAATTATGAGTAGCCATTATTAATCAGTCGAGGATGGTAAATGAAATTAACTAATAAAAATTAATATATTTTCTAGAGTTAAGTATAATCTTGATGCCTCTATTTCTTTATTTGTAAAAGTCAATCACAGAAATATGTTCTTTGACTCTTTTACTGCCAACTCCTCTTCACACCTCCATTGAACATAGACAGCTATGTAATGCCACTCACTTCACCTATGAAGTCTAGAAAGGAAAATTCCGTTTAATATGTGACTCACCCTCAATTTTAATTTATTAACCTAAATTATTTCAATTAATCTTGATCTACTGCAATCAAATATTAAACGATAAGGTGAAAGAAATTTACTCCATCATCACTGTAAATGTAACAATTAACGTTGCAGCAACACTTTCTCTAATCGTAAATGTGGTGAATGCTGTGTTCAACGCAGGGGTTCAAATTTCTGTTAAATTAACAAGGAAACCAAAATTCAGCTCAAATGTGTTAATGCAAATTTTAAATTAAAATGTGATTAAAAACAATTCAAAATGCAAAAAATTACTGTGTAGAAGTTTTGTGACTAATTTCTTCATTTAATTTTTAGAAAATTGTTCTCAAAACTTTATGATTGGTAGTGTGTTCTGTTTTAATTACTGTAAAGTAAGCCTTAGCTACAGTGAGGTGTCCTTTGTGTGTTACAGTTGCAGAGAAGGAAAAGCCGTCCACCACCGTTCCTGACGCCAAGAAAGACACCAGCAAGGAGAGGAGACTGAACCGGACCGCACCAGAGTCCCAGTCACCCGTCAAGTCCTCGGAAACTGTTAAGAAAGACGCCTCTGTTGTGTGAGTACCGTGTCTTCCAGTCACATTCTCCTAGAAGGCGTATTGTATAGGGAGCTTTGAAAGTTTTAGGACAGCGGTAATTTGTTAATGGCTTCACTAGTAAAAGTTAAATTCTGCACATTAACATTAGGCACAAAACTTCTTTTTTGTATGACTGATTCTTTGTATCCTCGTAGGTCAACCCACTGAGTTGGTTGGAGATTTGAGTCAGAGGCAGATTGCATGCCTTTGTGCAGGTCTCTGCACTGTGTCATTGGTAATCACTGTAATCAATTTAAGAGCCAACTTTAGTGTAATGACCTTGAGATCCCATAAGAGCAATTTTATACCTCCTACACTTGTGCACCCTTAATTTTTATCGTAGAATTATGGGAAGTGTTTAATTTTAAATATGTGATTCAACACCTCCATAAGCTTTATAGTTCATTATTTTAAAGTGCTTACTTTTTAAAGTACACAACAATGGAGCTCAAAAATGTTTTAGATTTTTTTCTGAGTAGCCAATAAAAAATAATAAAATATTGTGCTGGATGTGTATTAATTATATGTTTGAAGTGATACATCTCTTTTAATATTATACAACTGAAAGTAAGGGGGTAAAATTGTTTAACACTATTTCTAAAACATGTGAAAAATTATCATAAAAAGATTGCTGGTGCCAAAAGTTACCTGGTTTAATATGGCTAGTATGATTTTACTACTAGCAAATAAACAACTACAGCAATGATCGAGCTAACTGAAACCATTATTGACAACTTGGAAACAGGTTATGTATCATCGGCAACTCTGCTTGACCTCAGTTAGGTTTTTGATTGTTTAGGTCATAAACTTATCCTTGATAAGTCGGCACATATGGGAGTACATAAAACTGCAAAAAATGGTTTGAAAGCTATATGGAGGGCCGACAACAACTAGTGGTACTGAAGCACACCCATAATGATATCACTGAAGAAATACAATCAAAACTCCTCCCAGTCCATAGGGAATGCCCCAAGGATCGGTGCTAGGACCAGCACTCTTCATTTTATTTGTTAACGACATGCCTCAGTATCTGGGAGAATTCTGCACGCCCATAATGTATGCCGATGATACAATTCTGCTACTGAAAGGACAATCATTAGACAACTTAGCTGTGTCATCCTATGTTGCCCTAAATATTGTATACCAATACTGCAGTGGAATGTCCTGGTTACAGACCTAACCAGTCAGATAGCATTTGGAAGACAAGGATCTGAAGTTCAAATCATTCCTGATGTACAAATGAAGCCACAAGTCAATTTCCTGGGTCTGACTACAGAAGTAATATGACGTGGTTACCACATATAGACACCCTTAATAAAAAACTAAATACTGGCCTGTGTATGATAAAATAAATAAAATCCCCAGCAACATTGTCATGGTTAGATTAGCCTATTTCTCCATTTTGAAACCCATCTAATATATGGCCTTGCTGTGTGGAGTGGTACAACAGCAAGAAATCTAAAAAGAGTCCTGATCATCCAGAAAAAATCTATCAAGAGTCCTAGCAGGTCTACATAACCTAAAAAGCTGTAGAGATGCTTTAAAATCTTTAAAGATTATGACAATAGTTACTTTGTACATACTAGAAGAGGTAATGTATGCTGATGGAGAAGGTCTGCTAAGAGGTAGAAATATTTACCTCTATAATACCAGAAATAGTGAATTATACAACCTTCTACTACACCATCTAAAGCTATATGAAGCAAAAGCATTGTACATGGGCATGAAACTTCACAACGAACTACCCCAAGAACTGCAATACAAGAAAGGACACTCACTAAAAGCAGCCCTGACAGAATGGCTCATGGACCAACCCTTTTACTCTCTTGAAGAATTTCTCCAAGGAACCTTCAAGAACTGACTGAATCTACCAATAAAAATAAAATATTGACACAATTTGTAATCTTGAAGATTATGATTTAATTTAATTTAATATTGTTCTTATAAGTTTATAATCAGAATGGCTTTTACAGCTGATTACAAACAGCTGATTTATGGCTTGTACAGAATGGGTACAGACAGCTTTTAAGTTTTTAAATATTATGGATGCTAAATAACTAGCTCAAGTTCGAACTAGTGACTTATTTAAAAATAAATAGGCTTTTAAACTTTATCAGTTTGAGTGAACTTGAATGGCACCATTGCATTTACTGTTGTTTCCCTTCTGTGTTGGTATATGATACTGTGTTTTAACAATGTGTGAAAACAAATTATCCCTAAATATTGGTTAGTCAATAGTCAATAGGTGGTGCAATATACTGTGTTCAGAACTGTCGATATTTCAGTATAAGACGACAGTCTTTCCTCTATGAATACCTATTCCTGATATTCAAAAATGTGTGTTATTGGGACGGTTACACGACTATCAAAAACTTATTAATTTTATTTGATCCTTTTTAGGAAACCCAGTAAAGATAAGCAAGAGAAAATGAGGGAGAAAGAACTGCAAGAGAAAGAAAAGCAGCTGAAGAAAGAAGAACGGCGTGAAGAAGCGAAAAAGAGAGCAGAAGAGAAGATGTTGGAAGAGAAGGCCTCGCCGAGAGACAGGGAGAGAGAGAGATCTTCAGACAAGTTCAGAGTGAGTTTTATTGAACTCTAATTTTCTTGCATCTTTTACCGTATTAAAAAAAAAAATACAATTTGTCTTAAAAGTCCCCTCTCTCCCATTAACTTTCTTATAAATAGAGAGGAAGTGATTTACTTTTGGGCATGTTTATATTACCATCTTAGAGTTTTTTATGTATGAATATTTTTGACCCCTCCCCTCCAAAAATGGGCTAGTTTGGGAGTAAGACGACATTTTTAAATAGAAACCTCTGGCAAGTGACACCTCATCATAAGGTATTATAAAAAGAAGAAGAATGGCATAAGCTAGAAGTCTCTAATGTCATTCTACCAAATTTGGTGGCTAATTAAAAGTTCAAATTGTTCTATAAAACTTCATCACGTCTTGTGAATAATTTTGTTATGAAAAAATTGTTAAAATCTTGAAATTTCACCTCAATTTTACTCAGATGAGATGCTCGAAATGGCTACCTTGTACTTCTTAAAACCTGTATTCAAAACAGCATCTCACGTTTTGTAAGATTTCAGGTGTGATGAGGTGGCAGGCGTCTCAGATCCTTGTTCATAATTCATTGACGTTTGCAGGCTGCAGACACAAATCATAAACTGTAATTTTGAGAAAACTTCAAAGAAAAAAAATCGAGAGGTGAAAGGTCAGATGAATGTGTTCCCCACTCTCCCATAGCACCATGTCGATCTATCAGGAAACTGACTATGGATGAGCCTTTTCTTGTCCACTTCGTTCATTATAAATAAATTTCACTTTCAGATTTTCCTTGTTACTCACACTGCCCAAATAATATTTTCTTGTTAGTTAATCACATTTACAAGGATTAGTATTTTTCTCAGGAGGAACGCTACACAGAGATGCCACTGAGCAAGGACGGAGAGATGGTGATCCGCGGAACCTACTACAGCGCCGGCACCAGCTACTACCCCTCGCAGGACAGTCAGCTCAGCTCTGTGTCCAACAGCAGTTCTGGCTCTCTGCGACACACCCCCGACATTGACAGAGGTCAGTACCATTATTCATGAGGAGATTTCTGGTCTTGCACTGTTCTTTTGCGGCTTTTCTTCAGCTAGTTATTTTTCTTCTGTTATGTACCAATCTATATTTCAAATTTTAAGTTTAGAGTCTTCTTAATGAAAAAATACTTGTGAACAATACCAAGTACATAATATTTCAGTGTTCATGCTCAAGAAGTTCAAAGAGATTAAACAAAATTGGGGTTGGCTCTTACATCAGGTTTTGTACTGTAGCTGCATTTTTGGTTCAGGTAAATTATATTTCAAACACCACAGTTGAATTTGCTTTGTTTCCTCGGTCAAGGAAATAAGTATATACGTAGGTCTCATAAACCTATTTTGGCCAAAAAGCGTATACTTCCAGATCTACTTTCAGTCTAAGATAATTTCAGTGTCATAGTTTAGTTTACTTTGTTACCCCGATGAAAAAAATATCTACATTTGTGAGTCTTGGAAACCAAATTCGATCAAAAAGGTCTACTTCGGCATATTTAACCTGCTTTCGATCTAAAACATTTCTAGTGTTATATGGTTGATTTCGTTGACCTAAAAAAATATATACATACGTAGGCTTAAGAAAACTACTTAAGGTTAAACGCATATACTTCCAATTTACTTCCGTTATTCTGGAAGGAAAGTCCTTACTAAGTTATAAGTAACATTTAAAAATAATCGTTTCTAATAGGTTTTACATGATATAAGTTGTGATGTTTTTCGAGCTGTATTCTGGAAAAGTGTCAATGTCAAGGAAGCCAACCATTTTTAAGTACTTTAAGTGCAAACATTTACAGTTATGTTCATTAAGGTTGGACTTTAATAAGTTTTGTAAGAATATTTCCAATACATTAAATGGTTTTAAATCGCTATTGGCACAATTTTGAGTAAGAGTTAGAGAGTAATATTTTGTCTTTGTAGTGTGAATTACAATTCCGATCAAGCACTGTATACTTAACCCTGGAACTGGCGGTCATATTTCTCTCAGTGGCAGAGTGTTTTTAGTACTTCATACATTGCCTTATATTTATTTTATTATTACATGTTTACTTTAAAGTACCTATGTCATATTATATATATTTTTTTTATTCAGCATTGTTCAAGGAACATTTTTCACATAATATAATTAAAACAAAAAAAATATCCTTACTCTACCTCTTCATGAAAAAAAATTTTTTTATAAAAAAGAAAAGTTAGTTCAAAGTTTTTGATTTGTAAAATTGTTGTTGTTAGTGATATGCAAAATCCAAAATATAAAAAAGAAAGAGCATTTAATTCTGAGTAAAAATAAAACAACACATAGTTTATAAGGTATATATTTCTACATGTGGTAAACGATACAAAAATCATACACAGAAATTTGAAAGTGCTACTTACCAACAAAAGTAAGAACTTCAAAGCTCACTTGGATTTGTACAATCTTGTAACTATTAGTTCATATTAATTTTCTATTTTTTTATTATATATTTTTTTTAATTATGTTCTGATTGAGTGTCTAAATCGGAATCCTCATCGTTGCTTATTTCATGTTCAACTAGTCATGTCGAATTTCACTTGAACGATCGCGGAAATTATGATCCATTACGTAAACACGCACAAAAACTTACTATTTTTGTGTCATATACACAGCCATCATTACAACGAACTCAAACAAACAATAAACCAGACAGAACACCATGCAGCTGACGAAATAACAATAGCCGAATGAACCAGTTGACTCATCGCTGCGCGCGCAACTAGCGCGGTACGCGGAAGAATGTAAACAAAAAGTTCAGAGATTATAAAACGTATGGACGTGTAACGAAACAATAAAATTATTTATTAGTGTATTATTTATTTACATAAATTGAACCTTCCTCTTTCGATTGGTATCAATACAGATACTCTTTGATCGTGTTTTAAGTACGTAATAATGAGAAATAAAAGACATGTTAAAACGCCCGATATCAGGCGCTGCCATCTAGGATGCGACTAAAACACCCGATAGCGGGCGTTTGCCAGTTCCAGGGTTAATTAACTTTAAAAACTTTTTCAAATAAAATAATATTCTAGAACATTTCCAATTGTTCTTGTTAAAAAACCTTCCTCGGACTTCAATAATTATTTCAGTAATGGGAATTGGTCCAGTGGTTTCAGCCATTTAGTGATTCATTTTTATTTCATTGGATTTAATTAAACTTTTACTTATCTTAAATATTAAAATGTACCTTTTTTTGCAGAGACCAAACGGAGAAAGCTAGAAGCCAGCAATTCCTCGAAGGTAAGCATCGACGTCTTCTAAACAAGAGTGGACGTCATCCGTCCTTTTCTGTCGTCGGAAGTGTCGGGTTGTGTTTGGTGGCATGTGCTGGGACACTCAGAGACTTCCCCTCTCCCTTGCTAATGCTGTTTAGCGTTGTTCAGTTCGAGTAATGTTAGTTTAAATTAGCGTCAAATGCTTTCTTACCTCATGTGAATCGGAATCTCCCGTTAAAGTCAAATTTTCCTCTGTGGTTTCTGTTAATTTTTAAAGTATTATCATTAGTTTAGAATTCACTTTTTAAAATTGTTAACGAAAATCATTTTTAACCCTGGGAGGAAATTCGATACTCCTTCACCCAAACAAGATTGGCACGAAGATTGAAGAAATTAATTTAACCAGAGATTAAGAGTAAAGAAGTATATGAAAGGAATAAATCCATGGTTTACAAATAAATCTCTTTAATGATAGAATTGAACATTGATGCAAAATATGCAGATAATTACAAAATAAATATGATTAATTCAAAGAACAGTATAAATTAATGAAGGAAATGTCAGTATTATGTGTATTTACAACTGAGTAGAGAAGGCTGAAATAGAACCAAGAATGTAACATCTTGTCAAAGCTGAACAAATGCAGAGTACAGTTGAAATCTCTTTATCCTGAGAATGAAGAAATACTAATTGTAAATTAAAAACACAAGATTTTAACAATGAAAAAGTAAAAATTAATTAATTAAGTAGTGGTTGAAAGAATAGTCAAAACTACGAGCTAAAAATAAAAATATATATTTTTAATTACTGAGAAAAATCATATCAGTTAAATCAAATAAGAGTGAATGAAACAAAAATTAAAATGTAGAAAATAATAAGTAAAGGATCAACATAAATTAAGAAAGAATAAATAAATTTAATAACAAAAGCGATTTATAAATGAATTTTGATGATACAAGAAGAATAGATGATGGAGTAATAAAGCTAAGAAGATCTAAAGATTACAAATACCTTGGAACGCATTCAAATAAACTAAAAGAAATAATAAATTGAGCTGAAGGAATTATATCAGGAATTTTCCAAGCCAGCCAAAGAAATGGCTAGATCTGTATGTAAAGTAATTCTACAATTTATCACAATCAACCAACAGAACAAATGAATGTTATGAAATGAATATGGAGAAGAATAAACCTGAAGATTCCTGCAAAACTCTTCAAATTGCACACCAACAAATCTGTGAAGATTTTGTCTGAGGATTGGTTCCTGAAGAAGAAGTCCACTCGGCTGAAGAAGTCACCACATCTTATATTCTTCAACCGTTTGTACGAGAAGAAATGTTGGGGAGCCATTATATCTGCGTGTCGAGCCGGCTCCGTACTTACCTCATGCGTACTTCCCTAACCATCTTTGCCCCTCCTTGCACCTACGAAAGAGGGGTGAGTACTGAACAATCATAGAAGAATAAGTTTTTACTTTCATTGCTCAGAGAACTTATTAAAACAAAATTTTATTCCCAGGCATAAACACTTGTAAAACTCGATTGCGCATCAATAATAATACTGTAGATACTCTTAAGAGTTGTCTTAGACAATTGTTTGGACACAAATTTTGTGATTTAGTTTATCTAATAGAGTTAGGGATGTAAATGTTCAAATTATTTTTCAATTAGAGTCTGAACTGAATTACTACAACTGCACTTTATCAGAGATGTTATAATATAAAATTAAAACTCATAAAGCATTACTTAAATTTTGGAGATATGCCAATCTTGGAATCACTCAGTTTTTATTAAAATCAATTTTTTGATTTCGCTGAAATGTCAGGTTCTTCCATTATAACACCTTTCGCAGCTCAATGCAATCTGGGAAATTTAGACCTTTTGGTCTCTTCAGTGTCAAAGGTTAGTCAAATTTTCTCAAGTCGAGGGCAGTCACAATGATGTTTGGAAGTCATACGTTCATGTTTTTGCTGACTGTCATGTGGAAACTGATCCACCCTGAGGCAGAGTAGTGCAGCTCAATGTCTTCCTTCTGTTGGTAGTCTCTGATCTTCCTGCAGGGTTTAATTGATTGAGTTTTTTATTGAGCTTTTTGCTGCTAGAAAATTTACTGACGCAATTGGTGTGTCGATTTAGGAGCCTTCCACTGGTCATTAGCTTACTCATTCTCCCAGATTCACAGTGAAGAAATACAATGTAATCCACAGTAAGTCCACATTCAAGAAGCCCCTGTACATGTAGTATCAGTAGATACTATAGTTGAATCAAGTAAATAAACAATTCTGTTGATGTTTTTTCACTAATTCTATTTGATTTCTGTCACAATGTTTCCATTTTTTAAGTTCAGTGATAGGCTTCTTTGTACTAAGGACGGAGGCCATATCAATAAAAAAATAAAAAAAAGAAATAACCCCTTGTCAGAGATATTGAGATTTGGCAATTAAAAAAAAATTTAGACTGTAGTGAATGATCCCTTCTGATTGCATTACAGAACAGAAAGATTTAATGCAGTATAACTGAGGCACCCACCAGACATGACACAGTGTGGGTCTGTAGCACAAATATTCAAATATACAATGAGACGAGTTTTCCTCTCGAATGGTTACAAAATACTGTCTGCCTGTACAATGTTCAATATCTCAAAAAAAAAAAAAAAAAAAAAAAAAATGGCTGTAGTATATTTAGTATCAAATTGGTAAAATGTTTTACATGTGCTTAAACAAGTTTTTATACTATTCAAGTCATATAAAAATACTCAACTGTGTACTTGTCTCAAAAATTATACTAATTTTACAATATATGTATACTACATTTCAGAAGAAATTATTAATTTTTTTTGTCAATTTTAAATGTTATAATTTATGTAACCCTTTTAGTGTCAGGGATCTCGCTACGAGACGATTTAAAAAAACACGCTTGAGTGCCGAGAGTCTTGCTCTGAGACTAGATGTTTCTACGCGAAAAGTGCCGGAGTCTCGGAACGAGACGATTTCTATTTCATTTTTAGTCCCTCTATAACTTATCCAATACTGGCTTATATTATACTAAAGGCCAATACATGAACTAAACTAACCTTTTCAACTATTATTTCTACTTTGTACTGCTGTTAGGTGACGTAAACAACTAACTAAGATACAAAAATTTCTCTGTTTGATCGCGATCGTGATCGCAGAGTCGTTACGAGTAGTTACGTATTTTAAGTTATATCATTGTGCGTTTTTATTAATTTAAAGGCTTTCTAATTATATTAAAATTAATAAAACAAGTGATGACAGTCACATAAGAAAACTTTAGATGTTTGTGCCAGTTATACATTCGAGTGTCCATGAAGACAGTGTTGTAGTTTGTTTGAAAATTGCCTGAGTAAGGTTACGTTTATGTTTTGTTTTAATAAGTAATGTTATATTACACATGATTTTGCATTGTTTGTAAATGTTTTTTATTGTTAAATTATTGAAATTTCGAAAAGAATTAAAAGAGTTTTTTAATGGTGAAAAATAAACTTTTACTGAATGTTTTCCAAAACCCTTTGCTTTTTTAGCAAAACAAACCTCTAGTGCTTGAATAATTTTTATAACTGTGTGTATTGTATAATATTAGATTACTACAAATGATTTTAAATATTCTTTATCATAAAAGTATTAAAATTTAAAAATAAATTATTCTTATAATAATTATTTTACCTTAAACTGGATTTTTATTTTGTTTCCATAAAAAAGTCACTCTCTTAAATGATTTTTAATTTTTTTTAACTGTATAAATATCTTATTGTTATACTGTATATTTTGTGATGGACAATTTATTTACCTTTCAAACGAATAAAATAGGAGCTTTTAATGATAAAAAATACATTTTAGGTAATTTTTTTCTGAAACCTTGCGTTTTAGTAAAAATAATCTCTAGCAATTAACTATTTTTACAAATATTTTTGTGATACAATATTAGGTTATTACACATGATTTTGGGTTGTTTTTAAATGCTCTTTATCATGGAAGTATTGAAATTTCAAAATAAAATTTGTTTATAATAGTTATATTACCTCAAACTTGATTTTTATTTTGTTTCCATGGAAATGTTGCTGTATAAAGTGATTTTTTAATTTAAAAAATTATATACAAATTTGAATGTTGGTTTTCTTATACATAATTCATTTACTTTTAAAAGATTAAAAAAGAGCTTTTTATGATAAAAAATAAAGTTTTGGTAAAATCTTTCCTAAAACCCTGCATTTTCGTCCAAAACCCTCTAGCACTTTTCGCATAGTCACAAAAAATAATTCGGCACTTTTAAACATGGATTTGTTTTTATCTCTGGCACTAAAAGGGTTAAAATACTTTTTGTTAAATTTTTGTTTAAGAATTTAATTTACTAGAAAAGAAATCGAAATTATATCTCTATAAATAAATGTACTATGAGTTTCTAAAGAAAGTATGAGGGTTTACCGGAAAGTAGATTATGTTTTGATATAAACAAGAAATAAAGTAAAAGAAAAAAAAATATGTACATTTGATAGTGACACAAAAACACTATTATTCAACATAGTCGCCATACAAAATTTGGTACTTATCATAGCGTTGAATTAGTTTTGAAATTCCAGCATTATAAAATTCTGCCGCCAGGAAGGTGGTCACACCCTCCTACAGTTCCATGTCGTCATCAAAGTGCTGCGTCGCAAGTCAGGTCTTCATTGTTGGAAACAGGGGTTAGTCGCTGGGTGCAAGGTTCGGACTGTAAGGCAGATGTGGAAACGCCTCCCACCTAAATGCATCCAGGACTTCTCAAGTCCAATTTGCTGTGTGTGGTCGGGCGTTGTCATGCAAAAACAAAATTTTCAAACTTAACTTTGATCTGTACTTGTTTTGGATTGCTCTCCTTAACTTTTTCAAGGTTTCACAATACCTTGCAGGATTAATGGCTGTGCCACATTTTAAGAAATCAACAAGAATTCCTTTCCTGTCCCAAGAAACAGTTGCCATAATCTTCCGTGATGACAATGTTTGCATGCATTTCCTTGGTTTTTGATCGGTTTGATTGAGCACTGAGTCATCTGATTTTTATGGGTTTCTGTTAAGATTTTCGATACCCATCTTGCACAAAATTTATAACCTAACTTCCATGTAAATTTTTGTGTAAAAAACACCTTGAAATTTGAGGAAAACTAAGTGAGAGTCCTGTTATTGTGCATTGGCAGTCTTCTTTAATCTTCTCATTGACTTTAGAGACATTTCATCAGTCACAATGCTTGGCCGTCCACTTCGATCCTCATCATGCACATTCGTTCGGCCATTTTTAAACCTAAAGCACCACTGACGCACTCGACCTTCAGTAATCATATCGTTCCCATAAATTTCTCGGAGTTGGCAATAAATCTTAATTGGTTAGCCAACAA
Organism: Homalodisca vitripennis; assembly: GCF_021130785.1. Classification (NCBI taxonomy): domain Eukaryota; kingdom Metazoa; phylum Arthropoda; class Insecta; order Hemiptera; family Cicadellidae; genus Homalodisca; species Homalodisca vitripennis. Next base: position 196,049,546 of record NC_060209.1, on the reverse strand, counting down.
AAAGCGTATTACCGACCGCACTTCACAACTCGCTGGATTTTAAATTGCATCACACATTTTAAACATCTATTGTAAAACAACAAGGAGTGACAGTAACCCCTCACTAGCACGGCTGGATAGCCACTGAACGGAGAAATGCCCTGACATCAAAATGGCTGTGATAATCCTGCCCCTGGCGGCTACAGAGCAAAACGTAATCTACTTTCTGGATAGCCCTTGTGATTCAAACTGGTCAGTTTCATTGTGGTGTTTCCCAGCAGGCCTCAGTAAGGGGCTGGTACTTAAGGGTTGATAAACTGAACTAATCTTGTATTGTCAAATACATTCCTATAAAACATTGGAAGTTAAATGGAACATAAAGTGTTAATGATTTGAAAGCCAACAATTGTCATCTCAAACTGTCTGGAATATGGTTTTAAGTTTTATTATATTTTCCTGCTGTTTGTGACTCTGAGTCACTAATTTTGTGGAATCTTGATACACTGTGGGAATCGTATCCAATATCTGGGTACACAGTTATCCAATGTCAGTAAAATTAAACTTGGATTACTGAAATCTCTGCATGAGAAAACCAATGTAACTGGGCTATTATTGTGTTTTCTCGCAGCAGATTCCAAGCTACAGACGTTGCTGATATATTACTTAGAAACAGGCTTACACTCACTTGGCGTCCTTAAGGCATAGGTTTAGAAGGGATAGGTTTCAGGTTATGGTTAAACTGAAAATGATATAAAATCATAATTATTTTCTGTTCTGTCAAATTTGAACTTTATTTGTTCGTTTCATTACACAAATGTTTCATTGTAATTTTCTGAGTATTTTTCAAATTAATTGAAATTTAAAATAGTTTGGATGATCATATTCCTTACTTTACTATTTACTGACTAAGAAAAAATGTTAATTCACGTTTAATTTTCACCAGAAAATATATTGGTGAGTTTTAAATGTTTGTAACCAAGGCTCGTAAAATGTTTCATAAACTAAAGCTTTACCACCTGTATTTGAGATATACTGGAGCAAACAAACAAACAAAAATTTTTAAAAAATTGCAAAAGCAAAATTGTCTTGCTGTCACAAATGCTTTAATAACACAAATATGTGTATTGACGTTTAGACCTTTAAGTCCCAAAGTACCTTTCTTGTGTATTAGCTTAAAGAAACCAAACGTAGAAAGGTGTTAGGCCAAGTCCCAGACAGTGGTCAGTGTTAGTCACATGTATGAGTGGTACCAAGTTTGTTGTAGAGGCCACGGCCTGGACCCAGTCTACCATGTTCTGTGTACCAGAAGCTGGAGGAACGGAAGGTGACGACCAGCGAACAGCCGTCCAGCACCACCTCTCTGGAGAAAAGGGAGCGCAAGGAGAAACTGAAGAAAAGTGTCCGGAATCCCATGGATGAAGAGAAAGAATTAAAAAAGGAAAGGAAATTGAGTAGAAAGAGAGTGAGTATGCCCTAGTTGCTACAGACTGTGGTGTTTCCTGTATCTAGTAATAGAGGCTAGTTGGATATTTAAGGAGTTTCCAGGTTTTTTTCTATTGTAGTAAGGCATTTCTCAACGTTCTGATACTTGGAAAAGATTATGTTGGATACGGAACTACAGTACAACCTCATTTATCCGGATTAACTAGAACCAGAAGTGATCCAGATAATAGAGAGCCATTTTATTATTTTGTTTTACAGAGATTAACTTTGGAGAAAACGAATAAAATAACAAAATGGAATGTAAAATTCTCAATCACCCTCTTTTGTTTGTATCTGGTACACTCTGGAAAGAATGATCAAGCAGACATTACAGGTTAATCGTACTTTTGCTGAAAATAACTTTGAGGCATTCGTGATCAGAAATGAGACATGACATTTATCATTATCAAAGTTGTCTAATTATGATCTGCAGAATCCTGTTCCTTTTCAATCACACCTGACGCTACCACTGAACCACAGTTAATCATCCTTGCCACAATATTTACAATTAATTTTGAGGCTGAAATTCACTATACCTATAACCTGCTTTTTCTCCAAACCTCAACTAGAGATGACTGATTTCTAAAAACGTCCATACATTCCTGTTACGGATCTTGAGTCGGGTTGTTATTGGTCAGGTTAAAGCTGTTTTACAGGTTTTCACTGTAATATTTAGAAATATCTTGTAGATGTTTTATTTTATATAATCAGTAGAGGGTTTAGTTCAGTAATGTACAGATTATAGTTTGGTAACATTAATTTAGTTATGTACTTTTTGTTTGATATTTCACTCTTTTGTAGGATCGACTAGAAGAAGGTTCATTGACAACTGAACAAAAAAGAAGAAAAGATGAGGAAAAAGGTGGTACGTAAATACATTTCAATAAAAATGTTCCAGTTTATTTTTTGAGTAAATGCATTGGTGCGTAGTGAATGTCTTATCTGTGTGTGCAAGCTACATTTGTCTATCTGTGTGTGCTAGCTACATTTGTCTATCTGTGTGTGCTAGCTACATTTGTCTGTCTGTGTGTGCTAGCTACATTTGTCTGTCTGTGTGTGCAGGCTACATTTGTCTGTCTGTGTGTGCTAGCTACATTTGTCTGTCTGTGTGTGCTAGCTACATTTGTCTGTCTGTGTGTGCTAGCTACATTTGTCTGTCTGTGTGTGCAGGCTACATTTGTCTGTCTGTGTGTGCTAGCTACATTTGTCTATCTGTGTGTGCTAGCTACATTTGTCTGTCTGTGTGTGCAGGCTACATTTGTCTGTCTGTGTATGCAGGCTACATTTGTCTGTCTGTGTGTGCAGGCTACATTTGTCTGTCTGTGTGCATGCTGTGAGGCTACATTTGTCTATCTGTGTGTGCTAGCTACGTTTGTCTGTCTGTATGTGCAGGCTACATTTGTCTGTCTGTGCGTGCAGGCTACATTTGTCTGTCTGTGTGCGCAGGCTACATTTGTCTGTCTGTCTGTGCGTGCAGGCTACATTTGTCTGTCTGTGTGTGCAGGCTACATTTGTCTGTCTGTGTGCGCAGGCTACATTTGTCTGTCTGTGCGTGCAGGCTACATTTGTCTGTCTGTGCGTGCAGGCTACATTTGTCTGTCTGTGTGCGCAGGCTACATTTGTCTGTCTGTGCGTGCAGGCTACATTTGTCTGTCTGTGCACGCAGGCTACATTTGTCTGTCTGTGTGTGCAGGCTACATTTGTCTGTCTGTGTGCGCAGGCTACATTTGTCTGTCTGTGTGTGCAGGCTACATTTGTCTGTCTGTGTGCGCAGGCTACATTTGTCTGTCTGTGTGCGCAGGCTACATTTGTCTGTCTGTGTGCGCAGGCTACATTTGTCTGTCTGTGTGCGCAGGCTACATTTGTCTGTCTGTGTGTTGTCATTACGTCTGCCCTTTTCCACTCACTATACTCTCATATCCGCCACCTGTTATTTTTTAAACATTATCTCATCCTCACCTATATTTTGATGTTTTCAAAGATCTTTATCATAGTTTATGTCATTTCTATGAATAAAAAAAACAAGTATACTTTGTTAGGTCATGAATTTGTTTATGTATGTACTCCCTTTTGTATACTGTTTTTAATATTTTCAATACAGAATATTTCATTAGAATGAATTAACTCTTTGCGCTCGAAAGACCAGCAACACTGGCCACACCAAGATTGCTGATAGGCCACGATAGTGTTGCCGTAGTTTGTCCTCGCAACTCGTATGGCGAGTACAGATGGCCACGTTACTTTCATTGACAGCTTGGCAGCCATATTTATTGTTTGCCTCCTCAGATCGAAATTATTTTTCAATTTCCTCTGTGTATTTGCATATTAATTTAAAATGTTTAAAGAAGAAATGAAAAATAATTTAAAATTTATTTTTACTGTCTTTCTAATACAGAGATAATAAGATAAACACAAATTTGAGAAATTTAATTCTTATACATATATTGTTATAAAAAATATGTAAATAAAATGTTATAAAGTAGGCTTTTACACAAATTTGAGAAATGTAATTCTTATACATATATTGTTATAAAAAATATATGTAAATAAAATGTTATAAAGTAGGCTTTTACACTGGTGTTATGTTATACTCAGACATGAAATATTTTACTTTTTTCTCAGTCTTTACATTTTTTTACAGAATAAAACTTTTTAAAAATAAATACCTATGTGTAGTCAAGAATAGTTAGCACACGTATTCTTGTAACATTTTCTAGGTTTTTATCCCTTCTATCACTTCAGTGTATAGGCCTATTAGAGAAGAATTATGGGCTAGTTTAAAATTTACTGCTTTACATTAAATTAATTTACAATAAAGCTGCTCGATAGGTTTCAGCACTCATTATTATAAAACAAAGAGAATATTAGAAATTAACTGCTATGTTTAGTGGCCAGTGGTGCTGGCCTTACGAGCTATGGACGTAGTATATCTTGGCCAGTACAGCTGGACATACAAGCTGAGAGAACATTACGTTAAAAATTAATCTGTGCTTCCAACAAAATGGTGGCGGCTAGTAGAGCTGGCCATATGAGTTCCAAAGACAAATTTTAAATACTGCCTTCGAGTGTAAAGGGTTAATACTTACATGATTTTATTTAACAGTAGAAGTGTAGCAACAAGTTGATCTATACATAATGTTGCTATGGTGGGCAGGGTTGATACAATGTGAAAGTTGAGTTTAGCTCCAGTTCTCCTTCCTCTTAGTGCAGCTTGGAATTGTCTCAGACTTGACTCCTGGAATCTGGAGTCATGTTCGTCTGAAGAGGTCCAAAAAAGTCGGTGACGAAGGAGCTATTAATATCGTTTTGATATCAGAGACTAAAAATATAGTGTAATCAAGGTGAAGATGTGTTCTCATTGTCTTATCAGGTGCACTAAGAGGAAGGTGAACCGGAGCTAAACATTCACAACTAGTTGACTGGCACTAATTAGGGCAATGTAGTCGTTCTTTGAACACCAAAAGTGTTTATCAGTACAGTTTTTGCGTGTTCATAATAGAAAAAAAATACATCTTTAGAATTTAACACAATGTTCCAGGTTCATCCAAGATCTCATCAACCCACCAGAATGGAGACCACAGCGATCCTCACATGAGAGACAAACGTCAATTCCAGAAGGTAGAACAACCTGTCACAGCCAGTTTTTGTTTTAATTCATAGCATAAGAGTTGTGTGTCACAAGTAATACAGAGTGTTTTAAAAGGCACTTTACAACTTTGAAAATTCATAAACATTTTTTTCAAATAAGGTACATTGCTGGTTTTAATGTTGTAATAAAGGATAACACATCAAGTTTTTTTACCGTAAACTAAAGAAGTTCTATGTGGCTTCCATTGGTCATCCTGCAAACATCCCATCAGTAGTCAAGTTCTTTCCAAATTCGCACTAGCATTGCAGGTGTAACTTGCTCAGCAGGGGCGTAGATTCTTGCTGTAAGTTCTGGTAGAGTGGCGGGCAAAGAAGGTACATATTCCATATCCTTGATGAAACCCCAGAAGAAAGTCTTAACGGTGTCAGGTCTGGGGAGCGCAGGACGGCTAATCCATTGACCTGGAAAGCGGTCATTGAGAAATTCCCGTACGTCAGTCAGATAGTGTGGTGGTGCGCCATCTTGCATGAGGTAAACATTTCATTATTGGTTATCCACATTGAACAGTGGTATAAAAATTTGTTGCAACATATCCAGGTACACTATCCCATTGATGGTTCTCTCTTGGAAAAAAAGGAACCGTATATTTTCTTCTTGCCCAATGCACAAAATAAGTTCAACTTAGTGCTATCACAAGCTTGTTGCAATGTTTCATGTGGATTTTTTCTGCTCCAAATCCTACAGTTATGTTTGTTAACGTTGCCACTTAAGTAAAAAGTTGACTCTTCAGAAAAGATTATGTTGTCCAAGAAATGTTCATCATCAATCGATTTAATATAACAGCACATAAGTTCTTCCGGGCAAACTTATCAGTGTCTTTAATTGCTTGTAAGTGACAATCTGTACAATTTAAAATGCAAATGTTCTCTCGACATACGCCAAACCGTCGTATTCAGCACTTGCAACTCAAAATATGCATATTGGGTCAATTTCGTAGGGCTGTTGACAAAACTTTGACTTGTTCAACGACTTCATCAGATGTGCTTGGACGATGATTTCTTTTGTTTTACTGATCACCCCGTTTTCTACAAAATATTTATGCCGCTCATAAATTATAGACCTATTAGGAGGATCTTTAACGTACTTGGTATGAAATTACACTGAACTGTCGCCAACTTTGATTCTTCAAACCAAAACACACAGCTAGCACGCTCCAGTCCAGTGAAGGCAGCCATCTTTAACGTAACTGCTCCTATGCTTGTTGCAGCACGATTCTGCACTAGTGAACTACTTGAGTCAAAACTAGATGTCTTTCCCTTTAAAACAACACACAAGTTGTAAAGTCCTTTTATAAACACCCTGTATACTAAAAATTCTCATGATCAATTCGTTGATAAAATAACATTTTCCAAGGAAAACAGTTCTGAAATGGAATCTTTTTTCATTAAAACTCGTTAAAAACCAACAGATGTTCTAGTATAGAACACTCATAGGTCTAGTGCTCCAAAAATTATTTAAAATTTTGTTTTAAATCTAATTTTGACAAAGACAATTCTTTGTTATAAGACAATCTTTGTAGATTTATCTGAAACTATATTCCATGCTGTTTTACTCTTAGTTTACAACTGACTGTTTCGTGTTCCAGGAAAAGTCACCATACATAAGAGAGCGCGAGAGATCCCACGACAGAGAAGGCAGAGATAAACAATATCCTTTTTTCTACTAATGTCAACTTGTAATCTTAAACAGTTTCTCCTTTTTTTTTATTCAAATGTCTATTTTCATATAGGATGAGTACAGAACTTAAATTATAGGATGTTAAATTCCTTTAAATTTTAAATAAGGTCTTCTAATAATGAGAATAATGATATAATTTCTATTATAAAATAAGACCTTGATAAGTAAATCATAGCAGTCCTTTTCCGGTAAAACATTTTTTACAATCTAATTAGACAGGAACCTTTAAAGAGTTTAAATAAACAACACAAACCACTCATTACTGAATTTTCAAGAGCTGGGCTGCCAGTTTCTGGAGTTTCAAATTTATGGATTTAACTTTTTTTAAGTCCCATAAATAAGTCCATTTATCATTTAACTGCCATATAAAGAGGTTTTTGGTTTATTAAATACATACATCTTAAATTAAATTTATTTGATTAATAAAGAGGGTTGTAAGTTAGGCTGTGATAGAATGAAGTTTTGTTTAGACAAGAAGGGCAGGTTTACCTTTACTGTTCTTAACATGGACATTAACCCTTTAAGTGCCAAGAGCCGATAAGATCGGCCATCAGGTATTTCCAAAAAGTGCCGAGGGTCAACTAGATCGGCTTTTCGAATATACAGGGTGTCCAAAAAATCCCGGGTCGGTTAAATATTTTTCAAAATATTTAAAATAAAGCTACAAAACCTTACACAAAGTTACTGGACATAAAAATCTATTTTATCACATATTCAGTGATCCGCTACTTCCTCAGGGGGGCGGCCCGCTAGGAGTCAGAAGAAAATCTTAAATGTAAGCATAGGTTGATATGCATATCAAATAAAAGGTCTTTATTAGTAGAGTACAGAGCCGCAAACCCGACCTCAAACGGATAACCGAGTAAAAAATGACAGCCGTTCCAAAGATGGCTTGAGTTTGCAACTTAGGTTAATGTAAAAAATACACTGATGAGCTTTTTGATTTTAACTTTACTAACGCAAAACTGTTTACAATTAATTGTTGTTGTAGAATAATAAGTTTCATTAATTCTGAGAGGGATCGGAAATAAAACAAACAAGGAAAATGAATGAGCCATGATAAACCTAAAAGAGAAAGTTATTTGTGGCTGATAGTGGGTATTCCCGCAGGCAGTAACTATTCTTGCTTTAGTTAGATGTTATTAGCGGCATTCTACTCGTTAGTAAAGACAGACCATAACAGTTTTTTACTCTTAATTTGTTTCAACTTAGTTTTATCTTGTCTTTTTTATGGCACTTAGTGAACGTGAGAGAGTTACCATATTAATGATGCGTGGTTGAGGGGATTTAACACGGTCTCACAGTGAAGTTCAACAACATTCAATGACTCATTTCAAAACCAAAACCCAATATCAAAATCAACAGTTACGAGAACAATAGACCGTTAATTAATTGTAAACAGTTTTTTGTTAGTAAAGTTAAAATAAAAAAAGCTCATCAGTGTATTTTTTACATTAACCTAAGTTGCAAACTCAAGCCATCTTTGAACGGCTGTCATTTTCGACTCTGTTATCCGTTTGAGGTCGGGTTTGCGGCTCTGTACTCTACTAATAAAGACCTTTTATTTGATATGCATATCAACCTATGCTTGCATTTAAGATTTTCTTCTGACTCCTAGCGGGCCGCCCCCCTGAGGAAGTAGCGGATCACTGAATATGTGATAAAATAGATGTTTATGTCCAGTAACTTTGTGTAAGGTTTTGTAGCTCTATTTTAAATATTTTGAAAAATATTTAACCGACCCGGGACTTTTTGGACACCCTGTATATTATTCTGTTACTAAATGTTGACATATGGCTTAGTTTCATTTTATACATAATAAATCAAATAAATATAGGTTATCCATATTGATTTGATTTTTTACACTTAGTAAAAGCTATTTGCCAAATAGATGAACCACCTTTTTATGTAAGTGCAGAGTTTTACTTTTTTGAAACTAGGTAAAGTATACTTGTTCCTACTTACATAGGCAGCAATAAAAAATTGGATACGATCGTATTAAGATCAGAAAAATAAATTTTTTTTATCAACACGTAAAAATTAAAGAATAAACATAGTTTCTTTAATTTTTAATTTACATGAATTTCAACAGATTGTATCATCCAAGTACTTACATTTTGTAAGACGTCCTAATTTTCCCCCCAACACAATAAAACAAAAATCATTCCATTATGTTTATTTTTGAAAAAGCTATGAATTATTTTGTGGAACACTACACAAATTACCAAATATAAAACAAATCTAAACTCAGTTATAAAAAAAACTCAGTTATGCAGATACTTTCTTTTTGAAAATGTTGTATATTTACTCCTACGTACATGAGCAACAATAAAAATATGCATACAAATAAATTAAGATCATAAAATAACATTATTGTACTCCAAAGTTTTAATTCTTAACCTAAGGAAACAGTTATAAGCCTGCTTTATTTACAAGTTGAATAACATAAATTTTGGTAAGAACGGTCATTTTTCCTTTTTGCTATTTCTGTACAAGTTAATTTAACACGAGTTTTGAAATTCGAATACTTAACATAAAACCAAAGTTATTTTATAAAATAATTAAAAGTTTGTAGCATATATTAAAAAAAAACTGTTTAAATTCAATATTTACATCAGTAGAAAATATTTCCAGTAATGTCAAGATAGCTAGCACTCAAATTGTCTTCACTGCCCACATCCACGCCACTTTCAATTAAGTTACTAATTGGTGTATTTTCGTTTACGGGAGACTGAATGGTTCCTTTTACTCATATTCTAATCAAATAAATAACAAACTAAAATTTAACTACTGTACGTTTTACCGTTCAAACCTAAACACATGCAGCAAGGTGGAATATTCACAACGTAGTTAAATACGGCTGTCTGCGATAATCAGTGCAATGTCTCAGTCACAGACTGGCAAAATACAAAGTCAAAGCTTTACGAACTAATAAATTTCAATGCAATACATCTTTGTACACAAGTCTGTGGAATTTCAAAACGTTTGGTAAAATAATAAAAAGTGCATGGACGTCAGGAGTTGACGCCATTTTTACTACGTCCGATCCATGAAAAATAAAGTACAAAAAAATTTGTGTTGGTTCAAGCAACATTTATCTGTAAAAACTGTTTTTTTCCTTAACACAGAGCACCAGGAGGTCTGGAGATGCTAAACGCAGGTGATGATGATGATCTCAGTCAGCAAGTGCGCACGCCGCATTACGCAGTTCTGTATTGTTTTGTTTATTTTATGGATAAACCTCTTTTGACATACCAATTTTTATAAATAAAAACTATTATGTGTAAAAAGAATACTTGTGTTGTAATTATTTCCTCTGTTGATGTTCTACCTGTGTTGACAACGCATATCAATGTCTCTAACTGGCAGAGGCAACTGTCATGTATACAATAACAATAGTTCAATACTGACAAAGCCGTACTCAAGTCTCAAATGTTGTAATGAGTGCAGCTTGTGTTGTAAGTCTATATTTCTTTTTGCATCTTCTGACTGGTATTGGGTCTTGTGCATTTGTTTGTTGTTTTACACACAACTTTATGATTAGTGCGTTCATCAGCAAGTTTTTCATGCTTACAGAATGTTTGCATTCAAACATTCTGTAAGCAAAAAATCCTGTAATAAAAACATTCTGTAATAAAAAGAATTCCTTTATCATTATAAAGGAATTCTTTTTATTCATTTCTTAAGTTTTGCTCTCAGTGAAAACTTATTTAATTCAAATTTTCCAGAGCATCTGGTTAAAATAATTAAGTTCTTACAAAACATTAATGAATTTTACAAATCAGTTTTTACAATCAACAGTTTTTGTAACACTTTAAATTTAAAAAATTGAGTTTATTTTAAAACTTTCTAAAATAAATGAAAAGATTAAAATATCAATGTAAATTTTGTAAAATTATCTTACTTTACTAACAATTAAAATTATTAAAATAAACTTTCCTGACACTTTGGCTATAAAAAGTCAAAGTTTTATAATAAGTCAAACATTTTATGGATATCTAAAATAATGAATAAACATGCAGGATGAAACGTGTTCAAACACTACTAGACAGGTTTGTACAGTAAGTTTTCTTGTCAGTGCTAGTCTCAACATGTACAGCTTTCTGCATCATTTTAAGGCTCTTGTAGAAGTAGAACAATGCCGCAAACCAGAGGACTGTTTCAACCCAGTACAAAATGGCAGGCTGTCAAAGTTAAAATTTTAAACCTACACCAAAATTCAATAATTTTGAATGGGATTGAGACAGAGGGAGACCTTTGGTTTGTGGCTTTGATCTTATTTTACAAGGGCTTTTAACATTTTAACATGAGATGCATTAGAGTGCTGCCAAAGTGATCGGTGAGAGCTATCTGCACATCCAAGAATCAAATCAGGATGGCTGTGTGGTCTAAGGCACTGTTCCAGGACGTGGGCGTTAGTCTTGAGTCGCGGGTTCAATTCCCTGACATGTACATATACAGGGCGTTCACAAAAGTGTGTCACAAACTTCTGGGGGTAGTAATATTTTTCATTTCAAGCAAAAGAGTCCTATAAATATAGGTCGGAAAATGTGTCATCAACAAGCAACTGATAACTCTCAACTTTGACATGTTTGGCACTCCTGGTTTGTGTAAGAGTATCTTTAAAGTGTTAATGCTTGCTTATGTGTTGAAAGAGAAATGGTACCGTACCGTTGGAATTGTTATAAAATTGGTCAAATAGTTTGGTGTCTAGTACATTTTTTATAACTATACGGGTTTTTTGTTGTTTGTCTTTAAATATTTTCAACCATTTTGTTAATATTAAAGAAAATAAAACAATTTTTTCTTTTTCTTTTATCTATTCAAACCTACGTGCCAAATTTGGTTTCCTTGGCTTAAATAGTTCTAGAGATATTCATATTTTTATAAAAACTACAAAATGGTGGCCAGCGGCTACATGACACATTTTCCTACCTAAATTTATAGGACATTTTTTGCTTAAAATAAAGAAAACTATCACCCACAGAAGTTTGTGATACCTTTTTGTGAACACCCTGTATAATAGGAAATTTTTTTAACACAATTTGTGTTATTTTACGTTTTTAAAGATATTGAAATTAAATCAACCATAATAACGCCATAAGACATTGTTTATTTGAACATAATCGTCAAGATCAGTACAATTGTCATTTTTGTGTGTGTATGTGTTACAAAAGGTGTATTTGTGTGTGTGTGTAGCATTTTCAGAGCGATTGGTATCTTCGTCCTCCAGTTTAGGGGTTGTAGTCCTCCTTCCACCTCAGGAACTCCTGCACCGAATAGAATGGGCGGTCCATCAGCCAGTTCATAAGTCCTCTTCGGAAGGATTTGATGTCTAGTTGGGCGACATGTGCTGGCAGCAAATTCCAGAACTTTGCACCAATATATGATGGTTTTTTCTTGAAGATGTTAAGGCGGTGGGCAGGTAGGTCATAAGTGCCAGCGTTCCTGGTTCCATATTGGTGAATATTGCCTCGTCTTTCAAGGTTGCTTGTTCTTGCATAGATCGTGGTTTCAAGAATATATAGTCCCACAACTGTCAATATGCGTAGTTCCTTGAAAGCATTTCTGCACGAGTCTCTAAAGCCCAGTCTTGCCATCACTCTTATTGCTTTCTTCTGATGGATGAGCACTCTCTGTAGATTGCCTCCTGACGAGTTGCCCCAGGCTGCAAGGCCATACCTCAAATGCGTCTCAAAAAGTGCGAAATAAGTTGTCCTTACAGTTTTGTCATCTGAGATCAGGCTCATTCTTTTAAGGACATAGAGCCCAGAGCTTAACTTACTACATACAGTGTCAACATGCCTATCCCAGCTAAGGTTTTCATCAAGTGTGACACCAAGGTACTTTACTTTGTAGCATACTGCAAGCTCTGGCACTCCACTTACACCCTCTTTTTCCTTGCCAATCACCATCTGTTGAGATTTTCCTTTGTTGATGACTAAGTCGTTCTGTTGACAGTATTGTACGGCCATATTGTATGCTATGAAGGATTGTATGTCAAGGTTGTCCGGTGTCCGCCACAAGAGTGAGGATGGTATCGTCTGCGTACATGTGAACTTTGCTGAATTCTTCAAGTTGGGAGGGCATGTCGTTCACGAAGAGTATAAAGAGTACTGGCCCCAGTACTGAGCCCTGCGGTACTCCACTTTTGATAGGCAGAGGCTTGGACCTGACTGTTGTGATCTTGTTGTTTAGTTTGTGTTGGACTTCTACCATTTGGGACCTGTCACTGAGATAGCTGGAGAACCAGTCGGCAGCAGTTCCCCTAACACCTATTGACTTTAGCTTTTCTAGGTATGAGGCTATGGCTTAGGCAATCGAAGGCTTTGCTTAGATCTAAAAATATTCCTGTGGCAGTGTTTCCTTCCTCGATGTGATCAATCATTGTCTACACAAGGTCTATGATTGCTGTATTAGTGGATCGACATTTGGTGAACCCATGCTGCGCTGTAATTAGTAGCCCATACCTCTCGACATGCTTTATTAGTCTGGCTAAGGCTACTCTTTCCAGAACTTTGGAAAAGGTAGGCACGAGAGAGATGGGTCGATAATTGTTTAGTTGAGTGGTGTCTCCTTTCTTTAGTTTCGGGTACACTTTGCTGATCTTCAGCCTTTTTGGGAATGTGCTTTCTCTGAATGACCCATTTACAATATGTACAAGCGGGGGTATAAGTTCTTCCATGCAGTGACGAAGTAATTTATTGGAGACCTCGTCATATCCATATGATGACTTTGGCTTCATGGACAGGATGATATTCCTGATTTCCTCTTCGTTTGTTGGGTAGAGTACCAGGTCGCCTACGTCGTGTATATGGTTGACAGTTCTCCTTTCAGTGTCCGTTTGCCCTGCTTTGGCCAAGGTTGTGGCAGCTATATTAACAAAGAATGTGTTGAACTCATGAGCAATGATGTTGGGGTCACGAATAATCTTTCCATTAGTATTGAGTGTTGAAATTGCTGGGGTTCTGTGATTTCCGGTGCATCTTTCGCTGTTGACTATCCTCCATAGTTCCTTGCTCTTGTTGTCAGCGTTTTCTACTCTGTATGCTGTTGCTTCCTTTCTAAGTTGTTTTATCTTCAGATCGTAATCTCTTTTCTTCTCAACCAATTCGTTGTTTGTGCATTTCTTGGCCTGATGTAAGATAGTTTTCCTGCTCTGCTATGAAACTTCTTTTGAGGGCATTGACTTCATTGTCCCACTTGTACTTATGCTTCTTCATTCCATTATTTTTTCTTTTCGTGACAGGACATGCAGTGTTCATGTTTGTGGTGAGAATGTTAAGAAAGGTATTGTAGGATGTGTTTATACTGCTTGCCGAGTATGTCTCATACCACCTCTGTTCCTTAAGTAGCAATTTTAGGTCTTCCAGTTTTCGGTCTGTAAAAAGTCTTTTGTACACCATAGTTGGCTTTGGTTTTTCAAGAGCGATGGTGGCAACACATAATTGGGCTTTGTGATCGGATATTCCTGTATTTAGGATATTGACCTGGATGTCTTTTTGGTCAATATTTGTGCAAACACAGTCGATAGAGGTTTCGGATGTTGAAGTTTTCCTTGTGGTTCCTATATCTAGTTTTTGTATGTTGTAGTTTGCCAGGTATTCGTTTAGCTTAGTTTTATTGGGGTTTGATGCTTTTTCAAGGTTGTCAACGTTGATATCCCCAACAATAATGATCTCGCTGTTCAAGAGTGTAATCTCGTCTAGGCCTTCTGATAGTATTTTAAGAGAATCTTCAAGGTTGGCTTTAGGGGGTCTGTAGATTCCCAAGATACAGACATCTTTGTGTTTGGTCTCTATCTTGACCATTGAGAGCTCACATATTAGTTCTGTGCTGTGCTGTGTAAGTGTGTACTCGTTCTCTCAGTATGGGGTTCAACATTGTTTTGGGCATAAATTGTGACTCCACCTTTTAAGTGGTTTCTTCTGCAGAAGCTGGTTATCAGTTTGTATCCGTCTAATACTGTGTTTTTTAGTTCATCGTCTTTCAGTCCATGCTCTGTTAAAACAACTACATCTGGAGCCTCTTCACTTAATAAATGGTTTACTTTATCAATTTTATTAGCTAATCTATCCACATTTTGGTGCAGTATTTTTATACAGCTCGGCCTTTGAGTTTTGTGTTTCGATAAATTAGCGTCTTTTGGGTGCTTTTTAGTTTCCTCTCCCTTTTTTGGCGAAACTCTAAAAAATGCTCTTGAGTTTTAAGGTGCCCATGGTCAATAAGGCCTACTGTTTCTGACATTGGCTTTGTGTTTGAGGTTACATTGCCAATCTCAATAGCTTGCAGTGGAGCTGAGTTCTCTTTTCTTTTCATTGAGGATTCTATGTAGGAGCAGCAGGGTATTCTCTTATTGTTGGTGTTCTTTAAGTATTCGTTGAGGATATCCTCGTAGCTTTGGTGCAGAGTTTCTCTTGCTGAAGAAGGAGGATTTGCTGTAGTTTTTATTTTCTTTGGTGTAGGGTGTAAAAATATTGAAGATTCCTGAGCTGGAGGTTCATTACTAATGTCTTGACTTTGTGCTGTTGGCAATTTTGTAATCTCTATAGTTTGGTTTTGTAAGATTTCTTTGGTTTTTAACCCTCCATCAGGCGCTTAAAATTAGAAACACCATCAGGCGCTCACGGAGGTTTCCTCCAGGTTAGCGAATAATGGATATCATAGTCGTTTAAAAAACTGTTTTTATTTGCTTAAATATTCATACGGAATTTAATTACAATGTAATATATTCATTTTTAGAAGTTAAATAAAAATTACTCTCTTATGTAATGAAATTTTCCAAATAAGAAATTCAAAAATCTTAAAAAATGTTATTGTATAGTAACAAAAAATGATTTATTTTAAGGATAATGCAATTAATTGTAAAAATGTTTAAGCTACTGTTATAATATATGGAAATTAACTTAGTTTTTAACTTCTTACAAAAACAACTTACTTCAATTCTTGAGTTATTATACAATGTAATGTCAATTATTACTCTGAAATAAAAATTTATTCTTTACTAAAATTTTTTTTAATACTACACAAAGTTTCAAAACATTTTTCCTTCTGGTTATTATAACGACAATGTTCACTCCATAAAGAGTACTGAAATGTTCCCTAGCACACGGGTACTATACTGACAAGTCTCTCGTCTTCTTTCTCCATTTCACAAAATTCAAATAAAATATGCTGTAAAACTTAAAAAGAAACCATCACAGGTTTCACACATTTAGGCGCACACGGATTATTACTCCATAAAAAACTAAACACAATAAGGCGCTCACGGAGATTTCGTCCAAGCACTACAAACCCAACATCGGGCGCTCACGGAGGAATCGTCCAGTCTCGCACGGAAGTAGACGTCATACTGACAGATTTTGACAAAGATAAGCGGGAGGCTATTGTTTTGATTTCTCCGAAAGATGTTTCGTGAAGTACACTGCGGGAAACGACTGCCAACATCAGAAAAGTAGTACTATTTTTAATAATAAAAAATACACGGAGGAAAACTTCGTTTAGCGCCCGATGTAGGGTTAATGAGTTGGCTTGCAGGTTTTCATGTTTTTCTGTGTATTGCTGCTTTCCTGGTATAATCAGTTATTCCCGTGGTTTATCTGGTGGAATCTGTGTTAAATAAGCCTGAGTTGTACTTAAGAGGGATTTTAAGAAGGCTTTAGTTTTATTTTCTTGCTCAGTTAGTTCTTTCAGCCTGACTTCAGAACTAACTCTCAACTGAGATTATTGTTTCCTCTCTTTCTTCCAATGTTATTTTAAGCTCTTCAACAGCACTCACCAACCTGATGTTTTCATTTGTGAGTGAGTCAACATTAATAGATTTGTCACCCAAGTTGGACTCCAAAACGTTCAATTTGACTTTGAAGACTGCAGTTGACTGATTGCTGGTTTTTGAATGTTAGCTAATAAGTCAAAGTCTGTCATTGTCAGCCTGAGAGATTAATTCATTTTTCAACTTTCTCTGCTCTTCAAGTTTTTTGTTTAAGCACAACAGTTCTTTTTTGAGGCAAACTATTTTCATTTAAAATTTGTTGTATATTTTCTTTTGATGTCATTAGTTCATCCTCCAGCTCTCCAACAGCTTTGTCTGGGAATGTGCTAGTTTTATGGCATGTAATTCCTCCCCTAAAGAACTTCGTTCTTAATGGAAAAAATTATTTAGCTCTCGTTTTAACTCATTATTTTCAGTTGCTAATACTCCACCAGCTTCAATAGCCAGGTTAAAAGATGTTTCCATATCATTTTCTGAGTTTTCTAAATTTAGAATTGTTTCTTGAATAGCTTCCTTTTTTGACTTTAGACTATCTGGTGGATGGGAAGAGATAGTGTTATTACATTTGCAATTTTACACACAGCCAAGTTTCTATTTCTATTTTACTAAGTTTTTTTATTTTGCTATCTGACCAATTCAGACATTTAGAGTGGAACCAGCGTTTACAATTGCTTGTACACAATATGCCTTTATATCTCACTCCGATAGAGCACTGCCCTACTAAGCAAAAAAAGCCTTAATTAACTCCAATTTTTTTTTATTTTTGAGTTTTTAATTATTTCTGATAGTATGCATTAAAACACATGTTCTGAAAAATAGGGAAAAAGCATTAAACATTTTTTTTACCCTTAAAATCATCAACAAACTTTACCTTAACTCCAAATAGTGGCTCTATGTTAAGTAAAAAGGCCTTATCTGACACATTTTAGTGAAGAAAGCCTTATGTCCACTTGTTCCTATACATAAGGTCTTCTATCTTCAAACAGCAAGGCAGTTCATCACACCATAAGAAGGAAGAAAGCATTATCTCCCGTGTACAGTTGGAGTTAAGGTTTTCTTCTCTCTGAATGGTTGACTTTTTTGGTCTAATAAATAACACATGATTTCACAAATTAGTTGGTCAGCTTTCAGTCAGCTGTTTCCCTCCAAACTGAGTTTGTTTATGTTTGGCATAACCTCTCAGTGCATTCATAGAATTGTGGAAAGGTGTGTTGTGGATCTGTGAAGTGTGTTAGTGTACTTCATGTAACATATTTGTAGATTTAACACATAAAATGTTGTTTAACTGGACAAAATGAGTTATAGTAGTTTGAGGGATAATTATATTGCAAACTTGCTGAATGATGATGTAAGTGATGAAGACGATTCTGAGCTTTCTCTTTGTCATTTGGCACCCGAAACCACCACCAATTCCAGACTTTGTACTCCTGTTAAAAATCCTGATTGTATACCGGATTACACTGACCATGATTCTAGCTACTGTATGTTTTGACTGAAATTTCGCCTATGAAGTCTTGTTCTATGGTTCAAAATCATAGTAATGCTGTGAAGCCTGTTGAAGAGGACCGAAACATTTGTGGTAACACTTCCATCACTGATCCAAATTTATCATTTGCTTATCAAATTGACTGTGAAAGCTCACCTACATCAGTAAATGTACCTAGCAACAGTAGTTCCTATAGTAATATAATTACTTGTAATAATGAGATTGTAATTGAAGATCATGTATCGGATATGGATTCTTCCCCAACTGCAGATGGCAATGGACAAGACCTAGGTCTGATAAAAAAAGGGACTCCACGGATTCGGAAAAAATCAATTATGACCAAAAAGGATAAAGAATTTAAAAGATTTGAGAATTTTATAGTGAACCACCCAGTACGGCCCCCTTGTCAAAATTGTCGTTTAAAATGTTCCACAATTATAACAGAAAGCAGAAGAAAAGCCATTAAAGAATTGTATTGCAAAAAAAGCTGGCATGACCAGACATTTTTTATTGATTTCTTCATGTAGGCAAGGTGTGAAAAGGCGACGAGGTAGTGAGACTTCAAACAGGAAATTTTCATTAAAATACTTTTTGACTAATGAGAACGAAGAAAAGATCCAAGTGTCTAAGACGTTCCTTTTAACAACTTTAGGTTACACAAAAAAACAATAATACAGTTCTCCATAATGTTTTATCTGTTGATAAAGAGCCAACTAACATCAAACCCGATGGTCAAGGTAAAAGTACCCCTCCAACCAAAGTGGACAGAGATATAATAAAAGAACATGTGGAATCATTTAACCCAGCAATTGCTCATTACAGAAGAGAGCATGCTCCGCTGAGGCGTTATTTGCCCAGTGACATAACCATACATGACATGCATATGAATTTCAGGTCTCAACACCCTAGTGTTACTGTTGGCGAGAGAAAAGAAGAGACCTGGCCCGTACCGGCGCACAGCTGTGTACTAGTGTTTTGCCGCGCGGTAATTTCAGGCGCTTCGCCCCACAGCCAACCCTGCGAATTGTTTATCCTAGCAATGGAACAGTGAAACAATAATGGAATTACGAAACAAGGCGCGGCAACATACTAGTAGTAACGCCTGCAAATTTCAGATAGGCCAGAATCCAGGTCTCTTCTTTTCTCTCGCCATCAGTAAGTGCTCCTATGATTTGTACAGAGCTGTTCTCAAGGAAATGAAGATATCATCTTCAAAAGTAGCTAAATGAATATTTTAGAAGTGGTAAGCATTGCTATGTCAGAACAAACCAATATATTTATTTTTTATTAACCAACGAAAAACAATCTACAGCAAATTTACTTTCAACTGGTTGAACAATTTAGAAGTCAAAAATAGTGAAATTTGTAAAAACATGTTGAGATTTAAGTAATTCTACAAGGAGTCTTTCGTTAAAGCAAACAACTGTATTTCAACATGCCAATAAAACGAGGAGACAAGGCTTTCTCAATACTAATGAAATTAAGGAGTTTGAGGCAAAAAGGCCTTAAGTCCATTTTTTCATAGAAAAATATAATAATACATTTTTTTAACTGCATTAAAAAATTTTATATTTTGTAGATAACTTTAATAGTTATTTACTTTTTTGTGTTAAAAAAATACTTATAGAAATGTTAATTTTTACGTTTTGTTAAATAGCTCAGTTTCAGCCGAAGTGGAGTTAAGGTTTTCTTCCATAGTAGGGCAGAGCAGATTCCACAAGGAAAAGATGACATAATGCCTTCACTTTTCTGGGATCCGCCTGTAGTACACTAGTGCTTCTAAGTTGTGATAAAAAATGGTAAACAGTTTTTTTATTCTAGCTTTGGCTGACTGCTGTTGTCCTCATGAATAAAGTGGTATACAGATTTTTATTCTAGCTTTGACTGATTGCTGTTGTCCTGATGAATAAAATGGTAAACAGTTTTTTATTCTAGCTTTGACTGATTGCACAAGGATACTTAGACATTGTTTGAGTATAATATAAAATAAAAAGTAAATTGTGAATCAATTAAAAATATTAAAGTACAAAAGTTGTAAGCTAGACAAGTTTAAAAGCATAAAAGGTGACAATAACAATTACAACAATAATAATTACAATGCATACATACAAAACATTTAATATTAAATTAATAAAAATACACAAATATAACAATTAGTTAATTAAATAAATAGCAGTCAGATAAAAGATTAAAATAAAAATTATTATTACGTTCAGACAAGATTACTAATAAATATAAGAATTGAGGTTGCAAAAAGTATATGCCACTAGTGGGATTTGAACCCAGATCAGTCACATTAGTAGCCTTAACAAATGAGCTACTTGATATTGATAATCAGGTTTCAGAACTAAACACTGATAGTTCAGATTATACAACTGGCAAGAGAAAACGAGTTTTCTTGTCTTAAAACAGTCACTGGGCTTTCCAAAATGGTATTGTTAGTTAATATCTGTCAAACTTCAAATGCCACTGTTAATGTTCAAACTATTGAGATTTTTTGATAAATTCAATACAATTAAGTTTTTTAATAATAAGAGTGAGGTTATGTTATGAGAAGATAATAAAATTGTAAAACTTCAATTAAAAATAGTCTTACAGTCCAAGTCCATGTCTTCAAGAATGTCACCACAGTAAAATATGCATAAAACCACAGAATTGTAAACCAATGAAAAACTAAAATTTTATATAAATACTTAAAATTAGACACCACATTGCTGTTGTTGCCAAACCTACTGTTTTAGAAAAAAATTACAAGCAGTTAAGATGTAACATGTCATTTTTTACAGGGGCTTAAATAAGGATGTTTTTTTTTATTTTGAAAGGAAAATAATCTTTAGTTTAATGACATGTTAAGATCTTTATTTCTTCCACCTAGAATTATACTCCAGTACACAATATCAACACAGGAGACGTCAGCTGGTGGGGTCCGGTGGACCAGGTAACAAACAACATGGAGTTTCAAAATAAGTCCGCTGGAGTTCGCTTCAAGGGCTGAAGCCCCTTACAGCGGACGGCTCAGGTATTGCAGTCTGTAAGTATGCTGTGCCTGGCTGACTCGCTCTCAGTCGGAACCGGAGTCACCGCCCCTCGATACGACGCGATAAGGTGCAAGTCCTTGCGGTAGTAGGTATTCATTTTGCTTGCACTTGCCTAGTCACTAATGATACGATCAGTAAAGGAGGTTACCTTCTTAAACTGCTAATAGAATATTACTTTAGATATAAAATATAGCAATAAAATAAATCATTACTAAGAGGACTAAATTTTATTACTAGTAACAAGGAGCTTGAATTTAGTTTTATCTAGTTTAACGTTTCTTTTCGAGGCCACTGGATCGTTTGACGTACGTTGGCACCAGCGTTCCTTAGCTTCTGGCTAGACGTACCGTAGGACGGGGTAACTTTGGGACACTTTTCAAATGTTCCAACAGCTCCTGTCCTTACTTTTACAGTTAAAATACTGAAAAAATCATTAACATGTACGGTCATCATTCCTCTTTCAAAATGTTGAAAGATAAAAAGTATGGAACCTACGGTATTTCATAAAAAAAATTAAGTTGTCCCAATTTTACCCCTTTGATTGGGGTAAAATTGGGACAACCTGACACTGTTTCTATGTTCGTGGACAGCACTTTTTATCCATTAGAAACAGCAGGAAACAAGTCATTGTACTAATGTTACCCCACAATATCGTATAGCAGTACTGTTTACATAAGAAATGACTGAGAAAATGAGCGTGTGCCAATTTTACCCATCTCTATTATATTTAAGAGGTCATAAACACACAACTTTGTATGACAAAAAGAAGCAATAATATTCTACAACGTAACATTGTCCAAACACATGTTGGCTATATAATAGCCGAAGAAAGAAGGTCACTGTACAGTTCTAGCTCTTTAACTCTAAATTTCTCGCCGGCCAATTCGTTCTGGTTTATCAATTTTTTTCACAATTTCGTCTTTTGAATAGTGGATCTCGTCAGGAAGGTTAGGCCACTTCCAATTTGAAGCTGACCTCTTCATTGCGGATATAAGAATATCGCCATCTTCGTCGAACTCTATTATTCTTCCTGGATACAGTTCACATTGGTATCTTACAAGGACGAAGTCCCCGACTTCTAGATGTACGACATCAGCTGATGTTTGTTCGAGTGGAATGGATGGGGTCACATCTTGATTCTCAAACTCACTAAATGTCTTCAGAGTCTTGAACAGAAAACCTGTCATCCTCTTCCTCAGTACTACTGTCTACGACTCTCTTTTTCCGTTTATTTTTTCAAGTTTCTTCAAATCTGGCCGTACTCTCTTGTTGCATGATTGTACTCCAGTTGAAGTGGATGGCTGATCCATTGGTAGTGCAGCTGCTTGGAATTCTTCTGAGGATATACTTTTTCCAGGAGGTACATTTAACTTTTTCTCTCTCTGTACTCTTCGACCTTGAGTAGAAACTCTCGCCAACAATAGAAGAAATTGATGTGTCCAAACTTCCTGATGGTAACCTCTTGAGAACTGGCTCTCTGTTTATAGGGTATATCCCTGACTTGTGAAACCCGGCAATAAGGTTGTCTGGGCCTTTAATCATAGCACCCCATAGACTGTTTAAGAGGTTAGGGAACTGATCTTTTGTTACTGACGTACAACGACTTCCTTCTCCTTCTCTTTCTCCATGCAACCTTCATGGGGCGGAAGAACACAACATCTAAAGGTTGTAAAAGATGAATTGCGTTGGGCGGAAACGCGATAATCTTGATGTTATTCATCTCACATTGTTTGATAACTTCTATGTTTATGTGAGAACTAAGGTCACCAATGATGACCTTTGGTCCTTTCTGTTTCTTGAGAATCGGAAGCATCAATGACACAAACCAATCTTCAAAAGAATTGCTATCAAACCAACCTGATTTGGTTCGATTATAACGACTATCAGGAGGCCCATTCTCGGTCCAAGTTGACCATATTTTTTCAGCTTTGTAGTTCACGTAAGGTGGCGCTACTACTCCGGCGGCATTACCACATACCATGATAGAAGTACATGCTTTTGAAGAATTCTGTATCCTCTCTGGGTATTTAGTTCCTCGTTTAGTTATTATTTTACCAGAACCAGGCTCACCAACAAGGTTTGTTTCATCGTAATTCCAAATGTTTTCCTTTGGAATGCTATCAAGCTCTTTTTCTAAGTTGTCAAAAAACTGTTAACAACTTGTTCGTCAGTGGCTGCTCTAGAATAAGATATATTTTTCACAGTTCTTTGTGTTAGTACTGCTTTGTGGCGCTTTAAGAAGGAATCTGCCCAATCATTTCCTGGTAAGTTCTTTTTGAAGCGCTGTGTTTCCTGAACTGGAATACCTATCCGAGTCATCACCAGAACGATTTCACTACATAGCAACGTAAGGCATATCAATACTGTCATGGAAAACGACTTAGTTGTAAACGCTGAAAAAAACCAACAATTAGCTTTTGGGAGAAGACAGGAGGAACTGTCCCAGAACTACCAGAAGTATCAATAGAAAGCCAGACCAAATTCCTAGGAATGACTATCGACAATGCACTATCCTGGAACAATCATGTTGACGCACTCTCCATTGAACTCCTGCTTGTACATTTTAAAAAGAGTAAAGTCAGTGACGATGCCACAACAAAAACTGCCTACCATGCATTGTTCGAGTCTCACTTACGATATGGCCTTGCAGTTTGGGGAGGCACAACAGCAGGAAACCTTAATCGAAACTTTACTTCTCCAGTAAGAGAGCAATCAGGATATGGCCTTTGGCCAAGGGAGTTCTTTTTAGAATTTCAAAACTACATGTTTTTTTTTTTTTTGTATGTAACAGAGGGCCAGGTTTCAACTAGGCCTTGGTAGTTGCCTCTCACAACACTCGTCATGCATCAAACTTTCACCTCTCTACCCAGGTTTACACTGTATCAAATCCCAGGCCTTTACAAAATCCATATGGGGAGATCTTCTGAACAATGCTTTAACCTCCTACCAGAAGATCTAAAGATGCTGAACGTATGCAGTAAGAACACCTAGGGATCTTGAGACCATTTTGCTCTGTAATGAGTTCCTGGACTGGAGGAAGAATGAAGAACACATTGACTGAAGGAAAATACCTATATAAAATTGACGCCATTGCATTTCTCGATGTTTCCTGAATAAAGAATACCTATTGTCTATTGTTCAGGTGACTTCGGAATATCCAATGACCTGTAATAAAACCAGTCACCTTTCGGATCTCCGTTCTACTCATTCTAAGGGCATCTGCTGCAATGTTCCTTGATGGTCCCTTGAGCATCCGCTTTGATTGTACATTCCCCTCAGTATTTCTCCAATGTTGTAGGTGTTTGTTGACCATCCACTTGGTAACTGATCTACGTGCTAAGTTATATGAGACCTCACACGTTGGTTCAGGACCGGTAAGAGGACAGTTGGCTCCCAAGTTAGCGCAACTGTCTGCCCCTTCATTACCTGTGATTCCTCTATGTCCAGGCACCCAAGTTAGAATAACTTTATTGGTTTTCGCCAGCAATTTCATGACCTTATGGCATTCCCAGACTGTCTTCGAATTACAGTCATGGTTGGCCAAGGCCTGCATAGCAGCCCTGCTGTCTGAGTTAATGTAGATGGTTTTGCCTTTGTAGCCCCTTTCCACATTAACTCTTGCACATTCTGCAAGGGCTGTAACTTCAGCCTGAAAGACAGTTGCCAGTTTACCTAGGCTAAAGCTTAAGTTAACCCTAGGTCTGGCTCCCTGGTCTCATTGGTCTGATGACTCTGGTGTACAGCCAATGTGACATGTCGGGCCTAAGCCCCCATGTGCATCCTACCGCACGTCTCACCATCATCAATGTAGTCTGAGATCGGCTGATTATGTATTCCAGATGACTATTCCAAGTGAGTTTATCATCTAGTTTGGCTCCTAGATATTTGAACTCCCTGCTTATCTGTATCTGGCCCCCACATAGGACTGGCTGTGTGATTTCCAGTTTCCTCCTACTTGTAAATGGTATCATGACGGTCTTCGAAGGATTCACTGCAAGTCCTTCTTCGTCACACCATCGCTCCACAATGGCCAGTGCTCTCTGCATCATTTCCAGACACGTAACCATATGCTTGCCTCTTATGAGTATGACAATATCATCTGCATAGCCTTGAGCATACATACCCTGTTCATTCAGAGTCCAGAGTAAGTCATCCACAACTATGTTCCACAGGCTTGGTGATAATACACCTCCTTGTGGACATCCTCGCTGCGTTTTGACCTCTCTTGTGACTCCGCACAGAGATCCCTGTGCTCTTCTGCTCTTAAGCATGTTATTTATCCATCTAACAACAGTTTTCTCCGTACCCCTGGATGTAAGCTTAGACACTATAGAGTGAGTACTCTTATTATCAAAGCTCCTTCTATATCCAGGAATACTGCTAAAGCTATTTCCTTTTGTTCAATAGCTTGCTCAATCTTGCCAACCAGACAGTGTAGGGCTGTTTCACAAGATTTACCTTTCTGATAGGCATGTTGATTTGGATGTAAGGGACGGTTGATGAGGACTGTGTCCCTTAAATGCCTATCCAGAACCTTCTCCATGGTCTTGACGAAGAAGGATGTTAGGCTTATTGGTCTATAAGCCTTTGCAACCTCATAGGAGGGTTTACCTGGCTTAAATATAACCCTAGAGGTCCTCCAGGATGAGGGTATGACTCCTGTCGCTAGACTAGTTCTAAACAGTCGTAGAAGCAGAGGTATCACCAAGTCCCCACTTTCCTGCAGTAAAGCAGGAAAAATGCCATCGGTACCTGGTGATTTGAATGGCTTAAAAGACTCCAGGGCCCGTTTTATCCCTAAGTAGTTGATAACAGTCTTTGCACAGTTCCAGTCCTCCTTAGACGAGCTATCTCTAGGTTCTCGCCGCCATTCACTAACAACTGTTTCACTGGTTTGAAAAGATCCTGGGAAGAGTGTATTCAGTAAACACTGAAGAGTCTCCTCAGGATCCTTGGTGTGAGTCCCATCTTCCCTAAGTATAGTACTCACCACATTTATGGGGCTTTGAGCTAGGACTTTTTGGAGTTTTGCACAGTCAGGTACCTTATCAATACTCTGACAGAATTCTCTCTACGAGTTTCTCTTAGCTCTTCTCACCTCTTTATTGTACTCTGTTAGGGCAGCAGAGTACCTATCCCAGTTCCCGGCACGTTTGCATGTATTATATGCTCTGCGATGGTTTTTCCTCAAGGTTTCCAGCCCCTGGTTCCACCAACATGCTTTTTTCCTTAGTTTTTTCTATCACGGGGCAGGCTTTGTGGTACGATTCTTTCATGGCGTTTTGCAAAGAGTTCGCCATGTCCTCGACCCCTTGCCCCTGATACCCATTTTCCCTTACTAGATTGCTTTTTAGCTCTGCATTGAAAGCTACCCAATCTGTTTTCTTTGGGTTTCTATAGGTCTCATTTATTTTGTACGACCTCATGTCAAAGGAGATATACCTATGATCTGAAGCAGATGCTTCATCTAGCACACTCCAGTTTAAAACTTTAGTTGCAATATAGTTGTTAGCCAGAGTTATATCTAAGACCTCTTCTCTTACCCCTGTACCTCTTCTTTGTACAAAAGTTGGTTTACGGCCTTGATTCATAATAACTATGTTAGATTCTACTATAAAATTCAAGAGGCACTCACCCCGATTGTTGATGTTGCTGCTCCCCCTAGCGGTGTGGTGGGCATTCGCATCACAACCGACAATCAGGTGCCTCCGCGTAAGGGTTCCGAACTCCACAATCTGCCTCATCTCCGCAGTTGGCGGTGGTTCTGGAGAATCGTATACGAGGTAAACCGCTGCAAACAGGATTCTGATGTTGCCATCACCTGTCTGCAAGTGAACCTCTGTCACGGCTGTGTCTCTAAAACACATTTGTGCCATTTTTAGTGATTTGATTTTGTTACTGACATATATACATGCTCTAGGGTTGTTACTGCCAGAATCGTATATCAAATTACCTTTAGCGGTGCTCATCCCCATCACACGACTGCCAACGGTCCATGGTTCTTGGATCAGGACCACGCCTATGTCGTCAGCCAGGATCTTCTGACAGAGTTGCCGTAGCTGCTCTGCTGTGGTGTAGGTTTATCTGGAGCACCGCTGTCATCCTCTATTGGTCGTTACTTCCCTGCAGCTTGAAGGTGATCCTGTCCCTGCCCAAAAATGGGCGCATCGCCAGAGTCTTCAGCTTCTTCATGGAGTCTTCGTCCACATGGAAGGACCAGGAATTCGCCGTTGGTGCTAGATTTCCCTCCAACAGCAGTCCATTGGTCCGTGTCAAGGTCATTTTGGTTTTTGAGGGCTTCGAACAGCTTTTGCTTGCTGTCCACCTCGATGTCATTAGGGATGAAAGTTGACACTTTAAAAATCTTTACCAGGCTTTTAGCTGGGCCCATTTTCAGCTGAACTCCTTCAAAAGGACTTAGCTCCTGGACCCTGCTTCTAAAGCAGTCCTAAAGTAGTTGAGTTTCTAAAGCAGTCAACTCATATTGAATGTAGCAATAGATTCTCTGGTTTATGTTCAGAGCCTCAGGATTCACAGGTTTCCTATATGAGAAATGTATCTGGGTTGTGGAAACAAAGAAATCAGTATGTTAGTACAGGTAAACAAAGTGTCTCTAGAGCTGAAAATGTAAGTGTAAGGACAAAACTCAAAGTGGGGTCTGAGAAAAATGGTTCAATTGCTCTTGAAGAAACTGTTGACTTACCTTGTAATAATTGTTATCAAACTGGCAGTTCTGACAGTGACACTATAAATAGTGAAAGAGTGGTTGTTCTAATTTAAACAATATGTTATTGATAGGTGACTCTATGATCCGATATGCTAGTATCTCAAGTTGTAAGAGAGGTGCTATGGTGGAATGTTGCCCTGGTGGTAAAATAAAAGATATAAAGGAGAAACTATTGAAGTATACCAACTTTAATCTTTCAGTAATATATTTCCATGTTGGAACGAATAATCTCAAAATGTGGTATAGGGGACGGGCGGGTTACAACGGCGGCCATGGTAAGAGGGAGGTTCTCCACGACCTGGCTGACCTGTTGTTCACCCACAAAAACTCATTTCCCCAATACCATGGTTTTTGTTAACAGCTTATTAATACGATCTGATTTAACATACAGAGCTCTCTTTGACTTTAATGAACAAGTGAAACTGATATGCAATAATTTTGATGTTGTTTTTGTTGAGGCTAATTGTTGGGTGAAGAGGCATCATCTAGCAAAGGATGGAAGACATCTTAAAAAAAACAGGAACTACCAGCTGGGAAAGTTGTTTTTGAGTGTTTTTACTGCAATTGGTGACCGGATTAAGGGGTTTCTCACTGTTGATGCAAACTTGGACATTAATGAAAGTATTTTGGTCAGTGATAAAACTATTTTATCTAAGACGGCCCAATCTAAACCCTCTGTTGTGCCTCCCACTGCCAATAGTTTCTTTTTTAGAGGCGATGTCTCGGGAAACTGTGTAGATAATAATCAATCAACTCGCAAATCTTAAGATAATTTATCACAACTGCAGGGTCTCTCTGGAAAAATAGACAGTTTTCAAATATTTATTGATTCCGAAGATCCAGATATTGTTTGTTTATCTGAACACCATTTAAGAGATTATCATTTTGAAGTAACATCTTTGCAGGGTTTTAATGGCATCACAGCTTTCTGTCGTAAATCTCTTCAAAAAGGAGGGTTTTGTATATTTAGTCAACCTTCTATAAAATCTGAGGTCATAGATGTCTCACGTTACTGTCTAGATGGTAAGTGTGAATTTGCTGCAGCAAAGGTTTTAGTTTGGTAACAATCAAACCCTCCTTATTGTCGCTGCTTATAAACCACAGCCATTTTCTTCCTCAATGCAGGGAGCACGACATTTTTTATGCACGTCTATCGGATTGTCTTGCAAAAGTGATGAGTTCAGAGGGTTAAAACAATTGTTGATGTCGATTTATCTGTTTCTGATATTAAAGCTGACAACTTGTTGTATATGAATGACCTCTCATGGGTTGGGAAATAAAATCACATCATACACTAGAGAATTTAAAAACTCAAAGTCTTTGATAGACCATGTCTACACTGATCTTCCTGATGCCACTTGTAATGCCTCTGTTTTAATCACGGCATTGTCTGATCACCATGCTCAGGTGGTAATTGTTAAAGTTATCACTTCCTGAGAACACTAACCACCCCAGGTTTTTTACTTAGGCGATCATTTTCGGAGGATAAATATCTGTATTTTCAGGTATTTACTCATGAGAGAAAACTTGGTCCACGGTCTATGAGGCAGATAAAATGGACGATAAAATACGTATTTTTTGATCATCCATATCGTATTATTTTTGATCAAGTATTTCCTGAGAAGAAAATTAGAATTCGTAAGAATGTCTCTAAAGGTAAAGTGTCTCTAAGTGTTGATCAACTGAAACTTCGTGATGAGGTCATCCTGTGGTATCACTTGATTAAAGATTTGGATTCTTCTGATGTGAGAAGACAGCATTATTTATCATTAAAAACGGCAATACAAGTCTAAAATTAGAATTGCAGGCGTTTGATGTGAGTGATCCAAAGCTGGTCTCAAATATTATTAATAATTTCTTTATAAATGTTTCCCATAATGGTTTCACTTCTACTGGGGGAGTTTTTTCAGATTATCTTCCCTGCTATAACACCTATTCTTTATTTTTTACTCCTGTTTTTAGGAAGAAAATGTCAGACATTATAAAATCTTTAAAAGCAAAGCCATCCTCAGGCTATGACAACATGTCATCTAAACTGCTTAAGTCATGTTGGGAATCCCTTGCTGAACCACTTGTGCATCTCGTTAACTGTTCTTTTGAAAGTGGAATCTTTCCAGATGTGTTAAAACTAGCTATCGTAAAGCCATTGCACAAAAGAGGAAAAGTTGATGATCTCGATAACTTTAGACCGATCTCCATTGTTTCAACGTTTCTCTAAGGTTTTTGAAAAGGCAGCTTTAAGTAGATTATGGTCTTTTCTGATTCAAAATAACATTTTGTTCAGCAATCAGTTTGGATTTGTCAAAGGGGGGTCAACTGTCAATTGCTATGTTTACTTTCATTGATAAAGTCATCAAGGCTCTGGATAAAGGCAAGTCTGCTTCTGGTGTATTTTTCGATTTGCGAAAGGCATTCGACATGGTTCCTCATGAGCATCTACTAAAGAAGCTTGAGAGCATTGGTATACGTGGTGTCGCAAAGCAGTGGTTTTCTTCTTACTTGAAAGAACGTCGACAAGTTGTAGAATTGCCTTTTGTGGATGGAAACACTTTAAAGCATTGGCATTCTGATGTGCAGACTGTTAAGGCGGGTGTAACCCCAGGGTTCCATTCTGGGTCCTTTTTTGTTTATTTTATATATTAATGATCTTAGAAGATGTATCTCAGATGCCCACTTGTGCTTGTTTGCGGACGACACATCAATTGTGATAGAGAGCCAATGTCGTGAAATCATGGAGGTCAAAACCTTTGTAGAATCTAACTGGATAGTCCAATGGTTCCAAGAAAATGGATTAGTTATCAATATTAATAAAACCACATTACTTGAATTTGCTATCACAAGAAAGCATAATGATGATCTTAGTGTTTGGGTTGATGATGTAGAAGTCTTTTCTGAACAAAGCGTTAAGTTTTTAGGCTTATCTATTGACAGAAATTTAAGTTTTTCCTGTCATATAAGCGACGTGGCGCAGAGGATAAGTTCTGGAATATTTGTACTGCGTAGGCTTTCTCATTTTGTAAACACTGATGTTCTCTACTTACAACATATTATGCACTTATTTTTCCTTTTCCTTTCTTATGCGGTAACCATCTGGGGTTTCCGAGAGATGCAATACACATTGTATCTTTGTCTTGCATAAGAGGGCAATGTGAATTGTTTCTGGCATTCGTCAAAGAGAGTCTTGTAAATCTGTTTTTAAAAAGCTTGAAGTTCTGACATTTCCTTGTGTTTACATTTTTTACACTTTGATGTTTTTTTAAGCAGAACCATGGTATTTTTCAATCTCTTGTCCCTCAATCTGGATATAACCTGCGAAACAAACAAAAACTGAATATTCCTTATCATACCACTTCCTTCTTTAAGCATCACACCTATTACAGTGCCATATCATTGTTTAAACGCTCTCCCTGATCACCTTAAAATCTAACTTGGATCTAAACTATTTTAAAAGAAAGCTCAAGTCATTTCTAATTGAAAATTGTTTTTATTCTATAGAAGAGTATATTAAAGGTAGATAGAGTACCATACATAGAATTGCTAGTAGTTTTTTAGTTATATTTACTTTTGACGCAAGCCAATGCATGTACTTATGTTATTATGGCAATAAAGAAATTTTGACTTTGACTTTGGCTTCTCCAGCCACTCCTTAGTTTCTGTGTTTACACAGCCGACCACTATCGCTCCACCTTCAACATGACAGCTGGACATCCTAACGTTTTTGCCCTTAAGGCCTTAAAGGCGCGTTTGCCCAGCACTTTCTTCAGGTTGTTGGCTTCTTCCATCGATAGTTTTACTTCTGGGTGTTCGAGCCAGACAATAGCCAGCTTCTCCACAGAGATCTTTTCTCTCTTCCGACAACAACCAAGTTCCCTTTAGAGGAACCGGCTTCGTTGTGTGGTTTTATCAGAGCTCGGTTTTTCTCTTCCCACCTCTTCTGCCTTTCTTTCCGGGGGATTATCGGCTCACCTCTAGCGACAGCCTCTTCAATCCTCCGCTTTCGTAGTTCGCCTCTCGAGAGCTGCTTCTTTTTTGGCTCTTCCGGCCGAACTTCGCCTTCTGACAAGAGAAGTCTGTCTTCCTCCATTGGGGTCATCTCAGACACTCTTAATTGCTCAATCGGTAGCTCTTCTGGTTAAGTTTCGCTTACCTCTTGAGTTTCAGTTTTGTTTTTATTTTCTTTTTCATTCTCCATTCTGTTCCCACGAGAACCAGGTGTTTGCAGTCCATCTTCCCAGTGACCCGATTAGGAAGATAAGGGTAATTACGACTGGGTGTTCCCTGGTTCCCAGAAGGCTCCGTTGAAGACACTGAATATACCCCCAGTGCCACGACTCTCAGCACGGGTCGCATAACACCTTAGTCTGGGGTTGTTGGTAAAGTAGGGGAGGGAACATCAGGAAAGGAAGGGATAGGTAACTGCTCTCAATTTCAGGGCCAAACCAAGAGGGGGGAAAGGTTTTCTACCCTTGTCACTGGAATAGTGATAAGGGAAGGTGGCTTCCTCCCCTTGCCCTGCCACTCCCTTAGAAGTTGCAGCACACGACGAGGATGGTACATCACCCACGATCCCATCTGGGACAGTGGCTGATGCCGATGAGGATGCCAGTCCCCCACGGTTAATTTCTAGGCATTGTTGTCTAATCAAATCCTGAAAAAAAAAACAAACCAATGTAAAAATACGTCAAAATGCAGTCTTATAGGGTAACATTGGGACAGTCCCAAAGTTACCCCGTCGAAAGCTGAAAAAATGATGAGGGGAAATATAACCTTGCTGTCACACAGGTGCCGTTAGCAAAGGTGCTGTAAAGTGCCATCAGGTAACAGCACTGTACAGGCCAACATAAAGAACGAGTTTGCAGCCTAAACTATTGTAGTGTATCCACCAGGGAAGCCTGCAAACTAAAATTTACCCGCTGTCTAAAAATTACCCCCCCCCCCCCAGTCCAAAAGTTACCCCGTCCTGCGGTAATAAAGTTTAGCTTTTATTTAGTTTATCGTTTCTTTTCGAGGCCACTGGGTTGCTTGACGTACGTTGGCACCAGCGTTCCTTAGTTTGAGCTCTATTCGAGTTACGCGCGATTTCGAGCGAACTAGTGTTCGCATTTAGTTTTTATTAAGTTTATCGTTTCTTTTCGAGGCCGCTGGGTCGCTTCACGTACGTTGGCACCAACGTTCCTTAGTTACGAGCTCAAGTCGAGCTAGGCGCGATTTCGAGCAAACTAGTGTTCTCATGTTCTCATTTAGCTTATCGTTTCTTTTCGAGGCCGCTGGGTCGCTTGACGTACATTGGCACCAGCGTTCTTTATTTTCGAGCTTGAGTTGAACTAGCAACTACCGTGTTAGGGAATGTTTAGGTAGGAGAACAGTCATCCTAACGCAAATGCTGACGCCTTGCCTTTATTTCCTCTCATTTCCGAGTCGGCGATGATGAAAGCCTGTTGATCCGTTGATCATCCGTGCTGTATTTGCTTCGGCTTTTGATTTTACATTAATTCGGGTCTGAACTGAACTTGGAAACTACCTCTCCCTTAGTCAGTAATGAGGAAAAACGAAATAACAAGTACTGGAAAGTATCCCCATTTCTCAATGCAGTTAGGGATGCATGTCTTGAAAACCCAAGATCAGTTGATACAGCAATTGATGAGCAAATGGTCCCTTTTTGGGGCAGCATAAAAATGAGGCATCACATCAAAGGAAAACCAAACCCGTGTTGCCTCAAGAACTTTGTGGCATGTGCTCCTGATGGGTTGCCCTTGGATTTTTTTTATATGAGGGCAAAGGTGATACAATTTTATCTCCTGATGACTTGTACAATCCAGATTTGGATATAGGTGGAAAAGTAATAGTAATACTATCTATGAACTTACGGCAAGGAACATACATTTACATGGATCAATTCAATTCCATTACTAGATGAACTTCACTTGTTAGGTTTTCAGGCCACTGGCACCCTGCAATTCAATCGTATTCCTTGTGAAACTCCTCTTTACACTGGTGCAGAGGTACGTCGAGGTGGCAGAGGTTTCATCAGTCAAGTTGTGCAAGATGATGGTCAAGTTACAATCATGAAGTGGTTTGATAACAAACCAGTCGTCTTAGCATCAACTATTCATGGAGCTGAGCCAAAGGATATGTGTAAGCGATGGAGTAAATCTGAGGGTCGATACATTCAAATAGATAGGCCTAGCGCTGTAAACATTACAACGACAAAATGGGCGGTGTGGACTTGCTCGATCGAATCATATCATATTACCGTATCTGTGCAAGGACGAAGAAGTGGACGGTAAGACTGGTGTTCACATGATTGATTTTGTAATAGCAGTTGGCTGGATCCAAAACAGGAGGTCTGAAGCTGGAGGAGAAACTCCAAAAAAGATCAAATGGATCAACTAATGTACAAAACAGACCTAGCAGATCACCTGCTCCTTGCAACTAAGGAAAATGAGGAAGATGGTGTCGAAGAGCTTCCCATTCCAGCAACCAAAAGAAAGAAGAAGACTCGACTTCCTTCAGATGTCAGAAGGACTACTGGTGTCAAACACATGCCAGAGTTGGTTCATAGAAGCACTACAAGACACCGATGCAGACTTCAGGGCTGTAAATCCACGAATACCCGTTTTTATACTACTTGTAAAGTACATTTGTGTATTACATTGTCAAGAAACTGCTACAAACTATTCCATGAGCAGTAAGATGAGAACAATCCATTATGTGTTGCATTTTATTGTGTTTTGTAATAGGTTAGTAAACATTTCAAGAATTTCAATGTTAAATTTTGCATAAGGCTAAGGCTCATTGTATCAATATTGACACAACTTTAATTTCTTATTTATAATCAAAAATAAAATTTGAAAAAAATGCAGTGGTTTTTAAATTTATTTTATGCACAAAAAACCATACAGGGTATACTGTCAACAAATATTTTAGTATAGTAATTGGTATGAGGAGGCTAACAAATTAAATGAATCGTAAGCTCATACAAAGAAATTCTGCGGTATCCGGAGAAGATTATGGATAAGGTAACTTTTGTAAAATTTAATTTAATTTTTCTTAAATATTCTCTGTACTGAAGACTTTGGAACACCAGTTTCCTTTCCAGTTCAACCTTCCTTAGTGGTTTCGGTTTACCTGGAGAGCGG
Source organism: Homalodisca vitripennis (assembly GCF_021130785.1). Taxonomy (NCBI): domain Eukaryota; kingdom Metazoa; phylum Arthropoda; class Insecta; order Hemiptera; family Cicadellidae; genus Homalodisca; species Homalodisca vitripennis. The sequence goes on along the minus strand of NC_060209.1, from coordinate 196,014,597 downwards.
AGCGATGCGCAGACTAGTACTTCTCTTTCCTCATTTGATCCTCTAGAGTGTTTGTTTACGAAACTTCCAGTTTCTAACAAAATATTTTTCAACTTAGTTATTATTGGATTGCTAGGTGGTTGAACTCCTGGGTAGGCAACCTGAAATTATCTAATTACTTCTGTAATGTTGCCAAAAGCAATAGCCCACGCACAGCACCTCACTTTTGTTCAACATTAAAAGCCATTTCTCGAACTTTAATATTAGTAAAACTGTAATGAAGGAGGTTAGATTATGTTTTTATAGCACAAGCAATATTCTTCAATAAAACAGCTGTTTTCAACAATGAGCGTTATTAAACGGCTGTTCTTTAAAACTGCAACGCAGTAATCAAATCAGGTAATTCAAGAAATGAACTTTTTACAGGAGCAAAATGGTAAAATTTTCAATATGTCACCATTTTGTTTCTACAATTTTAGGGAGTTTTTTATTTTTACAGAATATTTTAAAACCTACTTTATTAATTGTGTAGACTTTGAAAATGTTCGGGGAATCATTGGGCAAGCACTCGTAATATAAAATCAAACGTTTAAACCTCTTCGTAGGACACTCTGTATGTATGCGTATATATGTACGAGGCACGTCCAGAAAGTAAGTCTACTGGTACTCTCACAGCTGCAGGGAATACATTTTTGACATGTAGGCAATACTGCAGCGTAGCCTGAATCCTCCCCTTCAAAACGAGACCAATCCGAGGTTAGAGTGTTGAAAACTCCTGACACAGTAGCGTCTATCACGAAAAATGTCAATTGTATCTCCCGCCATATATATATATATATATATATATATATATATATATATATATATATATTTATTTATTTATTTACTACAATTTTACAAATATTCATTAAATAAATACATTTGTAAACCATAAAGACAAAAATGAATATTTATTTCACGTTGTGTAAAAACAAAATATGATTGAGGTTCTTAGCTTCAATCTATTTCTATGACCATTGGCGAAAAAACCTGCAGTAGAAAAGTATCTTTTAGACGGGACTAAAGTAGCAGGTAAACAAATATATATTTTTTCTGAAATTCATAAGTCATTGCTATGACATGTTTGTATGAGGCACAAAAAGGCAAAGGATTTATCCACCTTTTTGGCAGGCCAATTCCAAATAACCAAGAAACAATGAATTACGGAAAGGAAGCAAGTCAAGTCTTGACTTAAGTGTGTTAGAAATACTCAACGCATATAAAGTATATTTGTATATACATTTCGAATTCAGTGAATTCATCATCAGTTGCTTTATAAGGTCGTGTTTAAGAACATACGAAACATATTACCTAATCTAACTTAACCTAAACTAACGCATCGTTACTTAACATATGTATCATGTATCATACCTGATAACATAACCTATGTATCATAACCTAACCCGCCACATCACAATGCTGAATAATCTTTTGTTACCTGACTTCCCCACCTTGCAATTTTTACTTTGACCAACTCGAGTTAGCTATACTTCATGATCAAAGTTTTTTTCTAATACTATTACGTTTTACAGGGTGGCCACTCAATACCTCTTTTGAAATTCCCGATTTTTTCCCGGTCGAAAATTTCCGATTATTCAGTCTATTTTCAAACCAAATAGATAATATTGTAGTACTGTATTTAACCCTTACGACAAGTGCAACGAAAACGTTTTATCGTCACTAGCAGTATTTGCAAGATGTCACAAAGCTGCGGTGCTCTAGCATTTCGTCGCTAGCGATATGCGAGAAAGTCGGTGACGATTTATCGCTATCACCTATTTTAAGCTCTTTAGTTTTTATATCTGTGTCTTTCGATGTGTCGACATAACGTTGTGTATACCTAATAACGTTCCTTTTTGTGATGTTTAGAAAATACATGTATCCAATTCGGAAATACAAAGATAACAAATAAATACCAACACAACGCTACCGTGGGGCAGCCTGCAGCCCGGTATTGCGGGTCAGAGGTCTAGCGGTGGACGAACTTTCGGTACGAGACAATGATTTAGCCGGTACAAAAGGTCGGTTCAGTACAATCAACAAATGAACCAAATACTTTCACCTGAACTTTACTTAATTAATTTATCTTTTATGGGGGAGAGGGAAGCCTAAGAATACCACGTTACTTCAAAGGAATTTGCAGAGAAGCAGGGAAATGAATATATTTAAAATTCCAAGTCATTTTTCCTTTTCAAGTAATAGAAATGGTAGGTTATAAAATGAGCTTCCAGAATATATTACTTTACGTAAACAAGAATGGATGTATATTTATATAGAATATATTTATTTACAACTGCGCCAAGTACGAAGTACGGATAAAATACGAATTAGCGATCGTCTGTTTACTATCGAGGAGCTAAAGTCCGCGCATACAACTAGCAGACACGCTAGCGTTGAAAGATATAGACACAGAGAACACTAACTTCAATTATAATATTATTTATAAATTACGTTTTTCTGTTGCTATAATTTCTAGTTTCTAGTTAAAGTTCTAGTCAGTTACATTACAGTCAAGGACTACGAAACAACAAGACATAAAGATCCTCATGCACGTTGGACTATTTGGTTTGAACAGTTCGAATCGTCCGAACGATCGTCACATGTGCGTAGAAGTCGTTCCGGTAAATAGTTGACCGGAGAACTGACAGGATTTCTGACGACGAAAACTGATGAGCGTGGCTGATGAGATCATCTGGCCGTCTGCCGCTTGTAGACCACTGGCAACAACATTAACTTGTGTTTACTCTGGCAAGTAAACTTGCGAGAGAACTTGCACAACTACTGTAGCATAATGTGAACAAGATGAGCAATTTTACTCACGAGAACTGTCACAAGTACCTGCCACAGTTGTATCGCTGGTTGTTCCGGGAGATCAAGACGAAGTCTGTTCACACACGACAGTGAAGTCTCCGCGATGTTTACAACTTAAAATTTTAATAGCCGACACTGTTCTCCAGTTCTTGTCACCAACTGTCCGGCACTGGTTGCGGCAATGCTCGCGAGAGCTCTTGCGCCCGTTTAGAATAACGATATTTAGTTGGACACACATTTTTTGCCGGTGTAAACGCAGTTCAGTCGAGATTTGGATGTGACCGTTATATCAAAACATAACATCACTTCCTTTGTTTTGACCTGTGTAATTTGATGACAATCGGAGCGTGTGTGAGGAGCAATCGTTCATAGACCAACCGAGGCCTCGGCCGCGACACTATATATAGCGGTTAGCGGTGAGCGCTAGATTGGGCGGGGACAAGTTTAATGTTTGTGTTGTACATATGGGGAACACCCGACACAAGCCATGGCAGACGTGAGCGGCAGGGCAGTACCACACGATGGCGCTTATCCGCCGCCAATTCTTAACATTAAATGTTTCTCCTGCCGCTCAATCCTCAGCTCATTCTGTTTTTGCTGTGCACCAGGACGCAAAGGCCCCCTTCTCGACGTTACTCGTTGTAACTAACCCACTTATTTCTTACCCAAAAGGTATCTTATTAAGCTTTGTATAGATCCAACTGACATTCTGGTGTACTAAAAAACCCGGGCTGCACCTCTTATTAAACCGTCATAACATTTTACATTTTAGGCCTGTGCTATCTATCTAACACACGTCTTTCCACAACACTATTTTCTCTAAAGAATAAGAGTTGGATAACTTCGTCCGGAGAACCCACTTAGGCGACAGAATAATACTTAAGTACAAAAAACCCATTTGTATCGTGGTTACTACCGCTCTCCCGCTTTACCTCTTAAAGCGTACCACTCGTTTAGTGCCGGTCAAAAACGATCGGTCGGCCGATTTTAATTGTCCAATGCATTATTACGTTTTTTTTTTTGGGGGGGGGGGGGCGGAGGCTTGCCACGGCACAGGAGTAAAACTAATCAAGATATACTCACTACACTAGTAGAGGTAACCTTAGAGCAACCGGCGTCAGATGTAGCTCACGAACATATGTCGATCTTCATTCACAATTTCACGAGCCACGTCGCGTAAATTACGATGTTTCGTGATTAGTCAGTTCTTGATTCAAGAAGCTGCAAAATTATGCCTTGATTTTATAAGTTCTTGGAGGCGGAAAAATTATTTTTAAAATTTTCTCGGTTCTCAGAAAAATTCCCGGCCTATTCCCATTTTTCCCGGTCCGTTAAATTCCCGGTTATTCCCGGTCCGTTAAATTCTCGACTTATTCCCGGTTCCCGGTCCGTTAAATTCCCGGTTGGGTGGCCACCCTGGTTTTATCAAAATACCTTCAGTTGTAATAAATACACAATGAGTGATTAATCACAATGGCTGTAGCGTATACAATGTTCTGTACTTTCGAATAATGGTGGTAAGAAGGACAATCCACCAACCATGATCTTTCACTTTCCGGAGAACTCCTGAACTTTTCCCAAACATTGACATAGCTGTTCCTATGTAGGCTATTAGCCTAACTAGCGATTGCTTTGTATGTAGTCAGCTGTATCTAACTTCTCAGTGGAACGTTCTTTCAAAGTCTTAAACAGAATAGTCTGTCTTAGATCTAGATTGATCGAAGATAAACTAAATCCATTAGTCGTTCTTTTTCAATTACATTTTTAGTAAATTATGATTATTATTATTTAAATAATTCAGCATTTGTGACATGTACTGCTTAAAGATCGTTCTCAAGAAAGTAACAGGTCAAACACTTTTTAAGGAACAAAATGGGGCCTTACTCTTTATCCACCACGGGAAAATATCAGTTGCCTGGACGCCGCATATTTTTTCCTTGCTACGTTCTTGTCAGATTGGACACGTTGATATGCTGAATAGAGTTCAGCTCCGTTTTACCAGGATACTTGGAACCTTACTTACTAACTCCTGTGTCTGATGAACTCCTGTTGAGACTTGTCTACTGTCAACTTTGTCTACGGACTACTGGATTGTCATGGTCTCCTAAACAACGTTGATTTTGCAGTTCCAAGAGGTACTCGATTAAAGTCTATTTTCCGACGGGAGTTTCGACCCACGAAACTACTATTCCTACTACACTGGAATCACTGTATTTAATGTCAAACTTATGTACGCTTCTAATCTTGTAAGAATATATATATGTGTGTGTGTGTGTGTGTGTATATATGTGTGTGTGTGTGTGTGTATATATATATGTTTGTATGTCACTATAGAGTCAGAAACTAATTCACCGATCATTATACAATTTTTTTATGCATATGTATTTATACACGTAGAAAGGTTTATATGCTTTGCCCATTGATGTAACGCACCACCAGGCAGCGTTGCAAGACAAAAGTTTTCAAAGTGCCTGCATATTATAAACTGCAATTACGATACAGTTACGTATATTAAATAACCAAACACTATTTGAAGGCGCTAAGTTTTTTATGTATATTTGTCTTTAAAATAAATTTCTGGTTGAACCTAAAGCTTGAGTGTTAGATCACATTATACCAAAGTACATGTACGTGTACAATGGCTATAAACATACACTTTTGACAGATTTTCTTGATCGTGGCAACAAGATAAACTCTACATCGGCATTGGAAATATAATTCACTTGAACCAGAAGTCCTCAGAAACGGGTACAAATTACGAAAAGCGTGCTAAGCTGCGGGAAATAGCTAGTTAATTATATATAAAACGGTGTAGCCATTTGAGTCGTAATAAATAAATGAATGATTATTCTTCCAAATATTCATAATATATAAGAATAATATTTATAAATTTAGGGCATTATTGAAGTGTGCTTTAGTAGGTCGTAAACAGTTTGGAGTGCTAAGTTGGTGGCCGGGTAATCACTCCTGTATTAGTGTACATCGACAGAAAGAATAGTCACCTAGTGACCTAGTGACAAACCGGTAAGCTGTCAGCTGTGCTACTCATTCATTGTTGTGTCAAGGTCACTTATAACCCCCCCTCAACACGTGATCGATGCCTCCCCCTCATCACGCTTCACATTCCACCACTCAGTTGGTCTGTCAGTCGTCACCCAATCTGACCTCAAGGCAAGGCGACTCGCGTCGTTGCCATTGTCTGCCCTTTCTTCCACTCTCTCTTCCAGTCTAATGAAAATTCCTCAACTTCAATTTCAGCCAGATTCTCCCCCAACACGTGGGGATGTGCTGGAATCTACAGTTTACACAGCGGTTTAAATTTCAGTGGCGCGACTTGGCAAGAACACCTAGTGCACTTCTAGTGTGCAGCCAAAACATAATATAGAACAATCAAGTACTAAAAATGTATATTTGGTTATGAACAACCTCTACCCCTCGAACTGGTGGTGTCTGCTCCTGTAAGGGAATCCCTTTTTACCTGTTTGTAAGATTTACATTGAACTGTTACACACCTCTCAAAATTCCTCAAACATACAACTTATTATATATCATTAGCTGTTTACCGCGGCGTTGCACGCTTTTCATAAGCTTTGACGGTGTATGAGCACTTCTGGTTCAAATGAATTATATTTTTAACGCCGATGTAGAGTTTGCCTTGTTACCACGATCAAGAAAATCTGTCAAAAGTGTATGTTTATAGCCATAGTACACGTACACGAACTTTATTATAATGTGGTCTAACACTTTAGGTTCAACCAGAACTTTATTTTTAATATAAATATACATAAAAACTTAGCGCCATCAAACAGTGCTTTGCTATTTAATATACGTAAATATCTCATAATTGCAGTAGTAATGTTGTATGTAGTAATTTTGAAAACTTTTATCTTACACTTGGAACACTGACAACCGGCGTTGGAAAATGGGAAAATTGGCATGAGTGAATGTGGTGCGACTGAAATTTCTGCATGTTTGACTGGTCTCAATGTGGAGTGATTGTTCCAAATTATAGAAAACATGACTATTGCTATACATTTTTTTGTAATGTTCTGGCAAAATAAAAATGACTTGATTTGATCTTTAACAGTTCCGCTTGGTGGTGAGTTACATCAATGGGCATAGCATATAAAACTTCTACGTGGAAAAACACACATACATACATACACATTTTCATAGTGGTCAGTCAATTAGTTTCTGAATCTATAAAGGACATACAAAGATTCATTTATATATATTCCACCGCCACCAGGCGGTGTTGCAGGAGATAAACGTTTTCAAAGCACCTGTACATTATAAACGTCAATGACGAGACAGTTACGTGTATTAAATAGCAAAACAGTATTTAAAGGTGGCAAGTTCTAATTAAATTAATCTTAAAAATAATTTAGTGGTTGAACTTAAAGCTTGAGCGTTAAATCACTTTGTATACATGTACGTGTACAATGCCTATAACATACAATTTTGACAGAGTTTCTTGATTGTGGCAACAAGGTAAACTCTACATCGGCGTTGAAATTATAATTCATTTGAACCAGAAGTGTTCATACACGAGCAAAGCTTACGAAAAAGCGCGCAACGCCGCGAGAAACAGCTAGTGATATATAATAAGTTGTATATTTCATGAATTTCGAGATGTATGTAACGGTTTAATGTAAAGCTTACAAACAGCTGAAAAAAGGGTGCCAGTACAGAAGCAGATACCACCAGTTCGAGGGTTAGAGGTTGTTCATAACACAATATCCACTTTTAGTACTTGATTAATCTATATTTTAACTGTACACTAGAAATGCTCAAAGTTTTCAAGACGACTTTCAGTCGCGCCGCTAAACTTTAAACCGCTGTGTAAGCTGTAGATGCCAGCACACCCCCAAGTTGGGGGGAAAGGGGCAGAATCTGTCTGAAATTGGAGTTGTGGAATTTTCATTAGACTGGGAGAGAGAGTGGAAGAAAGGGCAGACAATGGCAACTACGTGAGTCGGCTTGCCTTGAGGTCAGATTGAGTGACGACTGACAGACCAACTGTGTGGTGGAATGAGAAGCGTAGGGAGGGGGAGGCATCGATCACAGGGTGAGGGTAGGGTTATAAGTGACCTTGACGCAACAATGAATAAATAGCCCAGGTGACAGCTGACTGGTATGATACTAGGTCAATAGGTGACTATTCTTTTTGTCAGTGTACACTGATACAGGAGTGATTACCCAGCCATCATCCTAGCGCTCTAAACTGTTTACGACCTAAAGGACACTTCAATAATGCCCTAAAGTTAGAAACATTTTTTTTTATATAGCATGAACATTTGAAAGGCTCCGGGGAAGAAAGGTAATTTTCTTATTTACTACGGTTACATTATTTTATAACATTAACTAGCTGTTTCCCGCGGCTTGACAAAGGTTCTTGTAGGCTTTTATCGTGTATGAGAACTTCTGGTTCAAGTGAATTGTATATCCAAAGCAGATGTTGCGACAATCAAGAAAATTTGTCAAAAGTGTATATGTATATTCATACGTAAATGTACTTTATTATAATGTGGTCTAACAGTCAAGCTTTAGGTTTAAACAGAAATTTATTTTCAAGACAAATATACATCAACTCTTAGTGCCTTCAAATAGTGCTTGGCTATTTATTATACGTAACTGTATCGTAATTGCAGTTTATAATGACCAGGCGCTTTGAAAACTTTTATCTCGTGCAACGGTGCCTGGTGGCGGTGCAATATACGTAAATAAAATAATGTGTGTATGTACTTTATAGATCTAGAAACGAATTTACCGATCATTATAAAAATATGTATGCATATGTATTTTTCCACGTAGAAGGTTTATATGCAATGCCCATTGATTGATGTAACTCACCACCAAGCGGCACTGTGAACGATAATAGTTTTCAAAGTACAGCCACATTTCAAACTACGAGATATTTACGTATATTAAATAGCCAAGCACTATTTGAAGTCACTAAGTTTTAATGTACTTTATTATAATGTGGCCTAATACTCAAGTTTTAGGTTCAGCCGGAAATTTATTTTAAAGACAATATACATCACAGGGTAATCACTCCTGCATTAGTCTACACAGGCAGAAAGAGTAGTCACCTAGTATCATACCAGTAAGCTGTCAGCTGTGCTACTCATTCATTGTTGTGTCAAGGTCACTTACAACCCCCCTCAGCACGTGATCGATGCCTCCCCCTCCCCATGCTTCACATTCCACCACAGTTGGTCTGTCAGTCGTCACCCAATCTGACCTCAAGGCAAGCCGACTCGCGTCGTTGCCATTGTCTGCCCTTTCTTCCACTCTCTCCCAACTCCCAGTCTAATGAAAATTCCTCAACTTCAATTTCAGCCAGATTCTGCCCCCTTCCCACCCCTCCCAAACTTGGGGGTGTGCTGGCATCTACAGTTTACACAAAAGTGTACTACGGGAAAATATCAGTTATCTGGACGCCGCATATTTTTTTCTGGCTACGTTCTTGTCAGATTGGCCATGTTGATATGCTGAATAGAGTTCAGCTCCGTTTTATCAGGATACTTGGAACCTGTCTTGAATATTCTTACTTACTAACTCCTGTGTCTGATGAACTCCTGTTGAGACTTGTCTACTGTCTACTTTGTCTACGGACTACTGGATCGTCCTGACCTCCTAAACAACCTTGATTTTACAGTTCCCAGAGGTACTTGATTAAAGTCTATTTTTCGACGAGAGTTTCGACCCACGAAACTACTATTCCTACAACACTGGAATTCCTGAATTTAATATCAAACTGTTAATTGTAAGCTTATCACCTGGTAAGTATATGTATATTTATCTTTAAAAAGAATTTTCGGTTGAACCTAATATTAGACCACATTATAATAAAGTACATCAAAACTTAGCGCCTTCGAATAGTGCTTGGCTATTTAATATACGTAGCTATCTCGTAATTGCAGTTTGTAAAGTGCAGGCGATTTGAAAAACTTTGTTTTTTTTAAGCGCTGCCTGGTGGCGAATTACGATTACATCACTGGGCATAGCATATAAAACTTCTGTGTGGAGAAATACATGAACATACAAATGTTCATAATAATTGGTCAAACAGTTTATGGTTCTATAAAGGACATACATACAAACATTCATTTATATATAGATTGTTTTTAGAATATTCCAAATAACAATAAATTATCTTCATTGTTGTTTTCTTATTTAAAAAAAGATTACGATATTTCAATGTGCTTGACATGAATTTGTTTTGAATTTTTATAACTTTGCACTATCTGTTTGCATACATGAGTAAAATATTTACATAAATTCCAAATTATACGTACAAAAGAAGACACATGTTTTACGTAAAAAATATAAATAGTTTTAGCGCTTTTGCTTAGAATATGTTTGCCTTTTTTAGCAATTTTTAAACTTTTGCACAAAATCCACTAACATTGTATTTTCATTGTTTTTGGATAATTGCTTTACAACACTGAAATTCAACCTACATGACTATATGACCTATATGATAGTTTTCAGAAAAACTCAAGTAATATTAATACTCAATTATTATTTTTACTATAGCTTTTTAATTAACAAAAATTAATCTTGAACAAGCCAGATAAGGAAGCTGCTTACAATGCAGCTAATAGTTCTCCCAAATCACTCGATTTGTTCCTAAAATTGAGTGTATCTTCATCAACCATATTTCTAATAATCAACATAAAACAAAGACAAAATAAATCAGTTAGGCAGACACAAAAACACAACGACAGCAGACTAACTTTAAGACAGTCGGTCCGGTCTGCTGGTAACAGTCGAAGTACTTGCTCGAACCGTTTCTTCTAACGATACAAAGAGGAATAACGTTTAAGTTATTAATAAACAATATAAAGGTTTTTATATTTTGGGCGGGTAGATGTTGGCAGCCTGTGGCGGCCCTGTTGTTTTGGTGTCAGCTGTTTCATTATTGTATTGCTGTTCAGCGAGTGCTGCCATTTTATGACAAGTTATTTAATCATGACAAGTTACACGGTTGAGCAGCACATCCAGATGATTCAACTTTATTATCAAAATGAGTGTTCACTAGTTAAAACGTTAAGTGCGTTGCGACTATTTTACGGCAGATGCTGAGTCCCTTAAATGTCAACCCTTCAACGTTTGGTAGCTAAATTCGAGAAGACCGGTTCGGTAAACAACCAGCCTACACTCATACGTCAAAGGAAGAGCAGATTTATCGAGAACGTCGCCGTTGTCCGTGAAGGTGTACAGAGGAATCCGAGGGAGTCAATTCCTCGCCGTGCACAAGAACTCGGCCTTTCGCAAACTTCAACTTGGTGAATTTTGCTTCTGGGTTTAGGCCTGCATCCGTACAAAATCCAAGATCAAAGACCCAGGAGATCAAAGTTTATGAACATTAGCAACGCGGTTTGTTCGCCGAGTGGGCTTTGGAGCGTTTGGAAGAGGACCCTGATATCGGCCGAAAAATTATCTTCAGCGAAGAACCACATTTCTGGGTGAATGGCTATGTTAACAAGCATAACTGCCGTATATGGGACAACGCCAAGTCAAGTCAAGTCACTGTGACTATGGGGGGTTATTCCCCCACTTCTTTCAAGGCTTCTGCCGCTGGGCTTTTGCCTTGTGTCGGCAAGGGTCAAAGCCCTAGTAGCTTTCGCTACCTGTCAGTGTTGTAGTTGTAGTAGTGGAGTGTAGTCTAGTGTCTAGACGGATGTGTTCCCACGGCGAGGATTCTGCTGCTTCTTCGAGGGTTGATGTGAGTCCATCAACCCACATGAGGTTCACCAGGTAGCGATGCACCCACAAAAAGTTACTGTTTGGTGCGGATTTTGGGCTGGCGGTGTGATTGGTCCGTATTTGTTTGAAAACAACGTTGGTGAGGCCGTCACTGCCAACGATAATAACGGATTTATTTTGTCCCAAATTGAACGATATGGACGTAAACGAGATGTGATTTCTGCAGGACGGCGCTTCGTGCCACGCAGCGAACGACACCATGAACATTTTGCATGAACGATTTGAGGGTATGGTTCTCTCTCGCAGAGGTGACGTGAATTGGCCACCAAGATCGTGCGATTTGACGCCCCTAGACTTTTTTATGGAGTTTTTTGAATTCGTAGGTCTATGCAAATAGGCCTCAATCAACGGATGAACTTAAGATCAACATAACGTAGGCCATCGCTCAAATTTAGCCGGATTTATGCGAGTAATTGAAAATTGGACCACTCGAATCCCTAATATTGTGAGAAACCGCGGTGGACATTTGAACATTGTCATATTCTATCCATAATGGCATACATGGGCCTTTCATATGAAAAATACATTTTGTTAAAATATCACACATAGCTTGTTTTATTTCATGTCAACATCCCAAAATGAAAACCTCTTTACTTTAATCGATGGATCGATTATTCTACCATCGATTGATACTCGGTTTGATACGGCATTTGCCAGTTAGAGGGAGTAATCAAATGTAAAGTATTTAAAATATAACTTTATTTCTTGAATTCGACTTTCGAAGAAATGCTGAAAATTTACAGTATAAATCCTGTGCGCTAGGAGTGGTAGTTGATAAAATTAAAGTGCAAAATATTTGGGAAATTTAGGGCTGCCAAATGTTTTTGTGTTCCGTACGCAGTCGGTTTTTGAAAGAACCAAAAAAATCAACTAAGAGATTGGAATTAAATACTCCTATCGACGTATTGCAGTGTTTTGAACGTAGTATTAATGTATAAAATTACCACAATTTATTAAAATAACATTAACGAACTAACAATATATTAAAATTATGCGAGAATATGAGCAGCTGTTAAAAATTTTTATTTGTTGTATAATTCACAATTCATAATAAATTGAATTTTTTTTTAACTGTTCTTTATTTGTTAAATATTTTTTGTTCCTAAATATAGTAATCGATTTAGAAATAATTTAAATCAAAGTATAGGAATTATGAAACTAGTTTTAGTCACAGAAAGCTAGGTTAAGTGAGTGAGATATTTTTTTACACACATTTCCCTGTCTACGGAAATTTGTAACCGTAACGTTCCGTACGTGATTACATGGTTGTCACCTCGCGTTTGGTGGGATGTAGAAAATATACATCTTACTACAGTTTTTCTCGGTGCAGTTATTACAGGTTAATAGGTTCCACGGTGTGGTGTACTCTTCAATCAGATTCACGCCCCCCCCCAAGACAAATCCTAGTTACGCCATTGGGCCATTAGGTTTCTCCGTGCAATTGTTAAAGATCATGTGATGAATCCTTGCTACAATAAATGGCTAGTACACGAAATCTCGGGGCAGTCGTTAAAGGGTCCAATGGATAATAATGGATTAAAGGACATCCAATGGAGGATGCCCTACAAGGAGTTAGGCAAAAGATGTTAACATAAGCATAGCTCAAGAGGCACATTATTTTAAACAAACTATATTTGATGTGAAGAGTAAATAACTACCTTAAAAACTATTTCTTAAATCCAGTATTCATTTACTAAGTTTAATTTTCGCCAAGACAAGAGTATAAACCACCTAGAACAAGACCTACATTGTAAAAGTTTCAAACATTAAGCATACGTAATTTACTTCTCATTTAACGAATTCGATTATGAATTTAAATGGATCTCAATAATTGAAGGATCCAAGTTTTTGAATCTCAGTTATCTGGCATCTGCCATTAAGATATGAAACCATCCATCTCAAAGCTGCAATCATTATATGAAAAACAACTTTTTCTAACTAATATTTTGAAGCAATAAAAAATCAAAAGCAAACTAATATTGGCGAATCACTCCACTACAGCTTACCCAGACTCCATTAAATCTATAATGTTATTTATGAACCAATGAAAGTAAATTTATTCGATTAAAACATCCTGAAACCTTACTGCCGCTCTCTCATGAGTTTATTTTTTACAGACAAGCAGTCGTTAGCCACAGGCTACCTTTGCAATTAATTTTAAAACTATTTACAGGCAATAGAGACAAAGTTCAAAACTTTTTATTTATAGACTAAGAGATGAAAATTAAGTGTCCTGCAATTTTCTGGACTTTTTGTAATTAACATTTCATTGTTTCTCGAACAATTTCGAGATACAGATTACGTGTAAATCCCATAAGCCATTTTCGATGGCCAAGAACTGGAGAAGAAATGCTGAAGTAATTCAAATTTAGTTAGAAATATATCTTATAAATACATAATTTAAGTTAATGAGTCAGCTTGGTATCTACAATTATTTCAAACTAAATTTATTATTAATTTTCGCAAAATTCCCAATTTTTACATTTAGTTATTTTTTCCAATTTAATTAACATCTTATATCCTTTAAATGTAAATTCTCCTTCATCGTTTAACTATTTTAAGAACTCCATGTATTAAGGATTCTTTTACCAACATATCAACAATATATTAACAACATTGTAATCGGAATACTTTAATTAAAGAAAACAGATAAAAATTGCAAAAGCACAAGGTTTTTTTTAGTTCCTAACTTCTTTACTCTAAAATTACTACAAATCGCCAAATATTTCAGGTTTAAAATCATATTCAAACATAAAATAAAAAAATTCAAACAATTAAAAATCAGGGGTAATATATTTTCATATTGAAAATGCTCACTTATACCAACAAATGTAATGAAACATTTATAAAATATAATATTGATATTTTCGGAATTATCATAAGATAATCTAAATTTATCATTCTTAGAGTTGAATTCTTTAACAAATGTTATCTGATTCTAGTTTAGGTATTGTACTTTTGTAAGTAAACTGTTAAATTTTTTAAATGTATTTAGAATTTTTGTTTAGGTTTCTCACTCAATGGTAAATTACATTTTCGCAAACCTAATATAATCTATCAATAATTCCCTTTTTAAACATTTGTAATAATTACTTCCATTTACGTAGTATATTGCTTCTTTTGTAAACGAAAATAGAAATTATATAAATACATTTAAGTGAGATGTTTATGTTTATATTCTACAACTGAGATAAATATGAATGATTTAATTTTATAGTACAACTATTTAGGATATTATATTCGCGATAACACAAATTATTACGGAAGGCAAATATATTTTTCTACTGCCAAAGACGACAGTTTCAAAATTTTGGAATTAAAAAGCTTAACGTTATGTGATCCCCGTAGCTTAAACAATGCTAGCAGATGGGCGTCTGCCTCCATCATAGCTTAACGTTAAGTAAACCCCGTAGGTTAGTCAATGTTAGCAGATGGGCATCTGCATACATCATAGCTTAACGTTAAGTAAACCCCGTAGGTTAGTCAATGTTAGCAGATGGGCATCTGCATACATCATAGCTTAACGTTAAGTAAACCCCGTAGGTTAGTCAATGTTAGCAGATGGGCATCTGCATACATCATAGCTTAACGTTAAGTAAACCCGTAGGTTAGTCAATGTTAGCAGATGGGCATCTGCATACATCATAGCTTAACGTTAAGTAAACCCCGTAGGTTAGTCAATGTTAGCAGATGGGCATCTGCATACATCATAGCTTAACGTTAAGTAAACCCCGTAGGTTAGTCAATGTTAGCAGATGGGCATCTGCATACATCATAGCTTAACGTTAAGTAAACCCCGTAGGTTAGTCAATGTTAGCAGATGGGCATCTGCATACATCATAGCTTAACGTTAAGTAAACCCCGTAGGTTAGTCAATGTTAGCAGATGGGCATCTGCATACATCATAGCTTAACGGTAAGTAAACCCGTAGGTTAGTCAATGTTAGCAGATGGGCATCTGCCTACATCATAGCTTAACGTTAAGTAAACCCCGTAGGTTAGTCAATGTTAGCAGATGGGCATCTGCATACATCATAGCTTAACGTTAAGTAAACCCCGTAGGTTAGTCAATGTTAGCAGATGGGCGTCTGCATACATCATAGCTTAACGGTATGTGATACCCGTAACTTAGTCAATACCAGCAGATGGGCGTCTGCATACATCATAGCTTAACGGTATGTGATACCCGTAACTTAGTCAATACCAGCAGATGGGCGTCTGCATACATCATAGCTTAACGGTATGTGATACCCGTAACTTAGTCAATACCAGCAGATGGGCGTCTGCATACATCATAGCTTAACGGTATGTGATACCCGTAACTTAGTCAATACCAGCAGATGGGCGTCTGCATACATCATAGCTTAACGGTATGTGATACCCGTAACTTAGTCAATACCAGCAGATGGGCGTCTGCATACATCATAGCTTAACGGTATGTGATACCCGTAAATCAGTCAATACTTGCAGATAGGCGTCTGCATACATCATAGCTTAACGGTATGTGATACCCGTAACTTAGTCAATACTTGCAGATAGGCGTCTGCATACATCATAGCTTAACGGTATGTGATACCCGTAAATCAGTCAATACTTGCAGATAGGCGTCTGCATACATCATAGCTTAACGGTATGTGATACCCGTAAATTAGTCAATACTTGCAGATAGGCGTCTGCATACATCATAGCTTAACGGTATGTGATACCTGTAAATCAGTCAATACTTGCAGATAGGCGTCTGCATACATCATAGCTTAACGATATGTGATACCCGTAAATCAGTCAATACCAGCAGATAGGCGTCTGCATACATCATAGCTTAACGGTATGTGATACCTGTAAATCAGTCAATACTTGCAGATAGGCGTCTGCATACATCATAGCTTAACGGTATGTGATACCTGTAAATCAGTCAATACTTGCAGATAGGCGTCTGCATACATCATAGCTTAACGGTATGTGATACCTGTAAATCAGTCAATACTTGCAGATAGGCGTCTGCATACATCATAGCTTAACGGTATGTGATACCTGTAAATCAGTCAATACTTGCAGATAGGCGTCTGCATACATCATTGCTTAACGGTATGTGATACCTGTAAATCAGTCAATACTTGCAGATAGGCGTCTGCATACATCATAGCTTAACGATATGTGATACCCGTAAATTAGTCAATACTTGCAGATAGGCGTCTGCATACATCATAGCTTAACGATATATGTGATACCCGTAAATCAGTCAATACTTGCAGATAGGCGTCTGGATACATCATTGCTTAACGGTATGTGATACCTGTAAATCAGTCAATACTTGCAGATAGGGCGTCTGCATACATCATAGCTTAACGGTATGTGATACCTGTAAATCAGTCAATACTTGCAGATAGGCGTCTGCATACATCATAGCTTAACGGTATGTGATACCTGTAAATCAGTCAATACTTGCAGATAGGCGTCTGCATACATCATAGCTTAACGGTATGTGATACCTGTAAATCAGTCAATACTTGCAGATAGGCGTCTGCATACATCATAGCTTAACGGTATGTGATACCTGTAAATCAGTCAATACTTGCAGATAGGCGTCTGCATACATCATAGCTTAACGGTATGTGATACCTGTAAATCAGTCAATACTTGCAGATAGGCGTCGTCTGGATACATCATTGCTTAACGATATGTGATACCTGTAAATCAGTCAATACTTGCAGATAGGCGTCTGCATACATCATTGCTTAACGGTATGTGATACCTGTAAATCAGTCAATACTTGCAGATAGGCGTCTGCATACATCATTGCTTAACGGTATGTGATACCTGTAAATCAGTCAATACTTGCAGATAGGCGTCTGCATACATCATTGCTTAACGGTATGTGATACCTGTAAATCAGTCAATACTTGCAGATAGGCGTCTGCATACATCATAGCTTAACGGTATGTGATACCTGTAAATCAGTCAATACTTGCAGATAGGCGTCTGCATACATCATAGCTTAACGATATGTGATACCTGTAAATCAGTCAATACTTGCAGATAGGCGTCTGGATACATCATTGCTTAACGGTATGTGATACCTGTAAATCAGTCAATACTTGCAGATAGGCGTCTGGATACATCATTGCTTAACGGTATGTGATACCTGTAAATCAGTCAATACTTGCAGATAGGCGTCTGGATACATCATTGCTTAACGGTATGTGATACCTGTAAAATCAGTCAATACTTGCAGATAGGCGTCTGGATACATCATTGCTTAACGGTATGTGATACCTGTAAATCAGTCAATACTTGCAGATAGGCGTCTGGATACATCATTGCTTAACGATATGTGATACCTGTAAATCAGTCAATACTTGCAGATAGGCGTCTGGATACATCATTGCTTAACTATATGTGATACCTGTAAATCAGTCAATACTTGCAGATAGGCGTCTGGATACATCATAGCTTAACGATATGTAATACCCTGTAAATCAGTCAATACTTGCAGATAGGCGTCTGGATACATCATTGCTTAACGTTATGTGATACCTGTAAATCAGTCAATACTTGCAGATAGGCGTCTGCCTACATCATAGCTTAACGATATGTGATACCTATAAATCAGTCAATACTTGCAGATAGGCGTCTGGATACATCATTGCTTAACGTTATGTAAACCCCGTAAATCAGTCAATACTTGCAGATAGGCGTCTGCCTACATCATTGCTTAACGTTATGTAAACCCCGTAAATCAGTCAATACTTGCAGATAGGCGTCTGGATACATCATAGCTTAACGGTATGTGATACCCCGTAAATCAGTCAATACTTGCAGATAGGCGTCTGGATACATCATTGCTTAACTATATGTGAACCCCGTAAATCAGTCAATACTTGCAGATAGGCGTCTGGATACATCATAGCTTAACTATATGTGATACCCCGTAAATCAGTCAATACTTGCAGATAGGCGTCTGGATACATCATTGCTTAACGTTATGTAAACCCCGTAAATCAGTCAATGTTTGCAGATAGGCGTCTGGATACATCATTGCTTAACGTTATGTGAACCCCGTAAATCAGTCAATACTTGCAGATAGGCGTCTGGATACATCATAGCTTAACGGTATGTGATACCTATAAATCAGTCAATACTTGCAGATAGGCGTCTGGATACATCATTGCTTAACGATATGTGATACCTGTAAATCAGTCAATACTTGCAGATAGGCGTCTGGATACATCATAGCTTAACGATATGTGATACCTATAAATCAGTCAATACTTGCAGATAGGCGTCTGGATTCATCATTGCTTAACTATATGTGATACCTATAAATCAGTCAATACTTGCAGATAGGCGTCTGGATACATCATTGCTTAACGATATGTGATACCTGTAAATCAGTCAATACTTGCAGATAGGCGTCTGGATACATCATTGCTTAACGATATGTGATACCTGTAAATCAGTCAATACTTGCAGATAGGCGTCTGGATACATCATTGCTTAACGATATGTGATACCTGTAAATCAGTCAATACTTGCAGATAGGCGTCTGGATACATCATTGCTTAACGATATGTGATACCTATAAATCAGTCAATATTTGCAGATAGGCGTCTGGGTACATCATTGCTTAACGGTATGTGATACCTGTAAATCAGTCAATACTTGCAGATAGGCGTCTGGATACATCATAGCTTAACGATATGTGATACCTATAAATCAGTCAATACTTGCAGATAGGCGTCTGGATTCATCATTGCTTAACTATATGTGATACCTATAAATCAGTCAATACTTGCAGATAGGCGTCTGGATACATCATTGCTTAACGATATGTGATACCTGTAAATCAGTCAATACTTGCAGATAGGCTCATACATTATAGCTTAAGATATGTGATACTATGTATGATACGCCTATCTTGCAAATTGACTGTTAACGATACTTGCAGATAGTCGCTGGATTCATCATTGCTTAACTATATGTGATACTATAAATCAGTCTATACTTGCAGATAGGCGTCTGGGTACAATCAGTTAACGATATCACCTATATATCTGCAAGTATTGACTGATTTACTTGGTATCACATACCATTAAGCTATAATGTATGCCAGACGCCTATCTGCAAGTATTGACTGATTTACGGGTATCACATACCGTTAGGCTATAATGTAGGCAGACGCCTATCTGCAAGTATTGACTGATTTACGGGTATCACATACCGTTAAGCTATAATGTAGGCAGACGCCTATCTGCAAGTATTGACTGATTTACAGGTATCACATACCGTTAAGCTATGATGTATGCAGACGCCTATCTGCAAGTATTGACTGATTTACAGGTATCACATACCGTTAGGCTATAATGTAGGCAGACGCCTATCTGCAAGTATTGACTGATTTACGGGTATCACATACCGTTAAGCTATAATGTAGGCAGACGCCTATCTGCAAGTATTGACTGATTTACAGGTATCACATACCGTTAAGCAATGATGTATCCAGACGCCTATCTGCAAGTATTGACTGATTTACAGGTATCACATATCGTTAAGCTATGATGTATCCAGACGCCTATCTGCAAGTATTGACTGATTTACAGGTATCACATACCGTTAAGCTATGATGTATGCAGACGCCTATCTGCAAGTATTGACTGATTTACAGGTATCACATACCGTTAAGCTATGATGTAGGCAGACGCCTATCTGCAAGTATTGACTGATTTACAGGTATCACATACCGTTAAGCAATGATGTATCCAGACGCCTATCTGCAAGTATTGACTGATTTACGGGTATCACATACCGTTAAGCTATAATGTAGGCAGACGCCTATCTGCAAGTATTGACTGATTTACAGGTATCACATACCGTTAATCTATGATGTATGCAGACGCCTATCTGCAAGTATTGACTGATTTACAGGTATCACATACCGTTAAGCTATGATGTAGGCAGACGCCTATCTGCAAGTATTGACTGATTTACGGGTATCACATACCGTTAAGCTAATGATGTAGGCAGACGCCTATCTGCAAGTATTGACTGATTTACAGGTATCACATACCGTTAAGCTATAATGTAGGCAGACGCCTATCTGCAAGTATTGACTGATTTACAGGTATCACATACCGTTAAGCTATAATATATGCAGACGCCTATCTGCAAGTATTGACTGATTTACAGGTATCACATACCGTTAAGCTATGATGTATGCAGACGCCTATCTGCAAGTATTGACTGATTTACAGGTATCACATACCGTTAAGCTATGATGTAGGCAGACGCCTATCTGCAAGTATTGACTGATTTACAGGTATCACATACCGTTAAGCTATGATGTATGCAGACGCCTATCTGCAAGTATTGACTGATTTACAGGTATCACATATCGTTAAGCTATGATGTATGCAGACGCCTATCTGCAAGTATTGACTGATTTACAGGTATCACATACCGTTAAGCTATAATGTAGGCAGACGCCTATCTGCAAGTATTGACTGATTTACAGGTATCACATACCGTTAAGCTATAATGTAGGCAGACGCCTATCTGCAAGTATTGACTGATTTACAGGTATCACATACCGTTAAGCTATGATGTAGGCAGACGCCTATCTGCAAGTATTGACTGATTTACAGGTATCACATACCGTTAAGCTATGATGTATGCAGACGCCTATCTGCAAGTATTGACTGATTTACAGGTATCACATACCGTTAAGCTATGATGTATGCAGACGCTTATCTGCAAGTATTGACTGATTTACAGGTATCACATACCGTTAAGCTATGATGTATGTAGACGCCTATCTGCAATTATTGACTGATTTACGGGTATCACATACCGTTAAGCTGTGATGTATGCAGACGCCTATCTGCAAGTATTGACCGATTTACAGGTATCACATATAGTTAAGCAATGATGAATGCAGACGCCTATCTGCAAGTATTGACTGATTTACAGGTATCACATATCGTTAAGCTATGATGTATGCAGACGCCTATCTGCAAGTATTGACTGATTTACAGGTATCACATATCGTTAAGCAATGATGTATCCAGACGCCTATCTGCAAGTATTGACTGATTTACAGGTATCACATATCGTTAAGCTATGATGTATGCAGACGCCTATCTGCAAGTATTGACTGATTTACAGGTATCACATACCGTTAAGCTATGATGTATGCAGACGCCTATCTGCAAGTATTGACTGATTTACAGGTATCACATACGTTAAGCAATGATGTATGCAGACGCCTATCTGCAAGTATTGACTGATTTATAGGTATCACATATCGTTAAGCTATGATGTATCCAGACGCCTATCTGCAAGTATTGACTGATTTACAGGTATCACATATCGTTAAGCAATGATGTATGCAGACGCCTATCTGCAAGTATTGACTGATTTACAGGTATCACATACCGTTAAGCTATGATGTATGCAGACGCCTATCTGCAAGTATTGACTGATTTACAGTTATCACATACCGTTAAGCTATGATGTATGCAGACGCCTATCTGCAAGTATTGACTGATTTACAGGTATCACATACCGTTAAGCTATGATGTATGCAGACGCCTATCTGCAAGTATTGACTGATTTACAGGTATCACATACCGTTAAGCTATGATGTATGCAGACGCCTATCTGCAAGTATTGACTGATTTACAGGTATCACATACCGTTAAGCTATGATGTATGCAGACGCCTATCTGCAAGTATTGACTGATTTACAGGTATCACATACCGTTAAGCTATGATGTATGCAGACGCCTATCTGCAAGTATTGACTGATTTACAGGTATCACATACCGTTAAGCTATGATGTATGCAGACGCCTATCTGCAAGTATTGACTGATTTACAGGTATCACATACCGTTAAGCTATGATGTATGCAGACGCCTATCTGCAAGTATTGACTGATTTACAGGTATCACATACCGTTAAGCTATGATGTATGCAGACGCCTATCTGCAAGTATTGACTGATTTACAGGTATCACATACCGTTAAGCTATGATGTATGCAGACGCCTATCTGCAAGTATTGACTGATTTACAGGTATCACATACCGTTAAGCTATGATGTATGCAGACGCCTATCTGCAAGTATTGACTGATTTACAGGTATCACATACCGTTAAGCTATGATGTATGCAGACGCCTATCTGCAAGTATTGACTGATTTACGGGTATCACATACCGTTAAGCTATGATGTATGCAGATGCCTATCTGCAAGTATTGACTGATTTACAGGTATCACATAACGTTAAGCTATGATGTATGCAGACGCCTATCTGCTAGTATTGACTGATTTACGGGTATCACATACCGTTAAGCTATGATGTATGCAGACGCCTATCTGCAAGTATTGACTGATTTACAGGTATCACATACCGTTAAGCTATGATGTATGCAGACGCCTATCTGCAAGTATTGACTGATTTACAGGTATCACATACCGTTAAGCTATGATGTATGCAGACGCCTATCTGCAAGTATTGACTGATTTACGGGTATCACATACCGTTAAGCTATGATGTAGGCAGACGCCTATCTGCAAGTATTGACTGATTTACAGGTATCACATACCGTTAAGCTATGATGTATGCAGACGCCCATCTGCTAACATTGACTAACCTACGGGGTTTACTTAACGTTAAGCTATGATGTATGCAGACGCCTATCTGCAAACATTGACTGATTTACGGGGTTTACTTACCGTTAAGCTATGATGTATGCAGATGCCCATCTGCTAACATTGACTAACCTACGGGGTTTACTTAACGTTAAGCTATGATGTATGCAGATGCCCATCTGCTAACATTGACTAACCTACGGGGTTTACTTAACGTTAAGCTATGATGTATGCAGATGCCCATCTGCTAACATTGACTAACCTACGGGGTTTACTTAACGTTAAGCTATGATGTATGCAGATGCCCATCTGCTAACATTGACTAACCTACGGGGTTTACTTAACGTTAAGCTATGATGGAGGCAGACGCCCATCTGCTAACATCGTTTAAGCTACGGGGATCACATAACGTTAAGCTTTTTAATTCCAAAGTTTTGAAACTGTCGTCTTTGGCAGTAGAAAAATATATTTGTCTTCCATAATAATTTTTGTTATTGCGAACATAATATCCTAAATAGTTGTACTATTAAATTAAATCATATAATATATATATATATATATATATATATATATATATATATATCTCAGTTGTAGAATATAAACATAAACATCTCACTTAAATATATTTATATAATTTCTATTTTCATTTACAAAAAAAGTAATATACTACGTAAATGGAAGTAATTATTACAAATGTTTAAAAAAAGGAAATTATTGATAGATTATATTTGGTTTGTGAAAATGTAATTTACCATTGTGTGAAAAATCTAAAACAAAGAAATTTCGAAATAAATTGTAAAAAATTGGGACAATTTGCTTACAGAATTACAATATGGAAATAAGAATCAGATAAATTTTGTTATAGTATTCCAATCTAAGAGTGATAAATTTAGATTATCTTATGATATTTCCGAAAATACTAATTTTATATTTAAAGAATATATCATTATATATGTGTTGGTATAAATGATCATTTTTTATATAAAAATATATTACCTCTGCTTTTTGTTTATTCGGTTTTTTCGTATTTTTATTTTTTAATTTCTAGTTTGAATTTGATTTTTAAAACCTGAAATATTTGGTGATTTCGTAGAACGTTTAGAGAACAGAAATTAAGAAATAAAAAAATTCTGCATTTATATTTTTTAATTTGTGTTCTTTAATTTAAGTGTTCGGATTACAAAGTTGTTAATATATTGTTGATAATGTTGTTAAAGGCATCCTTAATATATGGAGTTCTTAAAATAGTTAAACGATGTAGGAAAATTTACATTTAAAGGATATAAGATGTCAAATAAATTGGAAGAAAATAATAGAATGGAAAAATTTGGAATTTTGAGAAAATTAAAGATACAATTAGTTTGAAATTATTGTAGGTACAATATTAAAGAAATGAAATAGACAATATACATTTAACGGTAGTTGGAAAAAGAAAATGAAGAAACATTATATTGAAATTTGTAGAATAGATTTTATAAGATTAATATTTGTTACAATTTAACGATGATTATCCTTTAAGATAGTAATCATTAAATTAATAAATTCTGCTCTAAACACATCTTTTTTAGACTCACATTGAATATTACCTATGTTAATATCTATTGTTTCATATAAAATTTTATTTGAATTAAAAAGCAAGATATGTTTGCGTCTTTTAATGAATTTTGTTGATAAATCTTGATTTTCAAAAAAGTCAAGTATTTAATACGGTTTGCTAAACTCGTTTCTTTTTAAGTCTTGATTATGATACTCTATAGTGAATAGAATACTTTTCCAAAACTTGCAAAAATGTCTGATTTTTGTTGTTTACAGTTTGGTTATAATATATTTCAAATACAATTTGTAAAGCATTCTTTTTCGTTTAAATGAAATCATGAATAAGGTCTAAACATTTGTTTATCATGTTCTCAAGCATTGTTCTTTGTCAAATTCATTATAATTGTTTTCCTTTATACGGTTCTTAAACGTTAGAAACTGTACAGATTTTAAAAAGTTCATTTTCACGCTTTATTTATATGGGACGAATTTGACTATTTAGTACATTACTTTTTTATTTATGAATGTTTTTTGTGGGTTTTCAAACAAATTAGATGTCTTTTGAGATTCTTAAGCTTAAATAATGTTGTTGAATTTAAACTATTTTCAATCGAAATTTCGAGAATTGACTTTTAAAATTTCGTTAAGTGTTATTACTAATGAGGGATTTAAAAAAAATAAATTTATTTAAAACATGAATATTTTTTTATATTTTAATTTGTTCTTTTTACTTTAACAACACATTTTAAAGGTTTTCTAATGTTTGTGAAACTATTCTGTTTAATTGTAAACATCATAATATGATGTTTTATATATATATATATATATTATATATATATATATATATATATATATATATATGTAGATTTTTCTTTAATTGTTGATGGCTATAAGAAAGTTGTAGGAACATTCATTATATGATTTTATATATCTGTTTATGGTGTTTTAGACAGTATTTACATTTGAATTTTGAATGGCTCCAAAAGTGTTGTAGGTACATCTTTTTCTAATCTACTGACATCTAACCTACATGACGCTGTGGAAATCCAAACTGCCAAAAACATTTTCAAATAATTCGAAACGTGGTACAAAAATTGATCCTACAAATACCTCGACTAAGTTTATTGGCCAGCTCGGTAAGCCATTTACTTCTAATATAATTTTTAGTATAATACTAATTGGTTTTCGTCAAAGTGATTGATAATGAATTATTTATAACGTTATCCACAAATTATGCTTACAAATAAAACTACCTGTTATTCCAGTTCCTACATACCTAAGACAACTAGTTCCTATACAACCGTAATGACGACTCATTCGGGGGAAATTACTAAGCAATCCAGTTGTACCAAACCTACCCACTTCACAAAGTCGTTTGGTCACAAGTCTCTCCCGCCATCTTGAAATACTTTCACCAACTTGAGTTAGCTATTCTTTCTGGTTAAAGTGATTAGTTCCCAAGGACGATTGTTACTTCAGCCAAATTGCGTTTGCATTAGTTTATTTTATCACTTTGACAAGCGAATTTGGTCGTTACGCATATAAGCAGACATTATACATAATAACTGATTAATCACGACCGTTTAAACTTTCACAAAATTCACAACTCTTATTTACGGAAGCAGACAAAAGTAAAAATTGTGCTGGATGCTTACAACACTTCCCAAACTTTTTAAATAAACAATTGTTGTGTCTCAACGGTCAATATCGATAACATGTGAGTTCCTTAAGAATTTATCGATCCGGTGACATAATGCTCGAAACACTGACCAGTATGGTGACATGGTATTATTTAAATATTCACAACTCAGTTATTTAAATACAATAAGAAAAATTACACAAGGTTCCAGAATGCGAAGGAAATTTCCTAAACTTTTTGCAATAACCAAGGTTTTTGCATATCGAACAAAATCTGTATGTGTAACAATATATAACTACGTCCAATGGCGTAGTGTAGCGGGAACAACGGTTATCGCGAGATAACAAGATCAAGCAACGTCGAGCGTGGCTGCTGCTTGGATGGGTGACCGCTGAGCGATCCTGTCCTTGCAAGCAGCCCGCCTGCCCCGGCCATTGGTGGTGGTTCGGAAGTCACCTTTAAGCCGTTGGTCCCCAGTTTAAGTGTTAAAGAGAGCTTCTTAGCCTTAACTTCGCTTGGTAAAATAAGACAACTTTAATTTACTTTTACATCCGAAAGGACTATTTTCTTAGCCCTAACTTCGCCTGGTAAAATAAAAACATCTTTATCTTTACTTACTTTTACGTCTGACTGAGCCGGAAGGACTATTTCTTAGCCCTAACTTCGCCTGGTAAAATAAGACATTTTTAATTTACTTTCACGTCTGACTGAGCCGGAAGGACTATTTCTTAGCCCTAACTTCGCCTGGCAAAATAAGACATCTTTAATTTACTTTCACGTCTAACTGAGCCAGACGGACTATTTCTTAGCCCTAACTTCGCCTGGTAAAATAAGACATCTTTAATTTACTTTTACGCCTGACTGAGCCGGAAGGACTATTTCTTAGCCCTAACTTCGCCTGGCAAAATAAGACATCTTTAATTTACTTTCACGTCTAACTGAGCCAGACGGACTATTTCTTAGCCCTAACTTCGCCTGGTAAAAATAAGACATCTTTAATTTACTTTTACGCCTGACTGAGCCGGAAGGACTATTTCTTAGCCCTAACTTCGCCTGGTAAAATAAGACATCTTTAATTTACTTTCACGTCTGACTGAGCCGGAAGGACTATTTCTTAGCCCTAACTTCGCCTGGTAAAATAAGACATCTTTAGTTTACTTTCACGTCTGACTGAGCCGGAAGGACTATTTCGTTCATAAAATAATAATTTCCTTGCAAAATAAATTATTTCAAATTGTCATTTTCTTAAATTATTTTTTATTTAAAACATATATTTCTTTACGTGATAATTTTATTTAAAAAAGTGTTACTTCTCCAGGCTTTATCACCTATTGTAAAAGTTCATATTTTTATTTTCATCAATTTTTATTTAAATTTGATTAAAAAATTGCCTAATTTTCGTTACAGACTTTAAATGTATGTAATTGCCGGTGGAGTGATTTCTCCGTACACGGGACCGAGGCGTGTAGGTAGTTGTGTTCGAAAGGTCAGGCCAGCAGTCGGAGTGAGGTCGGTGTGACTGGGGGCGCGGGTCCGAGACGCAGGCGCTGGTCGATGCGGCGTCGCGGCGCTGTGTGGCGGGTGGCGGTGAGGTGTGAGGTGCGAGGCAGTGACTGACGGCGGGCGTCGTGACGGAAGCGCACCACCCAGTACAGGTTAGTACCTCAGGGCCTGGCGTGCGGCTCCGGCGTGGCTGCATGTGTGCTCAAGTATCGCGACCTACTACAGCACACACTTGCCTACATTAAATACTCGTAAATACTCTTAACTGTCACTAAAGATCTATTTTATTTATTTGACACCAGACTTAATTATTCACCTAAACGTTGTTTGCCCAGAATGGGCGGGTATGATGGTACCAGTGCCGTATTTTGGAAATTATTTAAAAGGGGCTAACATATTCGAGAGCTTTTTAAGGTTTGAAAGAATTCCCCCCCCCCAAATATTGCTAACTTTTATGACTTTATAAATGTGTCTGCCCATATATCGATGTTTATATAGCACTCGAACACTCCATTCTGTTTTTACTTAGAAAAGCTTTACAAATTTGTAAATATTTACAAATTCAGCTCATTATGATAGCCGACCCAACACATTATGACCAACAAGGGTAAACTTTCAGAAATATTTCAATTTTAAACTTTTTCCATTGAAGCTTTTATTGAATTAGGCTTTGAACTTAAATTCTTTGAATAGCCATTGAGTCCGGTTTAGTGTTTCGGTAAAAAAGACATGTTAATTTATTGAAGCAATGTTGTAAAACAACTTTTATTTATTAAGAAGCGTGGTGTGTGGAACTTTCAATTATCAACAAGCTCAACATGAACTGTTTTTATGCATTTTTCTCAGCAATACTTAACAACATTTTGATCACAAATTTGAACTTCAACTTTTGAGGGGGAATGTACAGCTGATACGAGAGAGGCTGGAAGTTATAAAACATTGAGCCTATGCGTACTTCCGCAATTTTGAATATGCATGTAAATGACGCGATTTTTTAATCTCCGAATATTGAAATTTTGAAAGACATGCATGGAAATTGTACCCTATAGTTTATTTTAAGCTATAACACATTTATAAGGACTTAAAGCTTAACAACTTCCCGTGGAAAAATTTCTGATTTTCTATGTTTCGAGGGTAATTTTTATACTTGCTAAAACCACCCCGTGAATCAACCTCTCCAAAGTAATTGTCTATATTCGTCACTGATGCATAATAGTAATAGCAGCGTGGTATGTCAGTGTTAGTTAATTAGTAGTAAAAATCTATTTGCTGCAGCAAATAAATTTATTTGCTGCTGCTGTAGCAGTGTTGTATCACTGCTGTATATTTTCTCATATTTTTTAAGGAAAGACCGTTGGGCCATTGATACAAATACTGCTCGTTCTTACCATCTCATATGAAATGACACTTAGTTTAGACCAATTCCGAAATTAGTTTTTTTATTAATATTATTGACTAAGCGTTAGCAAATCCTCTAACACGAGTAGCTGCAAATATTTCTTTTCTGTCTGACTGTCTGTCCGCACGACATTTGAAAACGAACAATTTCGGAATTTTGCACGAGCCACTTAAACAATATCGAGTTCGATGGTAGTAAACCTCACTCCACGGGATTTGGCTGAGCGTTAGCGAACATTTTTACATTGCCTTATGGGTAACCACAATGGAAAAAAATCGTAGAATAAATGAATTTGTAAACAAACAGGACTACTATTTGACATATTAAAAATGAACACGTGAAGCAGAACTATCCGTGTAGATTTTAAATCTTTAATGAAACCATTTCAAGAATGAGTACAATAAAGGTACATCTATGAATTTGGCTGAGCGTAATTGAAGCCTATCACGCAGTAGGCTGACACAATTTCTCTTTTCGCTGCCGTGGGAGGGGGGGGTGTGTTATTGTTTGTCTGTCCCCAGGACATCTCAAGAATGAAATGAGCTAGCTCTACACTTGAAAATTTTCCTGTAACTTCAGGGAAACCTGTTACACAACACGTGGTTTGGCATACTCCTGTCTTGTATTTAACTACAGATACATTGTGCGTATTTTTAATTCAGACAATAACATTCACACATATTAAAATATGAGTTGGATTTCATCTAAAATAGACCATAGTGGTTTTCAACTCTTGTCATGGACTTCTTATGGTGTACTAACTATATCCAGTATCGATTATTTTATTCATAAAACATACAATATTTATATTTGTTACAAATTTAAATATATGAAATTACGGTTATTTTGTACTAATATTAGAATGGGCGGTTTTTGACGAACATTAATATTGTTGTTTATTTTAAAAATTACAGCACTTTATATTTAAAACAATTTTGGTAGTATTTAAATTGCAGTCTCTACAAAATATTCCAGTGTTAAATAAATATTAAAAATAATCACTTACTACCTTAAAACCTTATTTTACTAATATAGACAAATAACATCAGATATATATTAATTTTAAATTTAACAACTTACTGAACCACGTGATAGTTCCCATTCTCTGACTGTTATATGCATCATTATTGTAGTATTTTTATTCATATGAGAACTTGACTCTTTGGCAGTTGTGTTATTGATAAAGGAGAACTGATATAGGCATATAATAATATTTCATGTTTTCAGCGTCTAGTTGATAACATTGATTATATGATTGATAACAGTTGATTATAAAGTGAGACCGGTTGTAAAGGGATCATAATGTTGTCTAGTTATCAGCATCAATCATCAATTATCAAGCCACCCTAGTCATCAGTCATCATTGGATGTTGGTTTGATGATCCCTTATGTTCTCGTGATCTGTTATGGCTCGGTCCTCCGAAGTTTCACAGACCTCTTTGAGCATTTTCTATCAATTTATGACCTAATCTCAGAACCCGAACTCATTTAGGTTGCATAACACAAATCTGAAGTTATCGCCATTAATTGTCGATGATTTCAGTTTTTTTGGAGCTTTGTACGTTCATCAACCTAGCGACAGCACTCTCAGAGCTACCGTTTAACATCATTTTTAAATTCCTACTATTAGCTTACGAACTATCTTTCTGTAAATATGACGCAAAAATACATTGCTTAAATTGAACCACTTTTCTTTACTCGACCGTAAATTTGCATATCAACTCAAATCGCGTGACTTACACATTTAATTCCATTTAAAAATAGACAGCGAAATGATAATCACAGAGACATAAGAGTCATAATATATCAAGAAATGATATGAAAAAACAAATGATTCAAACTTTAAAATTAGCTGTAATTGATATGAAATTATTAAATATAAATATTTAATGTGAATATTGACTTTAGCTCCATTTTACCTTCCCTTTTATTGCAACGTCTGATATCTGACGCTGTCTCAGACTTGACTCAATTAAAAATTCAATTGAATCAGCCCTTCCTACCATAGCTACGTTATGTGTAGAAAACTCGGTTGCTCCACCGTGCTTAGAGATCGTGTCTATCACATCGTAGTGCACTCAATTGTGTACCTGATGAGACAATGAGACTACCACTTCACCTATTTATAGGTGTCTCTGATGCCGAAACGATTTGTCGTTTTGGGCTTCTTCGTCGTCGACTTTCTTTGGATATCTTCAGACGAACATGACTCCAGATTCCAGGAGTCAAGTTGAGACAGTGTCAAATACAAGACGCTGCAATAAAAGGAAGTTGAACTGGAGCTAAACTCAAAATTCAATTGAATCAACCCTTCCTACCATAGCTACGTTATGTGTAAAAGATTCTTATTCTCGTACAGAATAAAAAGTGAGAGTTCTAAATTAATAATTAAAGGCTTAATTATTATTTTTTTAATCCTTACGAAATTAGTTATTAGTTTTTATTATGAAATTTTAAAAATGTCAGAGAGGTCAATGGGACCCATCTTCTGTTCAAGCTCAAACTGTAGGTTGGCAATACTCGCTAGCCTTTTGATCATGACTCAACGTGGTTACATTCCTTGGACGATGCTCCACATGAGCAACATTCCTTCGTCCAGATTGTGTCAATATGTCACATACCCCCCCCCCCCCAACTCTGGCGCATAATAACTTATGATGAATGTGCACCTGTCTCTCTTGTACACTTGTGCAGTTCACGTACTATTTTTGAGATTATTGATTTCATCATCCACCATTATCCTTTCCAAAATCCTTTCAGAGGTCTGTAAGTACGTAAGGTTTCCCAGATTACCGCATCATAAATGACAGACAGAAACCAAACTGAACTATACGTTTAACGAGTACAGAAGATTCTGAAGAAGACTCATGGGATACTTTGTAAATATTTACCCAGATGAACAATATTAAGCACCCACTTTGTATAAAACTGAACATAACGAATTTAATTTTCTTATCATCTAGTATTCATCTTATCCGGTTCTATAATCATCTATCGCCTTATTATCTCTCAAATTTTGTGTTTATAATTTTCTCTTTCACTCCGAAACAATACATAGCTGAGATTATGCGCCAAACCCGCACAGCCATTTTGACTCGCCCACCAAGTAAATTAAATTAGTATTGAGTTTTTCAAAACTGTCATGCATTCTCTTTTTGTTTTACTCAACAATATTTATTTGGGTTTTAAAATGCGAAAAAATTGTAATCTTTAGTAATTTTCTATTTTCATTTCTCAAAGGTCATACTTGTGTCTTCGAAATATAAACATATGTATTATCTTTAGTTGATTCCTAAATTTCTTAAAATATATTTTCTTCTTATACAGTCAGAATCCAGTCCTAATTATAGGGAAAATAAGGAAATAAAATGAGTTACGCTAATGGAACTAAAATACATTACTGCATGGATTTGTTTATAAATTTGTGATATATAAATTTTCAGAATAAGAGATCAGAAGATTAAAACCGTCTTCAGGAGAAAAATGACAGTAAGTAGGACTTAAAGAATAAAAACCCCAACACAGAAAAATATAAATAAAGTCTCAATGAGGTCAATCGGTTTGAATTGTTATGATATAATTTAATTGACTAAGATAAAATTTGTTAATTAAGTCATCTTAAATCCAATCCATTTGGACATTTGGATTTGGTGACAAGCGGATGGACTTGTTCCATGGGTTTTAGGTTATTTATTCTTAAATTTTGCAAATTTTCTGTAATTTCTCCGAAATTTTAATAAAACTTCCAGCCCTGTGCCACTACAGGGTTCTCTGTCTTTGTGTGTTATGCATAACTGTGCCCTGTTATGGTCGATCATAGAAAATTTACTTTAGAACCAATATAATCTTCTGAACGGGAAATATCTTGCATTTAATTTGATCGATAATATTTTTGGATTGACAGGATAAGTCGTCAAATATTCTGTAGGATTAATATGTAAACATTACTTGTAAATGGTTTTTAGTGAAGCACACTATTTATTCTAAACATCTGAATATTTTGCAAAAATGTGATTCGACTATTGTTTTATTACTTTGTGTGCTCATTCCGTTCAGGTAATTTTTGGTGTGCTAAAATACTTTTCAGAAATGGAAGTTTCCTACATCCTGTTTTTGGAATATGTTTAAAATTTGGTTGGTTGAAGCAGAGTTGTCCAGTAAACCATACGCTATGCTAAGAATATTGTTAATTTTATATACAGGGTGAGTGGCTCTTGGTGTGACAAAACTTTTTGGTTTATAATGCAATGTAAATGTGATACAATGGCCGTTATAAAAAAGTCTAACTCCAAAAATTAGGTCTGAAATGAATTATTTTCAGTTTTTCTAATAAACCCGTGTTTTTGTACGTAAATCTGGTATTTCTCAGCAACGTATCTAGACATATGTGAGCAAACTACACAATTTTTAGATTCTCCATTAAATTTTCGATTTAAAAAAGTTACCGGTTCAAACGGTAGGAAAAGAAAATTAAGCTTCAGGTCGATTTAAATGGCAAAGTTGCTAAGTTTCAGAAAAACTTAAATATCATTCAATCCCATCTTTTTACCACACCTGTACACAAGAATGTGTCAAGTGATATTAAAAACTTTGCCATTTAATAGGCTTTAAAATGGTATGTCATATGACCATAGTTAAGTATTCGGTTACCTACTTTTATTGGTTTGAATATTAAAAACATGCAAGCTACAAAAATATTAAAACAATTTTAATAACAACTGTACTTAATTTTTATGTTTTATCAAACTGCCTCATAAAACAGGGAATTAAAGACTTTAAAAAAAGTAAAGCAGCTAATACATCTCAATATGTATTAATGTTTACCTTTAAAAATCATTTTGTCAGTACAACTCACAAACAGGAACCTCGTGCTTTATATCGGGATTATTTACATAACTATGTAATAAAGCAAAGTTTGAAACATTTTAAATATTTATGAATTATGATCCACACAGGTATACAATTTAAAACAATTTCCTTAGTACATTTTAAAGTAAGCCTATAATTGTGGTTTATATGTCCTAGACGTGAAATAATATAACCAATATTTTTTCAATGTTGAAATATTATATTTAATAACAATGAATTGTGGTTTATATGTCCTAGACTTGAAAAAATATAACACAGTATTTTTTTTAGTTATTAAATATATATATATATATATATATATTAATAATTAATTAATATATACATATTAATTATATATACATTAATACATTTATTGTATTACATTATACATCAATTAAATTTGTATACATACGGCAATAACCGAATTTAATTTCAATAAACATTGCACCACAAAAAGTACTTGCTCCTACGAGACTCGACAATTTTCAAATAATTCAAATTATTTACATTACTTAAATTCTTGAGTACAATATTCCTTGGCATATTTCGCTTTCTCTTGGCAAGAGAGTAAAACAAAAATTTCTGTGGCAGCAAAATCCACTTTCAAGCCAAATAACTCTGCGAATAACATTCTGTAAGACCCTACCAACCTAATCAGATGCGTTGTCCCTCAGGATTTACTTTTCAGAGATCTTTTTGCTCATGAGACCCGGACGTATATATGTCATATGTGAGTTTTCCTGAAGTAAAAGTTAGTAAAATTTTAAAAACCTTGACAAAAAATGTGTAAAATTTAACTCTTTGTTAAATTTTATCTAACACGTAGGTTTAAAAAAATTATCTTTAACTTTGTGTCCAAAAATAATTCTCAATACGAATAACTAACGTTTTTGATGAAAACTGTCGTAAGTAGAAAACACATAAGTACACGAAACATCGTACGTAAAACACGACCATGCATTAAATATATTAAAATCTCACACATTAAGATAAGATGCAGTCAACTTTAGGTTTAGGAAATAATTTTTATTTTAAATTCGTATCCCTTTAAGTTAACTTCATTGGATACAGAAAAAAATGAAAGGCAGTGTTAGATCAGCCCAATGAAATTACAGGCATTCAAAATATAAAATTCTGTAATTTTGTAATCAGACGCAAACAGAAATAGCTGAGGATAGAAATTTGAAACTATTTAAAGTACGTATATGAGTTTTAGTTTCAAGGAGTAACACGTTTTATTATTTTCGTGCAGAAAAGGATATTAAAACATTTTATTATTCTACATCATATTTACTTTAAAAAATATAATGTCCTCGAGTCATTTGAATAAATATGTCTTAAGTGACATTTCTTAAAGATAAGACTTATGTACATTATATAAATTGTTTCACATTTTCTTCTTACATCTTCAGGCGTGGTTCTTTAAATACCTGTAATTTTACATGGATTGATTAAAAGCATATTTTTACTTTTCCTGCATTCGAGGAGGTCACCTTAAATGGTTGTGAATTTAACACATACTATATTTCTCAAACTCAAATTGATTGCACCACTTTAATACTACAGTAAAGGGAAAACGTAAATTTCTTGGCAAAAATGAATCTGAAAATAAACTCAAACATTAACAACATACAGTAATAGTCAATAATAAGTTCATTATTGTACGCTGTACTGCGTGTAGACAAGTTATACGATGCGATAGACAGTTAGGCTGCAGTTGGAATAGGGTGTTCGTCTGCCTATACAAGGTCTAGGACAATAACCGACAAGGCCAACATTGTTGGAACAATGGCAGTTCTCGGAACCCTTAACACTCCAGTCACATCTTGCTCCACTGCTAATATTGTGTCGTAATCACTGTTAACCACAGCAGAGTGGATAATCGATGTGATTAGCACAGCTGCAGCACGAAGCGTTGGTGCTACTGTTCCTATAGCGCGGTGTACGTTTGTGTGTGTTTTATGTTTTCATTAACTATCAAACATTAGATTACGATAATATTCATGTAATTATATCAACTGCAGCACAAGCGTTGGTGTTATTGCTCGTACAGCG
Source organism: Homalodisca vitripennis (assembly GCF_021130785.1). Lineage (NCBI taxonomy): Eukaryota > Metazoa > Arthropoda > Insecta > Hemiptera > Cicadellidae > Homalodisca > Homalodisca vitripennis. The sequence goes on along the minus strand of NC_060209.1, from coordinate 195,978,370 downwards.
CGATGTACGTTTGTGTGTGTTTTACGTTTGCATTAACTATAAAACATTAGATTACGATAATATTCATGTGATTAGATCAACTGCAGCACAAGCGTTGGTGTTACTGCTCGTATAGCGCGATGTACGTTTGTGTGTGTTTTACGTTTGCATTAACTATAAAACATTAGATTACGATAATATTCATGTAATTATATCAACTGCAGCACAAGCGTTGGTGTTATTGCTCGTACAGCGCGATGTACGTTTGTGTGTGTTTTACGTTTGCATTAACTATAAAACATTAGATTACGATAATATTCATGTGATTAGATCAACTGCGGCACAAGCATTGGTGTTACTGCTCGTACAGCGCGGTGTACGTTTGTGTGTGTTTTACGTTTGCATTAACTATACAAAATTAGACTACAATAACATTCATGTGATTAGATCAACTGCAGCACAAGCATTGGTGCTACTGCTCGTATAGCGCGGTGTACGTTTGTGTGTGTTTTTACGTTTGCATTAACAATAAAACATATGTTACGAGAATTTTGATGTGATTAGCACAGCTGCAGCACAAGCGTTTGTGTTCCTGCACGAATAGCGCGATGTATGTTTGTGTGTGTTTTACGTTTGCATTACCTATAAAACACTAGATTACGATAATATTGATGTGATTAGCACATCTGCAGCACAAGCGTTGGTGCTACTGCTCGTATAGCGCGATGTATGTTTGTGTGTGTTTTACGTTTGCATTACCTACAAAACACTAGATTACGATAATATTGATGTGATTAGCACATTTGCAGCACAAGCGTTTGTGCTACTGCTCGTATAGCGCGATGTATGTTTGTGTCTGTTTTACGTTTGAATTACCTACAAAACACTAGATTACGATAATATTGATGTGATTAGCACATCTGCAGCACAAGCGTTGGTGCTACTGCTCGTATAGCGCGATGTACGTTTGTGTGTGTTTTATTATTATGTGTAGTTAATTCACTATAAAACATTATATTACGAGAATATTGATGTGATTAGCACAGCTTTGGTACTACCGCTCGTATAAGCAAAAGAACTCCAATGGACTTGTTATAGCAGAAAATCATGCTTTGACTACTGTAGTTGTAATTAGTTTATGTGAATTGAGGTTTTGGAAAAGAAAGAACGGTAAAAACAAATGTTTTCAGATTAGCCCCGCTTTGGAGAGTGGAAACAAAATAGGTTCCTTCAAAACTTATAAATTTGTTATTATCTCCTGGACTCAAGATGTCCATTTACCACACAGTATAATAAGAGGTACAATGTCACCCTATGCTATGATTCCATACAGCGTGATAATGGCATAACCAAGTACAGATTCAACATCAATAACTCACCTCTTAATACGAGTTTCTTCGGTTATTCGCCAATCCTCCACAATAATTAAAGCTTTAAAAATGGAAGAAAAGAAGTGTTCAAGTTCCGTTGACGCCATATATAAATGCGGTACTTTGGTATTATACGGAAGTCACTATTGTACAGCGCGCTGTCGTGGGTAAGTTAGATTAGGTTATCATACATATGTTACTAGTAGTACCAAAGTTAAAGTTCTTTACAAGCGTTTACGTGATTTGGCGCCGAAGGCGCCATTTAAGCCTGTACTGATGGCCAGGGGCATTTCCGATTGGTATTTTCCCGACCTCAGATACCGGGCCAGATTGTCCAACATGATCTGAGGTCGGAAACGTGCAGATTGAAAGTGCCATTGGCCATCAATAAAGGCTTCGATAGCGCCTTGGGTATCACCCCTAGGTACTAGTGAAAAAAAAAAAAAAAAAATTCCTCGGAATAGTACCTAAATTGAAGCTAAATTCACGTGAACACACGTACGTATGTATTTACATACTAATATCCTGTATTAACAAGTAGTACATAGGGTCAGAGTGGTGTGATAGTGGCCTCCATACAATACCAAAGTACCATAAATGCTTAGTTAGTACTCTCTGTTTCCAAAGCACGCTAGCAGAGTCAGCACAATAATGTGGCAGCGCCGCGGTGTTCGGCCATTGTTTAATGAGTTTCTGATTTATGTGTTTGTGTTTATCTTATCTATCAGTTCGGTCGACGTAACAATATCGTGTACGTCACTATAATTGTATGATAAATGCATTGTGCATATTAAGTATTTTAGTTTTAATTAAGCTAAATTCGGCGTGATTGGTTTTACTTTAACTAGATTGGAGTGCAACAGGTTTCGCTGAGGCTGTATGCAACATTGTGCAACATTTCTACATTAAAGCTACATGTGTTACTACATAGTATATTTAAATGTAATAATGATTGTATTCGATTTATTCACTAATGTATTTATTCTGCGGTTTAATATTTTGCCATCGTGGTTTCTTATGATACAAATGTAAACATGTTTACTAACGTTCTCCAAATCCCACGAATATCATGAGCCATTATCGAACTCGTTGCATATACAGGAATGAATCTTCATGCAAAATTCCAAATCTACAGAGATTAGTCCGTTTTCGAGATATTGAGCGTATAGACAGACAGAAATGAAAATTGTCCAGCTCCTTGAGTAATAGGCTTCGCTAACGCTCAGCCAATAAATTTTAAGGTTGTACTTGGGAGGCCAGGTTACCAATATAGCGTTCCGGAAAATTCTACTGTATTCAATAATATGCAACGTCTAAAGTACTAATCTTCCATTTAAAAAAAAGGTTTATATCGAGTTTTAAAATATTATACTATCAAAATCAACGTATAAAAGTAATAGCAACGTATAAAAGAATAAATAATGAACCCGAGATGTTAAATTGAGACAAATTAAATTAATAAAAACATTTCACTAATAGATACCCTAAAATATTGAAATGGATTGCAATAAAACCAAGTGTATAAAATAAATAAACGATTTCTATTGTGGTAATACATTTTGGACAAAACTATTTACAATGTTAACGAATAGGCAATTAATAATTTTAAGCTTACAGTGGTCATTACCATTAATTTAAATAATAATATTAAAAACTAGATTAAAAAAGATTTTGTGTTAAAAGTTTTTTAAAACTAATATTAATTTTTGTTCGTAAAAAATAGGTGTCATCTAATGAAACATGATTTCTCTTTATTTTTAATGTGTTAACTTAAAAAGGTTTGGTATATCATGCTTGTGAATTGAGATAAACAGAATTTACCTTGCAGTTAAATGTGTGGAAATAGGCTACACGGATAAACACACACGAGAAAGAGGAAATCTTGTGAGGAATACAGCGAGGAGAAGTAAAATAAATGAAACATCTAAGGTATCTCGTACAGCGAATCTCTAATTAGTAAGAGCAGGGCTTCAAAGGGCCCGTGTTTTGTGAGTACGCCGTATTCACTCACAGTGTGGTGTACACAGTACAGTATGGGCTGCAGCAGGGTTGCCGCTACGTTCTGATGGGTTTGTCCCGGGAACGGGAATAGTAAACAGGTGCCAGAGAGCCACATATTGTCATAAAGCTTTGCTTCTGTTTCCCCTTGCACGTACATTGTTTGTGGCGTTGTTAAATTCGAGTGTTGATTTACTGCTCCAGAAACCGCCAAAACTGTTGACACCCAGCGACGTTATTTCCCGCGTTTGTTTGTGATTGGTGTATGTACAGCGTGCGACGTAAGTAACAGCTGTTTATGTTTAACATCAGCTGATTTACATTCCTGTGCGGTGTGAGGCGACTGAAAGTTTGTAACGTTTTAACTGCGTTCTGGCATTATTAGTCGATTAGTAAGAATATATAAAAATTGTTATTTATCATCTTCATCGGTTATAAAAAGTACAACACAACGTTTCGAGGATTGGATTAATACCTCCCCCACCTGACGAAGAGGATAGATTCCAACCATCGAAAGGTAACGTTATACCTTTCATAACCTATAAAGATAGGAAATGACCGAAATCCTGTTATCCTTTCAAAACTTTCCTTTCCATCGTCCAAAAACAATCTTAAACAAAGAATTGTTATTTATATTAGTATGACAGACGTAGTCTGGATCTTAGAAGCAGGAAACATGTAGTATTTTCCCCTCAGACTGGTTAATGTGTTTCAATAAAAACCTGAATAGATGGAGTACTCCAAGGGTCTACTTTAGTTCCTATTTTGTTTTTAATTTATATGAACTATCCTAGTCCTGAAGTTTATAGTAAAGTAAATATACATGGAGATGACTAATCAGTACATAATAACACAATATATACATACACGCTAGAAATTTTTCATGCAGACTCCGTACTTTAAGGATTTACACTAGGTCCTATTTTGTTTTTATGTATATAAACGATCCTAGTCCTGAAGTTTATAGTAAAGTAAATATACATTCAGATGACTAATCAGTACATAATAACACAATATATAGATACAGGCTAGAAATTGTACACGCCGACTCAGTACCTCAAGGATTTACATTAGGTCCTATTTTGTTTTTATTTATATAAACGATCCTAGTCCTGACAGTTTATAGTAAAGTAAATATACATACAGATGACTAACCAGTACATAATAACACAATATATAGATACAGGCTAGAAATTGTACATGCCGACTCAGTACCTCAAGGATTTACATTACGTCCTATTTTGTTTTTATTTATATAAACGATCCTAGTCCTGAAGTTTATAGTAAAGTAAATATACATACAGATGACTAATCAGTACATAATAACACAATACATAGATACAGGCTAGAAATTGTACATGCCGACTCAGTACCTCAAGGATTTACATTACGTCCTATTTTGTTTTTATTTATATAAACGATCCTAGTCCTGAAGTCTATAGTAAAGTAAATATACATGTAAATGAATAATCAGTACATAGTAACACAATATGTAGATCTAGGCTAGAAATTTTGCATGCAACCCCAGTGAAGGCCCTTTTAAAATAATCATCTAAAATTACACCACGTTTTACTATTCTTATATCTTATTTTAATCGTGATTGATTTATTGGAGAAAACGTTTTATATGACAAACACTCACACGATTTGAGTTTTCTTAAAACCATTACGAATTGAGGCATGAGTATATTAATAAATTCGGAATTTTACACCTTTTTCAATTTGAAGACGTGAGTGTTTTTGTACAGAGAAATATACACAGAAAGGTTGTCACACTACAAAAGTAGGTCAGTACTTTATCTGGTATTTCTTATTTATTTCGACCTGACAAACCATCTAGTGTAATTTGATGAAGTAATTTATTAACATCATGTATGTATTCAAATAAATATATAAACTCTTAATTACCTATTTACTCAGAGCCCAAATGGCAGCTAAAATTATATGTAAAATTTTATAGATTTGAAATTTGCATGCAACCTCAAAGAAGTGTGTTACTCGACACCGTGGTTTGAGCATTAAAACTTAAGAAAACGACTTAAGATATTCATCTAAAATTACGCCATGTGTTACTGATCATATAATTCTTTAATAAAACTTCTCGTTACTGAGTTATCAGAAACAATGTTTTATATGAACACAATTCACATGATGTGGATTTTTCTTAAAATTACTAACGAATGAAACAACTAGATTATTAATGTATGATGTTTGAATTTGATACCTTTATTCAATTTAAAGATTTGAGTGTGTTTGTAACAAGAAAAATACACAGAAAGGTGGTTACATTACAAAAAAGGCCTGTATGTTATTTGGCATACATTACTTGTGTTGATCGACCTATCAAACCATCTAGTGAAGTTAAATGGACATGTCAAATCAAATCATTTTTACTGTTACATGCAGTGACAAAGTCAAATGCCTCGTCAAAATTATTAAAAAAAAGTATTAATAAGTATTAATAACATATATTAAAATATTTTTAAGAACTGTTATTTTTAAATAACAAAGTAAAAATGAGATCCTGTGTGGTTCTGTAGACTAACGTGGTTAAAATATTAACTTTAAAACTTATATAAATGAATCTAATATTATAAAATACTCGATATAAAAGTAATTAATATAAAACAGAAAAGAGAGCAATATTAACGGCAGTATTTACCAATCAAATAAATTAAAACAACATATAAATAACAACAATAAAAATTAAGGAGTAAATTAATGTTAAAGAGGTTTATGAATAAATATGGCTCATAGATAACAATGCTGGTTGGCCTGAACCTAGCAAAGTAACAACAAGATAAATGTTAATGAAATAACAAATTATTAAATTAAAAGGATATATATTGACATGTCAGGAAGTCAATCAAAGAATAAAATGGGTTCTTCAAGAGCCAGGCAATTAACTTCTTTTTAAATGTCTGCATGTTATACTTATTAATGAGGTTACTAAACTTATTGTAAACTCTCTTTGACATCACCGTATGACTCATCAAAGTTTTACTCAACCTACAACGACTTAAAGACTTGTGTTATAATTACGAACATCTTCATTAAACATCAAAACAGGGGATTTTGTAAGAGCATAAATAACAAGGTCAACATCAAGTATGTAAATAATATAATGCACCTATATACTCGGATCCCAAATGCCGCAAATCTAATTCCCAATGTGAAAGTTTGCAGCGCGTATACTTACTCAAATACTTATATACTTGATTGATCACGTCCGCTTCAATCTATCGTGACTTCAAAAAGAACACGCTCGAGTTGAGAGAGCAGACAGCTTTGTATCGGCGAGGCAATTAGAGTGGCTGCGTCACAAAATGTGAAAAAGTAACAACGAACTTCATTCACTCTTCATAAAAGCAGCAACGAGGTCGTTTGACTTCAGTTCATATTGCTGACTTCCACCTGGAACACAATAATGGTGCTATTTATAACGTCCATCACATTGAATAGAATTCGAAAACTTGTTACGCCTTCGATTTATAAATATACGAAACAATGAAATTCGTGTTTGCAACTATGCTATAATGTATTTGTGGAACAAAAGAAATTACCTTTATATTCTTAATAAAAGAAAAACTATTCCTACAAAATTAATTATTAATTAGTTACATTGATTTCAAGACATATTTACTGAGCTTTGTTACACATATTTACTGAGCTTTTTAAGTTTGGTATTTACGATAGAAGGTTTGAAAGGATTTCGGACATTTTCCGTCGTTATAGGTTACAAAATGAATAACACAAAGAGTTGAGGATTGGAGTCTATCCTCTTCGTCGGGTGAAGGAGGTATTAATACATACAAAAATCTCCAACAGAAAGAAGTGAAAAAGTAAAAGAAAAGGGTTAAAACATATCCAAAAGCTACTTAGAATCCAGTCCAGGCGTTATCACTGGACATGATGTCCCGGGCACAAATCACAAGTACGAGTACTTGAGTTTTATACCAAAATATCTTTAAGTGAAAAAAAAAACACACTAAAACTCCGTTTCAAAATCTAAAATCTAATGCTTTCATTAGGTTAATGACTAAACCGTCACATAGACTAAAAAATAAATTCGAAAGAAAAAAAACATATTCGATGTTACGATGGCAAATATAAGGAATAGAACAGATAGAGGTATCGACGTCCTGCCATCATGTGTACATAAACCTGAGATACTGTCCTTGTGCAGTATGCTCACACGCACCAGTAACGTGTTTTGTTCCAGGGGAATTGGAATCGCGAACAGACACGACAGGAGCGGATAGAGGTATCGACGTCCTGCCGTCATGTGTACATAAACCTGAGATACTGTCCATGTGCAGTATGTTCACACGCACGAGTAACGTGTTTTGTTCCAGAGGAATTGGAATCGCGAACAGACGCGACAGGAGCGGATAGAGAAATCGACGTCCTGCCGTCATGTGTACATAAACCTGAGATACTGTCCATGTGCAGTATGCTCACACGCACGAGTAACGTGTTTTGTTCCAGGGGAATTAGAATCGCGAACAGACACGACAGAAGCGGATAGAGGTATTGTGATGCTTTGCTTTTGTTTTCCCGCGCGCCCCTGAGTGGATACGCGCGTGTGTCGGTTTGTTTTCATCCAGTATCCGGGATTGATTTAATGACTCGGCACAATAGAACACTCGCCAGATTTTTGCTTTATTGCTTTTTTGCCTCTAATTAGATAATAGTAGAAAGTTCAGTCCTTGATAGGTATTGACAATCAAATATATTGACAAATAAATATTAAGAGTCGGAAATAAACTTGATGAAATACGTGATAAATTAAATTATAATTGTTGTTTGTTGCAACATATGTATACAACGTCTTGAGTTTGGTCGCATATTTGTTTCCTTTCTTTTGTCATGTTCGTTTTGGCTGGGCGTTAGCGAAGTGAGGCCTTCAAAACTACTCTTCTGTCAGTCTGTCCTCGGGATATCTCTAAAACAAATGGTACAAAAAATTTGAAATTTTCCTTGAATTTCTGCATAGACACGGTGGACAATCGATCAATGGTGAGCAAAGTCTCTTTATGGCAATAGGCAGAGCGTTTTCGAAGCCTGCAAAAGTTTCTTGTGCTCAAATTCAGAATGTTTTATTTAAGTAAATAAGCGTAACTAAGTTGTTACATGTGCTATTATCACTAAGGCACGCGTTGTGGAAGATAATGCAATACAACATCGGATTTATAAACTAATTAGTGTTGTTGTAGTCCCAAAATGGTGAAAGTCTGGTTTCCACTTAAACTTGGATAAATAAAAGTGTTTTATTTATAAAAAAAGAACTACAACATAGTATTGTACCTCTGTAATTTTCTCCAAATTAAAATATACTTTGTGCTACATTAATATGAAGAAGACATTGTAAATGATGCCTCAATCTTAATACTATCATTTTACAAGCACATAATGACATATTATTAATGTTTGACGAAAACTCTATATACTCTTATCTACGAACTATAAGTGATATTTTTGATAAGTACTTTTGCTCTCAAATTTGTTGTAATATTTGAAAATTCCTTTTGAATTTTGTGACACTTTCGACAGTATTAATACTATCATAACGTCTATTAAACATTTATGTACATTTAAGTAGCTTAAGTACTGGGAATGATAGTTGGTTTAAATTTGCTCCTCTTGTTTCTTTTGTATATGACAGTAATTAGAAAGTTTTGTTTTTCCTGATAAACACTAAAGTTGAATATGTATAAAATTGATTTAATCGCAATACATTTAGACAGTTCAGATGTGGACTGAAATTCACTAACAGTGCGTATGGTGCTCAGATCGAGGTTTGGTGTTCTCATAAGTGGTTTTATGTCAGTAAAAGTTCCTCCCCAAGGAATGGTCCCGTACTTAAAACGTAGAATCCAACCAAGAAATGTAAAGTGTACGTTAGGCCAATGCAGTCAGGTAACCTCTCATATGATTACATAAATTATAAGCTGTAATGGAAATGGAACATGAAAGAATCATATTTCTGGTGTGATTAAATTTATAAGATCCCTCGGTAGGTGACGTAAACATTTTCCGACTGACATTCCTGATGGCATAAGCTTTCTCTGTAGAATGATGGCTAACTCTTCTTCCAGTCTTGGTACCATAATACACAGTATACCATTTCTGGAATGTTCCTCCAATAGAAGTTTTCGACATACCCTGATAAGGTGGCCTTTCTCTTATCACAGCCCTTCATATGGCGTTTCTAGATTGACAAACATTCCTCCTCCTGATACGCCATCGCACGAGAATACAATATTGACTGATACGCCATCGCACGAAAATACAATATTGACTGATAAGCCATCGCACTAGAATACAATATTGACTGATACGCCATCGCACGAGAATACAATATTGACTGATACACCATCGCACGAGAATACAATATTGACTGATACGCCCATCGCACGAGAATACAATATTGACTGATACGCTATCGCACGAGAATACAATATTGACTGATACGCCATCGCACAAGAATAAAATATTGACTGATACGCCATCGCACGAGAATACAATATTGACTGATACGCCATCGCACGAGAATACAATATTGACTGATACGCCATCGCACGAAAATACAATATTGACTGATAAGCCATCGAACTAGAATACAATATTGACTGATACGCCATCGCACGAGAATACAATATTGACTGATACGCCATCGCACGAGAATACAATATTGACTGATACGCCATCGCACGAGAATACAATATTGACTGATACGCCATCGCACGAGAATACAATATTGACTGATACGCCATCGCACGAGAATACAATATTGACTGATAGGCCATCGCACGAGAATACAATATTGACTGATACGCCACCGCACGAGAATACAATATTGACTGATACGCCATCACACGAGAATAGAATATTGACTGATACGCCATCGCACGAGAATACAATATTGACTGATACGCCATCGCACGAGAATACAATATTGACTGATACGCCATCGCACGAGAATACAATATTGACTGATACGCCATCGCACGAGAATACAATATTGACTGATACTCCATCACACGAGAATACAATATTGACAGCAGTAACAGCAGCAATACGTTTTCCAGCTCTGAATGGATCATCAGTTCTTCATATGTTAACCCTCAAGAGTATGATACATTTACAATGCTGAGCTGTTTCTGAAGATTTAGATTATTCATAAGATTTATTCAGAGAGGGTTAAAGGTTTGCAAAAGTTTTTGTGTTATTTCACACGACGGAAGTCCATTTAAAAACGTACCTCGGATCCAGTCATTTCTCTTCATTTTGACTTATTCTGATTTAAAATTGCACCTATCCTTATCATTCTTTATCCTTCAAAAATCAAATTTTGATGTTAATTTAATTTTCTATGTAATGTTTTACAATAACACGGTAATATATTCATGATGGCTTATTTAAATTTATTCTTATTCCACTATGGGTTTGGTGTTCCATAAAGTTTTTTCCAAACATAAAATAAAACTTCTAAATACTTTATGACGTGCCATGAACCTTGAAACAAACTTAGAAGACATTGCAAGAAGAACCCTTTTAAAGGGTCAACTTCAGAAGCTGAAAGAGGGATGTTCAGACTGAGGTAGATTTATTTTGATCCCTAAAATTCGTTACCAAAACGTTATACGTAGATTGAGGAACTCTATAGTTTGTCCGTTTGTCAAGAGCCTCAATTGAATACAATTTCGTACGAACGCGCACACACAGACACGCGCGCAGCTGAGTCTACCTGCCCACACCGTACCGATAGCATAGTAGGCCTTAGTCTATCTTTTGATAATTTTTGTTATGGTAATAATTTTGTAAGTTTTGAAATATGCATTTTATTTCATGAATAGAGCCCAAATACGAAATAACTACGACATTCCTGAGGTTCCGTAGAAGCAAATATTACTAAGCTTTAAAACCTTTATATAACCACTTGATAATAAAACAAATAAATAGTATATATTACAAAATGATAACGAGATTAGCGTACGGTCAATATACAACGAGAATGATCAGTCTGTCAGTTTAACAATTAACTTAAATTATAAAATACAAAATGTATTATTATTTTAATTTATCGTTAATAATATGGTAATATCATTATCGTTGTAACATTTGCATTATAAATATATATATATATATATATATATATACACACACATAAACTAATTTTTGTTGTTTGCAATGTGTTTATAACCTTCATTCTTATGTTTGTTTTTACTTTATTTGTACTAACTTTGGATAATGTCACTAAAAAGTGACTGAATATTAAACATTCAAAGTTAAGAAACGTGTTTTGTTTTCTTTTATACCTATATATATATATATATATATCACATTGAATTACAAAAAGTACTTGCTCCGCCGGGTCTCAAACCTGGATCTCTCACTTGCTTAGTTCTAGTCCCGGCGGAACAAGTACTTTTTGTGATTCAATGTTTATCGAAATTGAATTAGTGTCCTTTATTTTTAAGATACGTCAATAATCTCGTAGGCATTTCGTTTTGAACTCTATTTTCACGAAATATAATTTAGAATTAAAATATTACAAGAATATTAACCTAACGTAAAAAGTGTAAAAACTAGCAGTTCTGCAAACTAAAGCCTAGTATGTGCGTCATCGAAGCAAAAGTGACGACAGGTAGGCCGGGTTGCGCGTGTGACGATGTGTGCGCGTTGGAGCGTGAGGGTCACCAAATCCTCAGGGCTCTTGAGGCTCTGGGCAAACAATACAGTTTTGTACTGAGTGAGTAAACACGTACGAGGTTTGTGGTACTATGACTGGGAAACACTGTCGATGTGGGCAGTTGAAGTCAGTTTACTTTATAGCCTAGGAGCATACAGGCACTTTACATTGTATAAGCACTAACTGAGATTTCTTCAGATTAATACGAAAATTACCTCTTTGAAAGAAACTGATCGTCAACCACGCTTGTTTTCAACACAGAGCTTTTCGTTTCGGATCTGGAACCTTTTGGTTTGTTCGGAACACTGTCATGATGCGCTCCCATGGCATCCCGCCGCTGGGCGACTACATCAAAGCTCAAGATGAGCACATCTTTGACTCGGCTGATTCCTCCGATCAGAGCCTGGTCATCCCGTGGGAGCCTTGCTCCACTGCACAACCTGAGACGCCCCAGGGCATTGCTGGGCGACCCTCTTTATGCGCTTCACTCATCTAAATTTGCCGTTCTTCATAAAGCTCCGCCGATCACGTACATCTCCTTCATTGTTCACCTACTTCTTATAGACTTACTCCATTAACTACACTTCAGCACTGTACCATTCTCTTCTTATTCTTATAAATCAACAATGTATGACTTATTCATTAGACAACTTAGTGTTCCCTTATTTTACTTAGGCACTTACGGATTAAACAAATTAGTGTTCCCTTAGTCCCTTAGTTTAATTAGGTACCTACTCACTGATAAAACAAATTAATGCTTCCCTTATTTCACTAAGGTACTTGCTAATTTAAACATTGGCAAGGCAAGTTCAGTGTTTCTGAAACAACGTTATAGTAATTTAACTTTTCATTGCACAAAATTAAAGATTTGAAAATTATATTACAATATTAAACAGAGGTTTGTACAGTTGAATTCAGAATTTAAATTTAAAAAAATACAAATAATAAATAAAAACAGTAGAACTTACTCGACCAAAACAAGCGTAGCTAAGGATCGATTTCTTTGTTGGGAAATAACGCTCTATTAATTTTAAGGGAAACCAATCTCTATGTAGTTCCATGTGTCTAGGTTATTGTTAGAAATTTATAACCTAATCATTAAATTTTTATTACATGCAGATTACGGCACATTAAATGATTTAGTCACTGATGTTTATCTGGTTTTAATGGCAGAGGTCAGATGATGAAATATGTCACCTTTTTATGTAGCGCGCGCGCCTCGTTTAATTTAGCTAAACTGATTTATCAACGTTTAAAACGGACATAACCTAATTTGGATTAAAAGTGCTGTGAAGAGAACACATTAAGCGCTCGCTGAAAGACCGAGGGAGTGGGAGAACCTCCCCGGGGAGTTTACACGGGGCAATTAAAGCAATTACGTCACAGTAGCGAAACGACTGGGACTCAACGAGCGGAGAGCGGCCGCAACATTTCTTGTAAAGCGGTAACGAGGTCGTTTGGCTCTCGTCTAGCTGACGCTGACGTCTTGTGCGGTCAGATTGAATAAACACGTAGCTAGGCACGCGCGAGTAAATCTTAATGCTTAAGTGTCCATCTTGACTTTGTAATCAAGATTAATAGGAGTATTTAGAGGAGAAAAGTGGGCAGATTTGCTACGCAGATAGTGCCATTAAAAACTTTATACAGGGCTTAATCGGTTTAGTTTTCTATAATTTATAGAAAATGCGAAAACTTTGAAGTGAATAATTTTAATTTTTAGTGGCCTATGTTTTCATAAATTAATAATTTCTTTCAGTTACGAAATCTTTGGCGACCACCTTGAATCAGCCATCTTGGATTTTGGTTTAATATACACATTTTTAATACGAATACGATCATGTAAAATGTAAGTTCTACTGTTTTTATTATTATTTATTACTTTTTTAATTCTGAATGCAACTGTACAAACCTCTGTTCAATATTCTAATATAATTTTCAAATCTTTAATTTTGTACAATGAAAAGTTAAATTACTATGACGTTGTTTCAGAAACACGGAACTTGCCTTGCCAATGTTTAAATTAGCAAGTACCTAAGTGAAATAAGGGAACACTAATTTGTTTTATCAGTGAGTACCTAATTAAACTAAGGGAACACTAATTTGTTTAATCCGTACGTGCGTAAATAAAATAAGGGAACACTAAGTTGTCGAATGAATAAGTCATACACTGTTGATTTATAAGAATAAGAAGAGAATGGTACAGTGCTGAAGTGTAGTTAATGGAGTAAGTCGATAAGAAGTAGGTGAACAATGAAGGAGATGTACGTGATCGGCGGAGCTTTATGATGAACTGCAAATTTAAATGAGTGAAGCGCATAAAGAGGGTCGCCCAGCAATGCCCTGGGGCGTCTCAGGTTGTGCAGTGGAGCAAGGCTCCCACGGGATGACCAGGCTCTGATGTTGTCCCACTCCGAGGAATCAGTCGAGTCAAAGATGTGCCGAGCTTGAGCTTTGATGTAGTCGCCCAGCGGCGGGATGCCTTGGGAGCGCATCATGACAGTGTTCCGAATAAACCGAGGGGTTCCAGATAGGAAACGAAAAGCCCTGTGTTGGAATGATTCAAGCTGTTTCCTTGGGGGTAGCGGCTGGCTGGTTGCACCACACAGGGTCGGCGTAGGTGATGGATGGCTGTGTGACGAGGTGTAAAGGAGCAGCTTGGTGGAGGTAGTAAGCGGTGAAGAAGTGGAGCAAGACACATGAAAGCAGCACGGCCAGTCTGGATTCTGCGGGTTGCAGCAACTTTAGTCCAGAGCCACCCGGTCAGCACCATCCCGAGGTACCTTGTCGGCGTAGTCTGTAGGAGTCGGTCACCCTGAATAGGCAGGACTTCCCGGAGAACCGGACCATAGTCCTTCCAGGTGAAGCAGATCACCTCGCATTTGTCCGTGTTGATCTAGATCCGTCAACAAGTGAACCACGTGGAGAGCAGATCCATTTGACGCTGCACGTAAATGCAGGATTGACGCAGCCGGACCGACGGGGCATCGTTTGCGTAGAGCCGCGGAGATCATTGGCGCCAGAGGAATGTCATTGAAAAATCATCAAAGAAAGAGCATCGGTCCCAGAACCGATCCCTGTGGTACACCAGAAGTCACTGATTATACGGAGGAAGTGGACGTACCAACAGATACCGAGAAGCGGCGTCCAATCAGGAAGAAGAGAAACAGTCGGAACAACTGACGCGGCAGTCGATTGCGAGCTAATTTGTACAGGAGACATTCGTGCCCACCCTGTACAAACCTTTACTAATATCTAGACAAACTGCAGTGGTGACCAGGCGGTTATTAAAGTAGACCCCGTTTATACACTCTCTGTGTTTATATCGCAATGGTGCATAAATACATTGCTACATTTAATCACTTTTCACTTCACTCGCTCCAGCTCAGATTTTGCATGCAACCTCAAATCCCCGTAATGTGTTATTAAAAAAAAAAACAAAGCGATTAAATTACTCGGGCTCCACCTTAATGACTTCTAAAGCTGAAGACATCTTCATCAGAAATGCATTGGTGAATAGATAGTCTAAATTTTAGTCACAAATAAACTTTGTATCACGATAATGCTTTCGTTAATAATCTGTTTTAAATATACCAGGTGGTGTTAGCAAAAGCTGATATAACGTGGCGCGTATATCATTGTTCATCGTTGATGTGTATGAAATGTATATAACGCAAGCAAAACAATTTGAGCTTAGATAAACGTGAAATCAAAAAGTTTAATTACACAGTCAACAATATATATTGCATAGCAAAATCCAATTAAACTTAGGTATGCAGTAGGAGTTTATGTATATGAAAACATAAATATACATTGAGGAAACACTCTGCTCAAAAACAGTCAATAATCTTACAAAAAGAAATTTGAGAACAATTAATATGTTTATTAAAAACCTACCTCGTTAACATGGTGATTAAGTTCAATTATTACTTCACTCAAAAACTTTTATCAGTAAAGAGATTGCGCATTAAGAAACATCTATTCATATGTGGATGATTACATATGTACTTAGTTTTATAGTGTGCCTTAATTTTGTAATACCCAAAACATTAATAACTAAACGATCAATTAATTATATTTGTTCGTGTAATTGCTGCCATTTTATATCCAAAATCATAACGTATTCTTCCTTAACTCGAATAATAATATGGAACCAAAAATCGAGTGGGAATGGCTCTTGAAAAGAAGAAAAAATACTTTATTATATAAAATACTTTAGAAAAGTTAAAACCCATTACATGTATATTATTAATGGTTAATAATAATGAGGGATTGATTATCCAACGTTTTAAATATACCCAAACGGATTGAAATTAAATTTAATAGAACAAATATGAACTGAAACCAAAAACATTTAATCCCTTTTTTCATTCACTGATCCACGTTATATGCATTAATTGTCTGAAACGATGTTTCATCTTCATTCTAAATCATTTTAAAGACTCGCTTATCATTCAAATTCGAAATTCAAACGTTCTTTATTGTCGTTTGACAATTTATACAATTGTATTACATGCGTCAATAATCAGGTAAAGATAAACACAATCAATAATAAAATAAAAATAGTATTATAATATTACCATGATATGTATTTAATCACACTTAGTGTTCTTCTTGTAATTTAATGCATTTTGGAAGCGCATTTTAGGAAACGTATATTCATCAAGGCTCCTTGGAATACACCTTGATCGAGGGTTGACATGGAAGAATCACACTGATCATGTTTGTGCCAAATTATCCTCAGCAGTTTATGTCCTTAGATCTTTGGCAAAATATTGCCCGAGTCAGGTACTTGTTACGGCGTACTACGCCATAATTTATCACCACGTTTCATATTGAATCGTACTGTGGAAGGCCTGTGCAAACAACCATTTTGTGGGAAGTTTTCAAATTACAAAAACGCAATCTGCATTACCGCTAATTTGAATTTTATACTCGTGCAGGACAATGTTAAAAAAACTGTGACTTTTAACTTTGCCATGTCTTTACATCTTAGAAACAACCTTATTTTGTTGTTGACACAGCATACATGATTATGAGACAAAAGGCAGAGATAACTACCTTCAGGTATGCACAAAACGGTGGTTTAATGAACATTTGCCTTCAAACGCAGGTGTTCATTGTAGACACAGATTACCAAACTAAATTAAAAATGAACGCCCAAGGTGTTAAAAACTCGTCTCAAACTCTGCCTGGCGTCAAACGCTTTTTACATTGTCGAGTTTCTGGCATTCAACTGGGAGACCATGCAATGAGAATATTGACTCCAGAGCTGGAAGTGGGTGTAATTGACAGATAATAATGGTGCGTGAATATTGTAAATGTGATGTAAGTTTAAATGTAGCCTTGATTTGGGACGTATAAAATAATTTATGTTTTAGCAAAAGCTGATTTTAACGTGGGGTAAATCATTGTTCATTAATGATGTGTATGATATGTGTATAACTCCAGCAAAAAAAATTTGTGCTTAGATAAACATGCAATCAAATAATTTAATTACACAGTAAACAATATATATTGCATAGCAAACGCCGATTATTAAATCTAAATCATTACACCCCCTGCCAATTACACCCACTTCCAGCTCTGGAGTCACTATCCTCATCGTATGGTCTCACAGTTGAATGCCAGAAACTCGACAATGTAAAAAGCGTTTGACGCCAGGCTGAGTTTGAGACGAGCTTTTAACACCTTGGGCGTTGAAGCATTTTTAATTTAGTTTGGTAATCTGTTTATACAATGAACACCTGCCTTTGAAGGCAAATGTTCATTAACCACAGTTTTGTGCATACCTGAAGGTAGTTATCTCTGCTTCTTGTCTCATAATCATGTATGCTGTGTCAACAACAAAATAAGGTTTTTTCTAAGATATAAACACATGGCAAAGTTAAAAGTCACATTTTTTAACATTGTCCTGCACGAGTATAAAATTCAAATTAGCGGTAATGCAGATTACGTTTTTGTAATTTGAAAACTTCCCACAAAATGGTTGTTTGCACAGGCCTTCCACAGTACGATTCAATATGAAACGTGGTGATAAATTATAGCGTAGTACGCCGTAACAAGTACCTGATTCGGGCAATATTTTGCCAAAGATCTAAGGACATAAACTGCTGAGGATAATTTGGCACAAACATGATCAATGTGATTCTTCCATGTCAACCCTCGATCAAGGTGTATTCCAAGGAGCCTTGAAGAATATACGCTTTCTAAAATGCACTTCCAAAATGAATTAAATTACAAGAAGAACACTAAGTGTGATTAAATACATATCATGGTAATATTATAATACTATTTTTATTTTATTGATTGTATTTATCTTTACCTGATTATTGACGCATGCAATACAATTGTAGAAATTGTCAAACGACAATAAAGAACGTTTGAATTTCGAATTTGAATGATAAGGGAGTCTTTAAAATGATTTAGAACGAAAATGAAACATCGTTTCAGACAATTAATCCATATAACGTGGATCAGTGAATGAAAAAAAGAGATTAAATGTTTTTGGTTTCAGTTCATATTTATTATATGAAATTTAATTTCAATCCGTTGGGTTTATTTAAACGTTGGATAATCAACCCCTCATTATTATTAACCATTAATAATATACATAAAATGGGTTTTAACTTTTCTAAAGTATTTTATATAATAAAGTATTTTTTCTTCTTTTCAAGAGCCATTCCCGCTCGATTTTTGGTTCCATATTATTAATCGAGTTAAGGAAGAATACGTTATGATTTTGGATATAAAATGGCAGCAGTTACACGAACAAATATAATTAATTGATCGTTTAGTTATTAATGTTTTGGGTATTACAAAATTAAGGCACACTATAAAACTAAGTACATATGTAATCATCCACATATGAATAGATGTTTCCTAATGCGCAATCTCTTTACTGATAAAAGTTTTTGAGTGAAGTATTAATTTAACTTAATCGCCATGTTAACGAAGTAGGTTTTTAATAAACATATTAATTGTTCTCAAATTTCTTTTTGTAAGATTATTGACTGTTTTTGAGCAGAGTGTTTCCTCAATGTATATTTATGTTTTCATATACATAAACTCCTACTGAATACCTATATTGCAGATTGCAACAATAATAATTTACGCCTTTAACGTTTTGGTCTTTAGGATAATTCAATATTAAGTCTTTTTCTTTTTTATCTAGAAAAGTATATTTTACTGCGAATGTAAACTATATGCTTATTGAACAGTGTTTATAAAATTCAAATAAATAACGTAGAGAATGAGTATAATATCAAGAGTTCACATGGTTTTCACCATTTTCACTCGTTCTTTCCCATATTTAAACAGAGCAACAGATATTTTAACTAGCACAACCTAGAAATTGGAGCGAGTAAAGAGGAAAAGGAAAAGTAAATTAGGAAAATACAAGCTAATGAATGGAAGCCCTTAATGAAAATATTCCTCCGCTTGGAGGAATTAAACCAATTGTCTTAAAAGCCGTTCGAAGTTTGGCCACTCTCGAAGCGTGACGGGGTAATTAAGGATATCTTGGCGGGCCGCCCGAGTTTGTCCGGTCTTGCCAAACATTGACCGAGCGGGCGACAAACCCGCTTTTGTTGCTTTATTTTAGGCGTGCATTAGCTGTTAGATTCATCAATGTTCATTAATATAGCTTTCGCTGGCTGTCAGAGTTGAACTGGGGCCAGTGTTGTTTGTAGGGATCGTACATCACGTCACGGACTACCTTATATTGTGTTATTCAGATGAGCCAAGACTACCACATATACGACTGGGTGTTACTCGACATAGTAACACGCAAAGAAATTCAAGCGAAATTTTTGTTCAAAGTAGATTTAACAGTATTTCAACACAACTATGTCAAGTAGAAAATAAAATATGTAAAACCAAAACAGATGAAATGTGGAGTCCTCCAGGGATTCATTCTTGGACCTGTCTTATTTACACAATTTGTTACTAAATGAAATGACTAAAAGTACCCTTAGATGTTTAATTCTTTTACATTTTGAGACAAAATAAAGCTCAAGCGCATATTCTGTTTAGGATTTGGGTTTAAACGTTTACAAAAGCCTAAATTTTAAGCATTTTAATTAAAAATATGTATGGTAAATCCAATTTTATTTGTTTAAAGATTTTCTTTCTGTTGTCGACGATGGAAAATTTAAAAGGATGATACGATTTCGTACATTTTTCATCGTTGTACTATGTTACAAAATGATAGATTTTTCAAGGTTAGATCTATCCTGTTCGTCAGGTGAGGAGACTATTAATACATATACATGTACGAAAAAAGAAAGAAAACAAGAGAAGGAAAAGAAATTAAACCAGACAGTCAAGAAAACATTAACCCTGGCGTTATCACTGCACAGGTTGCAAGTCACGACGATAGTAATAACTTAACATTAAATAAAGATTTTTTTATTTTGAGGCTAATCAAAATTGAATACATTTATAATATTCAGTTATGTATTTAATAGTTTATATTACAATTTTGAGTTTTTAAGCACACTACGTGAAACGTAATAATAAAAATGTCATAAAAAAAGAACCTAAGAGACCTACTTAGATATAAACGATAAAACATAAAATTAAATTGTAACACTGCATTATTAACCAGTGTTGTATTTATTTAATACAAAAAATTAAGCTATAATAAAATATTTTTATTAAAAATAACCATTAAATATTCTCAGAATTGTAATAAGTTATAGATTCAAATGTTTAATATCATGGCAAAACAGAACAATAATTTAAACGTGAGTGTAGTGAATTATTATAATTTAGTTGATATTAACTAAATGAATGGATTAAGAATAACTAAAAGAGGCCTGAGTATACGTGTACTTTAGTAATCAGCTGTTTCAAACTGAACATAAATTATCTCAAAAGATTAACACTAAAAATTTCAAATCCACAAAAGGCACATCTAGAGCGTTTCTATTGAAACCAAATATGTAAATAAATAATAGTTTTACATATCTAAAATCACCGTGAAAAATAACAAAACATAATACAGACAATACTTATTAAAGCACTAACGTACTTTATGCGATTGACAATAGAATGAAACATAACAGAAGCATTGAAATTTAGTAGCAATTCACACAAAAATAAGGCCTTATTACTAAGTATGTATACTAATACAAAACAATTGTATAACTTTCTGAACTGCTACTAATCTAGACATAAATATAATTAGTAATATTACGAGAATAAACTGCAAAAATAAGAGATGATTTATCGAGCGCCTGCAATTAATTAGACGCAACTAGTGTACAGTTGTGCAATTCATCTTGCGTTATTATGTAAGCAAGGCGCGAGTTGTGTTGCACGTTATAGCAACTTCATTAGTTTAACTTTAATAAGTCTTCTTTAATTAGCAATGTATAATAATTTCTCGACGATACCCAAGCTATCTACTAGAAAGGCTCACTCCTAGCTCGTTTATACCTTTCAGATGAGTATAACTTATACTGGGTACAGAAAAAACCGATGTGTCACTTAAATCTGGGCAACCTTATGGATGTCCAGGAGCGGCACATCACTGACCGTAACTGTCGAGATTCTGGGGCGCAAGGGTAATTCGATATGTCTAGTCTACTGCGGGAGATGACTGTTGGAGTTGGTGGGACTCCTTAAGTGTTAAAGCCAAGTGTTTATACATAAGGTATGCCACCTGCCTGATTTAGTGTAGAGCTGTCCTCCCCTTCTTGGAAGGGGACAACAGATTAAGGATCAAAATCCTTCCTCATGGATCTCGACAGGAGATGGCCCCTACTCCCAACCTTACACACCCAGAGCGTTCTATCAGTCCGGAAGAAGCGCAAAGGTCCTTTTAGGACTAAATGAATATTCTGCGCTTCTTGTCCTAAGAGAACTAAAAATCTAACCTTGAGGAATTAAGAAATAACTTAGTTCGCTGGTCGAAACTCAGCGTTTACACTACAAGGATTCTTCTATCTCGCTGTGTAGATTCGTCTCCATTCAATAAATGTTAAACCAAAACCGGATCAGCGATAATAACTGATTTGGTTTTACTACCAGTATCTGCTGGTTTCAGATGTGGTTTCACGTATGATGACTCAAGATGTATATACGCAGAGAGTACGAAATAGAGCCAGATTTTAATTTTATAAATATTATTTCGAGGCTTCAACCAGAAGTTGTATAATGTAGGCTACTCACGTGATTATCTTCTTTCCGAGGTACGTCCGGAATTAACCCACAGCAATATATACATTGCTCAACACTTCACCGAGTTGATTTGACACAAAATATTCATTTTTCTCAACAATGAATCGTCTTAGAAAAAGTAATTCAAAACCTGATTTGTGTTTTCACCCTCGTTAAAACATCGTATCACAAAAATTGGGGTTTTACATTTCAACATACATTTGCCTTTGGCAAACTGAAACTTCCTCGTAATTTGTGTAGCCAAATTTTAAATTACAATGACATAACGCTAAATAAAATATCGATACAAATTGTCTTTTATGATTAATTATAAAAATGAAAGAACACTCGCTATAAATGGATTTAATACTAGCTTTGAGGACCTGTAGTTCGAATGGAGGCATCTTCAATTTTCCAAAAGTGCGGCTCAAGAGACTTTTCATAACTTCAGGTTGAACGATAATATCATATTCGGGAACTTTTTTCTCGAAAAAAAGTCCTTACACATTAAAATTACTTCAATGAAGTACTATCGGGATGAAGTTGTTGACAAGAAAGGCTAAACCAGTATAAATACTTTAGCTTGGAAAGTGTCTATGAATGAGTGAAGGAAATCCGACACGTCGCTCTCGTATCCAATTTAGCTGACTACCATTTGTGGGGATTCCTAGGCGTTTGACCCACGTTCCAATGTTTGTTTTCTGATAACATTCGTGCATTAACTCGAACCTCACGATCAACAACGTAAATTTTGATGCTATGGAGCTTTTCTGAAGAATACTTTCAAGCAGGGAAGGGCGCCAATTTTGATTTTTTGGGCATTATTCTATCTTCAGCCTATTAAATATATTTGCATTGTATCTCTGAAAACTTTATTTTGAATGAAGAGTATTGAAAAATCAACAAAACTGTTTAATGTGACTTATAGGGGTTAATGTAACGAAATCTGTTTCACTGGTCACATATTTTTTTGTAATTAAGCAATACAACTATTATGATGATTATCACAATTTTAAATCTTATCTTATTAATAATAAACATTTTTTGTGGAAGATAAATTTTTAATTTGAGGGTTACACTTAACGGTACAAATATAAAATTTATTACAAATCTTCATTTCCGTTCAACCCCCTAATTGCCATGCCCTTTTGTAGTTGGAGTTGTAGACTGCTATTCGATTTATCAATAGACCGAGCGTTGTTAAGTCACAATACAACGTGGTTAGGTAGCTGTATTCAAAGCGTAACGTATAAGATAATGTATGCATTCATCTTCTATGTAAAAAGATGGTATTTAACGGCGTACATTCTTGCCACTCTCACGCTAAAGGAAGAAATTTTAAGACAAATGTGGAAGAAAATTGCGGTCTGTTATTTTGTACAGCTCTCGACGCGCGCCTCCACGCGCATGCACAAGTCCGTATTTCCATTTCAGTGCTTTGAAAATGCATGCACACATTCAATTTTGTAATATTTTTAGTTTGAAGAAGGATTGTTTTTACTAAATGGTATCCTTCACCTTTAAATAACATTTGGTTCCATTATAACAAAAAATATATGACAGCAAAGTTTTTAATAGATGGCTATGAACGCTTTGTACAATACAATACAAGATTTGACTTTGACTTTTGAATTACCTCCGTTAATAATTACGAATACAGAGACAAAGCTGAAAGATTGCGCTTGAAATTAATTAGGGTTAGATAATTTTATCGCACCTCTGCGATAAAATGTAGTATTGCTGTTAATAGTAATTTTTCTTTAAATTATAATGCACAATATTTATTACACAGTATCGCAATCATCATAAAGTTTGTTACATTGGTGGCCCATGGACTAATTTAGACATTTTCACAATTCCAAACTAAATCAGATACACACGTATTATGTGTATATAACTAATTTAGTAGCACATTCAGCCATTTATGAAAAGTATCTCTTCCACTGACATACAAGGGAACAAATCTATGAACAACCCAATATATCTTTATCTCCTTGAATAAGATTGGAATTTTAAAAAATACCAAAGATAAATCTAACCAAACAAACGCTGATTAGTTTAATTTCCGGTGCCAGCTAGAGATTAGCATCTGATCAGACTAGATTTTGATTGTCCTCTATAATCTTCTTTGTAGAAAATACTGAAGATAAGGCTAACGAAACAAAGGCTGATTAGTTTAATTTCCGGTACCAGCTCAAGATTAGCATCTGATCAGACAAGATTCTGATTGTGCTCGATAATCTTCTTTGTAGAAAATACCGAAGATAAGTCTAACCAAACAAAGGCTGATTAGTTTAATTTCCGGTGACAGCTCAAGATTAGCATCTGATCAGACAAGATTCTGATTGTGCTCGATAATCTTCTTTGTAGAAAATACCGAAGATAAGGCTAACCAAACAAAGGCTGATTAGTTTAATTCCCAGTGTCTGCTAAAGATTAGCATCTGATCAGGCAAGATTGTGATTGTGCTCGGTTATCTTCTTCGTAAAAAATACCGAAGATAAGTCTAACCAAACAAAGGCTGATTAGTTTAATTTCCGGTGCCAGCTCAAGATTAGCATCTGATCAGACAAGATTCTGATTGTGCTCGATAATCTTCTTTGTAGAAAATACCGAAGATAAGGCTAACCAAACAAAGGCTGATTAGTTTAATTCCCAGTGTCTGCTAAAGATTAGCATCTGATCAGGCAAGATTGTGATTGTGCTCGGTTATCTTCTTCGTAAAACATACCGAAGATAAGTCTAACCAAACAAAGGCTGATTAGTTTAATTTCTGGTACCAAATTAAGATTAACATCTGATCAGACAAGATTCTGATTGTGCTCGATAATCTTCTTTGTAGAAAATACCGAAGATAAGGCTAACCAAACAAAGGCTGATTAGTTTAATTGCCGGTGCCAGCTCAAGATTAGCATCTGATCAGACAAGATTCTGATTGTGCTCGATAATCTTCTTCGTAGAAACATACCGAAGATAAGTCTAACCAAACAAAGGCTGATTAGTTTAATTGCCGGTGACAGCTCAAGATTAGCATCTGATCAGATAAGATTGTGATTGTGCTCGGTTATCTTCTTCGTGGAAAATACCGAAGATAAGTCTAACCAAACAATGGCTGATTAGTTTAATTTCCGGTGCCAGCTCAAGATTAGCATCTGATCAGATAAGATTGTGATTGTGCTCGATAATCTTCTTCGTGGAAAATACCGAAGATAAGTCTAACCCAACAAAGGCTGATTAGTTTAATTTCCGGTGCCAGCTCAAGATTGTCCACCTCGCCGGTCTGACAAGCGAGGGTAAGTCTCGTGCTCTAGAGGCAGGCACGCGTCCTTGTTTGCATAACGATCTGCCGCTATGAAGGCAGCGCCTCGCGGAGTAATGGAATTTTGATGGTAAAATCCTTCCCTCTCCTGAAACTGAGAGAACTCGCTCCCTTGATTACCTGGGTTTATGTCGTTATACCGTCCAAATGATAAAATAAAAATAGATTAGCCTCTAAAGTATTAGAGATGATTTAAAAGGCATTCGTTGAACTCAAAAATTGAAACAAGAGCAAAATAAAATTTGTTATATACAGGGTGTGTTGTAACATCCAATACAAACTGTAAGTTATTGTTCCACAAATAAGAGGAGTAAACACTAAACGCAAACAATTTTTAAATTTCAAAAAAGCGGGCATTTAAATATTTAACTCAAATATTTAAAAAGGCGTAAATTTAACATTAAATAGAATACAATTAAATTTTTGTAGGAGCTTTATCAACAAACCATATGTGTATGTATCTATGTATGTGTTTAAGTATCGAAATCGGATAATAAACAAATTCTCGAGTATTAGGTTTCTTCACAATAAGTTAACAGGTCCAAATGGATCAGTGTAAATAAATAAAAACATTCAATATTTCTTAGTTGTTATTTTTATTAAAAATGGGAACGAACAATAATGTAACATAACTTTAGTTTAATTAAAACATATTTCAATAACTAAGGTGTTAGCTGCGAATCGACACAGCGTGAACTGGAAAACAACCATAACAGAGTTACAATCCTAATAAATTTATTCCGTCTTGTTTTGTACAGTAATCTTCTCAAGAGATGTAAAACTGAAAACTTTTTTCCTTTCTTTTAAATTTCGCTTCTGAAAAAGTACTTTTCTCAGTGAGAACGAAAAATCTTTGGATTTTAATAGTGTTCACAAAATTTTGACCGCAGTGTGACAGGTCAATTTACATGACACCGACGGTACATGCCTCAAAACTAAATAACACATGTTATATGTAATTAATAAACACTCATCAACTAAAATTGATGTAATTATTTAATTTCTGGACCGATTTTAACAAACTTGGTATTCTAAGTTCTGTAATTAGATTTGCAATAAATAGTTATTCTTGCAATTTTTACGTGGGATTCACAGTTTTTGACGATATTAAAGTTTGTAAACGGTTTAATGCCGATTTTGAAATGGAAAGTGATAATAGGTATTTAATGTTTTAAAATTTTCATTTAATTGGATTTATATAACTGTCACGTTACATGTTATTTGCTCTAACGGGTTCTGAGATACGATTTTTTAAAATAAAAACACAGACAGACAGACACTAAACGAAGGGAGATAAGACATATTTTCATGTGATTTTTTGCTTTTTTTGTGTCTACTACAATATCCTGAAGTTGTGCCAACCTCTTGTGAAACACCCTGTATATATGCTAGCGAAGTTCACAGTTATATCGGTTAACTCATAATTCATCATAAGAATACATATTTTATTTTTTAAATAAGACTGTATTCATGAATGAACCTCCATTTAAATAACAATAGATGTGTAACAATTATAAGTTGGTATGTAGTTTAAACATTTGTATACTTGATGTTCGTGCAAAATCTTAACGCGAACTGTGGAATTGTTTTGTAAAACAATCTCATTAAACAGCAAAAAGTCCATATTAGAAGGTACGAACTTTATATAAAGTTCTTTTACAAAAAAAACCTTCTTGTGTAAGGCTATAGGAAGTAGATAGATTTCGTCTCTGATGCCTTCACTACTTAATCCAATGGGCTGTGGAATGGTCAGTTTCCTTTTACAAGCCCTCTGCCATTTAATCCGTTTCAATGCCACCACAACTTGAACATATAAAAAAACTACACTTCTTTGTTGAATAAACTTTATGTATACATGTTTGTAACTATTTCGTAAATCTAAGTTAGTTTTACAATTTTTAGAGTTTTTACTAAGTTTAGAGTAGGACAATTTTTAAGGGTTTCAAGATTTTGCATACCCTTCTGCTAAACTCAGATACTGTTTCATTCTAAAGGTAATATAATTATAATTGTGAAAATTAGAATTTATGAAACACAACAGTTTATATATATAAAAAAACACCCGGCTATGATGTAATTTCATTGGTTCTCTGAAAACGTCCACAAGTTCAGAAATGAGACGTTGCAAAGAACACGTTTACAGAAATCGATACAGGATGTTTTAGATTTAAAAGGTACAAATAAATGTAACAAATCCTCCTAAACTTTGAGATAAAACTAATAAAAAAGAGTACTAAAGAGTATGACTGTCAATCAGAATATTTCTTAGAATCAATCATTCAAGATAATATTCAGTGTATAATACCAGGTCGTTGTGAATGAGTGTGATGAATATGGCTGTCAATCAGAATATTTGTTTCAACCAGTTACTCAAGATGATATTCAGTATATAGAATAGATCATTGTGAATGAGTATGAAGAGTATGGCTGTCAATCAGAATATTTGTTTCAACTAATCATTCAGGACGATATTCAGTATAAAAAACCAGATCGTTGTGAATGAGTGTGATGAATATGGCTGTCAATCAGAATATTTGTTTCAACCAGTTACTCAAGATGATATTCAGTATATAGACCAGATCATTGTGAATGAGTATGAAGAGTATGGCTGTCAATCAGAATATTTGTTTCAACCAATCATTCAGGACGATATTCAGTATAAAAAACCAGATCGTTGTGAATGAGTGTGACAATTGTACATTACATCATTCCACAATAAATACCCGTGCCACGACAACACAATATGAACCACTCTCTAATAATAAATTATGTGTTCAATACACGCAAATGTTACATTATTGTAATGTAATAATAGTGTTGCGGCGTAAGTGGCAATTGTGTTGTTTTTGCTGCTATGTACATTATATTATTACACTGGGTATGCGATCGTTTCAAAGTAGATTCAATTTAATATCGCATGTTTTTTTTAAATCGGTTATATAATTCGAGCACTATTATGATTATAAAGAAGGAAAAGCAACTGTCCCAGACAAGACTTTAGTATTTGAATGGTTTATAAAATTTTGATTTCAATAACCGAAATTCGAGACATTGATTATTTATGAATTGATAATAATTAATACATTTGGATTTGTTAAAAGTTGGAATAGTAACATATACCTACAATTTTATACGGCAAAAAATATGCTTAAAATTGGTAAAAAAGCTTTAAATATTGTGTCATAGTTTCTTCCTCAAAGTTTTGACTTACTAATAGACTTATATGATATAAAAACTAGTAGTATAAAGCCTGCATTTATTTACATTAATTTAATTATTATAAAATAAACTTGAATGCACAGTAGATAATCAAACTATGGGTTAATTAATTTGACTTGATAGCAGTGACCCGCAAGGGAGTGTATTTAGCCCTGTGATATTTCCATGCATACCAACTTCTTTAATGTTAACTTTTATACCTTTCCAAATAGTTTTTCCCTTCAAATCAGATTGTGGTGATTGAACTGTCTCTGAATAAATTAAGAGTTAAGAAGTATATTTAAGTTCTTTAAAAACTGCTCTCTTTAATATACTAAATACTCATATGTATATGCATGCTCAATTTGGAGATGCAACAGTTCTTAAGGGTTTTCAAAAAGTACTTCAGCCAATTGTTAGTAGTCAGAAAACGCCTATTTCAATTCTTAACGCTTTAATTATAATTTACTTAGACAGTATATTTTTCGAAAAATGTAACTGCTAACAGCACACAATTACATATAAATATATATTTAAAATATAGAATTGATATTTTTTCTCTTCATCCAGTCCAAAGCCATAAAATGGACGAGTAAGCATATGAGAAAACCTAAATATGAAAGAAAGATTGCGGTGAAGAAATATACCCAATACTCTACATATACCTAATATCTTAAACAAATATTGGAGAAACAATCGCCTTGGCACCCCAAAACACTCGATACTCACAATGTGGGTCTCTGATATAAGTTTTCAGCTCCTCTTAGAATAATCAATTTTTTCTATTTCACCTCCTCTCTCCAGCAGTTGTACTTTAAATGGTTTTACACAAATTTTCTTAAAGAAAAAATGTATTCCAACGAATTCACCACTACAAACGATTCTATTTAAACTCCGGTTAGCGCAAGACACAAATTAACAATTCCAGCTTTGAATGACGTTTATGTAAGCAGCAAAAGTAGAAGTAGCGGTAAATATCGTTCCATAAAGTAGACAAACGAGGCCAGTCGAGCTCGTTTTGTATATTGTAACTCCGTGTTTACATGTGGAGGCTATTCTGGTCTCACCTGCCGGCTTTACCTGGCTGACGGCTCCCAGACTATAAACCGCTTTAGTGCTCTCAATTAAGCGGGTTAACTTCTCTTTATCACGGGCATGAGGTCAAACGAAACTGCGGCCTCCGCGTTGGCCGCCCATTGATGTTACGATCCCATAAACTGACTGGTTTAGCTCCCTATTTAGTATCCCTGACTCGGTGCTATTTTTACTGGTAGTCAAAGTTCGTGCTTGGATCACATACGGAAATATTTAAATTTAGAATACCACGTAATTAACTCTACCAAATAATGTACAACGTTTTAAAAAGAAATGGTGCAATTACATTGTTCCCAAAGACTTGTTGAGATGCAGTTAAAAAGGTCACTAGGATTTCGAATATTTTCCATCGTTGTTACAAAAATATAACACTACTTTTCGAGGAACAGAAATCTATCCCCTTCTTCAGGTGTCAAAAGAAATAATACATTAAAATGTGCTTAAAAATAAAAATTGCGGAAACGGACTGCCTCTAAAAAGGTTTTAAATAATACCTAGTTAGTATACAAAGAGCATGAAGTCCAGTCTGGATCAAATAATCCAAGGGACCTGAAGATGAAATCCCAGATTTCGAAATGTACATAGTATGAAAATAAAAGTTTAAAAAAGTGTTAAAAGGTTTATACATATTGTGTTATACAAATCCAAGGGATGTCACAGCACAAAAGTGAAAAACACAATCAAATCCTAAAAAGGAAAAAATTCAAAAAGGTCCTGAAATACGTTTTTTTAAATCAAAACTTAAAGCTAAGAGTGTAGCAATGAACTTTAAAAAATTGTGTATTTTTGTAACGTATAGCGATGGCAAATGTCCGATATTCTATTACTTTTTCTAATGATACATCGCCAGTAACAAACTTGATACAAAGGGTTAATATACAAACCACTACACCCATACCAATCTGTAAAGGTTTCAGAATTCAACTATAACCGTGGTACCTACCATTGAGCTTTTGTGGCCATTAAGGTATTAATTAATGACAATGTAAGTCATTAGTTGATATTAAGTAGTAATGAGTCTACATATGACATCTGTACTCTATGTAGTTGTTCACAGTAACCCCCCCCCCACTCAAAATAAAAATAATTATGCTAGATTCTATTGAGTTTAAATTAAATTTTATACAAATGTTCTAGTGTACATTTACCTCACTGTAGCAGTGTAGATTAAGCTCCAATTCTCATTTCACGTTGGGGTTGTCTGTTAAGTAGTTCATTTAATCATGTTACAGTCTATAGAAAATCTTCAAGTCTAAACTCATTTGCAACTTGAAACGTTTTGGTCGTACGCTCTCTGGTGGTTAACACAAGAAACAGTGATTATAACTATATTACAGAAAAGTATTAAAGATACTATATTAAGCCAACTCTTACAATAATAAAAAATGCACATTTAAAAAATTAAATTTAGTTAGTATGTGAACGCTATCTATGCGGCACAGAAGAAAACTAGCTTTACCGAAGAAAACCACATGGGTACAAAGTCTGCTCACTTTTAAAGTCAACGGTAATTCTTTAAATTTGTCCTGTTCACATCTTATCGTGGTAAAGAATCCTAACACAACTATAATCTCGTACACTGGCTAGATGCTACTCGAGGAGAAAGCCAATAATCTTCAACTGAGTACGCTGTTAGGAGCAGATACTCTGACGTAGTAAAGCTGTTTCGACGTTGTTTCGTCTCTTCAGACACAGATAGACAACAGATTTCAGTTGTCA
The DNA here is from genome assembly GCF_021130785.1 of Homalodisca vitripennis. Classification (NCBI taxonomy): domain Eukaryota; kingdom Metazoa; phylum Arthropoda; class Insecta; order Hemiptera; family Cicadellidae; genus Homalodisca; species Homalodisca vitripennis. The sequence goes on along the minus strand of NC_060209.1, from coordinate 195,946,836 downwards.
CTGTGTTACAGCGTACACAGTTGAAGATTGAGACCTTGGTTGTTTCTTCGAATATTGACGTTTCCCAGCTAAGAAGATCTTGCTCTATCTCCTCATGAACAAATTGTAATCTTGAAGTATGACTTTTGAATTTGACCTCGCTATAGGGAGGATTTTCAGTCAAGGTATGTAAAACTGAAAGCTTGTTACTCTTTTTGTTTTGTATTAACAAAATTTTAATGCGGTAGAATCTGGAAAAACGTAGACAGGTGCGGCATTTGCGGCGTAAGTCGAGAACTAAAATTAGTCATCCGAAATTTTAAAATGGTTAAAATCAACTGATCTTGTTACTTTTCGTGGTGAATTGGACTGTACTACAACATTTCATATCTCATTAGAGCTTCACACAGCACTGTGTTTATGTTCAGCGCACCATAAAGTTTGCAACTTCCGAGTCAAAGTTTGTCTCATAGCGCAGTCGACTAATGAGCTTGATTTTACTAGTTATCGCTGCAATCAAAGCTAATTATTTGAGCTACAATCAAAGCTCATTACATGAGGACGAAACTTTGAAGTTTAGCAGAATATAGCGTTATGATAGATTTCAACCCTTCTACTGATAATTTCCGGTTCGTTGACAGAAATGATTTGATAAAGAACGAATGAATTCAATAGATAGAAATAGTTCACTGATGTCTACAATATTTTAAAAATTAGCGTTTGTGCATTAAATTAAAATAAAATGTATTTTAAATTTGTCCTCGCTTACATTAAAATGTTTCCACTCGAATAGGGATGTAAAGATACATCTTTACTTAAGTTGATTAGATTAGGTAAAGTACCAAATAAGACCTGTGTATTTTTAATTTATAATACATAAATTTATTTTTTATGTTTAAAAGCAGTGGGTACAATACACTAATGTATGTTTTTATGTTCAAAGTAGTGGGCACTATACACTAATGTGTGTTTTTATGTTTTAAAATAGTGGGTAAAATACAAAAATGTATATTTTTTTATGTTTAAATATAGTGGGTACAATACATAAATGTATGTTTTTATGTTTAAAAATAGTGGGTAAAGTACATAAATGTATGTTTTTTATGTTTAAATATAAAGGGTACAATACATTAATGTATATATTATATGTTTAAAAATTGTGGGTACACAACAAAATTGTATGTTTAATATGTTTAAAATTAGTGGGTAAGGTAAAGTCAAACAAAGTTGCTGTCAAAATGTTGATCTACTTGTAACTTAGCTGGCGGGAGCGGTTGATTCAAAGCGAGTGTTATTCAAATCTACGCTAAGTGGAAGGTGAAATGGAGCTAAACTAAACATTCGCATCAAAATATTGGTTATATAAACTTAATTACAATCGCTCTCACCAATGCCTTGTGTACATCAACCTATCGATAAGTGTTATAAATATTCATGTTTGATGTTTGGTGGACAACTATTTATTAAATAGCATACCAGCAGAAGAAGTGTTGAACTTGCCTTAGAATCCTAGATCTAGATTAAGTTCAGTTTGCGCACATTTTTCACAGTAATTGTCTCCCAACAAGATTACGTTATAACAGTGGAATAAAGCGTCTAGAAGTCCAGTGTCATAAATCGGTATCTTAAGTATGAAGTTGCTACAGAACGCACATTGAGTCTTGTTGTAGCTGCAGCTGTATCCGGCACTGGTTGGACCATGGAACAAGAGCTCTTATCGGACAATGATGAAGAACGCTGTACACCCTTAAGTGATAAGAGAAGAACTGGGAGTCATTGAGTCGCACTAGGGATTGAGTGATCACTGATATTCGCTCTAGTACAGTACCGAAGCTAATAAACAGAGTATGTAACGAATGAATGAAAATACTTCTTTATTGAGGCGGAAATTTAGATCTTAGAATTGCTAGATTCTTACGTTTAATCTCAAAATTCAAAATATACGGTAACTAAAATTATTTTATAAAACACTAGCTGATTCCCGCGGCTTCGCACGCTTTTCGTAGGCTTCGTCCGTGTATGTGCACTTCTGGTTCAAGTGAATATATTTCCAATGCCGATGTTGAGTTTGCCTTGTTGCAACGATCAAGAAAATCTGTCATAAGTGTATGTTTATAGTACATTGTACAAATTTACTTTATTATAAAAGCGGCCTAACACTCAAGCTTTAAGTTCAACCAGAAATGTATCTTAAAGACAAATATATCATAACTTATCACCTTCAAATAGTGTTTGACTATTTAATATACGTAATTGTTTCGTAATTTCAGTTTAAATTGTGCAGGCGCTTTGAAAACTTTGATCTTTTGCAGTGCTACATGGTGGCTAGTTACAATAATGGGCATAGCGCATAAACCTTCTCCGTAGAAAAATACATATACATACACATTTTCATAATCATCGGTCAAATGGTTTACGATTCCATAAAGGACAAACACACAAACATTCATTCATTTTATATATATACTAGCGGGCCCGGCGCGCTTTGCTGCGCATTTCAATAATTTTTTGCAAAAGTTGCCCGCGGCTTCGCACGCAATTTCCCGTTGAAAACAGTACACTATATTCACTTATTCTTTTTCTATCACATTCTAAACATTGCTGAGATAATTGATAGTCGTTCCATCGTGAGCCTCTTGGGCGTATTATGAAGGTATGTACCATATTCCTGCCTCTATCTAGCTGTTACCCACGGCTTCGCACGCAAATCTTAAGAACCGAAGTCCTTATATTACTTAGTAAATTTTTTTTTACTATAATAAATTTTAGATTAAATTAGTTATATCTCCGATGCCACGATTGAGCTTGCTTTGTTGTCTCGATCGAGAGAATATGTACACACGGAGTTTTTGAGAACCATACTTCTGTCAAAAAAAACAACTAAGGTTGATTTTATAACATTCTTTATATTTGTAGCCAACGTAAGATAGTAATTATGATATCTGCATTACTCTTCTGATCAAGCATGAGCATGGTTTATATTAAATAAATATTGCAGTTAAAGGTGAATTTTTACGTCAAATTTGAATTGTATTATCTGGATAGTAAAGTCTATGTTTAACAGTGATTGCAAAAACAGTTTAAACAAAATTTGTCGTTTCTCTTAAGCTTACTCTATGCTTTAAAACTATAAGTGTAATATATGTTTACAAAGAACAGCTGATTAAAAATTTGAAAAGACGTTAACATATGTTTGCTGCAATGCATTTCTTATGGGTATTTCTGTAACCAGTGGGGCGGAATCCTGAATCGGGAAAGGGATGGGCATAGCTTATAAACCTTCTCCGTGGAAAAATACATATACGTACAAATTTTCATCATGATCGGTCCAATAGTTCACGATTCCATAAAGGACAAACATACAAACATTCATTTTTATATATATAGATATATTTATATTTGGCCATACTAAAGCTAAAAAAACTTACAAACTTACAATAATGGCTTGTATATGTACAACTAAACTTAACTATAGTTACACCATCCAATAATAAAAGGAAATATTTAAACATTTCATGGGAATATATACAAAAAATATAAATTTTCCTTATTTGTTTCCATACATAAATATATGAGAAAGCATACACGCGCGCACATCACTGCAGACCACGATTGTCGACCCCAGCACCCCCGCAACGGTCATCCGTTGTAGTAAATGCTTTTTCAGCGCCATCTCGAAACCTGATCGGCTGTCTATTGCGCAAATGGATTCAGAAAGGGAATTCCAAGCTCTACAAGCAGTAACAGGAAAATATTTGTTGAAAACCGTCGTTCTATGATTGAAGGATCCATCAGAACGTAACGAAAGTTCTGACCGAAATAACAGCAAAGATTACTTTGCTCCTCTTTGGCATTTTCACGCCAAAATCAATAGAATTTTTCATTACACCAAATGGAAGTGATGCATCCAAGAGGAAGATATTTATCAAGATCCAAGGTTCTAGAACTTTTCTTCCGCGAAAGATTATCGCACATACAGACAGACAGACAGTCAACGACACGATTTTAAGAAGGTTGAATAACATCGTTTATCCATCGAGCACGGTTACTTGACGTGGCATCTATCCCTGTCCTTAAGGTAGCGTAATCGATCTTGGGTCAAATCTTTTGAATGTAATAGTCAAAATCCTTCAAGATATCCTTCCTGAAGACCAAAAAAGTACAAAAAGATTTGTTGGGTCGCTTCACGATAAATTATAGACATTAGAAATAGTCATTTGGGGTCTTTTTATAACCAGGCCCAATGGAAAACGTCTGATGATAAGGATTTCAAATTTTTACAGTACGTATGTGAAATATGATCGGAGGGATTGACATATTTTTTATTTTGAAAAACATGAGTTATTTTTTCTAGTATGTTTAAAAATGTTACGGAAAAAATATTAATTTTATATATTTTGGTAATAAAAATGTTACCCCTTTTGGGAGAGTGATACTTAAAATTGGAAGTTTTTAAATTGTAAAAATCGTATTCATATAGAATTTGTGTTGATTTTTAAAATTACACCGCGTGCCTTCGGATTTTCAGTCTGCTTCCTGCCGCGCTGCTCGTGGATGCACGAACAGGAGCGCACTCGCCCTTCCCCCACCATGGGAGTCTGCTTACCCAGCCTTACCCCTCCAGCCCCTCAATTAGTTCCTCTCTTACTTCGCTCTGCACTTGATATCTCCGTTCTCGGCTTTATCAGAACCTAACTGTAGGAACGTCAGGACAACACATTCATTGCGTAGACTGTAGAGGAATGATAATAAGCTGGCAATATTATATTTTTGTATGTGACTCAAGATGTCCATCAGAATTATGGCGGAAACTTTGAGAGACCATGACAAGTGAGTTATTATTATTTCAGGTACAATGTTCTCCTAAAATACTTTTCATTTCCCTACCATGTAATCCTTTTCCCTTTGTATACTTCTGTCAAATCAAGAACCATCTTTATTGACCTGATGACGTATCGCAGCCACTACCGGTTACGACTGTAAAGTGTACACGTGAGACTGACCATTGTCGTTAAATTGGCAGGCAGATAAAGCGCTGTTCCCAATACAACGTCAATAAAAAGGTTTACTACTCGCACTCAATGCGGTGAGTCAACAACAAGACAATGCCGCCATTCAACAATATGTCAGAGAGATTCCGTCAACAAATGTATCCATTGTATTCACCCAAAAGTTTATTTGAGCATGAATGTGTATTCATTCAAGTCGTCTAATTCATTAATAAAATTACTTTACAGTTCATTTTTATGTATTGTATTGAGTATGAAATGTATTGCACAGTTTAGAAAGGTGCATGCACGATTTCCTTCATGCATTTTGTATTTATAAATACGGAATACATCAATTCTTTTTTAAGTAATGATAAAGTTTATTGTTTGTATTTTAAATACATCGTTTTATACCACTGCCCTTTATCTTTTACTTCCAAACAGTATGACTTAATTATCCTTTAAAAATCTATGGGACAAATGATACTGAATGCATTTAGTCCCCTAACCACGTAGGCTAAGTAGCTCTGAACAAGCCTGGTTGTGATTTATTATTGATTTCAACGAAATTTTGTGTCGAAATTATATTGACTGAAAAAATATATTTAATGAGGCTACAGGATCTAAAATATCCTCGGAGCCACCGAGGTTAAAGTTGATTTACAAAATTGGAACCTAAATAATGATGTGAGAGCCCCTATTCTTTTTCTCAGGGTTTCAAACAGTCAAGTAGTCTAAAACACTAGAGGTCAGAAAGTGTTCAAAGCCGAGTGATTCCAAGTCCAATTACAGAAATTCCAACAATATGGATCACTCAGAGACGATGAACTCCATAAATCTGGGAGTTCCAACTGGGCTGAGGACCTTCGGCTTTGGGAGTTCACACATACCAGGAACTTTCAGAGACACAATTTCAAGATTGTTTCAGGGGGGTGAGCTGAAGCCGGTAATCCCATACGGTCTTATCCTTAAATTTAGAGTTCCGAGAGGCCAGGCTCACTCAGAGTTAGAAATTCCAGAAGCTAGGTGACATGAAAACACAAAGGCTTTTAGAAGACAAATGGTCCAAAAGATTAAGAAGTACTAAAGGCCAAGAGTCCTGAAAATTGGAAACATGCGAAGCATGGTTGAGTGCTGTGCTCAGGTTCAAGTGGTAGAATATGGTGCATTAGGACTCTTTAGGCCACATTCTGATAAAGACTAAGAAATACTATAACTCCAAAGTCCCAAATATTGGAACCATGTGAAGCAAGGTTGAGTGCTTGCGTTTCTGTAAGCCGTATACTCATATAGGGTAAGAAATACTAGAAGCCAATAGTCACGGATGTTGGGATTATGTGAAGCATGGTTGAATGCTAGTGTTCATATTCAAGTGATGCAGTAAGTTCCTATAGGTCATATACTCATAGAGACTAAGGCGCAAAGAGATTTTCGGATATCATGTGATCCCAAGAGATTGAAACTCTGAAAACACTGATAAATTACAAAAATAGATGTTAAATTGTTTGTATACTGCTAGCACCATCTGACATTGAAATACTACTCATTAAGATATGGATACCCATTGTTGCAGCATATTGTTTCATAGCAACAACTAATGGAGTAAGGGTTCAACACATGGAGTACTCCGAGAGTTTCAGCGGGACAACAGGCAACACTGCTCAATGTAGTAAAGTGATGTAGTGACATGACATAACACAATCTCTCAATCGCTCAAGCCAAACCAATCACTTAACAAAACGAGTGTTTATTTTGTTCCAGGAGCGGACTATTTACTCTGGATCTGTGTGGGGAGTTATTTGTTTACGCAGTTCGTGGAGCCCGGACCCCGCAATCCACACACCGCTGACTTTATGTAATCTTTTAAAACTCTCCTGGTTTAGAGAGAGCCGAAATTAGCTTGATGTAGTCTTCTGTCGGTGATCTAGCGGAAAGACCTAGTACCGCACATACAAATTATCCTTCGTTACTCAGGATTAAACGTTTCTTGTGATGCACTGCTAAGTTCCAAAGGTTGATGATGGAATCGAATAACGCTAATGAATTTATTGCGACTTATATCTATAAAAGTCATTGCAATGGCATACAACAAGAAAGACTGGTCTGCAATAATGGAAAAAGACAATTCAAGAATCTGGAGGTTTCACTGTATTTAGTAATCTGAGGACCTGAAAATGGAATGCAAAATAAAATCTAAACTAAACGTATTCTCTTAGAGCATTGTTTAAAATTGACATAAATAATTTACAGTGATAGATAATATGTATGGAAATTTGCTCACACGAAAACACTTTCCTGTGCGCGAGAACGAGTCAGTTGTTTTTGTACGCAGTTAGACATGTTCTGCAAGGGACTGACTTTTTTAGTGAAAGGGGGTTTTGTTATAAAAAATGAATTATGAATGTTTAAAGTACAGTTTTATATTGAATGCTAAAGGTGTGAATCATATTTGGTGACAGAAAATAAAATAATCCGGCGAACATATGACAGCCACAGCCATGGTTCGTTAATGTTACGTTCAGGGGGGAGGCGCACCCCTCCCCCCTCCATCGACCATTACTACAATCAACCTGGTGAACAAAACAACACTTGCATTGGATACAGCAAAATGATGTCACTTACATCTTGACGCCCAACGGCACATCACTAACAGCAAGTTTTGAGATATTGGGATTGACAAAGGATTGATGGATAGGTCTAGGTTACTGCGGAGGATGCATGTCCAAACCTGCGGGAGTATTGCCTTCCATGTCTGCTTTGACTGGAAGTAGCTGAACAGAGCCAGTCTCTCCTTCTTCCAAGGTTACCTGACTGAGACTGTGTCCGTTACCCTGTATGCCATGGGATATCGGAGGATACGGTTCTACCCTAAACGTTATCCTGAATAATCTGTCACTCCGGATGGAAGCGTAAAGATCCTTTTAGGATTAATTGTAAATGAGATTCATAGATAGGATAGATTGTCAGATTCTTCTTCTAAATGACGAACCTGAGGAACAGTCAACAGAATTGGCAAGTGTTACGCCAATGTCTCATTTCGTGAATGGTAGCACTAGGTCCGACTGTCGTATCGCGCTCTAATCACTTCCCTGTCATTTGAACCAGTGGCTTTGTCTATATTAGAACGTTGAATGCAAATTCGACTATTCGAAATATGAAACACTCTTGTGTGTAAATGGACCGTGAAGGGCCCGTAACAATAAGCACATACAATATATATCATCCAAAACAAGTGTATACAGCGCGATTCAAAGGCCGGACCTAGTAGTACTATTGAAGAGATAAAGCGCAGTACTAGAGCGAATTTTGTTGACTAATACTTACTAACCTCTGCAAAACGTCCGAGTTCTCGAGTTTTCTTTATTATTCAGTTTTTGAATTCAATTCTTAAATCTAAAACTCTATTATCAGTGAATATTTTTTTTTGTACAAAAGAGATTTTAAAATGATTAGAAACCTTCAAACATGAAATAGTTGACATGCTTAAGGTAGTTTTTATTTTTGAAGTGATTACTTCTTTGGCAGGCTATGGATGTGTGTTTTGCAAGGGGGGAAACTTTCGTTTCACATCACGGAACGTCACGGCACGCTTGTTCGCTCTGTAGCCATTAGGGGTAGGACTATCGCAGCCATTTTGATGTCAGGACGGGCGTCTGTGGTTATGCAGGCGTGCTAGTGAGAGGTTACTGTCGCTCCTTGTTAATTATGTATATAAAACGCCATGCCGGTTTAATCACTGACGTCCTGTATAGAAAGGAGTCACGTTTATGGAAAGGATACTATGGAATTTCTTTATGATTCTGATTTGCTCACTCGGCTACCTCTGCTGATTTCCTAGTACTCCGTTTATATATTTAACCTAATACTTAATGTGTATTATAGATTAAAACACATATCTATCGATTATAGGACTGCAGTAACAAGATTCAAGAAGACTAGTTATTGTCATGTATAAGATCTAATTTACATTTAAAACAGTGTTTGTTTAGTTGTTAAGAAAAATGTGACAAGTATTTGTGTTTCCAGGTGAGTTGATGTCCACCATTGTTCTGAAGCTCCGTACTTGCTTTGTTTGGTCGGTGAGTCTAGTGCTTTTTTAATTAAAGATACACCGGTTAGAATAGTCAGTGTCGAAACTAGATTATATACTTCGTAAAAACATACCGAGTATAAATAAATGGTAATATGGATATAACTAATCGATAATAATCATTTGTTTTGTCTAAAATATCTTTGGCATGTATTTTGAAAAGTGGTTTTTGGGCAAAAATTTAAGGCGTTGTATAACTTGATAATCGGCCTTTACTGACTATTACTTCGTATATGTGTGTATTTTTTTGTTAAATACTCGTTAAATTAATTTTAATTAATATTAAATTGCGTTGTATAACTTTTAACAATAAAATTAACCAATCGCACAGCGCAATTGAGAAAAGAACTATCTGTTAGTGTATAATCTATGCAAATGATGGTTATTTTGCAAAGTTTTATATGTTTTATTTTCTTACAAACGACTCTGCTGCTTGTCTGGCTTCATGAATATGCAAACTTGACGGTTAGTCCCCACTCCCCAGATGGCGTGAGCTTCACTAATCAGAGTTTGATTCTGACTGGATCACTCGCTACCGCTATCCACCTAATGGGAATTCTATATTTCAGCTACCCTACCAAAGTTTTAATGAAAAAGTCGTACACTCTACATTCAATTACTTTCAAAATTCGAAAATTTTAACGCACTGCGCTAAGCTGGTTTGTCGAGTACGAGTCTGCTCTTGCTAGGGGCTCACAGAACGTCAGTTTGTTCTTGCTAGGGGCTTACAGAACGTCAGTTTGCTCTTGCTAGGGGCTCACAGAACGTCAGTTTGCTCTTGCTAGGGGCTTACAGAACGTCAGTTTGTTCTTGCTAGGGGCTCACAGAACGTCAGTTTGTTCTTGCTAGGGGCTTACAGAACGTCAGTTTGTTCTTGCTAGGGGCTCACAGAACGTCAGTTTGTTCTTGCTAGGGGCTTACAGAACGTCAGTTTGTTCTTGCTAGGGGCTCACAGAACGTCAGTTTGCTCTTGCTAGGGGCTCACAGAACGTCAGTTTGTTCTTGCTAGGGCTCACAGAACGTCAGTTTGTTCTTGCTAGGGGCTCACAGAACGTCAGTTTGTTCTTGCTAGGGGCTCGCCGAACGTCAGTTTGCTCTTGCTAGGGGCTTACCGAACGTCAGTTTGCTCTTGCTCCCGGCTCGCCGAACGTCAGTTTGCTCTTGCTCCCGGCTCGCCGAACGTCAGTTTGCTCTTGCTCCCGGCTCGCCGAACGTCAGTTTGCTCTTGCTCCCGGCTCGCCGAACGTCAGTTTGCTCTTGCTAGGGCTCGCCGAACGTCAGTTTGCTCTTGCTCCCGGCTCGCCGAACGTCAGTTTGCTCTTGCTCCCGGCTCGCCGAACGTCAGTTTGCTCTTGCTCCCGGCTCGCCGAACGTCAGTTTGCTCTTGCTCCCGGCTCACCGAACGTCAGTTTGCTCTTGCTCCCGGCTCGCCGAACGTCAGTTTGCTCTTGCTCCCGGCTCGCCGAACGTCAGTTTGCTCTTGCTTCCGGCTCGCCGAACGTCAGTTTGCTCTTGCTCCCGGCTCGCCGAACGTCAGTTTGCTCTTGCTCCCGGCTCGCCGAACGTCAGTTTGCTCTTGCTCCCGGCTCACCGAACGTCAGTTTGCTCTTGCTCAGGGCTCGCCGAACGTCAGTTTGCTCTTGCTAGGGGCTCACAGAACGTCAGTTTGCTCTTGCTTCCGGCTCGCCGAACGTCAGTTTGCTCTTGCTCCCGGCTCGCCGAACGTCAGTTTGCTCTTGCTCCAGGCTCGCCGAACGTCAGTTTGCTCTTGCTGCCGGCATGCAGAAAATTGTCGTTTCAGATGCTTCAGGAAACTTAACGTTATAACATCGAAAATACAAGTGGTAACTGTATTAAGGAACAATCTGAAAGATCACTTCCCAAATGTTTATTTTCCTCAGCAGCTATAGGGAAAAGGAAAAGGTTCATTTATAAAGTACGTGTATTATAGTTTAGTGTTATAGTGTAGTTTCGCGTTTTTCATTTTGCATATAACAACAACTTAGTAACAGGTTAACCTTTTTTGCAAGTTTTATACAATCTATACCCTTAGATTTTATTTAAATTGTAATTGAACTGATCCCTAAATTCCCTTAGGTTATACAAAACACGTATTAAATAGCAATTTTTACATCTCTTACACACTAAATAAATAACATTATAAGTTGAATGAATTTATGTTTGGCCTTATACGGAAAGAAGTAAACCTATGGAGGAAAAAACATACAATCGACGTGTGCGAGAGCTGACATTCTATAGTGTAGTAATGATATAGAACTGATTGGCGTTACCGTAGTTTCCGGTAATATCGGTGACTTCCGGGGAACGCAATTTCCCGCCAATCACACGACCCAGCTGACACAGCAGGCTGGAGTCACGTGACAGCGGTGGATCAAATAACATTTGTGTTTAGCTTTCATAACTACAACCTTGTCCGTGCTAACTTAGTAACTAACTGTAGGCTTGTTACCAGTGAAGTGTTCTTTCTGCTATAGCATCAGATGCCCGCAACTGTTACTCAAACAGTAAAAATGTTGTTAAGGACTAAACAACCGGTTGTTACACTAAGAGAACGTTTCAGTAGCTTAGAATGTTTTTTAATGCGTTTTTAAAACTTTTTTAAAGTACGTTTGATATGGATGAAATTAAAGGATTTAACGTTTTAAATCATACACAAGCTACGATGTTTAAGTACCATTATTGCGCCGTATTAAAAAATTTGCGTTAAGGGACCCAAGACCGAAGAATGGCCAAAAAAGGCTGGGAAAATGTTCTGAATCCTCCTCAACTCTAAAAAAATCAAATGTGTGTGTTTCATTGAAAGAAAAATGTTTTATATTAAAACACGACAAATCGGCGCTGAATTGAGATGTTGGTAAGCGCGAATGCAAAGGTCATCTGTAATTATAAATTTTATTTCATTTATAATGCTTTAGTCTTTGTGAGAACTATTTGATTATAATGACGAAATTATAAAAACATAATTACTAACAAAGACTATTAAAACGGTTTATGAACGTTTAAATTAAAAAAGACTCAGCCAAGCGCTGATGTGGCTTCACGCTTGACATCGCGGAATCTGCGACCTGCCTCTGGAACTGTTGTTTCAATTATACTCCACATTATGTCTTTCCGACATTTAATGTGTTTCTAGCCTGGTTTTGGAACAAAAATAATTTGAAAATTTGTGCTTTGTGGAAAATTGTTACGATCTCAAAGGCACAACGAAAACTTGCCCTATTAATACAGTTTCTCATCTTAATTTGCTACCCTTATTAATTTAATAAGAATAAACAATCTATTAATATTATACATGCAAAATATAGTGAAGAATTGTGTTTGGATGTTTGGTACTCAATCACACAAAATATAGCGGACAAGTTTAGACGAAATTTGGCAAGATACGATATCCAAACATTATATACAGAATATCCAAAGATGTTCAGATAGATATCTGAATAGTACATAAACATACTTTACCCTAAAATTCCACTTATTACAAAATACTTATTCCAGGTTGAATTATAAGATAGTTTCTTATTTAATATTGACACCCTTGTTAATTTAATAAGGTTGAACAATCTATTAATATTACAAATGCGAAAGTTTGTGATGAATTGTGTTTGTATGTTTGTATGTTTGGGTATTTTTACGTTTGATATTCAATCACACAAAATATAGTGGACAAGTTTAAACGAAATTTGGCAAGGATATTGCTTACATATCTGAATAATACGTTACATTATTTAACCTAAAAATACCACTTATTACAAAATACTAATTCCAGCTTTTATATTTTCATGGACTGAATATCAACAGTCGTACTATAAAAGTTATGACTGACACTATAGTTATGACTGATACAACAGTTATAACTGATACAACAGTTATGACTGATACAACAGTTATAACTGATACAACAGTTATGAGTGATACAACAGTTATAACTGATACAACAGTTATGAGTGATACAACAGTTATGACTGATACAACAGTTATAACTGATACAACAGTTATGACTGATACAACAGTTATAACTGATACAACAGTTATGAGTGATACAACAGTTATGACTGATACAACAGTTATGACTGACACTACAGTTATAACTGTAGTATTGTCTAACGTTCATCACTGTAGATGGTAGCAGTGAAGCATTCAAACCAGTTTTTTGTAGATACTAGATATTAGTTTTGTTTTTTTTTTCTTTCATTGACATTAACATGTATCGAGAATCGTCAATATGTATAAATAAATAAATACTAAAAATATTCTTGTTAAAGTTATTGCTATATCTGGTAAAACTACAAATTAAGAAATATATTGAAAAACAGTACTACTGAAATTCTTACTTGTAAGGTTGGGTGGGGCACAAAAATTCAGAGAGTGAGTAAAAACAGTGTTTTACAAGAAAGTCTTTTAGCTTGTTTTTGAAAGATGCAAGTGAAGTGCTGGCTTTTAAATAATCTGGCAATATATTATAAATTGTAGGTCCTAAATATTCTATTGATTTGCGGAACATATCATTACTATGGTGGGGTACTGTTGAACTATTTTTATTTCTGGTGGGATATAATTATATGATTGTGGGTAGGAAAATCGGTAATGTGTTTAAAAGTGTAAATTAAAACGGAATAAATAAAAATGAAGGGGAGGGTTAGTATACGTTCTTGGTGAAACACTTGCCTATAACTCTCCAGGCCCCTGAACCCAAACACTAAACGAATAGCCCTCTTTTGCAATTTGAATACTCTTTGTAACAGAGAAGTACAAGAAGATGCACAAGAAACATACTGAATCAACCTCAATGATGTCAACCTCGTCTAAAGCAACAAAACCCTTAGAAACTGTCTGAGATCGAAAGTGGAGAATGGATTGTTTCTCTACATTGAGGAATAAATTTTTGCGAATGAACCAATCATTTTTTCGATTGTAGCGTTTATTAACTAAAGATTTAACGCTATTGAAGAGTCTGCCCGAACAATGACCGTGGTGTCATCAGCACATTGAGTGACGCGAGCTTCAGGGACACAAGAGCTTAAGTCGTTTACCTACAAGGCAAAGAGAAGAGGTCCCAAGATAGAACCTTGAGGAACACCCATGGAAACCTCAACGAAATCTGACTGTACCGTACCAAAGGAGTTGGTAACCTGAACACTCTGGTAACGATTTGAAAGGTAGGACCTGAACCACAGCAGGGGACAACCTCTGATGCCGTATAGTTCAAGCTTATTAAGGAGTTTCAGATGGTTAACTGTATCGAACGCTCTAGTGAGGTCGTAAAAACACCAGCTACGTGATTCTGATTGTTAAGATGAGTAAATACATATTTGGAGACGTTCGAAGACTTTGCTGATGGTTGGTAAAATTGATATGGGACGATACTGTTGAGGCGAAGATCTACTGCCTTTCTTGAAAACCAGAATGACCTTAGAGAGCTTCGGATCCAACGGAAACTTCCCTTGAAGAACTGAGTTGTTTGAACAATTGGAGTTAAAGGAGGGCTTACGGGTGAAGCAACCCGTCTAATTATTGAAGGACTCATTCCAAAAACGTCAGGTGTTGAACTGGTTTTCAAAGATGAAATAGTATTGTACATTTCAAGGAGCGTTGTTGAGGCTATGATGAAACTTGATGGACAGTTGTTTATTTTAGAAGAGCTGTTAGTGCAACCATTTGTTCCGTTTATGCCGTTTATGATTCTAGCCAGTGGGGCACTCATAAAAAAATTGTTAAACATTTCAGCGGTTTGACGTGGGTCAGAGACTGTAGCTCCATTATCTTGTAGCTCCTGAATATGTCTTTTTCTAGCTGTTTGCTTTCCAGAGTTCTCAGACACTATGTTTCATACAGTTTTGGCAACATTCTTACTCTTATTCAGACGGCTTTCGATCTGAGATGTTTTCAGAGATGAAATTAGTAACTTGTAGTTTCTCTTATTGACCTTATACAATATCCTATGCTGTTCAGAAGGAAAGTCACGCTGCAGAATGTACAGGTCCTTGAGACTTTCTCTGACCAAGAGAACTTCTCCTGTCAACCAACCAGGCCTTTGACGTTTTTTACGCTCCGATGTGACTAAAGGAGAGGCCTGGTTAAAGCAGGATGATAGTTGACTGAGGAATAACGAGTATTGGTCATTTATGTCCTCATATAAGAAAATATTATCCCAATCAACTGAATCTAAAAGTTCATAAAGAACATTGATATTTCTGTCTGAGAAAACTCGGTAAGGGGCAGAGTTACACCCCTTAGATGTAATTGGCTGAATTACGGTTGTAACAAGCTGTGCTTCGTGATCGGACAAACAGGAAGGGACCACCTCAGCTGTCACATGGTCAGGCTCGATGTTAGTTAAAATATTATCGATGCATGAACCTCCTGTTGGTGATGGTTACATAGTTACATTTAGTTACATTCATCGTTGTGAGACGGCATATTTACAGAAGCTGAAGGTACAAAAACAGAGGGACGGGACACTAACAAGACTCAACGAACCATTCACTCTGTGACTATAATTTAAGGAAACAAGCGCGCGAAGAGAGCCCGTGACAATTGCAAATTGAATTACAAAGCAATGCATCAGAGAGGAATGCAGTTTTTGTGGCAGAAAACCATAGAGTTGGACAGTGGATCCATTTTGCACTGAAAAGTATACTCCATCTATTAGAAATATAAAGATTTATATAATTAATTCCTAGACCGGACTGAGCAAATAGATATAGCGATCAAGGGAATAACGAACAACGTATCAGATTTATAGAAATTCAAATATTTAAAGAACCAATACGGAATTCACAAGCAAACATGGCCAGACAGATGGCCCGTAAAATGTATAGTATACATGAATTTTATTTTGGGGAATTAAAATAGTCATAAATATTATTAATAAATCGGAAACGGTTTAAAAAGGTCTTGGAGTGTGGGTGTATGTGTGAGTGTAGCCGCTCGTTACCGCAAGAACTGGTTGACGTATATTAGAGACATTTCCACCAATGTTGGTTTAATGAAGAATAAGACACAACCGAAAGTTATGATTATCAATAAATCGCTTAAACCGTTATAAAAGTAGATTAAAAGCGACGGAAGTAGATGCGTTTTTACCGAATGATGCTATTTAAATAAACGGTACATTCTTGATTGGGGAAAAAGGTAAAGTCAAGTGTTGGTGGAAAGTATTAGTTTCTTATTACATAAACTACTTATCTCATCAGACGATAAACTAGACACAAGCTATATTCTATAAACTATCATATAAGGGGAAAACCGGACCCAAGCCACACATTCTGTAAACTACTATCACATCAGAGGAGACTCCAGAAACAAGCCACATTTTGTAAACTACTATCACATCAGAGGAGAGCCCAGACACAAGTCCCATTCTGTAAACTGCTATCACATCAGAGAAGAGCCCAGACAAGAGCCACATTCTGTAAACTACTATCACATCAGACGAGAGCCCAGACATAAGTCACATTCTATAAACAAACTATCACTTCAGACGAGAGCTCAGATACAAGTCACATTCTATAAACAACTATCACATCAGAGGAGAGCCCAGACACATACCACATTCTGTAAACAACTATTACATCAGACGAGAGCCCCGACACAAGTCACATTCTGTAAACAAACTATCACTTCAGACGAGAGCCCAGATACAAAATACATTCTATACTATCACATCAGAGGAGAGCCCAGACACATACCACATTCTGTAAACAACTATCACATCAGACGGAGAGCCCCGACACAAGTCACATTCTATAAACGAACTATCACTTCAGACGAGAGCCCAGATACAAAATACATTCTATACTATCACATCAGAGGAGAGCCCAGACATAAACCACATTCTATAAACAAACTATTACTTCAGACGAGAGCCCAGACACATACCACATTCTATAAACAACTATTACTTCAGACGAGAGCCCAGATACAAAATACATTCTATACTATCACATCAGAGGAGAGCCCAGACACAAACTACATTCTATTAACAACTATCACATCAGACGAGAGCCCAGATACAAAATACATTCTATACTATCACATCAGACGAGAGCCCAGACACAAACCACATTCTATAAACAACTATCACATCAGACGAGAGCCCAGATACAAAATACATTCTATAATCACATCAGACGAGAGCCCAGATACAAGACATACTCTATAAACTATTATCACATCAGAGGCAAGCCCAGAACCATTGCCAATTATTGTACAACTGGCCGTGTATTTCAGGTGAGAGAACGTTTGTACAATTGTGTAACTTCGGGGAAAACTTTGTAATCCCCCTGTTCAGGTTCGCCCGTGTGTAAAAATACATCTCTAAGTTTTGTCTTCGTTTGTTATTCTCTGTAATTGAGCAGTCAGCTCTCACAATTCCCAGCTGCAGAGTGTTTAGCTGCATTCTTGCAACACTGATTCTCTAAATATATTTAGCCTTGCTTTTTTGAAAGTAGTTTGTTCAGATATTTTTAAAGCTATCTATTTATTTGTATTAATAATCATTTAAATAAAATAAACTTATATGATATTATATAAAGTAAAATTATTGTATTTATGATCAGATATTCACTGTAATCATATTTTTATTTGCCCAAACAAAAAATCCTAGCAATTTTATAAATATAATAAGTAATAAATTTGTATTTTACTTTTATTTTTTTATCTTTTTCTTAATATAGTATACTCATTGTCCCTCTGAATAGTAATAGTAGACATAGTAATAATTATGATGTATGTAACAATGGTGTTAACAGTTTAAATGAATGAATTTATTCAAATTGCCCGCATATTGATTACTGTTGTAATAAAATTTACAGCCCCTTAAATTGAAGAAATACCTGTTAAATAACCAAAAGTTTATATTAAACCATTTTCATATGATCGCCGCTTATACTGCGGTAATTGAAAAAACTATTTGTCTTTTTAACATAAAATTAAAATTAAGACATTTTCGAAGCATATGCTTTTTAATTTATAAGTTTGTACCTTCTAAACGTATGCATTTTTGAAATAAATACCTTTTCCATATACATAGTCTTTATTTATTGGTACTTAAGTAAAAACAAATGTATTACGTCATTTTGTGGTCAAAATAGCTTAATACTAGAAATAGACAAGAATATTTTAAGCTCCTAAAAAATGAGCTAATGATAGAGTGCTTATATTTAAAAATAGGTGATGTCACGTGTAGTAGCCATTTTGCCGTACAGCGACACTTTATTCAGCCGTACATGTAAAATTTGTGCAAACTGCTAACAGCGTAACCGTCTCTCGCAACCTTTAGTTACAAAAAATAACTTGTCTCGCGAGTGCAGAGCCCACCACCTCTGGGCCAATATAACCTGCTGGAGTCCACAGCCTCTAATATCTACTAGTGTGAAGGACCATCCAGCTACAGAAGCCTTAATTCAGCTTCTCGGGCCTCTTGGGTCCAGATTCACCAGATCCTTGAGGGTTACACATTTCTTCTTCTGAGAAATCTGGTAAGGAATAGCTATGTCTGGTTTTCCCAGACCTATAGCAATTCTATAACAGTTTCCAGTTTCTAGAGACTTTTAGACATCCTAGTGATTTCAATTTTCCCAACCTCTCGGTGCTTTCAGTATTTGAAGGCATCCGGCGCATTGAAGCTTCCAACTTGTAGAAGATTTGTTTCCTAGAACAAGAAGCTTATTAATTGCACATAGTCCTATAAGGACCTTAACGCTGCTTTTTTGGGTGGCAGGATATCCAGGGGGGTAAGGGAGGGCCCGACCTAATCGAGATCCATGAGGAAGAATTAGGGCAATAATCTCCGTCATGTCCCCCCGGAAGAAGGGGAAGCCAGCTCTGAACCAGCTTCTCCATTCAAAGCAGGCAGGCGGTTGGCACACCTTGTTGATGCAGCAAGAACCTCTATTACTTAGGGAACGAACCCCACCAACTCCAACAGTCATCTCCCGCAGTAGACTCGACCGATCGATCGAATTACCCGAGAATCTAGATATTTGCGGTTAGTGATGTACCGCTCCTTGACATCCATAAGGTTGCCCAGATTTAAGTGACACATCGGTTTTTGCTATGCCCAGTGGTGCTATGGACAAGCCAGAAGTGATCCCTGCTGTGTCTTCGATGTATGAGAGATTGCGATGTATCTGACAACTGCCTGCATCTTGGAGCTCCTAGAGGCATTGCAGTTCTTATCACACCTAGCATACAAATCTTATGGTTGGATGTATTTGTTTTCTACTCCATTGTACTAAGGCGTGTTAATTCCACAGAAAATATGTTGGTCAGAAAATATACCAGACAAATATTGGTGTGGTTAAATATTATCAATGGATACTAAACATTACGTTTGGTTTAATACTTCAATTCTTGTTTTACAATATGCGATTTTAACTACTCGTATTTTTATGTGCCTGTGACAGTAAAAACTGTATATTGTATAAATTCATGTTATATACAAAATTCATCCCATATACTGTTTAAAAACAAAGTATATGAGAATGAGAAATGTAGGGTACACACTAGGTCAGGAGGTGGACGGGAGACCAAGACCTTGCACATGTAACAATAGCATCTCGAGAGCAGGGACAACACTTGTATTTAATTAAGTGTGGCTATTCATTCTCGAGCTACCCTGACTTACATGGAGAATATTGCAATGTTTTGTACATTCTTGGCGACTCTTCTGAATATTCGTGTAATCTCAATACTGTACCTATTTTTATAGATAATTACAGCTTATTAAACAATTACAAAAATGATCGTGGTTGGACGCAAAGTAAATACGAAATTCATGAATTTTCTTTGCTTGAAGTTTGTTAATGGCGAAGGATGATTCAATAGTATAACAGGATGTCTAACATTTGTCAGCGTTATATGTTAAAAGATAAGAACACAAAGTTTCGAATATTAGAATCCATCCTATTTTTCAGGTGTAAAAATACCTTAGACACAGAGGCGTGCACAATGGGTTTTTGCAAATTACATTGATGTCATGATTCCAACAAATTCGAAGTAAATACGTTCACCAAGAGAACAAATTATTTTTATAGATGTCTTTATCACTAAATATTGTAGACAAATAGTTTTTATTTTATTTCTTGATTTAGATAAGGTGGCTTTAAAATAATATATTGGATTTGTGGTAAAATGCATTGATAAACATATTAATGACTCCTATTAAATATACAATATATTGATATGGGCGATACTTATAATTAATATGATAACCAAATTTAAAAGAGAACCTTAAAGATAAAGAACATTTACTTTCTGGCGAATTGCACTGCGTAAGAATTAAGATAACGTATACGGCTGCATATGACTTCTTTCACCATACGAGAAAAATAAAAAAGTCTTTCTTTTTGTGTCTCAGTTAGGTAATCTTTTGAAACGTATTTAAATATATTGTTAACATTTCTATAATTTATAATTATATTTGTAATGTTTTACATTGTTATTTTAAATTAGCTGTTCTTTCAGTTCATTTTCAATGTAAAACCTTTTGTAAATAAGCGTTACCATTAATAAATAAATCATCAAAGTGATTTAATTTACATTCCTTAATACATAAAAATAGTCAAGGATCTGATGATTTGCTGTGATTGAGTTATTGTACGACCCCGATACTTACTGATAAGAACCAATGCACGAATAAAATGAAGCTTGCAAAAGTCCCAATTCTTCTTTAACAATATTTCACGAACATCAGGCATAAATAATCTCAAATTTGAGCACTAATTTGGCCCCAGATTTATGGGAGCCCACGTCCACGTCCAGTTAGGCAGATTCAATTGCCGCCGAAGAGTTATGGGCTCGACATGCGCAAGCCGTGCCAACGCAAAGGTCTCAGTTCCCTTTGAACTTTTGCAATCCCGTATCGTTTGTCTTGTTCCATTTACATTGATTTATCTCACAGTTTTATTTTAGTATGTGATCATTTAAAACAAGTTCGGAATTATTATTGTAATAACCAGCTACTACGCTGTACCGTGAATGGTCAACAAATAGACATCATAAAGTTTATATGGAGAAGTTTAATTAGTACTGTAACTCAGAATGATGGTTAAATTTACTACTGAAAGAAATCTCATAGCACATTGCCAATGGCGCAGTGTAGCGGGTACGGCGGTTATCGCAAGATAACAGAATCAAGCAACGTCGAGCGTGGCTGCTGCTTGAATGGGTGACCGCTGAGCGATTCTGTCTTTGCAAGCAGCCCGCCTGCCCGGCCGTTGGTGGTGGTTCGGAAGTCACCTTTGAGCCGTTAGTCCCCAGGTTAAGTGTTAGAGAGGGCTTCTTAGCCCTAACTTCGCTTGGTAAAATAAGACATAATTTTACTTTTACTTTCACATTGGCACATAGTTCCATTAATTATGGGTATGTATAAACGAGCATTACCATGGCATTAAAACATTCCATAACCAAGTATAATTATACCCATATATGAATAATGCTGAAAGAATGGTTAGTTGGATGTTGCAAGTAAGTAGAGGACAACTAAACGTAGTTTACCACTTCGGAATCGGGGTTACTGGTAAGTAAAGAGCTACATACATGTGTGTTGCCATGCATACTCCTTTCAGAGAAGTATGTTTTTATCTATGGTGTGGATCGTCCTAATAGATTCTTCTGAAAGGCGGCAAATATTGCGTGAGCTTGGTTGACGGAAAGTAAACTTTCAAGACATAGTTCTTGTTTTGTTTACAGTAATTACAAAAAAAGTAATGATCTGTGATTGGTGAGTGATCACGTAGTGTGGTACACTCCTACCTTGTATTTGCTGGATTGGTTGGTAAAGACTTTCGTTACTGAGGTCTCATTACGTGCACGTCCAATTGAATTGTGTATGTTTTGCTCAGCTAACACTTCGGGCCCTTGCAAGTTTTCTCTCCTTTATATTTTCTCGTTTGTCTATTTCCAGCTGAAGAAATAATTGACCTACAGATTTTAATTTCGCATATCGTTATTTCTACTTAAGCAGCGTAGTGTTCGTTGAAAACTATTTATATTTAACTGTTCACGGCATAAATTATGTCCAGAAAAAAATTTCTGCATCTGCAGACCTTTAACTTTGTACCAAACTTCATTTCTACATAAACAAAAATGAGTTCAGTGAAGGTGCATGTCTATATATGGGATTTAACGGAGTGTCATCTAAGTAGACTAGTAGATTTTCTTTTCTGCCTGCTTTGTAGCTATAACATTTCTTTTCTGCTAGGGCATTTCAAGAATGAAAGAAGCTACTGACCTGAGCGAAGCCTTTTCGCGACAAGTGGTGTAACATAATCCTAACCTGAAATTAATAACATAAAGAAAAACGAACAGACAAACTTGTCAAAAACAAAATATTTTAAAGTGTTTTTAATATACATTGCAAGAGTTATAAATAGAAAAAAAGGGAAATAATATTGCCATAATTCCCTGTAATTCATGTAATTGTTGTTCATGTGGGGGGAGTGAATGGATTAACAGTCCCTGTGCAGCCTCTGCAGCTCTGGTAGCCAGGAATAACTGAATATATCACAAAGTATAGTAACGACCAATTTTATTCTCTCAACACCAAGTGAGATGCAAGCGCTAATCATTTGGCCAAGTACAGTTCCTGGGTCGATTTCACTGATATCTAAAGCTTGGATTTATCAAGTATTCTGTACTTCTACACGGTTAGATTAAATTCCAAGTGATCTAATATCACGAAAAAAATTGTATTAGAATTAACAAGTAATTCTGAGACAGATCATACCTGACTGGGCATAAAAGCTGGTCATATGGATCACTTAAAAAACGTCGCTCCTTTCTAGAGCGTCAATGACAGACGGGCTTTTGCAGACCCATCGTCTTTGTGGCGATCCTTGTCAGTGTCACGTGTCACAGTCAAACGTTTCTCATCTTTTGTTCACCTCAGTGATACGCACACTACGAATCTTTTATACCACGAAATTCTGGGCACTGTAAAAAGGTTCGTAGGAAGAGCTTTCAGAACTAGTTAGTGGCTGAATTTGTTAATGGACTCACACACATAGAACAAAGGGAATCCCTTAAAGTCTGGAAATACAATTTCACATAAGAACCATGAAAGAACTAAAATACGATACTCTTTACTAATAAATACGTATTTAATTGTCTGACATTATTTTGGGTTCTATTGCTTTTATAATTTTTAAATTTATTCACGCAGTTACCTTAATTTAACAATTTTCTGAAAACGCCACTTTAAGTAATAGTTTTAACACAAGAACTGTAGTAGAAAAGGTAACCGAAGCTTGAAGAACGGATGTCTTTTCAATCAAGGAGGATTTACTCTATTCATCCTCCACATTTCCGTTCCGACAAACAATGTTTGGAAAATTGAAATATCAACCATTGGAAAAATAGGTCACTTCACTTCCGGCATGAATGCAACATTCAATTTTATTAAATTATGTTACACAAAATTATAGCCCACGAACAGAGAGTCAATTTGTACTGTATATAAGAGAACCTGCTCTTCTTTAAATTGATAGATGAATATTTTCTAAGAAAGAATCAATCGTTAGCTACGTTGGTAGACGTCGAAGTGAGGGGGGGGGGTACCAAAAGGTTAAAATATCAACTAAACCTAATCCTAATAATACCATTACACATATTGTTTTGATTGGAAAACAAGATAAAATCAAATATGAAACCAGAAAAATATTAAGAACGAAGTAAATTGAAATGGTCATAAATATACAATTTTTGGCTCCTTCTATTAAATGTGGCAAGAAGTTAATCTTAACATTGATGTCGGGGAAATATACGAGTAATTCATTCGAACTAGAAGTGCACGTACAGGTACAAATCTGAAAAATTGCGTGCGAAGCCGCAGGTAATAGCTAGTAAATAATGGTTATGCTATTGTCAGACAACTAGATTAAGATTTTTTTCTTAAATTATATTTTTCCTGACATAATACCAAAAAAACGACCACCAGAAACACTAAAGGTTTTTACATTGGCGTCAGAGAAATAGATAGATACCGAGCCGCCACTTCCATCGTCTGTACCTTGTTAGCTGGTTTAATATTTATTTACATTAAATAAATATGTTTTAAATGTGTTAACCAAAAAAATATTATTCGAGGAAATATTATCGCTTGATATTTTTAACTGTTTTGGTGAACTCCCACATCGACCTCCAGCAAAACTAGCTTGGCTGGCAATTTCTTTCATATGGTCAATTACTAACGTTATTTGATACTCAGTAAATAATTCACTTCGAAGATTCACTATTTATAAATTAAATAATGAAAGAACATAAATTTTAGGATCATTATCAGTACAAGACTCTCTGCTTTGATCCTTCAATAGATTTCTGGAAGTGGGTAAACAATCTACGAATAATAAAAAAATTGTAACTACTTTTTTGATCTGATTTCATTTTGTTTTCTTTTCAGGTAGGTGAAATATCCTGTCTGCACTTCTAAATATCTTAGGCTGTCTCTAGAAGTACTTGGGTGAGTTTACAAATCGAATTAACATTTATTTATTTCAACGATTCCACTACCGTTTTTACAGTATTATATGACAAAGTAATGCAGTCAAGATCACAAATTTATTTCATTGTAACTTATTATAACCCGCTGTCTTGATATGAGAAACACAACAAACCTATGAAATACTGATGGCGAGAGAAAAGAAGAGACCTGGCCCGTGCCGGCGCACAGCTGTGTACTAGTGTGTTGCCGCGCGGTAATTTCAGGCGCTTCGCCCCACAGCCAACCCTGCGTATTGTTTATCCTAGCAATGGAACAGTGAAACAATAATGGAATTACGAAACAAGGCGGGGCAACATACTAGTAGTAGCGCCTGCAAATTTCAGATAGGCCAGAATCCAGGTCTCTTCTTTTCTCTCGCCATCAGTACATTTGAACAATTATTGATAAGCATAATAATATTGTGACAGTCCAAAACAGAAAAACTAACAATTCAATAAAATTTCAAAAGAATAACAAATAAACAACTTAATAAATAAAAATAGATTAACAATAACTATGATAATAGTAGTATGTTCATTAACAATAATATCAGTAACAATGCAATAATTTAGTAAATGATAAAAAACACTAAAGTTACAATAAATTAATAACAGTAGTAATGCTGAGAAGAACTTTAAGTGATTATGTGAAAAAAACGACTTAACTTGAAAAAAAAAAACGCATGTTTTTATTGCCATGTCTATCATGCAGTGTGAGTGTGTGTGTGTGTGTGTGTGTGTGTGTGTGTGTGTGTGTGTGTGTGTGTGTGTGTGTGTGTGTGTGTGTGTGTGTGTGTGACCATGATACGTTCAAAGTTGAAGCTGCTGTGATCGTAGATAGTATTTCTCCTTCAGGGAATGTATAAAGTCATCAAAGAAGTCGACATGCGCTACTTCGCTCCCCAATCTCAGGAGTCTGTAAAACACCATGGTTAAGGGCATAATTTGTGTAAGTAAAATTACAATAAATTAATAACAATAGTAATGCTGAGAAGAACTTTAACTTAAGTGATTATGTGAAAAAACAACGACTTAACTTTGAAAACAACGCACGTTAAGGGCATAATTTGTGGCTTGAAACCTTCTCTGAAAAAGGGACTTGCGAGGGTACGTAGCTTTTCAATAAGATCCTGCTCCTGCAGTGACCTGCTAAAGTCTGTCAGTAACTCGTACATACATAAAGATATCTAAAAACAGTTTTTATAAGTGTATTCGTGAGAATGAGTCAGTCCAAACTGATCGGCCACATGTCCCCCATCCCATTGGAAACATCCTACTCAAATCCAAGATGGCGGAGACAAAGAAACACTATACCATACGTCATTATGGTTCCCGCTCCGTTCGACTTTTATAAAAGTGTAAACAGACTTTTATCTCGGATACAGAGTTATAAGAGTATACTCTTAAAACTAAATCTAAGAGTGGTTGGTAGTTTCTTTTTAGTTGACGTTTCAATTGGATTGTACTTCTGGATTTACTCTCCTTTTTAAATGTTGATACATACATATTATATAAGAACATATTTAGAATATGTTACAATTCAACAATTTTACCTTTATCAATTAATTTCACCTTATATTGAAACTAGCTGTCATAGTTTCTATAAGGTGTTATTAGTTCTGGTTCAGAATGTAATTGAAATATTAAAATCATAAAAAGCACTTCAAGAGTATATAATATAATAGTTTTATGCTGTAAAGGGATAAAAACTGTAAAAAATATACGATCGCGCTGATGTAATGCTCAGAATAGAAACTGCTAACAATTCTACAATAAAACTTCTCTTATAAAGCAAACTCGCTTACAGAACAACACTTGGGAGCATGGGTAACTAAGTTTGAAAGCTCCTCGGAAACAATGACAAAACAAACAACACAAACTGAAACTAACTAGGTCATGAACTTTATTTCGGATTATTTTTCTGTATAAAAATACCGTTATGTCTCTTCAACCCATACCTCTGCAGCTTCGAAGTTTGTGTGAGTGTCTTGGTTGAAAAATAGACGTAATTAGATAAGTGTCCCAATTTCCGCAGTTGCTATTGAAGGAGTTGAAACTGGGCCGACATATTGGTTAAGATGATTTTACCCGAGGTTCTCTGTGACCTGTTCGTTTAGTTTAGGAGGCAAGAGCCGGGCAAAATTTTGTGAAAGAAGAAAAAGAAGGGTATCGAACGGAATAAAAATGTCAAACGGGAATTTTTCGGCGAATCTTTCTTTGTTTACAAAACCTTAAACCGATCATAAAATACACAAATAGTAGTTACGTCAGACAACTATATAATAATACTAGACGTTGCCACTTTTATCCGAACATCCGATCTAGAAGTTGCCACTTTTATCCGATCATCCGGTCTAGACGTTTCCACTTTTATCCGAACATCCGGTCTAGAAGTTGCCACTTTAACCGAACAGCTGGTCTAGAAGTTTCCACTTTTATCCGATCATCCGGTCTAGAAGTTGCCACTTTTAACCGAACAGCCAGTCTAGAAGTTGCCACTTTTATCCGAAAACTCGGTCTAGACTTGCCACTTTTATCCGAACAGCCAGTCCCTACATAGTTAACTTACAACATTTATTTACGAATTGATGGTTGGTATGTTACGCTACGAAAAAATGATCTGAGAAAAATAGCCTAATATTAATATAAATAGAAAAGTGCCTTTTTTGTTTGGTTTAAAGCAGTATACAAACCCATATTATTCTCATAAAGTTGTGTAATATGAATTGAAAGAGCCTCTTAAATGTAATCAACTGTTCTGTGTAAACATTCTTTTACGACATCACGATCATATCTTTAATATTTTTACCAATATTTTCAATGCGTTTACATTTAAAGAGTGAAAGTATAACAAATCTTATTTCAACATCGTGGCAACAAGGCAAACAAATTAATTTATTTTGAACTTTAATTGATGAACTAAAACTGGGAATGTGTGCATGTAAGGTATTGAGTTTGGTTGCCGTAGGCATTGTGTGATATTAACAGTAGCTGAAGGACCAAAAACTGAAAAACTGGGCATTAGTTTGAGTCAAGAAACATTCACTCCGTTAATACTACTTAAGAAAACAAGCAAACGCAGTGAGTCCGTGATTATAACAAGCGGAATCATAAAGCAATGAATACACGTGACACTAAATGCAGTTTTCGTGACAGAAAATCGTCAAGGAGACATCGCATCCATTTCTTACTGATGGTGTATACGATACTGATTAGGTATATAAGTAGTGATGTAATCCATACGACCCAGGAAATAGCATGATATTGCGAACAATAATATCAACAATGGTATGAAATTTGGAAGCAATAACATGTACTTAACTAAATTAGGTATCATCTTTACATATGGATGAAAACTGTCTTGATTTCAGTTTTGGACGTGTTTGGGAAGAGATTATTAGATGAGAACGAGAGAGTTAAACGTGAAAAATATTCTTGAGTCATCGTTCTGAAAGAGGAGACTAGTACCATCGGCAAACAAAATTATTTTTTGGTTGTTATGAGAGGCAAGACTGTTTACAAAAGAAAGTAAGTCATTAATGAATATTAGGAATAACAACGGTTCCAAAATGGAGCCCTGAGGAACACCTGTCTTAGTAAAAATAAAATCAGAAAATCAAAGGCCCGACTAAGATCACAGAAGAGAGCCTCAATGAACAATCACCGGACTTTAAAGAAGAGTGAATTTGGTCGTGCAAATATAAGACTGCAGACAATGTGTTGAGATTTGACCGGAACCCAAATTAAGATTGAGACAGAAGGTTTTTACAGATAAGAAATTGAAGAAGTCGGTGGTGAATGACAGATTCAAAGATTTCGAATTCATCTTATATTTAAACTTACTTCCATCAAGTCAAGTTCTAATAATATAATACCGAGGGAAAAATTTAATAACTGTTACACCTTAATTGTCAATGGTATGAGTTAGTCAATATCTAATTTGTTAATATCTTAAACACATGTTTTTATGTCAAGATATTGTAAAAATGTACCTTTTATGTCATTATTCGCGTCATCATGAAATACCCTACAAAATAACACACCTTCGCCTAAGTTTACAATTAAAGGTGGCCGACTCTATGAACTTAGATAGACATTACCGACTTATTAAAATGTCAACGAATTGTTAATGTCCCGGAAGTCAGTCAGGGATTTCCGGTATGCAAAATAAGTTGGATGACACCTGTATTGACTGGATCTGAAACGTAAAACTCGCTGGTTTATACAGTAATGATTGATGCTTCCGCGGTTTCCGCCAATAGCAACAACTTCCGCCGAATGCAATTTCCCGCCAATCTGCGAGAGGACTGATCACGTGATGTCACGTGACTGAGGACGGGACGTCGTGACTGTTGTGTTGTTGTTGGGGTCGACAGTAGAGCTTTACAATAGTGTTTTACTTCCGTTCATGTCTTCGGTGGGATACTAAACTAGACCTCACACTTTTTGCTTTCCTATGAACACATAATTTGTTAGTCATTTCCTTTAGATGTGTATTCCAACCAACGCCAGGGCGAGAATGTTAGAGGTTAGGGTGTAGTAGAATTTGTTCTGCAGGAGATCTGCTACATCTCTATATCACATGTGGGTGCTAAAGGGGTGGAATTCGTCATTAACACAATGGTCATAATATTATTAAGTATCGATCATAAATAATATATTTGACATTTGCGATAAATTTACACCGATTGACATGAACTGGTTTTTTTGTAATTATCTAAACATTCCATTAGTGCAGTAAAGGTCTTTACTTCTGTTGTACTACTTAATGAACAATTAAAAAAAGGAATGGAAATTTTGTAACAATTCTAAACCACTATGGGTACATTGCAAATTTGTGAGCAAAAAGCAGTACTGACTGACTTCCACCTAAAGTGTCTCTTCTATTTACGAGATAGTAAGCAAGGATATTTCTCAGCTGCAGCGTGTTTTAGGAAGTCGTGGCGATGAATACCTTCACTTAATTAAGCCCAAGTGTCTCTTCTGGTCCCGAGGTCCCATTGTTAGATGCGCTGCTGACTTCTACTTCCACACCGTACTAATGTACCTTGTACATTTCATCGTGTAATCATTACAAGGTACAACTTGCCACGTCAGGTTGCATGCAAAATTTGTATATCCTTTTCATAGCTAATTTTATTCTGGAGATGTACCGCGGACAAAGACATACATGTAATCTCACAAGAAAGAAATGTAATAAAACATTACGCTCAGCCAAATTTCATGGTGGGACATCCATAATTATACAACTGATTCTTGTCTAAGTAAAAATGAAGTTCCATGCAAAGTTTAACATCTACGGATAAAATCCTTTTTGACACATGTTGCCATATAATACATTCGTAATTTCATTCATTAAGTAAGGTTTTACATTGGAATAATAAAAATTCCTATAAGATAGGTAGTGTACACCAACGTAAGACTGAGCTAAAATCAAACCCTGTCACAAGATTGGTACTAATTTTGTTTTAAAATTTAATTATTCTGCTATTTTCTCGTTGCTACCATGGTTACCCAGAAGACCAATGTAAAAATATTTACTAACGCTCAGCCAAATTCCATGAAGTGACATGCACCATCGAATTCAGTATTGCCTATATAAAAAAAGGAAGTTTCATATAAAATTTCAGATCTATACGTCAGTTCTTTTTCGAGATATCGTGCGGACAGATAAACAGAATGAAATCCTTCCAGTTAATGGATTCATGTTTTGATATCGCTCAGCCAATTACACAGGAATTACAGCTTTAATTTCGTTTCCAGTAAGATTTTCACGTTCGTCGTCTCAGAGATTATAAGAGGTCTTAAGAAACCTCCATGAAGTATGCTCCCTGATGCTTTGAAAGCCTCTCTGAGTAACCCAACTCTGGGCCAGCTTAGTCTACTTAGAGTCTAGGATTACCCAATGATGATTCAGCTTTGACTCTTGAAGCCTAAGACCACACTAACTAGTTAGTTGTTATCTGACTCCACAAGGACTGAGGGATCAAAACATTGTTTCGATGAATTTAAAAACTGTTGTTCAAGTCAATCACAACAGCTTCCAAAGTTTCCACGCTTCACTGTCTCCTGGGCGCGATACTAATTTTAACTGTATACGTGTTGAAGTCTTGCTGTCTACTCTTCGCTTCTGATATTTGAACGTTCGTTTCCAAGAAACGGAAAAAATACTTTGGTAACTTTCTTTAGAGAGAATATAATATATAATATTTTACACTCTTTCACATCTTTTAGTTTTACAACTTAAAGTGTATTGATAAAAGAAAGTTCATGGTTAATGACTTCAATCAAATAGAAATTTTGACACTGCGTATCGTACAAGTAATTTTCTAAAATTAATTACACTAATAATAAAAATAATAACAATTAATATTAAATAAACATTATAATAACGTCATAAAATATATTCTTCTCATCATTAATTACGACGAAGAATTCCATTATATACCTACAAATCTTGAACTTTTTCTTTAGACAAATAATGATATAAAACCACATAGTTATTCGAACGAAGAATTTGTACAAGATTTCCAGTTCTGATTTTTGTACAGTATTTCCAGTTCTGAATGGTCTAAACTAATGCCATTGGCCATCATTATAGTGCACTATTACATAACAGAATAAAATTCTAGAGAGTCTAATCATAAATGCCTCAAACAGCTATCAATTATTATAAACTCTTTTGCACGGGTGTATCAGGTGTATTTTCTAGGAAAACGTTTATGCCTGGCTGGTTAGTTGTAAGCCTGTTATCTTTACAACGATAAGAATTATTGATAATATCACTGATAACGCCGATATATATCTATATATATATATATATATATATATATATATATTCATTAAGCCAAAGTTATTATTGCAGCCAAAGAAAATAAACTGCATTGATTAAAAACTTGAATTATAATAAATAAAGAGTACACTATATTACTAACACACTTTAATTATAAAGAAAAAGATCCATAACAAAAGTTTCAAACATACAATGACATCACCCACATCCACTCAGTGACGTCAGCAGTCTCTTGATATATGACCAGAGTGACGGATTGTCCGCTGTCTCTTATGACACTTTCTGCGATACACATTATTGTCTGTGACAAATTGTACAAGTTCGGACCCACGCGTCCTCGCTAACTGAGGAACAATGCTCTGTATGGTAGTGAAGTCTGCTATGTTACCGACTGTATATTGTAAGTGTTAATTAATTCCAACACAAGCGTCGAGCGTGGAGAGTGCTTTACAGTGCTTTGTAGTTTCCAAGCGCCCACATGCTGTCTAGAACACTGATTAGTAATTCATGTTTTATTTAACAATCGTGAAGGAATGTTATATCTCCGTTTTAAAGTATTATACAGCACTTAATATACTGTTAATTAAACCCATCAGGTAGGTTTAAAAATCACCCATTCACTTAACTCATTGTCTGAACGAATTCCCTTTCTCTGGTAGTTTCACCTAAACTTATCCTGTAATTATA
This sequence comes from Homalodisca vitripennis, assembly GCF_021130785.1. Classification (NCBI taxonomy): domain Eukaryota; kingdom Metazoa; phylum Arthropoda; class Insecta; order Hemiptera; family Cicadellidae; genus Homalodisca; species Homalodisca vitripennis. The sequence goes on along the minus strand of NC_060209.1, from coordinate 195,914,798 downwards.
ACAATTACACACCCACTCAACTCATTGTCTGAACGAATTCCCTTTCTCTGGTAGTGTCACCTAAACTTATCCTGTAGGTATAACAATTACACACTTACTCAACTCATTGTGTGAACCAATTCCTTTTCTATGGTATTGTCACCTAAACTTATCTTTTTGCTTTAGCAATAACACAACCGCTCATATAATTTTCTGAACGAATTCCCTTTCTCTGGTAGTGTCACCTAATGCTTTATTGGCTAGTTGGTTAACTTTCAAACTTTGGTATCTAAACCTTTTGATCCGAGAGGAGTCTTCTTTGGATTCACGAAGTCCTGTAAATTACCAAAGTGTTTAAATAAAATGGTGGTGTTCTGCTGCACATTTGAAGGTATCGCGGTGTAACATTGTCTATATATAGACAGGAAGTGATGATGCAGGCCGGAAGTTCAGCGTGTAACGCGAGGCCAACGGTTTGTGTGATATAGTGGCGGGCGATATGAGATACTCAGGTACTATATTATGGAGAGGGTTTCTATCCATTACAGCGCCCTTGCTGATGTGCACCGCATCTATGGATTAGTAATTAAATCTTAATTGCAATATACTGAGAATGAATATCTTCATTATGCACTGGCGTATAGTCTATCACCTTTGCTTTATAGTCTTGCATTTATGATTAAATGTATTTCAATAGAAGACTCTAAGTAATTAATTTATAAGTGCTATTTAAGCTGATTAAATTAATTGATTGTTAAACTAAATTAAAATTAAGGCTGGGATGAAAAATCTATAATTACCTTAACATAAATAGTTCGTTGCAACATCACTGATTTTCATCAAATTAGGAGTTAGATCGAATTTCTTTTCCTTTATTATCTATAAGTAGTGTAGAAAATAGGGATTATCCAAATCCATACGTAACTCATTATTTTATTTTAAAACCATGTTATCTCCGATTTAATTAAAATTTAAATCAGAAATCAAGAACTTCAGCTGGTTTTTACATTTTTGGGTGAAAGAAGTGTATTTTACACCAAAAAAGTTAGCTTTACCATTTCAAATTAACATTCCAAAAATTAGATGCAAACTTTTTCTCTCTGATTATAGTAGTAAACGGTGTATTGTATTTTATTTACAGTAGAAGAAGGGATTGAATTTTCACAGTAAAACAATATTTTGTCAAACATGCAAAATATCACCAGAACTAATCAAACATGGGAATTACCAAATTTACTTAAAATATAATACATAAATTACAAGCTATAAACATTATCTTGGATAGAGTGGTGTACTATCACGTGGTTTTAGGATGGACTATTCGTAGCACTATATAATAAATATAATTTTTATACTTTACGAATCCAAGACAAGAATGTCGGAAATTGTAACGTACACGATTAAAACCATTACGTTGATCAGGTGTTACTGATCAATAGATCATTTTTATAATTTTGAATCTGTACTTTTATATTTTTAATACTTAGGGCAGCTATTCAAAATTTTGCTTTTTACACATTAAGTTATATATTCTGAACCAAAATTCATTGTAGTAGTCCATAAGTTTATAAAAAAATATTTTTTTGTTTTCTTCCATTTAAATATGCAATTTAACTCATAAATGACGAAACTAATCAAAGCCAGCCGAATAAACAACAAGTTGCATATACAAATAATTATTTTGAAATTACGTAATTATGTTTGATTGGATGTAGTACTATCTCATTTGATATTTTGTTAACGCTCGATACTCACTAGTTTTATTATACAATTCATATGAATATCTATCATAATTGCCATTTAATTTTCGTTTGATATTAGACATTTTTACTTTAATCACGAAGCTGACATTTTCGTAAAATATATTATTCAGTATATAAGCGTTTTTAAACCTATGTTTACTTGAAATGTTCCTATTTTAATATTAGGATCGTCTCGTAAAACCGTTAACATTTTGTTCTGGAACACTGTAAATAAAGGTAGAAACACGAAACGTTTGAATCACTTTTAATTTACATATTAAATAAGTTTGAAAATAAAAAGATAGATCAGATAAGGGTTCAAAAACACCCAGTACAGAGTATAAAGTTTCAGCTTCATTGGCTAACCAATCTGCAACAACAAAAGCTTCCACCGCGTTTACATAGCTGAACAATTTCGAGTGATTAAGTGGAAGTGGATCAAAGGTACAAAGGCAGTGATAGATTCACGTGAGCTCGAGGCCAGGGCGCAATCGACTGTTTGTGTTGGGCATTCTCGTCATGAAGAGGCCATTCACGTCCAGACATGAATTGTCCTGAGAGAGCACTTAGTTTACTGCTCGCTTTATAGATTCACGTGAGATAGAGGCAAGGGCGCAATCGACCGTTTGTGTTGGGCATTCTCGTCATGAAGAGGCCATTCACGTCCAGACATGAATTGTCCTGAGAGAGCACTTAGTTTTTTACTCGCTTTACTAACTTCTCATCTATTTCCAGCTTCTGCTTTTCTTATGAGTACTAAACCATTGAGAGTTTAATGTGCGTGGCGAGTTATAGTAAAGAGTTATTCACTGTAATTTATTATCCATTAACTCGAAGACACTCTTGCGTTTAACAGTGGTGAGCGACAGAAGAATATATGTCTTATTGGTTATAATCAAGGTCCAAGAAAAAACCTATTGACTTTTGGTTTATAAGATAAAAGGGTAGTACCTCCATCTATCTGCGCCGCTACTTCGTTATGTTCTGTCGGCTCATCCAATACACAATCGTATCAAAAAAAGTATTGTGTTATTTTAAACCTGATTATTAGTCTCCATTGATGTGTATTATTTTGTATTGCAATTAAAAACAAAATTAGCCCATATATTCCATGTTATACATAACTGAACCATATAAACTGTTTCAAACTCTATTTCAAAAGCAATGTAGATACTCTACAATATTTGTATATCCCTAAACGCACAAAACAAATCAGAACCGGGAATATAAGTTTGTTTTGATTTGAGTTGATTACTTCAAAGTAAAGAAAATAATAGGTTTAGCAAGTTTATTGGGTCTTACAAGCAGATTGTAAAAAAATCTTGTTTATTAATTACAGTTTCTCTATAAACATTATGGACTATTCACGATCTTGTGCGCTTGAAAGGCACGAAGGCATTACGGAGGTCATTGGTATAAATACAAAAAAGGAGTGTATCGTTTCGAACTAAGATTAACGTAGCAGTTGGCGGTTTCCTATTAAACATTTAAAGCTGGAATTGCTGTTACTTCCATACTTAGCTAATATATCTCAGCACGCTAGCTACCTACCTTGCTGTGTCACGGTACACAACATCACGCTAGTAAACCTTCCCCAACACACTGTGGTGTACTGTAGCGCTACTGTTTTACTGTGTCACGATACACACTGTCAGACCAGTAAATGTGCCACAATACAGTACTTTGTTTATTTATTGTATACTTTTGGTTAGATGTAACGCAAAAGATGTATTGTTGACTTTTAATAGTAGTTTGTGAAATGTTGAAATTGTTGATCAAGTGAGGAACTAATAATTTAATAATTGTAAAACAAACTGGCTGACAACAAATGTATGCAGTATTTTCTTTTCTTGTGTTCGTAGTATTTCCGCGCGAGCTCAGTAAGCTCTTAGAATTTTTAAAAGTATTATAAACTTTCTTGAAATTATTTATTTGTTTACTATCTACAGTGTACACTATAGCGCTACTATTTTGGTGTGCCAGCCTCACTACCATAGTAGCCTCCTCGTTGTGTCACAGTACACACTGTTAAACCAGTAAACGTTCCACAACACAGTGTACACTATAGAGCTACTGTTTTAGTGTGTAATCCACTAAAACACAATACCACTCTAGCCTCCTCGCTGTGTCACGGTACACACTATCAGATTAGTAAACGTGCCATAACACAGTGCCATCTAAGTAGACTGGTAGATTTTCTCTTATGTCTGATTTGTAGCTATAAAATTTATATTATGCTAGTGCATTTCAAGAATGAAAAAAGTTACTGACCTGAGCGAAGCCTTTTACACGACAAGCGTTGAAACGTACTCCTACCCTGAAATTAATAAAATAAAGAAAAACGAACAGTCAAACTTTTACAACAAAAGTTTTTTTTTAATATACATTGTAAGAGTTATAAAAAAAAAAAATAATATTGCCACAATTCCCTTTAATTCATGTAATATTAGTTCATGTGGGGGGAGTGAATGGATTATAAGTCCCTGTGCATTCTCTGCAGCTCTGGTAGCTAGGAATAACGGGATAGATCACAAAGTATAGTAATGACATATTTTATTCTCTCGGCACTAAGTGAGATGAAAGCGCTGATCACTTGGCCAAGTACAGTTCCTGGGTCGATTTCACTGATATCTAAAGCTTGGATTTATCAAGTATTCTGTACTTCTACACGGTTAGATTCAATTCCAAGTGATCTTATATTACGAAAGAAATTGTATTAGAATTAACAAGTAATTCTGAGACAGATCATACCTGACTGGGCATAAAAGCTGGTCATATGGACCACTTAAAAAACGTAGCTCCTTTCTAGAGCGTCAATGACAGACGGTTTTTGCAGACCCATCGTCTTTGTGGCGATCCTTGTCAGTGTCACGTGTCACAGTCAAACGTTTCTCATCTTTTGTTCACCTCAGTGATACGCACACCACGAATCTTTTATACCACGAAATTCTGGGCACTGTATAAAGGTTCGTAGGAAGAGCTTTCAGAACTAGTTAGTGGCTGAATTTGTTAATGGACTCACACACAGGGAACAAAGAGAATCCCTTAAAGTCTGGAAATACAATTTCACATAAGAACCACGAAAGAACTAAAATACGATACTCTTTACTAATAAAAATGTATTTAATTGTCTGAATTTTTTGGGTTCTATTGCTTTTATAATTTTTAAATTTATTCACGCAGTTACCTTAATTTAACAATTTTCTGAAAACGCCACTTTAAGTAATAGTTTTAACACAAGAACTGTAGTAGAAAAGGTAAACGAAGCTTGAAGAACGGATGTCTTTTCAATCAAGGAGGATTTACTCTATTCATCCTCCACATTTCCGTTCCGACAAACAATGTTTGGAAAATTGAAATATCAACCATTGGAAAACTAGGTCACTTCACTTCCGGCATGAATGCAACATTCAATTTTATTAAATTATGTTACACAAAATTATAGCCCACGAACAGAGAGTCAATTTGTACTGTATATAAGAGAACCTGTTCTTATATACATAAATACATAAATTTTAGGATTATTATCAGTACAAGACTCTCTGCTTTGATCCTTCAATAGATATCTGGAAGTGAGTAAACAATCTACGAATAATATTGTATAATTGTATATTGTATTGTATAAAAATTGTAACTACTTTTTTGGTCTGATTTCATTTTGTTATCTTTGCAGGTAGGTGAAATATTGTGTCTGCACTTCTACATATCTTAGGCTGTCTCTAGAAGTACTTGGGTGAGTTTACAAACCGAATTAACATTTATTTATTTCAACGGTTCCACCACCATTTTCTCAGTATTATATGACAAAGAAATACTGAGAGTAATAACATTAATAATGCTGAGAAGAACTTTAACTTAAGTGATTATGTGAAAAAAAGAACGACTTAACTTAAAAAAAAACGTGTTTCACCAAGAACGTATACTAACCCTCCCCTTTATTTTTATTTATTACGTTTTAATTTACACTTTTAAAAATGTTTTCATTGCCGTGTCTGCCATTCAGTGTGTGTGTGTGTGTGTGTGTTTGTCTCCATGATACGTTCAAAGTTGAAGCTGCTGTGATCGTAGATAGTATTTCTCCTTCAGGGAATGTATAAAGTCATCAAAGAAGTCGACATACGCTACTTCGCTTGGATTTATGCTGTAAAGGGATAAAAACAGAATATAATTGGTGTTATGCACTGTTGTAATGCTCAGAATAGAAACTGCTAACAATTCTACAATAAAAGTTCTCTTAGAAAGCAAACTCGCTTACAGAACAACACTTAGGTACATGAGTAACTAAGTTTGAAAGCGCCTCGGAAACAATGACAAAACAAACAACACAAACTGAAACTAACTAGGTCGTGAACTTTATTTCGGATTATTTTTCTGTATAAAAATAACGGTATGTCTCTCAACCCATACCTCTGCAGCTTCAAAGTTTGTAAGGGTGTCTTGGTTGAAAAGTAGACGTAATTAGATATTGTTCCACACGCAGTTGTTATTGAAGGAGTTGAAACTGGGCCGACATATTGGTTAAGGTGATTTATCCCGAGGTTCTCTGTTACCTGTTCGTTTAGTTTAGGAGCCAAGTTTGATTAAGAAGAAATGGAAGGGTATCGAACGGGTAGACTAGATGTTGCTATTTTTATCCTAACAGCCGGTAAAGAAATTGCCACTTTTATCCGTACAGCCGATCAAGAAATTTCCACTTTTATCCGAACAGCCGGTTAACAAATTGCCACTTTCATTCTAACAGCCGGTTTAGACGTTGCGACTGTTATCCGAATAGCCGGTCTAGAAGTTGCCACTTTTATCCGAACAGCCGGTCAAGAAGTTGCCACTTTTATCCGAACAGCCGATCTAGAAGTTGCCACTTTTATCCGAACACCCAGCCTACAAGTTGTCACTTTTATCCGAACAGCCGATAAAGAAATTGGAACTTCTTTCCAAACAGTCGGTCTAGACGTTGCCACTTTTATCCAAACACCCGGCCTACAAGTTGTCACTTTTATTCGAACAGCCGATAAAGAAATTGGAACTTCTATCCAAACAGCCGGTCTAGACGTTGCCACTTTTATCCGAACACCCGGCCTAACAGTTGTCACTTTTATCCGAACAGCCGATAAAGAAATTGCAACTTTTATTCGAACAACCGGACTAGAAGTTGCCCCTTTTATCCAAACAGCCGGACTAGAAGTTGCCACGTTAATCCAAACGGCCGGATTAGAAGTTGCCACTTTAATCCAAACAGCGGGTCTAGAAGTTTCCCCCTTTATCTGAACATCTGGTCTCTACATAGTTAAATGATAACATTTATTTACGGGTCTCATTTTTGGTATGTTACGCTACGAAAAATACGATCAGCAAAAGATATCCTAATAATATTATAAATCCAAAAGTTCCTATGTTTGTTTGGTTTGCTTTCTCGCACAAACTATGGAACCGACTGCACTAAAGTTTTACGTGGACATCCATAGAGCCCCTGGGATGTATGTAAAATTCTAATTTCACAAATTACCCCGGACTACGCCCCAATGGCATCTAAAGCAGTATAAAAACCAATCTTACTGCCTTAAAGTCGTGTGATATAAATTGAAAGAGCCTTTTAAATTGAATCAACAGTTCTACGTAAACATTGCATTATGACTGCAAGATCATATCTTTAATTAAATTAACCAATGTTTTCAATTTGTTTACATATATAGAGTGAAATTTTAACAAAACTTACGGTCCCAATATAGAGCCCTGAGGATCACCTGTCTTAGTAAAAATAAAATCAAAGGCCCGACTAAGATCACTGAAGAGCCTCAATGAACAATCACCGGAATTTAAAGAATTGTGATTTGATCTTGCAAATATTATACTGCAGACAATGTGTTGAGATTTGGGGCCGGAACCCAAATTAAGATTGAGACAGAAGGTTTTCAAAGAAAGAAATTGAAGAAGTCGGTGGTGAATGATAGATTCAAAGATTTCGAAATCATCTTATATATAAACTGACTTCCTTATGAAGTCAAGTTCTAATTATATAAAACCGAGAGAAAAATTATTGTTACACCTTAACTATCAATGGTATGAGTTATACAATATCTAAGATGTTAATATCTTAAACACATGTATTGTATGTCAAGATATTGTAAAAATGTACCTTTTATGTCATTATTCGCGTCTCACGAAATACCCTACAAAATAACACACCTTCACCTAAGTTTATAATTAAAGGTGGCCGACTCTAAACTTACATAGACATTACCGACTTATTAAAATGTCAAGGAATTTTTCATGTGACGGAAGTCAGTCAGGGACTTCTTGTATGCAAAATAAGTTGGATGACAGCTGTATTGACTGGATCTGAAACGTAACACTCGCTGGTTTATACAGTAATGATTGATGCTTCCGCGGTTTCCGCCAATAGCAACAACTTCCGCCGAATGCAATTTCCCGCCAATCTGCGAGAGGACTGATCACGTGACTGAGGACGGGACGTCGTGACTGTTGTGTTGTTGTTGGGGTCGATAGTAGAGCGTTACAATAGTGTGTTACTTCCGTTGTTCATGTCTTTGGTGGGATACTAAACTACATATCTCACACTTTTTGCTTTCCTATGAACACATAATTTGATAGTCATTTCCTTTAGATTTCCCGCCAATCTACGAGAGGACTGATCACGTGACGTCACATGACTGAGGACGGGACGTCGTGACTGTTGTGTTGTTGTTGGAATCGATAGTACAGCGTTACAATAGTGTTTTACTTCCGTTGTTTATGTCTTCGGTGGGATACTATACTAGATCTCACACTTTTTGCTTTCGTTCATAATTTGATAGTCATTTCTTTTAGATGTGCATTCAACCAACGCCAGGACGAGAATGTTAGAGGTTAGAGTGTAGTAGAATTTGTTCTACAGGAGATCTGCTACATGTCTATGTCACATGTGGGGGCTAAAGGGGTAAAATTCGGCATTAACACAATGGTCGTAATAACAATAATTATCTATCATAAACAATAGTTGATAGATGCAATAAATTTACACCGATTGACATGAACTGGTTTTTTGTAATGATCTAAACATTCCATTGGTGCAGTAAAGGTCTTTACTTCTGTTGTACTACTCAATGAACAATTATAAAAAAGGAATGAACATTTTGAAACAATTCTAAATCACTATGGGTACATTGCAAATTTGTAAGCAAAAAACAGTACTGACTTCCACCTAAAGTGTCTCTTCTATTTACGAGATAGTAAGCAAGGATGTTTCACAGCTGCAGCGTGTTTTAGGAAGTCGTAGCGATGAATACCTTCACTTAATTAAGCCCAAGTGTCTCTTCTGGTCCCGAGGTCCCATTGTTATGTGCGCTACTGACTTCTACTTCCACATCGTACACATTTCATCGTGTAATCATTACATGGTAGAAATCACCACACCAGGATTGGCTGATGTTGCATGCAACATTTCATATCCTTTACAAAGCTAATTTTACTCTCGAGCTGTCCTGTGGACAGAGATACACGAGAAAGAAATGTAATAAAACATGCTCAGCCAAATTCCATGGTGGGTCATCCATAATTATACAACTGATTCTTGTCTAAGTAAAAATGAAGTTCCATGCAAAATTTTAACATCTACGGATAAAATCCTTTTTGAATATGTTGCCATATAATACAATCGTATTTGTATTAATTAAGTAAGGTTTCACGTTGGAATAATAAAAATTCCTGTAAGATATATAGTGTACAACAACGTAAGACTGAACTAAAATCAAACCCTGTCACAAGATTGGTAGTAATTTTGTTTTAAAGTTTAATTATTAAGCTATTTTCTCGTTGCTACCATGGTTACCTAGAAGACCAATGTAAAAATATTTACTAATGCTCAGCAAAATTCCATGGAGTGACATGCACCATCTAATTCAGTATTGGCTACACAAAAAAGGAAGGAAGCTTCATGCAAAATTTCAGATCTATAAGTCAGTTCTTTTTCGAGATATCGTGCGGACAGATAAACAGAATGAAATCCTTCCAGTTAATGGATTCATGTTTTGATATCGCTCAGCTAATTACACAGGAATTACAGCTTTAATTTCGTTTCCAGTAATATTTTCACGTTCGTCGTCTCAGAGATTATAAGAGGTCTTAAGAAACCTCCATGAAGTATGCTCCCCGATGCTTTGAAAGCCTCTCTGAGTTTACCCAACTCTGGGCCAGCTTAGTCTATTTAGAGTCTAGGATTACCCAATGATGATTCAGCTTTGACTCTTGAAGCCTAAGACCACACTAACTAGTTAGTTGTTATCTGACTCCACAAGGACTGAGGGATCAAAACATTGTTTCGATGAATTTAAAAACTGTTGTTCAAGTCAATCACAAAAGCTTCCAAAGTGTCCATGCTTCACTGTCTCCTGGGCGCGATATTAATTTTAACTGTATACGTGTTGAAGTCTTGCTAATCTCATAACAGAATAAAATTCTAGAGAGTCTAATCATAAATGCCTCAAACAGCTATCAATTATTATAAACTCTTTTGCACAGGTGTATCAGGTGTATTTTCTAGGAAAACGTTTATGCCTGGCTGGTTAGTTGTAAGCCTGTTACCTTTACAACGATAAGAATTATTGACTATATCACTGATAACGCCGATATATATATCTATATGTATATATTTATTTAGCCAAAGTTATTATTGCAGCCAAAGAAAATAAACTTCATTGATTAAAAACTTGAATTATAGTAAATAAAGAGTACACTATATTACTAACACACTTTAATTATAAAGAAAAAGATCGATAACAAAAGTTTTCAAACATACAATGACATCACCCACATCCACTCAGTGACGTCAGCAGTCTCTTGATATATGACCAGAGTGACGGATTGTCCGCTGTCTCTTATGACACTTTCTGCAATACACATTATAGTCTGTGACAAATTGTGCAGGTTCGGACCCATGCGTCCTGGCTAACTGAGGAACAATGTTCTGTATGGTAGTGAAGTCTGCTATGTTACCGACTGTATATTGTAAGTGTTGTTAATTAATTCCAACACAAGCGTCGAGCGTTGAGAGTGCTTTACAGTGCTTTGTAGTTTCCAAGCGCCCACATGCTGTCTGAAAACTGATTAGTAATTCGTTTTATTTAACAATCGTGAAGGAATGTTATATCTCGGTTTTAAAGTATTAAACAGCACTGTATATACTGTTAATTAAACCCATCAGGTAAATTTAAAAATCACCCATTCACTTAACTTATAATTGTCTGAACGAATTCCCTTTCTATGGTAGTGTCCCTTAACCTTATCCTGTAGGTATAACAATTACACACTCACTCAACTTATTGTGTGAACGAATTCCTTTTCTATGGTGTAAAACCAATCTTACTATCTTAAAGTTGTGTAATATGAATTGAAAGAGCATTTTAAATGGAATCAACTGTTCTACGTAAACATTGCATTATGACTGCACGATCATATCTTTAATTAAATTAACCAATATTTTCAATTTGTTTACATTTATAGAGTGAAATTTTAACAAAACTTCTTACGGTCCCAATATAGAGCCCTGAGAAACACCTGTCTTCGTAAAAATAAAATCAGAGAATCAAAGGAACTTAAACTTATCTTGTTGCTTTAGCAATAACACAACCGCTCATATCATTTTCTGCACGAATTCCCTTTCTCTGGTAGTGTCACCTAATGCTTTATTGGCTAGTTGGTTAACTTTCAATTTTTGGTATCTAAACCTTTTGATCCGAGAGGAGTCTTCTTTGGATTCACGAAGTCCTGTTACATAAATTGGTGGTGTTCTGCTGCACATTTAAGGGTATCGCGGTGTAACATTATCTATATATAGGCAGGAAGTGATGATGCAGGCCGGAAGTTCAGCGTGTAACGCGGGGCCAACGGTTTGTGTGATATAGTGGCGGGCGATATGAGATACTCAGGTACTATATTATGGAGAGGGTTTCTATCCATTACAGCGCCCCTGCTGATGTGCACCGCATCTATGGATTAGTAATTAAATCTTAATTGCAATATACTGAGAATGAATATCTTCATTATGCACTGGCGTCTAGTCTATCAGCTTTGCTTTATAGTCTTGAATTTTAATGGCTAACAAAGCGTAACAATTACAGTTCTGAACTGTTGTCGTCGTTGGAGATGAAGAATAATATAAATTCCTACACTTTCCCAATTTATGAGAACCCTTTCTTACCAACAGGTATCTCTACTGCGAACTCATTAAGAAGGGTGAGCTATGAACACAATTTCGGCAGAACATAGTCATTGTTAAGATCACGTACATCCGGTCCCAATATTTCCAAGATTTCCTGTATTGAATTCCCCATCATAAAAGTCCGTAGCCGTAACTTCAAAAGAGTCTAGAAATGTTCAAATATTCTCAAGGTCTCCTGTACTTAATTGCTTATCATAAAAGACCACCGTGGTAAGAACATAAGGGTCTAGAAATGTTGGCAAACACTACAATATTCGGCTCCCGCCACCACTATGAGCCGGGAGCCGAAAACTCTCAGTAGGGTTAGTACCACCGTATTCACTCCCCTACTTTAGATTGTGCCCCCACGCGCTCAACTCCTCCACTCCTCACGCGCATCCCACCGGTCATGCTATAACTTCCCTAGAGTACTATATTATGAAGAGGGTTCATATCCATTACAGCGCCCCTGCTAATGTTCACCGCATCTATGGATTAGTAATTAAATCTTAGTTGCAATATACTGAGAATGTATATCTTCATTATGCACTGACGTCTAATCTATCAGCTTTGCTTTATAGTCTTGCATTTATGATTAAGTGTATTTCAATAGAAGACTCTAAGTAATTAATTTATAAGTGCTATTTAAGCTGATTAAATTAATTGATTGTTAAACTAAATTAAAATTAAGGCTAGGATGAGAAATCTATAATTACCTTAACATAAATAGTTCGTTGCAACATCTGATTTTCATCAAATTAGGAGTTAGATCGAACTTATTTTCCTTTATTATCTATAAGTAGTGTAGAAAAAAGGGATTATCCAAATCCATACGTAGCTCATTATTTTATTTTAAAACCATGTTATCTCCGATTTAATTCAAATTCAAACCAGAAATCAAGAACTTCAGCTGGTTTTTACATTTTTGGGTGAAAGAAGTGTATTTGATTCACCTAAAAAAGTTAGCTTTACCATTTCACGTTTAACATTCCAAAAATTAGATGCAAACTTTTTCTCTCTGATTATTAGTAGTAAACGGTGTATTGTATTTTATTAACAATAGAAGAAGGGATTGAATATTTCACAGTAAAACAATATTTTGTCAAACATGCAAAATATCACCAGAACTAATCAAACATGGGAATTACCAAATTTACTTAGAATATAATACATAAATTACAAGCTATAAACATTATCTTGGATAGAGTGGTGTACTATCACGTGGTTTTAGGATGGACTATTCGTAGCACTATATAATAAATATAATTTTTATACTTTACGAATCCAAGACAAGAATGTCGGAAACTGTAACGTACACGATTAAAACCATTACGTTGATCAGGTGTTACTGATCAATAGATAATTTTTATAATTTCGAATCTGTACTTTTATATTTTCAATACTTAGGACTGCTATTCAAAACTTTGATTTTCACACATTAAGTTATATATTCTGAACCAAAATTCATTGTAGTAGTCCATAAGTTTATAAAAAAATATTTTTTTGTTTTCTTCCATTTAAATATGCAACTTAACTCATAAATGACGAAACTAATCAAAGCCAGCGGAATAAACAACAAGTTACATATACAAATAATTATTTTGAAATTACGTAATTACGTTTGATTGGATGTAGTACTATCTCATTTGATATTTTGTTAACGCTCGATACTCACTAGTTTTATTATACAATTCATACGAATATCTATCATAATTGCCATTTAATTTTCGTTTGATATTAGACATTTTTACTTTAATCACGAAGCTGACATTTTCGTAAAATATATTATTCAGTATATAAGCGTTTTTCAACCTATGTTTACTAGAAATGTTCCTATTTTAATATTAGGATCGTCTCGTAAAACCGTTAACATTTTGTTCTGGAACACTCTATATAAAGGTAGAAACACGAAACGTTTGAATCACATTTAATTGACATATTAAATAAGTTTGAAAATAAAAAGATAGATCAGATAAGGGTTCAAAAACACCTAGTACAGAGTACAATGTTTCAGCTACATTGGCTAAAAAATCTGCAACAACAAAAGCTTCCACCGCGTTTACATAGCTGAACAGTTTCGAGTGATCAAGTGGAAGTGGATCAAATGTACAAAGGCAGTGATAGATTCACGTGAGCTCGAGGGCATGGCGCAATCGACTGTCTGTGTTGGGCGTTCTCGTCATGGGGAGGCCATTCACGTCCAGACATGAATTGTCCTGAGAGAGCACTTAGTTTATTGCTCGCTTTATAGATTCACGTGAGCTAGAGGCCAGTGCGCAATGAACTGTTTGTGTTGGGCATTCTGGTCATGAAGAGGCCATTCACGTTCAGACATGAATTGTCCTGAGAGAGCACTTAGTTTACTGCTCGCTTTATAGATTCACGTGAACTCGAGGGCAGGGCGCAATCGACTGTTTGTGTTAAGCGTTCTCGTCATGAAGAGGCCATTCACGTTCAGACATGAATTGTCCTGAGAGAGCACTTAGTTTACTGCTCGCTTTATAGATTCACGTGAGCTAGAGGCCAGGGCGCAATCGAGTGTTTTTGTTAGACGTTCTCGTCGTGAAGAGGCCATTCACGTCCAGACATGAATTGTCCTGAGAGAGCACTTAGTTTACTGCTCGCTTTATAGATTCACGTGAGATAGAGGCCAGGGCGCAATCGACTGTTTGTGTTGGGCATTCTCGTCATGAAGAGGCCATTCACTTCCAGACATGAATTGTCCTGAGAGAGCACTTAGTTTATTCCTCGCTTTACTAACTTCTCATCTATTTCCAGCTTCTGCTTCTCTTACGAGTACTAAACCATTGAGGGTTTAATGTGCGTGGCGAGTTATAGTAAAGAGTTATTCACTGTAATTTACTATCCATTAACTCGAAGACACTCTCGTTTAACAGTGGTGAGCGACAGAAGTATGTATGTTTTATTGGTTATAACCAAGGTCCAAGAAAAAAAACCTATTGACTTTTGGTTCATAAGATAAAAAGGTCCATCTATCTGCGCTCTCCTTCGTTATGTTCTGTCGGCTCATCCAATACACAATTGTATCAAAAAAAGTATTGTGTTATTTTAAACCAGATTATTAGTCTCCATTGATGTGTATTATTTTGTATTGCAATTAAAAAGAAAATTAGCCCATATATTCCATTGTTATACTTAACTGAAACATATAAACTGTTTCAAACTCTATTTCAAAATCAATGTAGATACTCCACAATATTTATATATCCCTGAACGCACAAAACAAATCAGAACCGGGAATATAAGTTTGTTTTGATTTGCGTTCATTACTTCAAAATAAAAAAAATAATAGGTTTAGCAATTTTTTTTGGGTCATACAAGCAGATTGTAAAAAAATCTTGTTTATTACTTACAGTTTCTCTGTAAACATTATTGACTGTTCACGATTTTGTGCGCTTGAAAGGCACGAAGGCATTACGGAGGTCATTGGTATAAATACAAAAATAGGAGTGTATCGTGTCGAACTAAGATTAACGTAGCAGTTGGCGGTTTGCTATTAAACATTTAAAGCTGGAAGTGCTGTTACTTCCATACTTAGCTAATATATCTCAGCACGCTAGCTACCTACCTTGCTGTGTCACGGTACACACCATCACGCTAGTAAACCTTCCCCAACACACTGTGGTGTACTGTAGCGCTACTATTTTGCTGTGTCACGATACACACTGTCAGACCAGTAAATGTGCCACAATACAGTACTTTGTTTATTTATTGCACACTTTTGGTTAGATGTAACGCAAAAGATATATTGTTGACTTTTAATAGTAGTTTGGGAAATGTTGAAAGTTATGATATAGTGAGGAACTAATCATTGTAAACAAACTGGCTGACAACTAATAATGTATGCCGTACTTTCTTTTCTTGTGTTCATAGTATTTCTGAACGAGCTCTGTGAGTTCTTGGAATGTTTCTACGTATTGTAAACTTTCTTGAAATAAAGTATTTGTCTATTGTCTACATTGTACACTATAGCGTTACTATTATGGTGTGCCATCCTCACTACCACTCAAGCCTCCTAGCTGTGTCACGGTACACAGTGACAAATAAATTTCTGACAACACAGTGAACACTGGTAGTGCTACTATTTTGGTGTGTCATCCTCACTACCACTCAAGCCTCCTAGCTGTGTCACGGTACACAGTGACAAGTAAATTTTTGACACCACAGTGAACACTGGTAGTGCTACTATTTTGGTGTGACATCCTCCCTACAATGGTAGTAAACCTTCCCCCATACAGTATAGTATAAATAGCGCTACTATTCTGCCGTGTAATATTGTGCAACTATTGACAAGCCTGCCTAATCATGTAAAGCGCGTGCGAGGAAATGGAAACTTCACCATGACAATGCCCCGTGTCATGGTGCGATGGTTGTGCTGCAGCTGCTGGCGAAATTTAACATGGTAACTTTAATTCACCCTCCCCCCCTACAGATCAGACCTGGCTCCACGAGACTTTTTCTTGTTTCTACGAATGAAAAGGACGTCGGTTCTACTCCATCGAGGCGGTTCTTGAGACAACGACAAAGGTTCTCAACAGTATTCCGGAAACCGACTTCCAGCGGACTTTTGACTAGTGAAAGGCACGCTGAACTAAGTCTATCGATAGAAGATGAATGTTATTTGAAGATTATTAATTACGAGATCCTCACCTTCAAAACGAGACCAATCCGAGATTAGTGTGTTAAAAACTGTTGACGCAGTAGCATCTCTCGCGAAAAATGTCGATCTTATCTCCCGCCAAATGCGAAATTCGGACCTCATTCGCTACCTCGTTGCGAAGGGAAAAGCTCCGGTTGAAATTTGAGGTGAAAAGTTTTTAGACTGCCTCTTAGTTTCAGGCGTATTTAGCGTACTGGCAACCCAAGTTTCGTTTCCAATAACAATAGAGCAGAGAAAATGATCGTATTCAAGTTCGTAGCGTTCCGTAAACTCTTTGGCGTTCTGCACTCGATTCAACTTGTGATGTTCTTTCAGCTGTTTTGGGACCCACTTTGCAGACAATTCCGATATCTGAGAGTTTTTTGTGGGACCTGGAGATTTGTGGAATTATCTCAGAAAGTTCATCTAACGTCAATCTGCGATAGTCACGGACCACTTTCTCGATTCCTCAGTCACAATTGAAGGTCTTCCACTCCTCTGATCGTCATGCACGGAAGTACGGCCTTTTTTAAACTCGTGACACCACTTGTACAAGCTCGTACGATTCACAGCTCCAATACCGTAAACAGTTTTCACTTAATTATAAATTTTAACCTGAGATTTTCCCTTTAGAACGAGGTAGTGAATGACGGCGCGAATTTCACACTTAGGGAGAGATAAGATCGACATTTTTCGCTAGATGCTACTGCGTCAAGAGTTTTCAACACACTAACCTCGGATTGGTCCCGTTTTGAAGGGGAGGATTCAGGCTATGCGGTAGTGTTCTAACATGTCGAAAAAGTAATCCCATTTGGAGAAATTTTAGCAGTGAGTCTAATGGTATGTCGCCATTTGGACTGAAGAGAATTTTTCAGATTGTTGTTTTTTGTATTAGGTAAGCGGAATGACAGTGCTTCTTACGCATTAGAAATGTGTGTCATTGTGTTTGAACCAAAACTTGGTTATTTGGGTTATTCGTCTCGAGCTTGTCATTAGCAATTAGGAACAACTAAGATGTTAATTGTGAAACAAAACATAAAAAACATTTGTTCCAGTAGCTATTAGCACTACAGAACACTATATTCGAAACAAATTGGTTGTTCTGTGATATTTGTAAATACTTGTTATAATTCTGTAATGATTAATTTAAGAACATTTGTAATTTGATTTAGCTGTAGAGAATATTAGCTGCATAGCGTTAATCGCGTGCCATCTAATTATTCCTTAAAGTATGTATTATTATAGCAATTATTCTGCGCGAGTTCAACAGAACTCATGGAATAAGTATTTCTTTATGTATTTCTAGAAAATAAATGTTTTTGAACCTAAACCTTGAACCTGAACCTGAACACACTGTCAGACTAGTAAATGTGCCCCAACACAGTGTACACTGTAACGTTAATATTCTGCTGTGTCATCCTCACTACCACGCTAGCCACCTTACTGTGTCATGGTACACACCATCACGCTAGTACACCTTCCTCAACACAGGGTACTGCACTTTAGCGCTACAGATTTGCCGTGTCATCCTCACTACCACGCTAGCCACCTTACTGTGTCATGGTACACACCATCACGCTAGTACACCTTCCTCAACACAGGGTACTGTACGCTACAGATTTGCCGTGTCATCCTCACTACCTTCCTTCAGAACTAAAACTCGTTTGATCAAGTTACTTAAGTTGAATCGTAAATAAATAATTTTTGTACAACTAGGGTCGATCTCCTTTTATAATGTGTAGAATTTATATCCTGATATCGGGGTATTTTTCCAATTATCGTATTGTTGTTTAGTGATGTTGATAGGAAATATTGCCTAATATGGAAAATCTAATACAACGATTTTAATGGCAATAACGAGACACAAAACATGGGATAGTTAATGAACATATCGCCTTCCAGGAGAGATACCCTGATGACTATACGCACTTTTCCATAATGATGGCTTGGAGAGATAATTGAGAAAAGATATAAAGTGGTCCTCAGATGATATTCTCATGTCATTACGCTATCCACGTAGCAGCTATCGATGATATCACTGGGAACGGCGCGGCGAGTTCTCCCTGGCGGTGAAGTCAGACCAGGACACAGAGATGGGGATGTTTACGGCCGTGTATTGATCATCTTGTTTTATGGTCCTAAAGGACGTGTCATTGGGTTTTATGTCAGAGTGCATGTGTTTTATGGTGCAAATTGACAAAGTAATGGAATGCAATAAGCAACGATCATTCACACAATTGTTTATGATTGTTTCTCATTTATGTGACAGTACATCAGACAATTGGTATTGGAAGTAAATCTACAAGAATCGGTTGGATTTTGGTAGATTTTTACAAAAAATAAAACTGTTGCAATTGTTCTTGTGGTCACTCACGGAAAATTTATACATAATTATACTGAACATGACTCTCGTGGTCCATACGCCCCCCCCCCATGTTAAATTGCACAACAGTATATATTATGTCTATAAATCTATGCTATCTTGCGGAAAAAGAGACGTAAGCCCCTTGGTTTACGTGGTTTGCCAAGTAACGCCTTCTTGCACAATCTTAAACATATAATTTCACTGGCGAACATTGGTTAATCGTACATTAAGAATATTCCAAATTAGGTTATTTATATAGGCCATTATTTATAATGACAAGAAATAGACAACTAAAATACAAATATTGTAAACCGTTGTACGATAGTTCCACGAATAAGGTCAACAGTCTTGAAGGTCACAAGTCGAGTATACTCATATTAATAATTATTACTTCCGAAAAACCTAAAAGGCACGTTTCATAAAATCTAATTCATTTGATGGAACTAAAAGTGATTACACATAATAATGTAGAGTGATGCTTGAATAATTTAATAATGAATAGGTTCTTCTAATTCTATGTGTCCTGTTCACAAACAACACAACGTAGAACTATTTAGTACTAAAAGCGAACAATACAACTCTGGGCCATTGTGAACTGGGTCAGGGAGTATTGACTGGGGGTCGGTCCATTTGTTTGTGTATCGTCCAATGTATACACTACTAATAGTATGTGTAGTGCCTACAAACAGCGGCACGTAGAACACTTTAGTACTAAAAGCGAACAATACAACTCTGAGCCCTTGTGAACTGGGTCAGGGAGTATTGACTGGTGGTCGGTCCATGTGTTTGTATATCGTCCAACGTATACACTACTAATAGTATGTGTGGTGTCTACAAACAGCGGCATGTAGAACACTTTAGCACTAAAAGCGAACAATCCAACTCTGAGCCATTGTGAACTGGGTCAGGGAGTATTGACTGGTGGTCGGTCCATGTGTTTGTATATTGTCCAATGTATACACTACTAATAGCATGTGTTGTGCCTACGAACAGCGGCAAGAGAACACTTTAGTACTAAAAGCGAACAATACAACACTGAGCCATTGTGAACTGGGTCAGGGAGTATTGACTGGTGGTCGGTACATGGGTGTGTGCATCGTCCAATGTATACAATACTAATAGTATGTGTTGTGCCTACAAACAGCGGCATGTAGAACACTTTAGTACTAAAAGCGAACAATACAACTCTGAGCCATTGTGAACTGGGTCAGGGAGTATTGACTGGTGGTCGGTCCATGTGTGTGTGCATCGTCCAATGTATACACTACTAATAGTATGTGTTGTGTCTACAAACAGATGCATGTAGAACACTTTAGTACTAAAAGCGAACAATCCAACTCTGAGCCATTGTGAACTGGGTCAGGGAGTATTGACTGGTGGTCGGTCCATGTGTTTGTATATCGTCTAATGTATACACTACTAATAGTATGTGTTGTGTAACAAACAGCGGCATGTAGAACACTTTAGTACTAAAAGCGAACAATACAACTCTGAGCCATTGTGAACTGGGTCAGGGAGTATTGAATGGTGGTCGGTCCATGTGTTTGTATATCGTCTAATGTATACACTACTAATAGTATGTGTTGTGTAACAAACAGCGGCATGTAGAACACTTTAGTACTAAAAGCGAACAATACAACTCTGAGCCATTGTGAACTGGGTCAGGGAGTATTGACTGGTGGTCGGTCCATGTGTTTGTATATCGTCTAATGTATACACTACTAATAGTATGTGTTGTGTAACAAACAGCGGCATGTAGAACACTTTAGTACTAAAAGCGAACAATACAACTCTGAGCCATTGTGAACTGGGTCAGGGAGTATTGACTGGTGGTCGGTCCATGTGTTTGTATATCGTCTAATGTATACACTACTAATAGTATGTGTTGTGTAACAAACAGCGGCATGTAGAACACTTTAGTACTAAAAGCGAACAATCCAACTCTGAGCCATTGTGAACTGGGTCAGGGAGTATTGACTGGTGATCGTAGATGTGTTTGTATATCGTCCAATGTATACACTACTAATAGTATGTGTTGTGTCTACAAACAGCGGCATGTAGAACACTTTAGTACTAAAAGCGAACAATACAACTCTGAGCCATTGTGAACTGGGTCAGGGAGTATTGACTGGTGGTCGGTCCATGTGTTTGTATATCGTCTAATGTATACACTACTAATAGTATGTGTTGTGTAACAAACAGCGGCATGTAGAACACTTTAGTACTAAAAGCGAACAATACAACTCTGAGCCATTGTGAACTGGGTCAGGGAGTATTGACTGGTGGTCGGTCCATGTGTTTGTATATCGTCTAATGTATACACTACTAATAGTATGTGTTGTGTAACAAACAGCGGCATGTAGAACACTTTAGTACTAAAAGCGAACAATACAACTCTGAGCCATTGTGAACTGGGTCAGGGAGTATTGACTGGTGGTCGGTCCATGTGTTTGTATATCGTCTAATGTATACACTACTAATAGTATGTGTTGTGTAACAAACAGCGGCATGTAGAACACTTTAGTACTAAAAGCGAACAATACAACTCTGAGCCATTGTGAACTGGGTCAGGGAGTATTGACTGGTGATCGGTACATGTGTATGTGCATCGTCCAATGTATACAATATTAATAGTATGTGTTGTGTCTACAAACAGCGGCATGTAGAACACTTTAGTACTAAAAGCGAACAATACAACTCTGAGCCATTGTGAACTGGGTCAGGGAGTATTGACTGGTGGTCGGTCCATGTGTTTGTATATCGTCCAATGTATACAATATTAATAGTATGTGTTGTGTCTACAAACAGCGGCATGTAGAACACTTTAGTACTAAAAGCGAACAATGCAACTCTGAGCCATTGTGAACTGGGTCAGGGAGTATTGACTGGTGGTCGGTCCATGTGTTTGTATATCGTCCAATGTATACAATATTAATAGTATGTGTTGTGTCTACAAACAGCGGCATGTAGAACACTTTAGTACTAAAAGCGAACAATGCAACTCTGAGCCATTGTGAACTGGGTCAGGGAGTATTGACTGGTGGTCGGTCCATGTGTTTGTATATCGTCCAATGTATACAATATTAATAGTATGTGTTGTGTCTACAAACAGCGGCATGTAGAACACTTTAGTACTAAAAGCGAACAATACAACTCTGAGCCATTGTGAACTGGGTCAGGGAGTATTGACTGGTGGTCGGTCCATGTGTTTGTATATCGTCCAATGTATACAATATTAATAGTATGTGTTGTGTCTACAAACAGCGGCATGTAGAACACTTTAGTACTAAAAGCGAACAATGCAACTCTGAGCCATTGTGAACTGGGTCAGGGAGTATTGACTGGTGATCGGTAGATGTGTTTGTATATCGTCCAATGTATACACTACTAATAGTATGTGTTGTGTCTACAAACAGCGGCATGTACAACACTTTAGTACTAAAAGCGAACAATCCAACTCTGAGCCATTGTGAACTGGGTCAGGGAGTATTGACTGGTGGTCGGTCCATGTGTTTGTGTATCGTCCAATGTATACAATACTAATAGTATGTGTTGTGTCTACAAACAGCGGCATGTAGAACACTTTAGTACTAAAAGCGAACAATACAACTCTGAGCCATTGTGAACTGGGTCAGGGAGTATTGACTGGTGGTCGGTACATGTGTGTGTGCATCGTCCAATGTATACAATACTAATAGTATGTGTTGTGTCTACAAACAGCGGCATGTAGAACACTTTAGTACTAAAAGCGAACAATACAACTCTGAGCCATTGTGAACTGGGTCAGGGAGTATTGACTGGTGGTCGGTACATGTGTGTGTGCATCGTCCAATGTATACACTACTAATAGTATGTGTTGTGTCTACAAACAGCGGCACTTAGAACACTTTAGTACTAAAAGCGAACAATACAACTCTGAGCCATTGTGAACTGGGTCAGGGAGTATTGACTGGTGGTCGGTACATGTGTGTGTGCATCGTCCAATGTATACACTACTAATAGTATGTGTTGTGTCTACAAACAGCGGCACGTAGAACACTTTAGTACTAAAAGCGAACAATACAACTCTGAGCCATTGTGAACTGGGTCAGGGAGTATTGACTGGTGGTCGGTCCATGTGTTTGTATATCGTCCAACGTATACACTACTAATAGTATGTGTTGTGTCTACAAACAGCGGCACGTAGAACACTTTAGTACTAAAAGCGAACAATACAACTCTGAGCCATTGTGAACTGGGTCAGGGAGTATTGACTGGTGATCGGTACATGTGTGTGTGCATCGTCCAATGTATACACTACTAATAGTATGTGTTGTGTCTACAAACAGCGGCACGTAGAACACTTTAGTACTAAAAGCGAACAATACAACTCTGAGCCATTGTGAACTGGGTCAGGGAGTATTGACTGGTGATCGGTACATGTGTGTGTGCATCGTCTAATGTATACACTACTAATAGTATGTGTTGTGTCTACAAACAGCGGCACGTAGAACACTTTAGTACTAAAAGCGAACAATACAACTCTGAGCCATTGTGAACTGGGTCAGGGAGTATTGACTGGTGGTCGGTCCATGTGTTTGTATATCGTCCAATGTATACACTACTAATAGTATGTGTTGTGTCTACAAACAGCGGCACGTAGAACACTTTAGTACTAAAAGCGAACAATACAACTCTGAGCCATTGTGAACTGGGTCAGGGAGTATTGACTGGTGGTCGGTACATGGGTTTGTACATTGTCAGATGTATACACTACTAATTGATATTTGCCTCTATATGCATAATTATCTATATAACATATACCGTTCGCTTTTTTACACATTACACGCTTTGCTATGTTCCTAACATTCTTCCAGGTCTAATTAATAGTCTAGTATCTTTTTTAAGTACTAAATGTATGTTAATACATAAATAGTTTTAATAATAAACCAGATATGTCTTAACATTTTGTTGCTTTCTAGTACTGTATATAATAGTTTTATATTTACTCGCAATAATAATAAATGAATAATTACAATAAATGTAAAAAATTATAATGAAATTATTACCAATTATTATTGAGAATATAACATAATTGTATATCGATCGTTTATTACTATTTGATACATAATTATTCTTCGCTTATAATTCATTAAAAAAGTTAAAATTTTTGACAATCTTCTTGAATCACTACCGCGAGTAGGTTTGAAATTTATAAAAGGTTTTGGAAAAGATTCTCAATATAATTTTAAGGTAATACTTAAACTTTAAAAGTATTAAATATTACAACGAATTATATTATTGGTTGTCACAGGCATCGACGATTTACAACGTATGTAATCAGTCAGTTATTAGGATTTAGAACTTTAGAGCTGAGGCTAAACACAATAAGAAGGTAAGCCAGCATTTATTGACCAAACAAGTATTTATTAGTGGGCATAGTAATGTAATTAAATGCGTATAACTAATGTATGCTTTCTTCTTATCTTTCTAAATGATCAGAAATTAACATTAAACGCTGGATTCTAACATCTACTAACATAATAAATTGGAGAATGACTCAAGATTTCAAGTAATGGATTTTCCTATTTTCATTGTAGGATTTGCCCTATTTATACGACTTATTGGGGTTATTAATTTATTGCACGTAATCCAAAACACTCGGAATCTCCCTGATCACAAATCTTTTTCACTCGTAACATTCCTCTTCAACTCAAATAGTAATTAAGGAAGGACATGTCAACTTTACTTTTAGTACAAAATTAGGTCTTTGATGGCAGTATAGCGTCATGACAAGTAATATACGATCTGGAAAAGATAGAGAGAATCACAGGCAGCATTTGCGAGTCACAGTCTGACCCATTCAATTCCCATCAAAGACATATTGGAGGCAACGTCAAGTACATCAGTGGCAAGTGGAGTTACTGGGGACGCTTTGAACTCCGGCTTGTGTCTTGGAAATATTCCGGTTTCAACATCGGATCGTTTCTGTTTCAAATTGCACTTATAACTAACTGATATTCCTCTTCCTACGTCATTTGGTCATGATTGTGGTGAAGCTAATTATGAAATAGCTGAGCAATGGTACTTTTAACCACCAATATTATAATAATGTTTATAAATACAATTTTCAGTGAAATCGGTAATTTGGTATCATCTAGAAGTCCTTGTTTTTTGTAAAAGTCTCTCTTACTAGATACCTAAAAAACTGGCCAACCTAGATAACTGACGCAGATATATTGTAATCCACATTCTACAGATTTATGTAGCAGTAGTAGAATGCAAACGGTTCCTCATTAAATCATGTAGTTATCCTACCAACCTAAACTACCTACTTGACTTGCCTTACACTTAATGAGAGTGGTTTTGGTTACCTGAAGAAGTGGGCAAATGGTAGACTTCGAAACGTTGTGTGTATTCTGTTGCAACAAACACCGTTGTTACGTTATCTTTACTCGCATACATTGTTAATAATTAAACAAACAAAGGTAGAGACTATATTTTCTCCAAATTTTCTGTTGGTACTTGGAGGATAGTGTGGGTTTAGAAGCGGTAGTATCTTTACCGAAAAAGAAGATATAAAAGTACAATTTTACCTCAATTCTCTTGAACTCGTCACAGTTCAATAATTATTGTCTATCAAAAGGTTGGCGTTGTCTCTGACGTGTTTTTAATAACAAATTAACTTTTTATTCAACGCATTCTATTAAATATTGTTAATGTTGTATTACCGTTGTTACTTTTTCATATAATTCAATTTATGATATTGTTTACAACGGTCTTATATGGGGAAATGGAACGCATAGTATGAATTATTAAAGACATTTTATCGTAAATAATTAATAATTATATTGACCAGTACGCTGTAATTTTACCCGTTTTTTACACTCTTACTGAGTGTAAGGCAAGGCAAGTAGGCAGTTTATGTTAGGTAGGATAACTAAATGATGTAGGTTAAAAATACGACATGTAAAGTATAGTACTACACATTATCTTTTTAGTTTTATCTGTTATAAACTTTTGTTTATCTTAGGTTTGATGAGATACATGTAAAAACGGTATACATTTTAAATGTTTTACTTATAAATATTAAACATAATTACAATATGCTTATACCTTTTATAACGTCAAGCACAACCTTTTTTCCCAATGGTGTCATTTTATCAAAAAGTTTGAAATAAAATTTGATCTACACTTACGCATGTTCACCTAATTCCTAAAGACCTAAAGAGGGAAGTTAGATGTTGATATTGAAACTGGTATTTTTCACATCTTAATTAAGATATTATTATAATATATCCTTACAATGAACCAGAGTGTAAAAATAGGTAAAGTTACAGCGCTATGGCAATTATGGTTATTAATTATTTACGATAAAATAACTTTACGAATTTGTACTATGCGTTCAATTTTCCCTTCCTAGACCCTTGTATAAAAAAAACTTAGATTGAATTATATGACAAATTGACAACAGTAATACAGCATTAATAATGTTCTATGGAATCCTTGGAATAAAACGCAAATTTGTTATTAAAAAGAGACAACGCAATGCTTTTGATAGTAATAACTATTGAACTGTGAACGAGTAAGTTCAAGAGAATTGAGGTAGAATTGTACTTTGATATCATCTTTTCTCATTAATAGCGCTTCTCAACCCATTCTATCTTCAAAGTACCAACATAAAATTTGGAGAAAAGATAGTCTCTACCTTTGTTTGTTTAATTATTTACAGTGTATGCGTGTAAAGATAACATAACATCGGTATGTGTTGAAACAAAATACACAACGTTTCGAGGTCTTCAATTTGTCCTCTTCTTCAGATAATAATAACCACAAGAAAAAGTAACTCCTCATGCGGCGATGGACATATAAAACCAAATTTATCAACAAAAATGTTGTATGTCAAAATTAATCTGTTATCTCCTATGGACTATGTAAGTACTTGTTATCTCATGTTTCTCAAACTGTCTTTCATCTCTCTCTACCTTTTCGCCGCGCGTTACTTTAGTGTAGTCTGTTAAGTAAAATGTGATCTAAAGTTACACGGTGGAACACGTATACGTGTGTTACACTTTATGCAGATTATCTAGGTGGAACGGAGGAAGTTGGAGCCGCAGACTCCGGCCAACAATCTAACTTTGGTAGTTTCTTGGAGGTTGAAACTTAACACTTTGAATAGAAGCGATAACCTACGCGTCTATAGCCCTGTCCTAGTAACAAGGTGTGGTATGCGGTGTTAACGCAGCTTCAGTATAATATCTCCAAAACATCACCAATTCTGTCAAAATGTAAATTTGTTGATTTTAGAGATTTTGTGTTCGTTACATTATTCCTTGTTTAATTCACAAATTCAAGTTTAAAGCTTCCTTATCAAAACGTTTTTTGCTGGTGTCCGATTTACCAACGTTTGACTTAAAAACCCAACTACCGGTATCTTTACACGATATTACACCTTAACCTATCTAACTTTAATAATTATATAGTATTTAATTTTAAAAATTCGTATAAGAACTATTTTTATATGCGTGCCAGTGTTTTTTAATGGATTAGGTGAAAGTAATATAATTGTTTTGGAAAAGCGTAATCAGACAATAAAAAGTTATGCTGCTGGGTACACCACTATAAAAATTACTGTTAAAATGATTTCTAAACAAGTACTACTTATATACTTTATTACATAAGAATTGAATCTAAACAGCGTATTTTTATAAGATACATGTATATACCACATATATACTAAACGTAGACATATCTATATAGGACGATGAGTTTTATAGGATCAGTTTGAATATTAAAAAAATGTATAAAAGATGTAAGTTAGATCTGGAAAATACCAGTTTTAGAAAAACTACCCTCTCAGGCCGGCCACACACGTAACGGTATACCGTACGTTTAGCTCAGTTGAGAGATGGCGAGCCAACAAGATGAAGATGATATGATAGCTTTAGTCGGATTGTGTGTGGTTTTAAACAGTAAGAAGAAGAAGAAGTTTAAACGTAAAAATGTGGAGTAAAAAGTGGCTTACTAAAAGAAATGAATACACTCATACAAGATTATTGAAAGACTTGGGTGGTGAGCCTTCAGACTTCCGTAATTATTTGCGGATGGATGAAGACGCCTATGAACAGCTGTTGTTACTCGTGACTCCATTAATTAAAAAGAAAGACACGGTTATGAGGAAATAATAATGTTGTCTTTATTTTCATCAAGAGTTTCTCAGTTACATACAGAACAACTGCTTTTCAGAACAACTATCGTCAAATACAACATATACATGAAAATTAAATACAAATAAATAAATAAAATCTATACATTAAGCAAATTCTGCCTCGTCTTATTCTTAAATGTAGCTATTGAACATTGTTTCACGTTTGGTGGGAGGTCGTTGTACAATTTCGGGCCCTTCCCAACTCCAGCCTAACTTTGGGAAAGTGAAGAAGATTCCCATGGCGGGTTCTGCGCTGAGAAACCTCATCCCGAAATGAGAGCTTCTCACTAAGGTACTGAGGCTCCTGATTAACAAGAGCCTTGTGGACCATGCAACACGTCATGACCCTGCAGACGGTCTCTACCGACATCATCCCAGCGGCATCTCTGTAAGGAGAGACATGCTCAAATCGTTTCAAATTAAAAATGAAACGGATAGCAGAGTTTTGCAACTTTTGAATGCGATGCATGTCTTCTCCAGAAATGCTATTCCCGTAGGCTGGGAAACAGTAGGCGAAAACGGACAGGACTAGTGACTGCATGATACGTAGTTTCGCAGACTCAGGTAAAAGATCTCTAAATCTGTAGAGTCCCCTCAATCTACCGAGTGCTCGTTGACAGGCATGCGTGACATGGTCAGAGAACGTGAGGCCGCTGTCCAGCACAACGCCAAGAGTTCTCGCCCTATCAAATACAGCCAAACTCTGGCCATCGAGCCTCACCATCACTCCTCTTTCACTGAGGGACTGCACAATGTTTTGTGGCGCCGTATGCAACACAGTGCACTTGCCTATGTTTAGTTTCAGCCCATTCGCCATTGACCACCCCAATATTTTTTCAAGGTCGACATTGATCATATCTGCGATGGCTCATAAGACAAGTGCAGCTGCGAGTCGTCAGCATACAAATGAACTGTGCAATTTTGCACACAGCTTGGCATATCGGCTGTGTACATATTGAACAGAATAGGCCCTAGGCAACTACCTTGAGGAATGCTTCGATACTTCACAAGCGGGGTTGATGTTTCACTCCCTAAACACGTCACCTGCAGCCTGGAGTCTAAGTATGACCTTATCCAATTGACTACGCTCAAGTCAAAGCCATAATAGCTCATCTTCGCTAAAAGCATCTCATGGTCCATTGAATCAAAGGCCTTAGAATAATCCAACATAACAATGGAGTTATATTTACCCCTGTCTTTGGCGTCAATCATATCACTGAAAAGATTTGTCAGGGCTGTACATGTACTATGATTGCGCCTGAAGCCCGATTGCAGCTTCGGTAAAATATCCGATGTTTTCATAAAACTGTCTATTTGTCTAATGGCAATCTTTTCCAGTATCTTAGACATGGCTGGGAGTATTGATTTCTCCCCATGAGAGATTAACTGCGACTTTGAGGTTCCTTGCAACGGGCCGATCGTACGAGTGTCTCAAGTATTCTACGTTGATATCACCACAAGCTCTAGGCAAAATAATTCCAGAGACGTGTGAAGCCATCTATAAAGTGCTGAAAAACGTCTATTTACAGGTACGTCAAGCCATATTGCACAGAATATTCTATTGATGTTCTAAATGTCAAGGTAGGTTAAAATTGAAATATACACATGTTATTAAACATTTCTACTTTATTCCATAGCAACGTTACAATTTTTAAAGGGAATGTTTAACTGAGTACAGAGACATGATATTTGATAGTGGGTAGAACATAAAAAAGAACTTACTGTTTGGTAAAACAAAAATGTTTATTAGTGACATTGAATATAAATAAAGAAACAAAACAGACTATTGATTTTTGTCATAATTAGCAAAGTAATCTGACATTGATTGATGAGGTGGAATAACGTCATTGCTAACAAATTCAGCTGTTGAAGTTTGTTGTGGATATTGGCCATAAGATACAGCTGCTACAGGACTCGTTGTGCTACTACTTGACCCAGGGGTGTTGGTCAAAGATTCGTAGTTGTACGAGCCAGTAAGGTACGTCAAACGTACTCATTTCAGCCTCAAAAAGGAGGTCGTTGATTCTTTTTCTACGATCAAAGCCTGGCGTTTCTCTAATGCCCTAATTCGCATTGCAATGGATTTGCCC
Organism: Homalodisca vitripennis; assembly: GCF_021130785.1. Lineage (NCBI taxonomy): Eukaryota > Metazoa > Arthropoda > Insecta > Hemiptera > Cicadellidae > Homalodisca > Homalodisca vitripennis. The sequence goes on along the minus strand of NC_060209.1, from coordinate 195,884,583 downwards.
ATTATATCATATCTGTCGTCTTGGCGTGATGGTTTCTGAAAGTGGTCTCTGACTGAGACTAAGACACCAGTTGTCAAGTCTTCAACTTTCTTTTTTTGGCCAAATTAGGTCGGGAATAAGGAGGTAGGCTTACCGCACGTGTATCTGAGTTGGGTCTTGGGACCACAGGCGAAGGGACCTCGCTATTGATTGATGTTTCTCTGCTCGGTGTTGTAGCTGCTTCACCAACGTCCTGCTGAAAAAAATATTTATGTACTATGTGTACACCTAACCCATCCAATTTTTACACAACAAAATACTCTTTTTTACATTGGTTTGGAAATTTTCGATTTAATGGTTTATCCTTGATTTTGAAACCCATAATTTAAACATTGTTTACTCACGTTGAGAACAGTTGTTATAAATTTAATTTTGCTACAGTTTCCTAACACCACTGAGAAATGGAAAGTGATTGCTGAACAGTTTGAAGAGAAATGGAATTTTCCCCACTGCCTCGGTGCCATGGACGGCAAACATATAGACATAGTTCCTCCAGCGGATTCCGGATCATATTATTACAACTATAAAGGCAGACACAGTATGGTACTTTTTGCAATAGTGGATGCTAAATATCGGTTCCTTTTAGTGGATTTTGGGACCAATGGGCGTGTTTCTGACGGAGGTGTTCTTCAAGATACTAAGTTTTATGAAAAGTTACAGAGTGATGAACTTAAGATCCCAAAACCATGCAATGTTACTGAACATTTCAAAGAGGTGCCTTACGTGTTTGTGGTAGATGACGCATTTCCCCTGTCAATTAACATGATGAAACCTTTCATACAAGCACAACTAGATTCAGCTGTAAAAGAAATCTACAACTACCGAGTTTCAAGGGCAAGGCACGTTGTCGAGAATGGGTTTGGAATACTAGCCTCCAGATTTCGCATATTCCATACTCAAATCAATTTGGAGCCAGAGAACATAGTAAAGGTAGTAATGGCAACATGTGCATTGCATAATTTCTTGATGCAAACACATCCTACCATTTACGCTCCACCAAACAGTACGTATCAAGAGAATGACGATGACGCTACTACTAATGCTGGGTTAGATACCAATGAATCGAATATGATTGCATTACAACGAGCGAGCTTAGGGAATGTAAATGTGGCCGCCAAAAATCTCAGAGAGGAGTTTGCTACCTACTTCGTCAATGAAGGCAAACTTTCATGGCAAGACCAACGTGTTCTTCGAAACAAATATTCAAGTTAAAGACTAAGTGAATCATTATGAAGTGAATATATATTTTTAGCTTAGTTGAGTCAATGACATTCACCAATCCATGCACAAACAATACATTAATACATATCAATTTTGTCATAAAACTTGTTTTGTTTTATTCTACCATTCAACATTTAATCAACATCTAATTTAACATTTAACTTGTAAATTAAAGTGTAGTTCAAATAAATTGTTTAACTAGGTAATTGATCTGTCTGGTACTTACTTCCTCGCGTCCAACAGCACAGGACAAATGCGTTCAGAAATTTACCATCCCAGGTTGGTGTCAGATTGATCAATAGTCTCCCTGAACACATCAAACAACAAAATGGAAAACATTTCAAAACTCAGTTGAAAACTCTTTTAATTTCGAGGGCATTTTACTCAGTTGGTGAGTTTATGATGGGTCGCTGGGATGATTAAAACCTAAAATCCTCAAAGACCATAAAAACAAATAAATTTGCCGGGCCTGTAAATCGTGTGAAAGAGGCGTGAGTGACACAATGTATGTCTGAATGGTGTATTGTCAGTGTGAATGATTAGGTTAGGTAGGACGATTGTGATACAATGTGTGCATTGTCTGTTCACAATAAAGTTTATTATTATTATTATTATTATTAATCTCGCTCCCATCTTCTTCCTCTAAATTCGACATAGATGCACTGGGAATGTCTTGATCACCAAGAAAATCGAACAAATTTAAGTACCACAATTTAGATACGTACACATTGTCGGCTAATGCACCAGACTTGATTGACATGTCCCGTTTTTTTTCTCTTTACGCACATTGCTTCGTAAACTATTAATCTTTCTAATCACAGATTTCTTTGTTGCATCGGGTTCCAGTTCTTTCAACTTGAGCACAAGTTTCGCATAAGCTGCATCTCTCTTTTCGCGATCGTGATACTCTTTACTTTTTACCCGCCACAGGCACGGCTCGAGTTTATACATATCGATAAACTCTTCAATTACTTGGTTGCGTTTACGACTCGACATCACTAGCACCAGTAGCCACAAGATAGTCCGCTAACTACAAAACACAAAGACAAAAGACGCTCTCTTCACAGGAAGAAGCCTGAACTAAACAAAACTACTGTGCAGGCGACCGGACGTACTCACACACACGCTCAGGTCTAGGGTATAACTGACGACTGCGCAGGTACAAGATGCCAATCTCCGTTCCTGTCAGGTGACCTGCGCAGGTCGCTTCGCCTGTGCACTTTCGCCTGCAGCGACTGGCACACACGCTCCGGTTTGCCTGCTCAGGTGACCTGTACAGGTTTACCTGTCATGTATACCGTTACGTATGTGGCCGGCCTTAGGGAACTAGACGAACTTGCGTAAGTATAGATTCAATTTTATGTATTAAGAATTCAAACTTCTTGATAAAATGACACAATTGGTATGAAATACTCGCCAATGAGCAATGTCGGTTTGTTTGCCGAAGGGTGAGCTGTAGCTGTCTTAATTAATTTGCTGCTGGGTAAGCTGTAGGTGTGTTAGTTTATCTGCTGCTGGGTAAGTTGTAGCTCCGTAAGGTTGATAGCTATGGCATGGGCTGTAGTTATGATAGTTTGCTACTTGGTAAGCTGTAGTTGTATGGAATTGTTTGCTGCTGGGTAAGCTGTAATTGTGTTAGTTTGTATGCTGCCGGGTGAGATATAGCTGTGTTAGTTTGTTAGCTGCTGGGTAAGTTGTAGCTCCGTAAGGTTGATAGCTATGGCATGGGCTGTAGTTATGATAGTTTGCTACTTGGTAAGCTGTAGTTGTATGGAATTGTTTGCTGCTGGGTAAGCTGTAATTGTGTTAGTTTGTATGCTGCCGGGTGAGATATAGCTGTGTTAGTTTGTTAGCTGCTGGGTAAGCTGTAGCTCAGTAAGGTTGATAGGCATGGCATGAGCTGTAGTTGAGATAGTTTGCTGCTTGGTAAGCTGTAGTTGTATGAAATGTTTTGCTGCTGGGTCTGCTGTATCTACGGTTGTTTGCTTGTTGCTGGGTAAACTTTAGTTAGGATAGTTATCTTGCTGTTGGATGAGCTGTCATAACTTAATTGCCGCTTTGTGGGTTGTGTTATTTTGAACAAAATGGTGAGAAACAGTGTAAGCCGATATCTTGTGGTATAATTATCGTAAAATAGGTTACTTTTTGTCACTGTCAAACAGGTTTACCCACTTATGTACTGAGTAAGTTACATGTTTTGAAAGCTGGCAGGTGTCGAGGTTGGCTCAGTTTCTGGAGTACAATGTCAACGCCATCAACATAATCTCATCTTGCATAAGTGATAAGTTGGCTGTCTTGGAGCGAGAAGTCTTGGTGAGTTGGGGTCCAACTTATCGGTCTCTTGGTTTAGCGGGTCATTGCTTTACTCTGAAGGTGGGATTTGAACACAATTAAAGCTGGGAAAGTTATGTGCGTCCAAGTTATAGCCCATGTCACGTGAGAGGCTCATCTACCCGTCTAGCTTGATCCTTCCACTGCTAAACTAAAACACATCATTGCTATGAGTAACTAGTTTGGTAACGTTATATATTTCACTCTCCACATATTTTAAAATATGTCCACTTATTTCTACATATTTCACTACAGCGTTTAATAATTTCATGATAGGTACGAAATCGCCACGTAAAATTGGCGAAATCAGACATGGAGTCAAAATAAATGTCTTATTCCGGAAAAAACAAAAACTTCCACGATTTTTCCATTTTTGTTTTCTCATGTTCATCCGATATTGTCTATAAAAACATTTAATTGCAAAGCTCAAAATTCTTGGATTTTAAAATTCAACGTCAAATGTGTTTTTGAAAGGTCAAATCCAACTTAACAAAAACAAAGTTATTTAAATGATGAAACAAAAACTTCCAACATTATTGAGTTTGGTATATTATTCGACAGAGCAGAAACATAAAACCTAAATTGTTACTTCTCTTGTGAATGTATTCGGGATTATGTTTCCAATACTTAAAATTAATAAAAAAGCAACTTTCTGCTTTTACTCGTTTATTCCTATTAAATATCAAAATAGTTTATTGTTATTTTAGGTATTACGTATAACATTGGTAAAAAAACAGCTGTGCACACCTTTTACGATCGCGGTCATTACTATCGCAAACTGAATTATGATTCAATTACGTTTTCGAATTGTAACTGCTGAATATTTATGACCGCTTTTATTTTCCCTATACACAGAATCAGTGACGCAAATATACAAGTTGTATAAAATTTGTTTTATGTGTCTTGATACTTATTGCTAAGTAGTAATCATGCAAAACATTTATGGTGTAAATTTAAGTGTAAAAATTTAAATAGCTCTTCTGGCTTGATAAATTACACACCAAATATATTTTTATCAAATTTGGAATATATGGTAGGATTCTGATTTTCCCAGAGCTTATAAATAAATAATGTTTACATTAAACAAATTTCAAAATAAATATTGCTTTTTTTTCGCAAATATTTTCTTCCAAACGCCTCCTGCTGTTTTAATAAACCCCTTTACCATGTACGGTATTTTGAGTATTGTGTGTTGGAATTACCTAACAGTTTTAACAAATTATATTAAATTATTCTTATTAATAGTCCACTTGATATATCGAGAAATGAGTGTTACAGCAACAGTGATGTAATGGAAGGTTGTTGTTATGGCCGAAACAGTTTAGTTGACAGGCTATTACTTGAGGTGTAAGTGTTGCCATTAAACAGCGAAACAACGCTTTAATATCTCAACTCACGAACTTTACTAAGTAATGGATACTAATCGTAGTGAGTGTTACAGCAACAGTGATGTAATGGAAGGTTGTTGTTATGGCCGAAACAGTTTAGTTGACAGGCTATTACTTGAGGTGTAAGTGTTACCATTAAACAGCAAAACAACACTTTAATATCTCAACTCACGAAATTTACTAAGTAATGGATACAAATCGTAGTGAGTGTTACAGCAACAGTGATGTAATGGAAGGTTGTTGTTATGGCCGAAACAGTTTAGTTGACAGGCTATTACTTGAGGTGTAAGTGTTGCCATTAAACAGCGAAACAACACTTTAATATCTCAACTCACGAACTTTACTAAGTAATAGATACTAATCGTAGTGAGTGTTACAGCAACAGTGATGTAATGGAAGGTTGTTGTTATGGCCGAAACAGTTTAGTTGACAGGCTATTACTTGAGGTGTAAGTGTTACCATTAAACAGCAAAACAACACTTTAATATCTCAACTCACGAACTTTACTAAGTAATGGATACAAATCGTAGTGAGTGTTACAGCAACAGTGATGTAATGGAAGGTTGTTGTTATGGCCGAAACAGTTTAGTTGACAGGCTATTACTTGAGGTGTAAGTGTTGCCATTAAACAGCGAAACAACACTTTAATATCTCAACTCACGAACTTCACTAAGTAATGGATACAAATCGTAGTGAGTGTTACAGCAACAGTGATGTAATGGAAGGTTGTTGTTATGGCTGAAACAGTTTAGTTGACAGGCAATTACTTGAGGTGTAAGTGTTGCCATTAAACAGTGAAACAACACTTTAATATTTCAAGTCACGAACTTTACTAAGTGGCGGCTACGAGTACAAAGATCTGTGTTTGGAGCATTAAAAGTCAAAGCTGACTAAACTGAAAATATAATTTTTCGTTTGTTAAACCTAAACATAGACATAGAACCTCAACTCAGAATATCAATGAGTACGGATTGAAATATGTCTGTTGTTGGTTTTATACATTAATAAAAAACATTCAAAAGTAAATTTAAAATTATGTTGCAGGATTACAAAATGCTCGTACGGATTACAACTCCAATAATGTGTAGAGTAATCCGCAGAAGTTACAACTATAATATGTGATCTAATGGAATCGACCGCTAATCTTCTTTGGTACTTTTTTGCAGCTCTTGGAAAACTAAATGCACGTTTAAATTAAAATACCTCGTGTTTTATAAATGAATATGGAAGTTTTAACGTTATGCAGTATTTATCATATAAAATTTAAAATTATAATTAGTATATGAAATTAAAGAGTAGCTCACATAGTTTTACCTACAAGCTTACCAATGTGCAATGTGAGCTCCATTTATCACACGGCACACATCAAGTCGGTAGCCCATTTCTTCCCAAAATTTGATAAATGTATCTGGAATGATTGTTGCAACAGCTGTTTAAATACTGTTCCTTAAGTCGGGAATGTCAGCTGGTTGTGAAGGTTCATACACACAGTCCTTTATGAATTCACAAATGTAGAAATACATGACGTCAGGTCGTGTGTACGTGGTGGCCAGGGGAAACAAACTTTATTATTAGACAGCTTACGGCCAATCCAGCGGTCGGGTGAATTTTAGATTATACCAGTGATACGGTGCAGTATCTTGCTGCAAAATGAAGTTATGTGGTTCATCTTATTCCAATTAAGAAAATACCCATAATTTTAGAGCATGAAGGTAAGAAATACCATGTCAGTTCCTTCTACAAAATAGAAAGGCCCATAAACTTCCCGGATACATATGGCACACAAATCATTAAATTTAGGGAGTATCAGTGCAATTGTACCATCTCGTGATGATTTATGAGCATTCGTGAGATTTATCCACACGTTGTGAGTGTTCAAACGTCCACTGAGGTGAATTGTCGATTCATCACTAAAAACTACGTGATCCCAAAATTCTTCATTATCGTGCAATAGCATTTCGTTTGCAAAATTGGCACGTAAACATTATAGTCCGAGGGTTTTAGAGCCTGTAACAACTGCAAACGATAAGGACATAGTTGTTAATGTTGTAAAAATTTCCAAACAGTGGTCACTAGAAATGCTAATAGCCTTTCAAACTGATTTCTGTTAGCTACGCGTGAAAGTCTCTCTCTCTCACTCGCTGAACAGTTCTTCACTAACTGTCCCGAAGTCTTCCCTTTAAAAGAGCAGCCAGCATATTAAAACTGACGATACCACCTACGGATGTTATTATCATTTGGAGGATCACCGAACTTTATACAAAACGCAAGTTGCACTGTTACTACAGATTCGGTCTTCGCAAACTGCAAACCACAAAAAGCCTTCTGTTCACGAGTCGCTGTTGCTACTAGCGCTTTCTGGTGGATGGCGGAGGAACCATTTCGTAAGCATGTGCACAGGTGCAACAAACAAACAAAACTGTTTGAGTTGCTCTTTGATTTGAAGGATGAATTATAATTTTTAGTTCTAAGTAAAAAACAAAACTCAGTGTTAATACTTCGATGCTAATTTATAAACATCCTGTATTTAAACTATAAATTTAATTATTTATTGAGAACAAGTCAACATTAATTACTCAAAAAAATTTAAATTAATTTAAAAGTAATAAACTGTTGATGTTTAAAACAATCCAAGTATAAGGAAATAAGAGTTCAAGAGTTATAACAGTATAATTCATAAGACGTATAACATTTTACACCATATATTACTGTGAAAATGTTTCATCTGTATGTTTAAAAGCCAGGTTGCCATGTCACGTTAACGGGGAAATAAAATTGAAAGGATTCCGGAACAGCGACGTCACTGTTTGTGATATACGAGCCTCGCAAAACGGAGGTCATGAATATTCCCGCGCTCCGGAACCTAGCTCTGGATATCGTAGTGCGCCCTTACAATACACCTGCGCTCCGGAACCTAACTCTGGATATCCTACTGCGCCCTTACAATATATCTATGCTCTCTCTAGGACAGTCTCTAACTTTTAGTAATTAACATAATATGAAAATGCATTTAGTCTATTGTAAACTTCCAGTTGTTGTTAGAACTTCACAGAACCTTTGTAGTAAACTGTAAAATTGTCCATTAGAGTTTCTAATTGTCAGTTAGAGCGATCTAGAACTCTTATAAAGCTTGTTATATAAGCGTACATGATATACGTGGAATAGTAAATGTGGTGCTGGTAGTATTGTTATCTTCTGCTCAGCATTTTTGCTGACAAGGCACCCAAGATGTGGAATTTGAATTCCTAGTTGTCAAAATTTGACACTGCCTTGACAGAGCATATCTAATTGATAGTTGGGTTAAGTTGGAGAGGGCTGCATTCTTCACAAGAACCACTTGGATTTTTTACCTGATGGTAAAAACATTAATCTAAAGGGAATAGAAGCTTACCTTAGAGGAAACACTGGCTGTAAACAATCCAGACCTTGGTCTTCCTCCATAAGTTGGTGGGGAGGGGAGGGAGTAAAAATTATGTTTATGGATTCGCGATGACTGATAGGGATTTATGAAAGTGTGTTAGTGTTGAATCAGCATAATTTAGTAAAATGTTAAGTGAAAGAGTATATGAAATGTAAGTGAGTGACAAGATAAAAATCTTCATGTTTAATTTCAATAAGGAGGTTATTATTTTTATCCTCGCTTGATCTACAAGTGCGGCATCAGAAAATAGCGGGGATTCAGGTCACTTTCCGTATTGCCAATTCTTATTTTAAACTATAATTATATATTCTTAATTCACCTCTATCACTGTATAAAATCAATACAAGATTAAAAAGTCCTGTATAAACATTGTGATAATCAAAACTGGTTTGGTTCCTTATCTGCATTTTGTTATCTTATATCCTGCAAGTGACTCGGGAACTAAAATAAACAGTGTTGTACGGGATACCCTCTTTACAGTGAGTACTCAGCATTCGATCAACATTATTAAATAACACCTTATTGGAATTTGTGTCTGGGTTGGGATAACCTGACGGTATATGCGAACTTCGAAAGATCCAACATAAACCAGCATTGTACTGTCGACCACCGCAACTGTATTGCGCAGTTTGACAAACATTAGTTACCAATATTAAGTTTTGTGCAGTTGATATGTAATTGACACTGAATTTAGTATTCTTGTTGCTTTTTAATTGATCAAGGATTGTATCGAAGATTTTATACGAGTAGTTGAAAACACTGGTTTGGAGCACATCACATAATTGCGTCCGAATAGTAAGCTAAGTATTTTTAAATTATTCAGTTGGGTTAATTATTTTATTGAAAAATTTAGTCGCAGTCCTATAAGTCACAAAAGGCAAGAAGATGTATTTTCATGCCGAGTATATGCCTTTATGCAGGAAATACGGTATACTTAATAGAATAGATGTTTACTTGCAACCATTTTTTTAATATATTGGGAAAGATGTGAAGTTATTTTATCAGAGCAACTTTTAACAGTAATTTTCCGAAACTTACGTTTTCAGTTACCATTTTCCTCAGAACATATACACAGAGAAATAACATACTATCAGAGCTACTGTTATCAACTTTTTAATGCTGGTTTTAGGCACACATGTAGCTGCAATATAAACTGCAATAATAAATTTAAGTTAAAATTGGCTTGAAATTTGTTTTAAAAGTATGAGATGTAAAAGTAGTACAAATTGCTCGAGCAGCAACTAATATCCAGATACAATTTTTTTCACAAGTTATCAAGAAATAAAAAAAAACTAAAAGTTATGGTTTCTTAGAAAAAATTTAACAAATATACATATTTATCTTTGTTAGTGTGTTTTGAAATTAGCTATGACTTATTTTAGGTTTCATTTAAGAATTTTATTCAATCTTGACTTTTAAATTGACAACAATTAAATGAATCCTGTGTCTTCTCCTTTAATTTTATAGCACAAGGTGTTTTGTATTTATAATATTAAGTAATTTGCTTTAGCAATATTTTATTTCAAAACCATTTAAATGATTTATTTTAAATTTCATTCCCTTTGATTCATAAATCATACATATTCATTATTCTCTGAAACTATTATTATTAGATATACTATAGGTTACGTTATTATTTGGACCGCCAAAAATTCAAAGTCAAAACCATTTATTGCCATCCGACTATGTACATAGCAATGACAAAGGTCAAAACAATATTCTTTATCTATTAAAATAGTTGGCATAAGGATTGGAATTTAAAGCACAGTAGTTGCTTACAGTATAAACAATATTAAATGCCAAATATGATATTTATGTATTAGATATGACATTATAGTATCACTATTTTACATATTGCGCAGTTGGACATAATCGTCTCGGTTACTGTAAAATCCCGAACAAACTAAAAATGCTCTGAGACTCCTCCGAAACTTAACACCACATCCGACTCCGGCCTAAGCTGTGAAGGAAGGGCATTAAACTATTTAATTGCTGAGTAATATGTATGTTTAAAAAAAGTTAGTGCTGTGCTTTGGTATAATCAAAGATCTGGAGTTTAGAAATTTTTATCTGGTAGTGTTGGTAGGTTAAAACATGTTCTTATGTTTCATGTAAAGAATCAGGGTTTTAATAATGTAGATAGCAAAAAGTGTCAAAAGATTCCGCGTTACAACACTGACCTATTTTTAATGACTGTAATTTCTTTTTGAGTAATTTTTTCTTTTTTTTTCTTCAAAAGTAGCAATAAGCGGTTTATAACGTTAAATAGACTTTAAAGGGCTACCACGAACTGTCTGCACCACGTAATATTCCTTGTATTGACTGTACTGTTCGGCACCATCCAAAATTATCACAGCTATAAACAGTTATTAAATTCACCAGAAGACATAACACTGACGTGTAGTGACACGTTATTAGAAAACTTGAGCTTCCTTTGTTCGCAGAGACGTGTTTCTGTCAGCAGTAAACCGTTATGAAATAAACAGTCACGTATTATAAGAATTTTACTATGTTAGTAGCCTAATTACAAACATAGGGATATTATAGAATATTTAATTTAGTACTCGATTTTGACATTTATTTATCGACAAAGTTGTAAGATTTATGTTACAAATGAATTTGAATATCTGACTGAGTTACAAAGTTGGCCAGGTCCTAACAGGTTTGGTTAAATACACGGCTACGTTCAGAAGAGCCAATCAGAGAGGCGTATTTGAATCACGTGATCCTAGACGCTAATCATTGTTTTCTTTTTGCTGTCACAATACACTGTTACTCAAGAAAGCGTGTTTTATTTTGTAAGTATTTCAATATTTTACGTCAGCTATCAACCACCGACAGAAAGAATCAGTATACTTGCTTTCTTCTTTTGATTCCTTTTTAATGTACTGTATTGTCATTATTCTATTTTCAATAACATAATAATACTGACGTTAATAAGCACATTATATTCAGCTTTTGGTTTTAGGTTTTCTTCTATACACAAAACGCAATCGTAGTAATAACGGTACAAATACAAAAAAAACTTGTAGAATTAAAATATCTAATATATCACTGATATTTTGGTAACACATCACATACAATAATTACGGTTATAGATACCAACTTATACAAAACAATACTTTAATATTATTTAAAATCATTATGCAGCCATTTTCGTTATCTCCTGAGCATCTTTGTAAAATTAATGTAACCTTGTTTGTAAATAGTTGATTGAATATAAATTGTTTAATTTAAGTAATTGTTAACTACAGTGAAAAACAGAGTCTAATTATTTCCTTTATTTAGGAAGGAACAGTCGTAGACACGTGTCCAGGATCATAATGGCGAGGAGGATATACACTATCGACTGAGTGACCTGATTCCGGTATTAACTACCAACTCAGGTCTACAACTTGCACAAGTCTAACACTCCTGCCTTGTACACACTATCGACTGAGTGACCTGATTTCGGTATTAACTGCCAACTCAAATCTACAACTTGTATACTCACTATCGACTGAGTGACCTGATTCCGGTATTAACTACCAACTCAGGTTTACAACTTGCACACGTCTAACACTCCTGCCTTGTACACACTATCGACTGAGTGACCTGATTTCGATATTAACTGCTAACTTAAGACCTACAACTTGAATATGTCACACAAGCATTACATCGTCTCGACATCAGATATGCCTATTAATAGTGAAGTGGCTGTTTTACTGAGGCAGCGTCAAATACCAGACGCAATAAAAGGATGGTGAACTGGAGCAGAACACGAAATTCAATTCAGTTTTACTTTTGAGATGAATTAAACTACAATAGAGTAAAGAATGTCAATTGGATTAAAATCAACGTTTTTGGCTCTGTTATTATATTAAATTTTAATAACCCTTTCTTTTATAAATAATTCATTTTAAGCGTATTTAAGTTAACAAGAGTTTTATGAACTAAGCATAATGTTTTTAAAAGGTTAATTAATGATCACACAGCAGCATGTCATAAAAAACTGAATAAATGCACGGGAGACCAGATAGCGTTTTAATTACGGTTTCAATGGTTTGTTTGGGGTTTTCTAATCTGTTGAAACCTTCCGGGAACTTATTCAACATCACACCAACACGAGAGGCAATGCGTCCCGATTCCGAAGTTCGATGTTGTTGGACACGAACGCTATCCTCACATCTCCTACTATATCCGTGGATATCTCCCCGCTGGGACACTCCACTTCTGAAGCAGCTATAAACAGCAATCTCGAATATGGTAAGTGAGAGCAATGTTAGCAAACCAAGCTCCATGAAAGCATTTCAACAACGTATTCTATTTTAATTTTAAAAGGATTCGGGTGGTCTCTTTGCAATATGTGATCTCTTTTGATTTTTTGGATTTTGCGCATCACCCCATAGCCATATGAGATATTACAACAAATATAATTGTATAAGTCCATAGTATTGTCATCATGAGTATATCCAGCGATCACATCTGCGAAAGGTTGCGCAGGACATGAATACCTCGGGGAACCGACACTTTCAGGCCTCTGTCAAGGTAGCCTATATTCCCAAGAATTGCATGGATTCATCTTCTACAAGGAAGACGTCTTCCTGAATTACCGCCGGTCTGTCAGTACACATTTATTTTGTCTCCGACAAAAACTTTGTACAGTAATTCAACTTGTACTGAAATTTTAATTAGGTTTTTACTTATTCAAGTTTCTCAAATGGTAACATATTTACATGAACCACTTCTACAATTATTATTATTATTATAATGCTTATAGTAACATAATTAATTATATTTATTATAAATCTCAGACAATCAGGGAAAAGATGAATAGGATGTTTATTTAAGGGAGAAAGGGAATTTTCATTACAATATCAGAATGTTTAGGGACGAAAGACAGTAGATAATACCTGCGGCGAGTGCCACTATAGATTTGAAGTTGGCGCGTAATCTATCAGTAGCCGCGAACACGATAGCCAGCTGCGCCGACCTTTGGGTCATAGTTCTAACAATGGGAGCCTCCTACTATCTGGAATTCTCCTGGACATGTTCTGGTTGGATGATTCCTACCTTTCCTACCATTCCTTGGATGATTTCCTAGGTTAGCAAGCGGAGAGCGGAGGTTGTGTCAGGGTCGTTGTGCGGCTATCGTGCAGAGTAGACCGGGTAAAAGTGTATGTGGATCGCCAAGGTTTAACTGTTATAGTTAGGGAACTTTTGGAATCATATCTAAATTGTTAATTATCTTTTCCTCGTAAAGCTGGTTGGGTTTGGATAGGGGAAATCTAGTGGCGGAGCTACAGTAAATAATTAGTCATCTGAAAATGTGACCTCATCCAGTCGTGACGACACGAGGTTGCATAACGGGACAAAGTAAGGTACAACGCGCCGGGAAGTTAGAAATCAGAGCGCCAGGACGTAGAATTTTAGAGCACCGTAAGAAGTACAGGGACACTCAATAGTAGATCACAACGTAATATTAGAAGTAGAGCGCCGTGACGTAGGACAGTAGAGCACCGGAACGTAGCACTGTAGAGCGTAGCATGTCACTAGATAGCAAAACGCACCGAAATGTTACAAAGTAGAGCACCGAGACGTAGCACAACAGAGCACCGGAACGTAGCACTGTAGAGCGTAGCATGTCACTAGATATCAAAACGCACCGAAATGTTACAAAGTAGAGCACCGAGACGTAGCACAACAGAGCACCGGAACGTAGCACTGTAGAGCGTAGCATGTCACTAGATAGCAAAACGCACCGAAATGTTACAAAGTAGAGCACCGAGACGTAGCACAACAGAGCACCGGAACGTAGCACTGTAGAGCGTAGCATGTCACTAGATATCAAAACGCACCGAAATGTTACAAAGTAGAGCACCGAGACGTAGCACAACAGAGCACCGGAACGTAGCACTGTAGAGCGTAGCATGTCACTAGATAGCAAAACGCACAGAAATGTTACAAAGTAGAGCACCGAGACGTAGCACAACAGAGCATCGGAACGTAGCACTGTAGAGCGTAGCATGTCACTAGATAGCAAAACGCACAGAAATGTTACAAAGTAGAGCACCGAAACGTAGCACAGTAGAACGCCGAGACGTAGAACTGTAGAACGTTTTGGGACACTAGATAGGAACGCACCGGAATGTTACAAAGTAGAGCACCGGAACGTCACATTGTAGGGCACCGGAACGTCACACTGTAGGGCGTCGCTTCGCATCGTTGTCCTGAATGGCCCGCTCTCGCTCATTTTCACGAGTCATTATCCACAATTACCATCTTTTGTCTCACATTCACCTTTGTTACACCGGTCTTAATGTGAGCTTTTACGTCACGTTAACTCAGAACGCTACTAAAGGAGTAACACACTTAAGAATACTGCTGGCTTTACTTTGTTATTGTAAATGTAGGTTTTAGAGTGGGATAAACTGATTATTACGAACTAGCAGTTACCCGTGATTTTGCACGTGATTTCCTGTAGAATAACATGTACATCATAAGCATATTCTTTTTAAATAGCATAATAAACACTACTGAAAAATAAGTGATCACTGGAAATATTCTAATCTACTGATCTATTTAAGAAAAAATTGAAAAGTAAAATAAACTATCCAACTATCCATTTTAGGTCGGATATTTCAAAATATTTTAAGAATACCGTTTTTCAAGATTCCACAATATGATTAGAGCCAACAATTGAACTATTTTATATCAGAGTCAAGAAATGCTATATCTTTATGTTCCTTAGCAACGGAACTTATGATTTAATATAATAGAGTGCTAAATAATGTTGAATTGGAGGTAGACATGTTTAAGGTATATATTATTTAAGTGTTAATTGTTAAGAGGTTCAAAAATCAAACAAACTTGCTCTTATTTTGGGTTCAGCGCATGAACAAGTATTTCTGCTTCGAATCAGATATATTTTATAAACCAGTGTAGCGTTTGCCTAGTTTCCACGATAAAAAAATGTACACATACATGATCTGAGAAACCTACATTAGTTAAATGGATCTACTTTCGGCCCTTGTGTTCATCTTCGGTAATTTCTCTGAGTAAGCAAATATACCAAACATAGGTCTGAGCAATCTTCTTCGGTCAAAAGGCGACTATTTTCATTCATAGCATTCTACTTTCTCCTAAGGCTAGTAGCGAAACCCTGATCAATAAAGTATATACTTTCGTTGGTATGAAAAGTATACTTCGGTCAAAAACCGACTACTTCCGGCCATTGTAACCTACTTCAGTACTAAGGTATTTTCGGTAACGTTTACATTGTTGCTCCCATTAAGAAAATGTGGGGTGTGTTAATATACTCCCTTTGGAGTTGGATAACTTTGAATGTTTGTTTCTTCATACATTCACTTCTGAGGTGGATAACGTTAATTGAGCGAAATACTTTGCAAAGTAAATTAAATACAAAAAAAAGTAGAACTTTAACTGTACAACTCATGATATTGAAAAATCGAGTTTTCGGATAACTGAGTTGCTACACCGAGCATAGATACCGTGTCTAAACCACCGTAGTGCACTCAATTGTTCACCTCTGTGCTTCTTCACATATAGTACACTATATTTTACAAATTGTAATCTAGGTGTATCTCATGTCGAAACGATGTAAAGAATTCATCTTGAGCTTCTTCGTCACCGATTATTTTAATCTCTTCTGAAGAAAATTAGTCCAGATTCCAGGAGTCAAGTCTGTGACAGTGCCAGATCCAAATGCTACACTAAGACGTGAATTAGAGCCAACAGAACATTCACGTTGTATCAACCCTTCCCACCATAGCTACTTTATGTGTAAAAAATATGTTACGCGATTTAACTAAGTTTTTTGTTTAGAAGGGAAGTATTAGAACTTTAATTCTGTTTAAATATTATGTTAATTTACACGAGAACTATCTACAAATGAACATTCAACAACTGACAACAAAGTCAATTGAGCGGTGGATTTTATAAAATACAGTTTCTGGAAGATATGTTCATCCACTGGTCAAAAAAGTTAATTGTGAAAATCAAAACCCCTCTTCTTCTGAGTAGGAATGGAGACAAAAAGAACGGAAGACGGAAAGTGAACGCCAGATTTCTTTTGCTCTAAGCCTCTGAATCACTGGAGATCGATAGTGTCCTGGATCTCGTGTTAAATAGATTAAAGAAACGCGGTTTGTGTGTCCAACCCGCACTCTCCGTCTAAACTAATATGGTAATAAATTCTATAAGGCAACATAACAATCTGCACTTCGGTTAATTACCTAGCTCCGACTGTTGCATTTTTAGTTTCTTCACTCTTTAAAAATACCTCTCCTTTACGAGAGTCATTTAGCTATGGGAGTGCCGTTGGCCGAGCTGTCTAAGACGTTGGAGTCTGAGTTAGAGATAGCACAGTTTCGAATTTTGTCTTTGACCGTTCCAATTTTTATCGGTACCATCGATCTTGTACTGTATCGACTCTCTCCCTTATTCGCACAGATCAGCGGCCCACTAGGACGGGCAGAGTAAGGCTATAAAGGGGATCGTCTTATCTTAAATACACTTTATTGGCCCTTTTAACTTTAGAGGTACGTAGCATAATAGGAAAAGAAAATATTGTATACTACAGTGTATACATCTGCCAGAGTACGATACTGAGAGAACATGTCTAACAAACAAAATACAAATGATATTCTTTTTAAAATTTAGATAATACTATGTTTTGTGACAGTGATCATTAATATTACTCAATCTTTAACAAACATGTGTGTTTTTTTTTACTTTACTACTAGTTTTGGTTCTAAATAAAATTAATAAAAGCGGAATACAACAGAACATGCATGATGGAAACGTTTGTTGAAACTGTGATTTTCTAAATCGGTGTAGATCGCGCAGAGCGTATTGCGTGTACGGAAAACATGATGACAGGCGTCACGGCAGTATCGCAACAGATGCTCGTATTATCGTACGAGTACGTGCCCCTCATCGTACACGTTTGAGTCCTGTCGTCTTTGTACTTCCGAGCATAATGATAGTTAAAATCTTCTGTTCTAGTTTTAGCAGTCTTTATGTGTGGTGCAAAACGTACTGACGTTAAATTTCGAATGAGTATAACTTTTGAGAACTAAACCGATGCTTATTCTTCGAGCAGGTTTGGTGTCTTTTATAAGGGGCCATTAAAATATGTTAATACTAAAAATGTTAAACCAGTTGGGAGGAGCACTTGTGACATATTATTATAAAGATTATATTAAAATGATGACAATAAGAGGTCTATGTCGACTTTACGTAATATTACGATAAATTATAGTTTATTTCGGAAAATTAAATAGTCTATTATTATTGGATAACTTAGTAAACTTCCTAAAGATGCTCAAATCTAAATAAGTCTCCAGAAAAACGTCTTAATCACACAAGTACTACTGTTTTTTTTTTTTTTTTTTTTTTATAAGGGGCGAAAAAACGCAGCGGTTATCATCGCCCTCAAGAGAAAATTGGCACCTACTCGTATTTGGTGGTGTCAATTAGGCAAACATAGATTACATTCTATAAGAAAAAATATAAATAGGAATGAAAGCAAGTAGTTGAGTAAAAAATTTAAAATAACCTTAGAACTAGATAACAATACATGTAACAAGGGAAAGACTGTAAAGAGGTCTTAACCCATATAGGGGCTAGAAATATAAATAGAACAAAATAAGTACAAGGTACATAACATTAATTAAATAAACTGTAAAAAACTTAACAAATTTTACTGCCACCAAGGTAGCTGTAAAGGGGCTAAATTTGGCAGCTGTCATAATAATAATAAATAAAAATTAAATAATAAATTAATAAATATTAACAACAACCGATAATCGGAATAGATAAACTTAACACAATACTATATTTTGTTCATCAGCGACGTTGCTTTTCAGAAAACATAAAAGTGTTTGAGTTGCCGTCTCGTCGTCGCAGAGAATATCGTTCAACGAAGAGCTGGCAGATTCGAGTTGCGCCTATGTACCGAGTAGCGAGGGCAGTCAACAAGCATATGTTCAACTGTAAATAACAGTGTCACATGTGTCGCAGACCGGAGGATCATCTCTACTCATGAGGAAGCCATGTGTGATAAGCGTATGGCCTAGCCGCAGGCGACACAACACAACCTCCTCACGACGACTCGGGCGGTTCGCTGTCTCCCCAGAGTCCAACGCAGTCTTTAATACGACGTAAACTTGTTGTTAACGACTGCCTGCCACTCGGTATTCCATTTGGCTTTCAGTTTGCCCTTCACTAACCGGAATAATGTCGGAGGAAATTATCCGTGCGGTGTAAGGCTGGAGTATCCAATGCTTCTTTGGCTCCTCTATCTGCCAGCTCGTTTCCGGATATTCCAATGTGGCCAGGTACCCAGACAAGAAAGACAGCAAACACCTTTGGACTGAAGGGACGACAAAGAGTGCCATATTTCGCGGAATGATGATGTGTTTTGAAAACATGTCGCTGATGGCTTGTATACCACTAAGGGAGTCGCTGCAGATAACCAATTTTTTAGTCATAGGAAACGTTTATATTTAGGGCCTTTTGGATGGCTGTTAATTCGGCCGTGAAAATGGAAGAGTCGTTGGGGAGACGAAAACCGTATCGTCTAACCCCAGTGACGAAAGCACATCCCAGTTCTACAACGTTCCTTTGACCCGTCAGTATAGACAACATCGCAAGGTGCGAGGCTGGCCTAGTATTTGACGGAATTCTTGTTGGTAGACTGTTTCTGGAGTGGAAACTTTTTTAAACTTAGAGAGATTTAAAATAATTTTTGGCATTGAGACGCTCCAGGGTGGGATATCACATTGATGAACGAATTTAAAACTGGTAATCATTTAGGCCTATTTCATAAGCGTAGGATTTGGCCCTAACGCCTAAGGGTGTGAAGGAAGATTTGGTCTCGCTAGGAAAGAATTATAGAGTGGATTTCGCAGGACCGGTTCAAACGCAGGGTTTTCTGGCTTCCCTGAAAGAGCGTGAACATAGTTTAGGGACAGTTGTTGTCGTCTATGCGAAAGAGGGGGTTCTCCGTTTCTGCGAGAAGACTATTAATAGGAGAAGATCGAAAAGCTCCAGTGGCCAGTCTTAAAGCAGAATTATGGACTGGGTCAAGCATTTTGAGAGCACTGGGTCTTGCGGACCCATATGCTTGACATCCATAATCTATACAGGAACGGATGGTGGCTTTGTAGAACCTGAGCAATGCATGTCCTGTCAGCCCCCCATTTTGTTCCGCTTAAAGCTCTCAGTATGTTCAAGCGCTTCACGCATCGATCTTTTAGGTCTTTCAGGTGAGGCACCCAATTTAGCCGGGTATCAAATGTGAGACCCAGGAATTTGATATTGTCACAAGTAGTAATTCTCTGACCCAGCAAAGGAGAGCGTTGGCTGCTCAACGGTACGCATTCTGGAGAAAACGATGGCTTTTGTTTTAGGTGGCGAAAAAGAAAAACCTGTAACTCCGCACCACTGCTCAAGCCTGTTGATGGTAAGCTGTAAAGCTCTCTCCCCCACCGCTAGCTTCTTTGTAGAGATGTAAAATAGAGAAATCATCTACAAACAAAGAACAGCGCACAGGAGGGGTAACGCAGGACGATATGTTATTGATTGCAATGGCAAACAGAGTACAACTTAGAACGCTACTTGTGGAATACCATTTTCCAGCGTGAAGGAATCGGAAATGGTGTTCCCAAGTTTGACCTGTATGGTTCTTTCCGACAAGAAGCCCTGTATGAAAGAAACCATGTGGCCCCCTACACCCCAAGATATTAAAGCATTTAATATCCCCCTTCTCAAGCTTTGTCATAAGCCTTGGAAATGTCGAAGAATACCGCGATCAACTGTTTTCTTTCAATAAAGGAATTCAAGGATTGCCGATTCCAAGGCAAGTAGATGGTCACTAGTAGACCGCCTTGTCGGAATCCGCACTGGGTGGGTGAAAGAAGATTATTTTTCTCCAGAAACCAAACAAGACGTTGTTGACCATCCTTTCGAATACTTTACAGAGACTGCTAGTAAGCGAAATTGGTCTATAGGCTCCTGGAGAAGTTCTATCTTGGCCGGGTTTTTGGAGAGCGATAATGTGTGAGCGACGCCAAGAATTAGGGAATGTGTTTTCTAAATATATTCTATTATATAATTTCAGAAGATCTTGTTTTCCATCCTCCGTCAGGTTCCGCAACATAGCATAATGTATGTTATCGGGACCTGGAGCAGAATTTGATGTCGCCTTTAGTGATGAATCAAGTTCATCAATGGTAAAGGGAAGGTTTAAAGGAGAGTTGTTATTGATATTTAAATTTAGAGGATGTCTTTCTGTATTTGTTTTGAAATTTTGAAAACACCCTTATTGTAAGATGACGTTTTTGAAATTTCCGCAAAATGTGAGCCGAGTAAATTGGAAACTGTCAAGGGATCAGTTTACCACATCGGTACCATTTTTCAGAGCAATAAGAGAAGGTGGGGGGGTCTTGCAGCAAACAGATCGAAGCTTCCTCCAAACATCAGATGCAGGAGTTGTTCGTTTTATTAGATCTGTGTAGTCCAACCAGGACTGCCGCCGTCTCTGTCTAAAAACCTGTCTTGCTTTTGCCGTGCTCTTCTGTACCTACTTAAATTTTTCTTCATTCGGTGATCTGTTGAACTGTCTTAAACATTTTCGACGTTCCTTTAGAGCCGCCGAACATTCTTCAGACCACCAAGAAACCTGGCGTTTGTTTGGTGAACCTGAGGATTTTGGAATGCTCCGCTCTGCGGATGTTATAATATTACATGTAAATAATTCAGTGGCTGTATTTATGTCGTTTAGTTCGATATTACTAGTTTGAGAAACCATGTTCTTTTTGTACTCGTTCCAGTCAGCCCTCTTAATTTTCCACCTGGGGACACCTGCCTGTCGAAGACGGAAAGGATTGAAAAGCCACGGCAATGGGCGCATGGTCACTCCCTGACAGGTCGGGAAGTACGGACCAATGCACTCGAGTTGCCACGACCGGACTGCAGATTGACAGGTCGATTGCCGACCATATGCCAGTCCTAGGGCACATGTAAGTGGCCGACTCGTCATTG
Source organism: Homalodisca vitripennis (assembly GCF_021130785.1). Lineage (NCBI taxonomy): Eukaryota > Metazoa > Arthropoda > Insecta > Hemiptera > Cicadellidae > Homalodisca > Homalodisca vitripennis. Next base: position 195,863,136 of record NC_060209.1, on the reverse strand, counting down.
AGAACGACCGCTGTCACTTCATCCCACAATCCCGCAACCATGTTTACCCTTCCGATCAGAATGGCTGGAACCCCAAGAGCGATTGGTGTGCATTGAAATCACCAAACCATCAAGAAAGGAGAAGGGAGTTGGGCTGTACAGGTCACGTAGATCATCAAGAGATAAATCAAAAGGGGAAGGTGGAATATATATGGAGCAGATGGTTAATTTAAAAGGAACGTCGATTGAAACTGCTACTGCCTGGAGGTTTGTGACGATGTTCAAGGCTCTAGCATTAACAGAAGAATCTGCTAGAATAAGCCACACCTCCACAGGCAATTTGTTGGTGATGATCTAAGCGAAAGATGTCATAACCATTTTGTTTGAATCGAGTATGAGGAGACAATTTTGTCTCTTGTAGGCAAATAAATTTAGGTTTTCTTGTACTTATAAGTAATTTTAAGTCTTCAAAGTGGCTTCTCAAACCATTAATATTCCATTGTAACAGCATATATTAATATTATATATTTTATTTTGTGCTAATTCATCGTAAATTTTTTTTTTCTTTGCTTAGACACAGGACGGAAGTTACCATGAACAGTTTGGAACTCCGTCTGCATCTCCAAAGGGTCCTCAACCATATCATCATCAAGCGATAATTGTGAGGATCTGGACGAGGATGGATTAGTCTTTTTTACTAGGAATTTAGATCTAGTTTCTGATTTGTTTGTATGTTATTTTTTAATTTGTCGGCGAGTTTTTTCCTCTCTTCCAAAGACAAGGCGGGTTTCTTATTTTGTTGAACCTTGTCTCTGAAAGTAGAAGTAGCTGTTGGGCGAGCTTGAGTTTGTGTGTTGACTTAATATGGGGCGTGTGGACTGCTTGGGAAGGATTACTGGATGCCAACGGATGTTGTCCGGTACCGGCTGCAAGCTGCTTAAACCAAAGCAGCAACCTGCTCTGTTAAGTTGAGTACCATAACCTCCAAGGCGGTACATGACGGGCACTGTGTGGATTGGACTGGGGCTGAAGCAGCTTCGGAGTACGAGACTCCCTTTTTAGGGGTTGGAGCGATTCTTCTCCTATACTCTTTGCGGGCTTCATTGAAGGAAAGTTTGTCTAGAGTAGTAACAATCTTCAAAACTTCCTTTTCCTCTAAGTAAACTCTGCATTCCTTAGAGGTCGCCGCGTGTTTACCCTTGCAGTTCACGCATCTGACGTCGTTCTTGCATCCGTCTTCTTGGTGGCCTTCATCGCCGCAACGGGAAACATGTCTCAGGGCCCGAGCACGTCTTAGTAGAGTGCCCGAATCTCTGGCAACGGAAACACCGTTGCGGGTTTTTGAAGTAAGGCCGTACAGTCAGGGATAAATATCCAGCCTTAATAGTTTTTGGCGGTTGGGGAAATGCAAAGGTCAGGATTAGACCAGGAGTTAGGGACCTTTCTCCCCATTCTCCGTCCGAAGCATCCTGACCACATCGGTTACCATTTCGCATTGTAGCTCGTCCTTGATTTCTTCCTCACTACACTCCATCAGGTCACGGCAGAAGACGATCCCCTTGGAGGTGTTTTCAGTGAGGAGTGCGGTTGAACGACGACTTCCACCTGATCGAAAAAAACTCGTCATCTGAAGGAATTTTTTGGCTTGGATGTGGTTCGCAGCCTCCACCAAGATAGTTTCCATTCCTTAATTTGCTCACAGCTTTAGGTTGACCACCTGAGGAAACAAAAGCTTTGTTAATAAGGAAAGGGACTAACCTTCGTTAGAGTTTTGCCCCTCATCCTTGTGACTAACGATTAGATATAGTGGAGTTGGAACGTTTCATATTTTCAGCTCTTACTTTTTCTTCCACTTTCCTTTGTTTTATATATGATTCATTTTCAGATCTGACAACTGTCGCTTTTTCTTGGATCATTAGGATCTCTTTCTCCAAATTCTTGCCCTAAGGGTGGTGTGGTTGTAATATCCATAGATAAGGTCACCAGCGCATCGTGTTTAGTAGTGCGGGCCGATTCACCGGGAGCGGGCATGCCCTCGGGTGTCCCACAGACCGTAGCTTGGGGGACAACCCTACCTCAGTTCCCCGAGGCCCGGTTTCCATCGATTACCAAGTCGGGAATACGCGCACAACTTGGACTCGCACGTGGCAACAGGGGCTCCGACACCCCTGCCTACTGAACACTTCCTGACCAAGGACCGAAGTGGCTGGCTTCTGAACCAGTACATGACTTACGCCTCGGCATAGACAAGCTCACATCAGCTCTCACCGACACCAGATAGGGCATCTAGTGCCGGCTTAAGCACTCCCCAGCGGAGCCATGCACTGGAACGGTCAGAGGACGGGGTACTTAAAAGACCCTGGAGGGGGATTTGGTAGGAATTAGGAAATGGTTAGGTGGGAAGAGGCAGTTTAACGTCATACCCAGGACGGCAAGTACTACTGTATCGATCTGAACATGGTTACAAAGATTTCTTAGAAAAAACTTTATTTTATTCAGTATTAAAGAAAATCTTTAGTCAAATCGAAGATAAAAGAGATTGGAAAACTAGGAAGAACAGATAGTTAAGAATATTTTGTTTTCACATTTTCTTTCTTTGTGGAAGATATCTTAAGAACTACTGGGTTAAGATAAAACCATATCCCAACCAAAACTTATTTAACTACACGTTCCCGTATACGTGCCTGTATCTTAAGGCACGTGATCAATACAAACTTTACTATTAAATTATTTACGTTGAAGATCAACCTTCATGGGTCGTTTTGGTCAGGATTAAAATACTCATGATATCTCCACCATTATCCTCTTTACTGTAACCTTTGAAATGGAAGTGGTCTCAAGTTGGCGTTTACGTTTGAAGTTTCGAGATGCGGGCTGAACCGCGAGAATGAACATTAATTAGCGTAACAAAAAGCATTACTTCAAGCGCTATAAATGTTCATTGAAGATACAGTAAGTTAATCTACTCATTGAAAAATTAAGAGGACAAGGGGTCGATTTCTGTCCAGATCGAAGTTTTGTTCGAGGTGAATTTTAATTAAAGTGGAATATTTTAACATAATAGTATTCGGTTAATCGGAGAAACCGGTGGACAAATAAGTAAAAACATAAAACTCGTTCGAATATTGATAAGGATGGAAGCTAATTACATGAAAGGATGCTGCCTAATTAAGGGTTGCTGAAGTACCAGATATTAGGACAGTCAAGAGATCGTTCACTGTCTCTACTCAGACCTCTATTCATAGTTGCTAGACCAGCCTCATGTTCAAGAACTTTGGCCTAATTATGTAAAAGTATTCCGCATAATCAAGTGGCAGTGAACTGTTGAACTTTTTGTTATTGAGATTTTGTTCAGTGTTACTTAATCTCCCATTGCCTTTTCCTGACATAGCTTGAGTTATCAGACAAAAAGGTTTACAAAGGTCTTCAAGGTTTAGCTTATCAGATAAAAGCAGATAGACTTCAGTTTTAACAGTTTGACTCCAAAGACCTGCTGACCGGTTGCATGTTCATTATCTTTTTAGCGATAAGGCATTCGATTTGAGGACTTTCACTGATAACGCCGTAAAGCAGATCCTTATTATCCAATGACATACATTTATAACTTTATTTATTTCTGTTCGATTATCTGTGTTCACTTTTGGGTAAACCTCATAACTAGTTAATTTTACATCCCATTATTATTTACAAGAACATACTATCCCAGTGCGAGGGTGAAGAATCGTCAATGTTGCAAATTTTACATTCTTGAAAGGATAACAGGATTTCGGACATTTGCCATTTTTATAGGTTATAAAAAGTATAAGAGGTGTTATACCTTTCAACCCTTTCGTGGTCAGTAACAAATTAAAGCCAAGAATTTGTATTCTTGTGTGTTATTCTTCGGACATCATTAAGGTGTCCATAAACTGTCTTAACTCTCGCTGAATAAGCATTAGTTATAAGATTTTAATGTTGAATCTATGTTACAGGTGAGCTCAAAACTCGCTTCTCAGTTACTGTTTTTCGTAAGTAATTTGTTATTTACTTTACTTATTCGTATATTTCTGTCTGCTGTAATATATTGTTCTCCCTCTACGTAAACATTTGCGTCTAGTGATGAGTTGTTACATTACTTCATTGCTCACTATTGAAAGCTTTTTTAACTTTTACATTTCATTCTTCTCAGGGATGTAGAATGGATATACTAAACAGGGTACTCCAAATTGAATGGCATATTTAAGTTTTGATAATATGATCACTATAATAATTATTTAAACCCTCTTCGAGCTACAATTTTAAAAGTGTGGTCTGAGAGTATGGAGTATTAGTGTAATTCACAGAAAGTTATACAGTTACATTCTCGGCCGTTATGTGCTCACTGTTTTGAACGTTAAACAAAGATGTCAACTATGGGCAAATTGTGCGTCCTTAACCTGAAGTCGGTAAATTTAACAATTGAGTCCTAGATTCTGCCATTAGTCTAGAAATTTTGTACCAAGGGTAACCGATTGATAACTTTAGAAGGTATCAACCAACGTACCTGAAAACTACCACAAGGACATATTAAACATAAACTATCGAGTACAAAAACATAACATGTTGTATGCACTACATGAGGAAGGAGTGACAGTTGTTTTGTATTTTATTGCAAAGGTGATATTCAGATATCATGACTGTCCTTCCTCAGAATAGAATAAAAAACGCTCTATTAACGTGTATTTCTTAAAAAATAAAGATTTGGCCAAATTACAGTATAGCTTTTAATTTTACTTTACAGGTATATTAATTAAGAGATTAATTAAGAGTATTAATACAAAGATTAACTGAAATCTATAATTATGCATACTTGGTAATATTTTAGATCCAGTATACTAATAACATCAATTTAAAATTAAGTATTAAAACTTTTACAAAACTTTAACAACAGAACTCAATTTTTCACATTCCAACTGGCTATCTAATGTTCATCGTAATCTAATTTAACAGAACTGGAGGGGGTTTGTTGATTGTCTGTCTTGTTTCTTCCGCGAAATAAAACAAGCAAGCTTTAACTAAAAGCTATTTGGCTCTGATGAATTTTCCAGCTTTCTTCTAAAAACGTATATTCAGCCATTTTGATCCACTGGTCAGTTTGTTTAGCACCGTTGGATACAGTTGACAGTTGTCTATTAAGATAAAAAAATGGTAAATACATGGACTGTGTATGGTGAATACGATATGTATCGTGTATGTAATAGATTCAGAAATATAAAATGCATAGTCTGTGTCAAATAAAAAGATAACACTTTGCACTGTAAATGACACCGCAATCAGCTGCCCCAAAAGACAAAGACGAATTCTTGGGGCACTGTATTCCTTTCTTCTAGCATATTCGTGCACCTTTGTTTGTGCATGCAGTGGCTGATGACTTGTTTAAGTTTCACTTTTTCTAGGTGTTGGGTTTCAGATAAAGTATTTGAAATAAACCTTTCCTGATGTTAACTTAGACTACGTCTCGTTTACAAATTACGTTACATTTATGGCAATAGATTAATAGTAGTTACCAATGGCTTCGCATGCAATTTCGTAGGCTTTGCACATGTTTTAGCACTTCTGATTAGAGCGAATTATATTTCCGACGCCAATGTTGAGTTTGCCTTGTTTTCATGTTCAAGTAACTGTCACTAAGTGTATATGTATGGCCATTTAACTTTATTTCGGTCTTAGTGTTTTTTATTCCATAGTAGATGTTTCCTTGTTTCTAGATCAAGAAAATATACATACATACACAAGTCTCAGAAATCTACTTCTGTGAAAAGGCAACTAAGATGGGTTTAATAACAGTCTATAAATTTATAGTAAAATGTAAATCTTCTTAATGTCTAATTCTTAATGTTTGGTGAAATTTACATTTAAAAGGATATTTATACTACAACTTTAAATTTATTTATATGAATATTTTATTACTCCGTGTTCAAAATCGGTTGCAGATGAGGTCACAATAGTTCTTATAGTTGTTATTACTATTAAGCTTACTCTATGTTTTCACACTATAATGTAAACAAATTGAAATAGTGGTTAACTCTACTTGGCAGTTCACAGAGGGTGTGTCACACAGTCAAGGCAATACACAATCAGGATGATGTATTTAAATGGATACATTGCTATGTAAAAGGTTAAATTAATTCAGGGTATGCGCAGAACAGTTGATTCATTTAACCGGGATTTTAAATTTATATGTAAAAACGTTAGAGTCGAATATGGCATTTTTCGCTTCTTTAGATACCTGTGGGGCGTAGCCCGGAGGGATTTTCAAAATAAAAATAGGCTTAAATTAATTCACCACGGATCCTACGAATGTTCACGAAAAAATTACAGAAGAATCGATTGAATAGTTTACGCGTGAAAGTGAAAAAAGTAACAAAGTCACTTTCGCAACTCTAATATTATTAGGATATCACTCAAAACGGAGCTTGAGAAGCAAGGGGGAGGAGTTAGAGAGCGTGCTTTATGGGTGTGGTCCATTTATCCGATTACATGGTGGATAAAATATCAACATCGTCGGCACTTACCACTCGCCCCCCGCCATCCCATACTCCCACACATTAAATACTCACTCCCAACAATACGCTTGAGACAATGTGCAACATTTGTTAATTTTATCTGCCTTTGTTTTACTTACCTTCTACTTCCCACCCCATACTCCCACACATTAACTACTCACTTCCAACGATACGCTTCTTATTCTTAGTCAGCATTTTTTTTCAATATCATGTATTTATATATAGATAATTTTCGTGTCTTTTCGATAACAGTATAATTTAGGGTAATCTAAACTATGCCACGTTCTTGAGGCGTTCAATGGGATTTGAGAGCGACCTTTAAGAAAAATCCATAGTTATTCAGGCTTCGTAGAACCATTTTTCAAAATAAGTTAATTTGATCCATGTAAAACGTGAGAAAGTGATAGTATATGTTGTGGGGATACATATGTATTGTACAATGATTTATGTACAGAGTGTCTCTGTATACATTTATAGAACGTTTCAAGGAAAGAAAAGGATTCAAACATACGCAAAAGCTGATTGGAGTCTAGTCCAAGTGTTGTCACTGCACAGCAAGTCCCGAGCACAAGTCACAAGTACGAGGATCACAATCACACTAGCACAGGCTACAGTGGGATAATGGCAATAATGGCGATGTCGGGTATGTTTTAACGCTTTCCTTTCCCTTCTTGACTTCTATCTTGTCGTTGTTTTTGAATGTATTAATACCTACCTCACCTGACGAAGAGGATAGATTGCAATCCACGAAACGTTGTGTTATAACGATGGCATATGTCCGAAATTCTGTTATCCTTTCAAACCTTCCATCGTCAGTAACAAACTTTAAACAAAGAAATTACCAAAATTGGATACTTTAATTTGTGTAATGAAAGCCTACAAAACAAAGTAGACTACAATAACCCAAAAAGTTAAATTCTTATCTCTTAACTGTCCTTTGTTTGGGATGAATAAAATCATGTCTCACTGGACCAAGTCCTTAATTTTATTAAATTAAAATTTAAGTTTAATTTTTTCACAAATATTCTAGCTAATTAACGGAGGACTCTTGAAAATTTCCGATGTACCCTTTTTAAGCTATCAAAAACAAAAGTATATGGATGAGTTGAGAGGATCTCCGATGCAATTTTATGTTTTTTGAATCAAAAACTTACACTTCACCCAACTGAGCTTTCATAACACAGTGATGACACCTTCATGTTATTTTATCAAACGAAGTAAAGACGAAGAAACCCTTTTCCATCCAAACAGCAGCCACGCTTGTCGTTTCCGATGACCGATGTGTCCACTAGATAAGGCTATAATCAATTACTGGATATTCGCGAAGTTCGAAATACCAGTGACGTGACCAGCTGTAATAACTGTGACGCGACTGCGAGTAACGGTTACATTGCTGTCACGCAAAGTTTATCCTTAATCTCCGCTGTGTATAACGTACCTTGTCACCATTTCAGCTACACAGGGATCATCCCGGTATTTAATGTTATAATGAAATCGTAGGCTTTACATGTAAATTAATACAAGCTGTACTGCGTAAATTTACTTGTACTGTAACAACACTTGTTGGAACAAAATATGTTACGTTATACAAAGATTCTCACTACGTTTAAAATAAAAAAATTCTGTCGTTATTAAGGAAAATTTAATCCAAAATAATACTTTGGTTGTTGCTGCGTCTGGTAACAACGCTTGTTACAACAAACTATGTTATGTAATATAAGGATTCTCACTACGTTTAAAATAAAATAATTCTGTCGTTAAGGAAAATTAGTCCAAAATAATACTTTGGTTGTTGCTGCGTCTGGTAACAACGTTTGTTACAACAAACTATGTTATGTAATATAAGGATTCTCACTACGTTTAAAATAAAATAGTTCTGTCGTTAAGGAAAATTAATCCAAAATAATACTTTGGTCGTTGCTGCGTCTGGTAACAACGCTTGTTACAACAAACTATGTTATGTGTAACAAGGATTCTCACTACGTTTAAAATAAAATAGTTCTGTCCTTAAGGAAAATTAATCCAAAATAATACTTTGGTTGTTGCTGCGTCTGGTAACAACGCTTGTTACAACAAACTATGTTATGTGTAACAAGGATTCTCACTACGTTTAAAATAAAATAGTTCTGTCCTTAAGGAAAATTAATCCAAAATAATACTTTGGTTGTTGCTGCGTCTGGTAACAACGCTTGTTACAACAAACTATGCTATGTGTAACAAGGATTCTCACTACGTTTAAAATAAAAAAATTCTGTCGTTATTAAGGAAAAGTTAATCCAAAATAATACTTTGGTTGTTGCTGCGTCTAGCGTCTGCTGTAACAACAACGCTTGTTACAACAAACTATGTTATGTGTAACAAGGATTCTCACTACGTTTAAAATAAAAAAATTCTGTCGTTATTAAGGAAAAGTTAATCCAAAATAATACTGCGTCTGGTAACAACGCTTGTTACAACAAACTATGTTATGTGTAACAAGGATTCTCACTACGTTTAAAATAAAATAATTCTGTCGTTAAGGAAAATTAACGCTTGTTACAACAAACTATGTTATGTAATATAAGGATTCTCACTACGCTTAAAATAAAATAGTTCTGTCGTTAAGGAAAATTAATCCAAAATAATACTTTGGTCGTTGCTGCGTCTGGTAACAACGCTTGTTACAACAAACTATGTTATGTGTAACAAGGATTCTCACTACGTTTAAAATAAAATAGTTCTGTCCTTATTAAGGAAAATTTAATCCAAAATAATACTTTGGTTGTTGCTGCGTCTGGTAACAACGCTTGTTACAACAAACTATGTTATGTGTAACAAGGATTCTCACTACGTTTAAAATAAAAAAATTCTGTCGTTATTAAGGAAAATTTAATCCAAAATAATACTTTGGTTGTTGCTGCGTCTGGTAACAACGCTTGTTACAACAAACTATGTTATGTGTAACAAGGATTCTCACTACGTTTAAAATAAAAAAATTCTGTCGTTATTAAGGAAAATTAATCCAAAATAATACTTTGGTTGTTGCTGCGTCTGGTAACAACGCTTGTTACAACAAACTAAGTTATGTGTAACAAGGATTCTCACTACGTTTAAAATAAAAAAATTCTGTCGTTATTAAGGAAAAGTTAATCCAAAATAATACTTTGGTTGTTGCTGCGTCTGGTAACAACGCTTGTTACAACAAACTATGTTATGTGTAACAAGGATTCTCACTACGTTTAAAATAAAATAATTCTGTCGTTAAGGAAAATTAACGCTTGTTACAACAAACTATGTTATGTAATATAAGGATTCTCACTACGCTTAAAATAAAATAGTTATGTCGTTAAGGAAAATTAATATAAAATAATACTTTGGTCGTTGCTGAGTCTGGCAATGATTGAGAGCCGACCAAAATTTGGATCCGGCCGTTCATTTGTTACTTCTACAAGTCGTAAAAAAATACAGGGCAAGAAAGAAATTTTAATCGAACATTCGGCTGATTGAGATATAAACAAATCTAGCATCATTATTTTTACCTATTGCTGTCTTACAATTAAACACCTAAAAAGATACTACACGATTCTCGATTTTAATTGTATTTTAGGAGTAATAAAATTGTTTTTCGTATTGCCTCGTATGTTTGATTTCACTATGTCGTTACATTTGTGAAGTAATACATTTCTTCCTTTGGACAAGTAAACGTTCAATATTATTACTTCACATAAGCTGAAAGCAAACGTAACATAAGGTGCATACAAAATACAAAACTTACGTTGAACTTTAGTTTAGTTGCAGATGTAATGTATTCTATTTAACACAGTATAAAACAATACATTATAATTATATTTTACTTTTCCTCTTTACTATAAAACTTTTTGCGTAACATTTTCCCCGGTGCATTTTCTTGTTCTCGCTGAGAGGTAGTTATTATTCTCCACGTTAATGCCTTGGTAATATTTATTCATCACTTTGACTCTTCGTAGAATGCATGATTGCGAACAATGTGTTTGGTTGATAAAACAAATTAACGGATTAATAAAGTTAATGAGATAATATCAATTCACTAATTAGCAAGATCAACAAGCTTTATGAACCATTCCAGTTTCTAACCATTATAACAATTGAACGCTGGTTGAATAAGTGGATAATAAACTATAAAGGAGCCAATTATCTCTTAATGACGTCAACTAACCTAAGTATTGGCGGGTCGAGATTTTAATTAGTAGGTGGGTTTCATCCATAATTTTATACAATATCTCTTCCTCAATATTTTTATTGTTCTTCATTTATCTGATGATATACTCGTAATTTTCAGTTTATAACACAGTGAACTCTTTGTACAACGATTAAAAATATTACATTTTATTTGTTGAATTATAGTACTTCTAATTAAAAAAGAAATTGAAATGGTAAAAAATATTGTATTTATTTCTTGTTTGTACGAAAACACTTAACATGTTGACAAATATATTTTATTGTATTTAATAATTACATTACTACCATAATTGACACAGTTTTTAAATTATTTTCAAATGAAAATGTTTTACAAGATTTAAGACACAAGTCCTCAAAATGTTCAGAATATCGATCTGAAACTACGTTGAAGTTTAAAAGTATTGATAAATGTTAAATAGTTGTACAATCTTAAATGTCGTAATCTGATACAAAACGTAAATCTTATAGGTGTTAGTTTATTTGTATTGCTTTTTGCTATTATATTCAATATTTTGCTATATCCAACTCTACCAAAACCCATTTGCTACTTCTATATCAACAGGACAACTGGAGAATTTTCAATACAATAAAAGTAAAAATAATCCTTCCGGCTTAACGTGGAAAAATGCGGATTTCACATGTGGTTACATATTGAAATTTAAAAACTGTAGATTAGACGTCAGCAGTTTAGAGGTTTAATTTGCACAAAACTGATTGTTAGATCGACTCAATGTGAGCATATACAATTTTGAAAAATTTATAAACTTACTAGACACTAGTCTCGAAGGTAACCTGGTGCGGGGCGAGATTGCCTTTAATTATTTATGTGAAGCCCAGCGTGAAAAATGTTATCGAATCCCACAATAGAATTTTCGAGACGAATATTGAACGATACTTTTCATCACGATGCAAAAACACAAGAAATCTTTTAGAAGCTTATCTGAAATTTCATAGTCTAGTAATTATTCTTCCATAAGAAAACCGTGAATCGTAACACCATTTGATGATTAATTTTGGTGTTACAATCAGCTGTTTGAAGATAGGCCTGTACAATCACTGTTGACCAAACCGGGAATTTCAATTTTTTTTATACAAGAAAAGAGATATTTACATAGGGAAAGAGTTGTTTACATAAGAAAATTAATGTTTGAGAAAGAAAAAAATCTGACGATTTATCTACAACGGAAACGATGACTTTCGCAGATTTCCAATGTATTGAAAAGCTCATTACCACAAAGGGTGATGAAAATATCGTTGTAAGCATATATAGATTTGTTTGTAAATAATTACCTGTGTTTAAATCGATCGTTGAAATGAAATTGTGTTTGTTAGCTGAGACATTATGATGAAAAAGGATAGGAAATGGGACACTATGTAATATTTATCATGTAACACAAGGTTAGGTCGTTATATTTATTTAAAATGAAAACAGCAACTTTTTTGGTAGAATGACCTTGCAAAAGTCGAGCCGTCCAGTAGAAAAATTTATATATTTTTTTAAATTCTTGGAGGTTAGCGTCGGTTTTTAATCTGGTTCGTACATTTCTGAATCAAGTTGTGAAAAAAGAAGAATCCGAAGAGCGTGGGTCGTCATTAAACTTCACAATTGATTTTAAATTTTATAAGAAATTGATTTTACAATTCTATCCGTAACGTTATGTAAAAATTATGCCACCTATATCAGAAAAAGTAAAAGAAACATGAAGTCTAAGAGTTCGGAAGTAATTAAGACCCGTAAATACACATTTTATTCATCCAATTCCTACACTGGACACATTTCGTGAACGCATGCAGCACCTGTGACCCTGTGGTAATCGTCTTGTTCCGCACACAATGTTCATACTAATACCTAAACATGGTTCCTGTAAACAGTCGGAATGGTAAGGCTAGAGATGAGAGCACAAAAAGAACCACGCAATTTGACAGTACCAGATCCAAATCTAGGAAGTCACACACGTCGATAACACGTACTTGCCTCAATGTCATGTTTCGAGTTAAGAACTTCAACGATTACTATCGCTATCGTTGGCAGACTTCGTAGCGTACGAATTACTTAAAACAGGTCCTTTATATGTATCTTACATAATATTACTTACTCTTTCCTCATTTTAGATATCATGTTGAGTATATGAGATCAGTTTGCATCTACCGTTTATATGACAAAGCACATGATTTGTGGTTACTAGACATTGATCTAACCTAGACGTCGATTTTTATTTTCCTCTTTTCTTTATTTTATACTCAAAGTCATCTGTTGTTAAAAGGCATACTTCATAAAAACCGCCATGCTCCTAAAGAGTATCTCTTTCAGCCAACGAGATAAAATTCGCCATTTTCAGTCCAATAACAGTATCAATACCGTTCGCTATTGCTGATTTAACTTTGTTTACAAAAACCAGGTTGTGCGGTTCATAAAATGCAAATTGGTTCTTTTGACCATAAGCGTTAGCGTGTGAGTTTTTGTGCTCCAGCAAGAGTGTAAAGCTTGAGCGGAAGTGTGTCGGAAGATCCTGCATAATGAAACTAAAACCTGCATTTTTAATTTTCTTTTAGAACTGAAAGCAATATTCTGATACTTTTTGAGATATTACGTCGCGTCTCATAAAAAAACACAAAGTAGCTATGGTGGTAACAGTTGATTCTATGTGAATGTTGAGTTAAGCTCTGATTCGCCTACCTCTAAGTGCAACATCTGGAATCTGGCGCTGTTATAGACTTGACTCCCGAAATATGGAGTCATGGTCGTCTGGAGAGATATAAAAAAGTTGGCAACGCAGAAGCTCAAAATGAACTCGTTTGACATCATAGACATTTAAACCATAAGATATAGTGTAATATAGGTCTCATCGTGTCATCAGGTACACAATTAAGCGCACTACGGTGTGATAGGCACGATCTTTAAGCACGGTGGAGCAACCGAGCTTTCTACACATCAGACGAACATGACTCCAGATTTCAGGAGTCAAATATATAACAGAGCCAGATTCTTACCGCTGCACTAAGAAGGAGGTGAATTGGAGCTAAGTCAAAATTCACAGAAAAAATAAAGTTTTAATACAAAACTAAATTTAACCCATATTTTACTCAAGTAATTTTACAAATTGGGTAGAGTTTGTGGACACTGTGATTTAACAAAAAAACTACATAAAACACGATAAAAGTACGGACGCTGTTTATGACTCAATACTCAATGTTGGTCAATAGTTAATCCTCGCTGCACTTTGATCCCCGTCCTGAAGTCTGTGTAGATTACAAAATAAATTTAGCAAATAAGTGAATTCTCGTGTATGCCAGAACACAGCGTCGACCAACAAAAAGCTGGATTATTGTAAAAGCCACTGGAGTAAATTGACAATGCCACTCTGCAAATATCAATGTTTGATTAAACCCCAGTCACTGCCCTCTCTCGTGTGTGCAGTGGATCTGGTCGAGACGAGTTTAACAATGCAATATTCCTAGACACAGTACATAACAGTAATTAACTCGTCCTACATATAATTATAATTAACGCAATTAGTTTTTAACGAATTTACTAAAAAATTATATATTAATTTTCAAGTTCAAGTTAAAAAATATTTATTTATTTAAGAATTTACATATACTAGTATTATTACATTTTATATGCCAACATGGCACGTGCGAAATGAAAAAATAAAACTATTTTACACACATTTTTATATCAGAGTCCTTCAGCTGGCTGTAGTTTTACTTTCAGTCTTAATTATATGACTTGTGTACAATACTAACATACACTTTCACCTTTACATTCATATGATTACAGGACGGTAATATATCCAATACCTCTGTAAAGTACACTAATAAATAGATTAACATATAAGTAAATTACTAACAATAAATAAATAACTAAGTGATGTATAATTATAATCCAACATGAAAATAAATAACTATAATGACATTAACGTGACAATAAATAAATACATTTATGATATACATTTTGTAATAGCCAATAAAATAAATAATTAAATAAATATCCAGAAAACATAAATACTTAATGACCAATACATATACAACAACGATACTTGCCAACAAAATCCAATAAATAAGTATTAACAAATATGCGTAATATCCACTATCAAGTATCAACATCAATTCAAGCAATAAATATTATCTCTATATTGGTGTCATAACTCAAATCCAAGTTAACTATATATTCCAAGGCCTTCATTTGAAATTTAGGTTTCCTCTCACACAACATATTATCGCCACATTCCAGTATGAAACGGTGAATAATTTAAATAAGAATATTTTTAATATTCTTAAAATGTATCAAACAACTATATTGTTACGATCAGTAGAAAACCCAAAAAGTAGATCTAGCTCACTGTAACAAAACATAAACTACGGTCCAATAAGTTTAATACAATGTGAGAAGAATGAAACATACTCACAATTGAATGAGTCACATTCAAAATTAACTCAAATAAATAAAATTAGAAAAACTCGGTTTATAAATAAATGCATTTTTATTTAATTAGCATTCCATGAGTAGATTAGAAAATGATGAGTAAATTCAGCCCACCGTAAGAAGATCTACCACACTGTGTCAGTCAATACCCAGCTGTGGCTGCTGCTTCGATGGGTGACCGCTGAACGATCCTGTCCTTGCAAGCAGCCCACCTGCCCGGCCATTGGTGGTGATTCGAAATCACCTTTAAGTCATTGGTTACACGATATTATTACATGTACATTATTACACGATGTTATTATCTATGAGTATATTTAGTTCTCTATGAGTAGATATAGCTTGTCGTAAGACGGAACCCACGGTGAATAAATTTATAATTCGTGAGTAGATTATAAAATGAAGATTATATATAGTAGAGCCGTATTCGAAGGAAGAAAATGCATTTTTGACACTGCAATGAGCTTCCAAAAAGAGACTTTAAAAAAATCTTGTGTAGTGGGCCGTTCAGGAAGAAAATGTAATTAATACATTTAAAGTGGGGTTCCGGTTGTTTCCTTCAAAACATGGTTTCAGGTAAAATTTGAAAAATAAAATACTTTCTTCAAGATTTTAAATAGAATACTCCAATATTTGAACTGAATTGGCTCTTCAATTAAGCCTATTGAACGATTTACTTATGTGGATACACACTATAGCATCATGGTGAGTTAAAGAGAACTTCTGATGCTTTGGACATGAGCAGAGAATTTAAAATAAGTTCCATTACATTCTTCTGTATGAACTACTTTATATGGTCGAAAAGAACCGAATTATCAATGTATGTATTCAATCGGACTTTGAAACTGATAACACTAGAGTGATTTGAGTGCACTGTAAACTATGCATAGGTGGTTTGAACAATAAAAGACAAATTGGTCGCTCGCCACTATTCCAGGAAATCAGGTGCGGTGAGGAGGGTTGGTGGTTTGAGTAGAGTGGGCGGGAAGGGTATGATCACTTGACTCATTAGTGTCATCAGGGTATTGTCTGGTTCCGTTTCGCTGATCTCAGTAGCGTTTTGTTTCAAAGATTAAACAAAAGTTGTTCCTCATAAAGGAATGTAAGTGTCATTGTATTTGTTAGATCCGCGTTAATAGCAGACTTTTAAAACATTGCCCAATTACTGAAACCTTTTCAACTAAATACAAATTTATTTGTGAGTTTTTGGATACTGTTTGTGGACCGATCTGTAAAATATAAAATTCCTAAAGGCTGATCAAATCACTTAACTAAAAATATTGAAAACTCATCTAACCATAAAATTCAACTTCACGGGGAAATTTGAAGTTCTAATAACGGAAGTATCACATTTAACACTCTGGAAGAAATTTAGTATTTTTAAACATACTCAGTGCTATTTTGAAAACAGCTTATTGCTAAAACTAAGTATACTTTCGGACCTAATACAGCGTCAAAATTAGGGAACGTAAATACCAAAAAGGGCAAATTGTGCTCACAAACATTGGAAATTATAAAAATTATAAAAGTTTTGGAACACATCAGAGTGGATGAAGGCGATTTCGTTCCGAGCTAAGACGTGCTCTTTAATTTTGAAAAATAAAAAATAAAAATAAAACTGTTGGTACCGGACATAAAAATGTAAAAGTAATTTCAATATGTTTTAAAATAAATTTAACGGGTTAAAGTCCCGTCCCGGAATTTAAATAACCCAGTTATGTACTCCGTATTACAAGCGCTAGGCTTTAAAAGTGTTTGTCCCTATTGACTAGGAATATACAAGAAGTCGCTGTAAGATTACAACGCGTTGATTTACATACGAGAATGTGTCAATGCGGATATTTCTGTCTTGCTCGCCATATATCGTAACGTCCTAAAGCAAGTCGTGGTGTGAACACTTCCAGATCTTCCCTGACTTCCCTTAATTAATCATTTCCATCCCTGTTTTGGATTTACTAAACTGTCGTAATGTTCCTTACTGTGACACAATCCAATGATAGAAACTCAGAATTATAAGGAAGAAAATGAAGCAATGAGTCCAGGAAAGGTGCTACCACGACCGAAAACTACTCATAGAGAGTACACCCTTCATAACAAGAGGGACTAAGCACGAACACAATAGTTAGCACTATTTAAACAAAATAAAATCTAAACATGAAACTGTAAGATTGTTCACTCACGGGGTTACCTCATGGCAGAGACAAGCTAATTTAAGGCTGGTTCGTTACCCCGGGATTTGGCAAAGCGCCAGGATTATAACCTGTTGTTGTAAAGTGTTCCCAGTACAAAACATCCAACCATTTTATACAAAATGTATCCTGACAAATTACTTTTAAAATATTGTTAATTTTAAATTTTTACACTGACTAAAATTGCAAAATTTCGAGTCGTAATAGAACTCCTGTAGTGACTCGATATTTAAGTACTCTGTACTTGCGGTAAATGCTGTATATTATGAAGGGAATACTAAGCAAAACACATAATTATATAATGTGCTTATATGCATCATGTATAAGATCTATATTTTATGTTGTGGAACCAGTCTCTAAGATCATTTACACCTAGTGACATAATTTTAATTTGCGTGTTTTATTTCTGGGAAGCTTTAGAACGAAGACATTAAATGATACGACATAATCACAAAATTCATAGAATTACAGCGTTATTCAATTATTCAATTGAAAAACGATTCAATTAAAATATAAGAACACAGCGAGAAACATACAACTGTCGAAGTTACGAGTAATGGCGTACTAATTAAAAAATTTAATTCTAATGTAGGTCAATGGGAAACACACAGCGCAACTATTGCCACAATCCAACTACCCGTTCACATAGTTCACATAGTCAACTATAATAACAAGGCAACAGCCCACTTTGTCAACCGTTAACTAAGTTGCATTCTTGTCTGGCAAATTAATTACTATTTTGCAAACCTGTGAACTAACCTGAGTTTATTTATTCATTAATCTAACAGCTAGGACAGCTCAGGGACTAGTAAGTCGGATTATAGCCGAGAAAGATTGCAAATTACGTTGTAAAATTTTGACGGTTACTAACTTATCTGTGTGTCATTTCAGCTACAAGGTAAGCTTCACCACGTATCGCGTAAAACATTTACTGAAGTTTAATGCAAAAATTTAAGTTCAGTGTTTTTTTCACGTGCTACAATGTCATATGAATGTCTACAAAGTGTGCGATTCTCTCGTAACGATCATTGTTACCCATAAGACCAATGTCACACATGCTACAATGTCATATGAATGTTTACAAACTGTACGATTCTCTCGTAACGATCATTGTTACCCACAAGACCAATGTCACACATGCTACAATGTCATATGAATGTTTACAAACTGTACGATTCTCTCGTAACGATCATTGTTACCCACAAGACCAATGTCACACATGCTACAATGTCATATGAATGTTTACAAACTGTGCGATTCTCTCGTAACGATCATTGTTACCCATAACACCAATGTCACACATGCTACAATGTCATATGAATGTTTACAAACTGTGCGATTCTCTCGTAACGATCATAGGTATCCACAAGACCAATGTCACACATGCTACAATGTCATATGAATGTTTACAAACTGTGCGATTCTCTCGTAACGATCATAGGTATCCACAAGACCAATGTCACACATGCTACAATGTCATATGAATGTTTACAAACTGTGCGATTCTCTCGTAACGATCATTGTTACCCATAAGACCAATGTCACACATGCTACAATGTCATATGAATGTTTACAAACTGTGCGATTCTCTCGTAACGATCATAGTTACCCACAAGACCAATGTCACACATGCTACAATGTCATATGAATGTTTACAAACTGTGCGATTCTCTCGTAACGATCATAGTTACCCACAAGACCAATGTCACACATGCTACAATGTCATATGAATGTTTACAAACTGTGCGATTCTCTCGTAACGATCATAGTTACCCACAAGACCAATGTCACACATGCTACAATGTCATATGAATGTTTACAAACTGTGCGATTCTCTCGTAACGATCATTGTTACCCATAAGACCAATGTCACACATGCTACAATGTCATATGAATGTTTACAAACTGTGCGATTCTCTCGTAACGATCATAGTTACCCATAAGACCAATGTCACACATGCTACAATGTCATATGAATGTTTACAAACTGTGCGATTCTCTCGTAACGATCATAGTTACCCACAAGACCAATGTCACACATGCTACAATGTCATATGAATGTTTACAAACTGTGCGATTCTCTCGTAACGATCATAGTTACCCACAAGACCAATGTCACACATGCTACAATGTCATATGAATGTTTACAAACTGTGCGATTCTCTCGTAACGATCATAGTTACCCACAAGACCAATGTCACACATGCTACAATGTCATATGAATGTTTACAAACTGTGCGATTCTCTCGTAACGATCATAGTTACCCACAAGACCAATGTCACACATGCTACAATGTCATATGAATGTTTACAAACTGTGCGATTCTCTCGTAACGATCATAGTTACCCATAAGACCAATGTCACACATGCTACAATGTCATATGAATGTTTACAAACTGTGCGATTCTCTCGTAACGATCATAGTTACCCACAAGACCAATGTCACACATGCTACAATGTCATATGAATGTTTACAAACTGTGCGATTCTCTCGTAACGATCATAGTTACCCACAAGACCAATGTCACACATGCTACAATGTCATATGAATGTTTACAAACTGTGCGATTCTCTCGTAACGATCATAGGTATCCACAAGACCAATGTCACACATGCTACAATGTCATATGAATGTTTACAAACTGTGCGATTCTCTCGTAACGATCATTGTTACCCATAAGACCAATGTCACACATGCTACAATGTCATATGAATGTTTACAAACTGTGCGATTCTCTCGTAACGATCATTGTTACCCACAAGACCAATGTCACACATGCTACAATGTCATATGAATGTTTACAAACTGTGCGATTCTCTCGTAACGATCATAGTTACCCATAAGACCAATGTCACACATGCTACAATGTCATATGAATGTTTACAAACTGTGCGATTCTCTCGTAACGATCATAGTTACCCACAAGACCAATGTCACACATGCTACAATGTCATATGAATGTTTACAAACTGTGCGATTCTCTCGTAACGATCATTGTTACCCATAAGACCAATGTCACACATGCTACAATGTCATATGAATGTTTACAAACTGTGCGATTCTCTCGTAACGATCATTGTTACCCATAAGACCAATGTCACACATGCTACAATGTCATATGAATGTTTACAAACTGTGCGATTCTCTCGTAACGATCATAGTTACCCATAAGACCAATGTCACACATGCTACAATGTCATATGAATGTTTACAAACTGTGCGATTCTCTCGTAACGATCATAGTTACCCACAAGACCAATGTCACACATGCTACAATGTCATATGAATGTTTACAAACTGTGCGATTCTCTCGTAACGATCATAGTTACCCATAAGACCAATGTCACACATGCTACAATGTCATATGAATGTTTACAAACTGTGCGATTCTCTCGTAACGATCATAGTTACCCACAAGACCAATGTCACACATGCTACAATGTCATATGAATGTTTACAAACTGTGCGATTCTCTCGTAACGATCATAGTTACCCACAAGACCAATGTCACACATGCTACAATGTCATATGAATGTTTACAAACTGTGCGATTCTCTCGTAACGATCATTGTTACCCATAACACCAATGTCACACATGCTACAATGTCATATGAATGTTTACAAACAACTGTGCGTCGCGATTCTCTCGTAACGATCATAGGTATCCACAAGACCAATGTCACACATGCTACAATGTCATATGAATGTTTACAAACTGTGCGATTCTCTCGTAACGATCATTGTTACCCATAAGACCAATGTCACACATGCTACAATGTCATATGAATGTTTACAAACTGTGCGATTCTCTCGTAACGATCATTGTTACCCACAAGACCAATGTCACACATGCTACAATGTCATATGAATGTTTACAAACTGTGCGATTCTCTCGTAACGATCATAGTTACCCACAAGACCAATGTCACACATGCTACAATGTCATATGAATGTTTACAAACTGTGCGATTCTCTCGTAACGATCATAGTTACCCACAAGACCAATGTCACACATGCTACAATGTCATATGAATGTTTACAAACTGTGCGATTCTCTCGTAACGATCATAGTTACCCACAAGACCAATGTCACACATGCTACAATGTCATATGAATGTTTACAAACTGTGCGATTCTCTCGTAACGATCATTGTTACCCATAAGACCAATGTCACACATGCTACAGATGTCATATGAATGTTACATATGAACGATCAGAAGGTATCCACAAGAACCAATTCACACATGCTACAATGTCATATTGACTGTTTACAAACTGTGCGATTCTCTCGTACGATCATTGTTATCCCAATAAGATCAACACATGCTACAATCGTCATATGAATGTCTACAAACTGGTGCGATTCTCTCGAAACGATCAAGACCATAAGACCAAATCCACACATGACAAAATGCTAATATGAGTGTTTACAAACTGTACGATTCTCTCGTAACGTTTTCAACCCACAAGACCAATGTCACACATGCTACAATGTCATAATGAATGTTTACAACAAACCTGTAACGATTCCTCTCGTAAACGATTCATATGTTAACCCACAAGACCAATGTCACACATGCTACAATGTTCATATGAATGTTTACAAACGGAGCGATTCTCTCGTAACGAATCATGTTTACCCATAAGACCAATGTTCACAACATGATACAATGTGCTATATTGAGGTTTACAAACTGTGCGATTCTCTGCGTAACGATCATTGTATGCCACAAGACCAATTCCACACATGCCACAATGTCATATGAATGTTTACAAACTGTGCGATTCTCTCGTAACGATCATTGTTACCCATAACACCTAATGTCACACATGCTACAATTGTCCTAATGTTTACAAACTGTGCGATTTTCTCTTCGTAACGATCATAGGTATCCACAAGGAACCAAAGGTCACAAACATGCTACAATGACATATGAAATGCTTTACGATTCTCTCCTGTAAACGATTCTCTCGTAAACGATCAAGGTATCACACCAAGATAATGTCACACACATGCTACCAATGTCATATGAATATGTTTACAAAACTGTGCGATTCTCTCGTAACGATCATTGTTACCCATTAACACCAATGTCACACATGCTACAATGTCAGATATGAATGTTTACAAACTGTGCGATTCTCTCGTAACGATCATAGGTATCCACAAGACCAATGTCACACATGCTTACAATGTCATATGAATGTTTTACAACACTGTGCGATTCTCTCGTAACGACCATAGGTTACCACAAAGACCAATGTCACACATGCTACAATGTCATATGAATGTTTACAAACTGTGCGATTCTCTCGTTAACGATCATTGTTACCCATAAGGACCAATGTCACACATGCTACAATGTCATATGAATGTTTACAAACTGTGCGATTCTCTCGTAACGATCATTGTTTTCACCCACAATAAGACCAATGTCACACATGCTACTAAATGCTATATGAGTGTTTACAAACCTGTAAGCGAAGATTCTCTCGTAACGATCATTGTTACCCATAAGACCAATGTCACACATGCTACAATGTCATATGAATGTTTACAAACTGTACGATTCTCTCGTAAACGATTATTGTTACCCCACAAGACCAATGTCACACATGCTAACAATGTCATATGAATGTTTACAAACCTGGTCGATTCTCTCGTAACGATAATTGTTTACCCATAAGACCAATGTCTCACACATGCTACAATGTCATATAAATGTTTACAAACTGTGCGATTCTCTCGTAACGATCATGAGGTATCCACAAGACCAATGTCACACATGCCACAGGATGTCATATGAATGTTTACAAAACTGTGCGATTCTCTCGTATACGATCATTGTTACCCATAACACCAATGTCACACATGCTACAAATGTCATATGAATGTTTTACAAACTGTGCGATTCTATCGTAACGATCATAGGTATCCACAAGACCAAAGTCACACATGCTACAATGTCATATGAAATGTTTACAAAACTGTGCGATTTCTCTCGTAGCGATCATTAGGTATCCCCACAACCACCAATGTCACACATGCCACAATGTCATATGAATGTTTTACAAACTGTGCGATTCTCTCGTAACGATCATTGTTACCATAACACCAATGTCACACATCTACAATGTCATATGAATGTTTACAAACTGTGCGGATTCTCTCGTATCGATCATAGGTATCCACAAGACCAATGTCACACATGTACAATGTCATATGAAGTGTTTACAAAAACTGTAGCGATTCTCTCGTAACGATCGACAGACACTTGTTACCATAACACCAATGTCACACATGCTACAATGTCATATGAATGTTTACAAACTGTGCGATTCTCGTCGTAACGATCATTGTTACCCATAAGACCAATGTCACACATGCTACAATGGGGATCATATGAATGTTTACAAAACCTGTGCGGATTCTCTCGTAACCGATCATTGTTTACCCACTAAGACCAATGTCACACATGCTTACAATGTCCATATTTGAGTGTTTAACAAACTGTGCGAATTCTCTCGTAACGATCATAGTTACCAACCACAAGACCAATGTCACACATGCTACAATGTCATATGAATGTTTAAAAAAAACTGTGCGATTCTCTCGTAACGATCATTGTTACCCATAAACGTCAAGACCAATGTCACACATGCTAGCAATGTCATATGAATGTTTACAAACTGTGCGATTCTCTCGTAAACGATCATTGTTACCCATAAGACCAATGTCACACATGCTACAATGTCATTATGAATGTTTACAAACCTGTGCGATCTCTCGTAATAACGATCATAGTTACCACAAGACCCAATGTCACACATGCTACCAATGTCATATGAAGTGTTTTTACAAACTGTGCGATTCTCTCTCGTAACGATCATTGTTACCCATAACACCAATGTCACACATGACTACAAGGTCATATGAATAGTTTACAAACTGTGCGCGATTCTCCTCGTAACGATCATAGATGGTATCCACAAGGACCAATGTCACACATGCTACAATGTCATATGAATGTTTACAAACTGTGCGATTCTCTCGTAACGATCATTTGTTACCCATAAACACCAATGTTCACACATGCTACAATGTCTATATGGAAATGTTTACAAACTGTGCGATTCTCTCGTAACGATCATTGGTTACCCATCAAGACACCAATGATCACACATGCTACATATAGTCATATGAATGTTTACAAACTGTGCGATTCTCTCGTATCGATCATAGGTATCCACAAGACCAATGTCACACATGCTATCAATGTCATATGAATGTTTACAATAACTGTGCGATTCTCTTCGTAACGATCATTGTTACCCATAAGACCCAATGTACACACATGCTACAATGGTCATAATGAATGTTTTACAAACTGTGCGATTCCCTCATCGTAACGATCATTGTTACCGCACAAGACCAATGTTCACACAAGCTACAATGTAATATGAATGTTTACAAACTGTGCGATTCTCTCGTAACACGATCATTGTTACCCACAAGACCAATGTCACACATGCTACATATGTCATTCTATGAATGTTTAAAAACTGTGCGATTCCTCTCGTAACGATTCATTGTTTACCCACAGACCAATGTCACACATTGCTACAATGTCAATCATGAATGTTTAACAAACTGTTGCGATTCTCTCGTAACGATCAAAGTTTACCCACAAGACCAAATGTCACACATGCTACAACGTCATATGAAGTGTTACAAAACTGTGCGATTCCCCCCCCCCCCCTCTCGTAACGATCATTTGTTACACCATAAGACCAATGTCACACATGCCTAACAATGTCAAATGAATGTTTACAAACTGTGCGATTATCTCTCGTAACGGTCATTAGTTATCCAACAAGACCAAAATTTCACACATGCTACAATGTCATATGAATGTTTACAAACTGTGCGATTCTCTCGTAACGATCATTTGTTTAACCCAACTAAGACCAAAGATCACCACATGCTAACAACGTCATATGGAAGTTGTTTACAAACTGTGCCGATTCTCTAGTAACGAAATAACGATCATTGTTATCATCAAAGACCAATGTCACACATGCTACAATGTCATATGAATGTTTACAAAACTGTGCGATTCTCCTCGTAACGATCATTGTTTAACCCACCAAGACCACAATGTCACACATGCTACAATGTCATATGAATGTTTACAAACTGTTGCGATTCCTCTCGTAACGATCATTGTTAACCCCACAAAGACCAATGTCACACATGCTACAATGTCATATGAATGTTTACAAACTGTGCGATTCTCTCGTAACTGATCATTGTTACCCACAAGGAAGACCATATGTCACACATGCTACAATGTCATATGGAAATGTTTACAAACTGTGCGATTTCTCTCGTAACGATCATTGTTATACCACAAGACCAATGTCACACATCGCTACAATGTCATATGAATGTTTACAAACTGTGCGATTCTCTCGTAACGATCATAGTTAAACCCACAAGACCAATGTCACACATGCTACAATGTCATATTTGAATGTTTACAAAACTGTGCGATTCTCTCGTAACGTATCATTGTAACCCCACATAAGACCAATGTCACACATGCTACAATGTCATATGAATGTTTACAAACTGTGCGATTCTCTCGTAACGATCATAGGTATCCACAAGACCAATGTCACACATGCCACAATGTCATATGAATGTTTAACAAAACTGTGCGATTCTCGTCGTAACGATCATAGTGTAACCCATCGAAACACAATGTCACACATATGCTACAATGTCATATGAATGTTTACAAACTGTGCGAATTCTCTCGTAACGATCATAGGTATCCCACAAGACCAATGTCACACATGCTTACAAATGTCAATATGAATGTTTACAAACCTGTGCGATTCTCTCGTAACGATCTTGTTAAACCCACAACACCAATGTCACACATGCTACAATGTCATATTATTGAATGTTTACAAACTGTGCGATTCTCTCGTAACCGATCATTGTTACCCATAAGACCAATGTCACACATGCTACAATGTCATTATGAATGTTTACAAACTGTGCGAATTCTCTGCGTAAACGATCATTAGGTTACCCACAAGACCAATGTCACACATGCTACAATGTCATTATGGAATGTTTACAAAACTGTTAGCGATTCTCTCGTATACGATCATAGTTACCCACAAGACCAATGTCACACATGCTACAACGTCATAAATATGAAATGTTTACAAACTGTGCGATTCTCTCGTAAACGGATCATTGTTACCCACATAAGACCAAATGTCACACATAGCTACAATGTCATATGAATGTTTTTTACAAACTGTGCGATTCTCTCGTAAACGATCATTGTTCACCCACAAGACCAATGTCACACATGCTACAATGTTCATATGAAATGTTTACAAACTGTGCGATTCTCTCGTAACGATCATTTGTTACCCACAAGACAATGTCACACATGCTACAATGTCATATGAATGTTTACAAACTGTGCGATTCTCTCGTAACGATCATTGATACCCTTAACACCAATGTCACACATGCTACAATGTCATATGAATTGTTTACAAACTGTGAGCGATTCTCTCGTAACGATCATTTGTTACCACAAGACCCGAATGTCACACATGCAACAATGTCATATTAATGTTTACAAACTCTGTGCGATTCTCTCGTAACGATCATTGGTCTTACCCTAACAAGACCAATGTCACAACATGCTTACAATGTCATATGAATGTTTACAAACTGTGCGATTCTCTCGTATACGATCATTGTTACCCATAAGACCAAATGTCAACACATGCTACAATGTCATATGAAATGTTTACAAACTGTGCGATTCTCTCGTAACGATCATAGGTATCCCACAAGACCAATGTCACACATGCTACACTGTCATATGAATGTTTACAAAAGCTGTGGGCGATTCTCTCGTAAAACGATCATTGTTACCATAACACCAATGTCACTACATGCTACAATGTCATATGAATGTTTACAAACTGTTGCGATTCTCACGTAACGGGGTCATTGTTACCCTCATGAAGACCAATGTCACACATGCATACAATGTTCATATGAATGTTTACAAACTGTGCGATTCTCTCGTAACGATCATAGTTACCCCACAAGACCAATGTCACACAGTGCTACAATGTCATATGAGTGTTTACAAACTGTGCGATTCTCTCGTAACGATCATAAGTTACCCACTAAGACCAATGTCATCACATGCAACAATGTCATATGAGTATGTTTACAAAACTGTGCTATTCTCTCGTAAACGATTCATAGTTTTACCCATAAGACCAATGTTCACACATGCTACAATGTCGATATGAATGTTTACAAACTGTGCGATTCTCTCGTAACGATCATTGTTACCGCCATATGAAAAAAAAACACAATGGTCACACATGCTTACCCAACATGTCATTATGGAATGTTTACAAACTGTGCGATTCTCTCGTAACGATCATTGTTACCCATAAGACCAATGTCACGACATGCTACAATGTCATATGAGTGTTTACAAACTGACTGCGATATCTCTCGTAACGATCATTGTTACCCATAAGACCAATGTCACACATGCTACAATGTCATATGAATGTTTACAAACTGTACGATTCTCTTCGTAACGATCATTGTTACCCACCGAAGACCAATGTCACACATGCTACAATGTCATATGAATGTTTACAAAAACTGTGCGATTCTCTCGTAATCGATCATTGTTACCCATAAGACCAATGACACACATGCTAACAATGACATATGAATGAGTGTTTACAAACTGTGCGAAATTCTCTCGTAACGATTCATTTGTTACCCCACTAAGACCAATGTCACACATGCTACAATGTCATATGAAGTTTACAACTGGTGCGATTCTCTCGTAAACGCTCAATTGTTACACCACAAGACCAATGTCCACACAGCATGCTACAATGTCATATGAGTTGTTTACAAAACTGTGCGATTCTCTCGTAACGATCATCTGTTACCCATAAGACCAATGTCACACATGCTACAATGTCATATGAATGTTTACAAACTGTGCGATAATATCTCTCAGTAACGATCATTAGTTACCCATAAGACCAATGGTCACACATGCTACAATGTCCCATATGAATGTATACAAACTGTTGCGATTCTCTCGTAACGATCATTGTTTACCCCATAAGACCAATGTCACACATGCTACAATGTCATATGAGTGTTTACAAACTGGTACGATTCTCTCGTCGTAACGATCATTGTTACCCACAAGACCAATGTCACACATGCTAAAATGTCAGTATGAATGTTTACAAACTGTGCGATTCTCTCGTAACGATTCATTGTTACCCCCCATTAAGACAATTGTCACACATGCTACAATGTCAGTATGAATGTTTACAAAACGTGTGCGATTCTCTCGTAACGATGTCATTGTTACCCATAAGACCAATGTCACAAAGCATTGCTAACAATGTCATATATGAGTGTTTACAAACTGTGCGATTCTCTCGTCGTAACGATCATAGGTGATCCACAAGACAAATGTCACACATGCCACAATGTCATATGAATGTTTACAAACTGTGCGATTCTCTCGTAACGATCATTG
The DNA here is from genome assembly GCF_021130785.1 of Homalodisca vitripennis. Taxonomy (NCBI): domain Eukaryota; kingdom Metazoa; phylum Arthropoda; class Insecta; order Hemiptera; family Cicadellidae; genus Homalodisca; species Homalodisca vitripennis. The sequence continues at coordinate 195,834,188 of NC_060209.1, read as the reverse complement.
TTACCCCATAAGCACCAATGTCACACATGCTACAATGTCATAAATGAATGTTTACAAACTGTGCGATTCTCTCGTTAACGATCATTGTTACCCATAAGACCAATGTCACACATGCTACAATGTCATATGAATGTTTACAAACTGTGCGATTCTCTCGTAACGATCATTGTTACCCACAAGACCAATGTCACACATGCTACAATGTCATATGAATGTTTACAAACTGTGCGATTCTCTCGTAACGATCATTGTTACCCACAAGACCAATGTCACACATGCTACAATGTCATATGAATGCATAAATGTTACTGTCTGCTCGTCATTCTCTCGTAACGATCATTGTTACCCACAAGACCAATGTCACACATGCTACAATGTCATATGAATGTTTACAAACTGTGCGATTCTCTCGTAACGATCATTGTTACCCATAAGACCAATGTCACACATGCTACAATGTCATATGAATGTTTACAAACTGTGCGATTCTCTCGTAACGATCATTGTTACCCATAAGACCAATGTCACACATGCTACAATGCTATATGAATGTTTACAAACTGTACGATTCTCTCGTAACGATCATTGTTACCCACAAGACCAATGTCACACATGCTACAATGTCATATGAATGTTTACAAACTGTGCGATTCTCTCGTAACGATCATTGTTACCCACAAGACCAATGTCACACATGCTACAATGTCATATGAATGTTTACAAACTGTGCGATTCTCTCGTAACGATCATTGTTACCCACAAGACCAATGTCACACATGCTACAATGTCATATGAATGTTTACAAACTGTGCGATTCTCTCGTAACGATCATTGTTACCCATAAGACCAATGTCACACATGCTACAATGTCATATGAATGTTTACAAACTGTGCGATTCTCTCGTAACGATCATTGTTACCCATAAGACCAATGTCACACATGCTACAATGTCATATGAATGTTTACAAACTGTGCGATTCTCTCGTAACGATCATTGTTACCCACAAGACCAATGTCACACATGCTACAATGTCATATGAATGTTTACAAACTGTGCGATTCTCTCGTAACGATCATTGTTACCCATAAGACCAATGTCACACATGCTACAATGTCATATGAATGTTTACAAACTGTGCGATTCTCTCGTAACGATCATAGGTATCCACAAGACCAATGTCACACATGCTACAATGTCATATGAATGTTTACAAACTGTGCGATTCTCTCGTAACGATCATTGTTACCCATAACACCAATGTCACACATGCTACAATGTCATATGAATGTTTACAAACTGTGCGATTCTCTCGTAACGATCATTGTTACCCATAAGACCAATGTCACACATGCTACAATGTCATATGAATGTTTACAAACTGTGCGATTCTCTCGTAACGATCATAGTTACCCACAAGACCAATGTCACACATGCTACAATGTCATATGAGTGTTTACAAACTGTGCGATTCTCTCGTAACGATCATAGTTACCCACAAGACCAATGTCACACATGCTACAATGTCATATGAATGTTTACAAACTGTGCAATTCTCTCGTAACGATCATTGTTACCCATAAGACCAATGTCACACATGCTACAATGTCATATGAATGTTTACAAACTGTGCGATTCTCTCGTAACGATCATTGTTACCCATAAGACCAATGTCACACATGCTACAATGTCATATGAGTGTTTAAAAACTGTGCGATTCTCTCGTAACGATCATAGTTACCCACAAGACCAATGTCACACATGCTACAATGTCATATGAGTGTTTAAAAACTGTGCGATTCTCTCGTAACGATCATAGTTACCCATAAGACCAATGTCACACATGCTACAATGTCATATGAATGTTTACAAACTGTGCGATTCTCTCGTAACGATCATTGTTACCCATAAGACCAATGTCACACATGCTACAATGTCATATGAATGTTTACAAACTGTGCGATTCTCTCGTAACGATCATAGTTACCCATAAGACCAATGTCACAATGTTCACTAAGGCTTCACCAAATCTCAGAGAGTGACATGCACCATCATCGAACTCTCATCATCGATGTTACTTTTATAGAAGTGAAGCTTCATATAAAATTTCAAGACTATAGCTTATTCATTCTCGACATATCGTGCGAGCAGACAGACAGATAGGCAGAGAGAAAATAACATTGTATCAGCCAATCACTTTACAGCTCCGATCCCCCACTAAAATGTATAAGCGGGTGTGCATTAATGGCTCTACCTATTAAAATTGAAAATCTAGTGACTGCTGTACACAGTGAGAACGAATAAACTATTAACGATATTAGATGAATAATAAATTATGTATTCATTTGCTCAACTGCAAACTGAACTATTTATGCAATAACGAATGATATATATTCTTTCTTTGTTTGCTCGAAAGTAAACTTGAATCTCTGGCTTCCCCTGGCAAGCCAGAACTAACCGGTAACTTGGATGAAGGGAGAGCAAAAGTTACAAACTTGCTGAGCTGGACTTAGAGGAGCACAAGAGAACATTTAAGTTCTGACGAAGTGAGCAAGGCCCAAAGATTACTTCTCTGTTTACATTTTATTTTTCAAAAGAAAGTCTTTCATTCCCTGTCACTATCCTAAATCCTGGGGCGTTGCCGTTTTAGTAATAAAAAGTCTTTTTCTCTGAGATGGTCTTTGAGAAAAATGATTTAGCAATCACACACACACACACACACACACACACACACACACACACACACACACACACACACACACACACACACACACACACACACACACACACACACACACACACACACACACACACATATAATTTCAATAAACGTTGAATCACAAAAAGTACTTGCACCGCCGGGACTCGAACCCGGATCTCACACTAACCGGGTGAATGTGCTACCATTACACCACAGAGCTCTTACTTTTAACGATTCAATTATTTTGTATTTGGCCGTTTACATGACATATGTGTTTAAATAACCAAACTATCATATGATCGGAAGACAATATACCTGCCAAATGACTTTTATTTACATTCATTAAATTTTTATCAGAGCAATAGCCTAATTTAATTTCAATAAACATTGAATCACAAAAAGTACTTGCTCCGCCGGCATAGTACTGTATGTTATATGATATACCTATCTAAACCATGGACATGTAGATCCAAGCCCAAGTTACTAATAAAAGAAGTCGAACTACACGAGATTTCAAATTACTCAGCATTAATTCTTGTTGCGTAAGAATAGCAAGAAATCAGGGGAAAAGTTTGAGTTATCTAAAATTTAGAATTATCAAGGATCGACTTTAACATAATGGGCCTCAAGAATTGTGTTAGTAGACAAGTTTGATCAAATAGAATCGTCATTAGAATCTTTATATCTTCAAAATTATTAAAATAATTTGTGTACCCTGCAAAATCCTTTAGAACCGGTATAAGCTGAATGTATAAGTGAGTGTGCATTACTGGCTCTGCCTTTTAAGACTGAAAAACCAATAACTGATGATTGCTCTACACGGTAAGCCCGAAATATGTATTGCCTTTATTGATAGCTGATTAGTTGATTATTAGCTAATCACGTTACAGCTCCAGGCCCCCACTCAACTGTATAAGTGGGTGTGCATTACTGCCTCTGTTTGTTAAGACTTAAAAACTGATAACTGATTATTGCTTTACACGGTGAGCCCGAAACATGCAATCGGCTTTTATGATAGCTGATTAGTTGTTAATCAGTCAATCACGTTACAGCTCCGATCCCCCACTCAAATGTATAAACGGGTGTGCATTAATGGCTCTACCTGTTAAAATTTAAAATGTGATAGCTGCTGTACACAGTGAGTCCGTAATATGTCATGGCTTTATTGATAGCTAATTAGTTGACAATCAGCTAATAACTTTATAGCTCAAGGACCCCACACAAATTTATAAGCAGGTGTGCATTACTGCTGTACACGGTGAGTCCGAAATGTCATGGCTTTATTGATAGCTAATTAGTTGACAATCAGCTAATAACTTTATAGCTCAAGGACCCCACACAAATGTATAAGCAGGTGTGCATTACTGCTGTACACGGTGAGTCCGAAATATGTCATGGCTTTATTGATAGCTAATTAGTTGACAATCAGCCAATAATTTTATAGCTCAAGGACCCCACACAAATGTATAAGCAGGTGTGCATTACTGGCTCTGCCTGTTAAGACTGAAAAACTGATGACTGTTGATTACTCTACACAGTGAGCCCAAAATATGTCAAGGCTGTATTTGTTTGACGTGGTTTACACGTAATACGGTTAATTATAACTGTGATAACAGTTATGTTAACTTAGGTACAAGTATTGTTGGGTTAAAAATTGGTGTTTATTTCCTAATTTCGTTGATTACACGTAACATAGCTATGGTAGGAAGAATTGAAATAATGTGAATGTCGAATTGAGCTCCAGTTCCAAATCTAGCTCTTGATCCAGCCAGGTCTATGATAGCATCAGATTCCAGATACTGCATAAATAGGAAAATGATTTGGAGCAAAACTCAATATTACGTTTCTTAGTAAGTTTCACTCCTTTTACTGGAAAAAGCTACACATCGTGAGTAAAAAAGATGTTAGTAATTAGCAAAACATGTGTACCAATAAAAAATTATCACAGTATGAAGCACGTAATAATAACAACTTTAAACTAAATACACAGCTATGAAAAAAGAATGACTATACTAATTGTATGTACTGTATAACTACTTTTCTACATAGCATACTTTAGTATTGCTAAATCATCTTTTTCAAAGACCGGCTCAGAGAAAAAAAAACACTTTTTATTACTAAAACGACAACGCCCCAGGATTTAGGAGAGTTACAGGGAAGGAAAAACTTTCTTTTGAAAAATGAAATGTAGGAACAGAAGTAATTGTCGGGTCTAGCTCTCTTCATCAGAATTTAAATGTGTACTTGTGCTCCTCAAAGTTCAGCTCAGCAAGTTTGTAACTTTTGCTCTCCTTTCATCCAATTTACCGGTTAGTTCTGGCTTGCCAGGGAAACCCAAAGATTCAAGTTTACTATCGAGCAAACAATTAATGAATGGATATCATTCGTCATTAAATACATATGCTCTCCACAACTTTGAGGAGCACAAGAGAATATTTAAGTTCTGATGAAGTGAGCAAGACCTGACTATTACCTCGGTTTCTACATTTTATTTTTCAAAAGAAAGTTTTTCCTTCCCTGTAACTCTCCTAAATCCTGGGGCGTTGTCGTTTTAGTAATTAAAAGTGTTTTTTTTTTTTCTCTGAGCCGGTCTTTGAGAAAGATGATTTAGCAATACTAAAGTATGCTATGTAGACAAGTAGTAATAAAGAACGTACAATTAGTATAGTTATTCTTTTTTCATAGCTATGTATTTAGTTTAAAGTTGTTATTATTACGTGCTTCATACTGTAATAATTTTTCATTAGTACACATGTTTTGCTAATTACTAACATTTTTTTTTACTTACGTTTTATAGCTTTTTCCAGTAAATGGAGTGAAACTAACTAAGAAACGTAATATTGAGTTTTGCTCCAAATCATTTTCCTATTTATGCAGTGTCTGGAATCTGATGCTATCATAGACTTGGCTGGATCAAGAGCTAGATTTGGAACTGGAGCTAAATTCGACATTCACATTATTTCAATTCTTCCTACCATAGCTATGTTACGTGTAATCAATTTTAAATTAACAAGGATCGACTTTAACATAATGAGCCTCAAGAAATTTGTTAGTAGACAAGTTTGATCAAATAGAATTGTCATTAGAATCTTTATATCTTCAAAATTATTAAAATAATTTGTGCACTCTGCAAAATCCTTTAGAACCGGTATAAGCTGAATGTATAAGTGAGTGTGCATTACCGGCTCTGCCTTTTAAGACTGAAAAACCAATAACTGATGATTGTTCAGGTAACCTCAAGGTTAATTTACGTACGCCAGCAGAGGTTAACCGAAAGACGTCGTCGAAGTATGAGAATTGAGTCGGTGTTGAACATTTATCAATAGAGTGAGATCAATAACCGAGAACTTCAGTTCCTGACCGACTTACTAACAGCCTTAACAGCGTATCCATTCTAGATTATGTACCAATACGAGAATTTATTGTACGGAGAAATTAAAATTAACCAAACTCCTCCACAGCATGGCTGATTGAAAAAAGATGATGATTCTTCTTAGTAACACATCACTTCTTGTTTACAAAGAGGCATCTTTGAAACGTACTGTTGTAACCAATGGAACTAGTTCATTTGACTTTCCACTGCCACTAATGAATCAAATTAGTCCGTTCAGCCATTCCTTTCTACCATCTGCAATCATTAACTCATCTTCTTCACCTGTGGAACTCTTGGAGTAATGATAACTTTGACCTATTTGTCACGTCCTGTTACTAACAACTGTGAGCATAATTTATTATATTGTACATTCGATCCAAGCTGCCGTTTGGATTCATCGCAATTTAAGGACTAGCGTAGGCTATTTGTTTCTAATCTTTGCGCCATTAGACTATAAGGGAGCTTAAAATATACACAGTTTTGTCTTTTGATATATCGGAATTCATAATGGGTGCTGATGTTTTCTGATGTTGTGAGAATCGTCATTAGCTTAGTTTGGACCCAAAGGAAACAGACTAAAGAATGTGTTCGTAGACAAGTTGTATAAAATAGGATTTTCATTGGAGTCTTCAGGTCTTAAAAATTCTTAAAATAATTTGTGCTCCCTACAAAATCCTTTCGAACCGTCAAAGTTGGCCCTGATGTGAATTTGTCTGAGCAACTTTATGTCAAGAAGTAGATTTATGAAATTTTGTCCCTTTGTTATGTAAGTGCTCATGGTAACCAAACAAATGTTGGAAAAGCGAAAGGAACATCCCCTGACACCCCTTGCTAGAGGCTGATACATCTTCTCAGGTGCAGCGAGACGGAAACGGATCAGTAGACAACTATTTCCCCAATATCCATCATTGTCTTCACAAATAATTTCTGATCCTGGACATAGCTATTTAGTAAAGGTACCAGTTCTTTAGCTTCAACAGTTCTTAGAAGCATTTCATCGTCCCCGAGAGTGTTCCTAAGTCTTCGAACCCCCGGTTGTTGTACATCCCCCAAACCGGAAGGAATGCGGAAGTAGACATTTTTACAGCGACTATTACTGTCACCGTTGAAAATCCTGCAGCTTCGCACGCAATTTTGCAGGTGTATATTTTCGCAACAAATGGCGTACAGTTATGGCATTTGTAATTTACTTTAGTCTTAGTATTTCTTACTAATAATACTACTGATGCTACTGATCCCTTTCCGTCTTGCTGCAGCTGAAAGGACGTTTCAGCCTCCAGCAAGGGGTGTCAGGGGACGATCCTTTCGCTTTTCCACCATTTGTTTGGTTGCCATGAGCACTTACATAACAAAGGGACAACATTTCATAAATCTACTTCTTGACATAAAGTTGCTCAGACAAATTCACATCAGGGCCAACTGTGACGATTCTAAAGGATTTTTTAGGGTGCACAAATTATTTTAAGAATTTTTAAGATTTTTGAAGATTCTAATGACGATACTATTTGATACAATTTGTCTACGAACACAATTCTTGAGTCTGTCTACTGTAGGTCCAAACTAAACTAAACAAATGACGATTCTCACATCAGAAAACATCAGCACCCATTATGAGTTCAAATATATCAAAATACCAAACTGGGTATATGTTAAGCTCCCGTGTAGTATAATGGTGCAAAGAATAGAACCAAAGGGCCTACGCCAGTCCTTAAATTGCGATGAATCCAAATGTACAATATATCCAAATTGCTGCTTGGATCGAATGTACAATATAATAAATTATGCTCACAGCTGTTAGTAACAGGACGTGACAAATAGGTCAATGTTATCATTACTCCACGAGTTCCACAGGTGGAGGAGATGAGTTAATGATGGCACAGGGTAGGAGGGAACGGCTGAACGGACTAAGTTGATTCATTAGTGACAGTGGAACGACAACTGAACTAGTTCCATCAGTTACTACAGTTCGTTTCAATGAAGCCTCTTTGTAAACAAGCAGTGATTTGTTACTCAGAGGAATCATCAACTCTTTTTTCAATCAGCCACGCTGTGGTGTAGTTTGGTTAATTTTAATTTCTGCGTACAATAAATTCTCGTATTGATACATAATCTAGAATGGATACGCTGTTAAGGCTGTTAGTAAGGCTGTCACCACCGCCGGGCAATTATCACACTTCTACGACATCTTTGGGTCAACCTCAGTTGGTGTATGTAAAGTAAACTCGGGGTTGCCAGAAAAGATATGTGGGCATTATACAATTGCATAATTCTAAATTTTGGATAACTTAAACTTTTCCCCCGGTTCCTTGATATCCTTACGCAACAATAATTAAGTCAAAGTAATTCGAAATCTTGTGTAGTTCGATTTCTTTTATTGGTAACTTCGGCTTCGAATTACCCGTTTTTGCTCTCTACAACCATTTTGAGCAGATCTTCAATAAGTCGAATACAAAGCTATTGTGATATTACGTGGTACTCAGGTTGTAAATAAATTTAACTTTAAAAGTATACGACAAGCAAGTAAATGGAGTGAGTAAAAATGTATGTAAAGAAAATCAAGACAAAACTCTCACTGACTTATGAATGAAACAGGTGGATATACCTTAAATATATACTTAGTAAAATATGCACTTGCAAATGCTTGTTACGAAATGCTGTTTTAAGAGTTTTAAGCTAAGAAAAATAGGATTCTCGTTCAATAGTACATTTAGTATTTTTAAACCCATTATACCGTCAAATTTGCACCTCAGGTTGTTGCTTGAGAGTTTGAAGGTAAGAAAAATTGGAATCTCGTACAATATTACCATTTTATGCTGTCACATTTCCAACTCTGCAAAAATTAGCGTTGCTGTTATTTCTCAGAAAAGAATCCACTACCAATTTCATGTTTTGTGATTATAGAGTGGAAAATGGCTCTCGGAACTTAACCTAAGGAAGTTCAAACTCAAAAATAGACTACCGACCCTAAAATCATTACACTTTTCTCTGCCATTTATAACACACCCTAAGGATCTTTAAGGAACCGTTTTATTACGATGGAAAATAACGCGCGATGCGTACACGACTGCAGGATTTAGTTACTACGAAGCTCCGAGAAAAATAGAAACAAAGAAAGAGTGTGAGCTAATATGTGGTTTATTTATCTGATTATATGGTGGATAAAATATCAACATCGTCGGAGTTTACCCCCCCCCCCTGACACAACTCAGGCGGCACGTTAATTACACAAATCCAACAATACACCAGGGATTATATTGTGCATTTGTTTCCGTTTTTGTCTCTCTAGGGTTAAATATTGCTTCAGCAATTTGTAATTAAAAAGCTAATTGACCCGATTCGAGTGGGTTCAAGTTAAAACAACTAATACTAAAATAAGTGAATTATGCTAAAATGTGGTGTAACCATTTATATTTACATGCTAAGAACGTATTGTTACTTTACTTTATTTCAAGGAATACATTAATCTAGATAATTTATTTTTATCCTTAAAAAATCATATGCCATTCCAAATAACAGTATTTAAGTGGCTTATAATGTTTTTGTGATTTTTTTGCTATTCCTTGTTCATTGCGCATCAAACAAATATGGAATGAACGGGGGTTTACGGTAAATATTAGTTTTAATGTAATAAGGTACTAAATATTCACATTTAATAAACATTCAATCAAATCTGTACCATAATTATATGATGTGGGTAAAATTGTTTAGTTGCGGTTAATTAGTATAAGGTTAGTACTAAATATCAAGATAATAGAAAATGTTCGGAAAATTCTACTTCTTTAACTGAATTTTAGAATTAGTGAAGTTGACACACAACATGGTAGTGTTCCTGAATTACGGGAGTCACAACGCTCTGGTATGAGTTTTTGAAACCTAGTGTGTAATTATGTATAAGGTTAGTTATTTACCTGAAGAAGAGATCATATTATCGTCCTTGAAACTTAGTATTACTGATTTTAGTACCACTGAACAACGGCGAATGTCCGGAAAAATCCAGTTTCTTTCACAATCCTTCCATCGTCAAAAACAAACTTCATACAAAGAAAAAGCTTTTGCTATTACGTTAACACAACTTACTATTAAGCGTTGATAAAATTAAATGTAGGTTGTAAATTAAAATTTAAACTGTCCATTCATATATAAGGGGAAACAACTACAATTGTCGACTGATAACTGAATTCTGTTAAAATTCAGTTTAATTCATCCATGTATCTAGGTGCTTCATTCAGTAACCTTTAATTTAATTTGTTAACAGGCTAAAACTAAAATTTCTGTAGGGATAGTACGTATGTAACAAGTAATCAGTTACATGTAATGTGACCTTTAACTTTAATTTTTCACAATGTTCACTTAAACAAACGTCTTTTTTTTAATCAAAAATAATTTAGCTATATTAGGATTGCTAAGTTATTTAAATTTAAACCCTCTTACTACTAGCAATTTTGATGTCACGTGACCACCTTTTAGTAACCTCGGACAGAGAGGTTTGTAGCCACTTGTCAAATACTCCCCCTCCCCCTCACACCCCACATCCTGCACTTCACTCCCTTTGAGGTGAGGCCATGCAGAGACCGGAGTTGAACTGCCATCATTATCCCCAGTATTTGACTGCTTCACTCGCTCTTTTGTACAGATACAATCGAAGCTTTTGTGTTTGCACGTCCTTCGGCCTCAATGTGTCACTCAGCCGAAGCTTTGTATTTATCACCTTCGCTGCATCACCACAGTAACCGGAGAAATTACTCACATCTTTGGAAATTGATATAGACGCAAGGAATTCTAGTAGTAGCTCTTGGAGATCTAGGAAGGCAACAAAAATATTCATGGGAGAGGTACATCACAAGAATGTCACCCACACAAACGAAAAGCGTACCAAATGATACTTCCTGGTTCCTAATACAAGACAGAATCCAACATTGCTAAGAGGTTTATCAAAGTGTGAACTGGAAAGCATTAGAAAATCTTGTTGAACTCGCAAATTTTATGATTTACCTTAATTAACCAGCTGAAAAATGAGATTGTTGATTCAGCAAGGAGTTTCATCGACACAGTTAACATTACTTATTAAACTTGGCAAAGAACTACATTTTCAGGCACTAAATAGTTTGATGATGTATAGATCTTCTTCCTACAGTTCTCGAGCCCGGTTTTGTCTGAGATCGGCTCCCACCTTAAGTATACCGACACTTTTTACTTGTGTAAACTTACTTTACACATTTGTCATGTCCCTAGTATGTACTTCCATACCACCTGGCATAAAAATGTATTTATATTGATCGTTTATATCCGTATACACTATAAATTGTAATTATAAATATTCATAGAACAAACATTGAGGTCGAGTTGGTTTCTCCCGAAAATCTTAACTGTAAACCCCTTAATTCAACATATCTGTTGTTAAGGATTTCAATTACTTTATATTTCTTAAACGATGGATGCATTATGGATTCAAACGGCAGTAAGAACTAAGAGGTTTTATATATTTAAGCCGCATGTAGCAATTTGACTACAAGTGATTAAAAAACAGAAGACAGTGTTCATATTAGGACCATCTTGTAGAAACGTAACGGTCAAATATGGAATATTTGACGTAAACCGTGTATAACACACTAAAGTCACGTTCTGTTTTTAACAAAGTAGTGCACTGGGTGTAATATATCGGCGTTGTCGTTGTGTTATACAATAGCACACAGAGTACAGGATACTATTGTAGTGTATAATTAACTAACAATACACAGAGTGCAATATGTTTGTGTGATGTTTAAATATAAAGAACTACAAGTAGAGTATACCGGTGAGTTATATTATGTTATACAATAAACACACTATGTGAAGTATGCAAGTGAGATATTTATTTATTATTATCAATTTTGGCTGAGCCTTAGCGAAGCCTATCACTTGAGGGCTAGGAAATTTTCATTTCTGTCTGTCTGCATGATATCTAGAAAACCACCGTAGATTTAATTCTATAGAAGAAACATTAATTTTATGGTGCATGCCACTTCATGGAATTTGGCTGAGCATAGTACAACACTTACTGGTGACGTACCGTACTCTACAGTAAACAACGCTGAGTATTGTGTGTTTGGTTGTTATACTGCTCCGAACAACCGGGAGTCGTCCAACTTTCAATGCCAATAAACAACTCTGATAACAGTGGCCAGTTTCTGTCATTGTTTGGCCCCGATTCCGGGTAACTGCGTGCTGTCAGGCGTCAATTTTAGTACAACGGGACACTAAAATGTGTCTTTTGTGATGGTCTCCAATAGCAATGTAGTTTGTACTGAACAATTGGGAATAGTAAGTTCCGATGGTCTTAAAAATGTATGAATAACTACATAGCCACAACTATCCGCTAATTTGCAACTTTGTTTGATTTACAAAAGGGGCAGTTGTATATCCACCTCGACACTTACAAATTTGTTCATACAAACACAGTTTCCAAAAACTGGAATAATATAAAAACAAAGTTTTTGAACATATTAAATTGTGTCTGATTTACTACTTATTATTTTTGTTATGGTTGCACCCGGAATAACCAAATACAGCAGACTTGTTAGGGTATAAAATTAATTATTTTGTTTACTATCGGACAACCCATGTCACCAGAATGTAATTGAGTGAGACACATTCTTTTAATATTATTCTTAAAAGAAATTTAAAAATGCTAAGTAGAAGTGTCATTTATTCCAACAAAATGGTTACTGATTAAAATGTGGCTCTGTCGGTAACATACTAGCATCTTATGGTCTTGCTCTGGAGAGCACTTTATTTTGAAAGGTGTTCATTGCTAAAAACGGAAATCGCGCTGACGGAGACGTGACGTCAGGTTGTTCCTGTCGGTCTAGGAGACAAGTCGTGTCGCTGTCAAGTGATTCTGTCTCCTTCAGCAACGAAACCGCATTCTCCTGGAATCCTTCCAATAAGTTTCATCACTTTCAAATCTATTCATCTAATTCATAGTTTTAATCACAATAAATATTCATTTGTTATTGTCCACATCAACCTCTTAATTGAATTGTCTATTATAAAAGTCAGTTATATTTTACTTACTTCTAACTTTCACTCTACTTGAACTTTCACTGTTAATTGATGAAGTGTTTATAACATTTCTGTTCGGCTTCATAGTATTTTAATAGTGTAAATTTAAATAAGTAGATTGAGATCATCAACATAGGAAAAATGGTGCATTTTTATGCCAGCACTGTTAAATTTTGTCATGTTCTTAGAGAAAACGTAAAACGAAATTAGATAGAAAATATGTAATAAAACCATATTACAGTGATGAGTAAAAATTCTCACAACTATGTTAAACTGAGTGTAATTCAAAACTGTATATCTTGCAATTATTCGTATTTATAAAAAACTAATAAAAAAAAGGTTTAGATCCAGAGGTTAACTATGGTATAATCATATGGTTTTCAAAAACGTCTTTACAATTATACCTCACATATCCAAAAAAATCCTTTTCTCAGTCGATTTGTTAATAATTCTCGTATATGAATTCAGTATCCAATATTACAAATGTGCAGTTTAATATAAGTTACGTAATAATGAATCACCATAAATATGAATGAACGGTGACTTAATATTACGCAAGTTGACTGGTATGATTCTGGTATGTAAGATAAGTTTAGTTCCAGTTCACCTTCCTCTTACCTGTGGTACAGCGTCTGGAAACTGACGCTGTCACAGACTTGACTCCTAAAGTATGGAGTCATGTTCGTCTGAAAATACCAAAAAACGTTGGCGACAAAGAATCTCAAATAAAATCTTTATATAGATTTGACATCGGAGACACCTAGATTACAAAAAAGAATGTAATATAGGTGAAGAGGCATTCTCATGTCTCATCAGGTGCACAATTAGTCTAGTGCGTACTAGTTGGTGAACACTGGAGCTAGACTCAAAATTCATATTGAATCACCCTTTCCCTACGTTGGGTGTACTTATGGTAATTTTTAAACATTTTTGTAACAGCGATATAATTTTTATTTAAATAAGTTACCATCTCAAGTAGAATGTGCGACATTCATAGAATACAGTAATTTCTTGATTGACGAAAGCATTAGGTACAGATTATTTACCACTTTTACCACGAAAGGAAAGAGTAAACCGAAAGGAACATAAAACTCAATATAAATATAATATAGACTGAGGAACTTTAATCATTATCTTGGAGGATTATTTAGAAATATACTGTATTTAACGCTGAGAAAATTCTTTGTTTTACAGTACATTAGTTGTAAAATTCAATACAGCTTAAAACGGCAAAGAAAATTGCATGTAGAGCTACCATCGGTGAGATTACGGGTATACAACGGGAACAAGTGGAGGTTAGAGCCTGTAACGTACAGGGAGGTACCACAGGTACCTGTTGGTGGTGAGGTGGGGGAGGGTAATCACCACCAGTTCAATAACGTCATTACGTTATCGTTCGGTCCTCCCGCGCCCTTCATTCAAAGGAGGTGAGACTCGTTTATAGCATCAATATTGATCAGATCAGATTACTGAAACTGAACCCAAACGTATGTAACATGTGCACTGGAGAAGCGGCTTGACTTGTAAATTCGGTATAACTCAGTGTTAGTCCTTTAGTGCTTTGATGTTGACCATTATGTACGAATAATAATATTTTGCACAATTTTTATTGATTAGGAGGATTTTGTATATAAATCAACCTCTACGACAGCCTGCACAAAAAACATGTGTATTTTCACAGTATAAAAGGTAAAGGTTAGTTAGGTAATATTGCCTGCTTCTCTGTAGTTGGTTACACCAGTCAGTTGATTGCCTCACGATGACGGCTCATTGTTGTTAAACATTGATGCAAATCATTATAAAGTGATTGGTTCATGATACGGGCACAATTACAAATCATCAGGGAACATAATGATTGGGTGAAAGGCTCGGCTCTCTACTTGAATATAATTAGTTAATTCAGTTGATTACTACGTTAAATATTGATGTCATCATTATTAAATGTCTGGACGTTGATATGAGTGCAGTCATGCAATCTCGAGTTATTTGTTTGTAATGATATATTGTGTGATTTGAACTTGCCATTACGCCAAATAAATTAGTCATCAGAAAACGAACTTGATTTATTAATATTTACTGATAATATTCTGATTTTTTACTGATTACTAGACCTTGGCTCACTAAAAATAGTTTTTTGTACTCAGTGATAAGTAATAAAATTTTTGTTTTCAATGTGAAGTGGAGTATTGCTTGTGAGTGAACGTAATTCTTAAATGTCTTTCAGTTATGTAGTCTGGAATTTTATTGTTATAGATTTTTTAACTCAATCCTTATTACTTTTCTTTCCTGATCCTTTTAATTCGGCATGTCTTTTGATTTATTTCTGTTGAAAAATACATTACCGGAATCATTTGCTTTTTTAAATGCCTTCAGGATCTTTACTGATCGATTACACAGGTAAAATTTATTTTGTGTTCACATTTCGTTTTCTGTAACGTAATGCAGCTTTTTTCTTTCTTTATTTTGTAAATATGTACCCTAAATGTTATCCTTTTTTCTATTCCCTACAATATGTATTTATGTTATAAATTCCTATTGTAACACTGCAAAAGGTACAAGTAATAACATCTGTGATTACGAGACAGTTAAGTATTAACTTGACGCTGTCTACAGTATAGCTCATTGTAGTTAAACATCGATGCAATCATAATAAAGTGATTGGTTCATGATACGGGCACAATTACAAATCATCAGGGAACAAGATGATTGGGTGAAGGGCTCGGCTCTCTGCTTCAATGTAATTAGTTACTTCAGTTAATTAGTACATTAAACATTCATGTCATCATTATAAAATGATTAGACATTGATATGAGTGCAGCCATGCAATCTCGAGTAATTTGTGTGTGATACATTTTGTGATTTGAAATTGCCATACGCCAAATAAATGAGTCATCAGAAAACGAACTTGATTTATAAATATTGTCTGCTTCTGATGTTAACTGATTACTAGACCGTGGCTCACTGAAAATATTTTTTGTACTCAGTGATAAGTAATAAATTTTTGTTTTCAAAATCAAGCGGAGTATTCCTTATGAGTGAATGTAATTGTTAAATGTCTTTAATTATGTAGTCTGGAATTTATTGTTATAGATTTTAACTCAATCCTTATTACTTTTCCTACCTGATCCTTTTAATTCGGCATGTCTTTTGGTTTATTATGTTGGAAAATACATTACCGGAATCTTTTGCTTTTTTAAAGCCTTCAGAATCTTTTTATTATGACTAAATTAAATTATGAATTGGTTAGTTTGGAAATCTACTAGAGGTGTGCGTCCAGCCATTATGGATCTTTCCTTATCAACTCCTTTTTCTCCATTTTTCAATTTGCGTTGCTGGTACTTACAGAAAGTGCCAAAATATTTGAAGCCTTTTATATCACAAGACCAATTTTTACATATTCACCTTTCTCCAAAATTTCCTTCAGAACCTTAATTAAGACATTTGGTAGCATATTTCAAAATAAAGACAGCTTTATTTAGGTTCTTGAGGTGAACTGAATTAAGGTTCTTGAGGAAATGAGGTGGTCACTAAATTTTAAAATTGATTTTCAATTGTGTTATTTTTTACTGTATAAATAAGGTCATCTGTAAATACGTCTTATGATAAAATCTCACATGGTTTACACTGATTGTTTACATATCTATTTATTCTACCATATTCTATTTACCCGTAAGATTTTATAGATACCCATAAGACCAATGTAAAAACATTTGCTAACGCTCAGCAAAAACCCATAGAGTGACAGGAACCATCATTGAACCCAGTGTTTTCTTGTATAGAAATGGGATCTCATATCAAAGTTCAACGTTGTTCACTGTCTTTTCTGAGATATTGTGCCGACATACCGAACAGAATATGTACACCCCCACGAGTGATTAGTTTTACTAATACTCAGCCCATTACAGTGAATATGGATATTATAAACGCTTATATACAGTGTCTGTAGTACTTTTCAAACATTCATTTCAGATTATTAAAGCCCTTTGTTTGTTCGCTAACTGTAGAAAAAATGCATTAAAATTTAATACATGTATTATTAGCTGTTTATAATTGTACAGTAACAGATGTGTCTCCTTCATCCTTTGAAATATTGTTTAAAAATCATAGAGATGATGTCAAACACGAAATGTTGTTTTGTTGAAATCAGCTTTATTTTAGTTTAATAGTATTTACATTAATAAGGTGAGACAGACCACTGGTTTGCTATGTATACCGATTATATAGGGTAATTATAACACTGTTCCGTCTCTATATCCCAACAATGTGCTTCAACAACCCCAATAAAACTGTTTTTATTTTGAAAACTGATACCAAATGTCTCAATTTTGGTTCTAAGAACAATTTGAGGGAGATTTGATTTATTGTATAAATTTTTCCAACCTCTCCTAGGTTCCTCTTGGTAGGATGAAACCACATTCAAACCAAGATATGCGAGTAAATCTTTATGGTTATTTTAGGCTATTCTGTTCAATTTGTAAGAAAATAGAGTATAGGCTCAACCAATCAAGGTATAGTACAAAACGTGTGTATCCATATTGATGGAGGATTAGTTGATAATCAGCCAATTACGTTACAAATCCGAACCCCCACTCAAATGTATAAGCGGGTGTGCATTACTAGCTCTGCGTCAAGGCTGTATTTGTTTGACGTTGTGTAAACTTAATAAAGTGAAAGCATAACTGTGATAACAGTTATGTTAACTTAGGAAAAAGTATTGTCGGGTTATAATTTGGAGTTAATTTCCTAATTTCGTTGATTACACGTAACGTAGCTATAGGACGAAGATTTGAAACAATGTGAATGTGGAGTTTAGCTCCAATTCCAGATCCAGCTCTTAATCCAGTCAAGTCTATGATAGCATCAGATTTCAGACGCTGTACAAAAAGGAAAGTGAATTGGAGCAAAACTCAAAGGTACGTTGATTAGTTAATTACGTTGATTAGTTAGTTTTACTCCATTTAATGGAAAAAAATATAAACATGAAAGAAAAAATGTTTTTAATTTGCGAAAGATATGTACCAATAAAAAATTATCACAGTATGAAGCACGTAATAATAACAACTTCATACTGTGATAATGTCCCGAAGATTACTTCTCTGTTTACATTTTATTTTTCAAAAGAAAGTTTTTCATTCCCTGTCACTCTCTTAAATCCTGAGGCGTTGTCGTTTTTGTAATAAAAAGTGTCTTTTTCTCTGAGATGGTTTTTCAGAAAGACGATTTAGCAATATAGTATGCTATGTAGAAAAGTTGTTATACACTACATAAACTTGGTATAGTTATTTTTTATACGTATAAAAGTATTTAGTTTACAGTTGTTATTTTTGCGTGCTTCATACTGTGATAACGTTTTTATTGGTACATATTTTCCGTTAATTAAGAAAGTTTTATTTATATTCTCTTATAGCTTTTTCCAATAAATGGAGTAAAACTAACTAATCAACGTAATGTTGAATTTTGCTTCAAATCACTTTCCTCTTTGTGCAGCGTCTTAAATCTGATGCTATCACAGACTTGACTCTATCAAGAGCTGGATCTGAAACTGGAGCTAAACTCCACATTCACATTGTTTCAAATCTTCGTCCTATAGCTACGTTACGTGTAATCAACGAAATTAGGAAATTAACTCCAAATTATAACCCAAAAATACTTTTCCCTAAGTTAACTTAACTGTTATCACAGTTATGCTTTCACCTTATTACGTTTATACTACGTCAAAAAAATACAACCTTGACATATTTCGGGCTCTACGTATCGGACTAACTCTGTTACAAGCCGAAATACGTTGTTATTAGGGTCTTATAACTCACACTCCTATGCAACTAGGTGCAGTGGGAACTGCTGCACTGAAACTACACACAGGCACGTTTGCGCTCACAGTGCAGTTTGCAAACAAGTTGCCAAATTATATTAAAAGTGTCCCAAAGTGTAAAAAAGTGGTTGAAATGGAAGCATAAATGGACAGTTATATGTTTATTAAGATTTGTTGTAATTTTACATGAAACCCTGATAAAAGCTTGATAAAAGTTTAATTGAATTTGCCAATCAAACATTTAGTGTAAGAAAACTATTTCAACAGAGGAATTGACCTAGACTGTTGCGTACAATAAAATCTGTTTTGGTGCACGTGTTTCGTCAAACTGCACTTACACAAAAACTTGTTGGGATGCTTTTAACCGTCTTAAAACCTACGAAACATTGGGAGATGTGACAAAGAACAACAAATTAAAGTTATTAGATGAATAATAAATTATGTATTCATTTGCTCAACAGCAAACTGAACTATTTATGCAATGACAAATGATATCCATTCATTAATTGTTTGCTCGAAGGTAAATTTGAATTTTTGGCGTCCCCTGGAAAGCCAGATCAAACCGGTAACTTGCATGAAGGAAAAGCAAAAGTTACAATCTTGGTGAGCTGAACTATGTGGAGCACAAGAGAACATTTAAGTTCTGATGAAGTGAGCAAGGCCCGAAGATTTCTTATCTGTTTCAATTTAGTTTTCAAAACAAAGTTTTATATATATCTAAACCAGAACTTATACATCCAAGGCCAAATTACCAATAAAAGAAGTCGAACTACATGAAATTTCGAATTACTTGGAAGTAATTGTTGTTGCGTAAAAATATCAAGGAACCGGGGGAATAGTTTGAGCTATCCAAAATTTAGAGTTATCCAGGATCTACTTAAACATAATGAGGATACTTACAGCCCTAAAGACGCATTGTAATTGTGGTAACCTCGAGTTTACTTTACGTACGCCAGCAAAAGTTGACCCAAAGACGACGTCGAAGTGTGAGAATTGGAAGTCGGTGTTGTATATTTATCAATAGAGTCAGATCAATAACCGAGAACTTCAGTCCCTGACCGGCTTACTAACAGCCTTAAGAGCGTATCCATTCTAGATTATGTATCAATACCAGAATTTATTGTGCGAAGAAATTTAAATTAACCAAAGTCCTCCACAGCGTGGCTGATTGAAAAAAAGGTTTATGATTCCTCTGGGTAACAAATCACAGCTTGTTTACGAAAGAGGCATTTTTGAAATGAACTGTTATAACCGATGAAAGTAGTTCAGATGACGTTCCACTGTCACTAATGAATAATATTGTTCTGCTGTTCCCTCCTACCCTTTACCACCATTAACCCATCTTCTCCACCTGTGGAACTCGTGGAGTAATGATAACTTCGACCTATATGTCACGTCCTGTTACTAACAGTTGTGCGCATAATTTATTATTTTGTACATGTAATCCAGGTTGCAGTTTGGATTCATCGCAATTTAAGGACTGCCGTAGGCTATTGGTTTCTATTCCTTGAGCTATTATACTATACGGGAGCTTAAAATATATACAGTTTTGTCTTTTAACATATCGGAACTCATAATTGGTGCTGATGTTTTCTGATGTTGTGAGATTCGTCATTAGTTTAGTTTGGACAAATGGAAAGCAGACTGAAAAATTATGTTCGTAGACTAATTGTATAAAATTGGATTTTTATTGGAGTCTTCTGATCTTAAATATTCTTTAAATAATTTATGCAGCCTGCAAAATCCTTTAGTACCTGTAAAATTGGCCCTGATGTGAGTTGGTCTGACCAACTTTATGTCAAGAAGATTTATGAATTTTATCCCTTTGTTATTTAAGTGCTCGGGGCAACCAAATAGATGTTGGACAAGCAAAAGGGGCACCCCCTGACACCCGTGCTAGAGGCTTAAACGTCCTCTCTGCTGTAACGATACGGAAAGAGATCAGTAGTCAACTATTTAAATATCAGAATATCCATCAATTATCAAGGAATTTTAAGATCTGAAGACGCCATAGAAAATCCTACTTAACACAACTTGTCTACGAACACAATTCTTCAGTCTGCTTTCCTTTTGTCCAAACTAAACCAGTGACGATTCTCACAACATCAGAAAACATCAGCACCCATTTTGAGTTCGGATATATCAAAAAACAAAACACTGTGTATATTTTAAGCTCCCGTATGGTATAATAGCTCAAAGAATAGAAACCAATGGCCTACGGCAATCCTTAAATTGCAAATAATCCAAACGGCAGCTTCGATTGAATGAACAATATACTAAACTATGCTCACAGCTGTTAGTAAGAGGACGTGACAAATAGGTCGAAGTTATCATTACTCCACGAGTTCCACAGGTGAAGAAGATGAGTTAATAATTGCAAAGGGTAGGAGGGAACGGCAGAACAATATTATTCATTAGTGACAGTGGAACGACAACTGAACTAGTTCCATCGGTTATAACAGTTCTTTTCAAAGACGCCTCTTTCGTAAACAAGCAGTGATTTGTTACTAAGAAGAATCATCTACTCTTTTTTCAATCAGCCATGCTGTGGAGGAGCTTGTTTAATTATAATTTCTCCGTACAATACATTCTCGTATTAATACATAATCTAGAATGAATACACTGTTAAGGCTGTTAGTAAGTTGATCAAAGACAAAAGATCTCGATTATTGAGCTGACTCTATTGATAAATGTTCAACACCGACTGCCAATTTTCACACTTCGACGACATCTTTGGGTCAACCTCTGCTGGTGTATGTAAAGTAAACTCGAGGTTGCCAGAAAAGATAAGAGGGCATTATACAATTACATAATTCTAAATTTTGGATAACTATAACTCCCCCCCCCACCGGTTCCTTGATATCCTTACGCAACAATAATTAATTATAAGTAATTCGAAATCTTGTGTAGTTCGATTTCTTTTATTAGTAACTTCGGCTTCGAATTACCCGTTTTTGCTCTCTACAACCATTTTGAGCAGATCTTCAATAAGTCGAATACAAAGCTATTGTGAAATCACGTGGTACTCATGTTGCAAATAAATTAAAACTTTAAAAGTATACGACAAGCAAGTACACGGAGTGAGTAAACATGCACGTAAAGAAATTCATAATAAAACTCTCACTGACTTATAAATGAAACAGGTGGATATACCTTAAATATATACTTAGTAAAATATGCACTTGCAAATGCTTGTAACAAAGCAGATATATTCCCGATAATTTTCCAAATTCGTGGCTTCCGGAATATCAGGAACTGTCGTCAAACTCAAATGATTTTTACTTTCTGTAACAAACACATTTTACCGTATATCAGCCATTAAAGAGCCGGGATTCCTTGGAATTTAAGGACTCTAGTGAGCTGGCATTTTAAATTTCAATACCAACTATGAACCAAATTCGTTAAGCACAGACGTTCTTGTTGCATAAAATAATTATGTTCCGTAACAAAAGATTCTGTTGTGTTTTATCCCGGTAAAGATTTTAAGTTTAAGTCTAACAGGGAAATCCAATTTTCATTGTATGAGCATACATCTCTAGCTCTTCTTGATATCGATAGAAAATTTTTTCTGACATAAATCGATCGTCGGCGACGCTAATTTTGGAGGAGGTCGAAAAGGGTTAAAATTATTGAACGGTCTATTTCCTCAAATTATACTTTTTTCTAGCTTGATACACTTAAAACTAACCTCAATACATGAATAATAGTTTTATCTCCGTCAGACGACTAGATGGAGTCGAAATTTCCAAGATGGAGTGCTTGACACTGAGTTAATATTTATTTACGTGTATGCAATTTGTTTTTTGAGAGTTTAAAGCTAAGAATGATTGGAATCTCGTACAATATTATCATTTAATTGTTTTTAACCCTTTTATACCGTCAAATTTCCACCTCTGCAAAATGTATCGTTGCTGTTATTTCTCAGAAAGAATTCCACTATTAATTTCAGGTTTTGTGATTATACAGTGGAAATTGGCTCTCGGCTCCTAAACTATGGAAGTTCAAACTCAAAAATAGACTACCGACCCTAAAACCATTACATTTCCGCCTGACATTTATAATAGATCCTAAGGATATCTAAGGAACTGTTTTATTACGGCAGGAAAATAATGTGCGATTAGTTAGGATTAAGTTACTAGGTAACTTCGAGAAAAATAGAACAAAAGAAAGAGTGTGAGCTAATAAGTGGTTTTTTTATCTGATTATTATGGCGGAAAAAATATTAACATCGTTGGAGTTTACCCCCACCCTTCCAGCGACTCAGTCGGCACGTTAATTACACAAATCCAACAATACACCAGGGATTATATTGTGCATTTGTTTCAGTTTTTCTTTCTCTAGGGTTAAATATTGCTTCAGTAAAAAATTAATTGACCGGATTCGAGTGGTTTCAAGTTAAAACTAATGCTAACAAAAGTTAATGATGCTAAAATGTGGCGTTGCCATTTATATTGACTTGCTACGAACTTATAGTTACTTTAATAAATATAAATAACTTATAATAAGACATGTATTATCGTAAACTTATTTTAATAACGATTGGGAATTTATATTTTTAATTTAGGAAACTTTTGTTTTTACTGTTTAAAGTTTATCTTTATTGATAATGACAAGATTCTTTAAATCATTTCTCTTAGGAGTCAAGATTTTACGATACTCACTCAATCACTATTAAAATACCCTTCATTTCAATTAATACGTTAACCTATATTATTGATTTTTACTCTTTTTAATTAATCATATGCTTTATTAAATACAGTATTTAATTAGCTTAAAATATTTAGAGCCATTTTTTTACATTTGTAGTTCATTGCGCATCAAACAAATATGGCATGAATAGGGATTTACGGAAAAATATTTGTTTTAATGTAATAAAGTTCTAAATATTCACATTTAATGAATATTCAATCAAATCTGTGACATACATTCTATGATTTAGTTAACATTGTTTAATTTGAGTTTATTGGTATAAAGTCATAGTAAATGTCGAGACAATGGAAAATGTCCGGAAAACCCCTATTTCATTAATTGAATTTTATAATAAAGACATTGGGAAACATAATCGTAGTTATGATTCCTGACTTACGCGTATCACAGCGCTCTGCTACGATTTTCTTTATTATAACCTAGTTTGTAATTATGTGTTATTAGTTATTTACCTGAAGAAGAGATCAGATTGCAGATCTCGAAATGTAGCGTTATTAATATTTTTCTATCACTGAACGATGGCAAATGTCCCGAAAAGGTCTGTTTCTTTAAAAATCCTCCCATCGTCTAAAATAAATTTCAAACAATGAAAACACCTTCGCTATTACGTTAATATAAATTACTAATAAGCATTGAGAAAATTAAATTAAGGTTGACAAATAAAATGTAGAGTTACTATTCATTCGGAATAATAAATATATAAAGGAAAAACTACATTTGTCGGCTGATAACTGAATTCTGTGAAAATTATGTTTAATCCATGTATTTGGGTACTTTCTTCAGTACCCTTTAATTTAATTTATTATCAGTAGATAAAACTAAAATTTCTGTAGGGATAGTACGTATGTAACGGTCTTAAGTAATCAGATATATGAAATGTAAGCTTTAACTTTAATTTTTCACAATATTTAGAAATTTAAACCCTCTTACTACTAGTAATTTTAGATGTAGGGTAACCACCTTTTAGTTACCTCGGACAGAGAGGTTTGTAGCCACTTGTCAAATACTCCCCCCTCCCCCTCACACCCCACATCCTGCACTTCACTCCCTTTGAGGTGAGGCCATGCGGAGACCGGAGCTGAACCGCCATCATTATCCCCAGTATTTGACTGCTTCACTTGTTCTTTTGTACAGATAAAAATCGAAGCTTTTGTTTTTGCGTGTCCTTCGGCCTGAATATGTCACTCAGCCGAAGCTTTGTATTTATCTTCTTCGCTGCATCACCATAGTAACCTGAGAAATAAATCAGATCTTTGGAAATTGATAAAGACGTAATGAATTCTAGTAGTAGCTGTTGGAGGTCTAGGAAGGCAACAAAAATATTCATGGGAGAGGTACATCACAAGAATGTTACCCACACAAACGAAAAGCCTACCAAATGATAATTCCTGGTTCTTAATATAAGACAGAATCCAACATTGCTAAGAGGTTTATCAAAGTGTGAAACTGGAAAGGATTAGAAAATCATGTTGAACTCGCAAATTTTATGATTTCCCTTAATTAACCAGCTGAGAAATGAGATTGTTGATTCAGCAAGGAGTTCCATCGACACAGTTAACATTACTTATTAAACTTGGCAAAGAACTACATTTTCAGGCACTAAATAGTTTGATGATGTATAGATCTTCTTCCTACAGATCTCGAGGCCGGTTTTGTCTGAGATCGGCTCCCAGCTACAGTATACACAAGGCCGTTTTACTTGTGTCAACTTACTTAACACCTTTGTAATGTCCCTAGTATGTAATTCCATACCACCTGACCAAACAGGTCTTTATATAGATCGTTTATATCCGTATACACTATGAATTGTATTTATAAATATGCATAGAACAGGACATTGAGGTAAGGGTGGTTTCTCTCGAAATTCTTAGCTGTAAACCCCTTAATTCAACATCTCTGTTGTTAATGATATCAATTACTTTATATTTCTTAAAGGATGGATGTATTATGGATTCAGACGGCCGTAAGAAACAAAAGGTTTTTTTTTAAATATTTAAGCCGCATGTAGTAGTGACAGTGTTCATATTAGGGCCGTCTAGTAGAAACGTAACGGTCAAATTTGGAATATTTGACGAAAATAGTGTATAACATACTAACGTCACGTTATGTATTTAACAAAGTAGTGCACTGGGTGTAATATATCTGTGTTGTCGTTGTGTTATACAATAGCACACAGAGTACATGATACTATTGTAGTGTTTTATAAATCACTAACAATACACAGATTGCAATGTTTATGTGTAGTGTTTTAGATGTAAAGAACTACAACGAGTAGAGTGTACTGGTGGGGTATTATATATTATACAATAAACACATTATGTGTGCAATATGCTAGTAAGATATTTATTTATTATTATTAAGTTTTGGCTGAGCTTTAGCGAAGCCTATCACTCCAGGGCTAAGAAATTTTCATTTCTGTCTGTTTGTTTATCTACCAGTCTGTCCTGTATGATATACTCGAAAGCTGATGTACATTTATTTCTATAGAAGAAAACACTAATTTCGTGGTGCATGCCACTTCGTGGAATTTGGCTGGGCGTTAGAAACACTTACTGGTGAACTACGGTACAGTGTAGTAAAGAACATGAGTATTGTGTGTTTGGTGGTTATACTGTTTCATACAACCTGGAGCCAACCATCGTTCAATGGCCAATACACAACTCTGATAGCAGAGGTCCGGGTTTCTGTCATTGTTTAGCCCGATTCCAGGTAACTGCGTGTAGGAACTTTTGTCACTACCCTGTCCATGTCTTTTAGAAACTAACTCTATTAAACTAAGCCATAATACGATGTTATTAGGGTCTTACAACGCACACTCCTATGCAACTAGTTGCAGTGGGAAACTGCTGCACTGAAACTACACACATGCACGTTTGCGCTCACAGTTCAGTTTTTTAATCAAGTTCCCCAAAATCTATTAAAAGTGTCCCAAAGCGTAAAAAGTGGTTGAAATGGAAGCATGAATGGAAAGTTATAGGTTTAATAAGATTTTGTTGTAATTTTACATGAAACCCTTATAAAAGCTTGATAAAAATTTAATTTAATTGCTCGTCACCACATTTAGTGCAAGAAAACAATTTCAACACAAAGGACTTAACCAGACTGTTGTGTACATCAAAATCTAGTTTGGTGCACGTGTTTCCTCAAACTGCACTCACAACAGAATAACTTGTTGGGGTGCTTGTAACCGTCTTAAAACCTACCAAAACATTGGGAGATGGGAGAACGAACAAACTATTTACGTTATTGGATGAATAATAAATAATGTATTCATTTGTTCAACAGCAAACGGAACTATTTACGCAATGACGAATGATATCCATTCATTAATTGTTTGCTCGAAAAGTAAAACGTATCTTTGGGTTCCCCTGGCAAACCAAACCTAACCGGTAAGTTGCATGGAGGGAAAAGCAAAAGTTACAAACTTGCTGAGCTGAACTTTGAGGAGCACCAAGAGCACATTTAAGTTCCGATGAAGTGAGCAAGGCCCGAAGATTTACTTATCTGTTTCCATTTAGTTTTCAAAACAAAGTTTTATGTATATCTAACGCAGTAACTTTTACAATCCCACGAGGCCAAATTTTACCAATAAAAAGAAGTCGAACTACATGAAAATTTCGAATTACTTGGAAGTAATTGTTGTTGCGTAAAAATATCAAGGAACCAGGGGTAGAGTTTGAGTTATCCAAAAATTTAGAGTTATCCAGGATCTACTTAAACATAATGAGGATACTTACAGCCCTAAAGACGCATTGTGAATTGTAGAATACCAAGTTTCTTTTTCTGGTAACCTCGAGTTTTACTTTACGTACGCCAGCAAAAGTTGACCCCAAAGACGTCGTCGAAGTGTGAGAATTGAAAGTCGGTGTTGACCTATTTATCAATAGAATCAGATCAGATTACCGAGAACCTTGACCCTGACGGCTTACTAACAGCATTAAGAGCGTATCCATTCTAGATTATGTATCAATACCCACCACAATTATTGTGCGGAGAAATTAAATTAACCAAAAAGTCCTCACAGCGTGGCCTGATTGAAAAAAAAAGGTTTCTATGGTTCCTCTGAGTAACAAATCACTGCTTGTTTACGAAGAGGCGTCTTTGAAAAGACCTACTGTTATATCGATGGAACTAGTTCAGTTGTCGTTCCACATGTCACTAATGAATAATATTGTTCTGCCCGTTCCCTCCTACCTGTGCCATCTCTTAACTCATCTTCTCCACCTGTGAACTCGTGGAGTAATGATAACTTCGACCTATTTGTCACGTCCTGTTACTAACAGCTGGAGCATAATTTATTATATTGCACATTCAATCCAAGCTGCTGTTTGGATTCATCGCAATTTAAGGACTGCCGTAGCCATTGGTTTCTAAAACTGCCTGGGGTCACTGTAGACCCCACCATACCAGTTGAGGGTTAATTTCGAATCGGCATGACATTTTCTCTTGTACTGTGTGGTTACTTTCTACGTGTTTTATTGGGCAAGTTTCATTCTCTCTATTACCTTCTTAACGTACATTTCCTTATCCTGGATGGAATGCCCAGTAGATGCAGAACCATCGTTACTGTTGTTTCCTTCAGTTTATTTCAACTCTTTGATACATAATGGATTACCCCAGAACAAACCATTATCCTGCTTGTTCGTTCAATCACCAGAGTGCATGCTATTCAACAAACTAAAACACCTGTTGAGCCTGGGTGAGCTGCTTGGTCTAACTCCAAACATTTATTTTTCACGGTCATCGTCGTTATCTACTCGTTGTTTAACCAGGAAATTCAAATACTTTTTTCCAAGTTCATATAATCGAATTAAATTTTAAATATAAATACCTTGAAAACAAAGCAAAACAATATAAATAAATGGACTGGATTCTATTCCCCAAAAAATATGTAATGTTCAAAAGTCTAATAAATGTTTTGATTTATTAAAATTACACCACAAAATGAGGAAATATTAAAATAATTATTGTCTATTTGTAATTTTAAGTTCATTTTAATACTTGTACTAGAAACGATTCAATATCAAAAATGTTCTCCCTCTTCCTCAGTTAAAAGCAATACATTAGCTATTATGAAAGGGTCAGGCCTGATTTTTTTCCTGGGATCCACATAATTTGATTGTCCTTGAAAGATAAAATATTAACTATGACTTGATTTCATTCAATCTTCAAACATGCATGGCTTTCTTTTAAATAAAACGTCTTAACAATAGTAAAATAATTGATTAGAAAATAATACTTAGTCGGATTGATTTTTTCAACAGTAATTCTGGTATTAATACACATGACTATTTTCCATTGTATTATAGTAATCTATCTAGGTGTAGCTATTGCATATTTGTAGAGAGCATATTCCTATATTGGAGAGAGCAGAGATAGGTTACAGTGTAAGAAGAGGTAGAGTACAGTCATAATGTAGCTCTGTGGGCAGGTGAGTTAGAGCCATACAAGGGCTGGACTGGCTAGAGGTTCAAGTTAACCGTAAAGTAAACTCTCTTGTTGTGGTTGGATGATGAGTCATCGGATCTGTCTGTGTGATGTAGAGAGAGCAGAGATAGGTTACAGTGTAAGAAGAGGTAGAGTACAGTCATAATGTAGCTCTGTGGGCAGGTGAGTTAGAGCCATACAAGGGCTGACTGGCTAGAGGTTCAAGTTAACCGTAAAGTAAACTCTCTTGTTGTGGTTGGATGATGAGTCATCGGATCTGTCTGTGTGATTTTAGAGAGAGCAGAGATAGGTTACAGTTACAGTGTAAGAAGAGGTAGAGTACAGTCATAATGTAGCTCTGTGGGCAAGTTACTTAGAACTTTATAAGGGCTGACTGGCTAGAGGCTCAAGTGGACACTCCCTTTGGTTGTGGTTGGATGATTAGTCCTCCAAACTGCCTGTGTCTGGCTTTCTGGTAGACCAGAGGTAAATTATTATTTAGATTATTTGAAGAGTTTTGCCACACTGAACTCGGTTACTTATAAGTAAGCTGTGGAGTAGCAATATTTTAATATATTCCAACAAAAAATCAAATTTATAATACATTTTATGCAGATAAACTAAATATTTATAAAGACATATAATTAATAATTAGTTTAGATGTTTAAGATGAGTAAACTTATACAAAGTCAACAAACAAACACAACTATGTACAAGCAAACAATCATCAATTCATTACAACAAAAGAAACATACAACTGAAACACATTAGTAACATAACTCGAGCTGGCAGTTGAAATGTCCTCAAGTGGCAGGCATTTTAAGTTGTTTTGCAGTAGTATCGGCTTTTATTTTTTTAAATATAATTTTATTTATAAACCTATATGTGTTATATAACATTTTTTCACAAGGAAATTTACTTTTTAGTAATGCAAATGAAAAACCCCAAAATTTAAAAAATTTATCACTCTTTTACTAAGTTCTTTTCAAAAAGATGTATGTAAAAAGTGGTGGGGGTGCACCTATAAAAGACATATTATTGTGATAAATATAAATGTTTAGTTAGGGAACATACTTTATGCAACAAGAATATCTGTGCTTAACGTCATGGTATTTGGCTCATCGCTCGTATTGAAATTTAAAATGCCAGCTCACGACAGTCTTGAAAATTAACCAGACACAGGCAGTTTGGAGACTAATCATCCAACCACATCAAAGGGAGTGTCAATTGAGCTCCAGCCAGTCAGCCCTTATAAGGTTCTAAGTAATTGCTTGCCGACAGAGCTACATTATGACTGTACTCTACCTCTTCTTACACTGTAACTGTAACCTATCTCTGCTCTCTCTACATCACACACAGACAGATCCATGACTCATCATCAACCACAACAAGAGAGTTTACTTTACGGTTAACTTGAACCTCTAGCCCATCATGGCCCTTGTTATGGCTCTAACTCACCTGCCCACAGAGCTACATTATGACTGTACTCTACCTCTTCTTACACTGTAAACCTATCTCTGCTCTCTCTACATCACACAGACAGATCCATGACTCATCATCCAATGTACAACAAGAGAGTTTACTTTACGGTTAACTTGAACCTCTTCCAGTCAGTACATCACTAATGTCAAGAGGTGAACATTTACTAGCACCACTGGTGTTTCAGCCATAAAGTGAATAGACAATAGTCCACGTTCTTTCCAAACTTCCACAATCCAGGGAAGTAGTGACTGTTCAAAGAAAACAAAAAAATGGTGAGCGAATAACCATTTCTTGCCCTGTAGCTATCAGTGGAGTACAATAAACACATGAACTGTGTTGACGTTTTTTAATCAGATGAAAATCTGTTTATGATATTGATCGGAAGAGCAAGAAAATGGTGGTACAGAATTTTATTTTATTTTGTTGATGCAGCTGTTGTAAATGCATATGTCCTCAACTAGTGCCTCCCAGAATCCCGCTTGGACATGAAAAACCTTTCGGAAGAAAAATTGTCCATGGGCAAGGAAATTTTTTGAACCGTAATAAGTCTAACGTTCCCTTGGAGATAAGACATTCCTCTTCAAGGCATCAACCAGCCAGATCCACCAGAAGACGGTTGCAACTTTTGCAGCACGAAGGCAAAGCCAATGCCGAACTTTCTAGATTTGTAATGTTTTAATATTCTCCTGTGCCTTGGAAAAGATAAAGATTGATTTCAGAAATATCATGGGCAGCAGTAACTAAGCCAAGAAGAAGATGGAAATTATGTGATTTCAGACTGGTTCTAAATATTTTGAGCAATTTTTTGTGTGTTATCGACTAAACAAAATACATTTCTTTTATTTAACTAAATTGCATTTTTATTTTACCACAAATGTCTTTTATCGGTTATTTATGAATTGTACAACTTCATAAAAAATACTGGGTGCACAGTGATGTGTAATTGCATCACCATTGAATCCGGTCTGCATAGTGATGTACAATATGCATCACCAGATATTTATAAAACTTAGCATATAAAAATTAAAAACACATTTAGCCCTTTCATATAAGCCTAATTACTGTAAAAATCTTTAAAAAAATGTTTTTTCTCTCATTTAATATTTCTGTGCTGCTAGGGCCTACAACATAATTAAAATGCTGCGCTGAAAAGAGTTAGAATCGAAATTTATTTTGCCTTGTTGAATATTGTTTGAGGACAACTGTGGATAACTTGTCATTTATAACCATGTTAATAACAGGTAAATATTGTTTACTGTGAATGAACTCTAAACTTCCTTTAACCTCATACATCAATTGTTGATTTTGGAATGCATTAACTAGTCAATATGCTTATAAAACTTATAATTAATATTCGAGTAATCTTTGTAACATCGATTAATTTATTAGAGCATATCCTTTTAGTAAAAATTGGCGAGGGATTAAACCTCTACGTGCTGAGTCTTTTTAAGTTTGGCTGTATGGAGAGAATACACAAAAATTCTAACTGTGGAAACTGGATGAAAATTTGATAACTATAAAGAAAATTTGTTACTTTCCAATTTGGAAAATAGCCAAAAAACCGATATTACCTTAGTAATAACGAAGCGAAGGGATAATATAATTATCGTGATGCTACTGTGAATATGTGTGCTGAGGTAATCTGTCCACCACACACATCTGTGGGACTTTGGCGAATTAGAAAGGCATTAGTGTTGTGAGTATTAGCATACATCCACCATATTTATATCCTTGCTCGTCTAAATTCCATTATTAATACTAGAAATTTAAACGACCAGGCTTCTGCCTCTTACGTATTTTTCTGGAAATGAGGACAATCCACTTTTAAGCCTTATTCTGTTATCAGGTAATATTATCACGTGATGGCCACTATCTCAGGGGATGTTTTTCTTCCCCCGCCAACAGCGTAGGGCAGCATTCCGCACTGGATGGCCAGAGACATTAGTAGATAAGATAAGGTTACCCGATCCCCAGTCTTGTAAAGCAATGTAACTCAACCATGTCAGTCAAACAGTTAGCACACAAAAACTGGAAGAATCGATGGCAGCAAAATTTCGGACTTTGAATCTGACTTAGAGATAGCGCAGATTCAAATTCTGTACATCACCCTTGCACTTTATATCGGTACCATCGACCTTGCACTGTATCGCGTCTCGACCTTTTTTCTGTTTTTTTAAGATCCTCGCTCAGGCTAGTGGCCCATAAAGACGACAACTTAAGGAGGATCGTCTTTCCTCAAGAAAAAAACATGTAAGTGAGCAAAGCCTAACTATTTATATTATAGGCGAGCAAAGATATAAATATAGTAGGATGTTTGCTAATGCTCACAACACTAATGCCTTTTTCTAATTCGCCAAAGTCCCACAGATGTGCGTGGTGGACAGATTACCTCAGCACACACATATTCACTCAGTAGCATTTCACGATAATTATATTGTCCCTTCGCTTCTTTATTACTAAGGTAATATCGGTTAAGTTGTTTGGGCTATCTTCCAGATTATAAAGTAACAAATTTCCTTTATAGTTATAACATTTTTCATCCAGTGTCCACAGTTAAAATTTTGGGGGAATTCTCCCCATACAGCCAAAAACTTAAAAAGACTCAGCACAGAGAGGGATTAATCCCTTGCAAAGATTACTAAAAGGATATGGTCTAATAAACTTAACCGATGTTACAAAGATTACTTGATAAGTTTATAAGCATATTCACTAGTTAATGCATTCAAAAATTAACAAATTGTTATATGAGGTGAAAGACAGTTTAGAGTTCATTCTAAGTAAAACAATTGTTACCCACTATCAAGATGGTTTTAAATGGCAAGTTATCACAGTTGTCCCTCAAACAATATTCAACGAGACGAAATCATTTCTATTTCTTACGGATCGTACACACGATTAAACTGCAATCTTTCATGTACTAATTCAGAGATCAGATAATGTACGAGTAAACTCGTCGTGTACTCCAGACCTGAAGGTGCCATTAATTGTCCTGGTCACTCAGCTGGCACTTTTTGGAGATCACTCCACGTTACAAAATAACAAGAGTTAAGAGACCATCTTCATCTATTATTCACGTCGTCAAGGTGGTAGGGAAGTCAGTGATAGACCATTTAAGGATTTCCCTCACATCACTAGAGTACCAAAAAAATCCTCCTTAACAAAAAAAATCCAATCAGTATCATCCCGCTCGAGTGCAATGTAATGAAGTAAAATTCCTTTTTGGAGACAGTTTTATGTTGCAGGTAATATGAATACACTATGTTAAACCTTGCTAATAACTTTAATACCGCTGAAGATGGGTATAATTATTAAATTATAAAAATTACAAAATATTTAGATGGTGGAACAAACAGAGGTCAGATATCCACGCTCGGGGACAGATTAGGTTTTATGTGGGTGTATTGACAGAGACACAGTTTACATGGACGAACACACGTGAGCCTATGTGTTAATTCGCTCTTTCTTTGTGAATTCATTTTTCTCCATATTTTCCGTTTGCGTTGCTGGTATTCCATCCTGGGTGATGGAGACACCAGGAATCAAGTTTATCCCAGGGAAGGTAATTAGTGGGATATAAGATAGTTTTTTTTATGAATTGTTTAATGTAAGCATTGGTTGCGTGGTACATAATTTTGTAAGTGTCATTACACGGAACATTATGACGAAAAAAGAAGTTGATTATCTTAAACCGTGTTTACAGAATGTGCCAAAATATTCAAGGCATTTTAAATCACACGACCAATGTTTACATATTCACATATCTCCAAAATATCCTCCGGAACCCTAATTGAGACATTTGGTAGCATTTTTCAAAATAAACACAGCTTTATTGAGGTTCTTGAGGTGAATTGTTGGGATAGAGAGACAAAGTAGTGTTATAATTACCCAATATGATCGGTATAAATAGCACATTGTGTTATGTTTTTACTGTATAAATAAGGTACATCTGTAAATATCTCATGTGAAAAAATCTCACGTTTACACTCAGATTGTTTACAAATTTATTTATTCAACTATATTTTCTAACCCATGAGATTTTATGGTTAACCATAAGACCAATGTAAAAAAATTTACTAACGCCCAGCCAAAACCCATGGAGTGAGACTAACAATAATTGAACTCAGGTGTGTTTGTATAGGAATGGGGGTTCATATCAAATTTTGTTTATCAGTTTTCTTTTTAGAGATATTGTGCCGACATACCGAAATGAAAATTTTTCAGGCCCACGAGGGATTCACTTCACTAATACTCAGCCAATTACAGGGATGAATGAGGACATTAGAAACCCTCATATAGAGTGTCTGTTGTATTTTTCAAACTTTCATTTTTGCACAAGGACAATAAATATGATTTTAAAGTGAATAAATGATTCAATAAAAATGGTTTGAATATAGTAAGATGAGCAACGAATTTATCAACAACTTATTGAAGAAGCCCGAGCAACCCGCCTGACAAGAGGTACCGGGGAGTGAAGGCGCTTGCAAACGTTATTCAGAGATGTGGCCGATGCTTCCTACTTCCCCTACTTTCGTGTATAAAGAATTCACCGCCGGATCTTTTGTGGCGCTTGGCTTCCCTCGTTAGACTCTCTTTTGTTAATAAGTCAGTGCCTTATCTCTCTGTTACCGGCTATACAAACATTTACCGGATGTTCACCTCTTTCGTGAAGAGAAACATTTCATCTATAATCGTAGAAAATTCGAGCATGGTTACCAACATAACAACACGTTTCAATGTTTTAATTATTTATCAAAGAATTATTCGTGAATTACAATACAACAAGAAGTCTGTTGAGTTGTTTCATAATGCGAGTAAAATTTGTTGGAATTGGTTCAAGGCATAACAACAAGAAAAGAATAGCTTAAATCCCTTTCCTTTGACATGTTGTTTATAAATCATAGATATTGAATGTAGGCTACACATCTTACATTAAAAAATATAATTGCAAACGTAAACGTAGCCTTGTAGTACAAACATAATTATATCTCTTTTATGAAAATCCGTAAAAATTCATCCGAAATATAGTGTAAGTTATAATAATTCGGATTAATACTGAATGTATCGCGTTGTTTCCCACGCCAAAAAACAACCCTACCCCAACGTTTTTTACATCAGGCATTTATGATCATGTCCTCTAGATTTCTATACCATTAATTGATAGCCACTATCTCGAGGAATGTTTTTCTTCCACCGCCATAAGCGTGGGGCAGCATTCCCCACTGGTGGCCCAAGGTATTAACAAAAAATAAGATTACCCGATCCACATTCTTGTAAAGGTAAATTTACTTCAGCAGAGTATAAAACCTCATTAATAACAATTATATTGTGACGGTCCAGTATATAACAAGTAGTATGGTTCGACGTGGTCTAATAAAATATCCCAAAATAGTAAATATGTGCGTAAAGTAGCGGAAAAAATATTTCTTTAGCAAACATTTACAATTATTTATAAACAGAAATATCTTTTTACAGACATAGCAGATTTTATAAACTGTAATATTGGCTTATGGCGAATTCACGTTCCTTATGCACGTGATGTCTAAATTATTATCTATTAAAATTTTTGACATAACAATGGTGTCAGGGATTATGTAGAGAGGGGAAACTGTTAAGCGAATTCAAGCCCCCTTTCCCCACTTCACAGCATATTGACTAAAATGGCGACCCAATATGTAAATCCTCTTACCCAGCGGTCTCTTGTTTCTGTGTTGTGGCTGACCTGAGCTCTATTGTTCTCGCTAATGGCTGTAGATATTAAA
This sequence comes from Homalodisca vitripennis, assembly GCF_021130785.1. Taxonomy (NCBI): domain Eukaryota; kingdom Metazoa; phylum Arthropoda; class Insecta; order Hemiptera; family Cicadellidae; genus Homalodisca; species Homalodisca vitripennis. Next base: position 195,797,887 of record NC_060209.1, on the reverse strand, counting down.
CTTCAATACTACATTTATTTCGATACTTTTGGAATATTATATAAATATCCTCCACCGAGTGCCGGGTACCTTCACAAGCAAATATAAACTTATTGGTCTTCATCTCAATCTACACTGAGCAATACATATACAAGTTAGTAATGTATTTATTATTGCCTAACAACAGTTTATTCACTGGTTATAGAAGTTATTTCCCAATCTACTGAGTTCGTTATCCATTAACTTATACTAATAGACGAAATGTTGTTTTGTTTTCTGCTTTATTCTAGTTTTATAGTATTCACCTTAATAAGGAGAGGCAGACCACTGGTTTACTATATATACCGATTATGTAGGGTAATTATAACACTGTTCCGTCTCTCAATCCCAACAATGTGCTTCAACGATCCCAAAAAAGCTATTGTTATTTTGAAAAGTGATACCAAATGTCTCAATTTAGGTTCTAAGAGAGATTTGAGGGAGATTTGATTTATTATATACATTTTTCCAACCTCTCCTAGGTTCCTCTTCGTGGGATGAAACCACATTCAAACCAAGATATGCGTGTAAATAGTTATGGTTATATTAGGCTATTTTGTTCAATTTGTAAAAATATAGAGTATAGGTTCAACCAATCAAGGTATAGTGTACAAAACCTGTGTATCCATATTGATGGCGGATTAGTTGATAATCCGCCAATCACGTTACAGCTCCAAGCACCCACTCAAATGTATAAGCGGGTGTGCATTCCTGGCTCTGCCTGATAAATTGAAAATCTGATAACTGCTCTACGCAGTGAGTCCGAAATATGTCATGGCTTTATTTACAGCTAATAAATTGATAATCAGCCAATCACGTTTTAGCTCCAAGCACCCACTCAAATGTATAGGCGGGTATGCATTACTGGCTCTGCCTGTTAAAAATAAAAAAACTGATGACTAATGATTACTTTACACAGTGAGCCCAAAATATGTCAAGGCTGTATTTGATTGACGTGATGTAAACTTAATAAAGTGAAAGCATTAACTGTGATAACAATTATGTTAACTTAAGGAAAAGTATCGTTGAGTTATAATTTGGAGTTAATTTCCTAATTTCGTTGATTAAACGTAACGTAGGTATGGTACGAAGATTTGAAACAATGTGAATGTCGAGTTTAACTCCAGTTCCAGATCCAGCTCTTGATAGAGTCAAGTCTGTGATAGCATCAGATTTCAGACGGTGCACAAAAAGGCAAGTGATAAGGAGCAAAACTCAATGATACGTTGATTAGTTAGTTTTACTCCATTTATTAGAAAAATTTATAAACAACATGAATGAAAAAATTAGCGAATCATATGTACCAATAAAAACATTATCACAGTATGAACCACGTAATAATAACAACTTTAAACTAAATACTTTTATATGCATAAAGAATGACTATACCAAGTTTATATACTGTATACCTACTTTTCTACATAGCATACTATATTGCTAAATCGTCTTTCTCAAAAACCATCTCAGAGAAAAAAGACACTTTTTATTACTAAAACGACAACGCCCCAGGATTTAAGAGAGTGAAAGGGAATGAAAAACTTTCTTTTGAAAAAAAAAATGTAAACAGAGAAGTAATCTTCGGGCCTTGCTCACTTCGTCGGAACTCAGCAAGTTTGTAACTTTTGCTTTCCCTTCATCAAAGTTACCGCTTAGGTCTACGCCATCCATATACTTGTTATAATGATGGATGACATTAGGCTGTGGAATGTCGATCTTCTTGTGTTCACACCTTGAGTAGCGCTGTGCAACTTTCAAAGGAGCGACTCTGTTGACATTAGTGTTACAATAGCGTTGTCACACATTTTATTTTCTTTGTCTACACACGAGTCATAGGCACCCCTTGGCTTTGCATTTAGAGATTGTTTGTCAAGAAGTGGGGCATTATCTGTCCTGTCAACTCTGAACAGTCCCAGTAGCCGAAATTCCAGATTCTTTCTTAGGAAAGCTGGAGATGTGAAAAAATTATTACAGTAGACTGAAAATGGTGTATCCGGATAGCATTTCCTAAGCACATTTACCAAATTCATGACTACGCTCCCTCCTAGTCCTACAGTCGCACCATAGTGCTCATCTCTGCCGAGATACATGTCAGGATGAATACAGTAGCCTAGCTTAGTTGCTAGTACCCAGGCCTTGAATCCAAACATTACTGGCTTGTTCCTGATGAAATGTTTACATTATACTATTATATCTTAGCAGATCTTGGCATAGTACAGTACTACCCACAATTTATGTTAGGAATGTAAATATGTATACTTGGTATTTTACAACCTAGGTAGGATCTATAATCTTAGTATCATAAAATACAAGTAGGCTATATGTATATAAACTACATCTTATGGACAGTATGTATTGTATAGTTAGTTTTAGAATACTAAACTGTAATATATGTACTTACATATTCGCAAAGCTCTGTCATACAGCTACACAAACAGAAGTGACGTAACCTCAAATATAAAATAATCCCAACTGTCAAAATAGGTTTTAGGAAATTATCACCATTGATTCACATCTAACAACAAGTCTAACAAGATCTGCTAAGATATAATAGTATAATGTAAACATTTCATCAGGAACAAGCCAGTAATGTTTGGATTCAAGGCCTGGGTACTAGCAACTAAGCTAGGCTACTGTATTCATCCTGACATGTATCTCGGCAGAGATGAGCACTATGGTGCGACTGTAGGACTAGGAGGGAGCGTAGTCATGAATTTGGTAAATGTGCTTAGGAAATGCTATCCGGATACACCATTTTCAGTCTACTGTGATAATTTTTTCACATCTCCAGCTTTACTAAGAAAGAATCTGGAATTTCGGGTACTGGGACTGTTCAGAGTTGACAGGAATGATAATGCCCCACTTCTTGACAAACAATCTCTAAATACAAAGCCAAGGGGTGCCTGTGACCCGTGTGTAGACAAAGAAAATATTTGTGACAACGCTGTTGTAACACTAATGTCAACAGAGTCGCTCCTTTGAAAGTTGCACAGCGCTACTCAAGGAGTGAACACAAGAAGATCGACATTCCACAGCCTAATGTCATCCATCATTATAACAAGTATATGGATGGCGTAGATCAGTTGGACGCGAATGTTGCATCATATCGGATCGGAATGAGAGGCAAAAGTGGTATATACCATAGTTATGTGGCTTTTTGACGTAGTGCTAAATCATTCTTGTCTTTTGGCTAGAAGTTACAATAGCAAATACGGTACCAAGATTGACTTGTTGCATTTTCGAAGCTCTGTAGCCACAACTCTACTGATGTAATACGTGGAGGCGATAAGCACTCCTTGCCCCAGAAGATTCGTAGTGCCAAGATACGTGCCAGACTTTTTACGTCTGAAAAACAATGAGCACATAATCCTTACTCAGCAGAGCCGCAGAAGGAGCCATATGTGCAAGAATAAGACAAAAAAGCTTGCATAAAACGTGGAGTTCCACTTCACAAGTGCTTTCAAGAATTTCACTCCTAAGGAAAACAAGAAAAGTGTCAAAGTCCTATATAGTAATACATAAATTGTATTGAAAAATACTTATTGCAGTATAACAGTATTTTTTAAAGAAGCAGGAGGTGTATTTTAAATGTAAGAACTATGTAGTTGTTTTTAAAAACTATGGTATTGTCACATTACAAAATATGAAAATGCATTGTTTTTTCCTTATTTGACATCCTAAGTGCCCATCGGGTCGAAAACGACCCATGGAAAAAAAATATAAGTAAGGAGATAAAAAAAAAAATTAGTTTATATGTTCATTGGTATATATAAATAATCCTATCTTAAATGGGTACATTTCTGAGGAAAAGAAGTTCTGGGCATATATGGATTAATTGAATTCTTTTATAAATGTCAGTTAGATTTTACTTACTACTAAATCATACTTGAACTTTCACTGTTAATTGATGGAGTGTTTAGAACATTTCTGTTCAGCTTCGTAGTATTTTAATAGTTTAAATTTAAATAACTAGATTTAAATAATCAACATAAGAATATTTTTTTCATTTTTATGCCACCAATGTTTGTCTTGTTCTTAGAGAAACGTCCGAATATATTCGATAGCAAAAATAACATGAAATAAATGCATATTACAGTGATGTGTAGAAATTCATACTATTATGATAGAATGAGTGAAATTCAAACTGCATATCCTATAATTATTCGTATTTATAAAAAACGACTGCAAAATACGTTTAAGAACTAGAGGTTAGCCATGGTATAATCATAAGGATTTAAAAAACCTTTTTACCATTATAACTCATATATGCAAAATATATGAGGTATAATTTGAGTCGATTTGTTAATAATTAAGTAACCAATATTGTGTGCAGTATATACATACGTTAGTGTAATATGAATTACGTAATATTAATTCAACGTAAATATTAATGCACTGTGAATTAATACTATGCAAGGTGACTACTTTTGTTATGTGAATGTTGAGTTTGCCTCCATTTCAACTGCTCTTATTGTAGCGTCATAGACTTGACTCCATGTTCGTCTGAAGGGATCCAAAAGAGTTGGTGCATAATGGAGCTAAACTCAATATTCATATTCAACCACCCTTTCACGCAAAAGCAACGTTATATGTTATAGCAACCTCAATAAAATTATTTTTATTTTGAAAACTGATACCAAATGTCTCAATTTGGGTTCTAAGAGAAATTTAAGGGAGATTTGATTTATTGTATAAATTTTCCAACCTCTCCTACGTTCCTTTTAGTAGGATAAAACCACATTCAAACCAACATATCCGAGGAAATCGTAATGGTTATATTAGGCTATTTTGTTCAATTTGTAAGAAAATGGAGTATAGGCTCAACCCATCAAGGTAAAGTACAAAACGTGTGTATCCATATTGATGGCGGATTCGTTGATAATCAGCCCATTGCGTTAAACCTCCGAGCCCCCACTCAAATGTATAAGCAGGTGTGCATTATTAGCTCTGCCTGTTAAGACTAAAAAACTGATAACCGATGACTGCTCTACGCGATGAGTCCGAAATATGTCATGGCTTTATCGATAGCTGATTATTGATAATCAGCCAATTACGTTACAGCTCCAAACCCCCACTCAAATATATAAGCGGGTGTGCATTACTGGCTCTGCCTGTTAAGACTGAAAAACTGAGAACTGATGACTGCTCTACGCGATGAGTCCGAAATATGTCATAGCTTTATCGATAGCTGATTATTGATAATCAGCCAATTACGTTACAGCTCCAAACCCCCACTCAAATATATAAGCGGGTGTGCATTACTGGCTCTGCCTGTTAAGACTGAAAAACTGAGAACTGATGACTGCTCTACGCGATGAGTCCGAAATATGTCATAGCTTTATCGATAGCTGATTATTGATAATCAGCCAATTACGTTACAGCTCCAAACCCCCACTCAAATATATAAGCGGGTGTGCATTACTGGCTCTGCCTGTTAAGACTGAAAAACTGAGAACTGATGACTGCTCTACGCGATGAGTCCGAAATATGTCATAGCTTTATCGATAGCTGATTATTGATAATCAGCCAATTACGTTACAGCTCCAAACCCCCACTCAAATATATAAGCGGGTGTGCATTACTGGCTCTGCCTGTTAAGACTGAAAAACTGATAACTGATGACTGCTCTACACTGTGAGCCCGTAATATGTCAAGGCTGTATTTCATTGACGTGTTGTAAACTTAAAGTGAAAGCATAACTGTGATAACAGTTATGTTAACTTAAGGAAAAGTATTGTTGGGTTATAATTTGGGGTTAATTTCCAAATTTCGTTGATTACACGTAACGTAACTATAGGACGAAGATTTGAAACAATGAAAATGTCGAGTTTAGCTCCAATTCCAGATCCAGCTCTTGATAGAGTCAAGCCTGTGATAGCACCAGATTTCAGACGCTGTACAAAAAGGAAAGTGATTTGGAGCAAAACTCAAAGATAAGTTGATTAGTTAGTTTTACTCCATTTATTGAAAAAAATTATAAACAACATGAAAGAAAAAATGTTCTTAATTTGTGAAAGATATGTACCAATAAAAACATTCTCACAGTATGAAGCACGTAATAATAACAACTTTAAACTAAATACTATTACATGCATAAAAAATAACTATACCAAGTTTATGTAGTATATAACTACTTTTCTACATAGCATACTATATTGCTAAATCATCTTTCTCAAAAACCATCTCTGAGAAAAAGACACTTTTTATTACTAAAACGACAACACCCCAGGATTTAAAGGAGTGAGAGGGAATGAAAAACATTCTTTTGAAAAATAAAATATAAACAGAAAAGTAATCTTCGGGCCTTGCTCATTACATCAGAACTTAAATGTTCTCTTGTGTTCCTCAAAGTTCAGCTCACCAAGTTTGTAACTTTTGCTTTCCCTTCATCCAAGTTACCGGTTAGGTCTGGCTTGCGAGGGAAGCCAAAAATTCAAGTTTACTTTCGAGCAAACAATTAATGAACAGATATCATTCATCATTGCGTAAATAGTTCAGTTTGCTGTTGAGCAAATGAATACATAATTTATTATTCATCCAATAACTTTAATTTGTTGTTCTTTGTCACATCTCCCAATGTTTCGTAGGTTTTAAGACGGTTAAAAGCATCCCAACAAGTTATTTTGTTGTGAGTGCAGTTTGAAGAAACACGTGCACCAAACCAGATTTTGATATACATTCTGGTTTAATTCCTTTGTGTTAAAATTGTTTTCTTGCACTAAATGTGTGACTAGAAAATTAAATTTTTATCAAGCTTTTATCAGGGTTTCATGTAAATTTACAACAAATCTTAATAAACCAATAACTTTCCATTCATGCTTCCATTTCAACCACATTTTCACGCTTTGGGACACTTTTTAATAGAATTTGGCAACTTGTTTACAAACTACTCGTACAGTATATAAAATTGGTATAGTCATTATTTATGCATATAAAAGTATTTAGTTTTACAGTTGTTATTATTACGTGCTTCATACTGTGATAATGTTTTTATTGGTACATATTTTCCGCTAATTAAGAAAGTTTTTTCTCTTATAGCTTTTTTCCAATAAATGGAGTAAAACTAACTAATCAACGTAATGTTGAATTTTGCTCCAAATCATTTTCCTCTTTTTGCAGCGTCTTAAATCTGATGCTATCACAGACTTGACTCTATCAAGAGCTGGATCTGGAACTGGAGCTAAACTCGACATTCACATTGTTTCAAATCTTCGTCCTATAGCTACGTTACGTGTAATCAACGAAATTAAGAAATTAACTCCAAATTATAACCCAACAATACTTTTTTCTAAGTTAACTTAACTGTTATCAGAGTTATGCTTTCACCTTATTACGTTTATACTACGTCAAAAAAAATACAACCATGACATATTTCGGGCTCTACGTATCGGACTAACTCTGTTATAAGCCGAAATACGATGTTATTAGGGTCTTATAACGCACACTCCTATGCATGTGGTTGAACTGGAAGCATAAATGGAAAGTTATAGGCTTATTAAGATTTGTTGTAATTTTACATGAAACCCTGATAAAAGCTTGATAAAAGTTTAAATTAATTTGCTCGTCACACATTTAGTGCAAGAAAACTATTTCAACAGAGGAATTTACCCAGACTGTTGTGTACAATACAATCTGTTTTGGTGCAAGTGTTTCGTCAAACTGCACTCACAACAAAATAACTTGTAGGGGTGCTTTTAACTGTCTTAAAACCTACCAAACTTTGGGAGATGTTACAAGGAACAACAAATTAAAGTTATTGGATGAATAATAAATTATGTATTCATTTGCTCGACAGCAAACTGAACTATTTACGCAATGAGGAATGATATCCATTCATTATATTGTTTGTTTGAAAGTAAACTTGAATCTTTGGCTTCCCCTGGCAAGCCAAACCTAACCGGTAACTTGCATGAAGGGAGAGATTAAGTTACAAACTAACTGAGCTGATCTTTGAGGAGCTCAAGAGGACATTTAAGTTCTGATAAAGTGATTAAGGACCGAAGATTACTTCTATCTTTACATTTTATTTTTCAAAAGAAAGTTTTTCATTCCCTGTCACTTTCTTAAATTCTGGGACCTTAGAAAATATATATATATATATATGTATATATATATATATATATATATATATATATATATATCTAAGCCAAAGACATACAGATCCGAGCCCAAGTTACTAATAATAGAAGTCGAAGTACACGAGATTTCGAATTACTTGGAACTAATTGTTGTTGCGTAAGGATATCAAGAAACCGGGGGAAAAGTTTGAGATTTACCCAAAATTTAGAATTATCCAGGATCGACTTAAACGTAATGACGCTATTTACAGCCCTAAAAATGCATTGTAATTGTGGAATACACAGACATCTTTTCTAGTGACCTCGAATCTAATTTCCGTACGCCAGCACAGGTTGACCCAAAGACGTCGTCAAAGTGTGAGAATTGGCAGTCGGTGTAGTATATTTATCAATAGAGTCAGATCAATAACCGAGAACTACAGCCCCTGACAGACTTACTGACAGCCTTAACAACGTATCTATCTTAGATTATGTATCAATACGAGGACTAAATGTACGGAGATATTAAAATTAACCAAAGTCCTCCACATCGTGGCTGATTGAAAAAAGTGTTGATGATTCCTCTGAGTAACAAATCACTGTTTAATTACAAAGAGGCATCTTTAAAACGTACTGTTATAACCGATGGAACTAGTTCAGTTGACGTTCCACTGTTACTAATGAATCAAATTAGTCCGTTCAGCCGTTCCCTCCTACCCTCTGCCGGCATTAACTCATCTTCTCCACCTGTGGAACTCGCGGAGTAATGATAACTTTGACCTATTTTTCACGTCCTGTTACTAACAGCTGTGAGCATAATTTATTATATTGTTCATTTAATCCAAGCTGCCGTTTGGTTACAACGGTACGTTTCAAAGATGTATCTTTGTAAACAAGAAGTGATTTGTTACTCAGAGGAATCATCAATTCTTTTTTTCAACCAGCCACGCTGTGGAGGAGTTTGGTTAATTTTAATTTCTCCGTAAATTTAATTCTTGTATTGATACATAATCTAGAATGGATACGCTGTTAAGGCTGTTAGTAAGTCGGTCAGGGACTGTAGTTCTCTGTTATTGATCTGACTCTATTGATAAATGTTCAACACCGACTGCCAATTATCACACTTAGACGACGTCTTTAGGTCAACCTCTGCTGGTGTATGAAAAGTAAACTCGAGGTTGCCAGAAAAGATAAGAGGGCATTATACAATTGCATAATTCTAAATTTTTGATAACTTAAACTCTTCCCCCGGTTCCTTGATATCCTTACGCAACAATAATTAAGTCTAAGTAATTCAAAATCTTGTTTAGTTCGATTTCTTTTATTGGTAACTTCGGCTTCGAATTACCCGTTTTTGCTCTTTACAACTATTTTGAGCAGATCTTCAATAAGTCGAATACAAAGCTATTGTGATATTACGTAGTACTCAGGTTTAAAATTATTTTAAATTATAATATTTATGTTTATTATATTATATTTTATATAATATAATTATTATATTATATTATTTTAATAATCAACTAATCAGCTATCAATAAAGGCATGACATATTTCGGGCTTACCGTGTAGAGCAATCATCAGTTATTGGTTTTTCAGTCTTAAAAGGCAGAGCCGGTAATGCACACTCACTTATACATCCAGCTTATACAGGTTCTAAAGGATTTTGCAGGGTGCACAAATTATTTTAATAATTTTGAAGATATAAAGATTCTAATGACGATTCTATTTGATCAAACTTGTCTACTAACACAATTCTTGAGGCTCATGATGTTAAAGTCGATCCTTGATAATTCTAAATTGATTACACGTAACATAGCTATGGTAGGAAGAATTGAAATAATGTGAATGTCGAATTTAGCTCCAGTTCCAAATCTAGCTCTTGATCCAGCCAAGTCTATGATAGCATCAGATTTCAGACGCTGCATAAATAGGAAAATGATTTGGAGCAAAACTCAATATTACGTTTCTTAGTTAGTTTCACTCCATTTACTGGAAAAAGCTATAAAACCTGAGTAAAAAAATGTTAGTAATTAGCAAAAAATATGTACAAATAAAAACATTATCACAGTATGAAGCACGTAATAATAACAACTTTAAACTAAATACATAGCTATGAAAAAAGAATGACTATACTAATTGTATGTACTGTATAACTACTTTTATACAAAGCATACTTTAGTATTGCTAAATCATATTTCTTAAAGACCGTCTCAGAGAAAAAACAACACTTTTTATTACTATAACGGCAACGCCCCAGGACTTAGGAGAGTTACAAGGAAGGAAAAACTTTCTTTTGAAAAATAAAATGTAGGAACAGAAGTAATTGTCGGGTCTTGCTCTTTTCATCAGAATTTAAATGTGCACTTGTGCTCCTCAAAGTTCAGCTCAGCAAGTTTGTAACTTTTGCTCTCCTTTCATCCGATATACCGGTTAGTACTGGCTTGCCAGGGAAAGCCAAAGATTCAAGTTTTACTATCGAGCAAACAATTAATGAATGGATAGCATTCGTCATTAAATACATTTGCTCTCCACAACTTTGAGGAGCACAAGAGAATATTTAAGTTCTGATGAAGTGAGCAAGACCTGACTATTACCTCGGTTTCTACATTTTATTTTTCAATAGAAAGTTATTCCTTCCTTGTCACTCTCCAAAATCCTGGGACGCTACCGTTTTAGTAATATAAAGTGTTTTTTTTTCTCTGAGACGGTCTTTGAGAAAGATGATTTAGCAATACTAAAGTATGCTATGTAGAGAAGTAGTAATAAAGTACATAAAATTAGTATAGTTATTCTTTTTTCATACCTATGTATTTAGTTTAAAGTTGTTATTATTACGTGCTTCATACTGTAATAATTTTTTATTAGTACACATGTTTTGCTAATTACTAACATTGTTTTTACTCACGTTTTATAGCTTTTTCCAGTAAATGGAGTGAAACTTACTAAGAAACGTAATATTGAGTTTTGCTCCAAATCATTTTCCTATTTATGCAGTATCTGGAATCTGATGCTATCATAGACTTGGCTGGATCAAGAGCTAGATTTGGAACGGGAGCTAAATTCGACATTCACATTATTTCAATTCTTCCTACCATAGCTATGTTACGTGTAATCAATTTTAAATGAACAAGGATCGACTTTAACATAATGAGCCTCAAGAATTTTGTTAGTAGACAAGTTTGATCAAATAGAATTGTCATTAGAATCTTTATATCTTCAAAATTATTAAAATAATTTGTGCACTCTGCAAAATCCTTAAGAACCGGTATAAGCTGAATGTATAAGTGAGTGTGCATTACCGGCTCTGCCTTTTAAGACTGAAAAACCAATAACTGATGATTTTTCAGGTAACCTCAAGGTTAACTTACGTACGCAAGCAGAGGTTAACCGAAAGACGTCGTCGAAGTATGAGAATTGAGTCGGTGTTAAACATTTATCAATAGAGTGAGATCAATAACCGAGAACTTCAGTTCCTGACCGACTTACTAACAGCCTTAACAGCGTATCCATTCTAGATTATGTACCAATACGAGAATTTATTGTACGGAGAAATTAAAATTAACCAAACTCCTCCAAAGCATGGCTGATTGAAAAAAGATGATGATTCTTCTTAGTAACACATCACTTCTTGTTTACAAAGAGGCATCTTTGAAACGTACTGTTGTAACCAATGGAACTAGTTCATTTGACGTTCCACTGCCACTAATGAATCAAATTAGTCCGTTCAGCCATTCCTTTCTACCATCTGCAATCATTAACTCATCTTCTTCACCTGTGGAACTCGTGGAGTAATGATAACTTTGACCTATTTGTCACGTCCTGTTACTAACAACTGTGAGCATAATTTATTATATTGTACATTCGATCCAAGCTGCCGTTTGGATTCATCGCAATTTGAGGACTAGCGTAGGCTATTTGTTTCTAATCTTTGCGCCGTTAGACTATAAGGGAGCTTAAAATATACACAGTTTTGTCTTTTGATATATCGGAATTCATAATGGGTGCTGATGTTTTCTGATGTTGTGAGAATCGTCATTAGCTTAGTTTGGACCCAAAGGAAACAGACTAAAGAATGTGTTCGTAGACAAGTTGTATAAAATAGGATTTTCATTGGAGTCTTCAGGTCTTAAAAATTCTTAAAATAATTTGTGCTCCCTACAAAATCCTTTCGAACCGTCAAAGTTGGCCCTGATGTGAATTTGTCTGAGCAGCTTTATCCCAAGAAGTAGATTTATGAAATTTTGTCCCGTTGTTATTTAAGTGCTCATGGTAACCAAATAGATGTTGGATAAGCGAAAGGAACATCCCCTGACACCCTTGCTAGAGGCTGATACATCTTCTCAGGTGCAGCGAGACGGAAACGGATCAGTAGACAACTATTTCCCCAATATCCATCATTGTCTTCACAAATAATTTCTGATCCTGGACATAGCTATTTAGTAAAGGTACCAGTTCTTTAGCTTCAACAGTTCTTAGAAGCATTTCATCGTCCCCGAGAGTGTTCCTAAGTCTTCGAACCCCCGGTTGTTGTACATCCCCCAAACCGGAAGGAATGCGGAAGTAGACATTTTTACAGCGACTATTACTGTCACCGTTGAAAATCCTGCAGCTTCGCACGCAATTTTGTAGGTGTATATTTTCGCAACAAATGGCGTATAGTTATAGCATTTGTAATTTACTTTAGTCTTAGTATTTCTTACTAATAATACTACTGATGCTACTGATCCCTTTCCGTCTTGCTGCAGCTGAAAGGACGTTTCAGCCTCCAGCAAGGGGTGTCAGGGGACGATCCTTTCGCTTTTCCACCATTTGTTTGGTTGCCATGAGCACTTACATAACAAAGGGACAACATTTCATAAATCTACTTCTTGACATAAAGTTGCTCAGACAAATTCACATCACGGCCAACTGTGACGATTCTAAAGGATTTTTTAGGGTGCACAAATTATTTTAAGAATTTTTAAGATTTTTGAAGATTCTAATGACGATACTATTTAATACAACTTGTCTACGAACACAATTCTTCAGTCTGTCTACTTTGGGTACAAACTAAACTAATGACGATTTTCACAACATCAGAAAACATCTGCACCCATTTTGAGTTCGGATATAACAAAAAACTGTGTATATTGTAAGCTCCCATATAGTATAATAGCTCAAAGAATAGAAACCAATGGCCTACGGCAGTCCTTAAATTGCGATGAATCCGAACGGCAGCTTGGAATACATGTACAATATAATAAACTATGCTCACAGCTGTTAGTAACAGAACGTGACAAATAGGTCAAAGTTATTATCATTACTGCACGAGTTCCACAGGTGAAGAAGATGAGTTAATAATTGCAAAGGGTAGGAGCCCCCACTCAAATGTATAAGCAGGTGTGCATTATTAGCTCTGCCTGTTAAGACTAAAAAACTGATAACCGATGACTGCTCTACGCGATGAGTCCGAAATTATGTCATGGCTTTATCGATAGCTGATTATTTGATAATCAGCCAATTACGTTACAGCTCCAAACCCCCACTCAAATATATAAGCGGGTGTGTGCATTACTGGCTCTGCCTGTTAAGACTGAAAAAACTGAGAACTGATGACTGCTCTACGCGATGAGTCCGAAATATGTCTAGCTTTATCGATAGCTGATTATTGATAATCAGCCAATTACGTTACAGCTCCAAACCCCCACTCAAATATATATAAGCGGGTGTGCATTACTGGCTCTGCCTGTTAAGACTGAAAAACTGAGAACTGATGACTGCTCTACGCGATGAGTCCGAAATATGTCATAGCTTTATCGATAGCTGATTATTGATAATCAGCCAATTACGTTACAGCTCCAAACCCCCCACTCAAATATATAAGCGGGTGTGCATTACTGGCTCTGCCTGTTAAGACTGAAAAACTGAGAACTGATGACTGCTCTACGCGATGAGTCCGAAATATGTCATAGCTTTATCGATAGCTGATTATTGATAATCAGCCAAATTACTTTACAGCTCCAAACCCCCACTCAAATATATAAGCGGGTGTGCATTACTGGCTCTGCCTGTTAAGACTGAAAAAACTGATAACTGATGACTGCTCTACACTGTGAGCCCGTAATATTATGTCAAGGCTGTATTTCATTGACGTGTTGTAAACTTAAAGTGAAAGCATAACTGTGATAACAGTTATGTTAACTTAAGGAAAGTATTGTTGGGTTATAATTTGGGGTTAATTTCCAAATTTCGTTGATTACACGTAACGTAACTATAGGACGAAGATTTGAAACAATGAAAATGTCGAGTTTAGCTCCAATTCCAGATCCAGCTCTTGATAGAGTCAAGCCTGTGATAGCACCAGATTTCAGACGCTGTACAAAAAGGAAAGTGATTTGGAGCAAAACTCAAAGATAAGTTGATTAGTTAGTTTTACTCCATTTATTGAAAAAAAATTATAAACAACATGAAAGAAAAAAAATGTTCTTAATTTGTGAAAGATATGTACCAATAAAAACATTCTCACAGTATGAAGCACGTAATAATAACAACTTTAAACTAAATACTATTACATGCATAAAAAATAACTATACCAAGTTTATGTAGTATATAACTACTTTTCTACATAGCATACTATATTGCTAAATCATCTTTCTCAAAAAACCATCTCTGAGAAAAGACACTTTTTATTACTAAAACGACAACACCCCAGGATTTAAAGGAGTGAGAGGGAATGAAAAAACATTCTTTTGAAAAATAAAATATAAACAGAAAAGTAATCTTCGGGCCTTGCTCATTACATCAGAACTTAAATGTTTTCTCTTGTGTTCCTCAAAGTTCAGCTCACCAATGTTTGTAACTTTTGCTTTCCCTTCATCCAAGTTACCGGTTAGGTCTGGCTTGCGAGGGAAGCCAAAAATTCAAGTTTACTTTCGAGCAAACAATTAATGAACAGATATCATTCATCATTGCGTAAATAGTTCAGTTTGCTGTTGAGCAAAATGAATACATAATTTATTATTCATCCAATAACTTTAATTTGTTGTTCTTTGTCACATCTCCCAATGTTTTCGTAGGTTTTAAGACGGTTTAAAAGCATCCCAACAAGTTATTTTGTTGTGAGTGCAGTTTGAAGAAACACGTGCACCAAACCAGATTTTGATATACATTCTGGTTTAATTCCTTTGTGTTTAAAATTGTTTTCTTGCACTAAATGTGTGACTAGAAAATTAAATTTTTATCAAGCTTTTATCAGGGTTTCATGTAAATTTACAACAAATCTTAATAAACCAATAACTTTTCCATTCATGCTTCCATTTCAACCACATTTTCACGCTTTGGGACACTTTTAATAGAATTTGGCAACTTGTTTACAAACTACTCGTACAGTATATAAAATTGGTATAGTCATTATTTATGCATATAAAAGTATTTAGTTTACAGTTGTTATTATTACGTGCTTCCATATTGTGATAATGTTTTTATTGGTACATATTTTCCGCTAATTAAGAAAGTTTTTTCTCTTATAGCTTTTTCCAATAAATGGAGTAAAACTAACTAATCAACGTAATGTTGAATTTGCTCCAAATCATTTTCCTCTTTTTGCAGCGTCTTAAATCTGATGCTATCACAGAACTTGACTCTATCAAGAGCTGGATCTGGAACTGGAGCTAAACTCGACATTCACATTGTTTCAATCTTCGTCCTATAGCTACGTTTACGTGTAAATCAACGAAATTAAGAAATTAACTCCAAAATTATAACCCAACAATACTTTTTTTCTAAGTTAACTTAACTGTTATCAGAGTTATGCTTTCACCTTATTACGTTTATACTACGTCAAAAAAAAAATACAACCATGACATATTTCGGGCTCTACGTATCGGACTAACTCTGTTATAAGCCGAAATACGATTGTTATTAGGGTCTTATAACGCACACTCCTATGCATGTGGTTGAACTGGAAGCATTAAATGGAAAGTTATAGGCTTATTAAGATTTGTTGTAATTTTACATGAAACCCTGATAAAAGCTTGATAAAAGTTTAAAATTAATTTGCTCGTCACACATTTAGTGCAAGAAAAACTATTTCAACAGAGGAATTTACCCAGACTGTTGTGTACAATACAATCTGTTTTGGTTGCAAGTGTTTCGTCAAACTGCACTCACAACAAAATAACTTGTAGGGGTGCTTTTAACTGTCTTAAAACCTACCAAACTTTGGGAGATGTTACAAGGAACAACAAATTAAAGTTATTGGATGAATAATAAATTATGTATTCATTTGCTCGACAGCAAACTGAACTATTTACGCAATGAGGAATGATATCCATTCATTATATTGTTTGTTTGAAAGTAAACTTGAATCTTTGGCTTCCCCTGGCAAGCCAAACCTAACCGGTAACTTGCATGAAGGGAGAGATTAAGTTACAAACTAACTGAGCTGATCTTTGAGGAGCTCAAGAGGACATTTAAGTTCTGATAAAGTGATTAAGGACCGAAGATTACTTCTATCTTTACATTTTATTTTTCAAAAGAAAGTTTTTTCATTCCCTGTCACTTTCTTAAATTCTGGGACCTTAGAAATATATATATATATGTATATATATATATATATATATATATATATATATATCTAAGCCAAAGACATACAGATCCGAGCCCAAAGTTACTAATAATAGAAGTCGAAGTACACGAGATTTCGGAATTACTTGGAACTAATTGTTGTTGCGTAAGGATATCAAGAAAACCGGGGGAAAAGTTTGAGATTTACCCAAAAATTTAGAATTATCCAGGATCGACTTAAAACGTAATGACGCTATTTACAGCCCTAAAAATGCATTGTTAATTGTGGAATACACAGACATCTTTTCTAGTGACCTCGAATCTAATTTCCGTACGCCAGCACAGGTTGACCCAAAGACGTCGTCAAAGTGTGAGAATTGGCAGTCGGTGTAGTATATTTATCAATAGAGTCAGATCAATAACCGAGAACTACAGCCCCTGACAGACTTACTGACAGCCTTAACAACGTATCTATCTTAGATTATGTATCAATACGAGGACTAAATGTACGGAGATATTAAAATTAACCAAAGTCCTCCACATCGTGGCTGATTGAAAAAAGTGTTGATGATTCCTCTGAGTAACAAATCACTGTTTAATTACAAAGAGGCATCTTTAAAACGTACTGTTATAACCGATGGAACTAGTTCAGTTGACGTTCCACTGTTTACTAATGAATCAAATTAGTCCGTTCAGCCGTTCCCTCCTACCCTCTGCCGGCATTAACTCATCTTCTCCACCTGTGGAACTCGCGGAGTAATGATAACTTTGACCTATTTTTCACGTCCTGTTACTAACAGCTGTGAGCATAATTTATTATATTGTTCATTTAATCCAAGCTGCCGTTTGGTTACAACGGTACGTTTCAAAGATGTATCTTTGTAAACAAGAAGTGATTTGTTTACTCAGAGGAATCATCAATTCTTTTTTTCAACCAGCCACGCTGTGGAGGAGTTTGGTTAATTTTAATTTCTCCGTAAATTTAATTCTTGTATTGATACATAATCTAGAATGGATACGCTGTTAAGGCTGTTAGTAAGTCGGTCAGGGACTGTAGTTCTCTGTTATTGATCTGACTCTATTGATAAATGTTCAACACCGACTGCCAATTATCACACTTAGACGACGTCTTTAGGTCAACCTCTGCTGGTGTATGAAAAGTAAACTCGAGGTTGCCAGAAAAGATAAGAGGGCATTATACAATTGCATAATTCTAAATTTTTGATAACTTAAACTCTTCCCCCGGTTCCTTGATATCCTTACGCAACAATAATTAAGTCTAAGTAATTCAAAATCTTGTTTAGTTCGATTTCTTTTAATTGGTAACTTCGGCTTCGAATTTACCGTTTTTGCTCTTTACAACTATTTTGAGCAGATCTTCAATAAGTCGAATACAAAGCTATTGTGATATTACGTAGTACTCAGGTTTAAAATTATTTTAAATTATAATATTTATGTTTATTATATTATATTTTATATAATATAATTATTATATTATATTATTTTAATAATCAACTAATCAGCTATCAATAAAGGCATGACATATTTCGGGCTTACCGTGTAGAGCAATCATCAGTTATTGGTTTTTCAGTCTTAAAAGGCAGAGCCGGTAATGCACACTCACTTATACATCCAGCTTATACAGGTTCTAAAGGATTTTGCAGGGTGCACAAATTATTTTAATAATTTTGAAGATATAAAGATTCTAATGACGATTCTATTTGATCAAACTTGTCTACTAACACAATTCTTGAGGCTCATGATGTTAAAGTCGATCCTTGATAATTCTAAATTGATTACACGTAACATAGCTATGGTAGGAAGAATTGAAATAATGTGAATGTCGAATTTAGCTCCAGTTCCAAATCTAGCTCTTGATCCAGCCAAGTCTATGATAGCATCAGATTTCAGACGCTGCATAAATAGGAAAATGATTTGGAGCAAAACTCAATATTACGTTTCTTAGTTAGTTTCACTCCATTTACTGGAAAAAGCTATAAAACCTGAGTAAAAAATGTTAGTAATTAGCAAAAAATATGTACAAATAAAAAACATTATCACAGTATGAAGCACGTAATAATAACAACTTTAAACTAAATACATAGCTATGAAAAAAGAATGACTATACTAATTGTATGTACTGTATAACTACTTTTATACAAAGCATACTTTAGTATTGCTAAATCATATTTCTTAAAGACCGTCTCAGAGAAAAAACAACACTTTTTATTACTATAACGGCAACGCCCCAGGACTTAGGAGAGTTACAAGGAAGGAAAAACTTTCTTTTGAAAAATAAAATGTAGGAACAGAAGTAATTGTCGGGTCTTGCTCTTTTCATCAGAATTTAAATGTGCACTTGTGCTCCTCAAAGTTCAGCTCAGCAAGTTTGTAACTTTTGCTCTCCTTTCATCCGATATACCGGTTAGTACTGGCTTGCCAGGGAAAGCCAAAGATTCAAGTTTACTATCGAGCAAACAATTAATGAATGGATAGCATTCGTCATTAAATACATTTGCTCTCCACAACTTTGAGGAGCACAAGAGAATATTTAAGTTCTGATGAAGTGAGCAAGACCTGACTATTACCTCGGTTTCTACATTTTATTTTTCAATAGAAAGTTATTCCTTCCTTGTCACTCTCCAAAAATCCTGGGACGCTACCGTTTTTAGTAATATAAAGTGTTTTTTTTTCTCTGAGACGGTCTTTGAGAAAGATGATTTAGCAATACTAAAGTATGCTATGTAGAGAAGTAGTAATAAAGTACATAAAATTAGTATAGTTATTCTTTTTTCATACCTATGTATTTAGTTTAAAGTTGTTATTATTACGTGCTTCATACTGTAATAATTTTTTATTAGTACACATGTTTTGCTAATTACTAACATTGTTTTTACTCACGTTTTATAGCTTTTTCCAGTAAATGGAGTGAAAACTTACTAAGAAACGTAATATTGAGTTTTGCTCCAAATCATTTTCCTATTTATGCAGTATCTGGAATCTGATGCTATCATAGACTTGGCTGGATCAAGAGCTAGATTTGGAAAGGGAGCTAAATTCGACATTCACATTATTTCAATTCTTCCTACCATAGCTATGTTACGTGTAATCAATTTTAAATGAACAAGGATCGACTTTAACATAATGAGCCTCAAGAATTTTGTTAGTAGACAAGTTTGATCAAATAGAATTGTCATTAGAATCTTTATATCTTCAAAATTATTAAAATAATTTGTGCACTCTGCAAAATCCTTAAGAACCGGTATAAGCTGAATGTATAAGTGAGTGTGCATTACCGGCTCTGCCTTTTAAGACTGAAAAACCAATAACTGATGATTTTTCAGGTAACCTCAAGGTTAACTTACGTACGCCAGCAGAGGTTAACCGAAAGACGTCGTCGAAGTATGAGAATTGAGTCGGTGTTAAACATTTATCAATAGAGTGAGATCAATAACCGAGAACTTCAGTTCCTGACCGACTTACTAACAGCCTTAACAGCGTATCCATTCTAGATTATGTACCAATACGAGAATTTATTGTACGGAGAAATTAAAATTAACCAAACTCCTCCAAAGCATGGCTGATTGAAAAAAGATGATGATTCTTCTTAGTAACACATCACTTCTTGTTTACAAAGAGGCATCTTTGAAACGTACTGTTGTAACCAATGGAACTAGTTCATTTGACGTTCCACTGCCACTAATGAATCAAATTAGTCCGTTCAGCCATTCCTTTCTACCATCTGCAATCATTAACTCATCTTCTTCACCTGTGGAACTCGTGGAGTAATGATAACTTTGACCTATTTGTCACGTCCTGTTACTAACAACTGTGAGCATAATTTATTATATTGTACATTCGATCCAAGCTGCCGTTTGGATTCATCGCAATTTGAGGACTAGTGTAGGCTATTTGTTTCTAATCTTTGCGCCGTTAGACTATAAGGGAGCTTAAAATATACACAGTTTTGTCTTTTGATATATCGGAATTCATAATGGGTGCTGATGTTTTCTGATGTTGTGAGAATCGTCATTAGCTTAGTTTGGACCCAAAGGAAACAGACTAAAGAATGTGTTCGTAGAGAAGTTGTATAAAATAGGATTTTCATTGGAGTCTTCAGGTCTTAAAAATTCTTAAAATAATTTGTGCTCCCTACAAAATCCTTTCGAACCGTCAAAGTTGGCCCTGATGTGAATTTGTCTGAGCAGCTTTATCCCAAGAAGTAGATTTATGAAATTTTGTCCCGTTGTTATTTAAGTGCTCATGGTAACCAAATAGATGTTGGATAAGCGAAAGGAACATCCCCTGACACCCTTGCTAGAGGCTGATACATCTTCTCAGGTGCAGCGAGACGGAAACGGATCAGTAGACAACTATTTCCCCAATATCCATCATTGTCTTCACAAATAATTTCTGATCCTGGACATAGCTATTTAGTAAAGGTACCAGTTCTTTAGCTTCAACAGTTCTTAGAAGCATTTCATCGTCCCCGAGAGTGTTCCTAAGTCTTCGAACCCCCGGTTGTTGTACATCCCCCAAACCGGAAGGAATGCGGAAGTAGACATTTTTACAGCGACTATTACTGTCACCGTTGAAAATCCTGCAGCTTCGCACGCAATTTTGTAGGTGTATATTTTCGCAACAAATGGCGTATAGTTATAGCATTTGTAATTTACTTTAGTCTTAGTATTTCTTACTAATAATACTACTGATGCTACTGATCCCTTTCCGTCTTGCTGCAGCTGAAAGGACGTTTCAGCCTCCAGCAAGGGGTGTCAGGGGACGATCCTTTCGCTTTTTCCACCATTTGTTTTGGTTGCCATGAGCACTTACATAACAAAGGGACAACATTTCATAAATCTACTTCTTGACATAAAGTTGCTCAGACAAATTCACATCACGGCCAACTGTGACGATTCTAAAGGATTTTTTAGGGTGCACAAAATTATTTTAAGAATTTTTAAGATTTTTGAAGATTCTAATGACGATACTATTTAATACAACTTGTCTACGAACACAATTCTTCAGTCTGTCTACTTTGGGTACAAACTAAACTAATGACGATTTTCACAACATCAGAAAACATCTGCACCCATTTTGAGTTCGGATATAACAAAAAACTGTGTATATTGTAAGCTCCCATATAGTATAATAGCTCAAAGAATAGAAACCAATGGCCTACGGCAGTCCTTAAATTGCGATGAATCCGAACGGCAGCTTGGAATACATGTACAATATAATAAACTATGCTCACAGCTGTTAGTAACAGAACGTGACAAATAGGTCAAAGTTATTATCATTACTGCACGAGTTCCACAGGTGAAGAAGATGAGTTAATAATTGCAAAGGGTAGGAGCCCCCACTCAAATGTATAAGCAGGTGTGCATTATTAGCTCTGCCTGTTAAGACTAAAAAACTGATAACCGATGACTGCTCTACGCGATGAGTCCGAAATATGTCATGGCTTTATCGATAGCTGATTATTGATAATCAGCCAATTACGTTACAGCTCCAAACCCCCACTCAAATATATAAGCGGGTGTGCATTACTGGCTCTGCCTGTTAAGACTGAAAAACTGAGAAACTGATGACTGCTCTACGCGATGAGTCCGAAATATGTCATAGCTTTATCGATAGCTGATTATTGATAATCAGCCAATTACGTTACAGCTCCAAACCCCCACTCAAATATATAAGCGGGTGTGCATTACTGGCTCTGCCTGTTAAGACTGAAAAACTGAGAACTGATGACTGCTCTACGCGATGAGTCCGAAATATGTCATAGCTTTATCGATAGCTGATTATTGATAATCAGCCAATTACGTTACAGCTCCAAACCCCCACTCAAATATATAAGCGGGTGTGCATTACTGGCTCTGCCTGTTAAGACTGAAAAACTGAGAAACTGATGACTGCTCTACGCGATGAGTCCGAAATATGTCATAGCTTTATCGATAGCTGATTATTGATAATCAGCCAATTACGTTACAGCTCCAAACCCCCACTCAAATATATAAGCGGGTGTGCATTACTGGCTCTGCCTGTTAAGACTGAAAAACTGATAACTGATGACTGCTCTACACTGTGAGCCCGTAATATGTCAAGGCTGTATTTCATTGACGTGTTGTAAACTTAAAGTGAAAGCATAACTGTGATAACAGTTATGTTAACTTAAGGAAAAGTATTGTTGGGTTATAATTTGGGGTTAATTTCCAAATTTCGTTGATTACACGTAACGTAACTATAGGACGAAGATTTGAAACAATGAAAATGTCGAGTTTAGCTCCAATTCCAGATCCAGCTCTTGATAGAGTCAAGCCTGTGATAGCACCAGATTTCAGACGCTGTACAAAAAGGAAAGTGATTTGGAGCAAAACTCAAAGATAAGTTGATTAGTTAGTTTTACTCCATTTATTGAAAAAAATTATAAACAACATGAAAGAAAAAATGTTCTTAATTTGTGAAAGATATGTACCAATAAAAACATTCTCACAGTATGAAGCACGTAATAATAACAACTTTAAACTAAATACTATTACATGCATAAAAAATAACTATACCAAGTTTATGTAGTATATAACTACTTTTCTACATAGCATACTATATTGCTAAATCATCTTTCTCAAAAACCATCTCTGAGAAAAAGACACTTTTTATTACTAAAACGACAACACCCCAGGATTTAAAGGAGTGAGAGGGAATGAAAAACATTCTTTTGAAAAATAAAATATAAACAGAAAAGTAATCTTCGGGCCTTGCTCATTACATCAGAACTTAAATGTTCTCTTGTGTTCCTCAAAGTTCAGCTCACCAAGTTTGTAACTTTTGCTTTCCCTTCATCCAAGTTACCGGTTAGGTCTGGCTTGCGAGGGAAGCCAAAAATTCAAGTTTACTTTCGAGCAAACAATTAATGAACAGATATCATTCATCATTGCGTAAATAGTTCAGTTTGCTGTTGAGCAAATGAATACATAATTTATTATTCATCCAATAACTTTAATTTGTTGTTCTTTGTCACATCTCCCAATGTTTCGTAGGTTTTAAGACGGTTAAAAGCATCCCAACAAGTTATTTTGTTGTGAGTGCAGTTTGAAGAAACACGTGCACCAAACCAGATTTTGATATACATTCTGGTTTAATTCCTTTGTGTTAAAATTGTTTTCTTGCACTAAATGTGTGACTAGAAAATTAAATTTTTATCAAGCTTTTATCAGGGTTTCATGTAAATTTACAACAAATCTTAATAAACCAATAACTTTCCATTCATGCTTCCATTTCAACCACATTTTCACGCTTTGGGACACTTTTAATAGAATTTGGCAACTTGTTTACAAACTACTCGTACAGTATATAAAATTGGTATAGTCATTATTTATGCATATAAAAGTATTTAGTTTACAGTTGTTATTATTACGTGCTTCATATTGTGATAATGTTTTTATTGGTACATATTTTCCGCTAATTAAGAAAGTTTTTTCTCTTATAGCTTTTTCCAATAAATGGAGTAAAACTAACTAATCAACGTAATGTTGAATTTTGCTCCAAATCATTTTCCTCTTTTTGCAGCGTCTTAAATCTGATGCTATCACAGACTTGACTCTATCAAGAGCTGGATCTGGAACTGGAGCTAAACTCGACATTCACATTGTTTCAAATCTTCGTCCTATAGCTACGTTACGTGTAATCAACGAAATTAAGAAATTAACTCCAAATTATAACCCAACAATACTTTTTTCTAAGTTAACTTAACTGTTATCAGAGTTATGCTTTCACCTTATTACGTTTATACTACGTCAAAAAAAAAAATACAACCATGACATATTTCGGGCTCTACGTATCGGACTAACTCTGTTATAAGCCGAAATACGATGTTATTAGGGTCTTATAACGCACACTCCTATGCATGTGGTTGAACTGGAAGCATAAATGGAAAGTTATAGGCTTATTAAGATTTGTTGTAATTTTACATGAAACCCTGATAAAAGCTTGATAAAAGTTTAAATTAATTTGCTCGTCACACATTTAGTGCAAGAAAACTATTTCAACAGAGGAATTTACCCAGACTGTTGTGTACAATACAATCTGTTTTGGTGCAAGTGTTTCGTCAAACTGCACTCACAACAAAATAACTTGTAGGGGTGCTTTTAACTGTCTTAAAACCTACCAAACTTTGGGAGATGTTACAAGGAACAACAAATTAAAGTTATTGGATGAATAATAAATTATGTATTCATTTGCTCGACAGCAAACTGAACTATTTACGCAATGAGGAATGATATCCATTCATTATATTGTTTGTTTGAAAGTAAACTTGAATCTTTGGCTTCCCCTGGCAAGCCAAACCTAACCGGTAACTTGCATGAAGGGAGAGATTAAGTTACAAACTAACTGAGCTGATCTTTGAGGAGCTCAAGAGGACATTTAAGTTCTGATAAAGTGATTAAGGACCGAAGATTACTTCTATCTTTACATTTTATTTTTCAAAAGAAAGTTTTTTCATTCCCTGTCACTTTCTTAAATTCTGGGACCTTAGAAATATATATATATATGTATATATATATATATATATATATATATATATATATATATATATATATCTAAGCCAAAGACATACAGATCCGAGCCCAAGTTACTAATAATAGAAGTCGAAGTACACGAGATTTCGAATTACTTGGAACTAATTGTTGTTGCGTAAGGATATCAAGAAACCGGGGGAAAAGTTTGAGATTTACCCAAAATTTAGAATTATCCAGGATCGACTTAAACGTAATGACGCTATTTACAGCCCTAAAAATGCATTGTAATTGTGGAATACACAGACATCTTTTCTAGTGACCTCGAATCTAATTTCCGTACGCCAGCACAGGTTGACCCAAAGACGTCGTCAAAGTGTGAGAATTGGCAGTCGGTGTAGTATATTTATCAATAGAGTCAGATCAATAACCGAGAACTACAGCCCCTGACAGACTTACTGACAGCCTTAACAACGTATCTATCTTAGATTATGTATCAATACGAGGACTAAATGTACGGAGATATTAAAATTAACCAAAGTCCTCCACATCGTGGCTGATTGAAAAAAGTGTTGATGATTCCTCTGAGTAACAAATCACTGTTTAATTACAAAGAGGCATCTTTAAAACGTACTGTTATAACCGATGGAACTAGTTCAGTTGACGTTCCACTGTTACTAATGAATCAAATTAGTCCGTTCAGCCGTTCCCTCCTACCCTCTGCCGGCATTAACTCATCTTCTCCACCTGTGGAACTCGCGGAGTAATGATAACTTTGACCTATTTTTCACGTCCTGTTACTAACAGCTGTGAGCATAATTTATTATATTGTTCATTTAATCCAAGCTGCCGTTTGGTTACAACGGTACGTTTCAAAGATGTATCTTTGTAAACAAGAAGTGATTTGTTACTCAGAGGAATCATCAATTCTTTTTTTCAACCAGCCACGCTGTGGAGGAGTTTGGTTAATTTTAATTTCTCCGTAAATTTAATTCTTGTATTGATACATAATCTAGAATGGATACGCTGTTAAGGCTGTTAGTAAGTCGGTCAGGGACTGTAGTTCTCTGTTATTGATCTGACTCTATTGATAAATGTTCAACACCGACTGCCAATTATCACACTTAGACGACGTCTTTAGGTCAACCTCTGCTGGTGTATGAAAAGTAAACTCGAGGTTGCCAGAAAAGATAAGAGGGCATTATACAATTGCATAATTCTAAATTTTTGATAACTTAAACTCTTCCCCGGTTCCTTGATATCCTTACGCAACAATAATTAAGTCTAAGTAATTCAAAATCTTGTTTAGTTCGATTTCTTTTATTGGTAACTTCGGCTTCGAATTACCCGTTTTTGCTCTTTACAACTATTTTGAGCAGATCTTCAATAAGTCGAATACAAAGCTATTGTGATATTACGTAGTACTCAGGTTTAAAATTATTTTAAATTATAATATTTATGTTTATTATATTATATTTTATATAATATAATTATTATATTATATTATTTTAATAATCAACTAATCAGCTATCAATAAAGGCATGACATATTTCGGGCTTACCGTGTAGAGCAATCATCAGTTATTGGTTTTTCAGTCTTAAAAGGCAGAGCCGGTAATGCACACTCACTTATACATCCAGCTTATACAGGTTCTAAAGGATTTTGCAGGGTGCACAAATTATTTTAATAATTTTGAAGATATAAAGATTCTAATGACGATTCTATTTGATCAAACTTGTCTACTAACACAATTCTTGAGGCTCATGATGTTAAAGTCGATCCTTGATAATTCTAAATTGATTACACGTAACATAGCTATGGTAGGAAGAATTGAAATAATGTGAATGTCGAATTTAGCTCCAGTTCCAAATCTAGCTCTTGATCCAGCCAAGTCTATGATAGCATCAGATTTCAGACGCTGCATAAATAGGAAAATGATTTGGAGCAAAACTCAATATTACGTTTCTTAGTTAGTTTCACTCCATTTACTGGAAAAAGCTATAAAACCTGAGTAAAAAAAATGTTAGTAATTAGCAAAAAAATATGTACAAATAAAAACATTATCACAGTATGAAGCACGTAATAATAACAACTTTAAACTAAATACATAGCTATGAAAAAAGAATGACTATACTAATTGTATGTACTGTATAACTACTTTTATACAAAGCATACTTTAGTATTGCTAAATCATATTTCTTAAAGACCGTCTCAGAGAAAAAACAACACTTTTTATTACTATAACGGCAAACGCCCCAGGACTTAGGAGAGTTACAAGGAAGGAAAAACTTTCTTTTGAAAAATAAAATGTAGGAACAGAAGTAATTGTCGGGTCTTGCTCTTTTCATCAGAATTTAAATGTGCACTTGTGCTCCTCAAAGTTCAGCTCAGCAAGTTTGTAACTTTTGCTCTCCTTTCATCCGATATACCGGTTAGTACTGGCTTGCCAGGGAAAGCCAAAGATTCAAGTTTACTATCGAGCAAACAATTAATGAATGGATAGCATTCGTCATTAAATACATTTGCTCTCCACGACTTTGAGGAGCACAAGAGAATATTTAAGTTCTGATGAAGTGAGCAAGACCTGACTATTACCTCGGTTTCTACATTTTATTTTTCAATAGAAAGTTATTCCTTCCTTGTCACTCTCCAAAATCCTGGGACGCTACCGTTTTAGTAATATAAAGTGTTTTTTTTCTCTGAGACGGTCTTTGAGAAAGATGATTTAGCAATACTAAAGTATGCTATGTAGAGAAGTAGTAATAAAGTACATAAAATTAGTATAGTTATTCTTTTTTCATACCTATGTATTTAGTTTAAAGTTGTTATTATTACGTGCTTCATACTGTAATAATTTTTTATTAGTACACATGTTTTGCTAATTACTAACATTGTTTTTACTCACGTTTTATAGCTTTTTCCAGTAAATGGAGTGAAACTTACTAAGAAACGTAATATTGAGTTTTGCTCCAAATCATTTTCCTATTTATGCAGTATCTGGAATCTGATGCTATCATAGACTTGGCTGGATCAAGAGCTAGATTTGGAAAGGGAGCTAAATTCGACATTCACATTATTTCAATTCTTCCTACCATAGCTATGTTACGTGTAATCAATTTTAAATGAACAAGGATCGACTTTAACATAATGAGCCTCAAGAATTTTGTTAGTAGACAAGTTTGATCAAATAGAATTGTCATTAGAATCTTTATATCTTCAAAATTATTAAAATAATTTGTGCACTCTGCAAAATCCTTAAGAACCGGTATAAGCTGAATGTATAAGTGAGTGTGCATTACCGGCTCTGCCTTTTAAGACTGAAAAACCAATAACTGATGATTTTTCAGGTAACCTCAAGGTTAACTTACGTACGCCAGCAGAGGTTAACCGAAAGACGTCGTCGAAGTATGAGAATTGAGTCGGTGTTAAACATTTATCAATAGAGTGAGATCAATAACCGAGAACTTCAGTTCCTGACCGACTTACTAACAGCCTTAACAGCGTATCCATTCTAGATTATGTACCAATACGAGAATTTATTGTACGGAGAAATTAAAATTAACCAAACTCCTCCAAAGCATGGCTGATTGAAAAAAGATGATGATTCTTCTTAGTAACACATCACTTCTTGTTTACAAAGAGGCATCTTTGAAACGTACTGTTGTAACCAATGGAACTAGTTCATTTGACGTTCCACTGCCACTAATGAATCAAATTAGTCCGTTCAGCCATTCCTTTCTACCATCTGCAATCATTAACTCATCTTCTTCACCTGTGGAACTCGTGGAGTAATGATAACTTTGACCTATTTGTCACGTCCTGTTACTAACAACTGTGAGCATAATTTATTATATTGTACATTCGATCCAAGCTGCCGTTTGGATTCATCGCAATTTGAGGACTAGTGTAGGCTATTTGTTTCTAATCTTTGCGCCGTTAGACTATAAGGGAGCTTAAAATATACACAGTTTTGTCTTTTGATATATCGGAATTCATAATGGGTGCTGATGTTTTCTGATGTTGTGAGAATCGTCATTAGCTTAGTTTGGACCCAAAGGAAACAGACTAAAGAATGTGTTCGTAGACAAGTTGTATAAAATAGGATTTTCATTGGAGTCTTCAGGTCTTAAAAATTCTTAAAATAATTTGTGCTCCCTACAAAATCCTTTCGAACCGTCAAAGTTGGCCCTGATGTGAATTTGTCTGAGCAGCTTTATCCCAAGAAGTAGATTTATGAAATTTTGTCCCGTTGTTATTTAAGTGCTCATGGTAACCAAATAGATGTTGGATAAGCGAAAGGAACATCCCCTGACACCCTTGCTAGAGGCTGATACATCTTCTCAGGTGCAGCGAGACGGAAACGGATCAGTAGACAACTATTTCCCCAATATCCATCATTGTCTTCACAAATAATTTCTGATCCTGGACATAGCTATTTAGTAAAGGTACCAGTTCTTTAGCTTCAACAGTTCTTAGAAGCATTTCATCGTCCCCGAGAGTGTTCCTAAGTCTTCGAACCCCCGGTTGTTGTACATCCCCCAAACCGGAAGGAATGCGGAAGTAGACATTTTTACAGCGACTATTACTGTCACCGTTGAAAATCCTGCAGCTTCGCACGCAATTTTGTAGGTGTATATTTTCGCAACAAATGGCGTATAGTTATAGCATTTGTAATTTACTTTAGTCTTAGTATTTCTTACTAATAATACTACTGATGCTACTGATCCCTTTCCGTCTTGCTGCAGCTGAAAGGACGTTTCAGCCTCCAGCAAAGGGGTGTCAGGGGACGATCCTTTCGCTTTTCCACCATTTGTTTGGTTGCCATGAGCACTTACATAACAAAGGGACAACATTTCATAAATCTACTTCTTGACATAAAGTTGCTCAGACAAATTCACATCAGGGCCAACTGTGACGATTCTAAAGGATTTTTTAGGGTGCACAAATTATTTTAAGAATTTTTAAGATTTTTGAAGATTCTAATGACGATACTATTTAATACAACTTGTCTACGAACACAATTCTTCAGTCTGTCTACTTTGGGTACAAACTAAACTAATGACGATTTTCACAACATCAGAAAACATCTGCACCCATTTTGAGTTCGGATATAACAAAAAACTGTGTATATTGTAAGCTCCCATATAGTATAATAGCTCAAAGAATAGAAACCAATGGCCTACGGCAGTCCTTAAATTGCGATGAATCCGAACGGCAGCTTGGAATACATGTACAATATAATAAACTATGCTCACAGCTGTTAGTAACAGAACGTGACAAATAGGTCAAAGTTATTATCATTACTGCACGAGTTCCACAGGTGAAGAAGATGAGTTAATAATTGCAAAGGGTAGGAGGGAACGGCGAAATAATATTATTCATTAGTGACAGTGGAACGACAACTGAACTAGTTCCATCGGTTATAACAGTTTTTTTCAAAGACGCCTCTTTCTTAACTGTGGAGGAGATTGGTTAATTTTAATTTCTCCGTACAATACATTCTCGTATTAATACATAATCTAGAATGAATACGCTGTTAAGGCTGCTAGTAAGTTGATCAAAGACAAAAGATCTTGATTCTTGATCAGACTCTATTGATAAATGTTCAACACCGACTGCCAATTATCACACTTCTACGACGACTTTGGGTCAACCTCAGTTGGTTTATGTAAAGTAAACTCGGGGTTGCCAGAAAAGATATGTGGGCATTATACAATTGCATAATTCTAAATTTTTGATAACTTAAACTCTTCCCCCGGTTCCTTGATATCCTTACGCAACAATAATTAAGTCTAAGTAATTCAAAATCTTGTTTAGTTCGATTTCTTTTATTGGTAACTTCGGCTTCGAATTACCCGTTTTTGCTCTCTACAACTATTTTGAGCAGATCTTCAATAAGTCGAATACAAAGCTATTGTGATATTACGTAGTACTCAGGTTTAAAATTATTTTAAACTTTAAAAGTATACAACAAGCAAGTACATGGAGTGAGTAAAAATGTATGTAAAGAAATTAAAGACAAAACTCTCACTGACTTATGAATGAAACAGGTGGATATACCTTAATAATATACTTAATAAAATATGCACTTGCAAATGCTTGTTACGAAGCAGATATATTCCCAATTGGTTGTGGCTTCCGGAGTATCAGGAACTGTCGTCAAACCCAAATGATTTTTGCTTTCTGTAACAAACACATTTTACCGTATATCAGCCATTAAAGAGCCGGGATTCCTTGGAATGTAAGGACTCTAGTGAGCTGGCATTTTAAATTTCAATACCAACTATGAACCAAATACGTTAAGCACAGACGTTCTTGTTGCATAAAATATTTATGTTCCGTAACAAAAGATTCTGTTGTGTTTTATCCCGGTAAAGATTTTAAGTTTAAGTCTAACAGGGAAATCCAAATTTCATTGTATGAGCATACATCTCTAGCCCTTCTTTAATATTTAATGGTATTCTTGAAAGAAATTAAAAAAAGCTAAGTAGACGTGTCATTTATTCCAACAAAATGGTTACTGATTAAAATGTGGCTCTGTCGGTAACATACTAGCATCTTATATTCTTGCTCTGGAGAGCACTTTATTTTGAAAGGTGTTCATTGCTAAAAACGGAAATCGCGGTGACGGAAACGTGACGTCAGGTTGTCCATGTCGGTCTAGGAGACAAGTCGTGTCGCTTTCAAGTGATTCTGTCTCCTTCAGCAACGAAACCGCATTCTCCTGGAATCCTTCCAATAAGTTTCATCACTTAAAAATCTATTCATCTAATTCATAATTCTAATCAAGATATATATTGACTTGTTATTGTTCATATCAACCTCTTAATTGAATTGTCTTTTATAAAAGTAAGTTATATTTTACTTACTTCTAACTTTCACTCTACTTGAACTTTCACTGTTAATTGATGGAGTGTTTTAGAACATTTACGTTCGACTTCGTAGTATTTTAATAGTTTAAATTTAAATAACTAGATTGAGATCATAAACATAGGAAAAATGGTGCATTTTTATGCCATCACTATTTTGTCATGTTCTTAAAGAAACGTTCAACGAAATTAGATAGAAAATATGTAATAAAACCATATTACAGTGATGAGTAGAAATTCTCACAACTATGTTAAACCGAGTATAATTCAAAACTGTATATCCTGCAATTATTCGTATTTATAAAAAACTAATAAAACATATTTTTTTAGATCCAGAGGTTAACCATGGTATAATCATAAGGTTTTTAAAACGTCTTTACCATTATACCTCACATATCCAAAACAATCCTTTTCTGAGTCGATTTGTTAATAATTCTCGTATATGAATTCAGTATCCAATATTACAAATGTGCAGTTTAATATAAATTACGTAATATTGAATCACCATAAATATCAATTAACTGTGACTTAATATTACGCAAGTTGACTGGTATGATTCTGGTATGTAAGATGAGTTTAGTTCCAGTTCACCTTCCTCTTACCTGTGGTACAGCGTCTGGAAACTGACGCTGTCACAGATTTGACTCCTAAAATATGGAGTCATGTTCGTCTGAACATACCAAAAAACGTTGGCGACGAAGAAGCTCAAATAAAATCTTTACATAGATTTGACATCGGAGACACCTAGACTACAAAAAAGAATGTAATATAGGTGAAGAGGCATTCTCATGTCTCATCAGGTGCACAATTAGTCTAGTGCGTACTAGTTGGTGAACACTGGAGCTAGACTCAAAATTCATATTCAATCACCCTTTCCCTACGTTGGGTGTAGTTATGGTAATTTTTAAACATTTTTGTAACAGCGATATAATTTTTTATTTAAATAAGTTACCATCTCAAGTAGCATGTGCGACATTCATAGAATACAGTAATTACTTGATTGACGAAAGCATTAGCTACAGATTATTTACCACTTTTACCACGAAAGGAAAGAGTAAACCGAAAGGAACATAAAACACAATATAAATATAATATAGACTGAGGAACTTTAATCATTATCTTGGAGGGTTATATTTAACGCTGATAAAATTCTTCATTTTACAGTACATTAGTTGTAAAATTCAATACAGCTTAAAACGGCAAAGAAAATTGCATGTAGAACTACCATCGGTGAGATTACGGGTATACAACGGGAACAAGTGGAGGTTAAAGCCTGCAACGTACAGAGAGGTACCACAGGTACCTGTTGGTGGTGAGGTGGGGGAGGGTAATCACCACCAGTTCAATAACGTCATTACGTTATCGTTCGGTCCTCCCGCGCCCTTCATTCAAAGGAGGTGAGACTCGTTTATAGCATCAATATTGATCAGACCAGATTACTGAAACTGAACCCAAACGTATGTAACATGTGCACTGGAGAACCTGCTTGGGTTGTACATTCGGTATAACTCAGTGTTAGTCCTTAAGTGCTCTGATGTTGAACATTGTGTATGAATAATAAGACTTTGCATAATATTTATTGATAAGGAGGATTTTGTATATAAAATAAAATTTACGACTTCCTGCACCAAAACATGTGTATTTTCACACTATAAAAGGGTAAGAGCAGGTTAGTTAGGTAATGTTGCCTGCTTCACTGTAGTTGGTTACACCAGTCAGTTGATTGCCTCACGATGACGGCTCATTGTTGTTAAACATTGATGCAATCATAATAAAGTGATTGGTTCATGATACGGGCACAATTACAAATCATCAGGGAACAAGATGATTGGGTGAAGGGCTCGGCTCTCTGCTTCAATGTAATTAGTTACTTCAGTTAATTAGTACATTAAACATTCATGTCATCATTATAAAATGATTAGACATTGATATGAGTGCAGCCATACAATCTCGAGTAATTTGTGTGTGATACATTTTGTGATTTGAAATTGCCATTACGCCAAATAAATGAGTCATCAGAAAACGAACTTGATTTATAAATATTGTCAGCTTCTGATGTTTACTGATTACTAGACCGTGGCTCACTGAAAATATTTTTTGTACTCAGTGATAAGTAATAAATTTTTGTTTTCAAAATCAAGCGGAGTATTCCTTATGAGTGAATGTAATTGTTAAATGTCTTTAATTATGTAGTCTGGAATTTATTGTTATAGATTTTAACTCAATCCTTATTACTTTTCCTACCTGATCCTTTTAATTCGGCATGTCTTTTGGTTTATTATGTTGGAAAATACATTACCGGAATCTTTTGCTTTTTTAAAGCCTTCAGAATCTTTTTATTATGACTAAATTAAATTATGAATTGGTTAGTTTGGAAATCTACTAGAGGTGTGCGTCCAGCCATTATGGATCTTTCCTTATCAACTCCTTTTTCTCCATTTTTCAATTTGCGTTGCTGGTACTTACAGAAAGTGCCAAAATATTTGAAGCCTTTTAAATCACAAGACCAATTTTTACATTTCACCTTTCTCCAAAATTTCCTTCAGAACCTTAATTAAGACATTTGGTAGCATATTTCAAAATAAAGACGGCTTTATTTAGGTTCTTGAGGTGAACTGAATTAAGGTTCTTGAGGAAATGAGGTGTTCACTAAATTTTAAAATTGATTTTCAATTGTGTTATTTTTTACTGTATAAATAAGGTCATCTGTAAATACGTCTTATGATAAAATCTCACATGGTTTACACTGATTGTTTACATATCTATTTATTCTACCATATTCTATTTACCCGTAAGATTTTATAGATACCCATAAGACCAATGTAAAAACATTTGCTAACGCTCAGCAAAATCCCATAGAGTGACATGAACCATCATTGAACTCAGTGTTTTCTTGTATAGAAATGGGATCTCATATCAAAATTCAACGTTGTTCACTGTCTTTTCTGAGATATTGTGCCGACATACCGAACAGAATATGTACACCCCCACGAGTGATTGGCTTCACTAATACTCAGCCCATTACAGTGAATATGGATATTATAAACGCTTATATACAGTGTCTGTAGTACTTTTCAAACATTCATTTCAGATTATTAAAGCCCTTTGTTTGTTCGCTAACTGTAGAAAAAATGCATTAAAATTTAATACATGTATTA
The DNA here is from genome assembly GCF_021130785.1 of Homalodisca vitripennis. Taxonomy (NCBI): domain Eukaryota; kingdom Metazoa; phylum Arthropoda; class Insecta; order Hemiptera; family Cicadellidae; genus Homalodisca; species Homalodisca vitripennis. Next base: position 195,762,731 of record NC_060209.1, on the reverse strand, counting down.
TTAGCTGTTTATAATTGTACAGTAACAGATGTGTCTCCTTCATCCTTTGAAATATTGTTTAAAAATCATAGAGATGATGTCAAACACGAAATGTTGTTTTGTTGAAATCAGCTTTATTTTAGTTTAATAGTATTTACATTAATAAGGTGAGACAGACCACTGGTTTGCTATGTATACCGATTATATAGGGTAATTATAACACTGTTCCGTCTCTATATCCCAACAATGTGCTTCAACGACCCCAAAAAAACTATTGTTATTTTGAAAACTGATACCAAATGTCTCAATTTGGGTTCTAAGAGAAATTTGAGGGAGATTTGATTTATTGTATAAATTTTTCCAACCTCTCCTAGGTTCCTCTTGGTAGGATGAAACCACATTCAAACCAAGATATGCGAGTAAATCGTTATGGTTATATTAGGCTATTCTGTTCAATTTGTAAGAAAATAGAGTATTGGCACAACCAATCAAGGTATAGTACAAAACGTGTGTATCCATATTGATGGAGGATTAGTTGATAATCAGCTAATTACGTTACAAATCCGAACGCCCACTCAAATGTATAAGCGGGTGTGCATTACTAGCTCTGCGTCAAGGCTGTATTTGTTTGACGTTGTGTAAACTTAATAAAGTGAAAGCATAACTGTGATAACAGTTATGTTAACTTAGGAAAAAGTATTGTCGGGTTATAATTTGGAGTTAATTTCCTAATTTCGTTGATTACACGTAACGTAGCTATAGGACGAAGATTTGAAACAATGTGAATGTGGAGTTTAGCTCCAATTCCAGATCCAGCTCTTAATCCAGTCAAGTCTATGATAGCATCAGATTTCAGACGCTGTACAAAAAGGAAAGTGAATTGGAGCAAAACTCAAAGGTACGTTGATTAGTTAATTACGTTGATTAGTTAGTTTTACTCCATTTAATGGAAAAAAATATAAACATGAAAGAAAAAATGTTTTTAATTTGCGAAAGATATGTACCAATAAAAAATTATCACAGTATGAAGCACGTAATAATAACAACTTCATACTGTGATAATGTCCCGAAGATTACTTCTCTGTTTACATTTTATTTTTCAAAAGAAAGTTTTTCATTCCCTGTCACTCTCTTAAATCCTGAGGCGTTGTCGTTTTTGTAATAAAAAGTGTCTTTTTCTCTGAGATGGTTTTTCAGAAAGACGATTTAGCAATATAGTATGCTATGTAGAAAAGTTGTTATACACTACATAAACTTGGTATAGTTATTTTTTATACGTATAAAAGTATTTAGTTTACAGTTGTTATTTTTGCGTGCTTCATACTGTGATAACGTTTTTATTGGTACATATTTTCCGTTAATTAAGAAAGTTTTATTTATATTCTCTTATAGCTTTTTCCAATAAATGGAGTAAAACTAACTAATCAACGTAATGTTGAATTTTGCTTCAAATCACTTTCCTCTTTGTGCAGCGTCTTAAATCTGATGCTATCACAGACTTGACTCTATCAAGAGCTGGATCTGAAACTGGAGCTAAACTCCACATTCACATTGTTTCAAATCTTCGTCCTATAGCTACGTTACGTGTAATCAACGAAATTAGGAAATTAACTCCAAATTATAACCCAAAAATACTTTTCCCTAAGTTAACTTAACTGTTATCACAGTTATGCTTTCACCTTATTACGTTTATACTACGTCAAAAAAATACAACCTTGACATATTTCGGGCTCTACGTATCGGACAAACTCTGTTACAAGCCGAAATACGATGTTATTAGGGTCTTATAACTCACACTCCTATGCAACTAGGTGCAGTGGGAACTGCTGCACTGAAACTACACACAGGCACGTTTGCGCTCACAGTGCAGTTTGCAAACAAGTTGCCAAATTATATTAAAAGTGTCCCAAAGTGTAAAAAGTGGTTGAAATGGAAGCATAAATGGACAGTTATATGTTTATTAAGATTTGTTGTAATTTTACATGAAACCCTGATAAAAGCTTGATAAAAATTGAATTTGCCAATCAAACATTTAGTGTAAGAAAACTAATTCAACAGAGGAATTGACCTAGACTGTTGTGTATAATAAAATCTGTTTTGGTTCACGTGTTACCTCAAACTGCACTCACAAAAGAATAACTTGTTGGGATGCTTTTAACCGACGTAAAACCTACGAAACATTGGGAGATGTGACAAAGAACAACAAATTAAAGTTATTGGTTAATAATAAAGTGTATTCATTTGCTCAACAGCAAACCGAACTATTTATGCAATAACGAATGATATCCGTTCATTAATTGTTTGCTCGAAAGTAAACTTGAATCTTTGGGTTCCGCTGGCAAGCCAGACCTAACCGGTAACTTGCATGAAGGGAAGCAAAAGTTACAAACTTAGTGAGCTGGACTTAGAGGAGCACAAGAGAACATTTAAGTTATGATGAAGTGAGCAAGGCCCGAAGATTACTTCACTGTTTACATTTTATTTTTCAAAAGAAAGTTTTTCATTCCCTGTCACTCTCTTAAATTCTGGAGCCTTTTGGTTTTAGTAATAAAAAGTATCTTTTTCTCTGAGATGGTCTTTGAGAAAGAAGATTTTGCAATGTAGTATGCTATGTAAGTTGACACACACACACACACACACACACAATTTCAATAAACATTAAATCAAAAAATACTTACACCGCCGGGATTCGAACCCGTTACACCACAGCGTGGCTGATTGAAAAAAAGGTTTATGATTCCTCTGGGTAACAAATCACTGCTTGTTTACGAAAGAGGCATCTTTGAAAAGAACTGTTATAACCGATGGAACTAGTTCAGTTGTCGTTCCACTATCACTAATGAATAATATTGTTCTGCCGTTCCCTCCTACCCTGTGCCATCATTAACTCATCTTCTCCACCTGTGGAACTCGTGGAGTAATGATAACTTTGACCTATTGTTCACGTCCTGTTACTAACACTTGTGCGCATAGTTTATTATATTGTACATGTAATCCAAGTTGCAGTTTGGATTGATCGCAATTTAAGTACTGCCGTAGGCCATTGGTTTCTATTCTTTGAGCTATTATAATATACGGGAGCTTAAAATATATACAGTTTTGTCTTTTGATATATCGGAACTCATAATTGGTGCTGATGTTTTCTTATGTTGTGAGATTCGTCTTTGTTTAGTTTGGACCCAAAGTACACAGACTGAAAAATTGTGTTCGTAGAATAATTGTATAAAATAGGATTTTCATTGGAGTCTTCAGATCTGAAATATTCTTTAAATAATTTATGTACACTGCAAAATCCTTTAGTACCTGTAAAATTGGCCCTGATGTGAGTTTGTCAAGAAGAAGATTTATGAATTTTTGTCCCTTTGTTATTTAAGTGCTCGTGGCAAACAAATACATGTTGGACAAGCAAAAGGGACACCCCCTGACACCCGTGCTGGAGGCTTAAACGTCCTCTCTGCTATAACGAGAAGGAAAGGGATCAGTAGTCAACTATTTAAATATCCGAATATCCATCAATTATCAAGAATTTTTAAGATCTGAAGACCTTAAATTGCGATGAATCCAAACGGCAGCTTGGATTAAATGAACAATATAATAAATTATGCTCACAGCTGTTAGTAACAGGACGTGACAAATAGGTCGAAGTTATCATTACTCCACGAGTTCCACAGGTGGAGAAGATGAGTTAATGACAGCAGAAGGTAGGAGGGAACGGCTGAACGGACTAATTAGATTCATTAGTGACAGTGAAACGTCAACTGAACTAGATCCATTGGTTACAACAGTACGTTTCAAAGATGTCTCTTTGTAAACAAGCAGTGATTTGGTACTCAGAGGTATCATCAACTCTTTTTTCAATCAGCCACGCTGTGGAAGAGTTTGGATAATTTTAATTTCTCTGTTCAATAAATTTTCGTATTGATAAACAATGTAGAATGGATACGCTGTTAAGGCTGTTAGTAAGTCGGTCAAGGATTGAAGTTCTCGGTTATTGATCTGACTTTCTTGATGAATGTTCAACCCCGACTGCCAATTTTCACACTTCGATGTCGTCTTTGGGTCTACCTCTGCTGGTATGCGTAAAGTAAACTCGAAGTTACTAGAAAAGATGTGAGTATTCTACAATTAAAATGCATCTTTAGGGCTGTAAGTAGACTCATTATGTTTAAGTCGACCCTGGATAATTTTAAATTTTGGATAACTCAAATTTTCCCTCAGTCCCTTGATATCCTTACGCAACAATAATTAATCATAAGTAATTCAAAATCTTGTGTAGTTCGATTTCTTTTTTTGGTAACTTGGGCTTCGAATTCCCCGATTTAATCTCTACGACCATTTTGAGCAGATCTTCTATAAGTCAAAAACAAAGCTATTGTGATATTACGTGATACTCAGGTTGTAAATAAATTAAAACTTTAAAAGTATACGACAAGCAAGTACGTGGAGTGAGTAAACATGTATGTAAAGAAATTCAAGACAAAACTCTCACTGACTTACGAATGAAACACTTGCATACAGATTAGATATATACTGAGTAAAATATGCACTTGCAAATGTTTGTTATGAAGCAGTTATATTCTCGATAATTTTCCAAATTCATAGCAGCTTCCATCAGGAACTCTCGTCAAACCCAAATGATATAAAATTTCTGTACCAAACACATTTTACCGTATATCAGTCATTTAAAAGAGCAAGGTTCCTTGGAATTTCAAGACTGTCGTGAGCTGGCATTTTAAATTTTAATACGAGTGATGAGCCAAATACCATGACCTTAAGCACAGATATTCTTGTTGCATAAAGTATGTTCCCTAACTAAACATTTATATTTATCACACAATATGTATTTTATAGATGCACCCCCACCACTTTTACATAAATATTTTTGGAAATAAACTTAGTAAAAGAGTGATAATTTTTTTAAATTTTGGGGTTTTCATTTGCATTACTAAAAAGTACATTTCCTTGTGAAAAAAAATTATATATACCACATATAGGTTTATAATAAAATTATATTAAAAAAATTAAAAGCCGATACTACTGCAAAACACCTCAAAATGGCCTGCCACTTGAGGACATTTCAACTGCCAGCTCGAGCGATGTTACTAATGTGTTTCAGTTGTATGTTCTTGTTGTTGTATGAATTGATGATTTGTTGCTTGTACATAGTTGTGTTTGTTTGTTGACTTTGTATAAGTTTACTCATCTTAAACATCTAACTAATTATTAATTTATGCCTTTATAAATATTTAGTTTATTGCATAAAATGTAATATAAATTTGATTTTTTTTTGTTGGAATATATTAAAATATTGCTTCTCCACAGCTTACTTATAAGTAACCGAGTTCAGTGTGGCAAACTCTTCAAATATCTAAATAATATTTACCTCTGGTCTACCAGAAAGCCAGACACAGGCAGTTTGGATGACTCATCATCCAACCACAACAAGGGAGTGTCCACTTGAGCATCTACCCAGTCAGTCCTTGTATGGCTCTAACTCACCTGCCCACAGAGCTACAGTATGACTGTACTCTACCTCTACTTACACTGTAACTGTAACCTATCTCTGCTCTCTCTACATCACACAGACAGATCCGATGACGCATCATCCAACCACACCAAAGGGAGTGTCCACTTGAGCCTCTAGCCAGTCAGCTCTTATATGGCTCTAAATCACCTGCCCACTGAGCTGCAGTATGACTGTACTCTACCTCTTCTTACACTGCAACTGTAACCTATCTCTGCTCTCTCCAATATAGGAATATGCTCTCTACAAATATACAATAGCTACACCTAGATAGATTACTGTAATACAGTGGAAAATAGTCATGTGTATAAATACCAGAATTACTGTTGAAAAAATCAATGCAACTAAGTATTATTTTCTAATCAATACTTTACTATTGTTAAGACGTTTTTATTTAAAAGAAAGCCATGCATATTTGAAGATTGAATTAAATCAAGCCCTAGTTAATATTTTATCTTTCAAGGACAATCAAATTATGTGGATCCCAGAAAAAATCAGGACTGACCCTTTCATAATAGCTAATGTATTGTTTTTAACTAAGGAAGAGGTAGAACATTTTTGATATTGAATCGTTCAAGTACAAGTATTAAAATTAACTTAAAATACAAATAGACAATTATTATTTTAACATTTCCTCATTTTATGGTGTAACTTTAATAAATCAAAACATTTATTACACTATTGAACAGTACATAATTTTGGGGAATAGAAGCCAGTCATTTATTTATATTGTTTTCTTTTGTTTCAAGGTATTTATATTTAAACATTAATTCAATGATATGAATTTGGACGATGACCGTGAAAATAAATGTTTAGAGTTAAGACCAAGCAGCTCACCCAGGCTCAACAGGGGTTTTAGTTTGTTGAATAGCATGTACTCTGGTGATTGAACTAACGAGCAAGATGATAGTTTGTCTGGGGTACTGCATTATGTATCAAAGAGATGAAATAAACTGAAGGATACAACAATAACGATGGTTGTGCATTTAATATCCTTACCTTGTTCCTTATCTTGTTCTTGAATTTTTTTCAAATTCTATCTTTATTAATTTCCGGTTGGCATGACATTTTCTCTGTATTGTGTGGTTACTTTCTACGTGTTTTATTGGGCAAGTTTCATTCTTCTCTATTACCTTCTTTACGTAAATTTCCTTATCTTGGACGGAATGCCCAGTAAATGCACAACCATCGTTATTGTTGTTTCCTTTAGTATATTTCAACTCTTTGATACATAATGCAGTACCCAAGAACAAACTGTTATGCTGCTTGTTCGTTCGATCACCAGAGTGCATGCTATTGAACAAGCTAAAACACCTATTGAGCTTGGCTGAGTTGCTTGGACTAAACTCCAAATAATTATATTTATGTTTACACTCAATATCAAGATATGTGCATTCGTAGTTAAATCTGGGAATTAGAACAATTTTTCCAAGTTATATCTGCAAATTAAATTCTAAATGTAAATTCCTTGAAACAAAACAAAACAATATAAACAAATTACTGGACTCTGTTCCCCAAAAAATATGTAATGTTCAGTGGTGTAATAAATGTTTTGATTGATTAAAGTTACACATGTTTAGTGAGGAAATATTAAAATAATTAATGAAAAATTGTATTTTAATTAGATTTTATTACTTGTACCTAGAAAATTCTATATCAAAATTGTTGTACCCTTTCCTTGTGTAAAAAGAATACAATGATAATTATGAGAGAGTTAGGCATTATTTTATCCTGGGATCAAGAAAATGTTGATTTCCTTGTAAGATAAGATATTAACTAGGACTTGATTTAATTCATTATTTAAACATTTATAACATTTGTTTTAATAAAAACGTGTTAACAATAGTAAAATATTTATTCGAAAATAGTACTTAGTTGGATTAATGTTTTCAACAGTAATTCTGGTATTACTACATATGACTATTTTCCATTGTATTATAGTAATCTATCTAGGTGTAGCTATTGTATATTTGTAGAGAGCATATTACTATAGTGGAGAGAGAGCAGAGATAGGTTACACTTCCAGTGTAAGTAGAGGTAGAGTACAGTCATATTGTAGCTCTGTGGGCAGGTGAGTTAGAGAGGCTTGTAAGGGCTGACTCGCCCCCAGGCCCCAAAGTAGGGTGTTAGCAAAATCGAAGATTAGTCCGAACATTCGATGAAGAATCTGGGCGAGCTTTTAAAAGAAATAATAATTTTGCCGGCATTTTTTTCCTTAATTATTTTTAATACGATTATGTCATAGTTATCTTGGGAATAAATAACGAGCAAAAATTTCATTTACACAGGTCAATCAGTTCTCGAGATATCATGCGGGCACTTAGTTTCAAGGGTTAACACAGATTAAGGCAATACAGGGACAAGATTTTGCTCTGTTTGTTGTAGTTTTATGAATAAAGAAAATAAAGTTGATCCGAAGAAAAACTTACCAAGAGAATTGTAAATCAAGAAACTAAGATAATGTGTCATTTGCACAGCAAGGATTAACTTGACCAGATGTTTATTACTGTGTTCTAAATTGAGGCAAAAGATATATCGCAGATTCATTAACGTGTATTAAAAAATTAGTTTGCCATAGATCACTTAGTATAACAGACATTGTCTTGTAAGCCTATTGCAGTTTCAAAAACTAGGTAAGTATGAGCATATATAGTTCAACATCTTGTACACACGTTACTGAGACTTTCCTAGAGATACATATATATCTAATTATTGAATAACATGTGCGTGGTTGTAAGGTTCATTCTTAATAACTGTAGGTGAGAAAACTTATTCGTACGTTGGTTAGCGGATGATGTATTTAATGTAACACGAGGTTGGCAGCTTATTAGGAATTTGTGATAAAAATTATTCTATTTGAGCGTTGGTAAAAAACACGTCTTTATTTAGTATTCTCTATTTGTTATCGTAACAGATAAGCAGGAGAATATAAAATAATATAATAAGTAAATTAGAAGTAAGGCAATGCTGAGAAACAATTTTCAAAACTATTTTACAAAAATGCTTCCGATTCTTCCTACTTCCCTACTTTTGTGTATAAATAATTCACCGCCGGATCTTTTGTGGCGCTTGGCTTCCCTCGTTAGACTCTCTTTTGTTAATAAGTCAGCGCCTTATCTCTATGTTACCGGCTATACAAACATTTACCGGATGTTCATCTCTTTCGTGAGGAGAAACATTTAATCTATAATCGTAGAAAGTTCGAGCATGGTTACCAACATAACAACACGTCTCAATGTTTTAATTATTTATCAAAGAATTCTTCGTGAATATAATTAGCCTTGTAGTACAAACATAATTATATCTCTTTTATGAAAATCCGTAAAAATTCATCCAAAATATAAGTTATAATAATTCGGATCAATACTGAATGTATCGCGTTGTTTCCCACACCAAAACCTACCCCAACGTTTCTACAGGTAAACATTCTACTTTTTACATCAGGCATTTGTGATCATATCCTCTAGATTTCTATACCATTAAGCGTGGGGCAGCATTCCGCACTGGTAGCCCAAGGTATTAACAAAAAATAAGATTACCCGATCCCCATTCTTGTAAAGGTAAATTTACTTCAGCAGGGTATAAAATGTCATTAATAACAATTATATTGTGACGGTCTCGTATATAACAAGTAGTATGGTTCGGCGTGGTCTAATAAAATATCCCAAAATAATAAATTTGTGCGTAAATCAGCGAAAAAAAATATTTCTTTAGCAAACATTTACAATTATTTATAAACAGAAATATCTTTTTATAGACAGAGTAGATTTTATAAACTGTAATATTGGCTTATGGCAAATTCACGTTCCTTATGCACGTGATGTCTGTATTATTATCTATTAAAATTTTTGACATAACAATGGTGTCAGGGATTATGTAGAGAGGGGAAACCGTTAAGCGAATTCTAGCCACTTTTCCCCACTTCACAGCATATTGACTAAAATGGCGACCCAATATGTAAATCCTCGTACCCAGCGGTCTCTTGTTTCTATGTTGTAACTGACCTGAGCTCTATTGTTCTCGCTAATGGCTGTGGATATTAAATTTCAATATTATATTTATTTCGATACTTTTGGAATATTGCATAAACATCTCCAATCGAGTGCTCAGTATCTTCACAAGTAAATATGAATTTATTGGTCTTCATCTTGCTCTACACTGAGCAATACGTAAACGGGTTAGAAACTTATTTATTTTTGCCTAAAAACCGTTTATACACTGGTTATGGAAGTTCTTTTCTAATCTACTGAGAGTTCGTTATCCATTCATTTATTGACGACCGTGAGATTATGTCAAACACGAAATGTTGTCTTGTTGAATTCCCCTTTATTTTAGTTTAATAGTATTTACATTAATAAGGTGAGGCAGACCACTGGTTTGCTATGTATACCGATTATATAGGGTAATTATAACACTGTTCCGTCTCTCAATCCCAACAATGTGCTTCAACGACCCCAAAAAAGTTATTGTTGTTTTAAAAAGTAATACCAAATGGCTCAATTTATGTTCTAAGAGAGATTTGAGGGAGATTTGATTTATTATATACATTTTTCCAACCTCTCCTAGGTTCCTCTTCGTGGGATGAAACCACATTCAAACCAAGATATGCGAGTAAATCGTTATGGTTATATTAGGCTAGTCTGTTCAATTTGTAATAAAATAGAGTATTGGCTCAACCAATCAAGGTATAGTACAAAACGTGTGTATTCATATTGATGGCGGATTCGTTGATAATCAGCCAATCACGTTAAAGCTCCAAGCCCCCACTCAAATGTATAAGCGGGTGTGCATTACTTGTTCTGCCTGTTAAAAAATAAAAAAACTGAGGACTAATGATTACGCTACACAGTGAGCCCAAAATATGTCAAGGTTGTATTTGATTGACGTGGTGTAAACTTAATAAAGTGAAAGCATAACTGTGATAACAGTTACGTTAACTTAAGGAAAAGTATTGTTGGGTTATAATGTGGGGTTAATTTCCTAATTTCGTTGATTACACGTAACGTAGCTATAGGACGAAGATTTGAAACAATGTGAATGTGGAGTTTAGCTCCAATTCCAGATCCAGCTCTTAATCCAGTCAAGTCTATGATAGCATCAGATTTCAGACGCTGTACAAAAAGGAAAGTGAATTGGAGCAAAACTCAAAGGTACGATGATTAGATAGTTTTACTCCATTTAATGGAAAAAAATATAAACATGAAAGAAAAAATGTTCTTAATTTGCGAAAGATATGTACCAATAAAACATTATCACGGTATGAAGCACGTAATAATAACAACTTCATACTGTGATAATGTCCCGAAGATTACTTCTCTGTTTACATTTTATTTTTCAAAAGAAAGTTTTTCATTCCCTGTTACTCTCTTAAATCCTGAGGCGTTGTCGTTTTAGTAATAAAAAGTGTCTTTTTCTCTGAGATGGTTTTTCAGAAAGACGATTTAGCAATATAGTATGTTATGTAGAAAAGTTGTTATACACTATATAAACTTGGTATAGTTATTTTTTATACGTATAAAAGTATTTAGTTTACAGTTGTTATTTTTGCGTGCTTCATACTGTGATAACGTTTTTATTGGTACATATTTTCCGTTAATTAAGAAAGTTTTATTTATATTCTCTTATAGCTTTTTCCAATAAATGGAGTAAAACTAACTAATCAACGTAATGTTGAATTTTGCTTCAAATCACTTTCTTCTTTGTGCAGCGTCTTAAATCTGATGCTATCACAGACTTGACTCTATCAAGAGCTGGATCTGAAACTGGAGCTAAACTCCACATTCACATTGTTTCAAATCTTCGTCCTATAGCTACGTTACGTGTAATCAACGAAATTAGGAAATTAACTCCAAATTATAACCCAAAAATACTTTTCCCTAAGTTAACTTAACTGTTATCACAGTTATGCTTTCACCTTATTACGTTTATACTACGTCAAAAAAATACAACCTTGACATATTTCGGGCTCTACGTATCGGACAAACTCTGTTACAAGCCGAAATACGATGTTATTAGGGTCTTATAACTCACACTCCTATGCAACTAGGTGCAGTGGGAACTGCTGCACTGAAACTACACACAGGCACGTTTGCGCTCACAGTGCAGTTTGCAAACAAGTTGCCAAATTATATTAAAAGTGTCCCAAAGTGTAAAAAGTGGTTGAAATGGAAGCATAAATGGACAGTTATATGTTTATTAAGATTTGTTGTAATTTTACATGAAACCCTGATAAAAGCTTGATAAAAATTGAATTTGCCAATCAAACATTTAGTGTAAGAAAACTAATTCAACAGAGGAATTGACCTAGACTGTTGTGTATAATAAAATCTGTTTTGGTTCACGTGTTACCTCAAACTGCACTCACAAAAGAATAACTTGTTGGGATGCTTTTAACCGACGTAAAACCTACGAAACATTGGGAGATGTGACAAAGAACAACAAATTAAAGTTATTGGTTAATAATAAAGTGTATTCATTTGCTCAACAGCAAACCGAACTATTTATGCAATAACGAATGATATCCGTTCATTAATTGTTTGCTCGAAAGTAAACTTGAATCTTTGGGTTCCGCTGGCAAGCCAGACCTAACCGGTAACTTGCATGAAGGGAAGCAAAAGTTACAAACTTAGTGAGCTGGACTTAGAGGAGCACAAGAGAACATTTAAGTTATGATGAAGTGAGCAAGGCCCGAAGATTACTTCACTGTTTACATTTTATTTTTCAAAAGAAAGTTTTTCATTCCCTGTCACTCTCTTAAATTCTGGAGCCTTTTGGTTTTAGTAATAAAAAGTATCTTTTTCTCTGAGATGGTCTTTGAGAAAGAAGATTTTGCAATGTAGTATGCTATGTAAGTTGACACACACACACACACACACACACACACAATTTCAATAAACATTAAATCAAAAAATACTTACACCGCCGGGATTCGAACCCGTTACACCACAGCGTGGCTGATTGAAAAAAAGGTTTATGATTCCTCTGGGTAACAAATCACTGCTTGTTTACGAAAGAGGCATCTTTGAAAAGAACTGTTATAACCGATGGAACTAGTTCAGTTGTCGTTCCACTATCACTAATGAATAATATTGTTCTGCCGTTCCCTCCTACCCTGTGCCATCATTAACTCATCTTCTCCACCTGTGGAACTCGTGGAGTAATGATAACTTTGACCTATTGTTCACGTCCTGTTACTAACACTTGTGCGCATAGTTTATTATATTGTACATGTAATCCAAGTTGCAGTTTGGATTGATCGCAATTTAAGTACTGCCGTAGGCCATTGGTTTCTATTCTTTGAGCTATTATAATATACGGGAGCTTAAAATATATACAGTTTTGTCTTTTGATATATCGGAACTCATAATTGGTGCTGATGTTTTCTTATGTTGTGAGATTCGTCTTTGTTTAGTTTGGACCCAAAGTACACAGACTGAAAAATTGTGTTCGTAGAATAATTGTATAAAATAGGATTTTCATTGGAGTCTTCAGATCTGAAATATTCTTTAAATAATTTATGTACACTGCAAAATCCTTTAGTACCTGTAAAATTGGCCCTGATGTGAGTTTGTCAAGAAGAAGATTTATGAATTTTTGTCCCTTTGTTATTTAAGTGCTCGTGGCAAACAAATACATGTTGGACAAGCAAAAGGGACACCCCCTGACACCCGTGCTGGAGGCTTAAACGTCCTCTCTGCTATAACGAGAAGGAAAGGGATCAGTAGTCAACTATTTAAATATCCGAATATCCATCAATTATCAAGAATTTTTAAGATCTGAAGACCTTAAATTGCGATGAATCCAAACGGCAGCTTGGATTAAATGAACAATATAATAAATTATGCTCACAGCTGTTAGTAACAGGACGTGACAAATAGGTCGAAGTTATCATTACTCCACGAGTTCCACAGGTGGAGAAGATGAGTTAATGACAGCAGAAGGTAGGAGGGAACGGCTGAACGGACTAATTAGATTCATTAGTGACAGTGAAACGTCAACTGAACTAGATCCATTGGTTACAACAGTACGTTTCAAAGATGTCTCTTTGTAAACAAGCAGTGATTTGGTACTCAGAGGTATCATCAACTCTTTTTTCAATCAGCCACGCTGTGGAAGAGTTTGGATAATTTTAATTTCTCTGTTCAATAAATTTTCGTATTGATAAACAATGTAGAATGGATACGCTGTTAAGGCTGTTAGTAAGTCGGTCAAGGATTGAAGTTCTCGGTTATTGATCTGACTTTCTTGATGAATGTTCAACCCCGACTGCCAATTTTCACACTTCGATGTCGTCTTTGGGTCTACCTCTGCTGGTATGCGTAAAGTAAACTCGAAGTTACTAGAAAAGATGTGAGTATTCTACAATTAAAATGCATCTTTAGGGCTGTAAGTAGACTCATTATGTTTAAGTCGACCCTGGATAATTTTAAATTTTGGATAACTCAAATTTTCCCTCAGTCCCTTGATATCCTTACGCAACAATAATTAATCATAAGTAATTCAAAATCTTGTGTAGTTCGATTTCTTTTTTTGGTAACTTGGGCTTCGAATTCCCCGATTTAATCTCTACGACCATTTTGAGCAGATCTTCTATAAGTCAAAAACAAAGCTATTGTGATATTACGTGATACTCAGGTTGTAAATAAATTCAAAGTATACGACAAGCAAGTACGTGGAGTGAGTAAACATGTATGTAAAGAAATTCAAGACAAAACTCTCACTGACTTACGAATGAAACACTTGCATACAGATTAGATATATACTGAGTAAAATATGCACTTGCAAATGTTTGTTATGAAGCAGTTATATTCTCGATAATTTTCCAAATTCATAGCAGCTTCCATCAGGAACTCTCGTCAAACCCAAATGATATAAAATTTCTGTACCAAACACATTTTACCGTATATCAGTCATTTAAAAGAGCAAGGTTCCTTGGAATTTCAAGACTGTCGTGAGCTGGCATTTTAAATTTTAATACGAGTGATGAGCCAAATACCATGACCTTAAGCACAGATATTCTTGTTGCATAAAGTATGTTCCCTAACTAAACATTTATATTTATCACACAATATGTATTTTATAGATGCACCCCCACCACTTTTACATAAATATTTTTGGAAATAAACTTAGTAAAAGAGTGATAATTTTTTTAAATTTTGGGGTTTTCATTTGCATTACTAAAAAGTACATTTCCTTGTGAAAAAAAATTATATATACCACATATAGGTTTATAATAAAATTATATTAAAAAAATTAAAAGCCGATACTACTGCAAAACACCTCAAAATGGCCTGCCACTTGAGGACATTTCAACTGCCAGCTCGAGCGATGTTACTAATGTGTTTCAGTTGTATGTTCTTGTTGTTGTATGAATTGATGATTTGTTGCTTGTACATAGTTGTGTTTGTTTGTTGACTTTGTATAAGTTTACTCATCTTAAACATCTAACTAATTATTAATTTATGCCTTTATAAATATTTAGTTTATTGCATAAAATGTAATATAAATTTGATTTTTTTTTTGTTGGAATATATTAAAATATTGCTTCTCCACAGCTTACTTATAAGTAACCGAGTTCAGTGTGGCAAACTCTTCAAATATCTAAATAATATTTACCTCTGGTCTACCAGAAAGCCAGACACAGGCAGTTTGGATGACTCATCATCCAACCACAACAAGGGAGTGTCCACTTGAGCATCTACCCAGTCAGTCCTTGTATGGCTCTAACTCACCTGCCCACAGAGCTACAGTATGACTGTACTCTACCTCTACTTACACTGTAACTGTAACCTATCTCTGCTCTCTCTACATCACACAGACAGATCCGATGACGCATCATCCAACCACACCAAAGGGAGTGTCCACTTGAGCCTCTAGCCAGTCAGCTCTTATATGGCTCTAAATCACCTGCCCACTGAGCTGCAGTATGACTGTACTCTACCTCTTCTTACACTGCAACTGTAACCTATCTCTGCTCTCTCCAATATAGGAATATGCTCTCTACAAATATACAATAGCTACACCTAGATAGATTACTGTAATACAGTGGAAAATAGTCATGTGTATAAATACCAGAATTACTGTTGAAAAAATCAATGCAACTAAGTATTATTTTCTAATCAATACTTTACTATTGTTAAGACGTTTTTATTTAAAAGAAAGCCATGCATATTTGAAGATTGAATTAAATCAAGCCCTAGTTAATATTTTATCTTTCAAGGACAATCAAATTATGTGGATCCCAGAAAAAATCAGGACTGACCCTTTCATAATAGCTAATGTATTGTTTTTAACTAAGGAAGAGGTAGAACATTTTTGATATTGAATCGTTCAAGTACAAGTATTAAAATTAACTTAAAATACAAATAGACAATTATTATTTTAACATTTCCTCATTTTATGGTGTAACTTTAATAAATCAAAACATTTATTACACTATTGAACAGTACATAATTTTGGGGAATAGAAGCCAGTCATTTATTTATATTGTTTTCTTTTGTTTCAAGGTATTTATATTTAAACATTAATTCAATGATATGAATTTGGACGATGACCGTGAAAATAAATGTTTAGAGTTAAGACCAAGCAGCTCACCCAGGCTCAACAGGGGTTTTAGTTTGTTGAATAGCATGTACTCTGGTGATTGAACTAACGAGCAAGATGATAGTTTGTCTGGGGTACTGCATTATGTATCAAAGAGATGAAATAAACTGAAGGATACAACAATAACGATGGTTGTGCATTTAATATCCTTACCTTGTTCCTTATCTTGTTCTTGAATTTTTTTCAAATTCTATCTTTATTAATTTCCGGTTGGCATGACATTTTCTCTGTATTGTGTGGTTACTTTCTACGTGTTTTATTGGGCAAGTTTCATTCTTCTCTATTACCTTCTTTACGTAAATTTCCTTATCTTGGACGGAATGCCCAGTAAATGCACAACCATCGTTATTGTTGTTTCCTTTAGTATATTTCAACTCTTTGATACATAATGCAGTACCCAAGAACAAACTGTTATGCTGCTTGTTCGTTCGATCACCAGAGTGCATGCTATTGAACAAGCTAAAACACCTATTGAGCTTGGCTGAGTTGCTTGGACTAAACTCCAAATAATTATATTTATGTTTACACTCAATATCAAGATATGTGCATTCGTAGTTAAATCTGGGAATTAGAACAATTTTTCCAAGTTATATCTGCAAATTAAATTCTAAATGTAAATTCCTTGAAACAAAACAAAACAATATAAACAAATTACTGGACTCTGTCCCAAAAAATATGTAATGTTCAGTGGTGTAATAAATGTTTTGATTGATTAAAGTTACACATGTTTAGTGAGGAAATATTAAAATAATTAATGAAAAATTGTATTTTAATTAGATTTTATTACTTGTACCTAGAAAATTCTATATCAAAAATTGTTGTACCCTTTCCTTGTGTAAAAAGAATACAATGATAATTATGAGAGAGTTAGGCATTATTTTATCCTGGGATCAAGAAAATGTTGATTTCCTTGTAAGATAAGATATTAACTAGGACTTGATTTAATTCATTATTTAAACATTTATAACATTTGTTTTAATAAAAACGTGTTAACAATAGTAAAATATTTATTCGAAAATAGTACTTAGTTGGATTAATGTTTTCAACAGTAATTCTGGTATTACTACATATGACTATTTTCCATTGTATTATAGTAATCTATCTAGGTGTAGCTATTGTATATTTGTAGAGAGCATATTACTATAGTGGAGAGAGAGCAGAGATAGGTTACACTTCCAGTGTAAGTAGAGGTAGAGTACAGTCATATTGTAGCTCTGTGGGCAGGTGAGTTAGAGAGGCTTGTAAGGGCTGACTCGCCCCCAGGCCCCAAAGTAGGGTGTTAGCAAAATCGAAGATTAGTCCGAACATTCGATGAAGAATCTGGGCGAGCTTTTAAAAGAAATAATAATTTTGCCGGCATTTTTTTCCTTAATTATTTTTAATACGATTATGTCATAGTTATCTTGGGAATAAATAACGAGCAAAAATTTCATTTACACAGGTCAATCAGTTCTCGAGATATCATGCGGGCACTTAGTTTCAAGGGTTAACACAGATTAAGGCAATACAGGGACAAGATTTTGCTCTGTTTGTTGTAGTTTTATGAATAAAGAAAATAAAGTTGATCCGAAGAAAAACTTACCAAGAGAATTGTAAATCAAGAAACTAAGATAATGTGTCATTTGCACAGCAAGGATTAACTTGACCAGATGTTTATTACTGTGTTCTAAATTGAGGCAAAAGATATATCGCAGATTCATTAACGTGTATTAAAAAATTAGTTTGCCATAGATCACTTAGTATAACAGACATTGTCTTGTAAGCCTATTGCAGTTTCAAAAACTAGGTAAGTATGAGCATATATAGTTCAACATCTTGTACACACGTTACTGAGACTTTCCTAGAGATACATATATATCTAATTATTGAATAACATGTGCGTGGTTGTAAGGTTCATTCTTAATAACTGTAGGTGAGAAAACTTATTCGTACGTTGGTTAGCGGATGATGTATTTAATGTAACACGAGGTTGGCAGCTTATTAGGAATTTGTGATAAAAATTATTCTATTTGAGCGTTGGTAAAAAACACGTCTTTATTTAGTATTCTCTATTTGTTATCGTAACAGATAAGCAGGAGAATATAAAATAATATAATAAGTAAATTAGAAGTAAGGCAATGCTGAGAAACAATTTTCAAAACTATTTTACAAAAATGCTTTCCGATTCTTCCTACTTCCCTACTTTTGTGTATAAATAATTCACCGCCGGATCTTTTGTGGCGCTTGGCTTCCCTCGTTAGACTCTCTTTTGTTAATAAGTCAGCGCCTTATCTCTATGTTACCGGCTATACAAACATTTACCGGATGTTCATCTCTTTCGTGAGGAGAAACATTTAATCTATAATCGTAGAAAGTTCGAGCATGGTTACCAACATAACAACACGTCTCAATGTTTTAATTATTTATCAAAGAATTCTTCGTGAATATAATTAGCCTTGTAGTACAAACATAATTATATCTCTTTTATGAAAATCCGTAAAAATTCATCCAAAATATAAGTTATAATAATTCGGATCAATACTGAATGTATCGCGTTGTTTCCCACACCAAAACTACCCCAACGTTTCTACAGGTAAACATTCTACTTTTTACATCAGGCATTTGTGATCATATCCTCTAGATTTCTATACCATTAAGCGTGGGGCAGCATTCCGCACTGGTAGCCCAAGGTATTAACAAAAAATAAGATTACCCGATCCCCATTCTTGTAAAGGTAAATTTACTTCAGCAGGGTATAAAATGTCATTAATAACAATTATATTGTGACGGTCTCGTATATAACAAGTAGTATGGTTCGGCGTGGTCTAATAAAATATCCCAAAATAATAAATTTGTGCGTAAATCAGCGAAAAAAAATATTTCTTTAGCAAACATTTACAATTATTTATAAACAGAAATATCTTTTTATAGACAGAGTAGATTTTATAAACTGTAATATTGGCTTATGGCAAATTCACGTTCCTTATGCACGTGATGTCTGTATTATTATCTATTAAAATTTTTGACATAACAATGGTGTCAGGGATTATGTAGAGAGGGGAAACCGTTAAGCGAATTCTAGCCACTTTTCCCCACTTCACAGCATATTGACTAAAATGGCGACCCAATATGTAAATCCTCGTACCCAGCGGTCTCTTGTTTCTATGTTGTAACTGACCTGAGCTCTATTGTTCTCGCTAATGGCTGTGGATATTAAATTTCAATATTATATTTATTTCGATACTTTTGGAATATTGCATAAACATCTCCAATCGAGTGCTCAGTATCTTCACAAGTAAATATGAATTTATTGGTCTTCATCTTGCTCTACACTGAGCAATACGTAAACGGGTTAGAAACTTATTTATTTTTGCCTAAAAACCGTTTATACACTGGTTATGGAAGTTCTTTTCTAATCTACTGAGAGTTCGTTATCCATTCATTTATTGACGACCGTGAGATTATGTCAAACACGAAATGTTGTCTTGTTGAATTCCCCTTTATTTTAGTTTAATAGTATTTACATTAATAAGGTGAGGCAGACCACTGGTTTGCTATGTATACCGATTATATAGGGTAATTATAACACTGTTCCGTCTCTCAATCCCAACAATGTGCTTCAACGACCCCAAAAAAGTTATTGTTGTTTTAAAAAGTAATACCAAATGGCTCAATTTATGTTCTAAGAGAGATTTGAGGGAGATTTGATTTATTATATACATTTTTCCAACCTCTCCTAGGTTCCTCTTCGTGGGATGAAACCACATTCAAACCAAGATATGCGAGTAAATCGTTATGGTTATATTAGGCTAGTCTGTTCAATTTGTAATAAAATAGAGTATTGGCTCAACCAATCAAGGTATAGTACAAAACGTGTGTATTCATATTGATGGCGGATTCGTTGATAATCAGCCAATCACGTTAAAGCTCCAAGCCCCCACTCAAATGTATAAGCGGGTGTGCATTACTTGTTCTGCCTGTTAAAAATAAAAAAAACTGATGACTAATGATTACTCTACACAGTGAGCCCAAAATATGTCAAGGTTGTATTTGATTGACGTGGTGTAAACTTAATAAAGTGAAAGCATAACTGTGATAACAGTTACGTTAACTTAAGGAAAAGTATTGTTGGGTTATAATGTGGGGTTAATTTCCTAATTTCGTTGATTACACGTAACGTAGCTATAGGACGAAGATTTGAAACAATGTGAATGTGGAGTTTAGCTCCAATTCCAGATCCAGCTCTTAATCCAGTCAAGTCTATGATAGCATCAGATTTCAGACGCTGTACAAAAAGGAAAGTGAATTGGAGCAAAACTCAAAGGTACGATGATTAGATAGTTTTACTCCATTTAATGGAAAAAAATATAAACATGAAAGAAAAAATGTTCTTAATTTGCGAAAGATATGTACCAATAAAACATTATCACGGTATGAAGCACGTAATAATAACAACTTCATACTGTGATAATGTCCCGAAGATTACTTCTCTGTTTACATTTTATTTTTCAAAAGAAAGTTTTTCATTCCCTGTTACTCTCTTAAATCCTGAGGCGTTGTCGTTTTAGTAATAAAAAGTGTCTTTTTCTCTGAGATGGTTTTTCAGAAAGACGATTTAGCAATATAGTATGTTATGTAGAAAAGTTGTTATACACTATATAAACTTGGTATAGTTATTTTTTATACGTATAAAAGTATTTAGTTTACAGTTGTTATTTTTGCGTGCTTCATACTGTGATAACGTTTTTATTGGTACATATTTTCCGTTAATTAAGAAAGTTTTATTTATATTCTCTTATAGCTTTTTCCAATAAATGGAGTAAAACTAACTAATCAACGTAATGTTGAATTTTGCTTCAAATCACTTTCCTCTTTGTGCAGCGTCTGAAATCTGATGCTATCACAGACTTGACTCTATCAAGAGCTGGATCTGAAACTGGAGCTAAACTCCACATTCACATTGTTTCAAATCTTCGTCCTATAGCTACGTTACGTGTAATCAACGAAATTAGGAAATTAACTCCAAATTATAACCCAAAAATACTTTTCCCTAAGTTAACTTAACTGTTATCACAGTTATGCTTTCACCTTATTACGTTTATACTACGTCAAAAAAATACAACCTTGACATATTTCGGGCTCTACGTATCGGACAAACTCTGTTACAAGCCGAAATACGATGTTATTAGGGTCTTATAACTCACACTCCTATGCAACTAGGTGCAGTGGGAACTGCTGCACTGAAACTACACACAGGCACGTTTGCGCTCACAGTGCAGTTTGCAAACAAGTTGCCAAATTATATTAAAAGTGTCCCAAAGTGTAAAAAGTGGTTGAAATGGAAGCATAAATGGACAGTTATATGTTTATTAAGATTTGTTGTAATTTTACATGAAACCCTGATAAAAGCTTGATAAAAATTGAATTTGCCAATCAAACATTTAGTGTAAGAAAACTAATTCAACAGAGGAATTGACCTAGACTGTTGTGTATAATAAAATCTGTTTTGGTTCACGTGTTACCTCAAACTGCACTCACAAAAGAATAACTTGTTGGGATGCTTTTAACCGACGTAAAACCTACGAAACATTGGGAGATGTGACAAAGAACAACAAATTAAAGTTATTGGTTAATAATAAAGTGTATTCATTTGCTCAACAGCAAACCGAACTATTTATGCAATAACGAATGATATCCGTTCATTAATTGTTTGCTCGAAAGTAAACTTGAATCTTTGGGTTCCGCTGGCAAGCCAGACCTAACCGGTAACTTGCATGAAGGGAAGCAAAAGTTACAAACTTAGTGAGCTGGACTTAGAGGAGCACAAGAGAACATTTAAGTTATGATGAAGTGAGCAAGGCCCGAAGATTACTTCACTGTTTACATTTTATTTTTCAAAAGAAAGTTTTTCATTCCCTGTCACTCTCTTAAATTCTGGAGCCTTTTGGTTTTAGTAATAAAAAGTATCTTTTTCTCTGAGATGGTCTTTGAGAAAGAAGATTTTGCAATGTAGTATGCTATGTAAGTTGACACACACACACACACACACACACACACACAATTTCAATAAACATTAAATCAAAAAATACTTACACCGCCGGGATTCGAACCCGTTACACCACAGCGTGGCTGATTGAAAAAAAGGTTTATGATTCCTCTGGGTAACAAATCACTGCTTGTTTACGAAAGAGGCATCTTTG
The DNA here is from genome assembly GCF_021130785.1 of Homalodisca vitripennis. Taxonomy (NCBI): domain Eukaryota; kingdom Metazoa; phylum Arthropoda; class Insecta; order Hemiptera; family Cicadellidae; genus Homalodisca; species Homalodisca vitripennis. Next base: position 195,740,447 of record NC_060209.1, on the reverse strand, counting down.
AAAAGAACTGTTATAACCGATGGAACTAGTTCAGTTGTCGTTCCACTATCACTAATGAATAATATTGTTCTGCCGTTCCCTCCTACCCTGTGCCATCATTAACTCATCTTCTCCACCTGTGGAACTCGTGGAGTAATGATAACTTTGACCTATTGTTCACGTCCTGTTACTAACACTTGTGCGCATAGTTTATTATATTGTACATGTAATCCAAGTTGCAGTTTGGATTGATCGCAATTTAAGTACTGCCGTAGGCCATTGGTTTCTATTCTTTGAGCTATTATAATATACGGGAGCTTAAAATATATACAGTTTTGTCTTTTGATATATCGGAACTCATAATTGGTGCTGATGTTTTCTTATGTTGTGAGATTCGTCTTTGTTTAGTTTGGACCCAAAGTACACAGACTGAAAAATTGTGTTCGTAGAATAATTGTATAAAATAGGATTTTCATTGGAGTCTTCAGATCTGAAATATTCTTTAAATAATTTATGTACACTGCAAAATCCTTTAGTACCTGTAAAATTGGCCCTGATGTGAGTTTGTCAAGAAGAAGATTTATGAATTTTTGTCCCTTTGTTATTTAAGTGCTCGTGGCAAACAAATACATGTTGGACAAGCAAAAGGGACACCCCCTGACACCCGTGCTGGAGGCTTAAACGTCCTCTCTGCTATAACGAGAAGGAAAGGGATCAGTAGTCAACTATTTAAATATCCGAATATCCATCAATTATCAAGAATTTTTAAGATCTGAAGACCTTAAATTGCGATGAATCCAAACGGCAGCTTGGATTAAATGAACAATATAATAAATTATGCTCACAGCTGTTAGTAACAGGACGTGACAAATAGGTCGAAGTTATCATTACTCCACGAGTTCCACAGGTGGAGAAGATGAGTTAATGACAGCAGAAGGTAGGAGGGAACGGCTGAACGGACTAATTAGATTCATTAGTGACAGTGAAACGTCAACTGAACTAGATCCATTGGTTACAACAGTACGTTTCAAAGATGTCTCTTTGTAAACAAGCAGTGATTTGGTACTCAGAGGTATCATCAACTCTTTTTTCAATCAGCCACGCTGTGGAAGAGTTTGGATAATTTTAATTTCTCTGTTCAATAAATTTTCGTATTGATAAACAATGTAGAATGGATACGCTGTTAAGGCTGTTAGTAAGTCGGTCAAGGATTGAAGTTCTCGGTTATTGATCTGACTTTCTTGATGAATGTTCAACCCCGACTGCCAATTTTCACACTTCGATGTCGTCTTTGGGTCTACCTCTGCTGGTATGCGTAAAGTAAACTCGAAGTTACTAGAAAAGATGTGAGTATTCTACAATTAAAATGCATCTTTAGGGCTGTAAGTAGACTCATTATGTTTAAGTCGACCCTGGATAATTTTAAATTTTGGATAACTCAAATTTTCCCTCAGTCCCTTGATATCCTTACGCAACAATAATTAATCATAAGTAATTCAAAATCTTGTGTAGTTCGATTTCTTTTTTTGGTAACTTGGGCTTCGAATTCCCCGATTTAATCTCTACGACCATTTTGAGCAGATCTTCTATAAGTCAAAAACAAAGCTATTGTGATATTACGTGATACTCAGGTTGTAAATAAATTCAAAGTATACGACAAGCAAGTACGTGGAGTGAGTAAACATGTATGTAAAGAAATTCAAGACAAAACTCTCACTGACTTACGAATGAAACACTTGCATACAGATTAGATATATACTGAGTAAAATATGCACTTGCAAATGTTTGTTATGAAGCAGTTATATTCTCGATAATTTTCCAAATTCATAGCAGCTTCCATCAGGAACTCTCGTCAAACCCAAATGATATAAAATTTCTGTACCAAACACATTTTACCGTATATCAGTCATTTAAAAGAGCAAGGTTCCTTGGAATTTCAAGACTGTCGTGAGCTGGCATTTTAAATTTTAATACGAGTGATGAGCCAAATACCATGACCTTAAGCACAGATATTCTTGTTGCATAAAGTATGTTCCCTAACTAAACATTTATATTTATCACACAATATGTATTTTATAGATGCACCCCCACCACTTTTACATAAATATTTTTGGAAATAAACTTAGTAAAAGAGTGATAATTTTTTTAAATTTTGGGGTTTTCATTTGCATTACTAAAAAGTACATTTCCTTGTGAAAAAAAATTATATATACCACATATAGGTTTATAATAAAATTATATTAAAAAAATTAAAAGCCGATACTACTGCAAAACACCTCAAAATGGCCTGCCACTTGAGGACATTTCAACTGCCAGCTCGAGCGATGTTACTAATGTGTTTCAGTTGTATGTTCTTGTTGTTGTATGAATTGATGATTTGTTGCTTGTACATAGTTGTGTTTGTTTGTTGACTTTGTATAAGTTTACTCATCTTAAACATCTAACTAATTATTAATTTATGCCTTTATAAATATTTAGTTTATTGCATAAAATGTAATATAAATTTGATTTTTTTTTGTTGGAATATATTAAAATATTGCTTCTCCACAGCTTACTTATAAGTAACCGAGTTCAGTGTGGCAAACTCTTCAAATATCTAAATAATATTTACCTCTGGTCTACCAGAAAGCCAGACACAGGCAGTTTGGATGACTCATCATCCAACCACAACAAGGGAGTGTCCACTTGAGCATCTACCCAGTCAGTCCTTGTATGGCTCTAACTCACCTGCCCACAGAGCTACAGTATGACTGTACTCTACCTCTACTTACACTGTAACTGTAACCTATCTCTGCTCTCTCTACATCACACAGACAGATCCGATGACGCATCATCCAACCACACCAAAGGGAGTGTCCACTTGAGCCTCTAGCCAGTCAGCTCTTATATGGCTCTAAATCACCTGCCCACTGAGCTGCAGTATGACTGTACTCTACCTCTTCTTACACTGCAACTGTAACCTATCTCTGCTCTCTCCAATATAGGAATATGCTCTCTACAAATATACAATAGCTACACCTAGATAGATTACTGTAATACAGTGGAAAATAGTCATGTGTATAAATACCAGAATTACTGTTGAAAAAATCAATGCAACTAAGTATTATTTTCTAATCAATACTTTACTATTGTTAAGACGTTTTTATTTAAAAGAAAGCCATGCATATTTGAAGATTGAATTAAATCAAGCCCTAGTTAATATTTTATCTTTCAAGGACAATCAAATTATGTGGATCCCAGAAAAAATCAGGACTGACCCTTTCATAATAGCTAATGTATTGTTTTTAACTAAGGAAGAGGTAGAACATTTTTGATATTGAATCGTTCAAGTACAAGTATTAAAATTAACTTAAAATACAAATAGACAATTATTATTTTAACATTTCCTCATTTTATGGTGTAACTTTAATAAATCAAAACATTTATTACACTATTGAACAGTACATAATTTTGGGGAATAGAAGCCAGTCATTTATTTATATTGTTTTCTTTTGTTTCAAGGTATTTATATTTAAACATTAATTCAATGATATGAATTTGGACGATGACCGTGAAAATAAATGTTTAGAGTTAAGACCAAGCAGCTCACCCAGGCTCAACAGGGGTTTTAGTTTGTTGAATAGCATGTACTCTGGTGATTGAACTAACGAGCAAGATGATAGTTTGTCTGGGGTACTGCATTATGTATCAAAGAGATGAAATAAACTGAAGGATACAACAATAACGATGGTTGTGCATTTAATATCCTTACCTTGTTCCTTATCTTGTTCTTGAATTTTTTTCAAATTCTATCTTTATTAATTTCCGGTTGGCATGACATTTTCTCTGTATTGTGTGGTTACTTTCTACGTGTTTTATTGGGCAAGTTTCATTCTTCTCTATTACCTTCTTTACGTAAATTTCCTTATCTTGGACGGAATGCCCAGTAAATGCACAACCATCGTTATTGTTGTTTCCTTTAGTATATTTCAACTCTTTGATACATAATGCAGTACCCAAGAACAAACTGTTATGCTGCTTGTTCGTTCGATCACCAGAGTGCATGCTATTGAACAAGCTAAAACACCTATTGAGCTTGGCTGAGTTGCTTGGACTAAACTCCAAATAATTATATTTATGTTTACACTCAATATCAAGATATGTGCATTCGTAGTTAAATCTGGGAATTAGAACAATTTTTCCAAGTTATATCTGCAAATTAAATTCTAAATGTAAATTCCTTGAAACAAAACAAAACAATATAAACAAATTACTGGACTCTGTCCCAAAAAATATGTAATGTTCAGTGGTGTAATAAATGTTTTGATTGATTAAAGTTACACATGTTTAGTGAGGAAATATTAAAATAATTAATGAAAAATTGTATTTTAATTAGATTTTATTACTTGTACCTAGAAAATTCTATATAAAAATTGTTGTGCCCTTTCCTTGTGTAAAAAGAATACAATGATAATTATGAGAGAGTTAGGCATTATTTTATCCTGGGATCCAGAAAATGTTGATTTCCTTGTAAGATAAGATATTAACTAGGACTTGATTTAATTCATTATTTAAACATTTATAACATTTGTTTTAAAAATATAAAAACGTGTTAACAATAGTAAAATATTGATTCGAAAATAGTACTTAGTTGGATTAATGTTTTCAACAGTAATTCTGGTATTACTACATATGACTATTTTCCACTGTATTATAGTAATCTATCTAGGTGTAGCTATTGTATATTTGTAGAGAGCATATTGCTAAATTGGAGAGAGAGCAGAGATAGGTTACACTTCCAGTGTAAGTAGAGGTAGAGTACAGTCATATTGTAGCTCTGTGGGCAGGTGAGTTAGAGAGGCTTGTAAGGGCTGACTCGCCTTCGGCTCGCTGGAGGCTACGCCCCCAGGCCCCAAAGTAGGGTGTTAGCAAAATCGAAGATTAGTCCGAGCATTCGATGAGGAATCTGGGCGAGCTTTTAAAAGAAATAATAATCTTGCCGGCATTTTTTTCCTTAATTATTTTTGATACGATTATGTCATAGTTATCTTGGGAATAAATAACGTGCAAAAATTTCATTTACACAGGTCAATCAGTTCTCGAGATATCATGCGGGCACTTAGTTTCAAGGGTTAACACCGATTAAGCCAATAAAGGGACAAGATTTTACTCTGTTTGTTGTAGTTTTATGAATAAAGAAAATAAAGTTGATCTGAAGAAAAACTTACCAAGAGAATTGTAAATCAAGAAACTAAGATAATGTGTCATTTGCACAGCAAGGATTAACTTGACCAGATGTTTATTACTGTGTTCTAAATTGAGGCAAAAGATATATCGCAGATTCATTAACGTGTATTAAAAAATTAGTTTGCCATAGATCACTTAGTATAACAGACATTGTCTTGTAAGGCTATTGCAGTTTCAAAAACTAGGTAAGTATGAGCATATATAGTTCAACATCTTGTACACACGTTACTGAGACTTTCCTAGAGATACATATATATCTAATTATTGAATAACATGTGCGTGGTTGTAAGGTTCATTCTTAATAACTGTAGGTGAGAAAACTTATTCGTACGTTGGTTAGCCGATGATGTATTTAATGTAACACGAGGTTGGCAGCTTATTAGGAATTTGTGATAAAAATTATTCTATTTGAGCGTTGGTAAAAAACACGTCTTTATTTAGTATTCTCTATTTGTTATCGTAACAGATAAGCAGGAGAATATAAAATAATATAATAAGTAAATTAGAAGTAAGGCAATGCTGAGAAACAATTTTCAAAACTATTTTACAAAAATAGTTTTGAATATGGTAAGATGAGCAATGAATTTATCAACAACTTATTGAAGAAGCCCAAGCAACCCGCCTGACCAGGGGTCCCGGGGAGTGAAGGCGCTTGCAAACGTTATTCAGAGATGTGGCCGATGCTTCCTACTTCCCTACTTTTGTGTATAAATAATTCACCGCCGGATCTTTTGTGGCGCTTGGCTTCCCTCGTTAGACTCTCTTTTGTTAATAAGTCAGCGCCTTATCTCTATGTTACCGGCTATACAAACATTTTACCGGATGTTCATCTCTTTCGTGAGGAGAAACATTTAATCTATAATCGTAGAAAGTTCGAGCATGGTTACCAACATAACAACACGTCTCAATGTTTTAATTATTTATCAAAGAATTCTTCGTGAATTACAATACGACAAGAAGTCTGTTGAGTTGTTTCATAATACGAGTAAAATTTGTTGGAATTGGTTCAAGGCATAAAGACAAGAAAAGAATAGCTTAAATTCCTTTTCCTTTAAAATGTTGTTTATAAATCATAGATATTGAATGTAGGCTACACATCTTACATTAAAAAATATAATTGCAAACGTAAACGAAGCCTTGTAGTACAAACATAATTATATCTCTTTTATGAAAATCCGTAAAAATTCATCCAAAATATAAGTTATAATAATTCGTATTAATACGGAATGTATCGCGTTGTTTCCCACACCAAAACTACCCCATACGTTTCTACAGGTAAACATTCTACTTTTTACATCAGCCATTTGTGATCATATCCTCTAGATTTCTATACCATTAATTGATAGCCACTATCTTGAGGGATGTTTTTCTTCCACCGCCATAAGCGTGGGGCAGCATTCCGCACTGGTAGCCCAAGGTATTAACAAAAAATAAGATTACCCGATCCCCATTCTTGTAAAGGTAAATTTACTTCAGCAGGGTATAAAATGTCATTAATAACAATTATATTGTGACGGTCTCGTATATAACAAGTAGTATGGTTCGGCGTGGTCTAATAAAATATCCCAAAATAATAAATTTGTGCGTAAATCAGCGAAAAAAAATATTTCTTTAGCAAACATTTACAATTATTTATAAACAGAAATATCTTTTTATAGACAGAGTAGATTTTATAAACTGTAATATTGGCTTATGGCAAATTCACGTTCCTTATGCACATGATGTCTGTATTATTATCTATTAAAATTTTTGACATAACAATGGTGTCAGGGATTATGTAGAGAGGGGAAACCGTTAAGCGAATTCAAGCCACTTTTCCCCACTTCACAGCATATTGACTAAAATGGCGACCCAATATGTAAATCCTCTTACCCAGCGGTCTCTTGTTTCTATGTTGTAACTGACCTGAGCTCTATTGTTCTCGCTAATGGCTGTGGATATTAAATTTCAATATTATATTTATTTCGATACTTTTGGAATATTGTATAAACATCTCCAATCGAGTGCTCAGTATCTTCACAAGTAAATATGAATTTATTGGTCTTCATCTTGCTCTACACTGAGCAATACGTAAACGGGTTAGAAACTTATTTATTTTTGCCTAAAAACCGTTTATATCACTGGTTATGGAAGTTCTTTTCTAATCTACTGAGAGTTCGTTATCCATTCATTTATTGACGACCGTGAGATTATGTCAAACACGAAATGTTGTCTTGTTGAATTCCCCTTTATTTTAGTTTAATAGTATTTACATTAATAAGGTTGGTTTGCTATGTATAACAATTATATAGGGTAATTATAACACTGTTCCGTCTCTCAATCCCAACAATGTGCTTCAACGACCCCAAAAAAGTTATTGTTGTTTTAAAAAGTAATACCAAATGGCTCAATTTATGTTCTAAGAGAGATTTGAGGGAGATTTGATTTATTATATACATTTTTCCAACCTCTCCTAGGTTCCTCTTCGTGGGATGAAACCACATTCAAACCAAGATATGCGAGGAAATCGTTATGGTTAATATTAGGCTAGTCTGTTCAATTTGTAATAAAATAGAGTATTGGCTCAACCAATCAAGGTATAGTACAAAACGTGTGTATTCATATTGATGGCGGATTAGTTGATAATCAGCCAATCACGTTACAAGTTCCAAGCCCCCACTCAAATGTATAAGCGGGTGTGCATTACTTGTTCTGCCTGTTAAAAATAAAAAAACTGAGGACTAATGATTACGCTACACAGTGAGCCCAAAATATGTCAAGGCTGTATTTGATTGACGTGGTGTAAACTTAATAAAGTGAAAGCATAACTGTGATAACAGTTACGTTAACTTAAGGAAAAGTATTGTTGGGTTATAATGTGGGGTTAATTTCCTAATTTCGTTGATTACACGTAACGTAGCTATAGGACGAAGATTTGAAACAATGTGAATGTGGAGTTTAGCTCCAATTCCAGATCCAGCTCTTAATCCAGTCAAGTCTATGATAGCATCAGATTTCAGACGCTGTACAAAAAGGAAAGTGAATTGGAGCAAAACTCAAAGGTACGATGATTAGATAGTTTTACTCCATTTAATGGAAAAAAATATAAACATGAAAGAAAAAATGTTCTTAATTTGCGAAAGATATGTACCAATAAAAACATTATCACGGTATGAAGCACGTAATAATAACAACTTCATACTGTGATAATGTCCCGAAGATTACTTCTCTGTTTACATTTTATTTTTCAAAAGAAAGTTTTTCATTCCCTGTTACTCTCTTAAATCCTGAGGCGTTGTCGTTTTAGTAATAAAAAGTGTCTTTTTCTCTGAGATGGTTTTTCAGAAAGACGATTTAGCAATATAGTATGTTATGTAGAAAAGTTGTTATACACTACATAAACTTGGTATAGTTATTTTTTATACGTATAAAAGTATTTAGTTTACAGTTGTTATTTTTGCGTGCTTCATACAGTGATAACGTTTTTATTGGTACATATTTTCCGTTAATTAAGAACAGTTTTATTTATGATTCTCTTATAGCTTTTTCCAATAAATGGAGTAAAACTAACTAATCAACGTAATGTTGAATTTTGCTCCAAATCACTTTCTTCTTTGTGCAGCGTCTGAAATCTGATGCTATCACAGACTTGACTCTATCAAGAGCTGGATCTGAAACTGGAGCTAAACTCCACATTCACATTGTTTCAAATCTTCGTCCTATAGCTACGTTACGTGTAATCAACGAAATTAGGAAATTAACTCCAAATTATAACCCAAAAATACTTTTCCCTAAGTTAACTTAACTGTTATCACAGTTATGCTTTCACCTTATTACGTTTATACTACGTCAAAAAAATACAACCTTGACATATTTCGGGCTCTACGTATCGGACAAACTCTGTTACAAGCCGAAATACGATGTTATTAGGGTCTTATAACTCACACTCCTATGCAACTAGGTGCAGTGGGAACTGCTGCACTGAAACTACACACAGGCACGTTTGCGCTCACAGTGCAGTTTGCAAACAAGTTGCCAAATTATATTAAAAGTGTCCCAAAGTGTAAAAAAGTGGTTGAAATGGAAGCATAAATGGACAGTTATATGTTTATTAAGATTTGTTGTAATTTTACATGAAACCCTGATAAAAGCTTGATTAAAAAATTGAATTTGCCAATCAAACATTTAGTGTAAGAAAACTAATTCAACAGAGGAATTGACCTAGACTGTTGTGTATAATAAAATCTGTTTTGGTTCACGTGTTACCTCAAACTGCACTCACAAAAGAATAACTTGTTGGGATGCTTTTAACCGACGTAAAACCTACGAAACATTGGGAGATGTGACAAAGAACAACAAATTAAAGTTATTGGTTGAATAATAAAGTATGTATTCATTTGCTCAACAGCAAACCGAACTATTTATGCAATAACGAATGATATCCGTTCATTAATTGTTTGCTCGAAAGTAAACTTGAATCTTTGGGTTCCGCTGGCAAGCCAGACCTAACCGGTAACTTGCATGAAGGGAAAGCAAAAGTTACAAACTTAGTGAGCTGGACTTAGAGGAGCACAAGAGAACATTTAAGTTATGATGAAGTGAGCAAGGCCCGAAGATTACTTCACTGTTTACATTTTATTTTTCAAAAGAAAGTTTTTCATTCCCTGTCACTCTCTTAAATTCTGGAGCCTTTTGGTTTTAGTAATAAAAAGTATCTTTTTCTCTGAGATGGTCTTTGAGAAAGAAGATTTTGCAATGTAGTATGCTATGTAAGTTGACACACACACACACACACACACACACACACACAATTTCAATAAACATTAAATCAAAAAATACTTACACCGCCGGGATTCGAACCCGTTACACCACAGCGTGGCTGATTGAAAAAAAGGTTTATGATTCCTCTGGGTAACAAATCACTGCTTGTTTACGAAAGAGGCATCTTTGAAAAGAACTGTTATAACCGATGGAACTAGTTCAGTTGTCGTTCCACTATCACTAATGAATAATATTGTTCTGCCGTTCCCTCCTACCCTGTGCCATCATTAACTCATCTTCTCCACCTGTGGAACTCGTGGAGTAATGATAACTTTGACCTATTGTTCACGTCCTGTTACTAACACTTGTGCGCATAGTTTATTATATTGTACATGTAATCCAAGTTGCAGTTTGGATTGATCGCAATTTAAGTACTGCCGTAGGCCATTGGTTTCTATTCTTTGAGCTATTATAATATACGGGAGCTTAAAATATATACAGTTTTGTCTTTTGATATATCGGAACTCATAATTGGTGCTGATGTTTTCTTATGTTGTGAGATTCGTCTTTGTTTAGTTTGGACCCAAAGTACACAGACTGAAAAATTGTGTTCGTAGAATAATTGTATAAAATAGGATTTTCATTGGAGTCTTCAGATCTGAAATATTCTTTAAATAATTTATGTACACTGCAAAATCCTTTAGTACCTGTAAAATTGGCCCTGATGTGAGTTTGTCAAGAAGAAGATTTATGAATTTTTGTCCCTTTGTTATTTAAGTGCTCGTGGCAAACAAATACATGTTGGACAAGCAAAAGGGACACCCCCTGACACCCGTGCTGGAGGCTTAAACGTCCTCTCTGCTATAACGAGAAGGAAAGGGATCAGTAGTCAACTATTTAAATATCCGAATATCCATCAATTATCAAGAATTTTTAAGATCTGAAGACCTTAAATTGCGATGAATCCAAACGGCAGCTTGGATTAAATGAACAATATAATAAATTATGCTCACAGCTGTTAGTAACAGGACGTGACAAATAGGTCGAAGTTATCATTACTCCACGAGTTCCACAGGTGGAGAAGATGAGTTAATGACAGCAGAAGGTAGGAGGGAACGGCTGAACGGACTAATTAGATTCATTAGTGACAGTGAAACGTCAACTGAACTAGATCCATTGGTTACAACAGTACGTTTCAAAGATGTCTCTTTGTAAACAAGCAGTGATTTGGTACTCAGAGGTATCATCAACTCTTTTTTCAATCAGCCACGCTGTGGAAGAGTTTGGATAATTTTAATTTCTCTGTTCAATAAATTTTCGTATTGATAAACAATGTAGAATGGATACGCTGTTAAGGCTGTTAGTAAGTCGGTCAAGGATTGAAGTTCTCGGTTATTGATCTGACTTTCTTGATGAATGTTCAACCCCGACTGCCAATTTTCACACTTCGATGTCGTCTTTGGGTCTACCTCTGCTGGTATGCGTAAAGTAAACTCGAAGTTACTAGAAAAGATGTGAGTATTCTACAATTAAAATGCATCTTTAGGGCTGTAAGTAGACTCATTATGTTTAAGTCGACCCTGGATAATTTTAAATTTTGGATAGCCCAAAATTTTCCCCAGCTTCCCTTGATATCCTTACGCAACAATAATTAATCATAAGTAATTCAAAATCTTGTGTAGTTCGATTTCTTTTTTTGGTAACTTGGGCTTCGAATTCCCCGATTTAATCTCTACGACCATTTTGAGCAGATCTTCTATAAGTCAAAAACAAAGCTATTGTGATATTACGTGATACTCAGGTTGTAAATAAATTAAAACTTTTAAAGTATACGACAAGCAAGTACGTGGAGTGAGTAAACATGTATGTAAAGAAATTCAAGACAAAACTCTCACTGACTTACGAATGAAACACTTGCATACAGATTAGATATATACTGAGTAAAATATGCACTTGCAAATGTTTGTTATGAAGCAGTTATATTCTCGATAATTTTCCAAATTCATAGCAGCTTCCATCAGGAACTCTCGTCAAACCCAAATGATATAAAATTTCTGTACCAAACACATTTTACCGTATATCAGTCATTTAAAAGAGCAAGGTTCCTTGGAATTTCAAGACTGTCGTGAGCTGGCATTTTAAATTTTAATACGAGTGATGAGCCAAATACCATGACCTTAAGCACAGATATTCTTGTTGCATAAAGTATGTTCCCTAACTAAACATTTATATTTATCACACAATATGTATTTTATAGATGCACCCCCACCACTTTTACATAAATATTTTTGGAAATAAACTTAGTAAAAGAGTGATAATTTTTTTAAATTTTGGGGTTTTCATTTGCATTACTAAAAAGTACATTTCCTTGTGAAAAAAAATTATATATACCACATATAGGTTTATAATAAAATTATATTAAAAAAATTAAAAGCCGATACTACTGCAAAACACCTCAAAATGGCCTGCCACTTGAGGACATTTCAACTGCCAGCTCGAGCGATGTTACTAATGTGTTTCAGTTGTATGTTCTTGTTGTTGTATGAATTGATGATTTGTTGCTTGTACATAGTTGTGTTTGTTTGTTGACTTTGTATAAGTTTACTCATCTTAAACATCTAACTAATTATTAATTTATGCCTTTATAAATATTTAGTTTATTGCATAAAATGTAATATAAATTTGATTTTTTTTTGTTGGAATATATTAAAATATTGCTTCTCCACAGCTTACTTATAAGTAACCGAGTTCAGTGTGGCAAACTCTTCAAATATCTAAATAATATTTACCTCTGGTCTACCAGAAAGCCAGACACAGGCAGTTTGGATGACTCATCATCCAACCACAACAAGGGAGTGTCCACTTGAGCATATACCCAGTCAGTCCTTGTATGGCTCTAACTCACCTGCCCACAGAGCTACAGTATGACTGTACTCTACCTCTACTTACACTGTAACTGTAACCTATCTCTGCTCTCTCTACATCACACAGACAGATCCGATGACGCATCATCCAACCACACCAAAGGGAGTGTCCACTTGAGCCTCTAGCCAGTCAGCTCTTATATGGCTCTAAATCACCTGCCCACTGAGCTGCAGTATGACTGTACTCTACCTCTTCTTACACTGCAACTGTAACCTATCTCTGCTCTCTCCAATATAGGAATATGCTCTCTACAAATATACAATAGCTACACCTAGATAGATTACTGTAATACAGTGGAAAATAGTCATGTGTATAAATACCAGAATTACTGTTGAAAAAATCAATGCAACTAAGTATTATTTTCTAATCAATACTTTACTATTGTTAAGACGTTTTTATTTAACCCCTTGACTGCTTGTAAACGTACATATACGTTTTTCGTCCGCGGAGCCCTCACTGCTACGCCCGTAAATGTACGGAACACGATGTATCTCTTTGTTGTAGTCCACTACTACTGAACAAAGGGGCCCACACCATCTAGCGGCCTCAATATGAACTATCTGGACACTATTCTCTTGTTGATTGGTGCTGCTACCTGATATATTATATTTCAACTACCACAAAACCACGTGCATTTTCTGTTTCTGAATAAGTTTGTTGTCAAATGTCAGTCACAGAAGTGGTCTTGTCTTGTGCTTTTATATGTGTTTTTCGGACTTATTGAGGTGTATTATTTATATAGTGTTTATTTATATAAATATAATTACTAGTATAGTATTACTACTGGACATAATTTTGTTGTTGTTGGATAATTAGACTACCATTATGTCTATGGATAACGAAGGCGAGTATGAGATTAGAAGATTTTTAGAAATGCCGAGTTCTGAAATAGGATTGGATTTGAGTGATTTATCAGAGGATGATGACGTTGTTGATACTGACCCTTTATACCAGCCAACATTATCGGTAAAGTGAATCTGAATCCGACTTGGATCTTGATTGTAATACACTATTATTAGAGGAGGTTAGTGATCTTGACATCGTTTGGAACAGAATTTACCTGGACCGAGTAGGGTAATTTCTAAACGAAAAAAAACTACCTCTAATGTAAATAGAAAAAAGAATAAGATAGAGAGAAAAAAACTGTTCAAACCTAAAGTAAAATCAAAAAACAAAAGTAATAAAAACGAAGGGGTTAATATAAATAAAACTAAATACACTCATTCATGGACATCAACTGATTTTATTCCACAAGTTTTTGAATTTGATAATTCGGAAAGTGGGGTAGTGGATTCAGACACATTTTCAGAGAATTGTTTCTGAACTGTGTATTGCTTTTGAAAAAAATTTATTTACTGACGAATTGTTAGATTTAATTGTTTTGGGAAACAAACAAACAGTTTGAGTACATTGTTTTCCACATCCCCCCCTTCAGAACACTCTCGATTGAAAAAGTGGGTCCCAATTACGAAGAAAGAAATGAAGTTATTTTTGGCTACTATACAATGTTGATGGTACATAACAAAAAAAATAGCCATTGAAGATTATTGGTCGAGTGAACCCTCTTCATAAGAATAGTGTCTCTAAATGCATGTCTAGAGACAGGTATTTTATTATTTGCGTTTTATTGCACTTTTCTGATAATACACTTCCTCCCGCTCATGGCAAACTTAGTAAAATAAAGGAAGTGGTTGATATTTTTTCAGGGCAGCATTTTCCCGCAACTTCAAAACCATTTTAGAAATCTATGCATTGACGAAAGTTTGTTGCTTTTCAAAGGACAGCTTGGCTTCAAAATGTTCATCCCCTCAAAGAGAAGTAGGTTGGAATTAAATTATTCCTGTTATGTGATTGTGAGACGGGTTACATACTTGATAGCATTGTTTATACTGGAAAGACACTGACTACTCCAATTCCGAAAATCTTGGTATTTCCGGAGCAATTGTGACAACTCTTCTCCAAAATTATCTCAACAAAGGCCACTGCCTTATTTATTGACAAACTGGTATTCCAGTCCCGACTTATTTACATTTTTTGCACAAAAACAAAACTAATGCTTGTGGGACAGTAAAATCTATAAAGATTGGGAATGCCACAGTTTCAGAAAGAGCTAGAAGTAGGTGAGCGGGAAGCCCTAAATAATGGCACAAGTATAGCAGTCAGGTGGATTGATAAACGAGAAGTTGTCATGCTGACATCGGAGCACAAAGATGAGATGGTATCTACTGGTAAAACTAGACAGAAAAACAAAAGCGGCCATTGTGAAACCCATATCTGTTCATGACTACAACCAAAACATGGGAGCAGTTGACAGGTCGGACATGATGATCGTCAATGTAGAATGTGTACGCCGAAACTACTCGATTGGTATAAGAAGCTTTTTTTCCATTTTTTGGATATGTCTATATTAAATGCACATGCCATATACCTTTGTCAAACAGGCAGAAAACCAACGTTGCAGCAGTTCCCACCTAGAGCTTGTTCGCCAAATAATGGCTGATAATTTGGAACCACGGACAAAACAGAAAGGTGGCCGACCCCTCTGTGGGTGATAATCCAATGCGTCTAACACAGCGTCATTTTCCATCTCTTGTACCATCCACGGAAAAAAAGAAAAAATGCACAACGTATTTGTCACGTTATGTAAAAACACAAAACAAGGAGAACAGAAACGCCGCGAATCGCGCTACCAGTGCGCTGAATGCGATGTTGGGCTGTGTGTGGTGCCGTGTTTTGCACTATTCCACGAACTCAAAAATTATTGAATAATAACTCAAAGAGCTTTACAAAGTGTAAATACAAACAAATGTTTCTAAATAAATACGTTTCTTTTCATTGTGAGTATTATTTTTCACTTGCTAAAGAATTATAAACAGATAATTTCCTACCCATCTTTAGTTCCTTCAACCCCTCCCCCCCACCATCCCATTATATAAAAAATACGGGTTTCCCCTAATTACTCCTTATTGTATTCTGGAACTGGCCACTCTAAATAAATAGTACTCAGAGTGCTGTATAATATTGTTTTTGGCCAATAAAATGATTAACATTTAATTTTGGTTGCAAGTGGGCAAAAAAACCCCGCAGTGAGGTGTCAGTACTGCAAGAGTATCACAGCATTCAAGGGGTTAAAAGAAAGCCATGCATATTTGAAGATTGAATTAAATCAAGCCCTAGTTAATATTTTATCTTTCAAGGACAATCAAATTATGTGGATCCCAGAAAAAATCAGGACTGACCCTTTCATAATAGCTAATGTATTGTTTTTAACTAAGGAAGAGGTAGAACATTTTTGATATTGAATCGTTCAAGTACAAGTATTAAAATTAACTTAAAATACAAATAGACAATTATTATTTTAACATTTCCTCATTTTATGGTGTAACTTTAATAAATCAAAACATTTATTACACTATTGAACAGTACATAATTTTGGGGAATAGAAGCCAGTCATTTATTTATATTGTTTTCTTTTGTTTCAAGGTATTTATATTTAAACATTAATTCAATGATATGAATTTGGACGATGACCGTGAAAATAAATGTTTAGAGTTAAGACCAAGCAGCTCACCCAGGCTCAACAGGGGTTTTAGTTTGTTGAATAGCATGTACTCTGGTGATTGAACTAACGAGCAAGATGATAGTTTGTCTGGGGTACTGCATTATGTATCAAAGAGATGAAATAAACTGAAGGATACAACAATAACGATGGTTGTGCATTTAATATCCTTACCTTGTTCCTTATCTTGTTCTTGAATTTTTTTCAAATTCTATCTTTATTAATTTCCGGTTGGCATGACATTTTCTCTGTATTGTGTGGTTACTTTCTACGTGTTTTATTGGGCAAGTTTCATTCTTCTCTATTACCTTCTTTACGTAAATTTCCTTATCTTGGACGGAATGCCCAGTAAATGCACAACCATCGTTATTGTTGTTTCCTTTAGTATATTTCAACTCTTTGATACATAATGCAGTACCCAAGAACAAACTATTATGCTGCTTGTTCGTTCGATCACCAGAGTGCATGCTATTGAACAAGCTAAAACACCTATTGAGCTTGGCTGAGTTGCTTGGACTAAACTCCAAATAATTATATTTATGTTTACACTCAATATCAAGATATGTGCATTCGTAGTTAAATCTGGGAATTAGAACAATTTTTCCAAGTTATATCTGCAAATTAAATTCTAAATGTAAATTCCTTGAAACAAAACAAAACAATATAAACAAATTACTGGACTCTGTCCCAAAAAATATGTAATGTTCAGTGGTGTAATAAATGTTTTGATTGATTAAAGTTACACATGTTTAGTGAGGAAATATTAAAATAATTAATGAAAAATTGTATTTTAATTAGATTTTATTATTTGTACCTAGAAAATTCTATATAAAAATTGTTGTACCCTTTCCTTGTGTAAAAAGAATACAATGATAATTATGAGAGAGTTAGGCATTATTTTATCCTGGGATCAAGAAAATGTTGATTTCCTTGTAAGATAAGATATTAACTAGGACTTGATTTAATTCATTATTTAAACATTTATAACATTTGTTTTAATAAAAAACGTGTTAACAATAGTAAAATATTTATTCGAAAATAGTACTTAGTTGGATTAATGTTTTCAACAGTAATTCTGGTATTACTACATATGACTATTTTCCATTGTATTATAGTAATCTATCTAGGTGTAGCTATTGTATATTTGTAGAGAGCATATTACTATAGTGGAGAGAGAGCAGAGATAGGTTACACTTCCAGTGTAAGTAGAGGTAGAGTACAGTCATATTGTAGCTCTGTGGGCAGGTGAGTTAGAGAGGCTTGTAAGGGCTGACTCGCCCCCAGGCCCCAAAGTAGGGTGTTAGCAAAATCGAAGATTAGTCCGAACATTCGATGAAGAATCTGGGCGAGCTTTTAAAAGAAATAATAATTTTGCCGGCATTTTTTTCCTTAATTATTTTTAATACGATTATGTCATAGTTATCTTGGGAATAAATAACGAGCAAAAATTTCATTTACACAGGTCAATCAGTTCTCGAGATATCATGCGGGCACTTAGTTTCAAGGGTTAACACAGATTAAGGCAATACAGGGACAAGATTTTGCTCTGTTTGTTGTAGTTTTATGAATAAAGAAAATAAAGTTGATCCGAAGAAAAACTTACCAAGAGAATTGTAAATCAAGAAACTAAGATAATGTGTCATTTGCACAGCAAGGATTAACTTGACCAGATGTTTATTACTGTGTTCTAAATTGAGGCAAAAGATATATCGCAGATTCATTAACGTGTATTAAAAAATTAGTTTGCCATAGATCACTTAGTATAACAGACATTGTCTTGTAAGCCTATTGCAGTTTCAAAAACTAGGTAAGTATGAGCATATATAGTTCAACATCTTGTACACACGTTACTGAGACTTTCCTAGAGATACATATATATCTAATTATTGAATAACATGTGCGTGGTTGTAAGGTTCATTCTTAATAACTGTAGGTGAGAAAACTTATTCGTACGTTGGTTAGCCGATGATGTATTTAATGTAACACGAGGTTGGCAGCTTATTAGGAATTTGTGATAAAAATTATTCTATTTGAGCGTTGGTAAAAAACACGTCTTTATTTAGTATTCTCTATTTGTTATCGTAACAGATAAGCAGGAGAATATAAAATAATATAATAAGTAAATTAGAAGTAAGGCAATGCTGAGAAACAATTTTCAAAACTATTTTACAAAATAATGCTTCCGATTTCTTCCTACTTCCCTACTTTTGTGTATAAATAATTCACCGCCGGATCTTTTGTGGCGCTTGGCTTCCCTCGTTAGACTCTCTTTTGTTAATAAGTCAGCGCCTTATCTCTATGTTACCGGCTATACAAACATTTACCGGATGTTCATCTCTTTCGTGAGGAGAAACATTTAATCTATAATCGTAGAAAGTTCGAGCATGGTTACCAACATAACAACACGTCTCAATGTTTTAATTATTTATCAAAGAATTCTTCGTGAATATAATTAGCCTTGTAGTACAAACATAATTATATCTCTTTTATGAAAATCCGTAAAAATTCATCCAAAATATAAGTTATAATAATTCGGATCAATACTGAATGTATCGCGTTGTTTCCCACACCAAACCTACCCCAACGTTTCTACAGGTAAACATTCTACTTTTTACATCAGGCATTTATGATCATATCCTCTAGATTTCTATACCATTAAGCGTGGGGCAGCATTCCGCACTGGTAGCCCAAGGTATTAACAAAAAAATAAGATTACCCGATCCCCATTCTTGTAAAGGTAAATTTACTTCAGCAGGGTATAAAATGTCATTAATAACAATTATATTGTGACGGTCTCGTATATAACAAGTAGTATGGTTCGGCGTGGTCTAATAAAATATCCCAAAATAATAAATTTGTGCGTAAATCAGCGAAAAAAAAATATTTCTTTAGCAAACATTTACAATTATTTATAAACAGAAATATCTTTTTATAGACAGAGTAGATTTTATAAACTGTAATATTGGCTTATGGCAAATTCACGTTCCTTATGCACGTGATGTCTGTATTATTATCTATTAAAATTTTTGACATAACAATGGTGTCAGGGATTATGTAGAGAGGGGAAACCGTTAAGCGAATTCTAGCCACTTTTCCCCACTTCACAGCATATTGACTAAAATGGCGACCCAATATGTAAATCCTCGTACCCAGCGGTCTCTTGTTTCTATGTTGTAACTGACCTGAGCTCTATTGTTCTCGCTAATGGCTGTGGATATTAAATTTCAATATTATATTTATTTCGATACTTTTGGAATATTGCATAAACATCTCCAATCGAGTGCTCAGTATCTTCACAAGTATACTCCCTTTGAGGTGAGGCCATGCGGAGACCGGAGCTGAACCGCCATCATTATCCCCAGTATTTGACTGCTTCACTTGTTCTTTTGTACAGATAAAATCGAAGCTTTTGTTTTTGCGTGTCCTTCGGCCTGAATATGTCACTCAGCCGAAGCTTTGTATTTATCTTCTTCGCTGCATCACCATAGTAACCTGAGAAATAAATCAGATCTTTGGAAATTGATAAAGACGTAATGAATTCTAGTAGTAGCTGTTGGAGGTCTAGGAAGGCAACAAAAATATTCATGGGAGAGGTACATCACAAGAATGTTACCCACACAAACGAAAAGCCTACCAAATGATAATTCCTGGTTCTTAATATAAGACAGAATCCAACATTGCTAAGAGGTTTATCAAAGTGTGAAACTGGAAAGGATTAGAAAATCTTGTTGAACTCGCAAATTTTATGATTTCCCTTAATTAACCAGCTGAGAAATGAGATTGTTGATTCAGCAAGGAGTTCCATCGACACAGTTAACATTACTTATTAAACTTGGCAAAGAACTACATTTTCAGGCACTAAATAGTTTGATGATGTATAGATCTTCTTCCTACAGTTCTCGAGCCCGGTTTTGTCTGAGATCGGCTCCCACCTTAAGTATACCGACACTTTTTACTTGTGTAAACTTACTTTACACATTTGCCATGTCCCTAGTATGTAATTCCATACCTACCTGACATAAAACAGGTCTTTATATAGATCGTTTATATCCGTATACACTATGAATTGTATTTATAAATATGCATAGAACAGACATTGAGGTAAGGGTGGTTTCTCTCGAAATTCTTAGCTGTAAACCCCTTAATTCAACATCTCTGTTGTTAATGATATCAATTACTTTATATTTCTTAAAGGATGGATGTATTATGGATTCAGACGGCCGTAAGAAACAAAAGGGTTTTTTTAAATATTTAAGCCGCATGTAGCAATTTGACTACAAGTGATTAAAAAACAGAAGACAGTGTTCATATTAGGGCCGTCTAGTAGAAACGTAACGGTCAAATTTGGAATATTTGACGAAAATAGTGTATAACATACTAACGTCACGTTATGTATTTAACAAAGTAGTGCACTGGGTGTAATATATATGTGTTGTCGTTGTGTTATACAATAGCACACAGAGTACATGATACTATTGTAGTGTTTTATAAATCACTAACAATACACAGATTGCAATATGTTTGTGTAGTATGTTTAGATGTAAAGAACTACAACGAGTAGAGTATACTGGTGGGGTATTATATATTATACAATAAACACACTATGTGCAATATGCTAGTAAGATATTTATTTATTATTATTAATTTTGGCTGAGCTTTAGCGAAGCCTATCACTCCAGGGCTAAGAAATTTTCATTTCTGTCTGTCTGTTTATCTACCAGTCTGTCTGTATGATATCTCGAAAGCTGACGTACATTTATTTCTATAGAAGAAACACTAATTTTTTCGTGGTGCATGCCACTTCGTGGAATTTGGCTGAGCGTACAACACTTACTGGTGAAATACGGTACAGTGTAGTAAAGAACACTGAGTATTGTGTGTTTGGTGGTTATACTGTTTCATACAACCTGGAGCCACCCATCGTTCAATGCCAATACACAACTCTGATAGCAGAGGTCCGGGTTCTGTCATTGTTTAGCCCCGATTCCAGGTAACTGCGTGTAGGAACTTTTGTCACTACCCTGTCCATGTCTTTTAGAAACTAACTCTATTAAACTAAGCCATAATACGATGTTATTAGGGTCTTACAACGCACACTCCTATGCAACTAGGTGCAGTGGGAACTGCTGCACTGAAACTACACACATGCACGTTTGCGCTCACAGTTCAGTTTTTAAACAAGTTCCCAAAATCTATTAAAAGTGTCCCAAAGCGTGAAAAAGTGGTTGAAATGGAAGCACGAATGGAAAGTTATAGGTTTAATAAGATTTTGTTGTAATTTTACATGAAACCCTTATAAAAGCTTGATAAAAATTTAATTTAATTTGCTCGTCACACATTTAGTGCAAGAAAACAATTTCAACACCAAGGAATTAAAAGACTGTTGTGTACATAAAAATCTAGTTTGGTGCACGTGTTTCCTTAAACTGCACTCACAACAGAATAAATTGTTGGGGTGCTTGTAACCGTCCTAAAACCTACCAAACATTGGGAGATGGGAGAACGACGAGGTATTAACGTTATTGGATGAATAATAAATAATGTATTCATTTGCTCAACAGCAAACTGAACTATTTACGCAATGACGAATGATATCCATTCATTAATTGTTTGCTCGAAAGTAAAACGTATCTTTGGGTTCCCCTGGCAAACCAAACCTAACCGGTAAGTTGCATGGAGGAAAAGCAAAAGTTACAAACTTGCTGCGCTGAACTTTGAGGAGCACAAGAGCACATTTAAGTTCTGATGAAGTGAGCAAGGCCCGAAGATTTCTTATCTGTTTCCATTTAGTTTTCAAAACAAAGTTTTATATATATATCTAAACCAGAACTTATACATCCAAGGCCAAATTACCAATAAAAGAAGTCGAACTACATGAAATTTCGAATTACTTGGAAGTAATTGTTGTTGCGTAAAAATATCAAGGAACCGGGGGAATAGTTTGAGTTATCCAAAATTTAGAATTATGAGGCTACTTACAGCTCTGAAGACGCATTGTAATTGTAGAATACCCACGTATCTTTTGTGGTAACCTCGAGTTTACTTTACGTACGCCAGCAAAAGTTGACCCAAAGACGTCGTCGAAGTGTGAGAATTGAAAGTCGGTGTTGTATATTTATCAATAGAGTCAGATCAATTACCGAGAACCTTGACCCTGACCTGCTTACTAACAGCCTTAAGAGCGTATCCATTCTAGATTATGTATCAATACCACAATTTATTGTGCGGAGAAATTAAATTAACCAAAGTCCTCCACAGCGTAGCTGATTGAAAAAAAAAGGTTTATGGTTCCTCTGGGTAACAAATCACTGCTTGTTTACGAAGAGGAGTCTTTGAAAAGAACTGTTATATCCGATGGAACTAGTTCAGTTGTCGTTCCACTGTCACTAATGAATAATATTGTTCTGCCGTTCCCTCCTACCCTGTGCCATCATTAACTCATCTTCTCCACCTGTGGAACTCGTGGAGTAATGATAACTTCGACCTATTTGTCACGTCCTGTTACTAACAGCTGTGAGCATAATTTATTATATTGCACATTCAATCCAAGCTGCTGTTTGGATTCATCGCAATTTAAGGACTGCCGTAGGCCATTGGTTTCTAAAACTGCCTGGGGTCACTGTAGACCCCACCATACCAGTTGAGGGTTAATTTCGAATCGGCATGACATTTTCTCTGTACTGTGTGGTTACATTCTACGTGTTTTAATGGGCAAGTTTCATTCATCTCTATTACCTTCTTTACGTACATGCTGCTGTTTGGATACATCGCAATTTAAGGACTGCCGTAGGCCATTGGTTTCTAAAACTACCTGGGGTCACTGTAGACCCCACCATACCAGTTGAGGGTTAATTTCGAATCGGCATGACATTTTCTCTGTACTGTGTGGTTACATTCTACGTGTTTTAATGGGCAAGTTTCATTCATCTCTATTACCTTCTTTACGTACATTTTCTTATCCTGGACGTAATGCTCAGTAGATGCAGAACCATCGTTATTGTTGTTTCCTTCAGTTTATTTCAACTCTTTGATACATAATGCATTACCCCAGAACAAACCATTATCCTGCTTGTTCGTTCAATCACCAGAGTGCATGCTATTCAACAAACTAAAACACTTGTTGAGCCTGGGTGAGCTGCTTGGTCTAACTCCAAACATTTATTTTCAAGGTCATCGTCGTTATCTACTCGTTGTTTAACTAGGGAATTCAAATACTTTTTCCAAGTTCATATAATCGAATTAAATTTTAAATATAAATACCTGGAAACAAAGCAAAACAATATAAATAAATGACTGGATTCTATTCCCCAAAAAATATGTAATATTCAATAGTCTAATAAATGTTTTGATTTATTAAAATTACACCACAAAATGAGGAAATATTAAAATAATTATTGTCTATTTGTATTTTAAGTTTATTTTAATACTTGTACTAGAACGATTCAATATCAAAAATGTTCTCCCTCTTCCTCAGTTAAAAGCAATACATTAGCTATTATGAAAGGGTCAGGCCTGATTTTTTTCCTGGGATCCACATAATTTGATTGTCCTTGAAAGATAAAATATTAACTATGACTTGATTTCATTCAATCTTCAAACATGCATGGCTTTCTTTTAAATAAAAACGTCTTAACAATAGTAAAATATTGATTAGAAAATAATACTTAGTCGGATTGATTTTTTCAACAGTAATTCTGGTATTAATACACATGACTATTTTCCATTGTATTATAGTAATCTATCTAGGTGTAGCTATTGTATATTTGTAGAGAGCATATTACTATAGTGGAGAGAGCAGAGATAGGTTACAGTGTAAGAAGAGGTAGAGTACAGTCATAATGTAGCTCTGTGGGCAGGTGAGTTAGAGCCATACAAGGGCTGACTGGCTAGAGGTTCAAGTTAACCGTAAAGTAAACTCTCTTGTTGTGGTTGGATGATGAGTCATCGGATCTGTCTGTGTGATGTAGAGAGAGCAGAGATAGGTTACAGTGTAAGAAGAGGTAGAGTACAGTCATAATGTAGCTCTGTGGGCAGGTGAGTTAGAGCCATACAAGGGCTGACTGGCTAGAGGTTCAAGTTAACCGTAAAGTAAACTCTCTTGTTGTGGTTGGATGATGAGTCATCGGATCTGTCTGTGTGATGTAGAGAGAGCAGAGATAGGGTTACAGTGTAAGAAGAGGTAAGAGTACAGTCATATTCTAGCTCTGTGGGCAGGTGAGTTAGAGCCATACAAGGGCTTTGACTGGCTAGAGGTTTTCAAGTTAACCGAAAAGTAAACACTCTTGTTGTGGTTGGATGATGAGTCATCGGATCTGTCTGTGTGATGTTAGAGAGAGCAGAGATAGGTTACAGTGTAAGAAGAGGTAGAGTACAGTCATATTCTAGCTCTGTGGGCAGGTGAGTTAGAGGCCATACAAGGGCTGACTGGCTAGAGGTTCAAGTTAACCGTAAAGTAATACTCTCTTGTTGTGGTTGGATGACGAGTCATCGGATCTATCTGTGTGATGTAGAGAGAGCAGAGATAGGTTACAGTGTAAGAAGAGGTAGAGTACAGTCATAATGTAGCTCTGTGGGCAGGTGATGTTAGAGCCATACAAGGGCTGACTGGCTAGAGGTTCAAGTTAACCGTAAAAGTAAACTCTCTTGTTGTGTTGGATGACGAGTCATCGTGATCTGTCTGTGTGATGTAGAGAGAGCAGAGATAGGTTACAGTGTAAGAAGAGGTAGAGTACAGTCATATTCTAGCTCTGTGGGCAGGTGAGTTAGAGCCATACAAGGGCTGACTGGCTAGAGGTTCAAGTTAACCGTAAAAGTAAACTCTCTTGTTGTGGTTGGATGACGAGTCATCGGATCTGTCTGTGTGATGTAGGAGAGAGCAGATGATAGGTTACAGTGTAAGAAGAGGTAGAGTACAGTCATAATGTAGCTCTGTGGGCAGGTGAGTTAGAGCCATACAAGGGCTGCTGACTGGCTAGAGGTTCAATTAACCGTAAAGTAAACACTCTTTTGTTGTGGTTGGATGATGAGTCATCGGATTCTCAGTCTGTGTGAAAATTAGAGAGAGCAGAGATAGGTTACAGTTTTTACAGTGTAAGAAGAGGTAGAGTACAGTCATAATGTAGCTCTGTGGGCAAGTTTACTTAGAACTTTAAAAGGGCTGACTGGCTAGAGGCTCAAGTGACACGTCACTCCCTTTGGTGTGGTTGGATGATTAGTCCTCCAAACTGCCTTGTGTCTGGCTTTCTGGTAGACCAGAGGGTAAATATTATTTAGATATTTTGAAGAGTTTGCCACACTGAACTCGGTTTACTTATAAGTAAGCTGTGGGAGTAGCAATATTTTAATATATTTCCAACCAAAAAATCAAATTTATAATACATTTTATATGCAATAAAACTAAATATTTATAAAGACATACAAATTAATAATTAGTTAGATGTTTTAGATGAGTAAACTTATACAAAGTCAACAAACAAACACAAACTATGTACAAGCAACAAATCATCAATCTTCATACAACAACAAGAACATACAACTGAAAACACATTAGTAACATCACTCGAGCTGGCAGTTGAAATGTCCTCAAGTGGCAGGCCATTTTTAAGTTGTTTTTGCTAGTAGTATCGGCAATTTAATTTTTTTAAATATAATTTTATTATAAACCTATATGTGTATATATAACATTTTTTCACAAGGAAATGTAACTTTTTTAGTAATGCAAATGAAAACCCCAAAATTTTAAAAAAATTAGTCACTCTTTTACTAAGTTTATTTTTCAAAAAGATGTATGTAAAAGTGGTGTGGGTGCACCCTATAAAAGACATATTGTGTGATAAATATAAATGTTTAGTTAGGGAACATTACTTTATGCAACAAGAATATCTGTGCTTAATCGTCATGGTATTTGGCTCAACGCTCGTATTGAAATTTAAAATGCCAGCTCACGACAGTCTTTGAAATTAACCAGACACAGGCAGTTTGGAGGACTAATCATCCAACCACATCAAAGGGAGTGTGTCCACTTGAGCCTCCAGCCAGTCAGCCCTTATAAGGTTTCTAAGTAACTTGCCCACAGAGCTACATTATGACTGTACTCTACCTATTCTTACACTGTAACTGTTAACCTATCTCTGCTCTCTCTACATCACACAGACAGACATCCATGACTCATCATCCAACCACAACAAGAGAGTTTACTTTACGGTTAACTTGAACCTCTAGCCATCAGCCCTTGTATGGCTCTAACTCACCTGCCCACAGAGCTACATTATGACTGTAACTCTACCTCTTCCTTACACTGTAACCTATCTCCTGCTCTCTCCAATATAGGAATATGCTCTCTACAAATATGCAATAGCTACACCTAGATAGATTACTATAATACAATGGAAAATAGGTCATGTGTATTAAATACCAGAATTACTGTTGAAAAAATCAATCCGACTAAGTATTATTTTCTAATCAATGTTTTACTATTGTTAAGACGTTTTTATTTAAAAGAAAGCCATGAAAGTTTGAAAATTGGAATTAAATCAAGTCCTAGTTAATATTTTTATCTTTCAAGAACAATCAAATTTTTGTGTATCCCAGGAAAAATCAGGCCTGACCCTTTCATAATAGCTAATGTATTGTTTTTAAAAGGAAGAGGCAGGAACATTTTTGATATTGAATCGTTCAAGTACAAGTATTAAAATTAACATAAAATACAAATTAGACAATAATTATTTTAATATTTCCTCCTTTTAATGGTGTAACTTTAATAAAATCAAAACATTTATTACACTATTGAATATTACATTATTTTTTGGGGAATAGAAATCCCAGTCATTTATTTATATTGTTTTGTTTTGTTTCAAGGTATTTATATTTAAAACTTTAATTCCATGATATGAACTTGGAAAAAGTATTTAAATTCTCTGGTTAAACAACGAATAGATAATGACGATACCGTGAAAATAAATGTTTGGAGTTAAGACCAAGCACCTCACCCAGGCTCCAACAGGTGTTTTTAGTTTGTTCTGGGGCATCTGCATTATGTATCAAAGAGTTGAAATAAACTGAAGGAAACAACAATAACGATGGTTGTGCATTTACTGGGCATTCCGTCCAGGATAAGGTAATGTACGTAAAGTAAAGAAGATAATAGAGAATAATGCAACTTGCCAATAAAACACGTGGAAAGTAACCACACAGTACAGAGAAAATGTCATGCTGATCCCGAAATTAATAAAGATGGAATTTTGAAAAAAATTCAAGAACAAGATAAGGAAATGTACGTACTTTTTTTTGTAGGAAATGTCTCGAATCGGTCTTACATAAAGATGAGAGATAGAGGATTTTGGGGGGTTGGGTATAGCATTTCATTCAATACACTCCGATAATGAGTCCGTTTTGACGGAGTTGGAAGACGAGGATGAAGTAGGAAGTGGTTTTAATCGCTCCAAATGAAATTAGTTTACAATTTCAGGTTTCTACCAGACTATCTTGATATGGATATTCAAACAGAAAAACAATTCTTTCAGTCACCCTAATCTAACAAATGTCATTGCAATAAACATCCCTCTCCAGATATGAGTAACCCTAATGCTGAAGATGTCATGGCTTTGAATGTAACACCATCTTCCTCAAAATATGTTTGTAAACACACTGTTCCAACTTCAGATGTGGAATCCCCAAAACCTGTAACTCCTGAGGGAGATCCTGAGTTCGTACTGCCATCTAAGTTAAGCTTCGTAAACGTGGGTCTAACTTGCGTAAGAAAGCACCTAAGTCATCACTATCGCCTGTTGGTCCTTCAAATAATGAAACAATGCTCCTTTCAAACTCAGATAATACTGTATTTGAATCAACTCCCAGAGACAGTCCTGATTTACCTCGGCCTACTCCAACATATGATAACAAGACAATGCTATCAATGTTAGGTACTATGAAAAGTCCATCTGGCCCATCTAAGGCAATACTTGATCTGGAAAACAATGATTCTGTTAACCTCCTCACAGCGTTTTTTGATGCTGAGTTGATTGAAAGCAATGCACTTCAATCAAATCTTTATGCTCAACAAAGTGTAAAAAGATTTACACCAAAAACTAGTGATCAGATGAACTTGTTCTTCGGTCTTAAAAATTCTTATGGGAATAAATAAATGTCCTAGTTATCGAAACTACTGGTCAAATGACGAAGACCTAAACGATCCATATATAAGCTCTCTTATGCCTGTAAATAATTTCGGCTGACTCCTATCAAATATTCATTTGAATGACAACTTTGTCATACCAGATCGAAAGAGCCCTTGACAAACTACACAAATTAAGGCAATTTTTTAGGAAAAATTGCTTGCCGACAAGTCGGGATACTGCGTGAATTTGATATGTATATTGGGAAAATTTATGAAAACAGAGAAATAAATCTTGGTGAGAAAGTAGTTAAAATATTATCAGCACATCTAAAAGGCAAGCATTATTCAATCTCCATTGATAACTTTTTGTAAGGTATTACCTAATGGAAGACCTGAAAAAGGATAGTATTAATGCTTGTGGCACTGTCAATGTAAATCGAAAGTATCTTCCTGAGTTCAAGAGTACATCACTAATGTCAAGAGGTGAACATTTACTAGCAGCACTGGTGTTTCAGCCATAAAGTGAATAGACAATAGTCCACGTTCTTTCCAACTTCCACAATCCCAGGGAAGTAGTGACTGTTCAAAGAAAACAAAAAAATGGTGAGCGAATAACCATTTCTTGCCCTGTAGCTATCAGTGAGTACAATAAACACATGAACTGTGTTGACCGTTTTAATCAGATGAAATCTGTTTATGATATTGATCGGAAGAGCAAGAAATGGTGGTACAGAATTTTATTTTATTTTGTTGATGCAGCTGTTGTAAATGCATATGTCCTCAACTAGTGCCTCCCAGAATCCCGCTTGGACATGAAAACCTTCGGAAGAAAAATTGTCCATGGGCAAGGAAATTTTTTTGAACCGTAATAAGTCTAACGTTCCCTTGGAGATAAGACATTCCTCTTCAAGGCATCAACCAGCCAGATCCACCAGAAGACGGTGCAACTTTTGCAGCACGAAGGCAAAGCCAATGCCGACTTTCTGGATTTGTAATGTTTTAATATTCTCCTGTGCCTTGGAAAAGATAAAGATTGATTTCAGAAATATCATGGGCAGCAGTAACTAAGCCAAGAAGATGGAAATTATGTGATTTCAGACTGGTTCTAAATATTTTGAGCAATTTTTTTGTGTTTTATCGACTAAACAAAATACATTTCTTTTATTTAACTAAATTGCATTTTTATTTTACCACAAATGTCTTTTATCGGTTATTTATGAATTGTACAACTTCATAAAAAAATACTGGGTGCACAGTGATGTAAATATTGCATCACCATTGAATCCGGTCTGCATAGTGATGTACAATATGCATCACCAGATATTTATAAAACTTAGCATATAAAAAATTAAAAACACCTTTAGCCCTTTCATATAAGCCTAATTACTGTAAAAATCTTTAAAAAAATGTTTTTTTCTCTCATTTAATATTTCTGTGCTGCTAGGGCCTACAACATAATCAAAATGCTGCGCTGAAAAGAGTTAGAATCGAAATTATTTTGCCTTGTTGAATATTGTTTGAGGGACAACTGTGATAACTTGTCATTTATAACCATGTTAATAACGGGTAAATATTGTTTACTGTGAATGAACTCTAAACTTCCTTTAACCTCATACATCAATTTGTTGATTTTGGAATGCATTAACTAGTCAATATGCTTATAAACTTATAATTAAAAATAATATTCGAGTAATCTTTGTAACATCGATTAATTTATTAGAGCATATCCTTTTAGTAAACTTGGCGAGGGATTAAACCCTCTACGTGCTGAGTCTTTTTAAGTTTGGCTGTATGGAGAGAATACACAAAAATTCTAACTGTGGAAACTGGATGAAAATTTGATAACTATAAAGGAAATTTGTTACTTTCCAATTTGGAAAATAGCCAAAAAACGTAACCGATATTACCTTAGTAATAACGAAGCGAAGGGATAATATAATTATCGTGAATGCTACTGTGAATATGTGTGCTGAGGTAATCTGTCCACCACACACATCTGTGGGACTTTGGCGATTTAGAAAGGCATTAGTGTTGTGAGTATTAGCATACATCCACCATATTTATATCCTTGCTCGCCTACATTCCATTATTAATACTAGAAATTTAAACGACCAGGCTTCTGCCTCTTACGTATTTTTCTGGAAATGAGGACAATCCACTTTTAAGCCTTATTCTGTTATCAGGTAATATTATCACGTGATGGCCACTATCTCAGGGGATGTTTTTCTTCCCCCGCCATCAGCGTAGGACAGCATTCCGCACTGATGGCCAGAGGCATTAGTAGATAAGATAAGGTTACCCGATCCCCAGTCTTGTAAAGCAATGTAACTCAACCATGTCAGTCAAACAGTTAGCACACAAAACTGGAAGAATCGATGGCAGCAAAATTTCGGACTTTGAATCTGAGTTAGAGATAGCGCAGATTCAAATTCTGTACATCACCCTTGCACTTTATATCGGTACCATCGACCTTGCACTGTATCGCGTCTCGACCTTTTTCTGTTTTTTAAGATCCTCGCTCAGGCTAGTGGCCCAAAAAGACGACAACATAAGGAGGATCGTCCTCTCCTCAAGAAAAAACATGTAAGTGAGCAAAGCCTAACTATTTATATTATAGGCGAGCAAAGATATAAATATAGTAGGATGTTTGCTAATACTCACAACACTAATGCCTTTCTAATTCGCCAAAGTCCCACAGATGTGCGTGGTGGACAGATTACCTCAGCACACATATTCACAGTAGCTTTCACGATAATTATATTGTCCCTTCGCTTCTTTATTACTAAGGTAATATCGGTTAAGTTGTTTGGCTATCTTCCAGATTATAAAGTAACAAATTTCCTTTATAGTTATAACATTTTCATCCAGTGTCCACAGTTAAAATTTTGGGGAATTCTCCCCATACAGCCAAACTTAAAAAGACTCAGCACGGAGAGGGATTAATCCCTTGCAAAGATTACTAAAAGGATATGGTCTAATAAATTAACCGATGTTACAAAGATCACTTGATAAGTTTATAAGCATATTCACTAGTTAATGCATTCCAAAATTAACAAATTGTTATATGAGGTGAAAGTCAGTTTAGAGTTCATTCTAAGTAAACAATTGTTACCCACTATCAAGATGGTTTTAAATGGCAAGTTATCACAGTTGTCCCTCAAACAATATTCAACGAAGACGAAATCATTTCTATTCTTACGGATCGTACACACGATTAAACTGCAATCTTTCATGTACTAATTCAGAGATCGGGTAATGTACGAGTAAACTCGTCGTGTACTCCAGACCTGAAGGTGCCATAATTGTCCTGGTCACTCAGCTGGCACTTTTTGGAGATCACTCCACGTTACAAAATAACAAGAGTTAAGAGACCATCTTCATCTATTATTCACGTCGTCAAGGTGGTAGGGAAGTCAGTGATAGACCATTTAAGGATTTCCCTCACATCACTAGAGTAAAAAAAAAATCCAATCAGTATCATCCCGCTCGAGTGCAATGTAATGAAGTAAAATTCCTTTTGGAGACAGTTTTATGTTGCAGGTAATATGAATACACTAATGTTAAACCTTGCTAATAACTTTAATACCGCTGAAGATGGTATAATTATTAAATTATAAAAATTACAAAATATTTAGATGGTGGAACAAACAGAGGTCAGATATCCACGCTCGGGGACAGGTTAGGTTTTATGTAGGTGTATTGACAGGGACACAGTTTACGGTATGTAGGTATTGTTTACATGGACGAACACACCTGAGCCTATGTAGGGGTATTGACAGAGACACAGTTTACATGGACGAACACACCTGAGCCTATGTAGGGGTATTGACAGAGACACAGTTTACATGGACGAACACACCTGAGCCTATGTGTTAATTCGCTCTTTCTTTGTGAATTCATTTTTCTCCATATTTTCCGTTTGCGTTGCTGGTATTCCATCCTGGGTGATGGAGACACCAGGAATCAAGTTTATCCCAGGGAAGGTAATTAGTGGGATATAAGATAGTTTTTATGAATTGTTTAATGTAAGCATTGGTTGCGTGGTACATAATTTTGTAAGTGTCATTACACGGAACATTATGACGAAAAAAGAAGTTGATTATCTTAAACCGTGTTTACAGAATGTGCCAAAATATTCAAGGCATTTTAAATCACACGACCAATGTTTACATATTCACATATCTCCAAAATATCCTCCGGAACCCTAATTGAGACATTTGGTAGCATTTTTCAAAATAAACACAGCTTTATTGAGGTTCTTGAGGTGAATTGTTGGGATAGAGAGACAAAGTAGTGTTATAATTACCCAATATGATCGGTATAAATAGCACATTGTGTTATGTTTTTACTGTATAAATAAGGTACATCTGTAAATATCTCATGTGAAAAAATCTCACATGTTTACACTCAGATTGTTTACAAATTTATTTATTCAACTATATTTTCTAACCCATGAGATTTTATGGTTAACCATAAGACCAATGTAAAAAATTTACTAACGCCCAGCCAAAACCCATGGAGTGAGACTAACAATAATTGAACTCAAGTGTGTTTGTATAGGAAATGGGGGTTCATATCAAATTTTGTTTATCAGTTTCTTTTTAGAGATATTGTGCCGACATACCGAAATGAAAATTTTTCAGGCCCACGAGGGATTCACTTCACTAATACTCAGCCAATTACAGGGATGAATGAGGACATTATAAACCCTCATATAGAGTGTCTGTTGTATTTTTCAAACTTTCATTTTTGCACAAGGACAATAAATATGATTTTAAAGTGAATAAATGATTCAATAAAAATGGTTTGAATATAGTAAGATGAGCAACGAATTTATCAACAACTTATTGAAGAAGCCCGAGCAACCCGCCTGACAAGGGGTACCGGGGAGTGAAGGCGCTTGCAAACGTTATTCAGAGATGTGGCCGATGCTTCCTACTTCCCCTACTTTCGTGTATAAAGAATTCACCGCCGGATCTTTTGTGGCGCTTGGCTTCCCTCGTTAGACTCTCTTTTGTTAATAAGTCAGTGCCTTATCTCTCTCTGTTACCGGCTATACAAACATTTACCGGATGTTCACCTCTTTCGTGAAGAGAAACATTTCATCTATAATCGTAGAAAATTCGAGCATGGTTACCAACATAACAACACGTTTCAATGTTTTAATTATTTATCAAAGAATTATTCGTGAATTACAATACAACAAGAAGTCTGTTGAGTTGTTTCATAATGCGAGTAAAATTTGTTGGAATTGGTTCAAGGCATAACAACAAGAAAAGAATAGCTTAAATCCCTTTCCTTTGACATGTTGTTTATAAATCATAGATATTGAATGTAGGCTACACATCTTACATTAAAAAAATATAATTGCAAACGTAAACGTAGCCTTGTAGTACAAACATAATTATATCTCTTTTATGAAAATCCGTAAAA
Source organism: Homalodisca vitripennis (assembly GCF_021130785.1). Classification (NCBI taxonomy): domain Eukaryota; kingdom Metazoa; phylum Arthropoda; class Insecta; order Hemiptera; family Cicadellidae; genus Homalodisca; species Homalodisca vitripennis. The sequence continues at coordinate 195,706,470 of NC_060209.1, read as the reverse complement.
ATTCATCCGAAATATAGTGTAAGTTATAATAATTCGGATTAATACTGAATGTATCGCGTTGTTTCCCACGCCAAAAACAACCCTACCCCAACGTTTTTTACATCAGGCATTTATGATCATGTCCTCTAGATTTCTATACCATTAATTGATAGCCACTATCTCGAGGAATGTTTTTCTTCCACCGCCATAAGCGTGGGGTAGCATTCCCCACTGGTGGCCCAAGGTATTAACAAAAAATAAGATTACCCGATCCACATTCTTGTAAAGGTAAATTTACTTCAGCAGAGTATAAAACCTCATTAATAACAATTATATTGTGACGGTCCAGTATATAACAAGTAGTATGGTTCGACGTGGTCTAATAAAATATCCCAAAATAGTAAATATGTGCGTAAAGTAGCGGAAAAAATATTTCTTTAGCAAACATTTACAATTATTTATAAACAGAAATATCTTTTTACAGACATAGCAGATTTTATAAACTGTAATATTGGCTTATGGCGAATTCACGTTCCTTATGCACGTGATGTCTAAATTATTATCTATTAAAATTTTTGGACATAACAATGGTGTCAGGGATTATGTAGAGAGGGGAAACTGTTAAGCGAATTCAAGCCCCCTTTCCCCACTTCACAGCATATTGACTAAAATGGCGACCCAATATGTAAATCCTCTTACCCAGCGGTCTCTTGTTTCTATGTTGGAACTGACCTGAGCTCTATTGTTCTCGCTAATGGCTGTAGATATTAAACTTCAATACTACATTTATTTCGATACTTTTGGAATATTATATAAATATCCTCCACCGAGTGCCGGGTACCTTCACAAGCAAATATAAACTTTATTGGTCTTCATCTCAATCTACACTGAACAATACAAATACAAGTTAGTAATGTATTTATTATTGCCTAACAACAGTTTATTCACTGGTTATAGAAGTTATTTCCCAATCTACTGAGTTCGTTATCCATTAACTTATACTAATAGACGAAATGTTGTTTTGTTTTCTGCTTTATTCTAGTTTTATAGTATTTACCTTAATAAGGAGAGGCAGACCACTGGTTTACTATATATACCGATTATGTAGGGTAATTATAACACTGTTCCGTCTCTCAATCCCAACAATGTGCTTCAACGATCCCAAAAAAGCTATTGTTATTTTGAAAAGTGATACCAAATGTCTCAATTTGGGTTCTAAGAGAGATTTGAGGGAGATTTGATTTATTATATACATTTTTCCAACCTCTCCTAGGTTCCTCTTCGTGGGATGAAACCACATTCAAACCAAGATATGCGTGTAAATAGTTATGGTTATATTAGGCTATTTTGTTCAATTTGTAAAAATATAGAGTATAGGTTCAACCAATCAAGGTATAGTGTACAAAACCTGTGTATCCATATTGATGGCGGATTAGTTGATAATCAGCCAATCACGTTACAGCTCCAAGCACCCACTCAAATGTATAAGCGGGTGTGCATTCCTGGCTCTGCCTGATAAATTGAAAATCTGATAACTGCTCTACGCAGTGAGTCCGAAATATGTCATGGCTTTATTGACAGCTAATAAATTGATAATCAGCCAATCACGTTTTAGCTCCAAGCACCCACTCAAATGTATAGGCGGGTATGCATTACTGGCTCTGCCTGTTAAAAATAAAAAAAACTGATGACTAATGATTACTTTACACAGTGAGCCCCAAAATATGTCAAGGCTGTATTTGATTGACGTGATGTAAACTTAATAAAGTGAAAGCATTAACTGTGATAACAATTATGTTAACTTAAGGAAAAGTATCGTTGAGTTATAATTTGGAGTTAATTTCCTAATTTCGTTGATTAAACGTAACGTAGGTATGGTACGAAGATTTGAAACAATGTGAATGTCGAGTTTAACTCCAGTTCCAGATCCAGCTCTTGATAGAGTCAAGTCTGTGATAGCATCAGATTTCAGACGGTGCACAAAAAGGCAAGTGATAAGGAGCAAAACTCAATGATACGTTGATTAGTTAGTTTTACTCCATTTATTAGAAAAATTTATAAACAACATGAATGAAAAAATTAGCGAATCATATGTACCAATAAAAACATTATCACAGTATGAACCACGTAATAATAACAACTTTAAACTAAATACTTTTATATGCATAAAGAATGACTATACCAAGTTTATATACTGTATACCTACTTTTCTACATAGCATACTATATTGCTAAATCGTCTTTCTCAAAAACCATCTCAGAGAAAAAAGACACTTTTTATTACTAAAACGACAACGCCCCAGGATTTAAGAGAGTGAAAGGGAATGAAAAACTTACTTTTGAAAAAAAAAAAAATGTAAACAGAGAAGTAATCTTCGGGCCTTGCTCACTTCGTCGGAACTCAGCAAGTTTGTAACTTTTGCTTTCCCTTCATCAAAGTTACCGCTTAGGTCTACGCCATCCATATACTTGTTATAATGATGGATGACATTAGGCTGTGGAATGTCGATCTTCTTGTGTTCACACCTTGAGTAGCGCTGTGCAACTTTCAAAGGAGCGACTCTGTTGACATTAGTGTTACAATAGCGTTGTCACACATTTTATTTTCTTTGTCTACACACGAGTCAAAGGCACCCCTTGGCTTTGCATTTAGAGATTGTTTGTCAAGAAGTGGGGCATTATCTGTCCTGTCAACTCTGAACAGTCCCAGTAGCCGAAATTCCAGATTCTTTCTTAGGAAAGCTGGAGATGTGAAAAAATTATTACAGTAGACTGAAAATGGTGTATCCGGATAGCATTTCCTAAGCACATTTACCAATTTCATGACTACGCTCCCTCCTAGTCCTACAGTCGCACCATAGTGCTCATCTCTGCCGAGATATATGTTCGGATGAATACAGTAGCCTAGCTTAGTTGCTAGTACCCAGGCCTTGAATCCAAACATTACTGGCTTGTTTCTGATGAAATGTTTACATTATACTATTATATCTCAGCAGATCTTGGCATAGTACAGTACTACCCACAATTTATGTTAGGAATGTAAATATGTATACTTGGTATTTTACAACCTAGGTAGGATCTATAATCTTAGTATCATAAAATACAAGTAGGCTATATGTATATAAACTACATCTTATGGACAGTATATATATATGCATAGTTAGTTTTAGAATACTAAACTGTAATATATGTACTTACATATTCGCAAAGCTCTGTCATGCAGCTACACAAACAGAAGTGACGTAACCTCAAATATAAAATAATCCCAACTGTCAAAATAGGTTTTAGGAAATTATTATCATAGATTCCATCTAACAACAAGTCTAGGGACATAATTACCATACTTTAGTTAAGATGTATCATTATCGATGTAAAATAATAATAACTTTGGCAGTTGGGTCGTTAATGACCCGATGGGCATATATGGGTTGAGGTTGATATGAACTGAAACAAATGAATATTTAACTTGTTTGAAATTATAAATTAGATGATTAAATTTTGAAGTGTTGTGTTTACGAAAAGTGTCAAAGTCCTATATATTAAAGAATAAATTATATTCAAAAATGCTTATTGCAGTATGACAGTATTTTTTTAAGAAGCAGAAGGTGTATTTTAAATGTAAGAACTATGAAGTTGTTTTTTAAAACTATGGTATTGTCACATTAAAAAATATGCAAATGCATTGTTTTTTCCTTATTTGACATCCCAAGTGCCCATCGGGTCGAAAACGACCCATGCAAAAAAATTAGGAATTAAAAAAAATTAAAAATTAGTTTATATGTTAAGGTACATTTCTGAGGATATATATATATATATGTCTAAGGCCCCAGAATTGAAGAGAGTGGCGAGGAATGAAAAACTTTCTTTTGAAAAATAAAATATAAACTGAAAAGTAATCGTCGGGCCTTGCTCATTACATCAGAACTTAAATGTTATCTTGTGTTCCTCAAAGTTCAGCTCACCAAATTTGTAACTTTTGCTCTCCCTTCATCCAAGTTAACGGTTAGGTCTGGCTTGCCAGGGGAAGCCAAAAATTCAAGTTTACTTTCGAGCAAACAATTAATGAATGGATATCATTCGTCATTGCGTAAATAGTTCCGTTTGCTGTTGAGCAAATGAATACATAATTTATTATTCATCCAATAACTTTAATTTGTTGTTCGTGGTCACATCTCCCAATGTTTCGTAGGTTTTGTAAAAAGTATATAAAATTGGTATAGTCATTCTTTTTATATATATAAAAGTATTTCGTTTAAAGTTGTTGTTATTACGTGCTACATACTGTGATAATGTTTTATTGGTACATATTTTCCGCTAATTAAGAAAGTTTTATTTATATTCTATTATAGCTTTTTCCAATAAATGGAGTAAAACTCTCCAATAAATGGAGATGTGACCACGAACAACCAATTAAAGTTATTGGATAAATAATAAATTATGTATTCATTTGCTCAACAGCAAACGGAACTATTTACGTAATGACGAATGATATCCATTCATTAATTGTTTGCTCGAAAGTAAAACGTATCTTTGGGTTCCCCTGGCAAACCAAACCTAACCGGTAAGTTGCATGGAGGAAAAGCAAAAGTCACAAACTTGCTAAGCTCAACTTTGAGGAGCACAAGAGCACATTTAAGTTCTGATGAAGTGAGCAAAGCCCGAAGATTACTTCTCTGTTTACATTTTATTTTTCAAAAGAATGTTTTTCATGCCTCGCCACTCTCTTAAATTCTAGGGCCTTAGACTATATATATATATCCTCAGAAATGTACCTTAACATATAAACTAATTTTTAATTTTTTTTAATTCCTAATTTTTTTGCATGGGTCGTTTTCGACCCGATGGGCACTTGGGATATCAAATAAGGAAAAAAACTAGGCATTTGAATATTTTTTAATGTGACAATACCATAGTTTTATAAAAACTACCACATAGTTCTTACATTTAAAATACACCTTGTGCTTCTTAAAAAAATACTGTCATACTGCAATAAGCATTTTTGAATATAATTTATTCTTTAATATATAGGACTTTGACACTTTTCATAAACACATCACTTCAACATTTAATCATCTAAATTATAATTTAAATCAAGTTAAATATTCATTTGTTGCAGTTCATATCAACCTCAACCCATATATGCCCATCGGGTCATTAACGACCCAACTGCCAAAGTTGTTATTATTTCACGTCGATAATAATACATCTTAACTAAAGTATGGTAATTATGTCCCTAGATTTGTTGTTAGATGGAATCACTGATGATAATTTCCTAAAACCTATTTTGACAGTTGGGATTATTTTATATTTGAGGTTACGTCACTTCTGTTTGTGTAGCTGTATGACAGAGCTTTGCGAATATGTAAGTACATATATTACAGTTTAGTATTCTAAAACTAACTATACATATACATACTGTCCATAAGATGTAGTTTATATACATATAGCCTACTTGTATTTTATGATACTAAGATTATAGATCCTACCTAGGTTGTAAAATACCAAGTATACATATTTACATTCCTAACATAAATTGTGGGTAGTACTGTACTATGCCAAGATCTGCTAAGATATAATAGTATAATGTAAACATTTCATCAGGAACAAGCCAGTAATGTTTGGATTCAAGGCCTGGGTACTAGCAACTAAGCTAGGCTACTGCATTCATGCGAACATATATCTCGGCAGAGATGAGCACTATGGTGCGACTGTAGGACTAGGAGGGAGCGTAGTCATGAAATTGGTAAATGTGCTTAGGAAATGCTATCCAGATACACCATTTTCAGTCTACTGTGATAATTTCTTCACATCTCCAGCTTTACTAAGAAAGAATCTGGAATTTCGGCTACTGGGACTGTTCAGAGTTGACAGGACAGATAATGCCTACTTCTTGACAAACAATCTCTAAATACAAAGCCAAGGGGTGCCTATGACTCGTGTGTAGACAAAGAAAAGAAAATGTGTGTTGTCCGCTGGAGTGACAACGCTATTGTAACACTAATGTCAACAGAGTACGGAGTCGCTCCTTTGAAAGTTGCACAGCGCTACTCAAGGAGTGAACACAAGAAGATCGACATTCCACAGCCTAATGTCATCCATCATTATAACAAGTATATGGATGGCGTAGATCAGTTGGACGCGAATGTTGCATCATATCGGATCGGAATGAGAGGCAAAAAGTGGTATATGCCATAGTTATGTGGCTTTTTGACGTAGTGCTAAATCATTCTTGTCTTTTGGCTCGAAGTTACAATAGCAAATACGGTACCAAGATTGACTTGTTGCATTTTCGAAGCTCTGTGGCCACAACTCTACTGATGTAATACGTGGAGGCGATAAGCACTCCTTGCCCCAGAAGATTCGTAGTGCCAAGATACGTGCCAGACTTTTTAACGTCTGAAAAACAATGAGCACATAATCCTTACTCAGCAGAGCCGCAGAAGGTGCCATGTGTGCAGGAATAAGAAAAACAAATGCTTGCATAAAAATGTGGAGTTCCACTTACAAGTGCTTTCTAGAGTTTCACTCCTAAGGAAAAACAAGAAAAGTGTAAAAGTCCTATATAGTAAATTGAATAAATTTTATTCAAAAATACTTATTGCAGGATGACAGTTATTTTTTAAAGAAGCAGGAGGTGTCATTTTAAATGTAAGAACTATGTAGTTGTTTTTATAAAACTATGGTATTGTCACATTAAAAAATATGAAAATGCATTGTTTTTTTTCCTTATTTGGACATCCCAAGTGCCCATCGGGTCGGAAAACGACCCATGGAAAAAAATATAAGTAAGGAGTTAAAAAAAAATTAGTTTATATGTTCATTGGTATATATAAATAATCCTATCTTAAATGGGTACATTTCTGAGGGAGAAAAACAAGGTTCTGGGCATATATGATTAATTGAATTCTTTTATAAATGTCAGATTAGATTTTACTTACTACTAAATCATACTTGAACTTTTCACTGTTAATTGACGGAGTGTGTTAGAACATTTCTGTTCAGCTTCGTAGTATTTTAATAGTTTAAATTTAAAATAACTAGATTTAAATAATCAACATAAGAATATTTTTTTCATTTTTATGCCACCAATGTTTGTCTTGTTCTAAGAGAATACGTCCGAAGATATTCGATAGCACAAATAACATGAAATAAATGCATATTACAGTGATGTTGTAAGAAATTCATACTATTATGATAGAATGAGTGAAATTCAAACTGCATATCTTATAATTTATTCGTATTTATAAAAAACGACTGCAAAATACTTTTTAGAACTAGAGGTTTAGCCATGGTATAATCATAAGGATTTAAAAAACGTTTTATACCATTATAACTCATATATGCAAAATATATGAGGTATAATTTGAGTCGATTTGTTAATAATTAAGTAACAATATTGTGTGACAGTATATACATCAACGTTAGTGTAATATGAATTAACGTAATATTAATTCAACGTAAATATTAATGCACTGTGAATTAATACTATGCAAGGTGACTACTTTTGTTATGTGAATGTTGAGTTTGCCTCCATTTCAACTGCTCTTATTGTAGCGTCATAGACCTTGACTCCATGTTCGTCTGAAGGGATCCAAAAGAGTTGGTGCATAATGGAGCTAAACTCAATATTCATATTCAACCACCCTTTCACGCAAAAGCAACGTTATATGTTATAGCAACCCCAATAAAATTATTTTTATTTTGAAAAACTGATACCAAATGTCTCAATTTGGGTTCTAAGAGAAATTTAAGGGGAGATTTTGAATTTATTGTTATAAATTTTCCAACCTCTCCTAGGTTCCTTTTAGTAGGATAAAACCACATTCAAACCAACATATCCGAGGAAAACGTAATGGTTATATTAGGCTATTTTGTTTTCAATTTGTAAGAAAAATGGAGTATAGGCTCAACCCATCAAGGTAAAGTACAAAACGTGTGGTATCCATATTGATGGCGGATTCGTTGATAATCAGCCCATTGCGTTACACCTCCGAGCCCCCACTCAAATGTATAAGCAGGTGTGCATTACTAGCTCTGCCCTGTTAAGACAATATTATTCATTTAGTGACAGTGGAACGTCAACTGAACTAGTTTCATCGGTTATAACAGTTCTTTTCAAAGATGCCTCTTTCCGTACACAAGCATTGATTTTGTTACACAGAGGAATCATAAACATTTTTTCAATCAGCCACGCTGTGGAGGACTTTGGTTAATTTAAATTTCTTCCGCACAATAAATTCTGGTATTGATACATAATCAAGAATGGATACGCTCTTAAGGCTGTTAGTAAGCCGGTCAGGGACTGAAGTTCTCGGTTATTGATCTGATTCTATTGATAAATATATAACACCGACTTCCAATTTCTCACACTTTGATGACGTCTTTGGGGTGAACTTTTGCTGGCGTACGTAAAGTAAAACTCGAGTTTACCAGAAAAGATACGTGGGTATTTCTACAATTACAATGCGTCTTTAGGCTGTAAGTATCCTCATTATGTTTAAGTAGATCTGGATAACTCTAAATTTTGGATAAACTCAAACTATTCCCCCGGTTCCTTGATATTTTTACGCAACAACAATTACTTCCAAGTAATTCGAAATTTCATGTAGTTCGACTTCTTTTATTGGAAATTTGGCCTTGGATGTATAAGTTCTGGTTTTAGATATATATATAAAACTTTGTTTTGAAAACTAAATGGAAACAGATAAGAAATCTTCGGACCTTGCTCACTTCATCAGAACTTAAATGTTCTCTTTTGTGCTCCACATAGTTCAGCTCACCAAGATTGTAACTTTTGCTTTTCCTTCATGCAAGTTACCGGTTAGATCTTGCTTGCCAGGGGACGCCAAAAATTCAAGTTTACTTTCGAGCAAACAATTAATAAACGGATATCATTCATCATTGCATAAATAGTTCAGTTTGCTGTTGAGCAAATGAATACATAATTTATGATTCATCATAATTTAATTATGTATTCATTTGCTCAACAGCAAACTGAACTATTTATGCAATGATGAATGATATCCGTTTATTAATTGTTTTGCTTCGAAAGTAAACTTGAATTTTTGGCTTTCCTGACAAGCCAGACCTAACCGGTAACTTGGATGATAGGATTACCCGATCCCCAGTCTTGTAAAGCAAGGTACATTAATTCTTCCGTAAAGCATAAAACCTCATTAATAAACGATTATAGTATGATGGTCTTGTATATAACATAAATTTCAGTTGGCCTAATAAAATATCCCAAACTAACTTTGTGTGTACAGTGTGTACTTTCTACCTATTATTACATGCTCAGAAACTTAACTTTCCACACAATTTTTCTACCCGAACTCTCTATCTGTGCCTAATGATTACGGTATGCTTATTGCAATTACTTTGATTTGGTTGTCTACTTTCTTTAACTTGTCGTATATGGCTTTAGTATTTTTTATTGTAATATAGTTTTACTATTGTTATTGTTTTTTAATTTAATGTTTTTACTTCTGTATACATGAGTTTTAATTCCAGTTTGGATGTTTATAACTATTAGTCTTTACTCTGTAATATAGAACTCAGGAGGTTTATATAGTTATTTATAAGTGTTTCTATTATAAATCTAAATTGATAATGATACAGATGTTGTAGTCTATGTGTGTGTGTCTTAAAAACTTAATAAAAAAGCTTAGAAGTTTAACTAGTAATTGTTTTACGTAATTCTAAATTTAGTGTATATAAGAGATCGTTATTACAACTAAAAATTAATTACAGATATTTATATCACTATAACATATATTATATACTGTATATATATATATATATATATATATATATATATATATATATATATATATATATCGTTTAATGTCTCGTTTATACGATTAAGACAATTCAAATGTTTGACATAACAACAGTTTCAGGATTATGTGGAGAGGGGAAACTATTAAGTGAATTCAAGTCCCTCTCCCACTTCACACCATATTGACTAAAATGGAGACCCAATATGTAAATCCTCTTACCCAAGCGGTCTCTTGTTTCTATGTTGTGGTTGACCTGAGCTCTATTGTTCTCGCTAATGGCTGTGGATATTTAAACTTCAATATTATATTTATTACGATAATTTTAAAATATTCTATAAATATCCTCCATCGAGTGCTCAGTGTCTTCACAATTAAATATGAATTTTTCGTCTTCATCTTACTCTACACTGAGCAATACACATAAACGATTAGTAAAGTATTTATTATTGCCTAACAACAGTCTCTTTACTGGTTATGGAAGATCTCTCACAATCTACTAAGAGTTCGTATTCCATTCATTTATTGACGTCAGTGAGATTATGTTAAACACGAAATGTAAGGAGTTAAAAAAATTAAAAAATTAGTTTATATGTTTCATTGGTAATATATAAATAATCATATCTTAAATGGGTACATTTCTGAGGGAAAAAAAAGTTCTGGGCAAATATAGATTAACTGAATTTTTTTATAAATGTCAGATTTTACTTACTACTAAATTATACTTGAATTTTCAATCGATGTGGTGTTAGAACATTTCTGTTGAGCTTCGTAGTATTTTAATAGTTTAAATTTTAAATAACTAGATTTAAATAATCAACATAAGAATATTTTTTTTCATTTTTATGCCACCAATGTTTGTCTTGTTCTTAGAGAAACGTCCGAAGATATTCGATAGGAAATATAAAATGAAATAAAAGCATATTACAGTGAAGTTTAGACATTCACACTATTATGATAGAATGAGTGAAATTCTAACTGTATATCTTATAATTATTCGTATATTATAAAAAAACGACTGCAAAATACTTTTTTAGAACTAGAGGTTAGCAATGGTATAATCAAAAAAAAGTTTTACAATTATAACTCATATATACAAAATATATGAGGTATAATTTGAGTCGAATTTGTTAATAATTTAGTAAACCAATATTGTGTGCAGTGTATACATATAAAGTTAGTGTAATATAAATTACACAATATTAATTCAACGTAAATATGAATGCACTGTGAATTAAATAGTACGCAAGGTGACTAATTTCGGTATGTGAATGTTGATTTTGCCTCCCAGTTCAACTGCTCTTATTGTAGCGTCATAGACTTGACTCCAGGAATACGGAGCCATGTTCGTCTGAAGGGATCCAAAAATAGTTGGTGTATAATGGAGCTAAACTCAATATTAAATATCCAACCACGCCTTCACGCAATAGCTACGTTATATTTAATTCTGGTATTTTGTAAACTTGTCCGTTGCAAATATGTAATAGCGTTTACCATGTTCATTTAAGTCAGTTACCGTCTCAAGTAGCAAGTACGATATTCATAGACTGCAGTAATTACTTAATTGAATCCAAACGAAAGATTAGGAACAGAGTTTTTTACCACATTTAGTGCCTTCGAGACCTGCTAAAGATAATAGTAAACCGTACAGAACATAAAACTCAATATAAATGGAATATAAAATGTGGAACTTTAATTGTTATCTTAGAGGATTGTTTAGAAATATACAATATGTAAAGTTGAGAAAATTATTCATTTTACAAAACATTAATTGTAAATATCAAGTATATACGAGCTTAAAACAGTAGAGACAATTACATGTAGAGCTAACCATCGGTGAGGATAACGGATATATATCGGGAACAAGTGGAGGTAACGTACCTGTAACGTACAGGGAGGGTACCACAGGTGGTGGTGAGGTGGGGGGGAGGGTAATCACCACCAGTTCAATAACGTCATTACGTTATCGTTCAGGTCTCCTCCCGCGCCCTTCATTCAAAGGAGGTGAGACCTCGTTTATAGCATCAATATTGATCAGATCAGAGTACTGAAACTGAACCAAAACGTATGTAACATGTGCATTGGAGAAGCTGCTTGGGTTGTACATTCGGTATAACTCAGTGTTAGTCCTTAAGCGCTTTGATGTTGAACATTTTGTACGAATAATAATATTATGCACAATATTTAATGATAAGGCGGATTTTGTATATAAATGAAACTCTACGAACTCCTGTATTACCAAAACATGAGTATTTTTCACGGTATAAAAGGGTATGATCAGGTTAGTTAGGTAATGTTGCCTGCTTGACTGTAGTTGGTTACAACATGTCAGTTGATTGCCTCACGATGACAGCTCATTGTTGTTAAACATTGATGCAATCATTATAAAGTGATTGGTTCATGATACGGGCACAATTACAAATCATCAGGGAACATGATGATTGGGTGAAAGGCTCGGCTCTCTGCTTCAATATAATTAGTTACTTCAGTTGATTACTACGTTAAACATTCATGTCATCATTATAAAATGATTGGACATTGACATGAGTGCAGCCATGCAATCTCGAGTAATTTGTGTGTGATACATTTTGTGATTTGAACTTGCTATACGCCGAATAAATTAGTCAACAGGAAACAAACTTTATGTATGAATATTGCCTGCTTCAGATGTATACTGATTACCAGATCTTGGCTCACTAAGAAAACAGTTTTTTTTTGTAGTCAGAGATTAGTATTAAATTTGTGTTTTTTCAGTATGAAACGAGTATTGCATATGAGTGAACGTAATTTTTAAAACGCCTTTAGTTATGTAGTCAGGAATTTTATTGTTATAGATTTTAACTCAATCCTTAATTACTTTTCCTACCTAATCCTTTTAATTCAGAAAGTCTTTTGATTTATTCTGCTGTAAAAATATTTTACCGGAAATAGTTTTGATCTTTAAAAAGCCTTTAGAAATTTTACTGAGGTCGAGAGCACAGCTGAAATTCAAGTTTGTTTTGTGTTAATATTTCGTTTTTCTGTAAAGTAATGCAGCTTTTTTTCATTCAAAATATTATATTTTGTAAATATATTCCCTAAATTATACCTTTAATACATTATAAATAGTTAAGAAGTTTTTATCTCCAAAGGTTAATAATACATGTTGCAATTTTAACAGACGCATCTATAGTAACGTCTCTTTCAAAACATTTTTTAAACCCTGATTAATTAGTAAGTACTTACTTATAGTAAGTACTCAAACCACCAGAAACAATTAAAATGAAAGAATCGGTTAGTGTCTAGAGAGGGAAATTAATGGAACAGTTTTCTATGTGATAGAAGATGCTCTCTTTCTCAGAAAACTACTAACCTCGTTGTATCTCCAATCTTAAGACGGGGAGCATTGAGTTTAGATTGTAGAAAGATCACATACTCCTCTATCCACAAACCATTTTTACATACACTTCATTGCTTCACCTCTCTCATTACTTGTCTAGTGTTGAAACATTCTGCATGCATTATGATTTTCATTGTAATCAAGGAACGTATTTAACGAACCGTTGGCCTAATCTGTAAACATAAGTCGTTTATAACTTTTAGTCGTCCTTATTTTGAAATCGTCTACATACTTATTATGAAATTGATTAAATATGTCGTCTTATTATTTTTTTATATTCAATTTTCAACAGGTTTTTGGTTAATCTTATTATTTGAAGGATAAATTTTTAAAGAATACTTATTGCTATAAAGTGCCCTCCTCTTAAAAGTAAACTCGCTAAACGCAACGATTTCCTGTAAAGTTAATTGATTAAGGGTACTTCGACATTAAAAAAAATAAACCCTTTATGTGTTTATTATAAAAAAATAAGTTTTGTTAAACATAGTTTTACACATATATAAGTAATCTAAATTGTCTTTAAACATTCATTTTATGAAAAATAAGTAATATAAGATCATTATTAATGTTTAAAAAAATGTTTCCTCGTACTTTTGATGTATATTTATTATGAAATTGATTGAAATATAATTAATCTTATTTTTTTAGTAATCAATTTTAATAAACTCTTAGTTGATCTTATCATTTTAAGTATAATTTTTTATTCGATATTTATTGCTATAAAGTGCCTGTAAATGGTATTTCGACCATTAAAATAAAAAATATGTTAATATAAAGCCATTATTTATATTATTTCAACAAAAATAACTAGTTTATAAAATTAAAAAAATATTTTTAACACACTTAAAAGAATTTAAATAGTCTTTAAAATTTATTGTAATCAAAATAAGTATTTGGAAACAAAATATTAATGTTAATGTAGTTAAAACATATATTTTATTAAAAAGTATTATTTAATATACTAAATTATTATAAAAGGTCTTACAGCAAAACTCGGATATAATTGTATTCTTTAATTAACCTTTGGACAAGGTTTGCTTACGCTCAGCCTCTCGTGCTACAAGAGTGTTAATTTTATCTGCTATAAAAACTGAGGTGTTAATATTGTGCGCTGTTGCGTGTAGATAGGAAGCGTAGCCAGGGACGGCTGTAGATGTCTCACTCCCTCCCACAGGAGTTTTATTGGGGGGGGGAGGTTGTTTCCTGTACAATATATAAGGTTATATGAAACATCATAATTCAATATCTAAACAATCGTGCATTAATCAGCGTTTTAGTTAACCGTAACCAGACTATAATTTGATTTATCTAAGCAATCGTGGATTAATTAGTGTTTTAGTTTACGATAATCCATGCTATAATTTAAATTATTCGTGCAATTATGCATTAGTTAGAGCAACGGAATACTATAATAAGAATATGACTTAATTTTTTCAAGTAATCGTGGATAGTTAGTATTTTAGTTAACCATAATCGGACTATGACTTAATTTATTCAAGCAATCGTACATTAGTCAATGAATTATATAAAATGTCAGATTATGACTTGGTTTATCCAAGCAACTATGCACTAACTAGTATTTCAGGTAATCAAACTCAGACTATGACTTAATTTATCCAAACAATCGTGCATTAATTTGTGTTTCAGTTAACTATGATTAGATTATGACTAAATTTAATCATGAAATTAGATAGTTTGAATTCTTAAACTGTCTATTAGAGGAATTAGTCCAGCCATTCTCGCTCCTTTTTCCTTGTTAATTCATTTTTCTCCATATTTTTCCGTTTGCGTTGCTGGTATTCCATCCTGGGTGATGGAGACACCAGGAATCAAGTTTATCCCAGGGAACTTAATTATTGGGATATAAGATAGTTTTTTGTGAATTGTTTAATGTCAGCATTGGTTTGCGTGGTACATAATTTTGTGTCATTACACTGAACATTATGACGAAAAAAGAAGTGGATTATCTTAAACTGTGTTTACAGAATGTGCCAAAATATTCAAGGCATTTTAAATCACACGACAAATGTTTACATATTCACATTTCTCCAAAATCTCCTCCATAACCCTAATTGAGACATTTGGTAGTATTTTTTCAAAATAAACACACCTTTATTGAGGTTCTTGAGGTTCTTGTGAGGTGAATTGTTGGGATAGAGAGACAAAGTAGTGTTATATTACCCAATATGATCGGTATAAATAGCACATTTGGTTATGTTTTTACTGTATAAATAAGGGTACATCTGTAAATATGTCATACGACAAAATCTCAACATGATTTACACTCAGATTGTTTACAAATTTATTTATTCAACTATATTCTCTTAACCCATGAGATTTTATGGTTACCCATAAGACCAATGTAAAAAAAAAAGTTACTAACGCCCAGCCAAAACCCCATGGAGTGACACTAACAATAATTGAACTCAAGTGTGTGTATAGAAAAAGGGGTTCGTATCAAATTTTGTTTATCAGTTCCGTTTTTAGACATATTGTCCGACATACCGAAATGAAATTTTTTTAGGCCCACGAGGGATTAACTTCACTACTACTCAGCCAAATTACAGGGATGAATGAGGACATTATTAACCCCCATATAGAGTCTCTGTTGTATTTATCAACAACTTATTGAAGAAGCCCGAGCACCCCCCGCCTGACAAGAGGTAACGGGGAGTGAAGGCGCTTGCAAACGTGCCAGACTTTTTACGTCTAAAACACAATAAGCACATAATCCTTACTCAGCAGAGCCGCTGAAGGTGCCATGTGTGCAAGAATAAGACAACAAATGCTTGCATAAAATGTGGAGTTCCACTTCACTAGTGCTTTCAAGAGTTTCACTCCTAAGGAAAACAAGAAAAGTGTCAAAGTCCTATATAGTAATAAATAAATTGTATTGAAAAATACTTATTGCAGTATGACAGTATTTTTAAAGAAGCAGGAGGTGTATTTTAAATGTAAGAACTATGTGGTAGTTTTTAAAAAGGATGGTATTTTCACATTAAAAAATATGCAAATGCAATGTTTTTTTCCTTATTTGACATCCAAAGTGCCCATCGGGTCGAAAACGAACCATGGAAAAAATATAAGTAAGGAGTTAAAAAAATTAGTTTATATGTTCATTGGTATATATAAATAATCGTATCTTAAATAGGTACATTTCTGAGGAAAAAAAGTTCTAGGCAAATATGGATTAATTGAATTTTTTTATAAATGTCAGTTAGATTTTACTTACTACTAAATTATACTTGAATTTTCACTATTAATCGATGTAGTGTTAGAACATTTCTGTTCAGCTTCGTAATATTTTAATAGTTTAAATTTAAATAACTAGATTTAAATAATCAACATAAGAATAATTTTTGCATTTTTATGCCATCAATGTTTCTCTTGTTCTTAGAGAAATGTCCAAAGAAATTGTGTAGAAATTCACACTATAATGATAGAATGAGTGAAATTCAAACTATATATCTTATAATTATTCGTATTTATAAAAAACGATTACAAAATACTTTTTAGAACTAGAGTTTAGCCATGGTATAATCAAAAAAAGTTTTACCATTATAACTCATATATACTAAAATATATGAGGTATAATTTGAGTCGATTTGTTAATAATTTAGTAACCAATATTGTGTGCAGTGTATACATATAACGTTAGTGTAATATAAATTACATAATATAATTCAACGTAAATATGAATGCACTGTGAATTAATAGTACGCAAGGTGACTAATTTCGGTATGTGAATGTTGAGTTTGCCTCCAGTTCAACTGCTCTTATTGTAGCGTCATAGACTTGACTCCAGGAATACGGAGCCATGTTCGTCTGAAGGAATCCAAAAAGGGTTGGTGTATAATGGAGCTAAACTCAATGTTAATATTCAACCACGCCTTCACGCAATAGCTACGTTATATTTAATTGTGGTATTTTGTAAACTTGTCCGTTGCTAATATGTAATAGCGTTACCATGTTCATTTAAGTCAGTTACCGTCTCAAGTAACATGTACGATATTCATAGACTGCAGTAATTACTTGATTGAGTCGAAACGAAAGCATTAGGTACAGAGTTTTACCACATTTAGTGCCTTCGAGACCTGCTAAAGATAATAGTAAACCGTACAGAACATAAACTCAATATAAATGGAATATAAAATGTGGAACTTTAATTGTTATCTTAGAGGATTGTTTAGAAATATACAATATGTAAAGTTGAGAAAATTATTCATTTTACAAAACATTAATTGTAAATATCAAGTATATACGAGCTTAAAACAGTAGAGACAATTACATGTAGAGCTACCATC
Organism: Homalodisca vitripennis; assembly: GCF_021130785.1. Taxonomy (NCBI): domain Eukaryota; kingdom Metazoa; phylum Arthropoda; class Insecta; order Hemiptera; family Cicadellidae; genus Homalodisca; species Homalodisca vitripennis. The sequence goes on along the minus strand of NC_060209.1, from coordinate 195,689,033 downwards.
GGTGAGGATACGGATATATATCGGGAACAAGTGGAGGTAACGTACCTGTAACGTACAGGGAGGTACCACAGGTGGTGGTGAGGTGGGGGAGGGTAATCACCACCAGTTCAATAACGTCATTACGTTATCGTTCAGGACAAAGGCATCCTCCCGCGCCCTTCATTCAAAGGAGGTGAGACTCGTTTATAGCATCAATATTGATCAGATCAGAGTACTGAAACTGAACCAAAACGTATGTAACATGTGCATTGGAGAAGCTGCTTGGGTTGTACATTCGGTATAACTCAGTGTTAGTCCTTAAGCGCTTTGATGTTGAACATTTTGTACGAATAATAATATTATGCACAATATTTAATGATAAGGCGGATTTTGTATATAAATGAAACTCTACGAACTCCTGTACCAAAACATGAGTATTTTCACGGTATAAAAGGGTAAGATCAGGTTAGTTAGGTAATGTTGCCTGCTTGACTGTAGTTGGTTACAACATGTCAGTTGATTGCCTCACGATGACAGCTCATTGTTGTTAAACATTGATGCAATCATTATAAAGTGATTGGTTCATGATACGGGCACAATTACAAATCATCAGGGAACATGATGATTGAGTGAAAGGCTCGGCTCTCGGCTTCAATATAATTAGTTACTTCAGTTGATTACTACGTTAAACATTCATGTCATCATTATAAAATGATTGGACATTGACATGAGTGCAACCATGCAATCTCGAGTAATTTGTGTGTGATACATTTTGTGATTTGAACTTGCTATACGCCGAATAAATTAGTCAACAGGAAACAAACTTGATGTATGAATATTGCCTGCTTCAGATGTATACTGATTACCAGATCTTGGCTCACTAAGAAAACAGTTTTTTTGTAGTCAGAGATTAGTATTAAATTTGTGTTTTTCAGTATGAAAAGAGTATTGCATATGAGTGAACGTAATTTTTAAACGCCTTTAGTTATGTAGTCAGGAATTTATTGTTATAGATTTTAACTCAATCCTTAATACTTTTCCTACCTAATCCTTTTAATTCAGAAAGTCTTTTGATTTATTCTGCTGTAAAATACTTTACCGGAAATAGTTGATCTTTAAAAGCCTTTAGAAATTTTACTGAGGTCGAGAGCACAGCTGAAATTCAAGTTTGTTTTGTGTTAATATTTCGTTTTTCTGTAAAGTAATGCAGCTTTTTTTTTCATTCAAAATATTATATTTTGTAAATATATTCCCTAAATTATACCTTTAATACATTATAAATAGTTAAGAAAGCTTTTATCTCCAAAGGTTAATAATACATGTTGCAATTTTAACAGACGCATCTATAGTAACGTCTCTTTCAAAACATTTTTAACCCTGATTAATTAGTAAGTACTTACTTATAGTAAGTACTCAAACCACCAGAAACAATTAAAAATGAAAGAATCGGTTAGTGTCTAGAGAGGGAAATTAATGGAACAGTTTCTATGTGAGAGAAGATGCTCTCTTTCTCAGAAAACTACTAACCTCGTTGTATCTGAAGAGTCCAATCTTAAGACGGGGAGCATTGAGTTTAGATTGTAGAAAGATCACTTACTCCTGTATCCACAAACCATTTTACATACACTTCATTGCTTCACTCTCTCATTACTTGTCTAGTGTTGAACATTCTGCCCGCATTATGATTTTCATTGTAATCAAGGAACGTATTTAACGAACCGTTGGCCTAATCTGTAAACATAAGTCGTTATAACTTTTAGTCGTCCTTATTTTGAAATCGTCTACATACTTATTATGAAATTGATTAAATATGTCGTCTTATTATTTTTTTATATTCAATTTCAACAGGTTTTTGGTTAATCTTATTATTTGAAGGATAATTTTTAAAGAATACTTATTGCTATAAAGTGCCCTCCTCTTAAAAGTAAACTCGCTAAACGCAACGATTTCCTGTAAAGTTAATTGATTAAGGGTACTTCGACATTAAAAAAAATAAACCCTTTATGTGTTTATTATAAAAAAATAAGTTTTGTTAAACATAGTTTTACACATATAAAGTAATCTAAATTGTCTTTAACATTCATTTTATGAAAAATAAGTAATAAAAACTCATTATTAATGTTTAAAAAATGTTTCCTTGTACTTTGATGTATATTTATTATGAAATTGATTGAAATATAATTAATCTTATTTTTTTAGTAATCAATTTTAATAAACTCTTAGTTGATCTTATCATTTTAAGTATAATTTTTATTCGATATTTATTGCTATAAAGTGCCTGTAAATGGTATTTCGACCATTAAAATAAAAAATATGTTAATATAAAGCCATTATTTATATTATTTCAACAAAAATAACTAGTTTATAAATTAAAAAATATTTTTACACACTTAAAAGAATTTAAATAGTCTTTAAAATTTATTGTAATCAAAATAAGTATTTGGAAACAAAATATTAATGTTAATGTAGTTAAAACATATATTTTATTAAAAAGTATTATTTAATATACTAAATTATTATAAAAGGTCTTACAGCAAACTCGGATATAATTGTATTCTTTAATTAACCTTTGGACAAGGTTTGCTTACGCTCAGCCTCTCGTGCTACAAGAGTGTTAATTTTATCTGCTATAAAAACTGAGGTGTTAATATTGTGCGCTGTTGCGTGTAGATAGGAAGCGTAGCCAGGGACGGCTGTAGATGTCTCACTCCCTCCCACAGGAGTTTTATTGGGGGGGGGGGGGGGTTGTTTCCTGTACAATATAAAGGTTATATGAACATCATAATCAATATCTAAACAATCGTGCATTAATCAGCGTTTTAGTTAACCGTAACCAGACTATAATTTGATTTATCTAAGCAATCGTGGATTAATTAGTGTTTTAGTTTACGATAATCATGCTATAATTTAAATTATTCATGCAATTATGCATTAGTTAGAGCAACGGAATACTATAATAAGAATATGACTTAATTTTTTCAAGTAATCGTGGATTAGTTAGTATTTTAGTTAACCATAATCGGACTATGACTTAATTTATTCAAGCAATCGTACATTAGTCAATGAATTATATAAAATGTCAGATTATGACTTGGTTTATCCAAGCAACTATGCACTAACTAGTATTTCAGGTAATCAAACTCAGACTATGACTTAATTTATCCAAACAATCGTGCATTAATTTGTGTTTCAGTTAACTATGATTAGATTATGACTAAATTTAATCATGAATTAGATAGTTTGAATTCTTAAACTGTCTATTAGAGGAATTAGTCCAGCCATTCTCGCTCTTTCCTTGTTAATTCATTTTTCTCCATATTTTCCGTTTGCGTTGCTGGTATTCCATCCTGGGTGATGGAGACACCAGGAATCAAGTTTATCCCAGGGAACTTAATTATTGGGATATAAGATAGTTTTTGTGAATTGTTTAATGTCAGCATTGGTTGCGTGGTACATAATTTTGTGTCATTACACTGAACATTATGACGAAAAAAGAAGTGGATTATCTTAAACTGTGTTTACAGAATGTGCCAAAATATTCAAGGCATTTTAAATCACACGACCAATGTTTACATATTCACATTTCTCCAAAATCTCCTCCATAACCCTAATTGAGACATTTGGTAGTATTTTTCAAAATAAACACACCTTTATTGAGGTTCTTGAGGTGAATTGTTGGGATAGAGAGACAAAGTAGTGTTATAATTACCCAATATGATCGGTATAAATAGCACATTTGGTTATGTTTTTACTGTATAAATAAGGTACATCTGTAAATATGTCATACGACAAAATCTCACATGATTTACACTCAGATTGTTTACAAATTTATTTATTCAACTATATTCTCTTAACCCATGAGATTTTATGGTTACCCATAAGACCAATGTAAAAAAAGTTACTAACGCCCAGCCAAAACCCATGGAGTGACACTAACAATAATTGAACTCAAGTGTGTGTATAGAAATAGGGGTTCGTATCAAATTTTGTTTATCAGTTCCGTTTTAGACATATTGTGCCGACATACCGAAATGAAATTTTTTCAGGCCCACGAGGGATTAACTTCACTACTACTCAGCCAATTACAAGGATGAATGAGGACATTATTAACCCCCATATAGAGTCTCTGTTGTATTTATCAACAACTTATTGAAGAAGCCCGAGCAGCCCGCCTGACAAGGGGTACCGGGGAGTGAAGGCGCTTGCAAACGTTATTCAGAGATGTGGCCGATGCTTCCTACTTCCCCCTACTTTCGTGTATAAAGAATTCACCGCCGGATCTTTTGTGGCGCTTGGCTTTCCTCGTTAGACCGTCTTTTATTAATAAGTCAGTGCCTTCTCTCTCTCTGTTATCGGCTATACAAACATTTACCGGATGTTCACCTCTTTCGTGAAGAGAAACATTTCATCTATAATCGTAGAAAATTCGAGCATGGTTACCAACATAACAACAAGTTTCATTAATAAACGTGCCCTATCTCTCTGTTACCAGCTATACAAACATTGTACCAGCGGTTCATCTCCTTCGTGAGAAGGAACATCTCATCTATAACCAAGGAGTGGAAAGTTAGAGCATGGTTACCAACGTAACAACACGTTTTAATTATTCAGCAAAAAACTACTCGTGAATTACAATATCAAGAAGACTGTCCAATAGTTTCATAACGAGGGTAAAATTTATTTGAATTGGTACAGAGTATCAAAACAAAAAAATAATAGCTTAAAGGTTCATCTGTCTCAATTTGAAAATCACCTGTTGATCGACAGTATTATAAGAGAAGGCGTTCAAATTTAATACTCGTACATGTACATTAGTATTATAATTCTATGTCTGTTTACAATTGTACAGAAATAGATTTGTCCCCTTCACCATTTGAAATAATGTTTTAAAACCATTGATGTTAAATGTACACATCTTACATGAAAACATAAGTACAAACGTAAATGTAAACTTGTATTATACAAATAATTGTATCTCCTTTATGAAAATAAAATAAGATTCACTCGAAATCTGAGTTTTACTAATTTTGTTTCATCCTACATTAATCGCGATGTTTCTATTCGCCCACAACAAACTACAAACTACCCTAACGTTTCTAAAGATAATCAGATAATATTTAAACGCTCCCTCAGACATTTGTGATTAGATCCTCTAGAATTATATTCCGTTACTTGATGTCCACTATCTTGAGGGATGTATTTCTTCCGCCGCCATCAGCATGTGGCAGCATTCCGCACTGATGGCCAGAGGCACTAGTAGATAAGATAGGATTACTCGATCCCCAGTCTTGTAAAGCAAGGTACATTATTCTTCCGTATAGCATTATACCTCATTAATAACGATTATAGTATGATGGTCTTGTATATAACATAAATTTTTAGTTGGTCTAATAAAATAAAACTAACTAATTTTGGGTGTACAGTAGCTTAAAAAAATATTTTTTTAGCAAACATTAAAAAATATTAATAAACGGAAATATATATAGTATTATAGTATATATATATATATATATATATATATATATATATATATATATATATATATATATATATATACTATAATACTGACTTCTGGCGAGTTTACGCTTCTTATCAACATTATTACTCTATTATGAAACCGTATTATAAGATATTAATAAATACCATAAGGGTGTAATATAATCATATTACAGACTAGTATCAATTTTCCTCGTCTTTCTACCTATTATTACATGCTCAGAAACTTAAATTTCCACACAATTTTTCTACCCAAACTCTCTATCTGTGCCTAATGATTACGGTATGTTTATTGCAATTACTTTGATTTGGTTGTCTACTTTCTTTAACTTGTCCGTATATGGCTTTAGTATTTTTTATTGTAATATAGTTACTGTTGTTATTGTTTTTAATTTAATGTTTTACTTCTGTATATCACGGGTGTACGACGACCCGTGAGAACGGAAACGTCTGACGATGATGATGATGACTTCTGTATATATATGTAAATACATGATTTTTAATTCCAGTTTGATGTTTATAACTATTAGTCTATATTCTGTATCATTAGTTTTATTTCGCTGAAAATGTAATCTTCGTTGGAAATAAAACAAATGAAGTTTTCCTTTTCTGCTAATTTGTAAGGGCTATCTTTCTGTAGCGTCATAATGCAATTACAATAGTTAAATTCTACACAATTCATCGTAATATAGATCTCAGGAGGTTTATATAGTTATTAATAAGTGTTTCTATTATAATCTAAATTGATAATGATAGAGACGTTGTAGTCTATGTGTGTGTCTTAAAAACTTAATAAAAAAGCTTAGAAGTTTAACTAGTAATTATTTTACGTAATTCTAAATTTAGTGTATATAAGAGATCGTTATTACAACTAAAAATTAGTTACAGATATTTATATCACTATAACATATATATATCGTTTAATGTCTCGTTTTATACGATTAAGACAATTCAAATGTTTGACATAAAAACAGTATCAGGGATTATGTGGAGAGGGGAAACTATTAAGCGAATTCAAGCTCCTCTCCCCACTTCACACCATATTGACTAAAATGGAGACCCAATATGTAAATCCTCTCTTACCCAGCGGTCTCTTGTTTCTATGTTGTGGCTGACCTGAGCTCTTTTGTTCTCGCTAATGGCTGTGGATATTAAACTTTAATATTATATTTATTACGATAATTTTAGAATATTCTATAAATATCCTCCATCGAGTGCTCAGTGTGTTCACAATTAAATATGAATTTTTGGTCATCATCTCACTCTACACTGAGCAATAAATAAACGGGTTAGTAAAGTATTTATTATTGCCTAACAAAAGTCTCTTCACAGATTATGGAAGATCTCTCACAATCTACTAAGAGTTTGTTATCCATTCATTTATTGACGTCAGTGAGATTATGTCAAACACAAAATGCTGTATTGCTTAAATACACTTTATTTCAGTTTAGTAATACTTATGTGTATAAGGTGAGGAAGTCCACTGGTGTTGCATAGCACACAGAAGGTAATTATAATACTCTTTAATCTCACTATCCCAAAAATTTGCTTCAACAACCTTAATAAAACTATTTTAATTTTTTTTTAATAGTACAAAATATATAAATTTGGGTTCTGTAGGAGATTTTGAGAATTGTTTAATGTAAGCATTGGTTGCGTGTTAAATAATGTTAAAAGTGTCATTACACTGAACATTACGACGAAAATCGAAGTTGATTGTCTTAAACTGTATTTACAGAATGTGCCAAAATATTCAACGCCTTTTAAATCACACGAGCACTTTTTACGTATTCACACTTATAGTCTGCCTTACCTCATACTCATAGGTATAACGAAACTCAAATAAAGTGGATTTAAGCATTACAGTATTTCGTGTTTGACAAAATCTCACTGACGTCAATAAATGAATGGATAACAAACTCTTAGTAGATTGTGAGAGATCTTCCATAATCTGTGAAGAGACTGTTGTTAGGCAATTATAAATACTTTACTAACCCGTATTTGTATTGCTCAGTGTAGAGTGAGATGATGACCAAAAATTCATATTTAATTGTGAACACACTGAGCCACTCGATGGAGGATATTTATAGAATATTCTAAAATTATCGTAATAAATATAATATTAAAGTTTAATATCCACAGCCATTAGCGAGAACAAAAGAGCTCAGGTCAGCCACAACATAGAAACAAGAGACCGCTGGGTAAGAGAGGATTTACATGTTGGGTCTCCATTTTAGTCAATATGGTGTGAAGTGGGGAGAGGAGCTTGAATTCGCTTAATAGTTTCCCCTCTCCACATAATCCCTGATACTGTTTTTATGTCAAACATTTGAATTGTCTTAATCGTATAAACGAGACATTAAACGATATATATATATATATATATATATATATATGTTATAGTGATATAAATATCTGTAACTAATTTTTAGTTGTAATAACGATCTCTTATATACACTAAATTTAGAATAACGTAAAATAATTACTAGTTAAACTTCTAAGCTTTTTTTATTAAGTTTTTAAGACACACACATAGACTGCGAGAAGCTCATTTGTTTTATTTCCAACGAAAATTACATTTTCAGCGAAATAAAACTAATGATACAGAATAAAGACTAATAGTTATAAACATCAAACTGAAATTAAAAATCATGTATTAACATATATATACACAAGTAAAACATTACATTAAAAACAATAACAACAGTAACTATATTACAATAAAAAATACAAAAGCCATATACGGACAAGTTAAAGAAAGTAGACAACCAAATCAAAGTAATTACAATAAACATACCGTAATAATTAGGCACAGATAGAGAGTTTGGGTAGAAAATTTTGTGGAGTGAAGTGGGGAAGAGGGGCTTGAATTCGCTTCATAGTTTTCCCTCTCCACATAATCCCTGATACTGTTGTCATGTCAAACATTTTAATTGTCTTAATCGTATTAACGAGACATTACAAAATAGAGATATATCTTATAACAATATTAATAACTGTAACTATTTTGTAGTTGTAATAACGATCTCTCATATACACTATTAGAATTACGTAAAATTGTTATTAGTTAAATGGTTAAAACACCTGTTTCATTAACAATTTATAATATAATATAAAAAAAACTTATTAATAGTGATAGAAAGCTCTTAAGAGCTGTATTGCGATGAGTTATGTAGAATTCAACTATGGTAATTGCATTAAGATGCTACAGAAAGATATCTCTTACAAATTTGCAAAAAAAAGAGAACATCATTCATATTTATTTCCAAAAAAGCTACATTTTTAACAATATAAAACTAATATAGACTATAATAAAATAAAGACTAATGGTTATATGAGTAATAAACATCAATCTGAATTATCAACAATATAAAAACAGAAGTAACAAATAAATAATACAAGACAATAACAACAGTAACCATATTACACTGAAAAATACTAAAGCTAAATGCGGATAAGTTGAAACAGACAACCGATTCAAAGTAATTACAATATAACTACCGTAATCGTTCCGCACAGACTAGGAGTGTGTGTAGAAAGGTTGTGTGGATAGATAAGTTACTAAATAGGTAATAACAGATATTGAGACGATATAACTGTATGTTATTTATTACTGGTATTTATTATTATTACTTGCACAGTATTTATTAATATGTTACAATTATCTCTTATAACAGTTTCATAATACAGACATTATGTTTATGAGAAACATGTGAACTCGTCACAACACAATATTACAGAGTATATCTACTCTGTTTATAAAAAGATACATATCTTAATCAACACGTGGTAGTGTTTGCTGAAGAAATATTTTTTCTGCTATTGATGCACAAAATTATTATTTTGCGATATTTTGTTACACCACACCGAACCATTCAGTCTTATATACGAGACCAGCACAATACAATCATTATTAATGAGATTTTATACTCTGCGGAAGTATAATGTATCTTTACAAGAATGGGGATCGGGTAATCTTATCTTATCTACTAATGCCTCTGGCCATCAGTGCGGAATGCTGCCCCACGCTGATGGCGGTGGAAGAAAAAACATCCCTCAAGATAGTGGCCATCAAGTAATGAAATATAAATCTAGAGGATCTGATAAAAAAATGAGATTTAGTTATTTTTGTAATACAATTTTACATTTAAGTTTTTACGTATATTATGTAAGATGGGTACATTCAATGTCAATGATTTTTAAACATTATTTTAATGGATAAAAGGAACAAATCTTTCTCTACAATTATAAACCGTTAATAATACAGGTATTAAATTTGAAATATTTTTCTTGTACTATGGACAAACAACAGAGAGTTTTTAAATTTCAGACAGATGAACCGGTAAGCTATTATTTTCTTGTTTTGATGCCCTCAATCAATTTCGACAAATTTATCTCCAATTATGAAACAACTGTACGGACTTCTTTGATATTGTAATTTACACAGGGTTCTTGCTAATTAATTAAACATTGAAACGTGTTCTTATGTTGGTAACCGAGTTCCAACTTTCCACTCCTTGGTTATAGATGAGATGTTCCTTCTCACGAAGGAGATGAACCGCTGGTACAATGTTTGTATAGCTGGTAACAGAGAGATAAGGCGCTGACTTATTAACAAAAGAGAGTCTAACGAGGAAAGCCAAGCGCCACAAAAGATCCGGCGGTGAATTCTTTATACACAAAAGTAGGGAAGTAGGAAGCATCGGCCACATCTCTGAATAACGTTTGCAAGCGCCTTCACTCCCCGGTACCCCTTGTCAGGCGGGGTGCTCGGGCTTCTTCAATAAGTTGTTGATAAATTCTTTTCGCATCTTACCATATTCAGAACTATTTTTAATTGAATCTTTTGTTCACTTAAAAATCATATTTATTGTCCTCGTATGGAAATTAAAATTTGAAAGATACAACAAATAATTTAGTGAGGCACATGCTCGGTACTCATGAAGATTCGAGAGGCAAGTTGGTACGTTGGCTTGTTTTACATTAAAAAAACAGCGAAAATCGATAAATTTGATCATGTTTTTAAATTAAGCCAGGCTTTTCCGTGAAAATTGCCCCATGCACATTATCTGCGACATTGTTAAAGTACCTGGTTGTTCGCACATATTCAGTTTTATTATTTACATATTTAGTTATATTTTTATCAAGATTCTGTAGGCTTATTGGTTTAAAATGTTACGAAATCTATAAATTGGGAGCTTAATGTGGTTAGGCTAAACCGTAGTGATGATGTTGACAACAAATTCAATAAAATACATGTTGTAGAAATAAGTTTAGCATTTTTATCTACACAGTGTTAACATGTTAACATTATACATAGTGTTTATAATGCCTTGTTCATCTCTGTAATTGGCTGAGTATTAGTAAAGCCAATCACTCGGGGGGCTGAACAATTTTCATTTCCGTCCGTCGGCACAATACATCCAAACATTTACTGACCAACCTTGAAATTTGACTTGAAACCATACTCATATACAAGAAACACTCAGTTATATGATGGTGCATGTCACTCCATAGGTTTTGGCTGAGCGTTAGCAAATATTGTTACACTGGTTTTATAGGTAACCATAAATTCTTATGGGCAATAAGAATGTAGTACAATAAACAAATCTGTAAACAATCTGAGATGTTAACACCAATGACATGTTAACACATGTAGCTTATTTATACAGTACAAATAATATAATATAAAATCAATTTAAAACTTTAGTGATAAGATTTAATAGCATTCCGTAATCATGTGTCGTGTGGTACGATATCGTGAACGATTATTTGTGGAGTTTAAATTTTACATGAAAATTAAATTCTACATGAACGTAGAGTTTATGATGAAACTATGAAATTAGGGTGAGCGTCTCTAAGTAGTGTGATACAAGTTTTCTTTGGTATGGTGGGGGGGATTTACAAAGTTTTTTTCTGTCTAGTATTACTGTCTGCCAAACTGTCCGCAGAATATCTCGAGAAAGAAATCACCTATAACCTTGACATTCTGCATGTAACCTCAGCTAAGCCTATTACGTGAAACTTGGTGTAGCGTACTTTACCTTGTTTATACGGTGTCCAACAATTTTGTCAGAAAACGTTGTAACATGAAAAACTTTAAAACACAGCTGCATGACAATTCAAAATTAAATTCTTTTCAATATAATAATCCAGAAAATTAATACCTTGCATAAATATTTAGGTGGATCTCGTTTACAAAATCAGCTTTTTGCCATTGTCCTCTTGTATAAAGTAAGGGAAATGTCAGCATAGCTATAGGACACATGACCCCCAGAGCACAAAACCACCCCCAGTTCCAAACATAACACAACTTGTAAAAAAGATAATACCAAAATAGACGGCAAACAAATTGAAACCTGTTACAAAAATTAGTCTTACAAATAACTAATAAATAATAATAATAATAAATCATTTATTTCCCTATAATAACAAACTGAATATTACAAATAAATATTATTGCCAGTGCTTAGTAATAAATAATACTATGACATAACGTATTTACAATATCAGTAAATAACAAATACAAAACAAAAAATTCTACTTATTTTTTTTCTAATTGATGTACTTACAGTAATAAAATATAAAAAGCAGATTACATCCTTTTAGGTTTTTCTTTATTTTTTAAAACTAATAATTAGGCCAATAAATTTATACAATAAGGGAAATTTAGGTACCCCATAAGGCTGTGCCTGTGTTGGGGATACTATATACAAAAAGGGTAAAAAATAAAAATTGCGGAAACGAGCAAAAATGAAATTATAAAAATGAGTTATTGTAGCTTATGTAGTAAATAATGTACTATTAGGTATGTTTCAAAGTTTAAATTTATTATAACTATTGTGCTGTATTAAAAAAAAAGGATTTATGCATGACTTACAATATTAAAATGTTAGGCTTTATACATGTAACATTAAATATTATATTATAAATAATTTTTTTTGCATTTCTTAATCTCATTACTGCTTTATTTACATTTTTCAGAGCATTACCACTTCTCATATAAAACAATTTTAATACTTTCTAAATGAACATATAACGAAGGGGTAATATGTTCATGCTTACAAATAGGGGATAAGAATGTTCCCTAAAATTAGCTTTGGTCATTAGTCTTATAAAAATCTTTTGTATTGTTATTAATGTTCCTAAATTTGTGATATACGTTTCCGCCCCAGCAGGAGAGAGCGTAATCAAGCCTACTATGAATTAAAGAAAAGTAAACCGTGCGAAGTACGTCTGATGGGCATAATTGTCTAAGAAAATTATAAATACGATGTTGATTCATCAATTTTCCCTTCAAAATTGCTATATGTGGTTTCCAATTTAGTTCCCTATCTAATACGATTTCCAGATACTTAATAGTATCCACCCCCCTAACTTTAAAACAAAAATCATCACAAAAACGTTGGAACCTCTAAGAAGTTTAAACATCTGTACACTAACGGATTTTGAGTTGTTTTTTCTCCCTTTAGGCTAAAATGTATATAATTTGTTTTCTCTGGACTGAGCACCATCTTACTCTGCTATATCCATTCGATGCCTTGCTCGGTAGACTTTTTTCAATATAGTAGCCTTTTAAAAATCATCTCTGTTATTTATGGTTCTAGAAATAAAACCTAAATGTGTCCTTGAGTGCTTACTAGATGCCCTAAACTGCTGGTAAATATTTATTTCACGGATTCTGAGAACCATAACCAAAGTATTAGAAGACTGGGTTGGAATTAAAAAGCATAACAAATGTAAACACAGTACAACGAGATGTGTAATATATAAAATTGAGCGTAATCACAAAAATTTGTATAAAGGGATTAAGAAAAGAAAATGAGGAAAGAGTTTTTTCACCTCAGGATTGAAAGGAACCTCTAGATTTTAAGAGATTGAATTTGCCTTTAATACAGCATCAGGACGCAGCAACGCTTGGACACTTCTCATTGTAAAGGGTAGGTACTACTAACGAAAGCCCTGATGGAAGCTCCGACCGCTCAGGCTAGTTTAAGCAAGATGGAGTTTAGGGGTGAGATTCTTTTAGTGAATATTTACATGGATAACAAATACACACTTTTGATCTGTGCTAAAAACCACTAAGGCTATTCACTAAACAAAAAAGGGGATTATAGAAGCGGTTTTGTCTTTTTTTTCGAAACTGATATTTTAAAACCACTATTTTACTTTTTACTACTAAATTACAGGTCTATATCCGCTTTATACAAAATGTTCAATTTATTTTAAAATGCTGCTTCTTGCTTCTATAATTGTTTTTAATTTTAGTATTATAGTAGTATTAGTATATAGTTGTATATATTAATTGTGTTAGATTTGAAAACACATTGGTATTGTTATTCCAATAATTTGTATTATTATAGAGCTGTAATTATAAAATTACTTTTGGTATAGTATAACATTTAAAATTCCTTCATTTGCAATTCCTGTATTCATTTTAACTTCAATGCTTAAAAGATTCATTATGAAATATTAATATAATTGTGCTATAATTTTGTTGGTACATGAATGTATGTAAACACAAATCAGATAAACAAGACTTATTATTTTTCCTATCAAAGTTTGACAACACCTCTAAACCTAACTTTCTGGTGTCGTCGTCTCTTTTGAAAAACAAAATGTAAACAATGAAGTAATTTACAGGCTCTTTCCACTTCATCAGAACTTAAATGTTCTCTTTCTTTTCAGACTTGTATTCAGAAAGTTTGTAACTTTGGTCTCTTTTAATACGAGTTCTCGTGCCAGAGAAATACCAGACCAAGCTTTTGGTTAATCTTATTATTTGAAGGATAATTTTTTAAAGAATACTTATTGCTATAAAGTGCCCTCATCTTAAAAGTAAACTCGCTAAACGCAACGATTTCCTGTAAAGTTAATTGATTAAGGGTACTTCGACATTAAAAAAAATAAACCCTTTATGTGTTTATTATAAAAAAATAAGTTTTGTTAAACATAGTTTTACACATATAAAGTAATCTAAATTGTATTTAACATTCATTTTATGAAAAATAAGTAATATAAGATCATTATTAATGTTTACAAAAATGTTTCCTTGGACTTTGATGTATATTTATTATGAAATTGATTGAAATATAATTAATCTTATTTTTTTAGTAATCAATTTTAATAAACTCTTAGTTGATCTTATCATTTTAAGTATAATTTTTATTCGATATTTATTGCTATAAAGTGCCTGTAAATGGTATTTCGACCATTAAAATAAAAAATATGTTAATATAAAGCCATTATTTATATTATTTCAACAAAAATAACTAGTTTATAATTTTAAAAAATATTTTTACACACTTAAAAGAATTTAAAGAGTCTTTAAAATTTATTGTAATCAAAATAAGTATTTGGAAACAAAATATTAATGTTAATGTAGTTAAAACATATATTTTATTAAAAAGTATTATTTAATATACTAAATTATTATAAAAGGTCTTACAGCAAACTCGGGTATAATCGTATTCTGTAATTAACCTTTGGAAGCTTTGCTTACGCTCAGCATCTCGTGCTACAGGAGTGTTAATGTTATCTGCTATAAAAACCAAGGTGTTAATATTGTGCGCTGTTGCGTGTAGATAGGAAGCGTAGCCAGGGACGGCTGTAGATGTCTCACTCCCTCCCACAGGAGTTTTATTGGGGGGGGGGTTTTCCTGTACAATATAAAGGTTATATGAACATCATAATCAATATCTAAACAATCGTGCATTAATCAGCGTTTTAGTTAACCGTAACCAGACTATAATTTGATTTATCTAAGCAATCGTGGATTAATTAGTGTTTTAGTTTACGATAATCATGCTATAATTTAAATTATTCGTGCAATTATGCATTAGTTAGAGCAACGGAATACTATATTAAGAATATGACTTAATTTTTTCAAGTAATCGTGGATTAGTTAGTATTTTAGTTAACCATAATCGGACTATGACTTAATTTATTCAAGCAATCGTACATTAGTCAATGAATTATATAAAATGTCAGATTATGACTTGGTTTATCCAAGCAACTATGCACTAACTAGTATTTCAGGTAATCAAACTCAGACTATGACTTAATTTATCCAAACAATCGTGCATTAATTTGTGTTTCAGTTAACTATGATTAGATTATGACTAAATTTAATCATGAATTAGATAGTTTGAATTCTTAAACTGTCTATTAGAGGAATTAGTCCAGCCATTCTCGCTCTTTCCTTGTTAATTCATTTTTTCTCCATATTTTCCGTTTGCGTTGCTGGTGTCTCCATCACTCCATCCTGAGTGATGGAGACACCAGGAATCAAGTTTATCCCAGGGAACTTAATTATTGGGATATAAGATAGTTTTTGTGAATTGTTTAATGTCAGCATTGGTTTGCGTGGTACATAATTTTGTGTCATTACACTGAACATTATGACGAAAAAAGAAGTGGATTATCTTAAACTGTATTTACAGAATGTGCCAAAATATTCAAGGCATTTTAAATCACACGACCAATGTTTACATATTCACATTTCTCCAAAATCTCCTCCATAACCCTAATTGAGACATTTGGTAGTATTTTTCAAAATAAACACACCTTTATTGAGGTTCTTGAGGTGAATTGTTGGGATAGAGAGACAAAGTAGTGTTATAATTACCCAATATGATCGGTATAAATAGCACATTTAGTTATGTTTTTACTGTATAAATAAGGTACATCTGTAAATATGTCATACGACAAAATCTCACATGATTTACACTCAGATTGTTTACAAATTTATTTATTCAACTATATTCTCTTAACCCATGAGATTTTATGGTTACCCATAAGACCAATGTAAAAAAGTTACTAACGCCCAGCCAAAACCCATGGAGTGACACTAACAATAATTGAACTCAAGTGTGTGTATAGAAATAGGGGTTCGTATCAAATTTTGTTTATCAGTTCCGTTTTAGACATATTGTGCCGACATACCGAAATGAAATTTTTTCAGACCCACGAGGGATTAACTTCACTACTACTCAGCCAATTACAGGGATGAATGAGGACATTATTAACCCCCATATAGAGTCTCTGTTGTATTTATCAACAACTTATTGAAGAAGCCCGAGCAACCCGCCTGACAAGAGGTACCGGGGAGTGAAGGCGCTTGCAAACGTTATTCAGAGATGTGGCCGATGCTTCCAACTTCCCTACTTTCGTGTATAAAGAATTCACCGCCGGATCTTTTGTGGCGCTTGGCTTTCCTCGTTAGACCGTCTTTTATTAATAAGTCAGTGCCCTATCTCACTGTTACCAGCTATAGAAACATTGTACCAGCGGTTCATCTCCTTCGTGAGAAGGAACATCTCATCTATAACCAAGGAGTGGAAAGTTAGAGCATGGTTACCAACGTAACAACACGTTTTAATTATTCAGCAAAAAACTACTCGTGAATTACAATATCAAGAAGACTGTCCAATAGTTTCATAACGAGGGTAAAATTTATTTGAATTGGTACAGAGTATCAAAACAAAAAAATAATAGCTTAAAGGTTCATCTGTCTCAATTTGAAAATCACCTGTTGATCGACAGTATTATAAGAGAAGGCGTTCAAATTTAATACTCGTACATGTACATTAGTATTATAATTCTATGTCTGTTTACAATTGTACAGAAATAGATTTGTCCCTTCACCATTTGAAATAATGTTTTAAAACCATTGATGTTAAATGTACACATCTTACATGAAAACATAAGTACAAACGTAAATGTAAACTTGTATTATACAAATAATTGTATCTCCTTTATGAAAATAAAATAAGCATTACAGTATTTCGTGTTTGACATAATCTCACTTACGTCAATAAATGAATGGATAACAAACTCTTAGTAGATTGTGAGAGATCTTCCATAATCTGTGAAGAGACTGTTGTTAGGCAATAATAAATACTTTACTAACCCGTTTACGTATTGCTCAGTGTAGAGTGAGATGATGACCAAACATTCATATTTAATTGTGAACACACTGAGCACTCGATGGAGGATATTTATAGAATATTCTAAAATTATCGTAATAAATATAATATTAAAGTTTAATATCCACAGCCATTAGCGAGAACAAAAGAGCTCAGGTCAGCCACAACATAGAAACAAGAGACCGCTGGGTAAGAGAGGATTTACATGTTGGGTCTCCATTTTAGTCAATATGGTGTGAAGTGGGGAGAGGAGCTTGAATTCGCTTAATAGTTTCCCCTCTCCACATAATCCCTGATACTGTTTTTATGTCAAACATTTGAATTGTCTTAATCGTATAAAACGAGACATTAAACGATATATATATATATATGTTATAGTGATATAAATATCTGTAACTAATTTTTAGTTGTAATAACGATCTCTTATATACACTAAATTTAGAATTACGTAAATAATTACTAGTTAAACTTCTAAGCTTTTTTATTAAGTTTTTAAGACACACACATAGACTGCGAGAAGCTCATTTGTTTTATTTCCAACGAAAATTACATTTTCAGCGAAATAAAACTAATGATACAGAATAAAGACTAATAGTTATAAACATCAAACTGAAATTAAAAATCATGTATTAACATATATATACACAAGTAAAACATTACATTAAAACAATAACAACAGTAACTATATTACAATAAAAAATACAAAAGCCATATACGGACAAGTTAAAGAAAGTAGACAACCAAATCAAAGTAATTACAATAAACATACCGTAATCATTAGGCACAGATAGAGAGTTTGGGTAGAAAAATTGTGTGGAGTGAAGTGGGGAAGAGGGGCTTGAATTCGCTTCATAGTTTTCCCTCTCCACATAATCCCTGATACTGTTGTCATGTCAAACATTTTAATTGTCTTAATCGTATTAACGAGACATTACAAAATAGAGATATATCTTATAACAATATAAATAACTGTAACTAATTTGTAGTTGTAATAACGATCTCTCATATACACTATTGGAATTACGTAAAATTGTTATTAGTTAAATGGTTGAAACACCTGTTTCATTAACAATTTATAATATAATATAAAAAAACTTATTAATAGTGATAGAAAGCTCTTAAGAGCTGTATTGCGATGAGTTATGTAGAATTCAACTATGGTAATTGCATTAAGATGCTACAGAAAGATATCTCTTACAAATTTGCAAAAAAAAGAGAACATCATTCATATTTATTTCCAAAAAAGCTACATTTTTAACAATATAAAACTAATATAGACTATAATAGAATAGACTAATAGTTATATGAGTAATAAACATCAATCTGAATTATCAACAATATAAATACAGAAGTAACAAATAAATAATACAAGACAATAACAGCAGTAACCATATTACACTGAAAAATACTAAAGCTAAATGCGGATAAGTTGAAACAGACAACCGATTCAAAGTAATTACAATATAACTACCGTAATCGTTCCGCACAGACTAGGAGTGTGTGTAGAAAGGTTGTGTGGATAGATAAGTTACTAAATAGGTAATAACAGATATTGAGACGATATAACTGTATGTTATTTATTACTGGTATTTATTATTATTACTTGCACAGTATTTATTAATATGTTACAATTATCTCTTATAACAGTTTTCATAATACAGACATTATGTTTATGAGAAACATGTGAACTCGTCACAACACAATATTACAGAGTATATCTACTCTGTTTATAAAAAGATACATATCTTAATCAAAACGTGGTAGTGTTTGCTGATGAAACATTTTTTCTGCTATTGATGCACAAAATTATTATCTGCGGAAGTATTTTTACAAGAATGGGGGGTCGGGTAATCTTATCTTATCTACTAATGCCTCTGGCCATCAGTGCGGAATGCTGCCCCATGCTGATGGCGGTGGAAGAAATACATCCCTCAAGATAGTGGCCATCAAGTAATGGAATATAAATCTAGAGGAT
The DNA here is from genome assembly GCF_021130785.1 of Homalodisca vitripennis. Classification (NCBI taxonomy): domain Eukaryota; kingdom Metazoa; phylum Arthropoda; class Insecta; order Hemiptera; family Cicadellidae; genus Homalodisca; species Homalodisca vitripennis. The sequence continues at coordinate 195,669,656 of NC_060209.1, read as the reverse complement.
CTGATAAAAAAATGAGATTTAGTTATTTTTTGTAATACAATTTTACATTTAAGTTTTTACGTATATTATGTAAGATGGGTACATTCAATGTCAATGATTTTTAAAACATTATTTTAATGGATAAAAGGAACAAATCTTTCTCTACAATTATAAACCGTTAATAATACAGGTATTAAATTTGAAATATTTTTCTTGTACTATGGACAAACAACAGAGAGTTTTTAAATTTCAGACAGATGAACCGGTAAGCTATTATTTTCTTGTTTTGATGCCCTCAATCAATTTCGACAAATTTATCTCCAATTATGAAACAACTGTACGGACTTCTTTGATATTGTAATTTACACAGGGTTCTTGCTAATTAATTAAACATTGAAACGTGTTCTTATGTTGGTAACCGAGTTCCAACTTTCCACTCCTTGGTTATAGATGAGATGTTCCTTCTCACGAAGGGATGAACCGCTGGTACAATGTTTGTATAGCTGGTAACAGAGAGATAAGGCGCTGACTTATTAACAAAAGAGAGTCTAACGAGGAAAGCCAAGCGCCACAAAAGATCCGGCGGTGAATTCTTTATACACAAAAGTAGGGAAGTAGGAAGCATCGGCCACATCTCTGAATAACGTTTGCAAGCGCCTTCACTCCCCGGGACCCCTTGTCAGGCGGGGTGCTCGGGCTTCTTCAATAAGTTGTTGATAAATTCTTTTCGCATCTTACCATATTCAGAACTATTTTTAATTGAATCTTTTGTTCACTTAAAAATCATATTTATTGTCCTCGTATGGAAATTAAAATTTGAAAGATACAACAAATAATTTAGTGAGGCACATGCTCGGTACTCATGAAGATTCGAGAGGCAAGTTGGTACGTTGGCTTGTTTTACATTAAAAAACAGCGAAAATCGATAAATTTGATCATGTTTTTAAATTAAGCCAGGCTTTTCCGTGAAAATTGCCCCATGCACATTATCTGCGACATTGTTAAAGTACCTGGTTGTTCGCACATATTCAGTTTTATTATTTACATATTTAGTTATATTTTTATCAAGATTCTGTAGGCTTATTGGTTTAAAATGTTACGAAATCTATAAATTGGGAGCTTAATGTGGTTAGGCTAAACCGTAGTGATGATGTTGACAACAAATTCAATAAAATACATGTTGTAGAAATAAGTTTAGCATTTTTATCTACACAGTGTTAACATGTTAACATTATACATAGTGTTTATAATGCCTTGTTCATCTCTGTAATTGGCTGAGTATTAGTAAAGCCAATCACTCGGGGGGCTGAAAAATTTTCATTTCCGTCCGTCGGCACAATACATCCAAACATTTACTGACCAACCTTGAAATTTGACTTGAAACCATACTCATATACAAGAAACACTCAGTTATACGATGGTGCATGTCACTCCATAGGTTTTGGCTGAGCGTTAGCAAATATTGTTACACTGGTTTTATAGGTAACCATAAATTCTTATGGGCAATAAGAATGTAGTACAATAAACAAATCTGTAAACAAACTGAGATATTAACACCAATGACATGTTAACACATGTAGCTTATTTATACAGTACAAATAATATAATATAAAATCAATTTAAAACTTTAGTGATAAGATTTAATAGCATTCCGTAATCATGTGTCGTGTGGTACGATATCGGAACGATTATTTGTGGAGTTTAAATTTTACATGAAAATTAAATTCTACTTGAACGTAGAGTTTATGATGAAACTATGAAATTAGGGTGAGCGTCTCTAAGTAGTGTGATACAAGTTTTCTTTGGTATGGTGGGGGGGATTTACAAAGTTTTTTTCTGTCTAGTATTACTGTCTGCCAAACTGTCCGCAGAATATATCGAGAAAGAAATCACCTATAACCTTGACATTCTGCATGTAACCTCAGCTAAGCCTATTACGTGAAACTTGGTGTAGCGTACTCTACCTTGTTTATACGGAGTCCAACAATTTTGTCAGAAAACGTTGTAACATGAAAAACTTTAAAACACAGCTGCATGACAATTCAAAATTAAATTCTTTTCAATATAATAATCCAGAAAATTAATAACTTGCATAAATATTCAGGTGGATCTCGTTTACAAAATCAGCTTTTTGCCATTGTCCTCATTGTATAAATTAAGGGAAATGTCTGCATAGCTATAAGACACATGACCCCCAGAGCACAAAACCACCCCCAGTTCCAAACATAACACAACTTGTAAAAAAGATAATACCAAAATAGACGGCAAACAAATTGAAACCTGTTACAAAAATTAGTCTTACAAATAACTAATAAATAATAATAATAATAAATCATTTATTTCCCCATAATAACAAACTGAATATTACAAATAAATATTATTGCCAGTGCTTAATAATAAATAATACTATGACATAACGTATTTACAATAGCAGTAAATAACAAATACAAAAAAATGTTTCTACTTATTTTTTTCTAATTTATGTACTTAGAGTAATAAAATATAAAAAGCAGATTACATCCTTTTAGGCTTTTCTTTCTTTTTTTAAAACTAATAATTAGGCCAATAAATTTATACAATAAGGGAAATTTAGGTACCCCATAAGGCTGTGCCTGTGTTGGGGATACTATATACAAAAAGGGTAAAAAATAAAAATTGGGGAAACGAGCAAAAATGAAATTATAAAAATGAGTTATTGTAGCTTATGTAGTAAATAATGTACTATTAGGTATGTTTCAAAGTTTAAATTTATTATAACTATTGTGCTGTATTAAAAAAAGGATTTATGCATGACTTACAATATTAAAATGTTAGGCTTTATACATGTAACATTAAATATTATATTATAAATCATTTTTTGCATTTCTTAATCTTATTACTGCTTTATTTACATTTTTCAGAGCATTACCACTTCTCATATAAAACAATTTTAATACTTTCTAAATGAACATATAACGAAGGGGTAATATGTTCATGCTTACAAATAAGGGATAAGAATGTTCCCTAAAATTAGCTTTGGTCATTAGTCTTATAAAAATCTTTTGTATTGTTATTAATGTTCCTAAATTTGTGATATACGTTCCGCCCCAGCAGGAGAGAGCGTAATCAAGCCTACTATGAATTAAAGAAAAGTAAACCGTGCGAAGTACGTCTGATAGGCATAATTGTCTAAGAAAATTATAAATACGAAGTTGATTCATCAATTTTCCCTTCAAAATTGCTATATGTGGTTTCCAATTTAGTTCCCTATCTAATACGATTCCCATATACTTAATAGTATCCACCCCCTAACTTTAAAACAAAAATCATCACAAAACGTTGGAACCTCTAAGCAGTTTAAACATCTGTACACTAACGGATTTTGAGTTGTTTTTTCTCCCTTTAGGCTAAAATGTATATAATTTGTTTTCTCTGGACTGAGCACCATCTTACTCTGCTATATCCATTCGATGCCTTGCTCGGTAGACTTTTTCAATATAGTAGCCTTTTAAAAATCATCTCTGTTATTTATGGTTCTAGAAATAAAACCTAAATGTGTCCTTGAGTGCTTACTAGATGCCCTAAACTGCTGGTAAATATTTATTTCACGGATTCTGAGAACTGTAACCAAAGTATTAGAAGACTGGGTTGGAACTAAAAAGCATAACAAATGTAAACACAGTACAACGAGATGTGTAATATATAAAATTGAGCGTAATCAAAAAAAGTTGTATAAAGGGATTAAGAAAAGAAAATGAGGAAAGAGTTTTTTTCACCTCAGGATTGAAAGGAACCTCTAGATTTTAAGAGATTGAATTTCCCTTTAATACAGCATCAGGACGCATCAACGCTTCGAAACTTATCAATGTAAAGGGTAGGTACTATTAACGAATGCCCTGCTGGAAGCTCCGACCGCTCAGGCTAGTTTAAGCAAGATGGAGTTTAGGGGTGAGATTCTTTTAGTGAATATTTACTTAAATAACAAATACACCCCCTTTTATCTGTGCTAAAACCGCTAAAAATATTCACTAAACAAAAAAAGGGATTCTAGAAGCAGTTTTGTCTTTTTCGAAACTGATTTGTTAAAAACCGCCGTTGAGCACCAGCGCTATTTTACTTAAAAAAAATAAACTTACTATAAAATTACAGGTCTATATCCGCTTTATACAAAATGTTCAATTAATTTAATAATGCTGCTTCTTGCTTCTATAATTGTTTTTAATTTTAGTATTATAGTAGTATTAGTATATAGTTGTATATATTAATTTTGTTAAATTTGAAAACACATTGATATTGTTATTCCAATAATTTGTATTATTATAGAGCTGTAATTATAAAATTACTTTTAGTTTAGTTTAACATTTAAAATTCCTTCATTTGCAATTCCTGTATTCATTTTAACTTCAATGCTTAAAAGATTCATTATGAAATATTAATATAATTGTGCTATAATTTTGTTGGTACATGAATGTATGTAAACACAAATCAGATAAACAAGACATTATTTTTCCTATCAAAGTTTGACAACACCTCTAAACCTGACTTTCTGGTGTCGACGGCTCTTTTGAAAAACAAAATGTTAACAATGAAGTAATTTACAGGATTTCCCCACTTCATCAGAACTTAAATGTTCTCTTTGACTTTTCAGACTTGTATTCAGAAAGTTTGTAACTTTGGTCTCTTTTAATCCAAGTTGCTGTGCCAGAGAAATACCAGACCAAGCTTTCTCTGATATCTGGTTTTGGAATCGATAAATTATTATTCGAAGTGAGCTGGAAAATTTTTTTACTAACAGACAAAAATATAGTAATTTACTGCACACGAATTTCACACAATTTTATGTTATATATTCTAGTACATATATTGTCAGTCCATAGTGTGTAAAATAGACAATAATAACATTTTCGTTAATAAAAGTTTTCTGCATAAAATTTCTGAAAACGTTTATTTGCTTTTTGTATTATATTTGATAATATGTTATAAATTCTAATAGTTTCTATTTTGTCTTTCATAGAAATTTTAACGAACTAACTTTGTTCTATATAATCAAAAATGAGCACGTGTAGTGGCAGTTTCTTTTATGTTCCCGATTTTATAGCAAGAAAACAATTAAAATCTTGATTTTATTTAATAGCTTGAGAATGTTTTCTAACAAGATACAACAAAATTGAAATAACTCTGGATTGTACACTCATAGTTCACTGCCCAAGCGTAGTTTTATTAGTGAACAATAATTTATGCATTACAAAACGCGTACCTATAATGTTCAACATGCTTTTTATAATAACATATATGTCGGACGTTAATAGAAAACGTAAAAATGTACATTGGAAAGCTATAAGTTTATTAGAAACTTTTTGAAAACGTATACTTCTATACCTAAAAACATACAAAATAGTAATAAATTTCAAAATGACTTTTAATTGGTTGGTTTAAAAAATTTATATCATAAATAAGTGCTGCTATCTTAAACTGATTTTACACTAAACATTTTAAACCCAATATTCTTATTTATTACTAAATGACTTCCAAACAACACGTTGCTATTTTTTGTGACGAATGTTATGCCTATATTACATCATTTTATATCATGCCGAAATTCTTGTCATTTTACATCAGAATTGTCTAAATAAAAAACGATCATAGTTGTTTTTAAATTTAATTTAACGTCCACGGTTTGCTACTTGTATTGATATGCTGAGTGGCAATGCAGATGTATTAAAATGCATTCTCTAATTCTTTTCGGAAATTATGAATTTGAAGTAAAATCACAGACAGTATATACCTGTAGATTATTGTTATCGATAGTGATATGGAATTTGTATTTGTCTTCACACAGACAACTTCCAAAATAAACCAACTTTATAGTTCGTAAAGTAATTTTGTACACGAAAAGAATTATATTTACAATGTATTTTTATTGTTACAGGTAAATACTGCTGTTATCTTTGGAAACAAATAGTAACACTACCACAGAAGACGTAATACAAGTAAGTTAAAAAATTACATGTAGGAAAACACTGTTCCGGTTTTACGGTTCAGGAAAATTTACAAAAATATATTCGAAAATTCATATAAAGAAGGAAATCCAGAACACGATCAAAATTTAAAACTGGATGACTTTATATAAAAAAGAAAACAACGTTTCAAGGCCTGGAATCTATCCTCATCTTTAAGTGTCATAAAAATAAAAGCGAAAGCTTAGGCATACAATAAATAAAGCTCAAACCAATGTAGCGATGAATTCGCCCAAGTCAAGAATATAAATAGAAAATATTGGACTTTTTTAAAACAACTGAAGCACGCTTCAAGAGCCAAAGTGATTAGATTATATTCCAACCATGTTCAAAGAACAAAACATCGCCAGTTGTACTAACTCATATTACATTATATACCCAAAAAAATGACAGAGCAGTCAATTAATTTACTGATAATGCATTAAATGTATAAGGTGTTAAATTGTTTTCAAAACAAGGCAAACAAAGTAAAACATAAAGCAACAGGGGAGGATATCGGCTACAGAGGAAACCGCCATTTATCATTTACACGGCGGAAGTAAGATGTAAGATCTGACCCACAGCTGAGCGTCTGTCAGCAACTTTGCGTACTTCGTCCTCATTACAACTTTGCCCTCTCCAGTGAGTGACGGAACCACCGATATTAGCCAATGGAACAAAAAATTATAAGAAAGTCAGATTAAACAATTAGTCACTGTCTTCATAAATCAGACATTACACTCCACTTTGAGAGGGAACAGAGTAGAAAGTTAGATAAACGAAACCTCAGTGCTCTCTAATGATATTTATCTTTTTAATAATTTCGTTATCTCTCTCACAATTTTCGTTTTTAATAACGATCGTCTAATTTTATCGACCTGAAAACACCAAATTTACACACGCTAAAACACAGTTAGGCCACCAGGAAGGCCCAAGTTGAGATGGCGAGACCAGATCAGAAGAGACATAAGAAAACTGGGAAGAAGGGAAGAAGAGGCAATGGATAGAGAGATCTGGAGGCAGTATGTTGGCGAGGCAAAGTACCACCTTGGGTACCAAGAGCCACGGCAGTAAGTAAGTAGTAAAACACAGTTAAACCAAGTCCTCTCAGTATGTCTTTATCTTTGGCCAGACTTACAATGAATCAGTTCTCTTAAGAGCTTCATTAACCCTTCGACGGACCGCGACGTACGCTGTACGCATCGCGCAGTCCGATCTTATAACGAATATATTTCGGTTATTTTCGGTGTAATACATTCGAGTTATTCATCGTTGGAAAAAAGATTAAATGAACTATCGGTGTATCGATACCTATGTATCGAAAGCCGTTTAACATGTAGTTTATAGTAGACGAAAAACATCGATCAAGGTGGCGCTTGCTGTCAGCTGTTTCTAACTACGCAATTGACTGTGAAACGACTTTGTCTGCTGGCATGACGATGTTATTGTTTGTGTTTTAGCTGTTTATTTGTTTGGTTATGTTTGATATTGTAGTAGAATATAACAAGAATATGGGGGTGTGGACCTTAGAGATCAAATGCTAGAGAACTATATACTGGAAAGGAAAAGAGGTACTAAATGGTACATGAAAGTCTTCAAGTGTATGCTAAACATTACAATTCTGAACTCGTACATAATTTGTCCAAACACAAAAATATTGATCACTTAACATTTAGATTAGGCCTAGTAAAAGAAATTTTGGAAAGATTTCAACAAGAGGTACCAAGAACAGTTCAAGGCAGACCATCCACTGAGCCTTCACCAATGCGCCTAACTGAAAGACATTTTATTGAAAAGATTCCACCAACTGAAAAAAAAGCAAAGCCTCAAAGGAGATGTGTGGTTATGGAGTGAGTGAGTTATTGTATGAGTGAGCGAATGAATGAGTGATGAGTGTGTGAGTGATAAGTGAGTGAGTGTGTGAGAGAGCGAGATTAAACTATCAGTTTTCACATAGTTTTATATTATATTATTAATATTAATTCGTTGCTGCTAAATTGTTTATAATGATATCTTTTTATATTTTGCAATATTGAAAATTTATAATAGTTGTTAAAACTTTTGTTATTATTTAAGATATTTATTATTGTTGTCAGTTATAGGTTTATTACTGTTATTTATTACTAAGTTCAGTTTTTATGTTTTATTCAATAGTTTAACTAATTGATATAACAATATATTGGTGTATTTATATACATTTATTAATAAAGATCTTTGGTTTTATCTTCTTTATAGCGGTTCTTTTCTTTGCTATTTTTCAGCCTTTGCATTTCTATTTTTATTATTGTTTTACCATGCCACACATTTACAAACTGTTAAATAGCCTACTGTATTTTTATAGGCTACTTTGTTATTATTGCTTTTTAAGAACAATTAGAATCTCTTAATAATTCCATTTATAGTAGACCTATATTTACTACCATTTTTAATGGATTTTTATCAGGCTGCATTATATTATTACTCATAATTATTATTTAATAGTATCACTGTAATATTGTTATATAATGTTAATTCTAATGACTTTTTTATATTTGTATTGTCTTTTCATTAGCTACTATTGTAAACTGGCGGTTGCCGTCGAATGAATGAATAAATAAACTGTGATAACTTGTCGTTTAAAACCATCTTGATAACAGATAACAATTAATTGTTTACTTGGAATGAATTCTAAACTGACTTTAACCTCATACATATTTGTTTTATTTTAGAATGCATTAACTAGTGAAGTCGGACAAAAAAGACCTGTCAGCCTGGACCTTGACGTATATTAGAACCACATATTACCAACTGTTTGGCCGGCCAGGGTGCAGAGAAGCCCTGAAGACGCTATCTGTTATTGGTCCGCTCAAAGCATCATCTTAGTCTCATCATGCTCAGTGTTTTGGTTTTGCTCATTTGTGCTTTTTGAAAGCACGGATCTTAGGAAAATTAAAATATCTTGAATAGTGGCCAGCTTCGAAGTGGGCTGAGGAGATAAAGCTTATTGAAAGCATCCACATTGATGTTGAAAATGAGCTACGGATACCTTCGACCATGTACTTGGCCCAACTGTACAGGCTACAAGGATGTAGCCTGTAATGTTCTGAACAGAACAGTACAGAACATTCCTAATGCACCACAAAATACTCTTCCTGGAGTCCTGTGGAAACGATAAACTTCAATTCGAAAAAGCAGGCGATAATATAAAGATCGTCTATTCGAGGGCAGCCAGAAAATACAGAGAGCTGGTTCCTGTTATGAGGTCATTAGGATCAGCAGAATGCCTGGCTTGGTTAGCCGAAGAATTTTTCAAGTTGCCTACTCATGAAGGAACATTTTATGAGGATGACGTTCTTGAAAATATAACAGAAGCTATGGGAACAAATGAATTCATTCCTTATGTTCATAGAGTAGCCGCAATGTACTTTAAACAAGTTGGGAATATCGACCAAGTGATGGGTCATCTAAACATAGCGTCAACGTGTGGATCACTCCAAGCCAATGTGGATATCGTAGGGCTGAATGTCCGGACTTCATCCAAAGCTCCAGATTTAGAGGAATTGAAGAAACTCCCAGGTGGCCAACTTCATACTGCTTACTATTTATGCATGCACATACATAGATTTAAAGAGGCAGAAAAGGAATTCAAAGAATATTTTGATAAATGGCAGGACTCTCCAACTATTATAGCTTACACTCCAATTTTTGAGACTACATGAACCGATCAACCTTCTGCATCTAGTATACAAACATAGGTTTGTTATCCTGGCAACAAAGTTTTATCCTCCGTTTCGACCAAATTCTACCTTTCTTTCCGAGAGAGTGAAGCTTCCTCAAGAGAGCCAGACACTGAAAAGAAATTTAATGTTTAAGAGCTACGGAACAAACAAGATGAGGAAGTTAAGGAAGAAGAAAATACTTGCAGCAAGAACAAGTGTAAACACTAACTGAATTGACTTTTTAGGCACCTACCGCAGTTAATCTGTTCAGAAGATTAATTAGAGATTTAAAATTACTGAACACAAAGATGCATACAGGAAGAGACACTACAGTTTGGTACTGTTATGATGCTTTTGGTGCTGTTGTTTTTATTTAACTTTTTGGCAAACAATCTCAACTCTTACCACAAACAAGCTTTTTACAGACGACCTTGCTCATGAAAATAAAACTGTTACAGTTTACATGGACGAACACACCTGAGCCTATGTGGAGGTACGTATCAGTCGGGGTAGTGGTGGTGAGGGGAAGAGATTGTAGAAATGTTGAGGAGGGAAGGGTCAATATCAGCGGCTAATCTCCAGTCTTAAGCTTTTAACTTGTTGTATCAGATATGATGAGTATCTTCAGCCTGTAGCTTGTTTCTTAAATATTCATTTTAGTCTTTAAATGTGACTTTTTGAAACCAATTACATTTTTAGTGGCTTCTGAGAAACAATTACACTATCACTGTTAACAATGTTAATGTTGTGTAATGTTAATGTTAATTGTTAACAACACATTTGTTGTGTGTTATGTTTTTACGTACAAACTGAAAGAATTATTCTAACAATTATACCGAAGTCTTTAATGATACGATATGTGGTATAAATGTGTTATATATGTATATATGTTATGCACATATGTATATATGATATGTTAAGTAATCTTTATCGATGATATTTAGTCTTCTTGGGGAAAAACACAAAAAATGTCATTTTTAAAGTTGTATGTTTGATATAGAAATCATAAAATAATAACAAAATATATATCATTCAATGTATAAGGCGATAACTCGTGTATGCTACATACTATAATTATTTGACACTTGTATCTTCCGTCGTTATTTTCTGGGCTTGATTACTAAATGGCAACAATTGTCTATTTTGAATGTCTGTGGTTTCTCGTGAAATTTGGTATTTAATAATAAATAATCTGTGCTCTATTTCCAAACGTGTTAATGTATGTATACTTAGAGAATAGAAATTATTCGATTGGTATGTACTGGCTTATTACATGGCCACCGTTATACCTATCGTTAACTAAACATATCGTGAAGAGGCCACAAAGTATTGTCCGCTCTTCAGTTTCACTTTTAACGGCAACGTAAAGGAGCCATACTTTACAAAGTTATTATGATCAATACCTCCATATATGTATTGAGCTGCGCATAAACTTATGTTTGAATGAGATTATAAACTATACTATCATAATAATATAGATATAAAGTATTTTGATTGTAAATCATAACGTATAAGAAAAGATTCTTTTGGAACTTTATTTCGACTACTTGGATATATACATTTAATTTAAGATCCTTATTCAGAAACTTTCCGTCAAAACTTTAACCAGTTGCGCAAATATCATACATTTTTTGGCCTCAGAAAAAGGCTGTAAAAATCGTCTGAAAGTCATTTGCAATAGTTGAATTAGGAGCTAGGATTTCGACTATGCCGTAACTCTATGTTCATGACGTGTTGATGCACTGCAGATAAATATTTTATTTGGTTCGTGGCAGTGGTATTCACTATGATGTAACCAAGGACAGGATGTAGTTTAGAAATCAACACTGTAGATTGACATTACCACAACTTACAACATTTTGACATATCACACATTTCATGTTCAGTTCAAAACGCATATCTAACGCTTTCAAATTCTCTACAGCGTGTATAATGACCAGTTCATAGGAACCCGCAGAGATGTACAAGAGATGTTTGAAATTCGCTTGATCAGAGGTTAATGAGTCTCTTAAGCGAACTGATTCATTGTAAGTTTGGCCAAAGATAAAGACATACTGAGAGAACTTGATTTGGCTGTGTCTGAGTGTTTGTAAATTTGGTGTTTTCAGCTCGATAAAATTAGACGATTGTTATTAAAAACGAAATTGTGAGAGAGATAATGAAATTACCGAAAAAGACCATCCTCATTAGAGAGCACTGAGGTTTCCTTAATCTAACTTTCTACTCTGTTCCTCTGTTCTGAGCGCAATGTCTGATTCATGAAGTTCAAGACGGTGACAAATTGTTTAATCTGACTATCTTATAATTTTTTTGTTCCAATGGCTAACATCGGTGGTTACGTCACTCACTGGAGAGGGCAAAGTTGTAATGAGGACGAAGTACGCAAAGTTGCTGACAAACGCTCAGCTGTGGGTCTGATCTTACATCTTACTCCCGCCGTGTAAATGATAAATAGCGGTTTTTGCAGCCGTTATCGTCCCTTGTTGCTTTGTGTTTTACTTTGTCTTGGTTTTATGTGTATTAAACATCTAAAATTCTCGGCGTTTTCGAGAACATAAAAGAACTATTCGAAAATTGCTACATCTAATGAGTGTCGTGTAGTGTTGTTTTTGTGATTGTTTATAGAACAGGGTGAATATACTGGCCAAATCAGTGAGAAAAACGTAACTTAATATCATTTAATAATTTAAAATATTATAAACTAAATTAAAATATCAAATTTTATCTTTGTATCTATCTAAAATTTGTATCTAAAATTGTATCTTTCAAATTTTAATTTCCATACGAGGACAATAAATATGATTTTAAAGTGAATAAGAAATTCAATTTAAAGTAGTTTTGAATGTAGAAAGATGCGCAACGAGTTCATCACAAACTTATTGAAGAAGCCCAAGCAACCCGCCTGACAAGAGGTACCGGGGAGTGAAGGCGCTTGCAAACGTTATTCAGAGATGTGGCCGATGCTTCCCACTTCCCTACTTTCGTGTATAAAAAATTCACAGCCGGATCATTTGTGGCGCTTGGCTTTCCTCGTTAGACTCTCTTTTGTTAATAAGTCAGTGCCTTATCTCTCTGTTACCGGATATAGAAACATTTTACCGGCGGTTCATCTCTTTCGTGAGGAGAAACATTTCATCTATAACCGAGGAGTGGAAAGAGTGAGCATAGTTACCAACGTAAGAAAAATTCAATATTTCAATTAATTAGCAAGAACCTTTTGTAAATTACAATAGCAAAAAAAGTCTGTACGGTTGTTTCATAATGAGAGATAAATCTGACGCAATCGATTTAGGGTATCGAAACAAGAAAATAATAGCTTAAAGGTTCATCTGTATGAAATTTGAAAACTCTCTGTTGTTTGTCAATATAAGAGAAATAGTTTAAATTTAACACACGTATTATTGACTGTTATAATTGTACAGAAAGGTATGTTCCCTTTATCCTTTGAAATATTGTTAAAAATTATAGATACTAAATATACACATGTTACATTAAAAATATATGTACAAACTTAAATGTAAACTTGTATTACAAAAATAACTAAATCTCATTTTTTAAATCCGATAAGATTCATACGAAATATCAGTTATATTAATTCGGCTTAATACTGAATTTATCGCACTGTTTCTCACACCAAACGACCCCAACGTTTCTACAGGTAAACAGTCTACTTTTTACATCAGCCATTTGTGATCAGATCCTCTAGATTTATATTTCGTTACTTGATGGCCACTATCTTGAGGGATGTGTTTCTTCCACCGCCATCAGCGTGGGGCAGCATTCCGCACTGATGGCCAGAGGTATTAGTAGACAAGATAAGATTACCCGATCCCCATTCTTGTAAAGATACATTATACTTCCGCAGAGTATAAAATCTCATTAATAATGATTGTATTGTGCTGGTCTCGTATATACGACTGAATGGTTCGGTGTGGTTTAACACAATATCGCAAAATAATAATTTTGTGTGTCAATAGCAGAAAAAATATTTCTTTAGCAAACATTAACACGTGTTGATTAAGATATGTATCTTTTTATAAACAGAGTAGATATAATCTATAAAATTGAATTGTGACGAGTTCACATGTTTCTTATAAACATGATATCTGTGTTATGAAACTGTTATATGAGATAATTTAAGATATTAATAAATACTATACAAGTAATAACAATAATAAATACCAGTAATAAATAACATACAGTAATATCATATTAAAGACTAACTCGTCTCTCTGTCCGTTATTACATACTCAGTAACTTATCTATCCACACTCCTAGTCTGTACGGAACGATTACGGTAGTTTTATTGTAATTACTTTGAATTTGTTGTCTGGTTCAAAGTATCGGTATTTAGCTTTAGTATTTTTCAGTGTAATATGGTTACTGTTGTTATTGTCTTGTATTATTTATTTGTTACTTCTGTATTTATATTGTTGATAATTCAGATTAACGTTTATAACTCATATAACTATTAGTCTTTATTCTATTATAGTCTGTATTAGTTTTATATTGTTAAAAATGTAGCTTTTTTGGAAATAAATATGAATGGTGTTCTCTTTTTTTGCAAATTTGTATGGGGTATCTTTATGTAGGGTTTTAATGCAATTACCATAGTTGAATTCTACATAACTCATCGCAATACAGCTCTTAAGAGCTTTCTATCACTATTAATAAGTTTTTATATTATATTATAAATTGTTAATGAAACAGGTGTTTTAGCCATTGAACTAATAAAAATTTTGCGTAATTGTAATATTAGTGTATATAAGAGATCGATATTACAACTAAAAATTTGTTACAGTTTATATATATATATATATATATATATATATATATATATATATCGTTTAATGTCTCGTTTATACGATTAAGACAATTCAAATGTTTGACATAACAACAGTATCAGGGATTATGTGGAGAGGGGAAACTATTAAGCGATTTCAAGCTCCTCTCCCCACTTCACACCATATTGACTAAAATGGAGACCCAATATGTAAATCCTCTCTTACCCAGCGGTCTCTTGTTTCTATGTTGTGGCTGACCTGAGCTCTTTTGTTCTCGCTAATGGCTGTGGATATTAAACTTTAATATTATATTTATTACGATAATTTTAGAATATTCTATAAATATCCTCCATCGAGTGCTCAGTGTGTTCACAATTAAATATGAATTTTTGGTCATCATCTCACACTACACTGAGCAATAAATAAACGGGTTAGTAAAGTATTTATTATTGCCTAACAAAAGTCACTTCACGGATTATGGAAGATCTCTCACAATCTACTAAGAGTTTGTTATCCATTCATTTATTGACGTCAGTGAGATTATGTCAAACACAAAATGCTGTATTGCTTAAATACACTTTATTTCAGTTTAGTAATACTTATGTGTATAAGGTGAGGAAGTCCACTGGTGTTGCATAGCACACAGAAGGTAATTATAATACTCTTTAATCTCACTATCCCAAAAATTTGCTTCAACAACCTTAATAAAACTATTTTAATTTTTTTTTAATAGTACAAAATATATAAATTTGGGTTCTGTAGGAGATTTTGAGAATTGTTTAATGTAAGCATTGGTTGCGTGTTAAATAATGTTAAAAGTGTCATTACACTGAACATTACGACGAAAATCGAAGTTGATTGTCTTAAACTGTATTTACAGAATGTGCCAAAATATTCAACGCCTTTTAAATCACACGAGCACTTTTTACGTATTCACACTTATAGTCTGCCTTACCTCATACTCATAGGTATAACGAAACTCAAATAAAGTGGATTTAAGCAATACAGCATTTCGTGTTTGACATAATCTCACTGACGTATATAAATTAATGGATAACGAAACTCTTAG
The DNA here is from genome assembly GCF_021130785.1 of Homalodisca vitripennis. Lineage (NCBI taxonomy): Eukaryota > Metazoa > Arthropoda > Insecta > Hemiptera > Cicadellidae > Homalodisca > Homalodisca vitripennis. The sequence continues at coordinate 195,654,151 of NC_060209.1, read as the reverse complement.
TAGATTGTGAGAGATCTTCCATAACCAGTGAAGAGACTGTTGTTAGGCAATAATAAATACTTTACTAACCCGTTTATGTTTTGCTCAGTGCAGAGTGAGATGATGACCAAAAATTCATATTTAATTGTGAAGACACTGAGCACTCGATGGAGGATATTTATAGAATATTATAAAATTACCGTAATAAATATAATATTGAAGTTTAATATCCACAGCTATTAGCGAGAACAATAGAGCTCAGTTCAGTTACAACATAGAAACAAGAAACCACTGAGTAAGAGGATTTACATATTGGGTCGCCATTTTAGTCAATATGCTGTGAAGTGGGGAAGAGGGGCTTGACTTCGCTTAATAGTTTCCCCTCTCCACATAATCCCTGACACCATTGTTATGTCAAACATTTGAATTGTCTATATATATATATATATATATATATATATTATAATGATATAAATATCTGTAACTAATTTTTAGTTGTAATAACGATCTCTTATATACACTAAATTTAGAATTACGTAAAATAATTACTAGTTATACTTCTTAGCTTTTTTATTAAGTTTTTAAGACACACACATAGACTACGAGAAGCTCATTTGTTTTATTTCCAACGAAAATTACATTTTCAGCGAAATAAAACTAATACAAAATAAATACTAATAGTTATAAACATAAAACTGGAATTAAAAATCATGTATTTACATATATATACAGAAGTAAAACATTAAATTAAAAACAATAACAACAGTAACTATATTACAATAAAAAAATACTAAAGCCATATACGGACAAGTTAAAGAAAGTAGACAACCAAATCAAAGTAATTACAATAAACATACCGTAATCATTAGGCACAGATAGAGAGTTTGGGTAGAAAAATTGTGTGGAGTGAAGTGGGGAAGGGGGCTTGAATTCGCTTCATAGTTTTCCCTCTCCACATAATCCCTGATACTGTTGTCATGTCAAACAGTTTAATTGTCTTAATCGTATTAACGAGACATTACAAAATAGAGATATATCTTATAACAATATAAATAACTGTAACTAATTTGTAGTTGTAATAACGATCTCTCATATAAACTAATATTAGAATTACGTAAAATTGTTATTAGTTAAATGGCTAAAACACCTGTTAGATTAACAATTTATAATATAATATAAAAAACTTATTGATAGTGATAGAAAGCTCTTAAGAGGTGTATTGCGATGAGTTATGTAGAATTCAACTATAGTAATTGCATTAGGATGCTACAGAAAGATATCCCTTACAAATTTGCAAAAAAAAGAGAACATCATTCATATTTATTTCCAAAAAAAAGCTACATTTTTAACAATATAAAACTAATATAGACTATAATAAAATAAAGACTAATAGTTATATGAGTAATAAACATCAATCTGAATTATCAACAATATAAATACAGAAGTAACAAATAAATAATACAAGACAATAACAGCAGTAACCATATTACACTGAAAAATACTAAAGCTAAATGCGGATAAGTTGAAACAGACAACCAATTCAAAGTAATTACAATATAACTACCGTAATCGTTCCGCACAGACTAGGAGTGTGTGTAGAAAGGTTGTGTGGATAGATAAGTTACTGAGTATGTAATAACAGACAGAGACGAGTTAGTCTTTAATATGATACTACTGTATGTTATTTATTATTATTATTACTTGTATAGTATTTATTAATACCTTAAATTATCTCATATAACAGTTTCATAACACAGATATCATGTTTATAAGAAACATGAGAACTCGTCACAATACAATTTTATAGATTATATCTACTCTGTTTATAAAAAGATACATATCTTAATCAACACGTGTTAATGTTTGCTGAAGAAATATTTTTTCGGCTATTGACGCACAAAATTATTATTTTGTGATATTTTGTTAAACCACACCGAACCTTGCAAAGTCTTTTATACGAGACTGTATCGAAGTTTGAAGGATTTTTTTCTTGATTACTTGGGATTGAAAATATTTCTATAAATATTTGTGATATCGAACGAATAAGTTGTTCCAGAAATACCTTTTTGCTCATTACATTGCCAATCTAGAAAATTAAACATAATGTTTTGAAAAAAAAGCCTCACATTAGCAACTGTTTGGCCGGCCAGGGTGCATAGAAGCCCTGAAGACGCTATCTGTTATTTGCCCGCTCAGAGCATCATCTGAGCCTCATCATGCTGTGTTTTGGTTTTGCTCATTTGTGCTTTTTGAAAGCACGGATCTTAGGAAAATTAAAATATCTTGAACAGTAGCCAGCTTCGAAGTGGGCTGAGGAGATAAAGCTTATTGAAAGCATCCACACTGATGTTGAAAATGAGCTACGGATACCTTCGACCATGTACTTGGCCCAACTGTACAGGCTACAGGGATACAGACTCTTCCTGGAGTCCTGTGGAAACGATAAACTTCAATTCGAAAAAGCAGGCGATAATATAAAGATCGTCTATTCGAGGGCAGCCAGAAAATACAGAGAGCTGGTTCCTGTTATGAGGTCATTAGGATCAGCAGAATGCCTGGCTTGGTTAGCCGAAGAATTTTTCAAGTTGCCTACTCATGAAGGAACATTTTATGAGGATGACGTTCTTGAAAATATAACAGAAGCTATGGGAACAAATGAATTCATTCCTTATGTTCATAGAGTAGCCGCAATGTACTTTAAACAAGTTGGGAATATCGACCAAGTGATGGGTCATCTAAACATAGCGTCAACGTGTGGATCACTCCAAGCCAATGTGGATATCGTAGGGCTGAATGTCCGGACTTCATCCAAAGCTCCAGATTTAGAGGAATTGAAGAAACTCCCAGGTGGCCAACTTCATACTGCTTACTATTTATGCATGCACATACATAGATTTAAAGAGGCAGAAAAGGAATTCAAAGAATATTTTGATAAATGGCAGGACTCTCCAACTATTATAGCTTACACTCCAATTTTTGAGACTCTACATGAACCGATCAACCTTCTGCATCTAGTATACAAACATAGGTTTGTTATCCTGGCAACAAAGTTTTATCCTCCGTTTTCGACCAAATTCTACCTTTCTTTCCGAGAGAGTGAAGCTTCCTCAAGAGAGCCAGACACTGAAAAGAAATTTAATGTTTAAGAGCTACGGAACAAACAAGATGAGGAAGTTAAGGAAGAAGAAAATACTTGCAGCAAGAACAAGTGTAAACACTAACTGAATTGACTTTTTAGGCACCTACCGCAGTTAATCTGTTCAGAAGATTAATTAGAGATTTAAAATTACTGAACACAAAGATGCATACAGGAAGAGACACTACAGTTTGGTACTGTTATGATGCTTTTGGTGCTGTTGTTTTTATTTAACTTTTTGGCAAACAATCTCAACTCTTACCACAAACAAGCTTTTTACAGACGACCTTGCTCATGAAATAAAACTGTTACAGTTTACATGGACGAACACACCTGAGCCTATGTGGAGGTACGTATCAGTCGGGGTAGTGGTGGTGAGGGGAAGAGATTGTAGAAATGTTGAGGAGGGAAGGGTCAATATCAGCGGCTAATCTCCTGTCTTAAGCTTTTAACTTGTTGTATCAGATATGATGAGTATCTTCAGCCTGTAGCTTGTTTCTTAAATATTCATTTTAGTCTTTAAATGTGACTTTTTGAAACCAATTACATTTTTAGTGGCTTCTGAGAAAAAATTACACTATCACTGTTAACAATGTTAATGTTGTGTAATGTTAATGTTAATTGTTAACAACACATTTGTTGTGTGTTATGTTTTTACGTACAAACTGAAAGAATTATTCTAACAATTATACCGAAGTCTTTAATGATACGATATGTGGTATAAATGTGTTATATATGTATATATGTTATGCACATATGTATATATGATATGTTAAGTAATCTTTATCGATGATATTTAGTCTTCTTGGGGAAAAACACAAAAAATGTCATTTTTAAAGTTGTATGTTTGATATAGAAATCATAAAATAATAACAAAATATATATCATTCAATGTATAAGGCGATAACTCGTGTATGCTACATACTATAATTATTTGACACTTGTATCTTCCGTCGTTATTTTCTGGGCTTGATTACTAAATGGCAACAATTGTCTATTTTGAATGTCTGTGGTTTCTCGTGAAATTTGGTATTTAATAATAAATAATCTGTGCTCTATTTCCAAACGTGTTAATGTATGTATACTTAGAGAATAGAAATTATTCGATTGGTATGTACTGGCTTATTACATGGCCACCGTTATACCTATCGTTAACTAAACATATCGTGAAGAGGCCACAAAGTATTGTCCCCTCTTCAGTTTCACTTTTAACGGCAACGTAAAGGAGCCATACTTTACAAAGTTATTATGATCAATACCTCCATATATGTATTGAGCTGCGCATAAACTTATGTTTGAATGAGATTATAAACTATACTATCATAATAATATAGATATAAAGTATTTTGATTGTAAATCATAACGTATAAGAAAAGATTCTTTTGGAACTTTATTTCGACTACTTGGATATATACATTTAATTTAAGATCCTTATTCAGAAACTTTCCGTCAAAACTTTAACCAGTTGCGCAAATATCATACATTTTTGGCCTCAGAAAAAGGCTGTAAAAATCGTCTGAAAGTCATTTGCAATAGTTGAATTAGGAGCTAGGATTTCGACTATGCCGTAACTCTATGTTCATGACGTGTTGATGCACTGCAGATAAATATTTTATTTGGTTCGGGGCAGTGGTATTCACTATGATGTAACCAAGGACAGGATGTGGTTTAGAAATCAACACTGTAGATTGACATTACCACAACTTACAACATTTTGACATATCACACATTTCATGTTCAGTTCAAAACGCATATCTAACGCTTTCAAATTCTCTACAGCGTGTATAATGACCAGTTCATAGGAACCCGCAGAGATGTACAAGAGATTTTTTAAATTCGCTTGATCAGAGGTTAATGAGTCTCTTAAGCGAACTGATTCATTGTAAGTTTGGCCAAAGATAAAGACATACTGAGAGAACTTGATTTGGCTGTGTCTGAGTGTTTGTAAATTTGGTGTTTTCAGCTCGATAAAATTAGACGATTGTTATTAAAAACGAAATTGTGAGAGAGATAATGAAATTACCGAAAAAGACCATCCTCATTAGAGAGCACTGAGGTTTCCTTAATCTAACTTTCTACTCTGTTCCTCTGTTCTGAGCGCAATGTCTGATTCATGAAGTTCAAGACGGTGACAAATTGTTTAATCTGACTATCTTATAATTTTTTGTTCCAATGGCTAACATCGGTGGTTACGTCACTCACTGGAGAGGGCAAAGTTGTAATGAGGACGAAGTACGCAAAGTTGCTGACAGACGCTCAGCTGTGGGTCTGATCTTACATCTTACTCCCGCCGTGTAAATGATAAATGGCGGTTTTTGCAGCCGTTATCGTCCCTTGTTGCTTTGTGTTTTACTTTGTCTTGGTTTTATGTGTATTAAACATCTAAAATTCTCGGCGTTTTTCGAGAACATAAAAGAACTATTCGAAAATTGCTACATCTAATGAGTGTCGTGTAGTGTTGTTTTTGTGATTGTTTATAGAACAGGGTGAATATACTGGCCAAATCAGTGAGAAAAACGTAACTTAATATTATTTAATAATTTAAAATATTATAAACTAAATTAAAATATTAAATTTTATCTTTGTATCTATCTAAAATTTGTATCTAAAATTGTATCTTTCAAATTTTAATTTCCATACGAGGACAATAAATATGATTTTAAAGTGAATAAGAAATTCAATTTAAAGTAGTTTTGAATGTAGAAAGATGCGCAACGAGTTCATCACCAACTTATTGAAGAAGCCCAAGCAACCCGCCTGACAAGGGGTACCGGGGAGTGAAGGCGCTTGAAACGTTAGTCAGAGATGTGGCCGATGCTTCCTACTTCCCTACTTTCGTGTATAAAAAATTCACAGCCGGATCTTTTGTGGCGCTTGGCTTTCCTCGTTAGACTCTCTTTTGTTAATAAGTCAGTGCCTTATGTCTCTGTTACCGGATATAGAAACATTTTACCGGCGGTTCACCTCTTTCGTGAGGAGAAACATTTCATCTATTACCGAGGAGTGGAAAGAGTGAGCATAGTTACCAACGTAAGAAAAATTCAATATTTCAATTAATTAGCAAGAACCTTTTGTAAATTACAATAGCAAAAAAAGTCTGTACAGTTGCTTCATAATGAGAGATAAATCTGTCGCAATCGATTTAGGGTATCGAAACAAGAAAATAATAGCATAAAGGTTCATCTGTATGAAATTTGAAAACTCTCTGTTGTTTGTCAATATAAGAGAAATAGTTTAAATTTAATACACGTATTATTGACTGTTATAATTGTACAGAAAGGTATGTTCCCTTTATCCTTTGAAATATTGTTAAAAATCATAGATACTAAATATACACATGTTACATTAAAAATATATGTACAAACTTAAATGCAAACTTGTATTACAAAAATAAATAAATCTCATTTTTTAAATCCGATAAGATTCATCCGAAATATCAGTTATATTAATTCGGCTTAATACTGAATTTATCGCACTGTTTCTCACACCAAACTACCCCAACGTTTCTACAGGTAAACAGTCTACTTTTTACATCAGCCATTTGTGATCAGATCCTCTAGATTTATATTTCGTTACTTGATGGCCACTATCTTGAGGGATGTGTTTCTTCCACCGCCATCAGCGTGGGGCAGCATTCCGCACTGATGGCCAGAGGTATTAGTAGACAAGATAAGATTACCCGATCCCCATTCTTGTAAAGATACATTATACTTCCGCAGAGTATAAAATCTCATTAATAATGATTGTATTGTGCTGGTCTCGTATACAAGACTGAAAGGTTCGGTGTGGTTTAACACAATATCGCAAAATAATAATTTTGTGTGTCAATAGCAGAAAAAATATTTCTTTAGCAAACATTAACACGTGTTGATTAAGATATGTATCTTTTTATAAACAGAGTAGATATAATCTATAAAATTGTATTGTGACGAGTTCACATGTTTCTTATAAACATGATATCTGTGTTATGAAACTGTTATATGAGATAATTTAAGATATTAATAAATACTATACAAGTAATAACAATAATAAATACCAGTAAAAAATAACATACAGTAATATCATATTAAAGACTAACTCGTCTCTCTGTCTGTTATTACATACTCAGTAACTTATCTATCCACACAACCTTTCTATACACACTCCTAGTCTGTGCGGAACGATTACGGTAGTTATATAGTAATTACTTTGATTTGGTTGTATGCTTCAACTTATCCGTATATAGCTTTAGTATTTTTCAGTGTAATATGGTTACTGTTGTTATTGTCATGTATTATTTATTTGTTACTTCTGTATTTATATTGTTGATAATTCAGATTGATGTTTATAACTCATATAACTATTAGTCTTTATTCTATTATAGTCTGTATTAGTTTTATATTGTTAAAAATGTAGCTTTATTTGGAAATAAATATGAATGGTGTTCTCTTTTTTTTGCAAATTTGTAAGAGATATCTTTCTGTAGCGTTTTAATGCAATTACCATAGTTGAATTCTACATAACTCATCGCAATACAGCTCTTAAGAGCTTTCTATCACTATTAATAAGTTTTTATATTATATTATAAATTGTTAATGAAACAGGTGTTTTAGCCATTTAACTAATAAAAATTTTACGTAATTGTAATATTAGTGTATATAAGAGATCGTTATTACAACTAAAAATTAGTTACAGATATTTATATCACTATAACATGTATATATATATATATATATATATATATATATATATATATATATATATATATATATATATATCGTTTAATGTCTCGTTTATACGATTAAGACAATTCAAATGTTTGACATAACAACAGTATCAGAGATTATGTGGAGAGGGGAAACTATAAAGCGAATTCAAGTCCCTCTTCCCTACTTTAAAGCATATTGACTAAAATGACAACCCAACATGTAAACATGTAAATCCTCTTACCCAGCGGTCTCTTGTTTCTATGTTCACCTCATACCCACAAATATTACGAAACTTAAATAAAGTGGATTTAACCAATACAGCATTCCGTGTTTGGCATAATCTCACTGACGTCAATAAATGAATGGATAACGAACTCTTAGTAGATTGGGAAAGAACTCCCATAACCTGTGAATAAACTGTTGTTAGGTAATAATAAATACGTTACTAACCCGTTTATGTATTGCTCAGTGTAGAGTGAGATGAAGACCAATAAATTCATATTTACTTGTGAAGGTACTCAGCAGTCGGTGGAGGATATTTATACAATATTCCAAAAAGTATCGAAATAAATGTAGTATTGAAGTTTAATATCCACAGCCATTAGCGAGAACAATAGAGCTCAGGTCAGCCACAACTGGTTATTTTAGGTGGTTTTAAGATCTATGCGACCACAATTTGTAGAAATTGCTCCTGTTTGGGATTATCTGGTCGATAAATTTCCCCCAGAAGAAACCACATATTCTGATAACCCCTGATAACACTAACCCCCCTCCCGGGACTTACTCCTGAGTAAATGAAAGCCCCCTGATCAACTGAATAATCCGATAAAGACCAAAAATATGTGCAATTCACCCGGTTCCATATTGAGTTTGTATTACTATGTAATCGAATGACTAGTATACGTTTACTAGCCCACATCGTGAATTGGCTGAGCATAAGCAAAGCGTCGATAGTATATAGGGACAGAGTAAATTTTAATGATGTTCACAGACACAACACCCTTCTACAAGAAGCCTACGTGTGTCATTAACCCTCGGTAACATTAACCCCACCCTGCATTTGTTTGTATGACTGGATAATCTGTTTACCCGCCATAAGGCCCGGAAGTAAAATTTTAAGTGAAATTTACAACAATTTTACACATAATCGCGTTTTGCGACCAAACGAATAAGGATACAGAGAAAAGTAGTCGACCTTTCTTGTAGTTCACTTCATTCCTGACTAACGATTTTCCCTAAGATTTCAGCTAGCTCTAACGGTTGACCCTCAATCGGGCTTCAAAGAAAAACCTGCAAGGGTAAAAGTGTAAGATTAAATCAGAGAATCAGCTTGGGAGAAAAGTCTGCACTGGCAGGTAGTGTGTGTATTGTGAGTGTAAATATAATAAAAAACAAACACTAAGTTAGTATTTTTAACTTGTTTAGGGGGTTTATTTTGCTCAGGAGTTTATCTAATCATGTCAGGAAATTCCCTGGGGGGTGGGGAGGTTAATGTTACCAGGGGTTAAGACATCAGGGGTTTAATTTACTCAAGAGATTATCTGGTCATACCAGAAAATGCAGGGTGGGGGTTAATGTTACCGAGGGTTAATGACACACGTAGGCCTCTTGTAGAAGGGTGTTGTGTCTGTGAACATCATTAAAATTTACTCTGTCCCTATATACTATCGACGCTTTGCTTATGGTCAGCCAATTCACGATGTGGGCTAGTAAACGTATACTAGTCATTCGATTACATAGTAATAAAAACTCAAAATGGAACCGGTTGAATTGCACATATTTTTGGTCTTTATCGGATTATTAAGTTGATCAGAGGGCTTTCATTTACTCAGGAGTAAGTTCCAGGAGGGGGGTCAGTGTTATCAGGGGTTATCAGAATACGTGGTTTTTTCTGGGGGAAATTTATCGACCAGATAATCCCAAACTGGAGCAATTTCTACAAATTGTAGTCGCATAGATCTTAAAAGCACCTAAAATAGCCAATTCACGACAAATTCACTGAGGGAAATCTTTTAGTGCTGTGAGTGAAATCCTTAAATGATCTCTTACAGATTTCCCTATCTCTTTGACGACACGTATAATAAGATGTTCTGTGAACTCTTGTTATTTTGTAAACATCTTCAGGTCTGGAATACACGACGAGGTTACTCGTACATTATCTGATCTCTTAATTAGTACATGAAAGATTGCAGTTTAATCTTGTGTGTAATCCTTAATAATCGAAACGATTTTGTCTTGTTGAATATTGTTTGAGGGACAACTGTGATTACTTGTCGTTTAAAACCATCTTGATAGTGGGTAACAATTGTTTACTTAGAATGAACTCTAAACTGACTTTCACCTCATATAGCAATTTGTTAATTTTGGAATGCATTAACTAGTGAATATGCTTATAAACTTATAATTAATATTCAAGTAATCTTTGTAACATCGGTTAATTTATTATATCCATATCCTTTTAGTAAACTTGGCGAGGGATTAATCCCTCTGCGTGCTGAGTCTTTTTAAGTTTGGCTGTGTAGAGAGAAAACACAAAAATTAGAACTGTGGAAACCGGATGAAAATTTGATAACTATAAAGGAAATTTGTTACTTTTTAATTTGGAAGATAGCCCAAAAACGTAACCGATATTACCTTAGTAATAACGAAGCGAAGAGATAATATAATTATCGTGAAAGCTACTGTGGATTTGTGTGCTAAAGTAATGGCGAATTAGAAAAGCATGAGTTCTGTAAGTATTAGCAAGCACCACCAAATTTATATCCTTGCTCGCCTATATTCCATTATTGTTACTAGAAATGTAAACGGCCAGGCTTCTGCCTCTTACGTATTTTTATTGAGATGATGACAATCCTCTTTTAAGCCCTATTCTGCTTTCAGGTAATCTTATCCCGTGGTAGACACTATATCGAGGGATGTTTTCCTTCCCCCACTATCAGCGTAGAGCAGCATTCCGCACTGATGGCCAGAGGCATTAGTAGATAAGATAAGGTTACCCGATCCCCAGTCTTGTAAAGCAAGGTAACTCAACCAGGTCAGACCAAACAGTCAGCACACAAAACCGGAAGAATCGATGGCAGCAAGATTTTGGCCTTTGAATCTGAGTTAGAGATAGCGCAGGTTCAAATTCTGTACATCACCCTTGCACTTTATATCGGTACCGTCGACCTTGCACTGTATCATGTCTCGACCTTTTTCTGTTTGTTAAGATCCACGCTCAGGCTAGTGGCCCATTAGGGCGACAACATAAAGAGAAACGCCCTCTACTCAACAAAAACATCAAAGCCTAACTATTTATATTGCCACCAACAATGGTAGGCGAGCAAGGATATAAATATAGTGTGATGTTTGCTAATACACACAACACTAATGCCTTTCTAATTCGCCAAAGTCCCACAGATGTGCGTGGTGGACAGATTACCTCAGCACACAAATCCACAGTAGCTTTCACGATAATTACATTATCCCTTAGCTTCGTTATTACTAAGGTAATATTGGTTACATTTTTGGGCTATCTTCCAAATTAAAAAGTAACAAATTTCCTTTATAGTTATCAAATTTTCATCCAGTTTCCACAGTTCTAATTTTTGTGTTTTCTCTCCACACAGGATGCCCCTTACTAGATGCCCTAAACTGCTGGTAAATATTTATTTTACGGATCTGAGAACTATAACAAAAGTATCAGAAGAATGGGTTGGAATACCAAAAAGCATAACAAATTTAAAACAGTACAACGAGATGTGTGCTACATAAAATTGAGCGTGAATATTTTATGAACAATTTCTGGTAATCACAAAAAGTTGTATAATGGGATTAAGAGAAGAAAGTGAGGAAAGAGTTTTTCAGCCTCAGGATTTAAAGGAATCTCTAGATCTTAAAAGATTGAATTTCCCTTTAATACTGCATTAGGACTCAGCAACGCTTGGAAACTTATCAATGTAAAGGGTAGGTACTAACAACGAAAGCCCTGCTGGTAGCTCCGACCGCTCAGGCTAGTTTCAGCAAGATGGAGTTTTGGGGTGAGATTCTTTTAGTGAATATTTACATGGATAAAAAATACACCCTTTTATCTGTGCTAAAACCACTAAGGCTATTCACTAAACAAAAAAAGGGATTATAAAAGCGGTTTTGTCTTTTTCGAAACTGATATGTTAAAAACCGCCGTTGAGCACCAGCGCTATTTTACTTTAAAAAAAATAAACTTACTATAAAATTACAGGTCTATATCCGCTTTATACAAAATGTTCAATTAATTTAAAAATGCTGCTTCTTGCTTCTATAATTGTTTTTATTTTAGTATTAAAGTAGTATTAGTATATAGTTGTATATAATAATTTTGTTAAATTTTGTAACATTTTAACATTATTATTTTTATTCCAATAACTTGTATTATTATAGAGCTGTAATTGTACAATTATTTTTAGTTTAATATAACATTTAAAATTCCGTCATTGGCAATTCATGTGTTCATTTTAACTTCAACGCTTTATAGATTCATTATGACATATTAGTATAAATGTATGTACAATAATTTTGTTAGTACATGAATGTATGTAAACGCAAATCAGATAAACAAGACTTATTATTTTTCCTATAAAAGTTTGACAACACCTCTAAACCTAACTTTCTGGTGTCGACGTCTCTTTTGAAAAACAAAATGTAAACAATGAAGTAATTTACAGGCTCTTTCCACTTCATCAGAACTTAAATGTTCTCTTTGACTTTTCAGACTTGTATTCAGAAAGTTTGTAACTTTGGTCTCTTTTAATCCAAGTTGCCGTGCCAGAGAAATACTAGTCCAAGTTTTCTCTGAGATCAGATTTTGGAATCGATAAATTATTATTTGAAGTGAGTTAGAAAAAAGTAAAATGTTTTACTAACAGACAATAATATAGTAATTTGTTGCAAACGAATGTCACACACTTGTATGTTCTATATTCTAGTACATATTTTTGTCAGTCCACAGTGTGTAAAATAGACAATATTACAATTTTCCTTATAAAAAGGTTTTTCTGCGTAAAATTTCCGAAAAAGGGTATTTGATTTTTGTATTATATTGATAATATGTGATACATTCCAATAGTTTGTATTTTTCCTTTCATATACATTTTAACGAACTACATTTTTTCTATATAATCAAAAATAAGCACGTGTGCAGTGGCAGTTCCTTTTATGTTCCTGTTGTTATACCAAAAAATCAATTAAAATATTGTTCTGATTCAGTAATTTAGATTCTTTTCTAATAACACACAAAAAAGATCAAAAACGCTTGATTGTGAAATCCGTTCACTGACGGAATGTGGTTTTTTAATGAACAAAAATTTACGCATTACAAAAGGCTTAACTATTAGTTCAGCATTCTTTTTATGATAATATGTTGTAATTAATATAAGTATAACGTTAATAGAAAACGTAAAAATGTATTATTAAACGTTTTTCTATCGTGCTGGCATTATTTTACATTAATGGTTTGATGCTTCTATCGATATGCTGATTGGCAATACAGACATATTATGATGCAATATATTTTCTATATGGGAATTATGAATTTAAAGTAAACTCACATACAGTATATAGACTATTGTTAATCTACAGTTGTATGCCATTTTTGTTTATCTTCACACACAGATAACATTCCCAAATACACCAGACTTAATAAATCATCAAGTACATTTTGTACATGAAAAGCATGATATTCAAAGGGTATTTTATTGTTACAGGTAAATACTACTGTTATCTTTGGAAACTCATAGTAAAACTACGACAGGAGACGTAATTCAAGTAAGTGTTTAAAATTAAATTTAGAAAAACACTGTTCAGAATTTACATAAAAGTAAGTTCACTAAAATATGTTCGAAAAATTCATATAAAGAAAGAAAACCAGGAGACGGTAAATATGACAGACTGGATGTAAAACATAGAACGCAACGTTTCGAGGCTTGGAGTCTATCCTCGTCTTCAGTTGTCACTAAAGTCTCGAAGGCATAATCCCTAACCCCATAATCACACATCAAATTTAATCATTATGTAGTGATGACCTCGTCCAAACCACAATATAAATGTAACATATTAGAAGTTAAAATACTAAAGTACACGCTTAAGAAGCCTGAGTGATTAGATCCAGTTCCAACCATGTTCAATGGACAAAACAATCGCACAAAACAACACATGCCTTGGTTCTGTTCAGCTCATCTCAGTTGAAATGTGTGCTTGGAACGTGTTTTATGTAACTACATCATCATCAGATTCTTAAAGAGGGAAAATTTATCACAAACTCCTGGTTTTGGATAAAGCCAGTTGTACTTAAATATATTACATTACATACAAAAAAATCTGACAACACAGTCAATCAATAAACAAATTTATTGTTATTTTAATTTAGTTTGAAATATTTTAAATTATTAAATATTATTAAGTTACGTTTTTCTCACTAATTTGGCCAGTATATTCACCCTGTTCTATACACAATCACAAAAATACACTACACAACACTCATTAGATGCAGCAATTTTCGAATAGTTCTTTTAAAAATTCTCGAAAACTCCGAAAATTTAAGATGTTTAATCCACATCAAAAGAAGGCAAACAAAGTAAAACATAAAGCAACAGGGGAGGATATCGGCTACAGAGGAAACCGCCATTTATCATTTACACGGCGGAAGTAAGATGTAAGATCAGACCCACAGCTGAGCGTCTGTCAGCAACTTTGCGTACTTCGTCCTCATTACAACTTTGCCCTCTCCAGTGAGTGACGGAACCACCGATATTAGAGTACAGGAAAGCTGTTAAAATTATAAGAAAGTCAGATTAAACAATTTGTCACTGTCTTGAACTTCATGAATCAAACATTGCGCTCCACTTTGAGAAGGAATAGAGTAGAAAGTTAGATAAAGGAAACCTCTGTGCTCTCTAATGAGAATTAACTTTTTTCAGTAATTTCGTTATCTCTCTCAAAATTGGGTTTTTAATAACAATCGTCTAATTTTATCGAGCTGAAAACACCAAATTTACACACATGCTCAAACACAGTCAAACCAAGTCCTCTCAGTATGTCTTTATCTTTGGCCAAACTTACAATGAATCAATTCTCTTAAGAGCCTCATTAACCTGTGATGAACCACCTTTCAAACATCTCTTGTACATCTCTGCGGGTTCCTATGAACTGGTCATTATACACGCTGTAGAGAATTTGAAAGCGTTAGATATGCGTTTTGAACCGAACATGAAATGTGTGATATGTCAAAATGTTGTAAGTTGTGGTAATGTCAATCTACAGTGTTGATTTCTAAACTACATCCTGTCCTTGGTTACATCATAGTGAATACCACTGCCCCGAACCAAATAAAATATTTATCTGCAGTGCATCAACACGTCATGAACATAGAGGTACGGCATAGTCGAAATCCTAGCTCCTAATTGAACTAATGTAATTGTTGACTTATATACATCAGCTTTCTGACGATTCTAACAGCCTCTTTCTTAAGGTAAAGGTAAAGGTTTCTAAAATATGTGGTATTTGCATCTTGTCAACGTTTTGACGTAAAGTTTTTGAATAAAGCAAGGATCTTAAATAAAATGTATATACATAAGCAGTCGAAATAAAGTTCCAAAAGAATCTTTTCTTATACGTTATGATTTACAATCAAAATACTTCATATCTATATTATTATGGTAGTATAGTTTATAGTCTCATTCAAACATACGTTTATGCGCAGCTCAATACCTATATGGAGGTATCAAAGCTCCTCAAGAACTCTATTGAGGCATTATTAATTAATTATAATTTATTATTATTCTTTGTAATAAATTATTTATACAGGATAAATTAAAAGTATCGATACCCTCTAGTTTTGGGGAAATGGGTAAAGTTGTAACAGTGACTAAAAAGGTCAATCCTATTTCCAAAGAAAGGTGACCCGAATTCCATCCCTCCATATTTATCCATAAAAAACTAAATGGAGTGTATCCATACTTTTAAACCACACTGTATTAATAATGTATTATAAGTGTTAAATTGACAATGTTTATTTAATTTATAAGGTTACAAATAGCCAAGTAGATTTAGAGTGGATCCATAAACTAAATACAATATATGTTGTAACTATGCATCATACTATGATTACAACATTATTTAGTAAAAATATATTACGATTTCTTTCAGTATGCAATCAAATGCATATTAAACCTCGTAAAAGTCCTACTCAGATCCAAAAAAAGGATTTTTATTTCCTTCATAAAGTAATAAATCACAAAACACACCTTTAAACACGCTAGGACTAAATTTCAAATCAAATCGTCTGCAATCTCCAATATACATTGTACAGCAAATGTCATTAATAGGAAATCAAATGTCTTACATTAATCTCACATGAAGGTCACATTCAATATTACAACATTCAAACTTACAACATTCACGCACCATTATTCTCTGTAAATTAAACCCACTTCCAGTTCTAAAGTCAGTTTGCTCATTGCGTGATCTCGCAGTTTAACGTCAGAAACACTTCAGCACTGTAAAAAGCGTTTGACACCAGACGGAGTTCAATGTAGTTAAGGCATTTTTTAATTGAGTTTGGAAATCTGTTTATAAAAGTAATAGTAAAGGTAAACGTTCATAAACCGCCATTCTGCACATTCCCGAACGCTATTTATCTCTGCCCCTTGCCTCATATTCATGTATGTCTTGTCCACTCATTAAGGCAATGTTCAGAGAAACCAGAGGATAAACCTGAAATAAAGAGATACAATTTACTAAGTTACCCGTCGTCTA
Source organism: Homalodisca vitripennis (assembly GCF_021130785.1). NCBI lineage: Eukaryota > Metazoa > Arthropoda > Insecta > Hemiptera > Cicadellidae > Homalodisca > Homalodisca vitripennis. The sequence continues at coordinate 195,637,579 of NC_060209.1, read as the reverse complement.
ACTATTAATGCTGAAGTTTGTATTTTGTGCCTAGAGACAAATAAAATATTTAAACCTAAAAGAATGATGTCCCGCGAGTGTCGCTAAGGAATTATTTATGATAACAGAAGGAAATTATACCCTCAACGCTCAAGAATAATTCTCTGGAGACGGTTAAAAATGGTTTGAAGAGATCTGCTTTGCAACTGTTGAGGTAAAGTCTGTTAAAACTTTCAGCTCTCTTGTTGGGAAATCGTGTTTTTAAACCTCGACGATATTTGTCTAAGCAAAAGTATTTTCTTGAGCATAACTTTGTAAAGTATGGCTCCTTTGCGTTGCCTTTAAAAATGAAACTAAAGAGCGAACATTACTTTGTGGTCTCGTTTTTAGTTCTCGATATTTATAAAGGTTACCATGTTATAAGCCAATATGTACAAATAAACATCATATATAACTCGTTAGGAAATAGAGCACAGATTATATAATTAAGATATTATAATGACATTGATTATAAAACAATGTTTCACCCTACTTGTAAAGGACTTAAACTCTATTTCGTTCTTCACACAGGATGGCAATGAATTGTGTATTTTAATACTAAAGTCATGGAGTCCCTTATCAGATGTTGCATTGACACACTTAAATAATACGTATTAAATTCTGGTTGTTTCTTGTAGGAAATCATTTTTCGAAAACACAAGTAGTGTTTTTATGTAAAGCTTTGTATACCACTTGCGTTTTAATTTATCATATTAAACGATTTTAGAGAAAACAGTCTACGTTTATTTGTTCATCTCTTTGTGACTTTCTCGGAAACTAAACCCGTGACACGTCGGTTAGAAAGACGCAGACTCGCCCATACAGTATGGTGAACTTTATTAAATATAATGATTTAAGTTATATAAATAATAAGTTACTATAAGGATTAATTAAATGGACATTATTTATAAGGTTACAAATAGTCAAATATATTCAGAAGGCATAGTAGAAGTGAAAAGCCATATCAGGATTTCGGACATTTGCCATCGTTATGGTTACAACAGGTGTAACACACACGGTTTCGAGAGTTGCAAACTATTGTCTTCGTCAGGTGGAGGAGGTATTAGTACATACAACAATAGAGAACAGGAAGCAAGAAAAGAAGGAAAAGAAAAGCTTAACAAATACCCAAAAGCTGCTTAGAGTCTAGTCCAGGTGTTGTCAATTCAGAAAATGTAAGTCCCAAGCACAAGTCACGAGTACGAGGAACACAATCACACCACCAGCACTGATAAAAGTGGGATACTAACATAAAAATCGATGTCGGTTGTTTCTCTTCATCTAAAATAAAGGGTCAGGAAGGCGATAGTAAAGAGGAGGAAGGGGTTAAGGCAAGCCGCTTTCAGTCTTAAGTGGCGGTTCTAGACTTCATTGGTCCGAATTTTGTTGGTTGAGGTTTCTTTAATTAGTATAATCTTTTTAGGTTTTCTAGTTAGTTCGTTATTAATATTGTTACCCATAGTGGTCTGATCTCAACCAAAGGCTGACTTAGCGGTTGGTCTGCTAATTAATGTGTGAAGCCTCAATAAGTTTTTTACTTATAGACTTCTTCTCGCGGTATATTCTGTTGGCCTCTCCAATTTCATTTGACGATTTTCAGACCAGTGTTGCAATGTGGCATTGTTGAGCAATTTTACACTTTTCCACTAGTCCTTTTGTCATATTTTCTTTGATTTTCTTTAAATCTCAAATTTAGTGTTCTTTTTGTCTCTGCGTCACTGCGATGTGTGATTGTGTTTCTCGAACTCGTGACTTGTGCTCGGGACTTCCATTCTCTGCAGTGACAACACCTGGACTAGACTCCAAGCAACTTTGGGTATGTGTTAAGCTTTTCTTTTCCTTCTTTTCTTCCTTCGGTTCTCTATTGTTGAATGTACTAATACCTCCCCCACCCGACGAAGAGGATAGATTCAAATCCTCAAATCGTTGTGTTGTACATTTTGTAACCATAACTATGGCAAATGTCCGACATCCATTTATCCTGCCAAACCTTCCATCATTAATAACAAACTAAACAAAGAAGACAACACCTTGGACAACTGGCAATATCTTCAAGTCGGTGCAGTCCTTAAAGTATGTGAAAGAGCCAGACTGCTTATCTGTATTAGCCTAAATAAAAAAGGCTGAAGATACAATTGTGAAATTATTAAATCATGGAGGATACATGAGTACATATATATTAAAACATAGATTTTTTTTCCTTAATTTATGTGTTAAATATAAGACATAAAAATTAAAATTAAACTTTTATGTTTTTCTCAAAGAAACTAAATATTACTTAACTATATATAAAATTCAAGGTTTCGGTATTAATGTTTAATTAATTACTTCTGTTCATACGTAAACACTCCGTGTGTTGTTAACAATTATAGTGACATTATAATCGTATATATTATGTCGTATCTGATACAACAAGATAAAAGTTAAAGGCGAGAGATTAACGTTAATATTGAGTTTCCCCTCCTCCAACCTCAACCGTCACACTTCCATAATCTCCTCCCCTCAACCTCAACTACACCGAGTGATACATAATATATTTATGTAAGGAACAAGCTGCACGCTGAAGGTAAAGATATGCATTACATCTGATAAAAGATAAAAGTTTAAGGCAGGAGATTAGCCGCTGATATTGAGTTTCCCCTCCTCCACCCACAATCTCCTATCCCTCCATCACCACCACTACCCCGACTGATAATACCCCCACATAGGCTCAGGTGTGTTCGTCCATGTAAACAGTGCCTCTGTCAATACATTCACATAAAACCTAATCTGTCCCAGAGGGTGGATATCTGACCTCGGTTTGTTCCAGATCTGAACGTTCTGAATACCCACCATCTAAATATTTTGTAACTGTTTATAATTTAGTAGTTATACTATCCCTATCGTTATTAAATCTATTAGCAATGTTTAATATTAGTGTATTCGCGTTACCTGCAACATAAAAATGGTCCCCAAAAGGAATTTTACTTCAATCTTATGTATTCGTGCGGAATTATGGTGATTGGGCTTTTTTTAAGGAGGACTTTTTGGGAAATCTAGTGCTCGTAGTTCCTCGTAAATTGTCTGATCTCCGAATTAGTACATGAAAGATTTGCAGTTTAATCTTGTGTGCGATCCTTGAGAATCGAAATGATTTTGCCTTGTTGAATATTGTTATCGTAAAGTTATAGTCACTGCAATGGAAGATTTGTATGTCTTACCAACGCTGGCTTCCAGAAGAGAAGAGTCTTGGATCTGATTTTCCTGCAAAAACCTGTCAACGGGGTGTGTGATTCTCCTGACCTTCTTTGTTGCGTTTCGTGCCCGTGGGGACTAGATCGAGAAATCTGTTCCCTACCAGTCACTGTTCAAATAACTACAGCTACTATGGTCCCATCGCTAGACTTCACCGGTATGGCAACAGCATCCCACCTGACATCGATCTCTTCACAAGTAGGTACACCAGCTAAAAAAGAAGTTGTAGTGATTTTCCAAGTTATTGAGTGAGTGAGTTATTGTGTGAGTGAGCGAGTGATGAGTGAGTTATGAGTGAGTGAGTGATGAGGGTGTCAGTGATGAGTGAGTGAGTGTGTGAGTGAGCGAGAGAGTGGGATTAAACTCTCAGTTTTCACATAGATTCATATTATATTTCACTCGTTGCTGCTATATCGTTTATAATAGTTATCTTTTTATTTTTTGCTATATTACAAATTTTTAATAGTTGTTAAACCTTTTGTTATTTTTTTGATATTTATTATTGTTGTCAGTTATAGGTTTATTACTGCTATTAATTATTAAGTTTAGTTTTTATGCTGTATTCAATAGTTTAACTAATTTATATAACAATATATTGGTGTATTAATTCAAACAAACTCTCCAATAACATAAAGTTTTTTTATTTTTGTGAGGCCTTTCGTACTCAATGAGTACATCTTCAAACTCACACAACTGAATGAAAGTAATAATAACAATAGTTGTAATAAGTAATAATAACAAAAGTAATAATAATAATAATAACAATAGTAATAATAATAACAAAGTAATAATAAAAATAAAACAGAGAGCTAAGGAACATAGGGCATGTTTAAAATACCAGCAGGAAGAAAGATCAGCCATGGCAAAAAACTATTGTTATTATTACTTTCATTCGGTTGTGTGAGTCCGAAGATGTACTCATTGAGTACGAAAGGCTTCACAAAAATAAAAAACTTTATGTTATTGGAGAGTTTGTTTGAATTAATATATCATTTCCAATAAGACAAGAGCTTTAAGAATGTAATATATTGGTGTATTTATATACATTTATTTATAAAGATATTTGGTTTTATATTCTTTGTAGCGGTTCTTTTCTTTGCTATTTTTCAGCCTTTGTATTTCTACTTTTATTATTGTTTTACCATTCCACACACTTACAAACTGTTGTATAGCCTACTGTATTTTTTATAGACTACTTTGTTATTATTGTTTTTTGAAGAACAATTAGAATCTAATAATAATTTATTTATTGTAGACCTATATTTATTACCATTTTTGAATGGATTTTATCAAGCTGCATTATATTATTACTCATAATTATTATTAAATAGTATCACTGTAATATTGTTATATAATGTTACTTGTTAATTCTTATGACTTTTTTTATATTTGTATTGTCTTTTCATAAGCTACTGTTGTAAACTGACGGTTGCCGTCAGATGAATATATAAATAAAAAACCGTGATAACTTGTCAGTTAAAACCATCTTGATAACAGATAACAATTGTTTACTTGGAATGAGTTCTAAACTGACTTTAACCTCATACATTTTTTTTTATTTTAGAATGCATTAACTAGTCAATATGCTTATAATCTTATAATTAATACTCAAGTAATCTTTGTAACATCGGTTGATTTATTAGACCATATCCTTTTAGTAAACTTGGCGAGGGATTAATCCCTCTGTGTGCGGAGTCTTTTTAAGTTGTGCTGTATGGGGAGAATCCCCAAAATTTTAACTGTGGACACTGAATAAACATGTTATAAATATATAAAGGAAATTTGTTAGTTTGTAATGTGATAGAGTGTCCAACAATCTAACTGATTAGCTCAGGTACAAATCGTGTATGAGACCATTGCACTTTATTCCGGTACCATCGGCCTTGCTCGCCTACCATTTTTGCTGGCAAAATACATAGTTAGGCTTTGATCACTTACATGTTTTTCTTCAGGAGAAGACGATCCCCCTTATGTTGTCGTCTTAATGGGCCACTAGCCTGTGCGTGGATCTTAACAAACAGAATAAGGTTGAGATGCGACACAATGCAAGGCCGATGGTACCGGAATAAAGTGCAATGGTCTCATACACGATTTGTACCTGAGCTAATCAGTTAGATTGTTGGACACTCTACCAGATTACAAACTAACAAATTTCCTTTATATATTTATAACATGTTTATCCAGTGTCCACAGATAAAATTTTGGGGAATTCTCCCCATACAGCACAACTTAAAATGACTCCGCACGCAGAGGGATTAATCCCTCGCCAAGTTTACTAAAAGGATATAGTCTAATAAATTAACCGATGTTATAAAGAGCACTTGCATATTAATTACAATTTTATAAGCATATTCACTAGTTAATGCATTCCAAAATTAACAAATTGCTATATGAGGTGAAAGTCAGTTTAGAGTTCATTCTAAGTAAACAATTGTTACCCACTATCAAGATGGTTTTAAATGACAAGTAATCACAATTGTCCCTCAAACAATATTCAACAAGACGAAATCATTTCGATTCTTACGGATCGTACGCAAGAATAAACTGCAATCTTTCATGTACTAATTCAGAGATCAGATAATGAACGAGTAAGCTCGTCGTGTACTCCAGATCTGAAGGTGCCATAATTGTCCAGGTCACTCAGCTGGCACTTTTTGGAGGTCACTCTACGTTACAAAATAACAGTTTCAGAGACCATCTTCACCTATTCTTCACGTCGTCAAGGTGGTAGGGAAGTCAGTGATAGACCATTTAAGGATTTCCCTCACAGCACTAGATTAGCAAAAAAATCCTCCTTAACAAAAACATCCAATCAGTATCATCCCGCTCGAGTACAAAATAATGAGGTAAAATTCCTTTTGGAGACAGTTTTATGTTGCAGGTAATATGAATACACTAATATTAAACCTTGCTAATAACTTTAATACCGCTGAAGATGATATAATTATTAAATTATAAAATATTTAGATGGTGGAACAAACAGAGGTCAGATATCCACGCTCGGGGACAGATTAGGTTTTACGTGGGTGTATTGACATAGACACAGTTTACATGGACGAACACACCTGAGCCTATGTGGGGTATTTATCAGTCGGGGTAGTGGTGGTGGAGGTAGAGGAGATTGTGGGTGGAGGAGGGGAAACTCAATATCAGCGGCTAATCTCCCTCCTTAAACTTTTATCTTGTATCAGATGTAACGCATACCCTTACTTTAGCGTGTAGCGTGTTCCTTACATAGGCATTCTATTTATCAGTCGGTCTAGGCGAGACACTAAGAGTACAAAGAGTAGTGTAATCTAGGTGAAGAGGTATTCTCAATCGTCTCAACTGGTGCACAATTGAGCGCACTACGATATTGACTGACACGATCCCAAAACACGGTAGAGCAACCGAGTCTTCTACACATACACCAGCTATGGAACCATAGCATAACAAGAACCTATACATTACATATGTTGTAACTACGCATCATACTATCATTACAACATTATTTGCTAAAACTATAAAACTCTTTCCTTCAGTATGCAATCGAATTCGTATTACAACTTGTAAAATTCGAACTCCGATCAAAAAAAGGATTTGTATTTCCTTCTCAAACCTAAAACATACGCTAGGAAACACGCTAAGATTAAATTTCAAATCAAATCGTCTGCAATCTCCAATAAACATTGTACATCAAACAATGTACATAAAAATGATCTTGTACATCAAAGATATAAAATGTTTTAAATTCATCTCACATGAAGACCACATTCAATCTTACAACATTCAAACTTGCAACATTCAAACACGCACCATTATTCTCTGCAAATTACACCCACTTCCAAGTCTGGAGTCAGTTTCCTCATTGCGTGATCTCGCAGTTAAACGCCAGAAACACGTCAGCACTGTAAAAAGCGTTTGACACCAGACGGAGTTGGACACACTATGGTAGTTGAGGCATTTTTAATTGAGTTTGGAAATCTGTTTATAAAAGTAATAGTGAAGGTAAACGTTCATAAACCGCCATTCTGCACATTCCCGAACGCTATTTATCTCTGCCCCTTGCCTCATATTCATGTAGGTCTTGTCCACTCATTAAGTCAATGTTCAGAAAAACCAGAGGATAAACCTGAAATAAAGAGATACCAAGTTAGTCGTCGTCTAACAATTAATGCTAAAGTTTGTTTTTTGTGCCTAGAGACAAATAAAATATTTCAACCTGAAAGAATGGTGTCACGCGAGTGTCGGTAAGGAATTATGTATGATAACAGAAGGAAAATCTACCCTCAGCACTCTACAGACATTCTCTGTAGACGGTTAAAAATGGTTTGAAGAGATCTGCTTTGCAACTGCTGAGGTAAAGTCTGTTGAAACTTTCAGCTCTCTTGTTGAGAAATCGTGTTTTTAAACCTCGACTTTATTTGTCTGAGCAAAAGTATTTTCTTGAGCATAATTTTGTAAAGTATGGCTCCTTTGCGTTGCCGTTAAAAGTGAAACTGAAGAACAAACAATACCTTGTAGCCTCGATTTTAGTTCACGATATCGTGGACCGTTATATATATTACCCATTTATATATATATATATATATATATATATATATATATATATATAGGTTCCCATGATATAAGCCAATATGTACAAATCAACATTACACATTAACTCGTTAGAGAATACAGCACACAGATTATATATTCAAGATATTAAAATGACATTGATTCTAAAATAATGTTTCATCCTATTTGTAAAGGGTGAAACAAACTCTATTTTGTTCTTAACAGAGGATGGCAATGAATTATGTATTTTAATACAAAAGTCACAATGACATACTTAAATAATAATACATTTTTTTGTTTCTTGTAGGAAATCATTTTTCGAAAACACAAATAGTGTTTTTAGAGAAAACAGTCTAAGTTCATATGTATCTGTGTGACTCCGTGGAAATTAACACATGGCACGTCGGTTAGAAAGATCCAGACTCACCCATACAGTATGGTGAACTTTATGGAGGTATCATTAATTAAGTTATATTAATAATAAGTTACTATTGCTGTTAAATAAATGGACATTATTTATAAGGTTACAAATAGTCAAATATATTTACACGCCATAGTAGAAGTGGTGAAAAAACATATCAGGATTTCGGACATTTGCCATCGTTATGGTTACAAAAGGTGTAACCCACCGTTTCGAGGATTGCAAACTATCCTCTTCGTCAGGTGGGGGAGGTATTATACGTTAACCGCTAATAAAAAAAACATGCGCAGAAGCAAATTTCTGAGCAGTACCGCGCAGGAGGGGCCCCCCTCAGGCGGGGAGTTGGGGTGGGGAGTGGGACCAGCACCTTTATCAGCTGTGTGGATCGTATCTCGTTCTTACAGTTTTTTTTTAACTGCAGCTACTTTACCTGTTCTATGACTATATATTTTTGTGTGTAGGCATATACAAGTGTCGAAGTCTAAGCGTTAAATATGAATTAAACAGATTAATGTAGCCATAGATGTATCCAGGAAGCGTTGTTGTATTAGCCATGCAGTGGCAGTGGCCATTAGAGATGTGTCGTTATATTAAAACCGGTCAGTTAGGTGAACGAGTGATCCGGATCATTTCAAAAAGACCACTTTGAAAGTTTTGTTCAATTTTGCCTGACAACTGAATAAATTTGATCCTTTTTTCCAAATCAAGTATATGAAATTAAATGAAAATTGTTTATTTTCCCAAAAATAGTACAATAAAACACATATACGAGTACATATACACGTAGTGCAACAAACGTATGCACATACATACAATGTCTGAAACCATGTATCAATGCGGAACTTATACGTAGTTCGTTGTTTCTTATTATATAAACCTTGTAGTAATTCTATTTAATTCAATTAAAATTTGAAAAAAGAATAGTAGTATTAACCGGGAAGAGCCTACATGGGCCTAGGGCGTGTGCTAGGTTTTGATCGTGAATATTAGAACTCAAAACTAATAATAGAACAAATGATATTATAAGTAAAAAAAATAGTTTTGTAATTTTTGAGACTATTGAATGGTAATAGAATATATTTTTACTTCGGTTGGATGGCAATGACAACAGTGACCACGCAGGCAATTGATAAGTCACATTGATAATGATACGTAACCGAGTACAAATCTAGTTTTGCTGCACTGTCGTATGAAGTATTATTTATGGTAATTATAGTGAAGGACAAACCGAAAAACAATAAATAGTGAGGAAGGGTTAGAAGTTCAGCGATAATCAGGGACAACAAGTCTATATAATTCTTCGCCATCTAACGATAGTAACAAATTCTTCACGCGTTTCTTAAAACCAGTAAAGATTAGGTAATTGAAACATATAAGCGAAGTTGTAACTCAAACACACGTTACGCCACAAAACTTGAGAAATATAATACAAATTTGTTACGCTGAATGTTTTTTTAATATAGAAACTGTAATGCCGACTTGATGCGAGTATCGTGTGTTATGATTATAAGTTGTCAACGCAAAAAGAGTATGAAAATTAGTCTATAAGTATATAAGAATTGCTTTGATAAACACATGTCTTATAGTCATTAGGTTTGCCTAGAAAAAAGTAATTCTGAAGAATAGTTGTACTCTGAAAGAACATTATGTTTAGTATTGTTTTCTGTTCAATAATAAATGGCTCAAGAATAGTTTTAAAAGCACCACCATAGACTATAATACTAAATGAAAGTTGGGATTGAACGAAAGCAAAATAGGCCACTTAAAATTCATTATCTGTGAGTACTTCTCGTAATTGTCTGAAGGCAAAAATGTACTTGCGGATTCTATTTTTCACAAAATTAATGTGTTTTGACACATTCCCATTATGATGTGATTTTTTAAAATATATTTGCAGGTATTGAATCGTGCCCAGGAGCGAAATTTCCTCTCAAACTGGATACGTAACGTATAACCTTTTGTAACAGTGCATAAGTTGAAGGTCGAATTAAGCCTATACGATCTGTCATCGAAAAACTTGTTATATTTGAGCCATTAGAGTTCGCCCACATTAGTAAAGAACTCATTAAATTCGTTTGCTAGTTCAAGCTTAATTTTGTTATTGAATAATTTGGTATTTGGGAAATATTTATTTAGCTGGAAAGAAACTTGTTAACCTCTCTACTACTAAATTTATTTACAACCCTCCCCCCAAAAAATTTTAAATCCCCATTAGAATGGGGATCCCCAGTAGAATTTATCATAAAAATAATATTTTTTACTTGCTTTAAATGTGTCTGTAATTTACATAGCGGGGTTTAAGCTCCACATTAAATGGTCGCGTTTCCACCAATTTCATTAATTTATTTCTTTCCCTTAGAGCTTGGACTAAATCTGAAGTAACCCAGGTTTTAGCTTTATTGACCAAGTTTTAAATTTATTCGACTGGTTATTGAAATTGTAATAATATTCTGAAATTGTAGTGCAGAAACATTTACATTACTGCTGATAATAATTGATTGCCAATTAGTATTTAAAAGGCTATCATGTGGTAACACATGGTCGATATAGGTGCGATGTGCAGGGTCGATCTCTGAGGAGGCGTTCTGTGCAGTAGTGTGTGCAGTATGAATCGTTAAAACTTATAGCCAGCCTGGGTATTGTGAAAAGTGGTGGGAACTTATTCGTTTAAATGTATAAAATGTGTTATTTATAAAATAAATTATTTTCAAACGAGCAATGTGTCTGTTTGATGTTTAGTAATTTATTGACAAATTGTACAAGCCAACAAAATATGTCAAGAAGTGCTTCAAAAATTATCTGGATTCACACCCTCCAGAAGTGTTACCAGTGTCGTAGTCTTGGTGTCAGCGAAGCTCTCTGATGTGACTGGTACTAGTAAAGCAGCTGCTTTTGAGTTGAAGTCAGACAAAAAAGACATGCCAGCCTGGACCTTGACGTATATTAGAGCCTCATATTACCAACTGTTTGGCCGGCCAGGGTGCATAGAAGCCCTGGAGACGCTATCTGTTATTGGTCCGCTCAAAGCATCATCTTAGTCTCATCATGCTCAGTGTTTTGGTTTTGCTCATTTGTGCTTTTTGAAAGCACGGATCTTAGGAAAATTAAAATATCTTGAATAGTGGCCAGCTTCGAAGTGGGCTGAGGAGATAAAGCTTATTGAAAGCATCCACATTGATGTTGAAAATGAGCTACGGATACCTTCGACCATGTACTTGGCCCAACTGTACAGGCTACAGGGATACAGACTCTTCCTGGAGTCCTGTGGAAACGATAGACTTATATTCGAAAAAGCAGGCGATAATATAAAGATCGTCTATTCGAGGGCAGCCAGAAAATACAGTGAGCTGGTACCTGTTTTGAGGTCATTAGGATCAGCAGAATGCCTGGCTTGGTTAGCCGAAGAATTTTTCAAGTTGCCTACTCATGAAGGAACAACTTATGAGGATGACGTTCTTGAAAATATGAGAGAAGCTATGAGAACAAATGAATTCATTCCTTATGTTCATAGAGTAGCCGCAATGTACTTTGAACAAGTTGGGAATATCGACCAAGCGATGGGTCATCTAAACATAGCGTCAACGTGTGGATCACTCCAAGGCAATGTGGATATCGTACGGTTGAATGTCAGGACCTCATTCAAAGCTCCAGATTTAGAGGAATTGAAGAAACTCCCAGATGGCCAACTTCATATTGCTTACTATTTATGCATGCACATACATAGATTTAAAGAGGCAGAAAAGGAATTCAAAGAATATTTTGATAAATGGCAGGAATCTCCAACTATTATGGCTTACACTCCAATTTTTGAGACTCTACATGAACCAATCAACTTTCTGCATCTAGTATACAAACATAGGTTTGTCATCCTGGCAACAAAACTTTCTCCTCCGTTTGAACCAAATTCTACATTTCTTTCCGAGATAGTGAAGATTCTTGAAGAGAGCCAGAGACTGAAAAGAAATTTTATGTTTAAGAGCTACGGAACAGTTGTAAACAAGATGAGGAAGTTAAGGAAGAAGAAAATACTTGCAGCAAGAACAAGTGTAAACACTAACTGAATTGACTTGTTAGGCACCTACCGCAGTTAATCTGTTCAGAAGATCAATTATAGATTTAAAATTACTGAACACAAAGATGCACACAGGAAGAGACACTACAGTTTGGTACTGTTATGATGCTTTTGGTGCTGTTGTTTTTTATGAACGTTTTGGCAAACAATCTCAACTCTTACCACAAACAAGCTTTTTACAGACGACCTTGCTCATAAAATAAAACTGTTACAGTTTACATGGACGAACACACCTGAGCCTATGTGGAGGTATTTATCAGTCGGGGTAGTGGTGGTGAGGGGTAGAGATTGTAGAAATGTTGAGGAGGGAAGGCTCAATATCAGCGGCTAATCTCCTGTCTTAAGCTTTTAACTTGTTGTATCAGATATGATGAGTATCTTTACTTCAGCCAGTAGCTTGTTTCTTAAATATTCATTTTAGTCCTTAAATGTGACTTTTTGAAACCAATTACATTTTAAATGGCTTCTTGAGAAACAATTACACTATCACTGTTAACAATGTTAATGTTAATGTTAATTGTTAACAACACATTTGTCGTGTGTTATGTTTTTACGTAAAAACTAAAAGAATTATTCTTACAATTATACCGAAGTCTTTAATGATACGATATGTGGTATATGTGTTATATATGTATATATGTTATGCACATATGTATATATGATATGTTAATTAATCTTTATCAATAATATTTAGTCTTCTTGGGAAAAAACACAAAAATGTCATTTTTAAAGTTATATGTTTGATATCGAAATCATAAAATAATAACAAAATATATATCATTCAATGTATAAGGCGATAACTCGTGTATGCTACATACTATAATTATTTGACACTTGTATCTTCCGTCGTTATTTTCTGGGCTTGATTACTAAATGGCAACAATTGCCTATTTTGAATGTCTGTGGTTTCTCGTGAAATTTGGTATTTAATAATAAATAATCTGTGCTCTATTTCCAAACGTGTTAATGTATGTATACTTAGAGAATAGAAATTATTCGATTGGTATGTACTGGCTTATTACATGGCCACCGTTATACCTATCGTTAACTAAACATATCGTGAAGAGGCCACAAAGTATTGTCCGCTCTTCAGTTTCACTTTTAACGGCAACGTAAAGGAGCCATACTTTACAAAGTTATTATGATCAATACCTCCATATATGTATTGAGCTGCGCATAAACTTATGTTTGAATGAGACTATAAACTATACTATCATAATAATATAGATATAAAGTATTTTGATTGTAAATCATAACGTATAAGAAAAGATTCTTTTGGAACTTTATTTCGACTACTTGGATATATACATTTAATTTAAAGATCCTTATTCAGAAACTTTCCGTCAAAACTTTGACCAGTTGCGCAAATACCATATATTTTTGGCCTCAGAAAAAGGCTGTAAAAATCGTCTGAAAGTCATTTGCAATAGTTGAATTAGGAGCTAGGATTTCGACTATGCCGTAACTCTATGTTCATGACGTGTTGATGCACTGCAGATAAATATTTTATTTGGTTCGGGGCAGTGGTATTCACTATGATGTAACCAAGGACAGGATGTAGTTTAGAAATCAACACTGTAGATTGACATTACCACAACTTACAACATTTTGACATATCACACATTTCATGTTCAGTTCAAAACGCATATCTAACGCTTTCAAATTCTCTACAGCGTGTATAATGACCAGTTCATAGGAACCCGCAGAGATGTACAAGAGATGTTTGAAATTCGCTTGATCAGAGGTTAATGAGTCTCTTAAGCGAACTGATCCATTGTAAGTTTGGCCAAAGATAAAGACATACTGAGAGAACTTGATTTGGCTGTGTCTGAGTGTTTGTAAATTTGGTGTTTTCAGCTCGATAAAATTAGACGATTGTTATTAACAACGAAATTGTGAGAGAGATAATGAAATTACCGAAAAAGACCATCCTCATTAGAGAGCACTGAGGTTTCCTTAATCTAACTTTCTACTCTGTTCCTCTGTTCTACTCTGTTCTGAGCGCAATGTCTGATTCATGAAGTTCAAGACGGTGACAAATTGTTTAATCTGACTTTCTTATAATTTTTTGTTCCAATGGCTAACATCGGAGGTTCCGTCACTCACTGGAGAGGGCAAAGTTGTAATGAGGACGAAGTACGCAAAGTTGCTGACAGACGCTCAGCTGTGGGTCTGATCTTACATCTTACTCCCGCCGTGTAAATGATAAATGGCGGTTTTTGTAGCCGCTATCCTCCCTTGTTGCTTTATGTTTTACTTTGTCTTGGTTTTATGTGTATTAAACATCTAAAATTCTCGGCGTTTTCGAGAACATAAAAGAACTATTCGAAAATTGCTACATCTAATGAGTGTCGTGTAGTGTTGTTTTTGTGATTGTTTATAGAACAGGGTGAATATACTGGCCAAATCAGTGAGAAAAACGTAACTTAATATTATTTAATAATTTAAAATATTATAAACTAAATTAAAATATCAAATTTTATCTTTGTATCTATCTAAAATTTGTATCTAAAATTGTATCTTTCAAATTTTAATTTCCATACGAGGACAATAAATAATTATGATTTTAAAGTGAATAAGAAATTCAATTTAAAGTAGTTTTGAATGTAGAAAGATGCGCAACGAGTTCATCACCAACTTATTGAAGAAGCCCAAACAACCCGCCTGACAAGGGGTACCGGGGAGTGAAGGCGCTTGCAAACGTTATTCAGAGATGTGGCCGATGCTTCCTACTTCCCTACTTTCGTGTATAAAAAATTCACAGCCGGATCTTTTGTGGCGCTTGGCTTTCCTCGTTAGACTCTCTTTTGTTAATAAGTCAGTGCCTTATCTCTCTGTTACCGGATATAGAAACATTTTACCGGCGGTTCATCTCTTTCGTGAGGAGAAACATTTCATCTATAACCGAGGAGTGGAAAGAGTGAGCATAGTTACCAACGTAAGAAAAATTCAATATTTCAATTAATTAGCAAGAACCTTTTGTAAATTACAATAGCAAAAAAGTCTGTACGGTTGTTTCATAATGAGAGATAAATCTGTCGCAATCGATTTAGGGTATCGAAACAAGAAAATAATAGCTTAAAGGTTCATCTGTATGAAATTTGAAAACTCTCTGTTGTTTGTCAATATAAGAGAAATAGTTTAAATTTAATACACGTATTATTGACTGTTATAATTGTACAGAAAGGTATGTTCCCTTTATCCTTTGAAATATTGTTAAAAATCATAGATATTAAATATACACATCTTACATTAAAAATATATGTACAAACTTAAATGTAAACTTGTATTACAAAAATAACTAAATCTCATTTTTTAAATCCGATAAGATTCATCCGAAATATCAGTTATATTAATTCGGCTTAATACTGAATCTATCGCACTGTTTCTCACACCAAACCTACCCCAACGTTTCTACAGGTAAACAGTCTACTTTTTACATCAGCCATTTGTGATCAGATCCTCTAGATTTATATTTCGTTACTTGATGGCCACTATCTTGAGGGATGTGTTTCTTCCACCGCCATCAGCGTGGGGCAGCATTCCGCACTGATGGCCAGAGGTATTAGTAGACAAGATAAGATTACCCGACCCCCATTCTTGTAAAGATACATTATACTTCCGCAGAGTATAAAATCTCATTAATAATGATTGTATTGTGCTGGTCTCGTATATAAGACTTTGCAAGGTTCGGTGTGGTTTAACAAAATATCGCAAAATAATAATTTTGTGTGTCAATAGCAGAAAAAATATTTCTTTAGCAAACATTAACACGTGTTGATTAAGATATGTATCTTTTTATAAACAGAGTAGATATAATCTATAAAATTGTATTGTGACGAGTTCACATTTTTCTTATAAACATGATCTCTGTGTTATGAAACTGTTATATGATATAATTTAAGATATTAATAAATACTATACAAGTAATAACAATAATAAATACCAGTAATAAATAACATACAGTAATATCATATTAAAGACTAACTCGTCTCTCTGTCCGTTATTACATACTCAGTAACTTATCTATCCACACTCCTAGTCTGTGCGGAACGATTACGGTAGTTTTATTGTAATTACTTTGAATTGGTTGTCTGGTTCAAAGTATCGGTATTTAGCTTTAGTATTTTTCAGTGTAATATGGTTACTGTTGTTATTGTCTTGTATTATTTATTTGTTACTTCTGTATTTATATTGTTGATAATTCAGATTAACGTTTATAACTCATATAACTATTAGTCTTTATTCTATTATAGTCTGTATTAGTTTTATATTGTTAAAAATGTAGCTTTTTTGGAAATAAATAGCTCCTGTCTGTGACCCTTGCACTTTTTATCAGTACCATTGACCTTGTACTGTATCGACTCTCCCCCTTATTCTGTTTGATAAGATCCTCGCACAGGCCAGTGGCCCATGAGGACGGGCAGAATAAGGCTTAAAAGGGGATCGGCTTCTCCTTTAAAAAAAAAAAAAAAAAATATGAATGGTGTTCTCTTTCTTTGCAAATTTGTATGGGGTATCTTTATGTAGGGTTTTAATGCAATTACCATAGTTGAATTCTACATAACTCATCGCAATACAGCTCTTAAGAGCTTTCTATCACTATTAATAAGTTTTTATATTATATTATAAATTGTTAATGAAACAGGTGTTTTAGCCATTGAACTAATAAAAATTTTGCGTAATTGTAATATTAGTGTATATAAGAGATCGATATTACAACTAAAAATTTGTTACAGTTTATATATATATATATATATATATATATATATATATATATATATCGTTTAATGTCTCGTTTATACGATTAAGACAATTCAAATGTTTGACATAACAACAGTATCAGGGATTATGTGGAGAGGGGAAACTATTAAGCGATTTCAAGCTCCTCTCCCCACTTCACACCATATTGACTAAAATGGAGACCCAATATGTAAATCCTCTCTTACCCAGCGGTCTCTTGTTTCTATGTTGTGGCTGACCTGAGCTCTTTTGTTCTCGCTAATGGCTGTGGATATTAAACTTTAATATTATATTTATTACGATAATTTTAGAATATTCTATAAATATCCTCCATCGAGTGCTCAGTGTGTTCACAATTAAATATGAATTTTTGGTCATCATCTCACACTACACTGAGCAATAAATAAACGGGTTAGTAAAGTATTTATTATTGCCTAACAAAAGTCACTTCACGGATTATGGAAGATCTCTCACAATCTACTAAGAGTTTGTTATCCATTCATTTATTGACGTCAGTGAGATTATGTCAAACACAAAATGCTGTATTGCTTAAATACACTTTATTTCAGTTTAGTAATACTTATGTGTATAAGGTGAGGAAGTCCACTGGTGTTGCATAGCACACAGAAGGTAATTATAATACTCTTTAATCTCACTATCCCAAAAATTTGCTTCAACAACCTTAATAAAACTATTTTAATTTTTTTTTAATAGTACAAAATATATAAATTTGGGTTCTGTAGGAGATTTTGAGAATTGTTTAATGTAAGCATTGGTTGCGTGTTAAATAATGTTAAAAGTGTCATTACACTGAACATTACGACGAAAATCGAAGTTGATTGTCTTAAACTGTATTTACAGAATGTGCCAAAATATTCAACGCCTTTTAAATCACACGAGCACTTTTTACGTATTCACACTTATAGTCTGCCTTACCTCATACTCATAGGTATAACGAAACTCAAATAAAGTGGATTTAAGCAATACAGCATTTCGTGTTTGACATAATCTCACTGACGTATATAAATTAATGGATAACGAACTCTTAGTAGATTGTGAGAGATCTTCCATAACCAGTGAAGAGACTGTTGTTAGGCAATAATAAATACTTTACTAACCCGTTTATGTTTTGCTCAGTGCAGAGTGAGATGATGACCAAAAATTCATATTTAATTGTGAAGACACTGAGCACTCGATGGAGGATATTTATAGAATATTATAAAATTACCGTAATAAATATAATATTGAAGTTTAATATCCACAGCTATTAGCGAGAACAATAGAGCTCAGTTCAGTTACAATATAGAAACAAGAAACCACTGAGTAAGAGGATTTACATATTGGGTCGCCATTTTAGTCAATATGCTGTGAAGTGGGGAAGAGGGGCTTGACTTCGCTTAATAGTTTCCCCTCTCCACATAATCCCTGACACCATTGTTATGTCAAACATTTGAATTGTCTATATATATATATATATATATATATATATATATATATATATATTATAATGATATAAATATCTGTAACTAATTTTTAGTTGTAATAACGATCTCTTATATACACTAAATTTAGAATTACGTAAAATAATTACTAGTTATACTTCTTAGCTTTTTTATTAAGTTTTTAAGACACACACATAGACTACGAGAAGCTCATTTGTTTTATTTCCAACGAAAATTACATTTTCAGCGAAATAAAACTAATGACAAAATAAAGACTAATAGTTATAAACATAAAACTGGAATTAAAAATCATGTATTTACATATATATACAGAAGTAAAACATTAAATTAAAAACAATAACAACAGTAACTATATTACAATAAAAAAATACTAAAGCCATATACGGACAAGTTAAAGAAAGTAGACAACCAAATCAAAGTAATTACAATAAACATACCGTAATCATTAGGCACAGATAGAGAGTTTGGGTAGAAAAATTGTGTGGAGTGAAGTGGGGAAGGGGGGCTTGAATTCGCTTCATAGTTTTCCCTCTCCACATAATCCCTGATACTGTTGTCATGTCAAACAGTTTAATTGTCTTAATCGTATTAACGAGACATTACAAAATAGAGATATATCTTATAACAATATAAATAACTGTAACTAATTTGTAGTTGTAATAACGATCTCTCATATAAACTAATATTAGAATTACGTAAAATTGTTATTAGTTAAATGGCTAAAACACCTGTTAGATTAACAATTTATAATATAATATAAAAAACTTATTGATAGTGATAGAAAGCTCTTAAGAGGTGTATTGCGATGAGTTATGTAGAATTCAACTATAGTAATTGCATTAGGATGCTACAGAAAGATATCCCTTACAAATTTGCAAAAAAAGAGAACATCATTCATATTTATTTCCAAAAAAAAAGCTACATTTTTAACAATATAAAACTAATATAGACTATAATAAAATAAAGACTAATAGTTATATGAGTAATAAACATCAATCTGAATTATCAACAATATAAATACAGAAGTAACAAATAAATAATACAAGACAATAACAGCAGTAACCATATTACACTGAAAAATACTAAAGCTAAATGCGGATAAGTTGAAACAGACAACCAATTCAAAGTAATTACAATATAACTACCGTAATCGTTCCGCACAGACTAGGAGTGTGTGTAGAAAGGTTGTGTGGATAGATAAGTTACTGAGTATGTAATAACAGACAGAGACGAGTTAGTCTTTAATATGATACTACTGTATGTTATTTATTATTATTATTACTTGTATAGTATTTATTAATACCTTAAATTATCTCATATAACAGTTTCATAACACAGATATCATGTTTATAAGAAACATGAGAACTCGTCACAATACAATTTTATAGATTATATCTACTCTGTTTATAAAAAGATACATATCTTAATCAACACGTGTTAATGTTTGCTGAAGAAATATTTTTTCGGCTATTGACGCACAAAATTATTATTTTGTGATATTTTGTTAAACCACACCGAACCTTGCAAAGTCTTTTATACGAGACTGTATCGAAGTTTGAAGGATTTTTTCTTGATTACTTGGGATTGAAAATATTTCTATAAATATTTGTGATATCGAACGAATAAGTTGTTCCAGAAATACCTTTTTGCTCATTACATTGCCAATCTAGAAAATTAAACATAATGTTTTGAAAAAAAAGCCTCACATTAGCAACTGTTTGGCCGGCCAGGGTGCATAGAAGCCCTGAAGACGCTATCTGTTATTTGCCCGCTCAGAGCATCATCTGAGCCTCATCATGCTGTGTTTTGGTTTTGCTCATTTGTGCTTTTTGAAAGCACGGATCTTAGGAAAATTAAAATATCTTGAACAGTAGCCAGCTTCGAAGTGGGCTGAGGAGATAAAGCTTATTGAAAGCATCCACACTGATGTTGAAAATGAGCTACGGATACCTTCGACCATGTACTTGGCCCAACTGTACAGGCTACAGGGATACAGACTCTTCCTGGAGTCCTGTGGAAACGATAAACTTCAATTCGAAAAAGCAGGCGATAATATAAAGATCGTCTATTCGAGGGCAGCCAGAAAATACAGAGAGCTGGTTCCTGTTATGAGGTCATTAGGATCAGCAGAATGCCTGGCTTGGTTAGCCGAAGAATTTTTCAAGTTGCCTACTCATGAAGGAACATTTTATGAGGATGACGTTCTTGAAAATATAACAGAAGCTATGGGAACAAATGAATTCATTCCTTATGTTCATAGAGTAGCCGCAATGTACTTTAAACAAGTTGGGAATATCGACCAAGTGATGGGTCATCTAAACATAGCGTCAACGTGTGGATCACTCCAAGCCAATGTGGATATCGTAGGGCTGAATGTCCGGACTTCATCCAAAGCTCCAGATTTAGAGGAATTGAAGAAACTCCCAGGTGGCCAACTTCATACTGCTTACTATTTATGCATGCACATACATAGATTTAAAGAGGCAGAAAAGGAATTCAAAGAATATTTTGATAAATGGCAGGACTCTCCAACTATTATAGCTTACACTCCAATTTTTGAGACTCTACATGAACCGATCAACCTTCTGCATCTAGTATACAAACATAGGTTTGTTATCCTGGCAACAAAGTTTTATCCTCCGTTTCGACCAAATTCTACCTTTCTTTCCGAGAGAGTGAAGCTTCCTCAAGAGAGCCAGACACTGAAAAGAAATTTAATGTTTAAGAGCTACGGAACAAACAAGATGAGGAAGTTAAGGAAGAAGAAAATACTTGCAGCAAGAACAAGTGTAAACACTAACTGAATTGACTTTTTAGGCACCTACCGCAGTTAATCTGTTCAGAAGATTAATTAGAGATTTAAAATTACTGAACACAAAGATGCATACAGGAAGAGACACTACAGTTTGGTACTGTTATGATGCTTTTGGTGCTGTTGTTTTTATTTAACTTTTTGGCAAACAATCTCAACTCTTACCACAAACAAGCTTTTTACAGACGACCTTGCTCATGAAATAAAACTGTTACAGTTTACATGGACGAACACACCTGAGCCTATGTGGAGGTACGTATCAGTCGGGGTAGTGGTGGTGAGGGGAAGAGATTGTAGAAATGTTGAGGAGGGAAGGGTCAATATCAGCGGCTAATCTCCTGTCTTAAGCTTTTAACTTGTTGTATCAGATATGATGAGTATCTTCAGCCTGTAGCTTGTTTCTTAAATATTCATTTTAGTCTTTAAATGTGACTTTTTGAAACCAATTACATTTTTAGTGGCTTCTGAGAAACAATTACACTATCACTGTTAACAATGTTAATGTTGTGTAATGTTAATGTTAATTGTTAACAACACATTTGTTGTGTGTTATGTTTTTACGTACAAACTGAAAGAATTATTCTAACAATTATACCGAAGTCTTTAATGATACGATATGTGGTATAAATGTGTTATATATGTATATATGTTATGCACATATGTATATATGATATGTTAAGTAATCTTTATCGATGATATTTAGTCTTCTTGGGGAAAAACACAAAAAATGTCATTTTTAAAGTTGTATGTTTGATATAGAAATCATAAAATAATAACAAAATATATATCATTCAATGTATAAGGCGATAACTCGTGTATGCTACATACTATAATTATTTGACACTTGTATCTTCCGTCGTTATTTTCTGGGCTTGATTACTAAATGGCAACAATTGTCTATTTTGAATGTCTGTGGTTTCTCGTGAAATTTGGTATTTAATAATAAATAATCTGTGCTCTATTTCCAAACGTGTTAATGTATGTATACTTAGAGAATAGAAATTATTCGATTGGTATGTACTGGCTTATTACATGGCCACCGTTATACCTATCGTTAACTAAACATATCGTGAAGAGGCCACAAAGTATTGTCCCCTCTTCAGTTTCACTTTTAACGGCAACGTAAAGGAGCCATACTTTACAAAGTTATTATGATCAATACCTCCATATATGTATTGAGCTGCGCATAAACTTATGTTTGAATGAGATTATAAACTATACTATCATAATAATATAGATATAAAGTATTTTGATTGTAAATCATAACGTATAAGAAAAGATTCTTTTGGAACTTTATTTCGACTACTTGGATATATACATTTAATTTAAGATCCTTATTCAGAAACTTTCCGTCAAAACTTTAACCAGTTGCGCAAATATCATACATTTTTGGCCTCAGAAAAAGGCTGTAAAAATCGTCTGAAAGTCATTTGCAATAGTTGAATTAGGAGCTAGGATTTCGACTATGCCGTAACTCTATGTTCATGACGTGTTGATGCACTGCAGATAAATATTTTATTTGGTTCGGGGCAGTGGTATTCACTATGATGTAACCAAGGACAGGATGTGGTTTAGAAATCAACACTGTAGATTGACATTACCACAACTTACAACATTTTGACATATCACACATTTCATGTTCAGTTCAAAACGCATATCTAACGCTTTCAAATTCTCTACAGCGTGTATAATGACCAGTTCATAGGAACCCGCAGAGATGTACAAGAGATTTTTTAAATTCGCTTGATCAGAGGTTAATGAGTCTCTTAAGCGAACTGATTCATTGTAAGTTTGGCCAAAGATAAAGACATACTGAGAGAACTTGATTTGGCTGTGTCTGAGTGTTTGTAAATTTGGTGTTTTCAGCTCGATAAAATTAGACGATTGTTATTAAAAACGAAATTGTGAGAGAGATAATGAAATTACCGAAAAAGACCATCCTCATTAGAGAGCACTGAGGTTTCCTTAATCTAACTTTCTACTCTGTTCCTCTGTTCTGAGCGCAATGTCTGATTCATGAAGTTCAAGACGGTGACAAATTGTTTAATCTGACTATCTTATAATTTTTTGTTCCAATGGCTAACATCGGTGGTTACGTCACTCACTGGAGAGGGCAAAGTTGTAATGAGGACGAAGTACGCAAAGTTGCTGACAGACGCTCAGCTGTGGGTCTGATCTTACATCTTACTCCCGCCGTGTAAATGATAAATGGCGGTTTTTGCAGCCGTTATCGTCCCTTGTTGCTTTGTGTTTTACTTTGTCTTGGTTTTATGTGTATTAAACATCTAAAATTCTCGGCGTTTTCGAGAACATAAAAGAACTATTCGAAAATTGCTACATCTAATGAGTGTCGTGTAGTGTTGTTTTTGTGATTGTTTATAGAACAGGGTGAATATACTGGCCAAATCAGTGAGAAAAACGTAACTTAATATTATTTAATAATTTAAAATATTATAAACTAAATTAAAATATTAAATTTTATCTTTGTATCTATCTAAAATTTGTATCTAAAATTGTATCTTTCAAATTTTAATTTCCATACGAGGACAATAAATATGATTTTAAAGTGAATAAGAAATTCAATTTAAAGTAGTTTTGAATGTAGAAAGATGCGCAACGAGTTCATCACCAACTTATTGAAGAAGCCCAAGCAACCCGCCTGACAAGGGGTACCGGGGAGTGAAGGCGCTTGAAACGTTAGTCAGAGATGTGGCCGATGCTTCCTACTTCCCTACTTTCGTGTATAAAAAATTCACAGCCGGATCTTTTGTGGCGCTTGGCTTTCCTCGTTAGACTCTCTTTTGTTAATAAGTCAGTGCCTTATGTCTCTGTTACCGGATATAGAAACATTTTACCGGCGGTTCACCTCTTTCGTGAGGAGAAACATTTCATCTATTACCGAGGAGTGGAAAGAGTGAGCATAGTTACCAACGTAAGAAAAATTCAATATTTCAATTAATTAGCAAGAACCTTTTGTAAATTACAATAGCAAAAAAGTCTGTACAGTTGCTTCATAATGAGAGATAAATCTGTCGCAATCGATTTAGGGTATCGAAACAAGAAAATAATAGCATAAAGGTTCATCTGTATGAAATTTGAAAACTCTCTGTTGTTTGTCAATATAAGAGAAATAGTTTAAATTTAATACACGTATTATTGACTGTTATAATTGTACAGAAAGGTATGTTCCCTTTATCCTTTGAAATATTGTTAAAAATCATAGATACTAAATATACACATCTTACATTAAAAATATATGTACAAACTTAAATGTAAACTTGTATTACAAAAATAACTAAATCTCATTTTTTAAATCCGATAAGATTCATCCGAAATATCAGTTATATTAATTCGGCTTAATACTGAATTTTTCGCACTGTTTCTCACACCAAACTACCCCAACGTTTCTACAGGTAAACAGTCTACTTTTTACATCAGCCATTTGTGATCAGATCCTCTAGATTTATATTTCGTTACTTGATGGCCACTATCTTGAGGGATGTGTTTCTTCCACCGCCATCAGCGTGGGGCAGCATTCCGCACTGATGGCCAGAGGTATTAGT
The DNA here is from genome assembly GCF_021130785.1 of Homalodisca vitripennis. NCBI lineage: Eukaryota > Metazoa > Arthropoda > Insecta > Hemiptera > Cicadellidae > Homalodisca > Homalodisca vitripennis. The sequence continues at coordinate 195,612,717 of NC_060209.1, read as the reverse complement.
AGACAAGATAAGATTACCCGATCCCCATTCTTGTAAAGATACATTATACTTCCGCAGAGTATAAAATCTCATTAATAATGATTGTATTGTGCTGGTCTCGTATACAAGACTGAAAGGTTCGGTGTGGTTTAACACAATATCGCAAAATAATAATTTTGTGTGTCAATAGCAGAAAAAATATTTCTTTAGCAAACATTAACACGTGTTGATTAAGATATGTATCTTTTTATAAACAGAGTAGATATAATCTATAAAATTGTATTGTGACGAGTTCACATGTTTCTTATAAACATGATATCTGTGTTATGAAACTGTTATATGATATAATTTAAGATATTAATAAATACAATACAAGTAATAACAATAATAAATACCAGTAAAAAATAACATACAGTAATATCATATTAAAGACTAACTCGTCTCTCTGTCCGTTATTACATACTCAGTAACTTATCTATCCACACTCCTAGTCTGTACGGAACGATTACGGTAGTTTTATTGTAATTACTTTGAATTGGTTGTCTGGTTCAAAGTATCGGTATTTAGCTTTAGTATTTTTCAGTGCAATATGGTTACTGTTGTTATTGTCTTGTATTATTTATTTGTTACTTCTGTATTAATATTGTTGATAATTCAGATTAACGTTTATAACTCATATAACTATTAGTCTTTATTCTATTATAGTCTGTATTAGTTTTATATTGTTAAAAATGTAGCTTTTTTGGAAATAAATAGCTCCTGTCTGTGACCCTTGCACTTTTTATCAGTACCATTGACCTTGTACTGTATCGACTCTCCCCCTTATTCTGTTTGATAAGATCCTCGCACAGGCCAGTGGCCCATGAGGACGGGCAGAATAAGGCTTAAAAGGGGATCGGCTTCTCCTTAAAAAAAAAGAATATGAATGGTGTTCTCTTTCTTTGCAAATTTGTATGGGGTATCTTTATGTAGGGTTTTAATGCAATTACCATAGTTGAATTCTACATAACTCATCGCAATACAGCTCTTAAGAGCTTTCTATCACTATTAATAAGTTTTTATATTATATTATAAATTGTTAATGAAACAGGTGTTTTAGCCATTTAACTAATAAAAATTTTACGTAATTGTAATATTAGTGTATATAAGAGATCGATATTACAACTAAAAATTTGTTACAGTTTATATATATATATATATATATATATATATCGTTTAATGTCTCGTTTATACGATTAAGACAATTCAAATGTTTGACATAAAAACAGTATCAGGGATTATGTGGAGAGGGGAAACTATTAAGCGAATTCAAGCTCCTCTCCCCACTTCACACCATATTGACTAAAATGGAGACCCAATATGTAAATCCTCTCTTACCCAGCGGTCTCTTCTTTCTATGTTGTGGCTGACCTGAGCTCTTTTGTTCTCGCTAATGGCTGTGGATATTAACCTTTAATATTATATTTATTACGATAATTTTAGAATATTCTATAAATATCCTCCATCGAGTGCTCAGTGTGTTCACAATTAAATATGAATTTTTGGTCATCATCTCACTCTACACTGAGCAATAAATAAACGGGTTAGTAAAGTATTTATTATTGCCTAACAAAAGTCTCTTCACAGATTATGGAAGATCTCTCACAATCTACAAAGAGTTTGTTATCCATTCATTTATTGACGTCAGTAAGATTATGTCAAACACAAAATGCTGTATTGCTTAAATACACTTTATTTCAGTTTAGTAATACTTATGTGTATAAGGTGAGGAAGTCCACTGGTGTTGCATAGCACACAGAAGGTAATTATAATACTCTTTAATCTCACTATCCCAAATATTTGCTTCAACAACCTCAAGAAAGCTATTTTGATTTATTTTTAATGCAACAAAATATATGAATTTCTGTTCTGGAGGAGATTTTGAGAACTGTTTAACGTAAGCATCGGTTGCGTGTTAAATAATGTTTAAAATGTCATTACACTGAAAATTACGACGAAAATCGAAGTTGATTGTCTTAAACTGTATTTACAGAATGTGCCAAAATGTTCGACGCCTTAAATCACACGAGCACTTTGTACATATTCACACTTATAGTCTGCCTCACTTCATACTCATAAGTATAACGAAACTCAAATAAAGTGGATTTAAGCAATACAGCATTTCGTGTTTGACATAATCTCACTGACGTATATAAGTTAATGGAAAACGAACTCTTAGTAGATTGTGAGAGATCTTCCATAACCAGTGAAGAGACTGTTGTTAGGCAATAATAAATACTTTACTAACCCGTTTATGTTTTGCTCAGTGTAGAGTGAGATGATGACCAAAAATTCATATTTAATTGTGAAGACACTGAGCACTCGATGGAGGATATTTATAGAATATTATAAAATTACCGTAATAAATATAATATTGAAGTTTAATATCCACAGCTATTAGCGAGAACAATAGAGCTCAGTTCAGTTACAACATAGAAACAAGAAACCACTGAGTAAGAGGATTTACATATTGGGTCGCCATTGTAGTCAATATACTGTGAAGTGGGGAAGAGGGGCTTGACTTCGCTTAATAGTTTCCCCTCTCCACATAATCCCTGACACCATTGTTATGTCAAACATTTGAATTGTCTTAATCGTATAAACGAGACATTAAACGATATATATATATATATATAAATATATATATTATAATGATATAAATATCTGTAACTAATTTTTAGTTGTAATAACGATCTCTTATATACACTAAATTTAGAATTACGTAAAATAATTACTAGTTATACTTCTTAGCTTTTTTATTAAGTTTTTAAGACACACACATAGACTACGAGAAGCTCATTTGTTTTATTTCCAACGAAAATTACATTTTCAGCGAAATAAAACTAATACAAAATAAAGACTAATAGTTATAAACATAAAACTGGAATTAAAAATCATGTATTTACATATATATACAGAAGTAAAACATTAAATTAAAAACAATAACAACAGTAACTATATTACAATAAAAAAATACTAAAGCCATATACGGACAAGTTAAAGAAAGTAGACAACCAAATCAAAGTAATTACAATAAACATACCGTAATCATTAGGCACAGATAGAGAGTTTGGGTAGAAAAATTGTGTGGAGTGAAGTGGGGAAGAGGGGCTTGAATTCGCTTCTTAGTTTTCCCTCTCCACATAATCCCTGATACTGTTGTCATGTCAAACAGTTTAATTGTCTTAATCGTATTAACGAGACATTACAAAATAGAGATATATCTTATAACAATATAAATAACTGTAACTAATTTGTAGTTGTAATAACGATCTCTCATATACACTATTAGAATTACGTAAAATTGTTATTAGTTAAATGGCTAAAACACCTGTTTCATTAACAATTTATAATATAATATAAAAAACTTATTAATAGTGATGGAAAGCTCTTAAGAGCTGTATTGCGATGAGTTATGTAGAATTCAACTATAGTAATTGCATTAAGATGCTACAGAAAGATATCCCTTACAAATTTGCAAAAAAAGAGAACATCATTCATATTTATTTCCCCCAAAAAAAAACTACATTTTTAACAATATAAAACTAATATAGACTATAATAAAATAAAGACTAATGGTTATATGAGTAATAAACATCAATCTGAATTATCAACAATATAAATACAGAAGTAACAAATAAATAATACAAGACGATAACAGCAGTAACCATATTACACTGAAAAATACTAAAGCTAAATGCGGATAAGTTGAAACAGACAACCGATTCAAAGTAATTACAATATAACTACCGTAATCGTTACGCACAGACTAGGAGTGTGTGTAGAAAGGTTGTGTGGATAGATAAGTTACTGAGTATGTAATAACAGATAGAGTGACGATATAACTGTATGTTATTTATTACTGGTATTTATTATTATTACTTGCACAGTATTTATTTATATGTTACAATTATCTCTTATAACAGTTTCATAATACAGACATTATGTTTATGAGAAACATGTGAACTCGTCACAACACAATATTACAGAGTATATCTACTCTGTTTATAAAAAGATACATATCTTAATCAACACGTGGTAGTGTTTGCTGAAGAAACATTTTTTCTGCTATTGATGCACAAAATTATTATCTGCGGAAGTATCTTTACAAGAATGGGGGGTCGGGTAATCTTATCTTATCTACTAATGCCTCTGGCCATCAGTGCGGAATGCTGCCCCATGCTGATGGCGGTGGAAGAAAAACATCCCTCAAGATAGTGGCCATCAAGTAATGGAATATAAATCTAGAGGATCTGATAAAAAAATGAGATTTAGTTATTTTTGTAATACAATTTTACATTTAAGTTTTTACGTATATTATGTAAGATGGGTACATTCAATGTCAATGATTTTTAAACATTATTTTAATGGATAAAAGGAACAAATCTTTCTCTAAAATTATAAACCGTTAATAATACAGGTATTAAATTTGAAATATTTTTCTTGTACTATGGACAAACAACAGAGTTTTTAAATTTCAGACAGATGAACCGGTAAGCTATTATTTTCTTGTTTTGATGCCCTCAATCAATTTCGACAAATTTATCTCCAATTATGAAACAACTGTACGGACTTCTTTGATATTGTAATTTACACAGGGTTCTTGCTAATTAATTAAACATTCAAACGTGTTCTTATGTTGGTAACCGAGTTCCAACTTTCCACTCCTTGGTTATAGATGAGATGTTCCTTCTCACGAAGGAGATGAACCGCTGGTACAATGTTTGTATAGCTGGTAACAGAGAGATAAGGCGCTGACTTATTAACAAAAGAGAGTCTAACGAGGAAAGCCAAGCGCCACAAAAGATCCGGCGGTGAATTCTTTATACACGAAAGTAGGGGGAAGTAGGAAGCATCGGCCACATCTCTGAATAACGTTTGCAAGCGCCTTCACTCCCCGGTACCCCTTGTCAGGCGGGTTGCTCGGGCTTCTTCAATAAGTTGTTGATAAATTCTTTGCGCATCTTACCATATTCAGAACTATTTTTAATTGAATCTTTTGTTCACTTAAAAATCATATTTATTTTCCTCGTATGGAAATTAAAATTTGAAAGATACAACAAATAATTTAGTGAGGCACATGCTCGGTACTCTTGAAGATTCGAGAGGCAAGTTGGTACGTTGGCTTGTTTTACATTAAAAAACAGCGAAAATCGATAAATTTGATCATGTTTTTAAATTAAGCCAGGCTTTTCCGTGAAAATTGTCCCATGCACATTATCTGCGACATTGTTAAAGTACCTGGTTGTTCGCACATATTCAGTTTTATTATTTACATATTTAGTTATATTTTTATCAAGATTCTGTAGGCTTATTGGTTTAAAATGTTACGAAATCTATAAATTGGGAGCTTAATGTGGTTAGGCTAAACCGTAGTGATGATGTTGACAACAAATTCAATAAAATACATGTTGTAGAAATAAGTTTAGCATTTTTATCTACACAGTGTTAACATGTTAACATTATACATAGTGTTTATAATGCCTTGTTCATCTCTGTAATTGGCTGAGTATTAGTAAAGCCAATCACTCGGGGGGCTGAACAATTTTCATTTCCGTCCGTCGTCACAATACATCCAAACATTTACTGACCAACCTTGAAATTTGACTTGAAACCATACTCATATACAAGAAACACTCAGTTATATGATGGTGCATGTCACTCCATAGGTTTTGGCTGAGCGTTAGCAAATATTGTTACACTGGTTTTATAGGTAACCATAAATTCTTATGGGCAATAAGAATGTAGTACAATAAACAAATCTGTAAACAAACTGAGATGTTAACACCAATGACATGTTAACACATGTAGCTTATTTATACAGTACAAATAATATAATATAAAATCAATTTAAAACTTTAGTGATAAGATTTAATAGCATTCCGTAATCATGTGTCGTGTGGTACGATATCGTGAACGATTATTTGTGGAGTTTAAATTTTACATGAAAATTAAATTCTACTTGAACGTAGAGTTTATGATGAAACTATGAAATTAGGGTGAGCGTCTCTAAGTAGTGTGATACAAGTTTTCTTTGGTATGGTGGGGGGGATTTACAAAGTTTTTTTCTGTCTAGTATACTGTCTGCCAAACTGTCCGCAGAATATCTCGAGAAAGAAATCACCTATAACCTTGACATTCTGCATGTAACCTCAGCTAAGCCTATTACGTGAAACTTGGTGTAGCGTACTCTACCTTGTTTATACGGAGTCCAACAATTTTGTCAGAAAACGTTGTAACATGAAAAACTTTAAAACACAGCTGCATGACAATTCAAAATTAAATTCTTTTCAATATAATAATCCAGAAAATTAATACCTTGCATAAATATTTAGGTGGATCTCGTTTACAAAATCAGCTTTTTGCCATTGTCCTCTTGTATAAAGTAAGGGAAATGTCAGCATAGCTATAGGACACATGACCCCCAGAGCACAAAACCACCCCCAGTTCCAAACATAACACAACTTGTAAAAAAGAAAAAACCAAAATAGACGGCAAACAAATTGAAACCTGTTACAAAAATTAGTCTTACAAATAACTAATAAATAATAATAATAATAAAAAATCATTTATTTCCCTATAATAACAAACTGAATATTACAAATAAATATTATTGCCAGTGCTTAGTAATAAATAATACTATGACATAACGTATTTACAATAGCAGTAAATAACAGATACAAAACAAAAAATTCTACTTATTTTTTTTCTAATTGATGTACTTACAGTAATAAAATATAAAAAGCAGATTACATCCTTTTAGGTTTTTCTTTATTTTTTTAAACTAATAATTAGGCCAATAAATTTATACAATAAGGGAAATTTAGGTACCCCATAAGGCTGTGCCTGTGTTGGGGATAATATATACAAAAAGGGTAAAAAATAAAAATTGCGGAAACGAGCAAAAATGAAATTATAAAAATGAGTTATTGTAGCTTATGTAGTAAATAATGTACTATTAGGTATGTTTCAAAGTTTAAATTTATTATAACTATTGTGCTGTATTAAAAAAAAGGATTTATGCATGACTTACAATATTAAAATGTTAGGCTTTATACATGTAACATTAAATATTATATTATAAATAATTTCTTTGCATTTCTTAATCTCATTACTGCTTTATTTACATTTTTCAGAGCATTACCACTTCTCATATAAAACAATTTTAATACTTTCTAAATGAACATATAACGAAGGGGTAATATGTTCATGCTTACAAATAAGGGATAAGAATGTTCCCTAAAATTAGCTAAGGTCATTAGTCTTATAAAAATCTTTTGTATTGTTATTAATGTTCCTAAATTTGTGATATACGTTCCGCCCCAGCAGGAGAGAGCGTAATCAAGCCTACTATGAATTAAAGAAAAGTAAACCGTGCGAAGTACGTCTGATGGGCATAATTGTCTAAGAAAATCATAAATACAAAGTTGATTCATCAATTTTCCCTTCAAAATTGCTATATGTGGTTTCCAATTTAGTTCCCTATCTAATACGATTCCCAGATACTTAATAGTATCCACCCCCCTAACTTTAAAACAAAAATCATCACAAAACGTTGGAACTTCTAAGCAGTTTAAACATCTGTACACTAACGGATTTTGAGTTGTTTTTTCTCCCTTTAGGCTAAAATGTATATAATTTGTTTTCTCTGGACTGAGCACCATCTTACTCTGCTATATCCATTCAATGCCTTGCTCGGTAGACTTTTTCAATATAGTAGCCTTTTAAAAATCATCTCTGTTATTTATGGTTCTAGAAATAAAACCTAAATGTGTCCTTGAGTGCTTACTAGATGCCCTAAACTGCTGGTAAATATTTATTTTACGGATCTGAGAACTATAACAAAAGTATTAGAAGAATGGGTTGGAATACCAAAAAGCATAACAAATTTAAAACAGTACAACGAGATGTGTACTACATAAAATTAAGCGTGAATATTTTATGAACAATTTCTGGTAATCACAAAAAGTTGTATAATGGGATTAAGATAAGAAAGTGAGGAAAGAGTTTTTCCGCCTCAGGATTTAAAGGAATCTCTAGATCTTAAGAGATTGAATTTCCCTTTAATACAGCATCAGAACTCAGCAACGCTTGGACACTTATCAATGTAAAGGGTAGGTACTACTAAGCCCTGATGGAAGCTCCGACCGCTCAGGCTAGTTTAAGCAAGATGGAGTTTAGGGGTGAGATTCTTTTAGTGAATATTTACATGGATAACAAATACACCCTTTTATCTGTGCTAAAACCACTAAGGCTATTCACTAAACAAAAAAAGGGATTATAAAAGCGGTTTTGTCTTTTTCGAAACTGATATGTTAAAAACCGCCGTTGAGCACCAGCGTTATTTTACTTTAAAAAAATTAACTTACTATAAAATTACAGGTCTATATCCGCTTTATACAAATTGTTCAATAAATTTAAAAATGCTGCTTCTTGCTTCTATAATTGTTTTTATTTTAGTATTAAAGTAGTATTAGTATATAGTTGTATATAATAATTTTGTTAAATTTTGTAACATTTTAACATTATTATTGTTATTCCAATAACTTGTATTATTATAGAGCTGTAATTGAACAATTATTTTTAGTTTAATATAACATTTAAAATTCCTTCATTGGCAATTCATGTGTTCATTTTAACTTCAACGCTTTATAGATTCATTATGACATATTAGTATAAATGTATGTACAATAATTTTGTTAGTACATGAATGTATGTAAACGACAATCAGATAAACAAGACTTATTATTTTTCCTATCAAAGTTTGACAACACCTCTAAACCTAACTTTCTGGTGTCGACGTCTCTTTTGAAAAACAAAATGTAAACAATGAAGTAATTTACAGGCTCTTTCCACTTCATCAGAACTTAAATGTTCTCTTTTACTTTTCAGACTTGTATTCAGAAAGTTTGTAACTTTGGTCTCTTTTAATACAAGTTGCCGTGCCAGAGAAATACCAGTCCAAGTTTTCTCTGAGATCAGATTTTGGAATCGATAAATTATTATTCGAAGTGAGTTGAATTAAAGTTTTTTTACTAACAGACAAAAATATAGTAATTTATTGCACAAGAATTTCACAAACTTTTATGTTATATATTCAAGTACATATTTTGTCAGTCCACAGTGTGTAAAATAGACAATAATAACATTTTCCTTAATACAAGTTTTCTGCGTAAAATTTCTGAAAAAGTTTATTTGCTTTTTGTATTATATTGATAATATGTGATAAATTCTAATAGTTTCTATTTTGTTCTTTCATAGAAATGTTAACGAACTAACTTTGTTCTATATAATCAAAAATGAGCACGTGTAGTGGCAGTTTCTTTTATGTTCCCGATTTTATAGCAAGAAAACAATTAAAATCTTGATTTTATTTAATAGCTTGAGAATTTTTTCTAACAAGATACAACAAAATTGAAATAACTCTGGATTGTACACTCTTAGTTCACTGCCCAAGCGTAGTTTTATTAGTGAACAATAATTTATGCATTACAAAACGCGTACCTATAAGTTCAACATGCTTTTTATAATAACATATATGTCGGTCGTTAATAGAAAACGTAAAAATGTACATTGGAAAGCTATAAGTTTATTAGAAACTTTTTTAAAACGTATACTTCTATACCTAAAACATACAAAATAGTAATAAATTTCAAAATGACTTTTAATTGGTTGGTTTAAAAAATTTATATCATAAATAAGTGCTGCTATCTTAAACTGATTTTACACTAAACATTTTAAACCCAATATTCTTATTTATTACTAAATGACTTCCAAACAACACGTTGCTATTTTTTGTAACAAATGTTATGCCTATATTACATCATTTTATATCATGCCGAAATTCTTGTCATTTGACATCAGAATTGTCTAAATAAAAAACGTTCATAGTTGTTCTTAAATTTAATTTAACGTCCACGGTTTGCTACTTGTATTGATATGCTGAATGGCAATGCAGATGTATTAAAATGCATTCTCTAATTCTTTTTCGAAATTATGAATTTGAAGTAAAATCACAGACAGTATATACCTGTAGATTATTGTTATCGATAGTGGTATGGAATTTGTATTTGTCTTCACACAGACAACTTCCAAAATAAACCAACTTTATAGTTCGTAAAGTAATTTTGTACACGAAAAGAATTATATTTACAATGTATTTTTATTGTTACAGGTAAATACTGCTGTTATCTTTGGAAACAAATAGTAACACTACCACAGAAGACGAAATACAAGTAAGTTTAAAAAATTACATGTAGGCAAACACTGTTCCGGTTGTACGGTTCAGGAAAATTTACAAAAATATATTCGAAAATTCATATAAAGAAGGAAATCCAGAACACGATAAAAATTTAAAACTAGATGACTTTATATAAAGAAGAAAACAACGTTTCAAGGCCTGGAATCTATCCTCATCTTTAAGTGTCATAAAAATAAAAGCGAAAGCTTAGGCATACAATAAATAAAGCTCAAACCAATGTAGCGATGAATTCGCCCAAGTCAAGAATATAAATAGAAAATATTGGACTTTTTTAAAACAACTGAAGCACGCTTCAAGAGCCAAAGTGATTAGATTATATTCCAACCATGTTCAAAGAACAAAACATCGCCAGTTGTACTAACTCATATTACATTATATACCCAAAAAAATGACAGAGCAGTCAATTAATTTACTGATAATGCATTAAATGTAAAAGGTGTTAAATTGTTTTCAAAACAAGGCAAACAAAGTAAAACATAAAGCAACAGGGGAGGATATCGGCTACAGAGGAAACCGCCATTTATCATTTACACGGCGGAAGTAAGATGTAAGATCTGACCCACAGCTGAGCGTCTGTCAGCAACTTTGTGTACTTCGTCCTCATTACAACTTTGCCCTCTCCAGTGAGTGACGGAACCACCGATGTTAGAGTACAGCGAAGCCATAAAATTACAAGAAAGTCTGATTAAACAATTTGTCACTGTCTTCATAAATCAGACATTACACTCCACTTTGAGAGGGAACAGAGTAGAAAGTTAGACAAAGGAAACCTCAGTGCTCTCTAATGATATTTATCTTTTTAATAATTTCGTTATCTCTCTCACAATTTCGTTTTTAATAACGATCGTCTAATTTTATCGACCTGAAAACACCAAATTTACACACGCTAAAACACAGTTAGGCCACCAGGAAGGCCCAAGTTGAGATGGCGAGACCAGATCAGAAGAGACATAAGAAAACTGGGAAGAAGGGAAGAAGAGGCAATGGATAGAGAGATCTGGAGGCAGTATGTTGGCGAGGCAAAGTACCACCTTGGGTACCAAGAAGCCACGGCAGTAAGTAAGTAGTAAAACACAGTTAAACCAAGTCCTCTCTGTATGTCTTTATCTTTGGCCAGACTTAGAATGAATCAGATCTCTTAAGAGCTTCATTAACCCTTCGACGAACCGCGACGTACGCTGTACGCATCGCGCAGTCCGATCTTATAACGAATATATTTCGGTTATTTTCGGTGTAATACATTCGAGTTATACATCGTTGGAAAAAAGATGAAATGAACTATCGGTGTATCGATACCTATGTATCGAAAACCGTTTAACATGTAGTTTATAGTAGACGAAAACATCGATCAAGGTGGCGCTTGCTGTCAGCTGTTTCTAACTACGCAATTGACTGTGAAACGACTTTGTCTGCTGGCATGGCGATGTTATTGTTTGTGTTTAGCTGTTTATTTGTTTGGTTATGTTTGGTATTGTAGTACAATATAACAAGAATATGGGGGGTGTGGACCTTAGAGATCAAATGCTAGAGAACTATATACTGGAAAGACTGGAATGAGGGAAAGGAAAAGAGGTACTAAATTGTACATGAAAATCTTCAAGTGTATGCTAAACATTACAATTCTGAACTCGTACATAATTTGTAAGTCCAAAAACAAAAATATTGATCACTTAACATTTAGATTAGGCCTAGTAAAAGAAATTTTGGAAAGATTTCAACAAGAGGTACCAAGAACAGTTCGAGGCAGACCATCCACTGAGCCTCCACCAATGCGCCTAACTGAAAGACATTTATTGAAAAGATTCCACCAACTGGAAAAAAAAGCAAAGCCTCAAAGGAGATGTGTGGTTATGGAGTGAGTGAGTTATTGTATGAGTGAGCGAATGAATGAGTGATGAGTGTGTGAGTGATAAGTGAGTGAGTGTGTGAGAGAGCGAGATTAAACTATCAGTTTTCACATAGTTTTATATTATATTATTAATATTAATTCGTTGCTGCTAAATTGTTTATAATGATATCTTTTTATATTTTGCAATATTGAAAATTTATAATAGTTGTTAAAACTTTTGTTATTATTTAAGATATTTATTATTGTTGTCAGTTATAGGTTTATTACTGTTATTTATTACTAAGTTCAGTTTTTATGTTTTATTCAATAGTTTAACTAATTGATATAACAATATATTGGTGTATTTATATACATTTATTAATAAAGATCTTTGGTTTTATCTTCTTTATAGCGGTTCTTTTCTTTGCTATTTTTCAGCCTTTGCATTTCTATTTTTATTATTGTTTTACCATGCCACACATTTACAAACTGTTAAATAGCCTACTGTATTTTTATAGGCTACTTTGTTATTATTGCTTTTTAAGAACAATTAGAATCTCTTAATAATTCCATTTATAGTAGACCTATATTTACTACCATTTTTAATGGATTTTATCAGGCTGCATTATATTATTACTCATAATTATTATTTAATAGTATCACTGTAATATTGTTATATAATGTTAATTCTAATGACTTTTTTTATATTTGTATTGTCTTTTCATTAGCTACTATTGTAAACTGGCGGTTGCCGTCGAATGAATGAATAAATAAACTGTGATAACTTGTCGTTTAAAACCATCTTGATAACAGATAACAATTAATTGTTTACTTGGAATGAATTCTAAACTGACTTTAACCTCATACATATTTGTTTTATTTTAGAATGCATTAACTAGTGAAGTCGGACAAAAAAGACCTGTCAGCCTGGACCTTGACGTATATTAGAACCACATATTACCAACTGTTTGGCCGGCCAGGGTGCAGAGAAGCCCTGAAGACGCTATCTGTTATTGGTCCGCTCAAAGCATCATCTTAGTCTCATCATGCGCAGTGTTTTGGTTTTGCTCATTTGTGCTTTTTGAAAGCACGGATCTTAGGAAAATTAAAATATCTTGAATAGTGGCCAGCTTCGAAGTGGGCTGAGGAGATAAAGCTTATTGAAAGCATCCACATTGATGTTGAAAATGAGCTACGGATACCTTCGACCATGTACTTGGCCCAACTGTACAGGCTACAAGGATGTAGCCTGTAATGTTCTGAACAGAACAGTACAGAACATTCCTAATGCACCACAAAATACTCTTCCTGGAGTCCTGTGGAAACGATAAACTTCAATTCGAAAAAGCAGGCGATAATATAAAGATCGTCTATTCGAGGGCAGCCAGAAAATACAGAGAGCTGGTTCCTGTTATGAGGTCATTAGGATCAGCAGAATGCCTGGCTTGGTTAGCCGAAGAATTTTTCAAGTTGCCTACTCATGAAGGAACATTTTATGAGGATGACGTTCTTGAAAATATAACAGAAGCTATGGGAACAAATGAATTCATTCCTTATGTTCATAGAGTAGCCGCAATGTACTTTAAACAAGTTGGGAATATCGACCAAGTGATGGGTCATCTAAACATAGCGTCAACGTGTGGATCACTCCAAGCCAATGTGGATATCGTAGGGCTGAATGTCCGGACTTCATCCAAAGCTCCAGATTTAGAGGAATTGAAGAAACTCCCAGGTGGCCAACTTCATACTGCTTACTATTTATGCATGCACATACATAGATTTAAAGAGGCAGAAAAGGAATTCAAAGAATATTTTGATAAATGGCAGGACTCTCCAACTATTATAGCTTACACTCCAATTTTTGAGACTACATGAACCGATCAACCTTCTGCATCTAGTATACAAACATAGGTTTGTTATCCTGGCAACAAAGTTTTATCCTCCGTTTCGACCAAATTCTACCTTTCTTTCCGAGAGAGTGAAGCTTCCTCAAGAGAGCCAGACACTGAAAAGAAATTTAATGTTTAAGAGCTACGGAACAAACAAGATGAGGAAGTTAAGGAAGAAGAAAATACTTGCAGCAAGAACAAGTGTAAACACTAACTGAATTGACTTTTTAGGCACCTACCGCAGTTAATCTGTTCAGAAGATTAATTAGAGATTTAAAATTACTGAACACAAAGATGCATACAGGAAGAGACACTACAGTTTGGTACTGTTATGATGCTTTTGGTGCTGTTGTTTTTATTTAACTTTTTGGCAAACAATCTCAACTCTTACCACAAACAAGCTTTTTACAGACGACCTTGCTCATGAAATAAAACTGTTACAGTTTACATGGACGAACACACCTGAGCCTATGTGGAGGTACGTATCAGTCGGGGTAGTGGTGGTGAGGGGAAGAGATTGTAGAAATGTTGAGGAGGGAAGGGTCAATATCAGCGGCTAATCTCCAGTCTTAAGCTTTTAACTTGTTGTATCAGATATGATGAGTATCTTCAGCCTGTAGCTTGTTTCTTAAATATTCATTTTAGTCTTTAAATGTGACTTTTTGAAACCAATTACATTTTTAGTGGCTTCTGAGAAACAATTACACTATCACTGTTAACAATGTTAATGTTGTGTAATGTTAATGTTAATTGTTAACAACACATTTGTTGTGTGTTATGTTTTTACGTACAAACTGAAAGAATTATTCTAACAATTATACCGAAGTCTTTAATGATACGATATGTGGTATAAATGTGTTATATATGTATATATGTTATGCACATATGTATATATGATATGTTAAGTAATCTTTATCGATGATATTTAGTCTTCTTGGGGAAAAACACAAAAAATGTCATTTTTAAAGTTGTATGTTTGATATAGAAATCATAAAATAATAACAAAATATATATCATTCAATGTATAAGGCGATAACTCGTGTATGCTACATACTATAATTATTTGACACTTGTATCTTCCGTCGTTATTTTCTGGGCTTGATTACTAAATGGCAACAATTGTCTATTTTGAATGTCTGTGGTTTCTCGTGAAATTTGGTATTTAATAATAAATAATCTGTGCTCTATTTCCAAACGTGTTAATGTATGTATACTTAGAGAATAGAAATTATTCGATTGGTATGTACTGGCTTATTACATGGCCACCGTTATACCTATCGTTAACTAAACATATCGTGAAGAGGCCACAAAGTATTGTCCGCTCTTCAGTTTCACTTTTAACGGCAACGTAAAGGAGCCATACTTTACAAAGTTATTATGATCAATACCTCCATATATGTATTGAGCTGCGCATAAACTTATGTTTGAATGAGATTATAAACTATACTATCATAATAATATAGATATAAAGTATTTTGATTGTAAATCATAACGTATAAGAAAAGATTCTTTTGGAACTTTATTTCGACTACTTGGATATATACATTTAATTTAAGATCCTTATTCAGAAACTTTCCGTCAAAACTTTAACCAGTTGCGCAAATATCATACATTTTTGGCCTCAGAAAAAGGCTGTAAAAATCGTCTGAAAGTCATTTGCAATAGTTGAATTAGGAGCTAGGATTTCGACTATGCCGTAACTCTATGTTCATGACGTGTTGATGCACTGCAGATAAATATTTTATTTGGTTCGTGGCAGTGGTATTCACTATGATGTAACCAAGGACAGGATGTAGTTTAGAAATCAACACTGTAGATTGACATTACCACAACTTACAACATTTTGACATATCACACATTTCATGTTCAGTTCAAAACGCATATCTAACGCTTTCAAATTCTCTACAGCGTGTATAATGACCAGTTCATAGGAACCCGCAGAGATGTACAAGAGATGTTTGAAATTCGCTTGATCAGAGGTTAATGAGTCTCTTAAGCGAACTGATTCATTGTAAGTTTGGCCAAAGATAAAGACATACTGAGAGAACTTGATTTGGCTGTGTCTGAGTGTTTGTAAATTTGGTGTTTTCAGCTCGATAAAATTAGACGATTGTTATTAAAAACGAAATTGTGAGAGAGATAATGAAATTACCGAAAAAGACCATCCTCATTAGAGAGCACTGAGGTTTCCTTAATCTAACTTTCTACTCTGTTCCTCTGTTCTGAGCGCAATGTCTGATTCATGAAGTTCAAGACGGTGACAAATTGTTTAATCTGACTATCTTATAATTTTTTGTTCCAATGGCTAACATCGGTGGTTACGTCACTCACTGGAGAGGGCAAAGTTGTAATGAGGACGAAGTACGCAAAGTTGCTGACAAACGCTCAGCTGTGGGTCTGATCTTACATCTTACTCCCGCCGTGTAAATGATAAATAGCGGTTTTTTGCAGCCGTTATCGTCCCTTGTTGCTTTGTGTTTTACTTTGTCTTGGTTTTATGTGTATTAAACATCTAAAATTCTCGGCGTTTTCGAGAACATAAAAGAACTATTCGAAAATTGCTACATCTAATGAGTGTCGTGTAGTGTTGTTTTTGTGATTGTTTATAGAACAGGGTGAATATACTGGCCAAATCAGTGAGAAAAACGTAACTTAATATCATTTAATAATTTAAAATATTATAAACTAAATTAAAATATCAAATTTTATCTTTGTATCTATCTAAAATTTGTATCTAAAATTGTATCTTTCAAATTTTAATTTCCATACGAGGACAATAAATATGATTTTAAAGTGAATAAGAAATTCAATTTAAAGTAGTTTTGAATGTAGAAAGATGCGCAACGAGTTCATCACAAACTTATTGAAGAAGCCCAAGCAACCCGCCTGACAAGAGGTACCGGGGAGTGAAGGCGCTTGCAAACGTTATTCAGAGATGTGGCCGATGCTTCCTACTTCCCTACTTTCGTGTATAAAAAATTCACAGCCGGATCTTTTGTGGCGCTTGGCTTTCCTCGTTAGACTCTCTTTTGTTAATAAGTCAGTGCCTTATCTCTCTGTTACCGGATATAGAAACATTTTACCGGCGGTTCATCTCTTTCGTGAGGAGAAACATTTCATCTATAACCGAGGAGTGGAAAGAGTGAGCATAGTTACCAACGTAAGAAAAATTCAATATTTCAATTAATTAGCAAGAACCTTTTGTAAATTACAATAGCAAAAAAGTCTGTACGGTTGTTTCATAATGAGAGATAAATCTGTCGCAATCGATTTAGGGTATCGAAACAAGAAAATAATAGCTTAAAGGTTCATCTGTATGAAATTTGAAAACTCTCTGTTGTTTGTCAATATAAGAGAAATAGTTTAAATTTAATACACGTATTATTGACTGTTATAATTGTACAGAAAGGTATGTTCCCTTTATCCTTTGAAATATTGTTAAAAATCATAGATATTAAATATACACATCTTACATTAAAAATATATGTACAAACTTAAATGTAAACTTGTATTACAAAAATAACTAAATCTCATTTTTTAAATCCGATAAGATTCATCCGAAATATCAGTTATATTAATTCGGCTTAATACTGAATTTATCGCACTGTTTCCCACACACCAAAACTACCCCAACGTTTCTACAGGTAAACAGTCTACTTTTTACATCAGCCATTTGTGATCATATCCTCTAGATTTATATTCCACACTACCCCAACGTTTCTACAGGTAAACAGTCTACTTTTTACATCAGCCATTTGTGATCAGATCCTCTAGATTTATATTCCACACTACCCCAACGTTTCTACAGGTAAACAGTCTACTTTTTACATCAGCCATTTGTGATCAGATCCTCTAGATTTATATTCCACACTACCCCAACGTTTCTACAGGTAAACAGTCTACTTTTTACATCAGCCATTTGTGATCAGATCCTCTAGATTTATATTCCACACTACCCCAACGTTTTCTACAGGTAAACAGTCTACTTTTTACATCAGCCATTTGTGATCAGATCCTCTAGATTTATATTCCACACTACCCCAACGTTTCTACAGGTAAACAGTCTACTTTTTACATCAGCCATTTGTGATCAGATCCTCTAGATTTATATTCCACACTACCCCAACGTTTCTACAGGTAAACAGTCTACTTTTTACATCAGCCATTTGTGATCAGATCCTCTAGATTTATATTCCACACTACCCCAACGTTTCTACAGGTAAACAGTCTACTTTTTACATCAGCCATTTGTGATCAGATCCTCTAGATTTATATTTCGTTACTTGATGGCCACTATCTTGAGGGATGTGTTTCTTCCACCGCCATCAGCGTGGGGCAGCATTCCGCACTGATGGCCAGAGGTATTAGTAGACAAGATAAGATTACCCGATCCCCATTCTTGTAAAGATACATTATACTTCCGCAGAGTATAAAATCTCATTAATAATGATTGTATTGTGCTGGTCTCGTATATAAGACTGCAAGGTTCGGTGTGGTTTAACAAAATATCGCAAAATAATAATTTTGTGCGTCAATAGCAGAAAAAATATTTCTTTAGCAAACATTAACACGTGTTGATTAAGATATGTATCTTTTTATAAACAGAGTAGATATAATCTATAAAATTGTATTGTGACGAGTTCACATGTTTCTTATAAACATGATATCTGTGTTATGAAACTGTTATATGAGATAATTTAAGATATTAATAAATACAATACAAGTAATAACAATAATAAATACCAGTAAAAAATAACATACAGTAATATCATATTAAAGACTAACTCGTCTCTCTGTCCGTTATTACATACTCAGTAACTTATCTATCCACACAACCTTTCTACACACACTCCTAGTCTGTGCGGAACGATTACGGTAGTTTTATTGTAATTACTTTGAATTGGTTGTCTGGTTCAAAGTATCGGTATTTAGCTTTAGTATTTTTCAGTGTAATATGGTTACTGTTGTTATTGTCTTGTATTATTTATTTGTTACTTCTGTATTTATATTGTTGATAATTCAGATTAACGTTTATAACTCATATAACTATTAGTCTTTATTCTATTATAGTCTGTATTAGTTTTATATATTGTTAAAAATTTAGCTTTTTTGGAAATAAATATGAATGGTGTTCTCTTTTTTTGCAAATTTGTATGGGGTATCTTTCTGTAGGGTTTTAATGCAATTACCATAGTTGAATTCTACATAACTCATCGCAATACAGCTCTTAAGAGCTTTCTATCACTATTAATAAGTTTTTATATTATATTATAAATTGTTAATGAAACAGGTGTTTTAGCCATTTAACTAATAAAAATTTTACGTAATTGTAATATTAGTGTATATAAGAGATCGATATTACAACTAAAAATTTGTTACAGTTTATATATATATATATATATATATATATATATATATATATATATATATATATATATATATATATATATATATATATATATATATCGTTTAATGTCTCGTTTATACGATTAAGACAATTCAAATGTTTGACATAACAACAGTATCAGGGATTATGTGGAGAGGGGAAACTATAAAGCGAATTCAAGTCCCTCTTCCCTACTTTAAAGCATATTGACTAAAATGACGACCCAACATGTAAACATGTAAATCCTCTTACCCAGCGGTCTCTTGTTTCTATGTTCACCTCATACCCACAAATATTACGAAACTTAAATAAAGTGGATTTTAGCAATACAGCATTTAGTGTTTGGCATAATCTCACTGACGTCAATAAATGAATGGATAACGAACTCGTAGTAGATTGGGAAAGAACTCCCATAACCAGTGAATACACTGTTGTTAGGCAATAATAAATATGTTACTAACTCGTTTATGTATTGCTCAGTGTAGAGTGAGATGAAGACCAATAAATTCATATTTACTTGTGAAGGTACTCAGCAGTCGGTGGAGGATATTTATACAATATTCCAAAAGGTATCGAAATAAATGTAGTATTGAAGTTTAATATCCACAGCCATTAGCGAGAACAATAGAGCTCAGGTCAGCCACAACTGGTTATTTTAGGTGGTTTTAAGATCTATGCGACCACAATTTGTAGAAATTGCTCCAGTTTGGGATTATCTGGTCGATAAATTTCCCCCAGAAGAAACCACATATTCTGATAACCCCTGATAACACTAACCCCCCTCCCGGGACTTACTCCTGAGTAAATGAAAGCCCCCTGATCAACTGAATAATCCGATAAAGACCAAAAATATGTGCAATTCACCCGGTTCCATATTGAGTTTGTATTACTATGTAATCGAATGACTAGTATACGTTTACTAGCCCACATCGTGAATTGGCTGACCATAAGCAAAGCGTCGATAGTATATAGGGACAGAGTAAATTTTAATGATGTTCACAGACACAACGCCCTTCTACAAGAGGCCTACGTGTGTCATTAACCCTCGGTAACATTAACCCCCACCCTGCATTTTCTGGTATGACCAGATAATCTGTTTACCCGCCATAAGGCCCGGAAGTAAAATCTTAAGTGAAATTTACAAAAATTTTACACATAATCGCGTTTTGCGACCAAACGAATAAGGATACAGAGAAAAGTAGTCGACCTTTCTTTGTAGTTCACTTCATTCCTGACTAACGATTTTCCCTAAGATTTCAGCTAGCTCTAACGGTTGACCCTCAATCGGGCTCCAAAGAAAAACCTGCAAGGGTAAAAGTGTAAGATTAAATCAGAGAATTAGCTTGGGAGAAAAGTCTGCACTGGCAGGTAGTGTGAGTATTGTGAGTGTAAATATAATAAAAAACATACACTAAGTTAGTATTTTTAACTTGTTTAGGGGGTTTATTTTGCTCAGGAGTTTATCTAATCATGTCAGGAAATTCCCTGGGGGGTGGGGAGGTTAATGTTACCAGGGGTTAAGACATCAGGGGTTTAATTTACTCAAGAGATTATCTGGTCATACCTGAAAATGCAGGGTGGGGGTTAATGTTACCGAGGGTTAATGACACACGTAGGCCTCTTGTAGAGGGTGTTGTGTCTGTGAACATCATTAAAATTTACTCTGTCCCTATATACTATCGACGCTTTGCTTACGCTCAGCCAATTCACGATGTGGGCTAGTAAACGTATACTAGTCATTCGATTACATAGTAATACAAACTCAATATGGAACCGGGTGAATTGCACATATTTTTGGTCTTTATCGGATTATTAAGTTGATCAGAGGGCTTTCATTTACTCAGGAGTAAGTTCCAGGAGGGGGGTCAGTGTTATCAGGGGTTATCAGAATAAGTGGTTTTTTCTGGGGGAAATTTATCGACCAGATAATCCCAAACTGGAGCAATTTCTACAAATTGTAGTCGCATAGATCTTAAAAGCACCTAAAATAGCCAATTCACGACAAATTCACTGAGGGAAATCTTTTAGTGCTGTGAGTGAAATCCTTAAATGATCTCTTACAGATTTCCCTATCTCTTTGACGACACGTATAATAAGATGTTCTGTGAACTCTTGTTATTTTGTAAACATCTTCAGGTCTGGAATACACGACAAGGTTACTCGTACATTATCTGATCTCTTAATTAGTACATGAAAGATTGCAGTTTAATCTTGTGTGTAATCCTTAATAATCGAAACGATTTTGTCTTGTTGAATATTGTTTGAGGGACAACTGTGATTACTTGTCATTTAAAACCATCTTGATAGTGAGTAACAATTGTTTACTTAGAATGAACTCTAAACTGACTTTCACCTCATATAGCAATTTGTTAATTTTGGAATGCATTAACTAGTGAATATGCTTATAAACTTATAATTAATATTCAAGTAATCTTTGTAACATCGGTTAATTTATTAAATCCATATCCTTTTAGTAAACTTGGCGACGGATTAATCCCTCTGCGTGCTGATTCTTTTATGTTTGGCTGTGTAGAGAGAAAACACAAAAATTAGACCTGTGGAAACCGGATGAAAATTTGATAACTATAAAGGAAATTTGTTACTTTTTAATTTGGAAGATAGCCCAAAAACGTAACCGATATTACCTTAGTAATAACGAAGCGAAGGGATAATATAACTATCGTGAAAGCTACTGTGGATTTGTGTGCTGAGGTAATGGCGAATTAGAAAGGCATGAGTTCTGTAAGTATTAGCAAGCACCACCAAATTTATATCCTTGCTCGCCTATATTCCATTATTGTTACTAGAAATGTAAACGGCCAGGCTTCTGCCTCTTACGTATTTTTATTGAGATGACGACAATCCTCTTTTAAGCCCTATTCTGCTATCAGGTAATCTTATCCCGTGGTAGACACTATATCGAGGGATGTTTTCCTTCCCCCACTATCAGCGTAGAGCAGCATTCCGCACTGATGGCCAGAGGCATTAGTAGATAAGATAAGGTTACCCGATCCCCAGTCTTGTAAAGCAATGTAACTCAACCATGTCAGACCAACAGTCAGCACACAAAACTGGAAGAATCGATGGCAGCAAGATTTTGGCCTTTGAATCTGAGTTAGAGATAGCGCAGGTTCAAATTCTGTACATCACCCTTGCACTTTATATCGGTACCATGGACCTTGCACTGTATCGTGTCTCGACCTTTTTCTGTTTGTTAAGATCCACGCTCAGGCTAGTGGCCCATAATGACGACAACATAAGGAGAAACGCCCTCTACTCAACAAAAACATGTAAGTGAACAAAGCCTAACTATTTATATTGCCACCAACAATGGTAGGCGAGCAAGGATATAAATAATATAGTGTGATGTTTGCTAATACACACAACACTAATGCCTTTCTAATTCGCCAAAGTCCCACAGATGTGCGTGGTGGACAGATTACCTCAGCACACAAATCCACAGTAGCTTTCACGATAATTACATTATCCCTTCGCTTCGTTATTACTAAGGTAATATCGGTTACATTTTTGGGCTATCTTCCAAATTAAAAAGTAACAAATTTCCTTTATAGTTATCAAATTTTCATCCAGTTTCCACAGTTCTAATTTTTGTGTTTTCTCTCCACACAGGATGCCCCTTACTAGATGCCCTAAACTGCTGGTAAATATTTATTTTACGGATCTGAGAACTATAACAAAAGTATTAGAAGAATGGGTTGGAATACCAAAAAGCATAACAAATTTAAAACAGTACAACGAGATGTGTACTACATAAAATTGAGCGTGAATATTTTATGAACAATTTCTGGTAATCACAAAAAGTTGTATAATGGGATTAAGAGAAGAAAGTGAGGAAAGAGTTTTTCCGCCTCAGGATTTAAAGGAATCTCTAGATCTTAAGAGATTGAATTTCCCTTTAATACTGCATTAGGACTCAGCAACGCTTGGAAACTTATCAATGTAAAGGGTAGGTACTAACAACGAAAGCCCTGCTGGTAGCTCCGACCGCTCAGGCTAGTTTAAGCAAGATGGAGTTTAGGGGTGAGATTCTTTTAGTGAATATTTACATGGATAACAAATACACCCTTTTATCTGTGCTAAAACCACTAAGGCTATTCACTAAACAAAAAAAGGGATTATAAAAGCGGTTTTGTCTTTTTCGAAACTGATATGTTAAAAACCGCCGTTGAGCACCAGCGCTATTTTACTTTAAAAAAATAAACTTACTATAAAATTACAGGTCTATATCCGCTTTATACAAAATTGTTCAATAAATTTAAAAATGCTGCTTCTTGCTTCTATAATTGTTTTTATTTTAGTATTAAAGTAGTATTAGTATATAGTTGTATATAATAATTTTGTTAAATTTTGTAACATTTTAACATTATTATTGTTATTCCAATAACTTGTATTATTATAGAGCTGTAATTGTACAATTATTTTTAGTTTAATATAACATTTAAAATTCCTTCATTGGCAATTCATGTGTTCATTTTAACTTCAACGCTTTATAGATTCATTATGACATATTAGTATAAATGTATGTACAATAATTTTGTTAGTACATGAATGTATGTAAACGACAATCAGATAAACAAGACTTATTATTTTTCCTATAAAAGTTTGACAACACCTCTAAACCTAACTTTCTGGTGTCGACGTCTCTTTTGAAAAACAAAATGTAAACAATGAAGTAATTTACAGGCTCTTTCCACTTCATCAGAACTTAAATGTTCTCTTTGACTTTTCAGACTTGTATTCAGAAAGTTTGTAACTTTGGTCTCTTTTAATCCAAGTTGCCGTGCCAGAGAAATACCAGTCCAAGTTTTCTCTGAGATCAGATTTTGGAATCGATAAATTATTATTCGAAGTGAGTAAGAAAAAAGTAAAATGTTTTACTAACAGAAAAAAATATAGAAATTTGTTGCTAACGAATTTCACACACTTGTATGTTATATATTCTAGTACATATTTTTGTCAGTCCACAGTGTGTAAAATAGACAATAATACAATTTTCCTTATGAAAAGGTTTTCTGCGTAAAATTTCCGAAAAAGGGTATTTGATTTTTGTATTATATTGATAATATGTGATACATTCCAATAGTTTGTATTTTTCCTTTCATATACATTTTAACGAACTACATTTTTTCTATATAATCAAAAATAAGCACGTGTGCAGTGGCAGTTCCTTTTATGTTCCTGTTGTTATACCAAAAAATCAATTAAAATATTGTTCTGATTCAGTAATTTAGATTCTTTTCTAATAACACACAAAAAAGATCAAAAACGCTGGATTGTGAAATCCGTTCACTGCCGGAATGTGGTTTTTTAATGAACAAAAATTTACGCATTACAAAAGGCTTAACTATTAGTTCAGCATTCTTTTTATGATAATATGTTGTAATTAATATAAGTATAACGTTAATAGAAAACGTAAAAATGTATTATTAAACGTTTTTCTATCGTGCTGGCATTATTTTACATTAATGGTTTGATGCTTCTATCGATATGCTGATTGGCAATACAGACATATTATGATGCAATATATTTTCTATTTGGGAATTAAAAGTAAACTCACATACATTATAATATAGACTATTGTTAATCTACAGTTGTATGCCATTTTTGTTTATCTTCACACACAGATAACATTCCCAAATACACCAGACTTAATAATTCATCAAGTACATTTTGTACATGAAAAGCATGATATTCAAAGGGTATTTTATTGTTACAGGTAAATAATACTGTTATCTTTGGAGACTCATAGTAAAACTACGACAGGAAGACGTACTTCAAGTAAGTGTTTAAAATTAAATTTAGACAAACACTGTTCAGATTTTACATTGTAGTAAGTTCAATACAATATGTTCGAAAATTCATATAAAGAAGGGAAACCTGGAGACGGTAAATATGACAGACTGGATGTAAAAGATAAAACACAATGTTTCGAGGCTTGGAATCTATCCTAATCTTCAGTTGTCACTTAAGTCTTGAAGGCATAACCCAATAAGCACAAATCAAATCATATTCAAAGGGTATTTTATTGTTACAGGTAAATACTACTGTTATCTTTGGAAACTAATAGTAAAACTACGACAGGAAATTCAAGTAAGTGCTTAAAATTAAATGTAGAGAAACACTGTTCAGATTTTACATTGCAGTAAGTTCACTAAAATATTCGAAAATTCATATATAGAAGGGAAACCAGGAGACGGTAAATATGAAAGACTGGATGTAAAACATAGAACACAACGTTTCGAGGCTTGGAATCTATCCTAATCTTCAGTTGTCACTTAAGTATTGAAGGCATAACCCAATAAGCACACATCAAATTGAATCATTATGTAGTGATGACCTCGTCCAAACCACAATTATTGTAAATATAACATATTAGACGTTAAAAAACTTAAGTACACGTTTCGGTACCCAGAGTGATTAGATCCAGTTCCAACCATGCTCGATGGACAAAAAATTAGCTCAGAACATATGCATTGTTCTATTCCACTTAGCTCAGTTAAAATGTCAGCTTGGAACATGTTTTGTACAACTGCATCATCATAAGATTCTTCAATAGATAGACATTAAATTTATCTCCAACTTTTGGTCTTGGGCATCGCCAGTTGTACTAAAATATATTACATTACATACAAAATAAATCTGACAACACAGTCAATCAATAAACAAATTTATTGTTATTTTAATTTAGTTTATAATATTTTA
Organism: Homalodisca vitripennis; assembly: GCF_021130785.1. Taxonomy (NCBI): domain Eukaryota; kingdom Metazoa; phylum Arthropoda; class Insecta; order Hemiptera; family Cicadellidae; genus Homalodisca; species Homalodisca vitripennis. Next base: position 195,586,612 of record NC_060209.1, on the reverse strand, counting down.
AATTATTAAATATTATTAGGTTCCGTTTTTCTCACTAATTTAGCCAGTATATTCACTCTGTTCTATACACAATCACAAAAATACACTACACAACACTCATTAGATGCAGCAATTTTCGAATAGTTCTTTTCAAGTTCTCGAAAACGCCGAGAAATTTAAGAAATTTAATCCACATCAGAACAAACCAAACAAAGTAAAACATAAAGCAACAGGGGAGGATAGCTGCTACAGAAAACCGCCATTTATCATTTACACGGCGGAAGTAAGATGTAAGATCAGACCCACAGCTGAGCGTCTGTCAGCAACTTTGCGTACTTCGTCCTCATTACAACTTTGCCCTCTCCAGTGAGTGACGGAACCACCGATATTAGCCATTGGAACAAAAAATTATAAGAAAGTCAGATTAAACAATTTGTCACTGTCTTGAACTTCATGAATCAGACATTGTGCTCCACTTTGAGAAGGAACAGAGTAGAAAGTTAGATTAAGGAAACCTCAGTGCTCTGTAATGAGGATGGTCTTTTTCAGTAATTTCATTATCTCTCTCACAATTTCGTTTTTAATAACAATCGTCTAATTTTATCGAGCTGAAAATACCAAATTTACACACGCTCAAACACAGTTAAACCAAGTCCTCTCAGTATGTCTTTATCTTTGGCCAGACTTACAATGAATCAGTTCTCTTAAGAGCTTCATTAACCTCTGATCAAGCGAATTTCAAACATCTCTCGTGCATCTCTGCGGGTTCCTATGTACGGGTCATCATATACGCTGTAGAAAATTTGAAAGCGTCAAATATGCGTTTTGATGGGGAGTTGAACGGTCCATAAGACCGCATGTTAAAATAAGGTAACTTTATGTACCTTTTTCTCAGAACTCATAGCAGGTGGGAGGTTACAATTTGTTCACAAGATGTAGGATAATTTACTGTAAACATTGCTCTAAAAACTTTGTAAAATAATTAGTACAACCAAAGAAAAAATATTTTTATTTTTTTCAATTTTTTATTTTTATATTTACAGATAAAATATTTGTTTAAATAATTATTTATGAATGAAATTAGATAAAACTAGAGGTATGTACGTCTATGAGGCCATTTTATACCCAGTAAAAATTTCATTTGTGTAGCTTTTATGGTTTCTGAGAAAAAGGTACATATACATTAAAAAACACATTTTTCAGAAATGACGAAAAACAAAAAAAATCAACATATATTTAGGATTATGTCACCTTTAAAAGCCTCCAGGGCAGTAGCTGTCACCCATTTTTTCTTCTTCCCCTAATATTTGTCTTCTTTTCTTAACTCTTGCCTCCTTAGTCATTGATTCTGCTTCCACATCTGCCTTCCTCATCCTGATTTCATCGAGATTTTTCAAAGCGCTTATGGTGTATCTGCCGCAGTCCTTTACTCCTAGCTCTTTTAAAACCTTTTATTATTCCTATGTTTTCCTCATTAAAAGTTAGTACAGCATCATGGCCACCTAGCTCAAGAGTCTCTCTTCCTACGAACACGTTTTTTAGAATTCGGTTCCACACAACATTGTTAAACGATTCGTTGACGTTCTGTGTTTGGCCATGGAGGCACTTTTTTATAAGGTCTAGTTTTGCCAAGTCCTTATATATTGGTCTTATAGCTGTTAATACAGCTTCTGGGACGGAATGTTTATGACTGTAGGTATTTTCTTTTTTGCCTTGCTGTGCTATCCTGTTTTTACACCAGGTGTTGGGTGGCGGAGGTCAAAATTGATGTAACGGTTACTCAGTTGTCGACAAACTATGGAAATATGTTGCCCATACTGCCCTATGCATAGCTGTCAAGTCATTGCAGTTCTCTCTAATACTTTTGCCATAAAAGGCCTGCAGTTCATCAATGACTTTTTCTGTCAATCGACCTGGTCCTTTCAATGGCTTTCCATCTTCAAGTGGGGTATTACCAAGTTGTTGTTTTAGCTTTCTCGGCCTAGAGCCCATACGTTTTTCCACATGCCCAACGCATTGTAATTTTTGTATCAGTTTATTATATGGGTTGATTTGATGAGGAATAAAACAACATAAATTTTCACATACATTGAACAAGCTTTTGCAGCCAACTAAAACATTAATATATGAAGGCAGCTCGTGAAATGCACAAAATTTGTTAAGCAGTCCTATCTTTGAAAAATCATAGAAGTTAAGCGGAAAGCTATTTTTTGTGGGGTTTGCAGTATATTGTTCAGAAATAATTAAATATTTAAAAAAATAATTTTTTTTTCGAATTTTGACGTTCAACTCCCCTTGAACTGATCATAAAATGTGTGATATGTCAAAATGTTGTAAGTTGTGGTAATGTCAATCTACAGTGTTGATTTTTAAACTACATCCTGTCCTGGGTTACATCATAGTGAATACCACTGCCACGAACCAAATAAAATATTTATCTGCAGTGCATCAACACGTCATGAACATAGAGGTACGGCATAGTCGAAATCCTAGCTCCTAATTGAGCTAATGCAATTGTTGACTTTGTGACGATTTTGTCAGCGTTTTTCTGAGGCCAAAAATATGTGGTCTCATACACGATTTGTACCTGAGCAAATCAGTTAGATCTTGTCAACGTTTTGACGTAAAGTTCTTTGAATAAAGCAAGGATCTTAAATAAAATGTATATACATAAGCAGTCAAAATAAAGTTCCACAAGAATCTTTTCTCACATTTTATGATTTTCGATCAAAATACTTTATGTCTATATTATTATGGTAGTATAGCGTAATACTGTATGTAATATTGTTATATAATGTTACTTGTTAATTCTAATGACTTTTTTTATATTTGTACTGCCTTTTCATAAGCTACTATTGTAAACTGGCGTTGCCGTCGGATGAATAAATAAATAAACTGTGATAACTTGTCATTTAAAACCATCTGATAACAGATAACAATTGTTTACTTGGAATGAGTTTTAAACTGACTTTTACCTCATACATATATTTTTTTATTTTAGAATGCATTAACTAGTCTATATGCTTATAAACTTATAATTAATATTCAAGTAATCTTTGTAACATAGGTTAATTTATTAGACCATAATCCTTTTAGTAAACTTGGCGAGGGATTAATCCCTCTGTGTGCGGATTTTTTTAATTAAGTGTGCTGTATAAGGAGAATCCACCAAAATTTTAACTGTGGACACTGGATTAACATGTTATAACTATAAAGGAAATTTGTTAGTTTATAATTTGGAAGAATGCCCAACAATCCAACTGATTAGCTCAGGTACAAATCGTGTATGAGACCCTTGCACTTTATTCCGGGTACCATCGGCCTTGGATTGTGTCGCCTCTCAACCTTATTCTGTTTGTTAAGATCCACGCACAGGCTAGTGGCCCATTAGGACGACAACATAAGGAGGATCGTCTTCTCCTGAAGAAAAATATGTAAGTGATCAAGGCCTAACTATGTATTTTGCCAGCAAAAATGGTAGGTGAGCAAGGCCGATGGTACCGAATAAAGTGCAATGGTCTCATACACGATTTGTACCTGAGCAAATCAGTTAGATTGTTGGGCATTCTTAAAAATTATAAACTAACAAATTTCCTTTATAGTTATCAAATTTTAATCCAGTGTCCACAGTTCAAATTTTTGTGGATTCTCCTCAAACAGCACAACTTAAAAAGACCTCCGCACACAGAGGGATTAATCCCTCGCAAAGTTTACTAAAAGGAGATGTTCTAATAAATTAACCGATGTTACAAAGATTTACTTGAATATTAATTTATAAGTTTATAAGCATATTGACTAGTTAATGCATTCTAAAATTTTAAAAAAATGTATAAGGTTAAAGTCAGTGTAGAACTCATTCTAAGTAAAAAAAAATTGTTACCCATTATCAAAATGGTTTTAAATGACAAGTTATCACAGTTGTCCCTCAAACAATATTCAACAAGACAATAACATTTCGATTCTTAAGGATTGCGCACAAGATTAAACTGCAATGATTTATGTACTGATTCAGAGATCAGGTAATGTACGAGTAAACTCGTCGTGTACTCCAGACCTGAAGGTGCCATAATTGTCCAGGTCACTCAGCTGGCACTTTTTGGAGATCACTCCACGTTACAAAATAACAAGAGTTCACAGACCATCTTATTCTTCACGTCGTCCAAAGTGGTAGGGAAGTCAGTGATACACCATTTTAAGGATTTCCCTCGCAGCACTAGATTTCCAAAAAAAAACTCCCTTAACAAAAATATTCCAATCAGCATCATCCTGCTCGAGTGCAAAAGTAATGAAGTAAAATTCCTTTTGGAGACAGTTTTATGTTGCAGGTAATATGTACACACTAATATTAAACTTTGGCAATAACTTTAATACCGCTGAAGATGGTAATAATTATTAAATTATAAAATTACAAAATATTTAGATGGTGGAACAAACAGAGGTCAGAAATCCACGCTCGGGGACAGATTAGGTTTTATGTAGGTGTATTGACAGAGCCACAGTTTACATGGACGAACACACCTGAGCCTGTGTGGGGGTATTTATCAGTCGGCGGGTAGTGGAGGTGGAGGGTGAGGAGATTGTGAGTGGAGGAGGGGAAACTCATTATCAGTGGCTAATCTCTCTCTTTAAACTTTTATCTTGTATCAGATGTAACGCATATCCTTACTTTAGCTTGTAGCGTGTTCCTTTACATTGGCACTCTATTTATCAGTCGGTCTAGGCGAGACACTAAGACTACAAAGAGTAGTGTAATCTAGGTGAAGAGGTATTCTCAATCGTCTCAACTGGTGCACAATTGAGCGCACTACGATACTGACTGACACGATCCCAAAACCGGAGCAGTATTAACGGTGGAGCAACCGAGTCTTCTACATATAAACCCAGCTATGGAACCATAGCATAACAAGAACCTATACATTAAATATGTTGTAAACTACACATCATACTATCATTACAACATTATTTAGCTAAAAATATATTACTCTTTCTTTCAGTATGCAATCAAATTCGTATTACAACTTGTAAAAGTCGAACTCCGATCCAAACAAAGGATTTGTATTTCCTTCTCAAACCTAATCAATCACAAAACACACATTAGGAAACACGCTAAAATTAAATTTCAAATAAAATCGTCTGCAATCTCCAATATACATTGTACATCAAACAATGTACATTAAAAGATCTAAAATGTTTTAAATTCATCTCACATGAAGACCACATTCAAACTTGCAACATTCAAACATTCACGCACCACTATTCTCTGCAAATTACACCCACTTCCAGCTCTGGCGTTAGTTTCCTCATTGCGTGATCTCGCAGTTTAACGCCAGAAACACGTCAGCACTGTAAAAAGAGTTTGACACCAGACGGAGTTCGACACACCATGGTAGTTGAGGCATTTGTAATTGAGTTTGGAAATCTGTTTATAAAATTAACACCTACCTGAGAAGATAAACGTTCATAAACCGCAATTCTGCGCATTCCCCAACGCTATTTGCCTCTGTCTCTAGCCTCATATTCGTGTATGTCTTGTCCAATTATTAAAGTATGTTTAGAAACATCAGAGCATAAAAATTACCTGAAATAAAGAGATACAATTTACTAAGTTAGCCGTCGGATAACTATTAATGCTGAAGTTTGTTTTTTGTACCTAGAGACAAATAACATATTTAAACCTGAAAGAATGATGTCCCGCGAGTGTCAGTAAGAAATTATGTATTGATAACAGAAGGGAAATCTACCCTCAACGCTCTAGAGAAATTCACTGGAGACAGTTAAAAATGGTATGAAGAGACCTGCTTTGCAACTGTTGAGGTAAAGTCTGTTGAAACTTTCAGCTCTCTTGTTGAGAAATAAACCTTTTTAAACCTCGACGATATTTGTCTAAGCAAAAGTATTTTCTTGCGCATAACTTTGAAAAGTATGGCTCCTTTACGGTGCCGATAAAAGTGAAGTTGAAGAGCAAACAATACTTTGTGGCCTATTTTTAGTTTAAGATATGTATAACGGCTGTCATCTAATAAGCCAATACATTCAAATGAAATACATTTTATTCCTTAGATATACATATATTATACATTATCACGTAAGGAAATATATTTACAGCACAGTTTATATATTTAAGATATTAAAATAACATTTACTATAAAACAATGTTTCACCCTGTTTGTAAAGAAATTTCGTTCTTCACGGATGATGCCAAAGAATTATGTATTTTAATACAAAAGTCATGGAGTCCCTTATCAGATGTTGCATTGACACACTTAAATAATATTAAATTCTGGTTGTTTCTTGTAGGAAATCATTTTTCGAAAACACAAGTAGTGTTTTTATGTAAAGCTTTGTATACCACTTGCGTTTTAATTTATCATATTAAACGATTTTAGAGAAAACGGTTTACGTTTATTTGTTCATCTCTTTGTGACTTTCTCGGAAACTAAACCCGTGACACGTCGGTTAGAAAGACGCAGACTCGCCCATACAGTATGGTGAACTTTATTGAGTATAATTAATTAAGTTATATAAATAATAAGTTACTATAAGGATTAATTAAATGGACATTATTTATAAGGTTACAAATAGTCAAATATATTCAGAAGGCATAGTAGAAGTGAAAAGACATATAACAGGATTTCGAACATTTGCCATCGTTATGGTTACAACAGGTGTAACACACCGTTTCGCGAATTGCAAACTATTGTCTTCATCAGGTGGAGGAGGTATTAGTACATACAACAATAGAGAACAGAAAGAAGAAAAGAAGGAAAAGAAAAGGGTTCAAACATACCCAAAAGCTGCTTAGAGTCTAGTCCAGGTGTTGTCAATTCAGCAAAATGTAAGTCCCAAGCACAAGTCACGAGTACGAGAAACACAATCACCATCACACCAGCACTGATAAAAGTGGGATACTAACATAAAAATCGATGTCGGCTCTTTCTTTGGCATTGCGTCGTGTTATCTAACATAAAGGGTCAGGAAGGCGATAGTAAAGAGGAGGAAGGGGTTAAGGCAAGCCGCTTTCAGTCTTAAGTGGCGGTTCTAGACTTCATTGGTCCGAATTTTGTTGGTTGAGGTTTCTTTAATTAGTATAATCTTTTTAGGTTTTCTAGTTAGTTCTTTATTAATATTGTTACCCATAGTGGTCTGACCTCAACCAAAGGCTGACTTAGCGGTTGGTCTGCTAATTAATGTGTGAAGCCTCAATAAGGGTAGATTTTATTTATATAAATTCTCCTCGCGGTATATTCTGTTGGCCTCCAATTTCATTTGACAATTTCCAGACCAGTGCTGCATGTGGCATTGTTGAGCAATTTTACACTTTTCCACTAGTCCTTTTGTCATATTTTCTTTGAGTTTCTTTAGATCTCACATTTAGTGTTCTTTTTGTCTCTGCGTCACTGCGATGTGTGATTGTGTTTCTCGAACTCGTGACTTGTGCTCGGGACTTGCATTCTCTGCAGTGACAACACCTGGACTAGACTCCAAGCAGCTTTGGGTATGTGTTAAGCTTTCCTTTTTCTTCTTTTCTTCCTTTTGTTCTCTATTGTTGTATGTACTAATACCTCCCCCACCTGACGAAAAGGGTAGATTTAAATCCTCAAATCATCGTGTTGTACATTTTGTAACCATAACAATGGCAAATGTCCGACATCCATTTATTCTGTCAAACCTTCCATCGTTAATAACAAACTTTAAACAAAGAAGACAACACATAGGACAACTGGCAATATTTTTAAGTCGACGTAGCTCTTAAAGTACGTGGAAGAGCCAGACAGCTTATCGGTATTGGCCCAAATAAAAACGGCTGAAGATACAAATGTGAAATTATTACATAATATGTAGCATACATGAGAACATATATAGTATATATTAAAATATACACATTTTTTATAAATTTTTGATTTAAATATAAGACATATAAAATAATAAGGACAGGAAATATTTTTATGTATTTCTCAAGGAGACTAAATATTACTTAACTATATAACACATTTACTCGTAAACTATATATAACTTTCAAGGTTTCGGTATTAATGTTTAAATAATTTTTTCAGTTTATACATAAACACACAACAAACAACAAATGTGTTGTTAACAATTATTACAGTGGTAGCGTAATTTTTTCTCACAGGCTATTCAAAATGTGGTTGGTTTTAAAAATTTACATTCTAGGACTACAAGGCATATTTAAAGGAACAAGCTACAGGTTGAAGTAAAGATACGCAACGTATCTGATACAACCAAATACAAGTTTAAGGCGAAAGATTAGCCGTTAATATTGAGCTCCCCCTTTCCAACCTAAACAGTCACACCTCCATAATCTCCTCCCTTCGACCTCCACTACACCGACTGATACATAATATATTTATGTAAGGAACACGCTACACGCTGAAGTAAAGATATGCATTACATCTGATAATAATACAAGTTCAAGGAGAGAGATTAGAAGCTGATATTGAGTTTTCCCTCCTCCACCCACAATCACCTCTCCCTCCACCTCCACAACCCCGACTGATAAATACCCCCACATAGGCTCAGGTGTGTTCGTACATGTAAACAGTGCCTCTGTCAATACACCCACATAAAACTTAATCTGTCCCCGCGCGTGGATATCCGACCTTTGTTTATTCCAGTTCTGAATATACCCCATAAAAATACTTTGTAACTGTTTATAATTTAGTAGTTATACCATTTCCAGCGTTATTAAGTCTATTAGCAAAGTTTAATATTTGTGTATTTATGTTTCCTGCAACATAAAAAAGTTTCCCAAAATGAATTTTACTTTAATCCTATGTACTCGTGTAGGATGATGCTGATTGGACATTTTTGTTAGGCAGGATTATTTGGGAAATATTTAAAAAAAAAAGTAAAAGTAAAGAATGTCTTATTTTACCAGGCGAAGTTAGGGCTAAGAAGCCCTCTCTAACACTTAACCTGGGGACCAACGGCTTAAAGGTGACTTCCGAACCACCACCAATGGCCGGGCAGGCGGGCCGCTTGCAAGGACAGGATCGCTCAGCGGTCACCTGTCCAAGCAGCAACCACGCTCGGCGTTGCTTGATCTGGTTATCTTGCGATAACCGCCGTACCCACTACACTGCGCCATTGGCCAGTATTTTAGTGCTGTGAGTGAAATCCTTAAATGATCTCTTACAGATTTCCCTATCTCTTCGACGACACGTATAATAAGATGTTCTGTGAACTCTTGTTATTTTGTAAACATCTAATGATTTCCAAAAAAGTGCCAGCTGAGTGACCTGGACAATTATGGCACCTTCAGGTCTGGAGTACACGACGAGGTTAATCGTACATTACCTGATCTCTGAATTAGTACATGAAACATTGCAGTTTAATCTTGTATGCGATCCTTGAGAATCGAAATGATATTTCCTTGTTGAATATTGTTTGAGGGGCAACTGTGATTACTTGTCATTTAAAACCATTTTAATAACGGGTAACACTTGTTTACTTAGAATGAGTTCTAAACTGACTTTAACCTCATACATCAATTTGTTGATTTTTTAATGCATTCACTAGGCAATATGCTTATATACTTATAATTAATAATCAAGTAATCTTTGTAACATCGGTTAATTTACAAATCCATATCCTTTTAGTAGACATGGCGAGGGATTAATCCCTATGCGTGCTGAGTCTTTTTAAGTTTGGCTTTGTGGAGAGAAAACACAAAAATTAGAACTGTGGAAACTGGATGAAAATTTGATAACTATAAAGGAAATTTGTTACTTTTTAATTTGGAAGATAGCCCAAAAACGTAACCGATATTACCTTAGTAATAACGAAGCGAAGGGATAATATAATTATCGTGAAAGCTACTGTGGATTTGTGTGCTGAGGTAATGGCGAATTAGAAAGGCATGAGTTTTGTATTAGCAAGCACCACCATAGTTATATCCTTGCTCGCCTACATTCCATTATTGTTACTAGAAATGTAAACGGCCAGGCTTCTGCCTCTTACGTATTTTTATTGAGATGACGACAATCCTCTTTTAAGCCCTATTCTGCTATCAGGTAATCTTATCCCGTGGTAGACACTATATCGAGGGATGTTTTCCTTCCCCCGCTATCAGCGTAGAGGCAGCATTCCGCACTGATGGCCAGAGGCATTAGTAGATAAGATAAGGTTACCCGATCCCCAGTCTTGTAAAGCAATGTAACTCAACCAGGTCAGACAAACAGTCAGCACACAAAACTGGAAGAATCGATGGCAGCAAGATTTCGGACTTTGAATCTGAGTTAGAGATAGCGCAGGTTCAAATTCTGTACATCACCCTTGCACTTTATATCGGTACCATCGACCTTGCACTGTATCGCGTCTCGACCTTTTTCTGTTTGTTAAGATCCTCGCTCAGGCTAGTGGCCCATAATGACGACAACATATTATATTATCCATATAATTATATATTTATAATTATATTATACCTTCGCTTCATTATTACTGAGGTAATATCGGTTACGTTTTTGGGCTATCTTCCAAATTGAAAAGTAACAAATTGCCTTTATAGTTATCAAATTTTCATCCAGTTTCCACAGTTCTAATTTTTGTGTATTCTATCCATACAGCCAAACTTAAAAAGACTCAGCACGCAGAGGGATTAATACCTCGCCATGTTTACTAAAAGGATATGGATTTGTAAATTAACCGATGTTACAAAGATTACTTGATTATTAATTATAAGTCTATAAGCATATTGCCTAGCTAATGCATTAAAAAATCAACAAATTGATGTAAGAGGTTAAAGTCAGTTTAGAACTCATTCTAGTAAACAATTGTTACCCGTTATCAAGATGGTTTTAAATGACAAGTTATCACAGTTGTCCCTCAAACAATATTCAACAAGACAAAATCATTTCGATTCTTACGGATTGCACACAAGATTAAACTGCAATCTTTCATGTACTGATTCAGAGATCAGATAATGTACGAGTAACCTTGTCGTGTACTCCAGACCTGAAGGTGCCATAATTGTCCAGGTCACTCAGCTGGCACTTTTTGGAGATCACTCCACGTTACAAAATAACAAGAGTTCACAGACCATCTTCTTATTCTTCACGTCGTCAAAGTGGTAGGGAAGTCAGTGATAGACCATTTAAGGATTTCCCTCACAGCATTTTTGGGGGTTTCCAAAAAAATCCTCCTTAACAAAAAAGACCAATCAGCATCATCCCGCTCGAGTGCAATGTAATGAAGTAAAATTCCTTTTGGAGACAGTTTTATGTTGCAGGTAATATGAATACACTAATATTAAACTTTGGCAATAACTTTAATACCGCTGAAGATGGTATAATTATTAAATTATAAAAATTACAAAATATTTAGATGGTGGGTATTCATAACGCTCAGAATCTGGAACAAACCGAGGTCAGATATCCACGCTCGGGGACAGATTAGGTTTTATGTGGGTGTATTGACAGAGCCACTGTTTACATGGACGAACACACCTGAGCCTATGTGGGGGTATTTATCAGTCGGGGTAGTGGTGATGGAGGGGTAGGAGATAAAATTAACCTTGCATAATTATTTAGGTGGATCTCGTTTACAAAATCAGCTTTTGCGATTGTCCTCATTGTATAAATCAAGGGAAATGTCAGCATAACTTTATCAAACATGACCCCCAGAGCACAAAACCACCCCCAGTTCCAAACATAACACATCTTGTAAGAAAGATAATGCCACAATAGATGGCAAACAAATTTAAACCTGGTACAAAAAATGGTCTAACAAATATCTCGGCTATATTCATTCGATGCCTAGCTCGGTAGACTTTTTTAATATAGCAGTCTTTTAAAAATCAACTCTGTTATTTATGGTTCCAGACATAAAACCTAAAAGTGTCTTGGAGTGCTTACTAGATGCACTAAAGTGTTGGTAAATATTTATTTCACGGATTCTGAGAACTATAACCAAATTATTAGAAGAATGGGTTGGAATACTAAAAAGCTTTACAAAAGTAAACACAGAAATTGAGCGTGAATATTTTATGAACAGTTTCTGGTAATCGCAAACAGTTTTATAATGGGATTAAGGGAAGAAAGTGAGGAAAGAGTTTTTCCGCCTCAGGATTTAAAGGAATCTCTAGATCTTAAGAGATTGAATTTCCCTTTAATACAGCATCAGGACTCAGCAACGCTTGGAAACTTATCAATGTAAAGGGTAGGTACTATTAACGAAAGCCCTGCTGGAAGCTCCGACCGCTCAGGCTAGTTTAAGCAAGATGGAGTTTAGGGGTGAGATTCTTTTAGTGAATATTTACATAAATAACAAATACACCCTTTTATCTGTGCTAAAACCGCTAAAAATATTCACTAAACAAAAAAAGGGATTCTAGAAGCAGTTTTGTCTTTTTCGAAACTGATTTGTTAAAAACCGCCGGTGAGCACCAGCGCTATTTTACTTTAAAAAAATAAACTTACTATAAAATTACAGGTCTATATCAGCTTTATACAAAATGTTCAATTAATTTAATAATGCTGCTTCTTGCTTCTATAATTGTTTTTAATTTTAGTATTATAGTAGTATTAGTATATAGTTGTATATACTAATTTTGTTAAATTTTTTAACATTTTAAAATTATTATTGTTATTCCAATAATTTGTATTATTATAGAGCTGTAATTATAAAATTATTTTTAGTTTAGCATAACATTTAAAATTCCTTCATTGGCAATTCCTCTATTCATTTTAACTTCAACGCTTTATAGATTCATTATGAAATATTGGTATAAATGTGCTATAATTTTGTTAGTACATGAATGTATGTAAACGCAAATCAGATAATCAAGACTTATTATTTTTCCTATCAAAGTTTGACAACACCTCTAAACCTAACTTTCTGGTGTCGACGTCTCTTTTGAAAAACAAAATGTAAACAATGAAGTAATTTACAGGCTCTCCCCACTTCATCAGAACTTAAATGTTCTCTTTGACTTTTCAGACTTGTATTCAGAAAGTTTGTAACTTTGGTCTCTTTTAATCCAAGTTGCTGTGCCAGAGAAATACCAGTCCAAGTTTCCTCTGAGATCAGATTTTAGAAACGATAAAATACTATTCGGAGTGAGTTGGAAATAAAATTTTTAACTGACAGACAAAAATTTAGTAATTTACTGCACACGAATTTCGCACACTTTTATGTTATATATTCTAGTACATATTTTTGTCAGTCCACAGTGTGTAAAATAGACAATAATAACATTTTCCTTAATAAAAGTTTTCTGCATAAAATTTCTGAAAAAGTGTATTTGATTTTTGTATTATACGTTAAAATGGGGTAAATAGAAACAGTTTTGGATCTTTCACGCTCTGCAATGTCCGTTCTGTTCGCTGTAAAAACATTGTAAAACTGCTTAAAATACTGGTCTTAAGCTCTCCTTCAAACATATTAGTATAAATATTTGATTTGGAATACAAAAAAATATACAAAATAAAAATACTGCTATTTCTATTCACCCCGCCATTTGGGGTGAATAGAAACAACATATGAAATCTGCTTCTACTTATGTGTTGAGCGTCGTGTTTCTATTTAGAAATGTATTGGGTGAATATAAACAAGCCGGATTTAACTTTGTATGAGAGGGGTGATTAGAAACACATTAAAATGTTTAAAACAAGATTTTATTGAGTTCAAAACAGGAGAAAAATTAAAAATATAAGCAAAATTTACTTCAACCAATATTATACCTATACAAACTCACATATGGTTTTGACAAAGAAATTTTACTGCATTATACCACTGTACATTGAAAGATCATCAGCGAAGCTTATGGGTCCTTTAAATCTAGAATATGTGTCATCAGGCAGCTGCTTTAACTTAAGGACGATATCGTTTTTTCCAAACAATGCTTCCTCATCGGTTTCCTCATCGAACCTCATAGTTTGCTTCAACCGCTTGCAGAATAACCCCACATTGGAGTACACGACAAGGTTACTCGTACATTATCTGATCTCTGAATTAGTACATGAAAGATTGCAGTTTAATCTTGTGTGCAATCCTTAAGAATCGAAACGATTTTGTGTTGTTGAATATTGTTTGAGGGACAACTGTGATTACTTGTCATTTAAAACCATCTTGATAACGAGTAACAATTGTTTACTAGAATGAGTTCTAAACTGACTTTAACCTCATAAAGCAATTTGTTAATTTTGGAATGCATTCACTAGTCAATATACTTATAACCTTATAATTGATATTCAAGTAATCTTTGTAACATCGGTTAATTTACAAATCCAAAAAACAACTCCTTTTAGTAAACATGGCGAGGGATTAATCCCTCTGCGTGCTGAGTCTTTTTAAGTTTGGCTGTGTGGAGAGAATACACAAAAGTTAGAACTGTGGAAACTGGATGAAAATTTGATAACTATAAAGGAAATTTGTTACTTTTCAATTTGGAAGATAGCCCAAAAACGTAACTGATATTACCTTAGTAATAACGAAGCGAAGGGATAATATAATTATCGTGAAAGCTACTGTGGATTTCAGCTTTTAATCTCTCTCCTTAAACATTTATCTTGTATCAGATGAGATGCGTATCTTTACTTCAGTCCGTAGCGTGTTTCTTACATAAGTCTAGTATTTATCAGTCGGTCTGGTAGAAGTGATGGGAAAGATAATTGTGGATGTTTACGAGGAAGCTAAGGCGCCTACTGATGCAAGGACCCTTACTACCCTGTTTGGTGAGTTTGCGGATCATCAATTAGTAAATCAATGTTGTTTGGTTGGGAGTTCCGTTATGTATAGCACTTTAGCTTTTTACCTGGCAAACGTTTTACCTTCTTTGTTTACAATTATAAGTATTATACAATTACGTTTTATATTTATAGGAGTAGTTATTTGTATTATTTTGTTGATTTGACTAATATCGTTATATATTTTAATCGATATGGCGCATTCCATACAATATCGTAAATGTCTACAGGAACAAAGCTGTTAATATTATTATCTAAAAAACAAACTTTTTCTTAATCATTAAAAAATACTTATACTAGTATTTACCCACTGCTTCGCCCACTAATCCATTCCTCTAGACAGCATTGCATCTCAAAATTAATGTATTTTATTGAATAGTTCAACCTATTTCATTAACACTAACTATTTTAGAACAATGTGAAAACACCCAAAGTCTAAGTTCGTAACTTTTTTAATGTTTTGATATAATACAATGAATTGAAAAATGGACGCAATGTGCTTCGACGGTTTTATATTATTCTAAAATTACATTTAGTGCCTAATGTATTGGTATGTATTCTATTTGTTACCAGCTGCTTTGCACGCAGTTTCGTAGGCTTTGCACGTGTATGAGCACTTCTGGTTCGAGTTTAATATATTTTCAATCCCAATGTTGATTTTGCCTTGTTTCCCGACCAAGAAAATATATATATACATACATAGGACTGAGAAGCCTACTTATGTCAAAAGACAACAAGAGAACTAAGATGGGTTTTATAACAGTCTTTAAATTTATAGTAACGGTTAGATGGTAACTTTGTCTTTTATATCTGCATTATAGTACAAACACTTCATACTTAATATTTGCTAAAATTCAAAGTTAATATAGTGTTAAAACTTTTAATTTCTTATCTGGATACTTCCTTTCTCTGTGCTCAACAGCGATTGCAGAAAAGTTGAGTTAAAATGTGTTGTTACTATCTAGCTTACTCAATGCTTTTACATTATAATAATGGTTAAATTAATGAAAAACGATGTTTAGTTGCTGTAAAACAATGTTGATAGAACAGTTGATTACATTAAAGCTCTTGCAAGTAGTATTTCGCATCTTTAGACACCAAGACAAGGTTTTTGCCACTTTATAGGCCAGCGAGGCGTAGCCCGGAGGGATTTTCCAAAGACAAATAGGCCTTTATTTATATAAGCCTATGAATGCAAGTTTCAACGTGCAAAGATAATAAGATATAAGACCGACTAAGATCTAATTTACTAGAACAAGCAAAACGGAACACGATCAACAAGTACTGACATGCAATGAAATAAGAAGTAATGCTGATCAGTTACTACGCAAGCTGATCGGAAAAACAACAATAAATATTGAAATCGAGTGAGACAGTTTGACTTTTATTTCTGTTTGTTTTGACAACTACCTGTGTCAATTGTTTTAAATTCTTTCCTTTACGATAGATGATCACAGAGTAGGATCCTACAGTTTGGAAAATACAATTCTTCTAAAGGCAGAAGATAAGTGAGAAGTAAACATCACAAGACTGTGTTATTTAGTTATAATTAGGAAACAGTTAATTGTATCTCAAGGTTAAACATTGCACATACGTATATATATATATATATATAACAGATTTTTATTATCTATACGCATCTTTCTACATCGTGTAAAATTTTCAAAATTGTTCTAAAATTCCAACCAGAAAATTGTGAACAATTCAATTACTCTGTTAGCAAAATGAAACGTGAACTCAAATTGTATTTTGTATTTTATTATTATTGCGTTTAGGGATAAAGAAATAGAAGTTGACCACTTCCTCCTTTATGTAATGAGTGTCTCTATGAATTGACACATTTTGTCTCTAGAGAGTTCAAGATGTAAGGCTATGGTGTTGACGAGTACGCCGATATCTCTACGACACACACGTTATCCCATGTAGCATCTAAATAGAGCGGGGGCCGGGATGAGACTCTCGTGTTTCTCATTATACGGGTAACGTCTCGGCAGTCTCGTTTAAGTAACACGGCATATTTATACAACTAAAAGAGTGCTATAAACTTTCATTCGCCGAATTACTGTTATTTTTTCGGTTTAACTTAAAACACTTTTAAGGTTTCAATAATTTCTATTCATTATTATGTCTTTGTTTAGTGAAATATTTTAAAACTCTAGTTACAGGTTTATTAAAATCTCTACTACGCCTACTCTACTGATATATCACAACCCTGGAATTGTATATTAACTATCTTTAGTAATCATGATCGCATTATTGTGCAGGCAGATGTGAGTTAAATAAATGATATTCCTCAAGAAAATTAAACAAATAACATCTTTTGGGGATCGTTCATAGGTATAGAATACTCGTACGCGTCGTGGAAGGATCCTAGGAGTAGAAGCGGTCACCTCATCTCTGACATCTTCCGGAGAGAGTGGACATATTAACCAGAGTTTGCTGCGGTAGAGATATACAGCAGAGACATATACGGTAAAGAATCACAGAAGATATACTATTCGTTACTTAATACCAACATTTCGTGATGCTTGTGATCGGAAAAAAATCAGGCAATGATTTTGTGAATTTCGATTTTTGGAAGAATACATGGTTACTAACCTACAGTAGATTTATTACGTATTTTCAACCAACGGAAAATCCATTACACACATTAATTAACTTATACGTTGGTTATATAAGTGCTAATATGTTTCAACAATTGCTTAGCAAATTATTTTCATAAGGTATTAATATTTTTGAAATAACCAACAATGAATCCCTAGTACCAACTTACCCTAGTAACAAGATAATAACAATTTTAATGATGCATTAAAGAGAAATTCAGAACGGTAAGATCCTTCTCGTTTCTGCAATTAAGCCTGATGGGGTTACTTGTAAAGCGGGTGAATGCAGAATGGGCATTTTTATAGCGTTGTGACACACATAACTCGAAACTCAAAACAAACACACACACTGTCTCTAATACATAATATACTTCATAATAGTTCTAATTATTATAAACTGATATAAAGAATACTGGTAATAATAGATCTGCACTCACCGACCAACCACAGAGAACTGACCAGAGGCCAATAGCAAATAGCGATTGTCACAGTACCATCATGATGGCGGCAAATGAGGTTTGGTGTTTAATGGTTCATTCAAGACGTACTCCTTGGAATCATACTATTCAGTCATACTATGAGTCAATTTTAGGAGTTTAATACATAGTTAATGTTAAAAGTTGACAAGAATTAATTTCAGCGTACTATTGTGTTGTATTTCACTCACAAGTTCAAAGGAACTTTTAGTATTTAAACACTGCAATGAAATGTAACTCATGGAAAAATGTGGATGTCATGTGGGAAGATATCTTGAGTGAGGTTTAAATTTTTTAAATTTAATATTCTACATCTATGATACTGTATTGTAAGCCCAACACATAATTTGGCTGAGCGTCATTGAAGCCTTTTACTCAGAAGGATAACACAATTACTCATCTATGATTCTCTTTAATGCATCGTTAGAATTGTTATTATCTTGTTACTAGGGTAAGTTGGTACTAGGGATTCATTGTTGGTTATTTCAAAAATATTAATACCTTACGAAAATAATTTGCTAAGCAATTGTTGAAACATATTAGCACTTATATAACAATCTTAATTGCGGTATGATGGTCAATTTGTCCATATGACCATAGAACATCTCAATAATAAAAAAAGATATAGCATTGAAACTATGCATGCAACCTCAACTAAGTCAGCTATGCGGTTAGTTGTACGCCATATTAAAAAAAAAAAAAAAAAAAAAAAAAAAAAAAAAAAAAAAAAAAAAAACTGAAATAATTCACTTGGAAGTACTCGGATTTCTAAGAAAATACAAAAAAATATTGCATACAAATTATGTATTCAATAGTGTAGAAATTGAAAACAAAAATGGTGTGCAAGATATTATACTGGTGATATAAATAATTTTATCGCTATAGGGGCAACGTTGTGTGAAACCCGTCACGCAATCTGCAGTACGTATCGTGTCCAGCTTCTAGAATTATACTTTGAAATGTGCCATATTGGGAGTATGACGTCAATGTTAATTTGTCTCAAACTGTCTCTTGTAGGCGGAGGAGTGGAATACGTATTGACGAATTAACCTTTTAGTCTCTGGCGAACAGTGCTGGTGTTATATACACTTTGAAATATGACATAACGGGAGTATGACGTCAATGTTTAATTTGTCTCCAACTGTCTCTCTTGTAGGCGGAGGAGTGGAATACGTATTGACGAATTAACTTTTTAGTCTCTGGCGAACAGTGCTGGTGTTATATACTTTGAAATATGACATATTGGGAGTATGACGTCAATGTTAATTAGTCTCCAACTGTCTCTTGTATGAGGAGGGGTGGAATACGTATTGACGAATTAACTTTTTAGTCTCTGGCGAACAGTGCTGGTTTTATATACTTTGAAATATGACATATTGGGAGTATGACGTCAATGTTAATTAGTCTCCAACTGTCTCTTGTATGAGGAGGGGTGGAATACGTATTGACGAATTAACTTTTTAGTCTCTGGCGAACAGTGCTGGGTTTTATATACTTTGAAATATGACATATTGGGAGTATGACGTCAATGTTAATTAGTCTCCAACTGTCTCTTGTATGAGGAGGGGTGGAATACGTATTGACGAATTAACTTTTTAGTCTCTGGCGAACAGTGCTGGTTTTATATACTTTGAAATATGACATATTGGAAGTATGACGTCAATGTTAATTTTTCTCAAACTGACTCTTGTACGAGGAGGGGTGGAATACGTATTGACGAATTAACTTTTTAGTCTCTGGCGAACAGTGCTGGTGTTATATACTTTGAAATATGACATATTGGGAGTATGACGTCAATGTTAATTTTTCTCAAACTGACTCTTGTACGAGGAGGGGTGGAATACGTATTGACGAATTAACTTTTTAGTCTCTGTCGAAAAGTGCTGGTGTTATATACTTTGAATATGACATATTGGAAGTATGACGTCAATGTTAATTTTTCTCAAACTGACTCTTGTACGAGGAGGGGTGGAATACGTATTGACGAATTAACTTTTTAGTCTCTGGCGAACAGTGCTGGTGTTATATACACTTTGAAATATGATATATTGGGATTATGACGTCAATGTTAATATGTCTCCAACTGTCTCTTGTAGGAGGAGGAGTGGAATACGTATTGACGAAATTAACTTTTTAGTCTCTGGCGAACAGTGCTGGTTTTTATATACTTTGAAATATGACATATTGGGAGTATGACGTCAAGGTTAATTAGTCTCCAACTGTCTCTTGTATGAGGAGGGGTGGAATACGTATTGACGAATTAACTTTTTAGTCTCTGGCGAACAGTGCTGGTTTTATATACTTTGAAATATGACATATTGGAAGTATGACGTCAATGTTAATTTTTCTCAAACTGACTCTTGTACGAGGAGGGGTGGAATACGTATTGACGAATTAACGTTTTAGCCTCTGGCGAAACAGTGCTGGTGTTATATACACTTTGAAATATGACATAACGGGAGTATGACGTCAATGTTAATATGTCTCCAACTGTCTCTTCTATGAGGAGGGGTGGAATACGTATGGACGAATTAACGTTTTTAGCCTCTGGCGAACAGTGCTGGTGTTATATACACTTTGAAAATATGACATATTGGGAGTATGACGTCAATGTTAATATGTCTCCAACTGTATCTTGTATGAGGAGGGGTGGAATACGTATTGACGAATTGACTTATTAATCTCTGGCGAAAAGTGCTGGTGTTATATTCTTTGAAAATATGATATATTGGGAGTATGACGTCAATGTTAATTTGTCTCAAACTGTCTCTCGTAGGAGGAGGGGTGGAATACGTAATGACGAATTAACTTTTTAGTCTCTGTCGAAAAGTGCTGGTGTTATATACTTTGAAATATGATATATTGAGAGTATGACGTCAATGTTAATATGTCTCCAACTGTCTCTTGTAGGAGGAGGGGTGGAATACGTATTGACGAATTAACTTTTCAGTCTCTGGCGAACAGTGCTGGTATTATATACTTTGAAATATGATATATTGGGAGTATGACGTCAATGTTAATATGTCTCCAACTGTCTCTTGTAGGAGGGGTGGAATACGTATTGACGAATTAACCTTTTGGGCTCTAGCTAGCAGTGCTGTAGTTACGTTACTTTGAAATATGCAATTTGGGAGTGTGACGTCAATGTTAATTTGTCTCAAACTGTTTCGTGTAGGAAATACTTATTAACGAATTAACCTTTTTAGCCTCTGGCGAGCAGTGCTGCAGTTACGTACTTTGAAATATGCAAATTTGGGAGTGCGACGTCAATGTTAATTTGTTTCAAACTGTTTCGTGTAGGAAATACGTATTGACGAATTAACCTTTTAGCCTCTGGCGAGCAGTGCTGCAGTTACGTACTTTGAAATGTGCCAATTAGAAAATGTGGACGTCAATGTTAATTTGTCTCAAACTGTCTCGTGTAGGAAATACGTTATTGACGAATTAACCTTTTAGCCTCTGGCGAGCAGTGCTGCAGTTATGAACTTTGAAATATTCAATATTGGGAGTATGACGTCATTGTTTAATTTATCTCTAACAGTCTTATCATTTACATAAATCACAGAAATTCACCTATTTAATTATGATACCGTTTTTGAGACGCTGGAAATGTATTAACCTTATATTATCTACTACAACGTTCCAAAACACATTTTTCACTATTAGTATTCGTGATACTTGAATACAAATATCACACCAACTATCACATACAGTGTAAAACACGTCATTTAACTTAAATTTGTCTCGTTTTTAATATTAACTTTTAAAGTAAACCTGGCGTAGTATTTAGCGAGGGACCGACGCTAATTGTTTAGGGTGGTTGAGAGGTTTCACTCAACGGCTAGGCAGGTGGCCTGCTCTATCCTTGTCTCTGAAAAGACAAGATCGCTCAGCGGTCACCAATAAGCGAACTCGATTGTCGTTGGCCTGTTGTATGAGCGTGAACCATAGGCTCTGACTAGGATATTCAAGAGGAAATAATTGGTTTGATCCCAAGGAAAAGCTATCTAAAAATATGAGATGATTTGAGAAACACCCTAAACTTCTTTCATTAAAGTTTGTTAAAAACACTAGATGATTTGAAAAGTTACCTGAATTTCGAAAATGTTCCATCGTAAGTGTTACAAATATAAAATTAAAACACTACGTTTCAAGCATTTGGATCTAGCTACTTCTTCATAAGGTAAAAGCAGAAAAATATTGACAATTTAAAACTACGGAGGTCATAGCGATAAACTTACTACAGAATGACTACCAATATAAGAAATTTGACGTAAAAATACCAAGTACTTACCTTAATTTCTAAAAGATCAGCACGAGCACACACTATAACAGTGACTAAACAGGCGCACTGTACACATGTCACACTCACCGCAAAAGGTGAGAGACTGGAGACTATCAATGTATTGTGTTCTATATACTTAGTATTTTTGACGAATAACTTTTTAACGCTTGTTTCGGAGTTTTTAACCTCAAGTCGTAGGGATTTTATGGCACCCTAAACTTAGTGAACTCCTTGACACATACGAAATCAATTCTGTAATTAACAGATTTATGTTTTAACAAGATAAATTTAATCCGGTTCAGCACAATATCCTTGAAAATGTCATTAGATCTGTATCTGCTGGCGGTCGGAACACCCGAACTCTACCAACTCCGAGTTAATCTTATCAAACTTGTATAACGATCACAGCTCCGTTCTGATTTCATCTCCTCCCATTAACCAGATTAAGGCACAGGAGCTGAGGTAAAACTTAAAAGAGTTATTTTGTTGCATTGTAGTGGCTGCACTGCATTGTTCTACCGAGACATAAAAGGTTTTATGATGCTTTTAAGAAGTCATAGAAAGAAACGTTTCCCTCTTCAAGCAAACACTAAACACTGTATTTCATTTCTTCGGCATGTACTTTTCATGCTTATACTTCAGCTACATTAAAAAGCAAACTTTTCATAATATGACTTTAATTATATAGAGTTTAGAAACGATATTAACAAAATGACATTCAATTTGCGACTTGTAAATAATATAAAGTTTAAAATCACTGTTTCTTATTTTAGGTCGCAAAGGTTTGCAAAATATCTTACTTTTAAGGGATGTTATTATATTATACCTAACTAATGCCATTTAGATTCAAACAGATTCAAAGATTTTTTATGACTGGTTGTCAGCGAAGTGTTTCTGTATATCTGTCTCTCCGCTCGCAGAACTCCAGAATGTTTTGACCTACAGAGTAAAACTATGCGTTCGGCATTAGTAAAGTATGTTACACGACATGTATGGCTTAGCCCTACTTTGTAAATAAGTACAGCCAAACCTGTCAAATAAGACTTTCTCAAATCTACAAGCAGAATTAAGGTGGTAAAATGGTTCAAGGTTTAGAACTTTATTTTCTGGAGGAAAATAAACTTTGTGTCCTCAAAAAGAAACAAAATTCAATGCCGCTAACTAATTATATCATAAACACAACAAAAGTATTTAAACAAAATAGCTAAATATGACTCGCACTCGATTGTAAGTTCATACTACCGTGTGTTTGTCTCGTTAAACAATATAATCTAATACTAATACATTTTCTTATTGTAAAAGACAATAATTGTTGCGCGCAATTTGTCAGTGCGACATAACACATGGTTCAGACATACACTCACGCGTTCCTGCTGTTAGAGCAGCTCTCCCCGGTCCATTCCGGGATTCCACGCTCCCCCATTGTGAGACAGGAACTCCCTCGCCGAGTAAAAAAACCACTGACGCAAATCGACGCCGTAATTGTGTCTTTAACGCCTGGGACTGAGCTCTTTTCATGTTATTTTAAGGATGTTAATAAACACAGCAGCTGTGTAGGCAGGCGTGCGTATACCACCGTCCGATTTTGATGCATTTGTTTGCGCAAAACATTAGATCTATAATATTTAGACGCAAGAGAGTGTTAACATACCCAACTCGATGAAAGCTGGTTTACACGACATTCTGTAATTTAGATTTTTATCGTATATATGCATTTTTCTACCACGAATTTTAATACACTTGCTTATGCAGAACAATAGGTCTCCAATATGTAGATTCGAGGGAGTGTGAACATACCCAACTCGATGAAAGCTGGTTTGCACGACATTCTCGTAATTTAGATTTTTATCGTATATATGCATTTTTCTACCACGAATTTTAATACACTTGTTTACGCAGAACAATAGGTCTCCAATATGTAGATGCAAGGGAGTGTGAACATACCCAACTCGATGAAAGCTGGTTTACACGACATTCTGTAATTTAGATTTGTATCGTATATATGCATTTTCCTACCACGAATGTTGATGCATTTGTTTACGCAGAACATTAGATCTCTAATATGTAGATGCAAGGGAGTGTGAACATACCCAACTCGATGAAAGCTGTTTACACGACATTCTGTAATTTAGATTTTTATCGTATATATGCATTTTTCTACCACGAATTTTAATACACTTGCTTATGCAGAACAATAGGTCTCCAATATGTAGATTCGAGGGAGTGTGAACATACCCAACTCGATGAAAGCTGGTTTGCACGACATTCTGTAATTTAGATTTTTATTGTATACAGGGTGGAAAAAAAGTATGGAAACGCTTTCACTAATTTTGTATGGCTTCACTTATACAAATTAAATTTTGTACATCACCACTTGTATTAAGAACCTAGTTTTTGAGACCAGTGGGGACATTTTATCTTTTCAGGGGGACGCGGACGGCCCGTGAGGAGTCGGACAAAAATCTTAAATGTAAGCATAGGCCGAGTTTGGTATCAAATTAAAGGTCTAGTAAAGAGAAACTCATTACCGCAAACCGCACTTAAAAAGGTTGGACCCTATCCAGAGTACGGGCCGTATGAATTTCATGACAAAGAAATTTAGTAATTTTGTCTTGTGAAAGTAAACTAATTTACTTTCAGTAGTATGTTTTATGTCGCTTATGTAAATTTGAAAAAACAATTTCCAACAAAAAATTATTATTTATACCTCTACATTTGTTGGATAACAGTAAATAGGGGTTTTCCTGTCTTGTCTTCAAGAAACTGAGAGTATTCAATAATACCACCTCCTTATCAACATGAGGTCAAGGTCCAGTCCCTCCAGCCCTTTTATATCAGGCAAACATAAACTGGTTTAGGCAATACAAACAGTACTGTCACAGCAAAACTCCACAGTTTTGTATTTTTAATATCAGCTTGGTTTTTAGTCTTCGTTATAATTTCGTCCACGTAAGATAAAGTTAAAAGTCTTCACTAGAAGGTACTGCGATAGTTATAAATTTTTTTACCTAAGTGTTTACATTTTATTCTACTAGTTTTAAAAGCAATGTCACTTAGTGAGTTTGAGAGAATCACGCTGCTTATGATGCGTGGGTATGGATATCTAGTTCGTCCCTATGAAGAAACAGCGCATTTGTTTAATGACACTTTTCTTGATAGACCCCCAATTAGTAAGTCAACAGTGTTTAAGACAGTAAAAAGATCTTTTGAAGAAACTAGAACAGTCAAAGATCGCGAAAGAAGGCCTAAATCGGCAACAAATAAACAAAAAATCTTTGGATGTACTCCAAACATTTGTTGAAAATCCCAGCACCTCGGCCAGAGTGGCTGCAGAAGATCTTGATATGAGCCATACCTCAGTGTTGAATGTTTTACACAAAAACAAGTATCACCCTTTTAAAGTAACCCTAACCCAAGAACTTGCAGAGTATGATTGATTTTGATCGAAGGACTGAATTTTGCGAAATAATGATGAGAAAGTGTGACGAAATTCAAAATTTTTTAAGTTCGATATTGTTTTCAGATGAAGCTACATTCTTTGTTAATGGACAAGTTAATGGGCATAATTGCCGTTACTGGGCCGACCATAATCCACACTGGACGATAGAAGGCCAACACACAAAGGCCTCAGGAAAGTGAATATGTGGCCTGGAATAATAAACAATAACATTGTAGGACCGTTTGTGATAGATGGATAATCTAACAGGCGAAATTTATTTCAATATGTTGACAAATAACATTTTGCCAGCAGTGCGTGCTCTTCTTGGGGCAAAATTTTAATGCAGTATGGTTTCAGCAAGATGGAGCACCGCCCCATTACTATTTGCGGGTGCGCAATCTGTTAGATGAAGTGTTTCCTAAACCGTTGGATTGGTCGCAGGGGTACCGTTGAGTGGCCGGCTAGGTCACCGGATCTTAATCCACTAGATTTCTTTTTGTGGTGCTTCTTAAAAGATAATGTGTATAAAACTAAACCAGCCAACATTGAGGAGCTGACAAATCGTTTATTAGAAGAAGCAAGAAGAATTACACCCGAGATGCTTCAAAATGTGACTGCAGTAGGTTTTTATAATAGACTAGCTCATTGCCAACAAGTGTTCGGAGAGCAGTTTGAGCACCTCATTTAAAAGGTATGGGTTATTTTTTTAATACATAGATAATTTTTAATTTAATTCTTTTGGATAATTGTGTTCCATAAAGTGTCATTTTCAGTCAGAACAGTTTACTTGAGACTGTGAAATTGCAGAGAAATAATAATTAATCAAACGTTACTTATGAAATTCAAACGGCCCGTACTCTGGATAGGGTCAACCTTTTTAAGTGCGGTTTGCGGTAATGAGTTTCTCTTTACTAGACCTTTAATTTGATACCAAACTCGGCCTATGCTTACATTTAAGATTTTCGTCCGACTCCTCACGGGCCGTCCCCCTGAAAAGATAAAATGTCCCCACTGGTCTCAAAAAGTAGGTTCTTAATACAAGTGGTGATATACAAAATTTAATTTGTATAAGTGAAGCCATACAAAATTTAGTGAAAGCGTTTCCATTTTTTTTTTTTTCACCCTGTATATGCATTTTTTCTACCACAAATTTTAATACACTTGTTTATGCAGAACATTAGATCTCCAATATGTAGATGCAAGTGAGTGTGAACATACCCAACTCGATGAAAGCTGGTTTGCACGACTCTCCATAATTTAGATTTGTATCGTAAATGTACATTTCCCTACCACGAATGTTGATCCATTTGTTTACGCAGAACATTAGATCTCTAATATGTAGATGCAAGGGAGTGTGAACATACCCAATTCGATGAAAGCTGGTTTGCACGACTCTCTGTAATTTATTTAGGATCGTAGATATGCATTTAAATAACACGGGATTTTTTGTCCAGGGAAAACACTGGAACTGTTATTAGGACGACCTTGATACGATTTTCAAAAAGTCCTGAAAGAAAAGTAAGCGTATCTGTAAAACTATTAGAAGGGAGATTTTAAATAAGTATAAAATAGGACAGCGAATCAATTTAGCTCTAAGATTGTGAATTTTACGGTGCTGTCACAAAATCTTTTAAGTTCATAAATTAAATTTTCCATTTTGACCGTCTTTGAAATTCCCGTCGCTAGCTCCATAAGTATTTAGTTCTGTAACTTATTCGAAATTCTTACCTATCCCCTTCTGAACATTATTAATAATTAAGTTTAGTGTACGTGAACATACATCAAGATGATTTGTTTACGGCAGATATTAGAGTAAAATATAACATAATTACTCCATAAATTTCCGATCAAAGTCTACTACATTATCACGGGTTTCTGGGGAGCTTAATTAAGGATAAATACATACAAAATCGACTCAATGGAAATGCAGAAATAAATAAATATGTCCAACTACGTAATATGAACATTTTTTTTGTAAAACAGATATATTTGGAAGCGAAAGTAGATGCAACAAGGATTATTGCAAGACGAATGGCCCAACTCAATTGTTCACAGGCACAATGCACGGCGAGGACAATATTCCTACTACTGGAATGAGGAGGGGTCTGACCAGTAGTAGATGTACGCTTTGTTCTGTTGTGGAATTGTCCAAGTTTAAGTTCTTGTCATTAATCTACTGGAAAGCAGTAATCATATCCCAAATTACCTTCAAAACGCTCCTCGTATGTGTGAGTGAAACACATTTTTAACCAAACAGACTGTATAAGGTTGAGTGATAGCTTGGTAGCCACAACTCCGCCTCTTTAATAAAGGAATATTTCATTTCATTAATTCATTTTTCTCAAAGCATCTTTGTATAACTGTGGCATTTTTAATAAAGTTTAGACCACTTCACCACACTACCGTTCATTTACTTCACACAGGATTTATGTCGATACTAATTAGAACGAAGCTTTTCAACATTCGCTTTTCGTTTATGGGTAAACTTAAAAGTACAAACTAGTTGTTTAATTGATCACTTACTCAGAAATCAACGCAAGTGTATTTGGATGGATGTTAGCGAAGTCTATCATTGAGAAGAGTCCACAACACATTCCATATGTCTATACTCTGTCCGCACGATATTTTGAGACCGAACTGAACAATAGACTTGTAATTTTGTATGAAGCTTCATTTATATATAGGTTAGTTCCAGTTTCTTCCGTATGATTGTCGGTCTGTATAATGGTAGAACTTTTCAAAAATTGAATTGAAATGTTTTCAAGATTTTGTATGCAAATTCAATGAAGTATCTTGTGCAACATGTGGTCTGGCGTTTTCCTACCTCGTGGTATTTAAGGAATCAGACTTAGTAAAGCAACTCAAGATTGAAACTTACTACACTTAGCAAAAAAAGTCTAACAATTACTACATTAGAATCGTATCCATATAAACAGGATGTGCAACATTTCTACATGCTAGGAAGCATTTTATATCCAGTGTCACACATAACCCACAAATATTCGTCAAATTTAAAATTGGTTTTGTAATTGCAGGAATTTTTAAACCAGTGGATTGAAAAATAGTTTGGCTCCAAATGAAATAGTTAAAAAAAGGCAGAAATATCAATAAAAATTATTTTAGTTTAACGCTGTAAAGGTTATGAAGTTCAAAATTTGTCCATGAAATTATTTCGATCAGTATTTTGTGAACAAAACGTTATTCCAGGAAATACTTTTTATCAAGTATTATTTTAATGTGAGTTAAAAGTAGCCTGCTGCAGTAAACTGTTAACAAACAATACCAAAACATCGGTGAAGAATAAACACTTAGATTGTG
Source organism: Homalodisca vitripennis (assembly GCF_021130785.1). Classification (NCBI taxonomy): domain Eukaryota; kingdom Metazoa; phylum Arthropoda; class Insecta; order Hemiptera; family Cicadellidae; genus Homalodisca; species Homalodisca vitripennis. The sequence continues at coordinate 195,557,810 of NC_060209.1, read as the reverse complement.
TATATGCTACACGCCAGTCAGGCAAGACATACGAGTATCGTTTAATACGAGTATCGTTAGTATGCCTGATCACCCTCGTTATGTATTAACTTCTCACCTGCTACACAAAGGTCAGGCACCACGTGAATGTTAGTGAGCAGTAAAAGGTGGGGTCGGCTGCCCAGGAGCACTAAACTTGTGCCACTCTGCGTAGAATACTGATCATATACCTCTAGTAATTGCAATAGCAAATAGCTTTATTATTGTTTGCTTGCAACGGTCATTATTGTAATAGTTATTCTGTAACTTGTAATCTTATAAATATTTATGTACCACATAAAAATTAAATCAATTCTTATTAAAAAAACTGCCACTCACAAATGAGCTATTACGGTTACTCTCGTAATAAACAAACAAGAATAAGAAGATGAACCATGTAATAACTGAAACAACTGAAGTAATTAATAGTATCTGGAACAACTGATAAGAACCGAAGCAATTGATAGTATCAGGAACAACTGATAAGAACCGAAACAATTGATAGTATCAGGAACAACTGATAAGAACCGAAGCAATTGATAATATCAAGAACAACTGATAACATATCAGGAACAACTGATAACATATCAGGAACAACTGATAAGAACCGAAACAATTGATAGTATCAGAAACAACTTATAACAACTGAAGCAATTGATAGTATCAGGAACAACTGATAAGAACCGAAACAATTGATAGTATCAGAAACAACTGTTAAGATCCGAAGCAATTGATAGTATCAGGAACAACTGATAAGAAGCGAAACAATTGATGGTATCAGGAACAACTGATAAGAACCGAAGCAATTGATAGTATCAGGAACAACTGATAACATATCAGGAACAACTGATAAGAACCGAAACAATTGATAGTATCAGAAACAACTTATAACAACTGAAGCAATTGATAGTATCAGGAACAACTGATAACAACTGAAGCAATTGATAGTATCTGGAACAACTGATAAGAACCGAAACAATTGATAGTATCAGGAACAACTGATAAGAACCGAAACAATTGATAGTATCTGGAACAACTGATGAGAACCGAAACAATTGATAGTAGCAGGAACAACTGATAACAGCCAAAACAAGTGGTGTGTCTGTGTTTCTTTTAATCTCCGGGTACTTAGAGGGAGGAGAAGGGTACTTTATAATCCACAATTTTCTACTGATGCAGTTCTTTTTGGAAATTGTAAGATGTTGTATACAGTACGAAGGCTGTGAATTTACTCGGAGTTGGTTGCGTATAGATAAGAGTTGTTCGGTGAGACATATCAAAGCACGGCAGGATCTATGAAAGAACCGACGATTTATACACGATTTTCACTCAGATGGTAAGTGCTGTCGAATACAGTCACGTTTTAACTCTTACGAGTGCATTACGTTAAACTAAATGAGATATGACGGCATAATTACAGTTATATTTTATAGACCTGTATTTATTGTCATTGTGACTTTTTTAGTGAATTGTTTATTACAAGATATAAACAAGTATGTGTTAAAACCTAAAATTGGCAATGTTCTATAAACCTAACTTCTTAATTAGATGATTGAAGGCAATTAGCTGAGCGTTACCAAAACTTTATGAATGGAACATTTTTATTTCTAGCTGTCTGTTTGTCTGTTTGCACAATATCTCAAGAGCGAACTAGACGTACAGAGTTGAAATTTTGCTGAGTGTTAGCTGTAAATGTTATGCCGTGGAATGCAACATTGTCTTTTTGTGTAGGGTTGTTTGTTTATCAGTCAGTTCGCAGGACATCTCGAGAATGAGATGAACTATAGACTCCCAACTTTAATAATGCAACCTCAGTGAAGTCTGTTACATGACACTTGACTTGGAGTACTCCTTCCTACCCCGGAATGTTTTAGGGTCATATATTATTTGTGTTCATAGTTGATATATAAACAGGAATTGTGTATTTATTTAAATGACAAACATAACTAACCAAGTCTGCCTAGTCGAGTATAGCCCACGTTTTCTTGCTAAATAACGATAATAAAGAACCTAGGAAAGATAAAACAGGAATTTCACTGGAACTCAACGTCAACTGCGCGATCTGACGGTCAGACCTAGGAAATAAAATTGGCGTAACATAGAGCATTACTTGCAAAACGTATTGACTGGTCATCAGTGAAACGTCTAGGTTTAAAAGTATTTGATCAGTTACGATGCTACCGCGTTGCGCTTTAAGATAGAATAGACCGTACTACAACATTAGGATTGTGTAATATAAGTTTTGTATGAAAAAGCTACGTATGTTTAGTGATGCTTAAATAGTGACACCGTACCCCAGTACTGTTGTTTGATAGCGTATGTTAAATTGATCCAACATCCAAGTGAAAATCATTTACCTACTCCACGTAAAACTGCCTGTTAAAGAGTCTCTGCCACGAGGAACCTTACAGTGTACGCGGGTGGAATGAACCCCCTCCCACACCCCCTTTAACTACTCCCCTCGTAATCTACCCCCCTCCTCTGTCAACCGTTTACCCTCCTTTGTCCGTTAAACTCAGATAACGTCACCAATATTTAGGTTAGTGAAACACTGTTGCTCGACATTACTACTCATGTCCTTCAGTTCGTGATAATGTATGTTTACAGTAGGTTACGTGTTTACGTAACGTTATTTGTGGTTTCCTTTTCTAAATGTATTTATAAGACTGCACACTAGCTCTAAAATTAAAATATCATTCGTTTTTAACCCGACCTTTTTAACTATTGGGTTCAATTAACAACATTTTTCCAAAGTGTGTGTGTGTGTGTTCTTGTTTATGTACCTTTATACACAAACCAGTGACCAGTGGTACAAGGCCCCATGTATGAAGGCCCGGTATATGGAGTCAGACATATTGTAATGGTGGAGTCCACCTAAGTATCACCACTCTTTCTAGGAATGTTTGGAAACATCTCATCTCGTGTGGATAATCGGTGACGCCTGTCGGAGACCTGAAGCTTCTGGACCTCATTCAACAAGAGGTGAAGATTGTACAGTAACCACTACTGGACTTCAAGTACTCCTTATGCCGTGGAAGTAAAGGTGTTCGACGATGTTCTTGCTCGAGTAAACGGGGGCTCGGTCAAGCGAGATGTGTGTGAGGGAATCTGGGACCGCCAGGAGTATTTGGGAAAACTTGTTGTCCACGTAGAAGTGCATAAATGAAGTCTATGGAGTTTATAATCTGGTGATGCAAAACGTTATGGAAACTTAACTGCTAAAATGGTTCAAAATAACTCATACTTTTTCAAAATTGCAGTAGTTTTTAATTGTCCAAAACTTTACAACCTCATTTGGCATGACTGGACGAAAAATGACTGAGACAATTTTTTCCTCTTAGCGGAATCACCATTCAAATTGAATCTTTCATTCCCAACATAGCTACGTTATATGACAAAATACATTTCACTGGTCTTGTTTGACCTTTTTCGAGTCCCCAGGAGGGTTTACTTCTGGTTTGTTTTTCCAACGGAACTCCCACTGGGTAGAGCAAAAACTTATGTCACCATGTGTTATAACTGAGTAGATGTCCAAGAGCGCCATATCAAATGTCACTACATTGAAGTAGATTGATACTTGATGGGTGCGGTGTACTACGGGGAGATTGCTCGAGTTTGTGTGAAAGGCTTTTTTATGCCTAAAATGATGGGGAACTCTCCCTTGTATGATTTTACTAATAGAGGCCGAAGCAGAAGAATCGTCTCTTTCTTCCAAAGTTTTATGACTGAGATAATCTTCCACTATCCCTCCTAATGGTCACTATACCATGGGGCTCAGCAGGAGCCGAGATCACCGAAAGCTTACCCTTTCTACACATTCTTTCACTCTGAAAGCCGCAAGTAAGACCTTATGTTTTTAATACATTGAAAGATATGTTCAGCTTGTATTCCTAAGTAAACAAATAAACATTTTTTAGTGAACTTCTACACTATATTTACGCTTAGTGCCGCCTTATAAAGACAATTTCTTTGTTACTTATCTTACAAAACACTAAGATAGTTCTCGAAATGTCTTTTTGTGATGTAGTGTTTATGTCTCTTAATAATTTTTGTCCTTAAGTATTTTAATGTGGCGTAACGATATAAAATGATAGCTATTTTGTGAGTATGTATGATTGTTTCCTGTAAATAAGAATTTAGCATGAAAATTAATTTTTAGTTATGAATTTGTCAGTGAAACAAACAAAGGTGGGAATAAAGCGTGTTGGAATCTTTTTCTCATTTTGTCCCTAAGTACCATGTACGTGTTATGAGTACTCCACGCCACGTATCAGGCAATAGGCTTGCTGGGATTACATGCAAAAGTCTAGATAGCTCATTCCTCAGGCTACATGTCAGAACATGTTACAACAGGCTACGTTTCGTGTTAAAATTTCGTGTGATTGAACTGAGTTTGTTGACAAATTTATGTACTCGGCGATTTCTCATTTTCAGTTAGCCAGGGGACAAAAATTGTAAAATCGTTCACAAACGCTCAGCCAAATCCCGTAAAATTACATGCATCATCATTGAATTCGATGTTCCCTATATAGAAATGAAGCTTCATTAAAAACTTTCCACGTTGCATGATAGAAAGAGATAGAAAGACAGACAGAAGCCCCTCGACTGCTACAAACCGTTTAGGTATCCTTTCCCAAAAATGTTTCTAAATAAAATAACACGGAATGACATCAGGGAAAATCAGAGGTTTCAACAATATTAAGGAATAATAATTTATAACAACAATCCTATCCGCACGATATCTCGAGAAAGAACTGACCTATAATCTTGGAAAGTTTTGCATAAACTTCATTTCTATATAGGGAACATCGAATTCAATGATGATGCATGTAATTTTACGGGCTTTGGCTGAGTGTTTGTGCACGATTTTACAATTTTTGTCCCCTGGCTAACTGAAAATAAGAAATCGCCGAGTACATAAATTTGTCAACAACCTCAGTACAATCATACGAAATTTTAACATGAGACGTAGCCTGTTGTAACATGTTCTGACATGTAGCCTCAGGAATGAGCTATCTAGACTTTTGCATGTAATCCCAGCAAGCCTATTGCATGACACGTGGCGTGGAGTACTCATAACACGTACATGGTACTTAGGGACAAAATTACAAAAAGATTCCAACACGCTTATTCCCACCTTTGTTTGTTTCACTGACAAATTCATAACTAAAAATTAATTTTCAAGCTACATTCTTATTTACAGGAAACAATCATACATACTCACAAAATAGCTAATCATTTTATATCGTTACGCCACATTAAAATACTTAAGGACAAAACTTATTAAGAGACATAAACACTACATCACAAAAAGACATTTCGAGAACTATCTTAGTGTTTTGTAAGATAAGTAACGAAGAAATTGTCTTTATAAGGCGGCACTAAGCGTAAATATAGTGTAGAAGTTCACTAAAAAATGTTTATTTGTTTACTTAGGAATACAAGCTGAACAAATCTTTCAATGCAATAAAAACGTTAGGTCTTCCTTGCGGCTTTCAGAGTGAAAGAATGTGTAGAAAGGGTATGCTTTCGGTGATCTCGGCTCCTGCTGAGCCCCATGGTATAGTGACGATTAGGAGGGATAGTGGAAGATTATCTCAGTCATAAAACTTTGGAAGAAAGAGACGATTCTTCTGCTTCGGCCTCTATTAGTAAAATCATACAAGGGAGAGTTCCCCATAATTTTAGGCATAAAAAAGCCTTTCACACAAACTCGAGCAATCTCCACGTAGTACACCTCACCCATCAAGTTTCAATCTACTTCAACGTAGTGACATTTTATATGTCGCTCTTAGACATCTACTCAGTTATAACACATGGTGACATAAGTTTTTGCTCTACCCAGTGGGAGTTCCGTTGGAAAAAAAAACCAGAAGTAAACCCTCCTGGGGACTCGAAAAAGGTCAAACAAGAGCAGTGAAATGTATTTTGTCATATAACGTAGCTATGTTGGGAATGAAAGATTCAATTTGAATGGTGATTCCGCTTAGAGGAAAAAATTGTCTCAGTCATTTTTCGTCCAGTCATGGCAAATGAAGTTGTAAAGTTTTGGACAATTAAAAACTACTGCTATTTTGAAAAAGTATGAGTTATTTTGAACCATTTTTGCAGTTAGGTTTCCATAACGTTTTGCATCACCAGATTATAAACTCCATAGACTTCATTTATGCACTTTTACGTGGACAACAAGTTTTCCCAAATACTCCTGGCGGTCCCAGATTCCCTCACACACATCTCGCTTGACCGAGCCCCCGTTTACTCGAACAAGAACATCGTCGAACACCTTTACTTCCACGGCATAAGGAGTACTTGAAGTCCAGTAGTGGTTACTGTACAATCTTCACCTCTTGTTGAATGAGGTCCAGAAGCTTCAGGTCTCCGACAGGTGTCACCGATTATCCACACGAGATGAGATGTTTCCAAACATTCCTAGAAAGAGTGGTGATACTTAGGTGGACTCCACCATTACAATATGTCTGACTCCATATACCGGGCCTTCATACATGGGGCCTTGTACCACTGGTCACTGGTTTGTATATAAAGGTACATAAACAAGAACACACACACACACACACTTTGGAAAAATGTTGTTAATTGAACCCAATAGTTAAAAAGGTCGGGTTAAAAACGAATGATATTTTAATTTTAGAGCTAGTGTGCAGTCTTATAAATACATTTAGAAAACGAAACCACAAATAACGTTACGCAAACACGTAACCTACTGTAAACGTACTTTATCATGATCTGAAGGACATGAGTAGTAATGTCGAGCAACAGTGTTTCACTAACCTAAATATTGGTGACGTTATCTGAGTTTAACGGACGAAGGAGGGTAAACGGTTGACAGAGGAGGGGGGTAGATTACGGGGGAAGTAGTTAAAGGGGGTGTGGGAGGGGGTTCATTCCACCCGCGTACACTGTAAGGTTCCTCGTGGCAGAGACTCTTTAACAGGCAGTTTTACGTGGAGTAGGTAAATGATTTTCACTTAGCCAAATCCCGTAAAATTACATGCATCATCATTGAATTCGATGTTCCCTATATAGAAATGAAGCTTCATGAAAAACTTTCCACGTTGCATGATAGAAAGAGATAGAAAGACAGACAGAAGCCCCTCGACTGCTACAAACCGTTTAGGTATCCTTTCCCAAAAATGTTTCTAAACAAAATAACACGGAATGACATCAGGGAAAATCAGAGGTTTCAACAATATTAAGGAATAATAATTTATAACAACAATCCTATCCGCACGATATCTCGAGAAAGAACTGACCTATAATCTTGGAAAGTTTTGCATAAACTTCATTTCTATATAGGGAACATCGAATTCAATGATGATGCATGTAATTTTACGGGATTTGGCTGAGTGTTTGTGAACGATTTTACAATTTTTGTCCCCTGGCTAACTGAAAATAAGAAATCGCCGAGTACATAAATTTGTCAACAACCTCAGTACAATCATACGAAATTTTAACATGAGACGTAGCCTGTTGTAACATGTTCTGACATGTAGCCTCAGGAATGAGCTATCTAGACTTTTGCATGTAATCCCAGCAAGCCTATTGCATGACACGTGGCGTGGAGTACTCATAACACGTACATGGTACTTAGGGACAAAATGAGAAAAAGATTCCAACACGCTTTATTCCCACCTTTGTTTGTTTCACTGACAAATTCATAACTAAAAATTAATTTTCATGCTAAATTATTATTTACAGGAAAGAATCATACATACTCACAAAATAGCTATCATCGTATCCTTTCCCAAAAATGGTTCTAAACTAAATAACACGGAATGACATCAGGGAAAATCAGAGGTTTCAACAATATTAAGGAATAATAATTTATAACAACAATCAGGTAAAACAGCGTGTGGAGGTTTATTAATGCATTACGGTTGTACTACACACCTGGGAAACGAGTGGGGAGGGTAGTGGTGGGGGTGGGGAGGGGGTCAGTTCGATATCCAGCTCACCTCCCCCCCTAAAGCCCCCTCCCACAACATTACAAAGCTGAACTAGTGATCTTCGGCCCAGAGCTGTTCTAATATTGATTCTAATCTGAGCTCTCAGAGAGAGGCTCATCTTTCAGTAAATGATCTTGTGTAACATGTCCTGGAGGTCTGGTACTAAGAAGCTATGAGATGTGTGCTGTATCTCGATACTGTGTTTTGGTAGAACTTCGGTGCCACCTCTACTCAATTTACTTTGACGATCAAAAACCTTTTGATTATATACCACAAATTGGCTCTCGGCTTTAACAGTATGATTGTAATCGAGGTGTATTTAAATATAATGTTTGCTATAGCGCCTGCGATGGATCAGAGCCTTGGAGATCTAAGTCGCCCTTTGGTGGTGAAGGTATGGAATTGCCATCAAAAACTGGTTTTGAGCAGCCTAGCAAAATTGGACAGACTAGAATATACGTGGGCCTGACTAAAAACTTGTCAACTTAATGTAGCTAAAAGGGTAAGTCTCTTTATCCTTCACACTCGTCTACTGTGAGATCCTTCCTTCATCCTTACAAGGACTTAAAGGTCGTGTGACTTTAACGTAATTACAAGGTATCCTCCATTTGTGAAATGTACCTCAAATATACTCGTATCATTGGTGAAGAAAGGAAATGCACAAAGTACAGTTAACGACCATCAGTTGAACAGGAATAAACCATAAAACTATAAGCTGAATATGGACGACTTAAGCTGTTGAGCATTAGCGCGTAATGGTGAAAGGAGGGGAGAGGATGTAAAGGGAGATGACAGAGAGCACAATGTGTAGTTCTGTATTTAAGTCTTATTCCTACTTCAGTGTAGAGTTATATACTACTACCCCATTCAATTGAGGTCAAGAGGTGAGGAAGACTTGAAACCCCTAACTTCGTCTCTCATTAAAAATTTTATCTCATTTCAATTCCTTCTATTCAGAGCAGAGATGTTGGTGTTAATGCTGATTTGTACGTCAGCTGCACCATTATATTAACTATATTACACTGTTATAATTTACCACGCAGGTACATCACACACCTGTACTACAGCTTACCAATATTTGCTACTATAAAGGGATACAATTGCTGACACCTAATTGGTTAGCTCATCAACCTGTATTTCTATACTAACGAGATTAACAAGTGTAGGTCTATACAATCACGGAAAATAATTTGTTGTATTCATGGCATAAGTTATATTTTAATCGTGTTTTTGACTAAAACTTTGTTAAAGCACCCAAAGAGAAAGGTACTTCACCGCTCAGGTTTACGAAAAGACGTTTTTATACATGGGGGATCCTCACACTCTCATTGTGGAGGTTATTTGGATGAAAATAGGAGAATTAGAGTTGACGTTGGAGGACCAAGCATAGAGGATGGAAGGCACAGAACGGGAATGGTACATCATGGAGGATGTGTAGTTGTTAAGTGTAAAGCAGAGAATTCCAGACTTAGAGAAAGCCTGTGAGTTGTAATAATATGTTTTAACACCAACAAGAACATAGTTCACATACTGAGCCAACCAAGCGCATGACTGGTGATTTTGATGCTGGTCTCTGTGTGCGTATGATCTTACAGAATGAGTTGTAACACCAATAAGAACATAGTTCACATACCGGGCCCAGAGCAGATTTAGTCCTCACGTCGTGAATCACTGCTGATGTTGATGCTAATCTCTGTGTGCGTATGATCTTACAGATTTAGTTGTAACACTAACAAGAATATAGTCCACATACCGGGTGCAGCGCAGAGCTACTTATTCCTCATGTTTTCAATCTCTGATGATTTTGATGCTAATCTCTGTGTGCGTATGATCTTACAGATTTAGTTGTAACACTAACAAGAATATAGTCCACATACCGGGTGCAGCGCAGAGCTACTTATTCCTCATGTTTTCAATCTCTGATGATTTTGATGCTAATCTCTGTGTGCGTATGATCTTACAGATTTAGTTGTAACACTAACAAGAATATAGTCCACATACCGGGTGCAGCGCAGAGCTATTCCTCATGTTTTCAATCTCTGATGATTTTGATGCTAATCTCTGTGTGCGTATGATCTTACAGATTTAGTTGTAACACTAACAAGAATATAGTCCACATACCGGGTGATGCCAGTTACCGAAGCTAATCTCTGTGTGCCTATGACGGGCGAGGTGAAGAAGGGGATCGATATGTATCTAGGACATGTGAAGTGGACAGGGGTATTTTTAGTAATAAATATTCCCACCTGGTAGGTTAACAATGCTGTCAGTAAGCAACATGAAAATTATTAATTATTATTATCCTCATAATAAACAGGATTGCATTTGGAGGTTAAGAATACCATTTAATAAATATTTCATGAACAATTTTTTATGTTAGTTTCAATAATGGAGATTTTGGAGAAGCGTCCTTCCACCTGTTCGTCTCACCAATTCTCCCACTCAGCAAGAACCCAAGGACATCGAACAGTAGAGCTCTCGAAAAATCGAGTGTCAAAAATACTCCTTAGGCCCAAGGATGCAGTATTTGAGGAAAAACAGATTTTACTCCTTAAAATGAGTTAACTGCATAAAATGTAACACAGACATAATTGACTTTGTATTTCCAACATTTAGTTAAACCTTTTTATCCGTCATTAAAATACATTTAATTGTTGGCGTTGCTAGGGCATTTCTTTTTCCGATAATATACTGCACATAAGGGATGTGTTATAAGAAAGTTCTATTCTAGAACTCCCATACCCATATTTTGTCCTGTTATGTCGTGCTAATAAAAAATAAAACTCAAAACAGACAAAAGCTAGAAGAGCACAAAATTGAAGTTTTTCGCGCATTAAATCCAACCAGCTCAGCAAATTTCCACATCATCTACGAAAGGAATGACCTTTATACAGCCTTCATTTCTATATCTGAGGAGCCCTAGTCCCTATGTCAGATAACGGTGGCACACTCTCGAACTGGCTTCAAATCAAACATTTTTAAACTACCAGGTGGGAATATTTATTACTAAAAATACCCCTGTCCAATGTACATGTCCTAGATACTTCTAGTATGTATGTATGAGAAAACAAAACTCTCAGATTACACTCCAGTGTACTGTACTGTAAATGGAGTGCAGTATAATAAGCGGCCACCAAAACAATCGAATTAACTATTAAACTATCGATTAGAAAGATATGTAATTACTAAGGTGCTTAAATTTAAAATAAACAAGGTTGTGTTGTTTTTTTGTAAGCTAAAATGCATATATTTCTTTTACATATAAAAATGGAGCTTAATAGTCTGCTAATACCATGACCTGGCATCCATTTCATGTTCCTAATCCTTATCAAAACAGCGATATTAATTTCACTCTTAAACCTACTCCGTTACGTTTGATGGAATTAGGAACAATAGGGTCAATAGAAGTTTCTCTTGTACTCACATCTTGATTAATTCAACATACTCATTGATTCCACGATTATCTCCTCTTAACGTCATTGTCTCTTCCTAAGCTCTCCTAACTAGAAGTATCTAGGACATGTGAATTGGACAGGGGTATTTTTAGTAATAAATATTCCCACCTGGTAGTTTAAAAATGTTTGGTCTGAAACCAGTTTGAAAGTGTGCCACCGTTATCTCAAATAGGGACTGGGGCTCCTCAGATATAGAAATGAAGGCTGTATAAAGATCATTCCTTTCGTAGATGATGTGGAAATTTGCTGAGCTAGTTGGATTTAATGCGCGAAAAACTCCAATTTTGTGCTCTTTTAGTTTTTTTCTGTTTTGAGTTTTATTTTTTATCGATGACTCGATTGCAATGGTGGTCGCTTATTATACTGCAGCCATGTCATGCTCTTTTGAAAATCAATATACACAATCAACCTGACCTATTGTCTCAAACGCAGGTGCAGCAGCTATTAAAAATTGTGACATTTGATAAAACCATTCTGTTATCAGATTTAGTTGTAACACTAACAAGAATATAGTCCACATACTAGGTGCAGCGCAGAGCTATTCCTCATGTTTTCAATCTCTGTTCATTTATATGCAAGTCTCTGATGCTAATCTCTGTGTGCCTATGACGGGTGAGGTGAAGAAGGGGATTGGTAGCACAGAAGAGAAAACAATACAAATACGCAATACACGATGAGATAATGGGAGGGAGGTGAGATTGTTTAAATAGTAAGGTAAGGGTCGAGCACATTAATTTCCCTGGCTGAGTAAGACCTGTTGCATCAGAATGTCGATTATTATGTCATTACACTCCAGAGAGTTAGACTTTTGGAAATGCTGTCAGTAAGCAACATGAAAATTATTAATTATTATTATCCTCTTAATAAACAGGATTGCATTTGGAGGTTAAGAATACCATTTAATAAATATTTCATGAACAATTTTATATGTTAGTTTCAATAATGGAGATTTTGGAGAAGCGTCCTTCCACCTGTTCGTCTCACCAATTCTCCCACTCAGCAAGAAGCAAAGGACATCGAACAGTAGAGCTCTCGAAAAATCGAGTGTCAAAAATACTCCTTAGGCCCAAGGATGCAGTATTTGAGGAAAAACAGATTTTACTCCTTAAAATGAGTTAACTGCAGAAAATGTGACACAGACATAATTGACTTTGTATTTCCAACATTTAGTTAAACCTTTTTATCCGTCATTAAAATACATTTAATTGTTGGCGTTGCTAGGGCATTTCTTTTTCCGATAATATACTACTGCACATAAGGGATGTCTTATAAGAAAGTTCCATTCTAGAATTCCCATACCCATATTTTGTCCTGTTATGTCGTGCTAATAAAAAATAAAACTCAAAACAGACAAAAACTAGAAGAGCACAAAATTGAAGTTTTTCGCGCATTAAATCCAACCAGCTCAGCAAATTTCCACATCATCTACGAAAGGAATGACCTTTATACAGCCTTCATTTCTATATCTGAGGAACCCCAGTCCCTATTTCAGATAACGGTGGCACACTCTCAAACTGGCTTCAAACCAAACATTTTTACCCTACCAGGAGGGAATATTTATTACTAAAAATACCCCTGTCCACTTTACATGTCCTAGATACTTCTAGTTAGGAGAGCTTGGGAAGAGACCATGACGTTAAGATGAGATAAGCGTGGACTCAATGAGTATGTATGTGTGAGGAAACAAAACTCTCGGATTACACTCCACTGTACTGTACATACGCGGCCACCAAAACAATCGAATTAACTATTAAACTATCGATTAGAAAGATATGTAATTATTAAGGTGCTTAAATTTAAAATAAACCAAGTTGTGTCGTTTTCTGTAAGCTAAAATTCATATATTTTTTTACGTATAAAAATGGAGCTTAATAGTTTAATAGTTAATTCGATTGTCTTGGTGGCCGTTTATTATACTGCACTCCATTTACAGTACAGTACCGTGGAGTGTAATCCGAGAGTTTTGTTACCAATTCCGAAGTGCCCGAGGACTTCAGTATGGTTACTATATAGTTCACTCAATCTGCTAATACCATGACCTGGCATCCATTTAATGTTCCTAATCCTTATCAAAACAGCCATATTAATTTCACTCTTAAACCTACTCCGTTACGTTTGATGGAATTAGGAACAATAGGGTCAATAGAAGTTTCTCTTGTACTCACATCCTGATTAATTCAACATACTCCTTGATTCCACGCTTATCTCCTCTTAACGTCATTGTCTCTTCCTAAGCTCTCCTAACTAGAAGTATCTAGGACATGTGAAGTGGACAGCGGTATTTTTAGTAATACATATTCCCACCTGGTAGGTTAAAAATGTTTGGTCTGAAACCAGTTTGAGAGTGTGCCACCGTTATCTGACATAGGGACTGGGGCTCCTCAGATATAGAAATGAAGGCTGTATAAAGGTCATTCCTTTCGTAGATGATGTGGAAATTTGCTGAGCTGGTTGGATTTAATGCGTGAAAAACTTAAATTTTGTACTCTTTCAGTTTTTTTTTCTGTTTTGAGTTTTATTATTTATCGATGACTCGATTGCAATGGTGGTCGCTTATTATACTGCAGCCATGTCATGCCCTTTTGAAAATCAAGATATACAATCAGCCTGACCTATTGGCTTAAACGCAGGTGCAGCAGCTATTAAAAATTGTATCATTTGATAAAACCATTCTGTTATGGCGACATATGATGACTTAAAATAAAACCCTTTACATACTATCATGGCCGGTGAGAGGAGCTGATAGAGGAAGTAGAACCCCAACCTAATTAGCCAATACGAAATCTTCTAACTCCGTGCATAAATCATGTTTTTGATACGAGCATATTGTATCATAAGCTTTGTCATAATACATCAAATAAAATTATCATCATCCTTAGAATAGTGTTTTTTTTTCATATCGATATACTCGTAACAAATTTACATTGTAAATTAAATAACATGTATTGAAATTTAAATAACAAAGTGTTTGTCCGGAAAGTAATAGGACTGATTTTCTTTTGCCGAGACTGTATTTCAGAGCGTGCGCGCACCGAATGGATTCGGTAGAGGGCGTTCCTAGCTAACGAACTCATCAGTTGTTGCGGCTGGTCACTTGTCTCCGAGCACCTATACAGTATACCTATACAGTCAGGACAGGCATTTTCGCGTGATGTGTTTCTGTGAGTGGTGCAAGCCGAAAATGCAGCGTTCGTTAGAGCAGAGGTACGCGATTACATTCAGTGGCCTTTTTGGAGGGCCGGGAAGAGATCGTTGGTGAAGACCGTGCTGGAAGACCTTCGACTTCGACAAACACCGACAATGTGACTCGTGAGCGCAAAGTTTTGAACTCAGACCGTCGACTAAGTATTCGTTCAATTGCCCAGATGTTAAATTTACCGAAATATGTGTTTCATGAAATTGTGACGGAGCATTTGAACATGCGCAAGGTGTGTGCGAAGATGGTCCCAAAAGTGCTAACTGACGACCAGAAATTGCGGCTCACGCCGCTTTTCTTGTGAACAGCTACCTGACCACTGACGGCATCCAAACTATTCCACAGCCGCCCTACAGCCCGAATGTGGCCGCCCGGCTTTTTTTTGTTTTCTCACCTGAAAAGGCCAATGAAAGGCAAGCATTTTGAGACGACAGAGGGGATCCAAGCAGCATGCACCACGCGGCTCTCAAGGCTATTCCGGAGAATGCCTTCTGTGACGCCTTCAATGCTTGGAAATCGCGCCGGCAGCGCTGCATCAACGCAGAAGGATCCTATTTTGAAAGTTTTTAAAGAATAGTAACGATCTGCTCAATACATTTTTTTTATCGACTCGGTCCTATTACTTTCCGGACAAACCCTGTATGTCTCGTAGAAACCGTGTTTACTACGTTTAAGATCCGCGATGCTACCTGTTTAGCACATACCCGTCAGCAGAAGTAACAAATCAACTTAACGGATTGAAATAAACATTAATTTTCATCATACCAGTGTTTTTCTGCCAATAACACTGGTGCAGGACTCTTATTATTCGTGTAACACAGTCTGTAACAGTCCATAACACATTTTATTAAGCTGCATCTGTTACTATGTCAAGGGTTAAAATGTAAAATGATTGTACTGAGATTTATTTATTTATTCTGCGATTTTCTCGTTGCCATATTGATTAGACGTTGATATAAGACTAATGTAAAATGTTTCGCTAATGCTCAGCCAAACCCAATGGAATGACATACACCTTTATCAACGTTGCTTATATAGAAATGAAGATTATAAATTTCAAGTCCAAGAACAGTTTGTTCTTGAAATATCGTACGAACAGACATACATTTGTTCAGCCTCTTAATTTATGGCCTTCGCTCCAAATACTGGATTTTCAGAAATAAAAAGCCTTGCATTTTGAGGTGCATGAGGCTCTTTATATACATACAACACTACCAAAAATGGGTGTTCTGTGCAACATAACCACTAGTTTTATATTAAATTTGGATTATTCTTGCCAATTTAACAATTATTTGTTGTAGGTCTGTGAAGACATTTGCATTGCGTATCAAATTTCAATTTTGCTTATCAAAAAAGTGTATGATATTTTTTGCCAACATATTTATGGATTTTTAACGTTATAAAGAAACTTATATACTAAATAATAAACGAAGATTCTAACAACAACGTGTTAAAATTATTTTGACAAAATAAATAAACCTACAAAACATCATACTTGCTTTTCTATAATATATTAGTACAAATAATATAGAGTCAAAAAATATATGTTTAAAATTTTCTCTCAATACGAAGCTGAATTAACGTCTACCGAACACATGGAATCTTAAATGAAGTATACACTAAAGGCCAGCTGCCCCATCTTTAATTATCCTTGTTAAATTATTCCTTTCCATAATAGACAAAATTAAGTTATCGGTTTTTAATAATTTAAAATATATTCTATCTTGCATTTATGTAAGTTACTGTATAGAAAGGATGTCGAGGTTTTGTTTTTTATATATTCAAAACCTCATAATTCTTCTCAAAAGGTTAGTGAATATATATTATTGTTCTAATCCCGAGGACCACACAGTTGTGTCTGTTATACCTTAGTCAATAATAATGAAGGAAGCACAATAGAATAAATACATCAAAATCTGATCAACGTATTTGCCGAACTTTTTCTTTTGGTACATCAAGTAGCTTTGATATTTTATATATTGTGGCATACTTCAGCAAATCCAGCTCCTAGGTTAAATAGCTTAGGGATTTTCTATGATCAGAACTCTTTTGTCTACACAAAATGGTCAAGTTGGCTGAAAAATCATGGGTATGTTGTCCCTCATATAAACAAAAGTTTTTGAGTTAAATATTAATCGTGTAAACCTTGGCAGATACTGTTTTAAGGTAGATGTAGAGGTCAAGCTATTCGAGACGCTTAAAGCATCTAACCAACCGTAAAAGGTGTTACGTGTGAATACCAATGTGTTACAATAGTGTATCAGACCACATGTGTCAGACCCAACAGCATGACTGGTGGCCTTATAAACTGTTGCACTGGTCTTGGGGTTCTGACAAATAACAACAGACGAAATATAACAAACAAGTGCGTGTTTAACATTCATTCTACGAGATTTTAAATTACTATTTACATACTAGCAGTTATCCGCGGCTTCGCACACAATTTAATTTGGAAAAACATGAACCCAATGAGCATATTTCTTTCTAAATGGTATTCCAAACAGTTCTGAGATAAATGATAGATATTTTAAACCTGCTTATATCCATTTTAGAGTTAAATGTATATAGCAGTTTTTTGGTCCTCTGAAGTCGGATTGTAAAACAGATTTTTAAGTACCTGTAAAACAACTCAAATTTCTCTGCAATAATCAGACGTTTTATAGAATCGCTCCAAGTACTTCAGTAAACATTGAACTATTTTAGCCCAACGCGGAGGAATGTAAAAGTCGAAGTCCCATATCTTTTTCAGTTAACTCACTTATGATGTAGCAAATGGTGGGACTCTATGTAATTTTGAAACGGAATTAGGCATAATTTAGGTACGCGTTATTACAGTGTTCCTGGTTAAGAGCCTCAAATATCAAGTGAAACTCCATATGGTTTTTTATTTTAGGTTTTGCACCGTGTAATTGCAATGGTCCGTTTTCGGCCATTGTAGATTTTCTCTCTCTTCCTTGGGGGGAAGGAAGAAGACCTACTCAACATGTCAGATCTTTCAGTGGTGAAAGTATTTGGTCACATTATTCTAGGTCAAAGTGCACTCATTGGACAGGAGTCTTGAAATTGCCTCGGAATAACCAATCCAAAAAGGGTCTGTTAAAGTACTTGAGCTATGAAGATAATGAGCATTTTTTAAATTTCGATAGAAGTATGGTCGTACATTTTATATTAACTGGAATAAGGGTCAATTACGCATCATGCAAAGGACACTAGACAATCTCAGAGGCGCCATTTAAAACAAACATTACCATCTATTGACCATTGATGTCGACTCTAACCATAATATTTGACCACACTTTTAATGGCGAACTTAAAACCTGTTTGGTGAGCTCGAATGGGAGGTTACCAGTGTCCAACAAGTATCCCAAGCTTGGTCAAGGTGTTTCCATTTTTTCAGATGCGAAAACTGGTTTAACTTTACCACGTTGGCACCTGTGACGAACTCAGATATGGTGCCCTAGGTTGCCTACTAGCTCAGGGGGTAGATTATGCTGAATATAAACAAAGTATAATAGTTCAGAATTAGTACCATTTTGCATCCTTCAGAAAATTTGGTAGAACTTGTTGAAAAATATGTAAAATATCACAATATGTAATTTTAATGGACTATTAGAATATCAAATGTTTTAATACAAATTCCAGTGGTTTTGTTTTTACAGACAATACGGAAGTAATCTACAAGAGTCCAAAGTTCAGTAGGTTAGGGTCCACCGCAGAGCTATTCCTCATGTTTCCAATCTCTGATGATTTTGATGCTAATCTCTGCATACGTATGATCTTACAGAATGAGTTGTAACACCAACAAGAACAAACTTTACATACCGGGCCCAGAGCAGATTTAGTTCTCACGTCTTCAATCTCTGTTCATTTTTATGCCAGTCTCCGATGCTAATCTCTGTGTGCATATGACGGGTGAGGTGAAGAAGGGGATCGGTAGCAGAGAAGAGAAACAATACAAATACGCAATACCCGATGAAATAATAGGAGGGAGGTGAGGTTGTTTAAAAAGGAAGGAAAGGGTCGAGCACATTAATTTCCCTGACTGAAGTACGACCTGTTCCATCAGAATGCGGATTGTTATGTCATCACACTCCAGAGTGTTGGACTTTTGAAAATGCTGCCAGCAAGCAACATGGAAATTATTAATTATTATTATCCTCTTAATAAACAGGATGGCATTTGGTGGTTAAGAATACCATTTAACAGATATATAATAAAAAATTGTAAATGTGAGATTCAACAATAGAGATTTAAGAGAAGCTTCCTTCCACCTGTTCGCGTCACCGATTCTCTTTTTAAATCAACATTTAGTTGAACCTTTTTATCCGTCATTAAAATACATTTAATTGTTGGCGTTGCTAGGGCATTTCTTTTTACGATAATATACTGCACATAAGGGATGTCATATAAGAAAGTTCCATTCTAGAACTCCCAGAACCATATTTTGTCCTGTTATGTCGTGCTAATAAAAAATAAAACTCAAAACAGAAAAAAACTAAAAGAGCACTAAATTGAAGTTTTTGTGCATTAAATCCAAGCAGCTCAGCAAATTTCCACATCATCTACGAAAGGAATGACCTTTATACGGCCTTCATTTCAATATCTGAGGAACCCCAGTCCCTATTTCAGATAACGGTGGCACACTCTCAAACTGGCTTCAAACCAAACATTTTTACCCTACCAGGAGGGAATATTTATTACTAAAAATACCCCTGTCCACTTTACATGTCCCAGATACTTCTAGTTAGGAGAGCTTGGGAAGAGACTATGACGTTAAGATGAGATAAGCGTGGACTCAATGAGTATGTATGTGTGAGGAAACAAAACTCTCGGATTACACTCCACTGTACTGTACATACGCGGCCACCAAAACAATCGAATTAACTATTAAACTATCGATTAGAAAGATATGTAATTATTAAGGTGCTTAAATTTAAAATAAACAAAGTTGTGTCGTTTTCTGTAAGCTAAAATACATATATTTTTTCCGTATAAAAATGGAGCTTAATAGTTTAATAGTTAATGCGATTGTTTTGGTAGCCGTTTATTATACTGCACTCCATTTACAGTACAGTACCGTGGAGTGTAATCCGAGAGTTTTGTTACCAATTCCGAAGTGCCCGAAGACTTCAGTATGGTTACTGTATAGTTCACTCAATCTGCTAATACCATGACCTGGCATCCATTTAATGTTCCTAATCCTTATCAAAACAACCATATTAATTTCACTCTTAAACCTACTCCGTTACGTTTGATGGAATTAGGAACAATAGAAGTTTCTCTTGTACTCACATCTTGATTAATTCAACATACTCCTTAATTCCACGCTTATCTCCTCTTAACGTCATTGTCTCTTCCTAAGCTCTCCTAACTAGAAGTATCTAGGACATGTGAAGTGGACAGCGGTATTTTTAGTAATACATATTCCCACCTGGTAGGTTAAAAATGTTTGGTCTGAAACCAGTTTGAGAGTGTGCCACCGTTATCTGAAATAGGGACTGGGGCTCCTCAGATATAGAAATGAAGGCTGTATAAAGGTCATTCCTTTCGTAGATGATGTGGAAATTTGCTGAGCTGGTTGGATTTAATGCGTGAAAAACTTGAATTTTGTACTCGTTCAGTTTTTTTCTGTTTTGAGTTTTTTTTTATCGATGATTCGATTGCAATGGTGGTCGCTTATTATACTGCAGCCATGTCATGCCCTTTTGAAAATCACGATATACAATCAACCTGACCTATTGGCTCAAACGCAGGTGCAGCAGCTATTAAAAATTGTGACATTTGATAAAACCATTCTGTTATCAGATTTAGTTGTAACACTAACAAGAATATAGTCCACATACTAGGTGCAGCGCAGAGCTATTCCTCATGTTTTCAATCTCTGTTCATTTTTATGCAAGTATCATTTGATAAAACCATTCTGTTATGGCGACATATGATGTCTTAAAATAAAACCCTTTACATACTATCATGGCCGGTGAGAGGAGCTGATAGAGGAAGTAGAACCCCAACCTAATTAGCCAATACGAAATCTTCTAACTCCGTGCATAAATCATGTTTTTGATACGAGCATATTGTATCATAAGCTTTGTCATAATACATCAAATAAAATTATCATCATCCTTAGAATAGTGTTTTTTTTTTTCATATCGATATACTCGTAACATTGTAACTTAAATAACATGTATTGAAATTTAAATAACAAAGTGTTTGTCCGGAATGTCTCGTAGAAACCGTGTTTACTAAGTTTAAGATCCGCGATGCTACCTTTTTAGCACATACCCGTCAGCAGAAGTAACTAATCAACTTAACGGATTGAAATAAACATTAATTTTCATCATACCAGTGTTTTTCTGCCAACAACACTGGTGCAGGACTCTTATTATTCGTGTAACACAGTCTGTAACAGTCCATAACACATTTTATTAAGCTGCTTATGTTACTATGTCACGGGTTAAAATGTCAAACGATTGTACTGAGATTTACTTATTTATTCTGCGATTTTCTCGTTGTCATATTGATTAGACGTTGATATAAGAATGTAAAATGTTCGCTAATGCTCAGCCAAACCCAATGGAATGACATACACCTTTATCGACGTTGCTTATATAGAAATGAGGATTATGCATTTCAATTTCAAGAACAGTTTGTTCTTGAAATATCGTACGAACAGACATACATTTTTTTCAGCCTCTTAATTTATGGCCTTCGCTCCAAATACTGGATTTTCAAAAATAAAAGCTTTGCATTTTGAGGTGTATGATGCTCTGTCTACATACAACACTACCAAATGGGTGTTCTGTGCTACATACCACTAGTTTATATTAAATTTAAATTTGGATTATTCTTGCCAATTTAATAATTATTTGTTGCAGGTCTGTGAAGACATTTGCATTGCGTATCAAATTTCAATTTTGCTTATCAAAAAAGTGTATGATATTTTTTTTCCAACATCTTATGGAATTTTACCATTATAAAGTAACTTACATACTATAATATACGAAGACTCTAACAACAACGTGTTAAAATTATTTGGACAAAATAAAATATCTACAAAAGCTTATACTTGCTTTTCTATAATATATTAGTACAAATAATATAGAGTCTAAAAATATATATTTTAAATTATCTCTCAATACGAAGCTGAATTAAAGTCTACCGAACACATGGAATCTGAAATGAAGTATACACTAACGGCCAGCTGCCCCATCTTTAATTATCCTTGTTAAATTATTCCTTTCCATAATAGACGAAATTAAGTTATCGGCTTTTAATAATCGATTATGCAAATATGTAAGTTACTATAATGTTTAAAAATTCGTGCAAGTTCTCAGTGTTTTCATATATTATTTATGAATGAATCGCTGGACAAATCTTCCCTGATATTTATTAAGTTTAACTATTCCAGACGAACACAATCTGGTAGGAACAGAAGATTAAGGAAATTGTAACATTTAAAATGTATACTGCATTAAATATTTATCATGATATTACTAAATGCTACTACATAAAAACAATACTTTTCCAAATTCTTTATTTTTTGGGCGAGGCCTTTCGAAACCAAAGGTTTTATCATCAGGCGACTCCACAAATAAATATCAGCTCACTGGGCTTGAGCTGATAAATCGGCATATAAGAATCTAATACCAAAATGATTTTGGGGGCTATTTCTTGACTGACTACGACAACCGTAGTATTGCATATAAAAAGAAACTAGGAATACTGTCAATCTAACGTACTTGTCCTCCAAAAACCTTTTTGCGGACGGCTTGAAGACATTTCGAGATATCAAAAATGTGTATTACTGTGCTGCTCTATATGAGGATATAAATAAGTTAGTTGCATGGTGCCAGGATAATTCTATGACGGTAAATGCCAGTAAGATCTTCGTTATATCTTTCAACAGAAGGAGGTCTACTCGGGTGTTCCAATACAGGCTACTGGGAAACAGAGTGGAAAGAGTGGTTGTCATTCGGGATCTGGGGGGGGGGGGGTGCTTCTATCAACGGACCTGTTACAAAAAGCTCAAATAAACTATGTTTTGAACCGTGCTAATCGTCTTCTGGGTTTTGTAAACAGATCTACAGCGGTAATAACCAATCTCCGAGACCTCAAGTTCATATACTGCTCCCTCGTCAGGCAAGTGTTGGAGTTTTCAACGGTCGCCTTTTCAAGTTAGTCACATCAGGGCTCTTCAACAAACTTGTGAGAATTGTGAGAGACGGCCTTCAATACAGAGACGTACCGGTCGAAGAAATTGCATCGGACATGGGCTTGGTGTCACTTGAAGGTAGAAGACAGATCCAGGATGCAGTGTTCCTATACAAGCTTTTAAATGCTCTCATCGACAGCCCTCAACTGCTCGAAAGGATGACTGCTCTCAACGTAAGAGTGCCTTCAACTCGTATAAGGCTGAGGAACTTTTCGTGAGGCTGCAGCTGCATACACTCTTCAAAATAAACAAAGCAATACCTATGATTCAGAATCGGCTGCGAAATATCTCCAGATGTAGACTTTTTTAACATGAAGCCTACACGGTGGCTGCTGCGGAGTCGATTTTGGCGCGATATAGAAGCGAATAGTTGATATCAATTCCACAAACTGCGGTTTCTACTTCAAAGTATAATATTGTTATTGCACTACATAGTCTATTCTTGTTGTATAATTTTTAAGTTGTTACCGTATTTTTCATAGTTTACTTTGGTGTTATTGTTGTTTTTCATAAATTCTGCTTCTAAACAATGATACTTACGTGAGATTTTTTCTAGTGTGTATACCTTTCTTGGTCCTGTATATTTCACATACACTAGTATAGTTATATGTTTTCTTTCTACATTTTGGATACAATTATGGTATTTTTTTCTAGTTTGAAAGACACACTGTTAACGAGAAAGTCGCATAAAATTTAAAACTAGTGGTAGCTCTCTAGATTTTTTTCTTTTCCGTTACTCACATTTTAAAATGGCACAACGATAGAAATGAAATAAATAAATAATCCACACAGGTTCAGCGTATTTTGCTTCCTGATGATAAATTCAACAATATCAAAAGGTATGGAAAGGGTGTCGATGTTTGATATTCATATATTCAAAACCTCATAATTCTCTCAAAAGGTTAGTGAATATATATTATTCTCTAAGCTCGAGCACCACACAGTGGCGTCTGTGACACCTCAGTCAATAATGAAGGAAGCAAGATAGAATAAATACATCAAAATCTGATCAACGTATTTTTCGAATTTTTCTTTTGGTACTTCAAATAGCTTTTATAATTTTATATTCTGCCATACTGCAGCAATCCAGCTCCTAGGTTAAATAGCTTAGGGATTTCCTATGATCAGAACACTTTTGTCTACACAAAATGATCAAGTTGGCTGAAAAATCATGGGTATGTTGTCCCTCATATAAACAAAAATTTTTGAATTAAATATTAATCATGTAATCTTTGGCAGATACTGTTTTAAGGTAGATGTATAGGTCAAGCTATTCAAGACGCTTAAAGCATCTCACCAACCGTGATAGCTTATGGTGTTACGTGTGAACGCCATGTGTTACAATAGTGTATCAGACCACATGTGTCAGACCCAACAGCATGACTGGTGGCCTTAGAACCTGTTGCACTGGTCTTGGGGTTCTGCCAAATAACTACAGACGAAATATAACAAACAAGTGCGTGTTTAACATTCATTCTACGAGATTTTAAATTACTATTACATACTAGCAGTTATCCGCGGCTTCGCCCACAATTTAATTTGGAAAAACATGAACCCCATGAGCATATGTCTTTCTAAATGGTATTCCAAATAGTCCTGAGATAAGTAATAGTCACTGAAAGATATTCTAACCTACTTATCCATTTTAGATTTAAATTTATGTAACGGTTTTTTGGACTCTACAGTCACATTGTGAAACAGATTTTAAAGTACATGTAAAACGACTAAAATTTCTCTCCAATATTCTATGACGTTTTATTGAATAGCTCCAAGTATTTCAGGAATAACTGCACTTTTATAGTGGAGGAATTTAAAAGTTGAAGTTTTCAGCTTTTCAGTCAACGGTGTTAAATGGTGGAACTATGTAATTTTGAAACGGAAGTAGGCATAATTAGGTAAATATTATTACAGTGTTGCTGGTTATTACGGTGTACAAGCACTGGTGTACGACACTATAGTTTAATTTGCCTCGTTGCCCCGATCAAAACAATATATATATATATATATATATATATATATATATATATATATATATATATACGTACACAGTTCCGAGAAACCCACTTCGCTCATAAAGCGTCTATTTTTGACCATTGTAGATTCCTTTCTCTTCCTTGGGGGGAAGGAAGAAGACCTACTCAACATCTCAGATCTTTCAGTGGTGAAAGTATTTGGTCACATTATTCTAGGTCAAAGTGCACTCATTGACAGGAGTCTTGAAATTGCCTCGGAATAACCAATCCAAAAAGGGTCTGTTAAAGTACTTGAGCTATGAAGATAATGAGCATTTTTTAAATTTCGATAGAAGTATGGTCGTACATTTTATATTAACTGGAATAAGGGTCAATTACGCATCATGCAAAGGACACTAGACAATCTCAGAGGCGCCATTTAAAACAAACATTACCATCTATTGACGATCGATGTCGAGTCTAACCATAATACTTGACCACACTTTTAATGGCGAACTTAAAACCTGTTTGGTGAGCTCGAATGGGAGGTTACCAGTGTCCAACAAGTATCCCAAGCTTGGTCTAGGTGTTCCATTTTTTCAGATGCGAAAACTGGTTTAACTTTACCACGTTGGCACCTGTGACGAACTCAGATATGGTGCCCTAGGTTGCCTACTAGCTCAGGGGGTAGATTATGCTGAATATAAACAAAGTATAATAGTTCAGAAATAGTACCATTTTGCATTCTTCAGAAATTTGGTAGAACTTGTTGAAAAATATGTAAAATATCACAATATGTAATTTTAATGGACTATTAGAATATCAAATGTTTAATACAAATTCCAGTGGTTTTGTTTTTACAGACAATACGGAAGTAATCTACAAGAGTCAAAGTTCAGTAGGTTAGGGACCACCGCAGAGCTATTCCTCATGTTTCCAATCTCTGATGATTTTGATGCTAATCTCTGCATACGTATGATCTTACAAAATGAGTTGTAACACCAACAAGAACAAACTTTACATACCGGGCCCAGAGCAGATTTAGTTCTCACGTCTTCAATCTCTGTTCATTTTTATGCCAGTCTCCGATGCTAATCTCTGTGTGCATATGACGGGTGAGGTGAAGAAGGGGATCGGTAGCAGAGAAGAGAAACAATACAAATACGCAATACACGATGAGATAATAGGAGGGAGGTGAGATTGTTTAAAAAGAAAGGAAAGGGTCGAGAACATTAATTTCCCTGACTGAAGTACGACCTGTTCCATCAGAATGCGGATTGTTATGTCATCACACTCCAGAGTGTTGGACTTTTGAAAATGCTGCCAGCAAGCAACATGGAAATTATTAATTATTATTATCCTCTTAATAAACAGGATGGCATTTGGTGGTTAAGAATACCATTTAACAGATATATAATAAAAAATTGTAAATGTGAGATTCAACAATAGAGATTTAAGAGAAGCTTCCTTCCACCTGTTCGCGTCACCGATTCTCTTTTTAAATCAACATTTAGTTGAACCTTTTTATCCGTCATTAAAATACATTTAATTGTTGGCGTTGCTAGGGCATTTCTTTTTACGATAATATACTGCACATAAGGGATGTCTTATAAGAAAGTTCCATTCTAGAACTCCCATAACCATATTTTGTCCTGTTATGTCGTGCTAATAAAAAATAAAACTCAAAACAGAAAAAAACTAAAAGAGCACTAAATTGAAGTTTTTCGTGCATTAAATCCAAGCAGCTCAGCAAATTTCCACATCATCTACGAAAGGAATGACCTTTATACAGCCTTCATTTCTATATCTGAGGAACCCCAGTCCCTATTTCAGATAACGGTGGCACACTCTCAAACTGGCTTCAAACCAAACATTTTTACCCTACCAGGAGGGAATATTTATTACTAAAAATACCCCTGTCCACTTTACATGTCCCAGATACTTCTAGTTAGGAGAGCTTGGGAAGAGACTATGACGTTAAGATGAGATAAGCGTGGACTCAATGAGTATGTATGTGTGAGGAAACAAAACTCTCGGATTACACTCCACTGTACTGTACATACGCGGCCACCAAAACAATCGAATTAACTATTAAACTATCGATTAGAAAGATATGTAATTATTAAGGTGCTTAAATTTAAAATAAACAAAGTTGTGTCGTTTTCTGTAAGCTAAAATGCATATATTTTTTTTACGTATAAAAATGGAGCTTAATAGTTTAATAGTTAATTCGATTGTTTTGGTGGCCGTTTATTATACTGCACTCCATTTACAGTACAGTACCGTGGAGTGTAATCCGAGAGTTTTGTTACCAATTCCGAAGTGCCCGAGGACTTCAGTATAGTTACTGTATAGTTCACTCAATCTGCTAATACCATGACCTGGCATCCATTTAATGTTCCTAATCCTTATCAAAACAGCCATATTAATTTCACTCTTAAACCTACTCCGTTACGTTTGATGGAATTAGGAACAATAGAAGTTTCTCTTGTACTCACATCTTGATTAATTCAACATAGTCCTTGATTCCACGCTTATCTCCTCTTAACGTCATTGTCTCTTCCTAAGCTCTCCTAACTAGAAGTATCTAGGACATGTGAAGTTGACAGGGGTATTTTTAGTAATACATATTCCCACCTGGTAGGTTAAAAATGTTTGGTCTGAAACCAGTTTGAGAGTGTGCCACCGTTATCTGAAATAGGGACTGGGGCTCCTCAGATATAGAAATGAAGGCTGTGTAAAGGTCATTCCTTTCGTAGATGATGTGGAATTTTGCTGAGCTGGTTGGATTTAATGCGTGAAAAACTTAAATTTTGTACTCTTTCAGTTTTTTTTTCTGTTTGAGTTTTATTTTTTATCAATGATTCGATTGCAATGGTGTTCGCTTACTATACTGCAGCCATGTCATGCCCTTTTGAAAATCAAGATATACAATCAGCCTGACCTATTGGCTTAAACGCAGGTGCAGCAGCTATTAAAAATTGTATCATTTGATAAAACCATTCTGTTATGGCGACATATGATGTCTTAAAATAAAACCCTTTACATACTATCATGGCCGGTGAGAGGAGCTGATAGAGGAAGTAGAACCCCAACCTAATTAGCCAATACGAAATCTTCTAACTCCGTGCATAAATCATGTTTTTGATACGAGCATATTGTATCATAAGCTTTGTCATAATACATCAAATAAAATTATCATCATCCTTAGAATAGTGTTTTTTCATATCTATATACTCGTAACACATTGTAACTTAAATAACATGTATTGAAATTTAAATAACAAAGTGTTTGTCCGGAAAGTAATAGGACTGATTTTCTTTTGCCGAGACTGTACTTCAGAGCGTGCGCGCACCGAATGGATTCGGTAGAGGGCGTTCCTAGCTAACGAACTCATCAGTTGTTGCGGCTGGTCAGTTGTCTCCGAGCACCTGAAGAGTCAGGACAGGCATTTTCGCGTGATGTGTTTCTGTGAGTGGTGCAAGCCGAAAATGCAGCGTTCGTTAGAGCAGAGGTACGCGATTACATTCAGTGGCCTTTTTGGAGGGCCGGGAAGAGGTCGCTGATGAAGACCGTGCTGGAAGACCTTCGACTTCGACAAACACCGACAATGTGACTCGTGAGCGCAAAGTTTTGAACTCAGACCGTCGACTAAGTATTTGTTTAATTGCCCAGATGTTAAATTTACCGAAATCTGTAGTTTCATGAAATTGTGACGGAGCATTTGAACATGCGCAAGGTGTGTGCGAAGATGGTCCCAAAAGTGCTCACTGACGACCAGAAATTGCGGCTCACACCGCCTTTTCTTGTGAACAGCATGCTAGCTACCTGATCACTGCCGGCATCCAAACTCTTCCACAGCCGCCCTACAGGCCGAAATGGCCGCCCGGCTTTTTTTTTTGTTTTCTCACCTGAAAAGGCCAATGAAAGGCAAGTATTTTGAGACGACAGAGGGGATCCAAGCAGCATGCACCGCGCGGCTCTCAAGGCTATTCCGGAGAATGCCTTCTGTGACGCCTTCAATGCTTGTAAATCGCGCCGGCAGCGCTGCATCGACGCAGAAGGAGCCTATTTTGAAAGTTTTTAAAGAATTGTAACGATCTGCTCAATCAATTTTTTTTTATCGACTCGGTCCAATGACTTTCCGGACAAACCCTGTATGTCTCGTAGAAACCGTGTTTACTACGTTTGAGACCCGCGATACTACCTGTTTAGCACATACCCGTCAGCAGAAGTAATTAATCAACTTAACGGATTGAAATAAACATTAATTTTCATCATACCAGTGTTCTTCTGCCAACAACACTGGTGCAGGACTCTTATTATTCGTGTAACACAGTCTGTAACAGTCCATAACACATTTTATTAAGCTGCTTATGTTACTATGTCACAGGTTAAAATGTCAAACGATTGTACTGAGATTTACTTATTTATTCTGCGATTTTCTCGTTGTCATATTGATTAGACGTTGATATAAGACTAATGTAAAATGTTCGCTAATGCTCAGCCAAACCCAATGGAATGACATACACCTTTATCGACGTTGCTTATATAGAAATGAAGATTATGCATTTCAAGTCCAAGAACAGTTTGTTCTTGAAATATCGTACGAACAGACATACATTTTTTTCAGCCTCTTAATTTATGGCCTTCGCTCCAAATACTGGATTTTCAAAAATAAAAGCTTTGCATTTTGAGGTGTATGATGCTCTGTCTACATACAACACTACCAAATGGGTGTTCTGTGCTACATACCACTAGTTTATATTAAATTTAAATTTGGATTATTCTTGCCAATTTAATAATTATTTGTTGCAGGTCTGTGAAGACATTTGCATTGCGTATCAAATTTCAATTTTGCTTATCAAAAAAGTGTATGATATTTTTTTTCCAACATCTTATGGAATTTTACCATTATAAAGTAACTTACATACTATAATATACGAAGACTCTAACAACAACGTGTTAAAATTATTTGGACAAAATAAAATAATCTACAAAACCTTATACTTGCTTTTCTATAATATATTAGTACAAATAATATAGAGTCTAAAAATATATGTTTTAAATTTTTTCTCAATACGAAGCTGAATTAAACTCTACCGAACACATGGAATCTGAAATGAAGTATACACTAACGGCCAGCTGCCTCATCTTTAATTATCCTTGTTAAATTATTCCTTTCCATAATAGACGAAATTAAGTTATCGGCTTTTAATAATCGATTATGCAAATATGTAAGTTACTATAATGTTTAAAAATTCGTGCAAGTTCTCAGTGTTTGCATATATTATTTATGAATGAATCGCTGGACAAATCTTCCCTGATATTTATTACGTCTACCTATTCCAGACGAACAAAAACTGGTAGGAACAGAAGATTAAGTAAATTGTAACATTTACAATGTATACTGCATTAAATATTTATCGTGATATTACTAAATGCTACTATATAAAAACAATACTTTTCCAAATTGTTTATTTTTTGGGCGAGGCCTTTCGAAACCAAAGGTTTCATCATCAGACGATTCCACAAATAAATATCAGCTCACTGGGCTTAAGCTGATAAATCTGTATATAAGGGTCTAACACCAAAATGATTTTGGGGGCTATTACTTGACTAACTATGACTACCGTAGTATTGCATATAAAAAGAAACTAGGAATACTGTCAATCTAATGTAGTTGTCCTCCAAAGACCTTTTTGCGGAAGGCTTGAAGACATTTCGACATATCAAAAATGAGTATTAATATGTTACTTTACATGAGGACATAAATAAGTTAGTTGCATGGTGCCAGGATAACTCTATGGCGGTAAATGCCAGTAAGAGCTTCGTTATATCTTTTAACAGAAGGAAGTCTACTCGTGAGTTTCAAATACAGGCTAACGGGAAACAGTGTCGATTGAGTAGTTGCCATTCAGGATCTGGGGGTGCTTCTATCAACGGACCTGTCACAAGAAGCTCAAATAAACTATGTTTTGAACCGTCCTAATCGTATTCTGGGTTTTGTAAACAGATCTCCGAGCCCTTAAGTTCATACACTGCTCCCTCGTCAGGCAAGTGTTGGAGTTTTCGACGGTTGCCCTTTCAAATTGGTCATGTCAGGGCTCTTCAACAAACTTGTGAGAATTGTGAGAGTGGGGCACGGCCTTCATTACAGAAAAATTGCATCAGACATGGGCTTAGTGTCACTTGAAGGTAGAAGACAGATCCAGGATGCAATGTTCCTATACAAGCTTTTAAATGCTCTCATCGACAGCCCTCAACTGCTCGAAAGGATGACTGCTCTCAACGTAAGAGTGCCTTCAACTCGTATAAGGCTGAGGAACTTTTGTGAGGCTGCAGCTGCATACACTCTTCAAAATAAACAAAGCAATACCTAGGATTCAGAATCGGCTGCGAAATATCTCCAGATGTAGACTTTTTTAACATGAAGCCTACACGGTGGCTGCCGCGGAGTCAATTTTGGCGCGATAGAGAAACGAATAGTTGATATCAATTCCACAAACTGCGGTTTCTACTTCAAAGTATATTATTGTTATTGCACTACATAGTGTATTCTTGTTGTATAATTTTTAATTTGTTACCGTATTTTTCATAGTTTACTTTGGTGTTATTGTTGTTTTTCATAAATTCTGCTTCTAAACAATGATACTTACGTGAGATTTTTTCTAGTGTGTATACCTTTCTTGGTCCTGTATATTTCACATACACTAGTATAGTTATATGTTTTCTTTCTACATTTTGGATACAATTATGGTATTTTTTTCTAGTTTGAAAGACACACACTGTTAACGAGAAAGTCGCATAAAATTTAAAACTAGTGGTAGCTCTCTAGATTTTTTTCTTTTCCGTTACTCACATTTTAAAATGGCACAACGATAGAAATGAAATAAATAAATAATCCACACAGGTTCAGCGTATTTTGCTTCCTGATGATAAATTCAACAATATCAAAAGGTATGGAAAGGGTGTCGATGTTTGATATTGATATATTCAAAACCTCATAATTCTCTCAAAAGGTTAGTGAATATATATTATTCTCTAAGCTCGAGCACCACACAGTGGCGTCTGTGACACCTCAGTCAATAGTGAAGGAAGCAAGATAGAATAAATACATCAAAATCTGATCAACGTATTTTTCGAATTTTTCTTTTGGTACTTCAAATAGCTTTTATAATTTTATATTCTGCCATACTGCAGCAACCCAGCTCCTAGGTTAAATAGCTTAGGGATTTCCTATGATCAGAACTCTTTTGTCTACACAAAATGATCAAGTTGGCTGAAAAATCATGGGTATGTTGTCCCTCATATAAACAAAAAGTTTTGAATTAAATATTAATCGTGTAATCTTTGGCAGATACTGTTTTAAGGTAGATGTAGAGGTCAAGCTATTCAAGACGCTTAAAGCATCTCACCAACCGTGATAGCTTATGGTGTTACGTGTGAACGCCATATGTTACAATAGTGTATCCGACCACATGTGTCAGACCCAACAGCATGACTGGTGGCCTTAGAACCTGTTGCACTGGTCTTGGGGTTCTGCCAAATAACTACAGACGAAATATAACAAACAAGTGCGTGTTTAACATTCATTCTACGAGATTTTAAATTACTATTACATACTAGCAGTTATCCGCGGCTTCGCCCACAATTTAATTTGGAAAAACATGAACCCCATGAGCATATGTCTTTCTAAATGGTATTCCAAATAGTCCTGAGATAAGTAATAGTCACTGAAAGATATTCTAACCTACTTATCCATTTTAGATTTAAATTTATGTAACGGTTTTTTGGACTCTACAGTCACATTGTGAAACAGATTTTAAAGTACATGTAAAACGACTAAAATTTCTCTCCAATATTCTATGACGTTTTATTGAATAGCTCCAACTATTTCAGGAATAACTGCACTTTTATAGTGGAGGAATTTAAAAGTTGAAGTTTTCAGCTTTTCAGTCAACGGTGTTAAATGGTGGAACTATGTAATTTTGAAACGGAAGTAGGCATAATTAGGTAAATATTATTACAGTGTTGCTGGTTATTACGGTGTACAAGCACTGGTGTACGACACCATAGTTTAATTTGCCTCGTTGCCCCGATCAAAACAATATATATATATATATATATATATATATATATATATATATATATATATATATATATATATATATACGTACACAGTTCCGAGAAACCCACTTCGCTCATAAAGCGTCTATTTTTGACCATTGTAGATTCCTTTCTCTTCCTTGGGGGGAAGGAAGAAGACCTACTCAACATCTCAGATCTTTCAGTGGTGAAAGTATTTGGTCACATTATTCTAGGTCAAAGTGCACTCATTGACAGGAGTCTTGAAATTGCCTCATGATAACCAATCCAAAAAGGGTCAGTTAAAGTACTTGAGCTAGGAAGATAATGAGCATTTTTTAAATTTCGATAGAAGTATGGTCGTACATTTTATATTAACTGGAATAAGGGTCAATTACGCATCATGCAAAGGACACTAGACAATCTCAGAGGCGCCATTTAAAACAAACATTACCATCTATTGACGATCGATGTCGAGTCTAACCATAATACTTGACCACACTTTTAATAGCGAACTTAAAACCTGTTTGGTGAGCTCGAATGGGAGGTTACCAGTGTCCAACAAGTATCCCAAGCTTGGTCTAGGTGTTCCATTATTTCAGATGCGAAATCTGGTTTAACTTTACCACGTTGGCACCTGTGACGAACTCAGATATGGTGCCCTAGGTTGCCTACTAGCTCAGGGGGTAGATTATGCTGATTATAAACAAAGTATAATAGTTCAGAAATAGTACCATTTTGCATTCTTCAGAAATTTGGTAGAACTTGTTGAAAAATATGTAAAATATCACAATATGTAATTTTAATGGACTATTAGAATATCAAATGTTTAATACAAATTCCAGTGGTTTTGTTTTTACAGACAATACGGAAGTAATCTACAAGAGTCAAAGTTCAGTAGGTTCGGGTCCACCGCAGAGCTATTCCTCATGTTTCCAATCTCTGATGATTTTGATGCTAATCTCTGCATACGTATGATCTTACAGAATGAGTCGTAACACCAACAAGAACAAACTTTACATACCGGGCCCAGAGCAGATTTAGTTCTCACGTCTTCAATCTCTGTTCATTTTTATGCCAGTCTCCGATGCTAATCTCTGTGTGCATATGACGGGTGAGGTGAAGAAGGGGATCGGTAGCAGAGAAGAGAAACAATACAAATACGCAATACACGATGAGATAATAGGAGGGAGGTGAGATTGTTTAAAAAGAAAGGAAAGGGTCGAGAACATTAATTTCCCTGACTGAAGTACGACCTGTTCCATCAGAATGCGGATTGTTATGTCATCACGCTCCAGAGTGTTGGACTTTTGAAAATGCTGCCAGCAAGCAACATGAAAATTATTAATTATTATTATCCTCTTAATAAACAGGATGGCATTTGGTGGTTAAGAATACCATTTAACAGATATATAATAAAAAATTGTAAATGTGAGATTAAACAATAGAGATTTAAGAGAAGCTTCCTTCCACCTGTTCGCGTCACCGATTCTCTTTTTAAATCAACATTTAGTTGAACCTTTGTATCCGTCATTAAAATACATTTAATTGTTGGCGTTGCTAGGGCATTTCTTTTTACGATAATATACTGCACATAAGGGATGTCTTATAAGAAAGTTCCATTCTAGAACTCCCATAACCATATTTTGTCCTGTTATGTCGTGCTAATAAAAAATAAAACTCAAAACAGAAAAAAACTAAAAGAGCACTAAATTGAAGTTTTTCGTGCATTAAATCCAAGCAGCTCAGCAAATTTCCACATCATCTACGAAAGGAATGACCTTTATACAGCCTTCATTTCTATATCTGAGGAACCCCAGTCCCTATTTCAGATAACGGTGGCACACTCTCAAACTGGCTTCAAACCAAACATTTTTACCCTACCAGGAGGGAATATTTATTACTAAAAATACCCCTGTCCACTTTACATGTCCTAGATACTTCTAGTTAGGAGAGCTTGGGAAGAGACTATGACGTTAAGATGAGATAAGCGTGGACTCAATGAGTATGTATGTGTGAGGAAACAAAACTCTCGGATTACACTCCACTGTACTGTACATACGCGGCCACCAAAACAATCGAATTAACTATTATTAAACTATCGATTAGAAAGATATGTAATTACTAAGGTGCTTAAATTTAAAATAAACAAAGTTGTGTCATTTTCTGTAAGCTAAAATGCATATATTTTTTCCGTATAAAAAATGGAGCTTAATAGTTTAATAGTTAATTCGATTGTTTTGGTGGCCGTTTATTATACTGCACTCCATTTACAGTACAGTACCGTGGAGTGTAATCCGAGAGATTTGTTACCAATTCTGAAGTGCCCGAGGACTTCAGTATGGTTACTATATAGTTCACTCAATCTGCTAATACCATGACCTGGCATCCATTTAATGTTTCTAATCCTTATCAAAACAGCCATATTAATTTCACTCTTAAACCTACTCCGTTACGTTTGATGGAATTAGGAACAATAGAAGTTTCTCTTGTACTCACATCCTGATTAATTCAACATACTCCTTGATTCCACGCTTATCTCCTCATAACGTCATTGTCTCTTCCTAAGCTCTCCTAACTAGAAGTATCTAGGACATGTGAATTGGACAGGGTATTTTTTGTAATAAATATTCCCACCTGGTAGTTTAAAAATGTTTGGTCTGAAACCAGTTTGAAAGTGTGCCACCGTTATCTCAAATAGGGACTGGGGCTCCTCAGATATAGAAATGAAGGCTGTATAAAGATCATTCCTTTCGTAGATGATGTGGAAATTTGCTGAGCTAGTTGGATTTAATGTGCGAAAAACTCCAATTTTGTGCTCTTTTAGTTTTTTTCTGTTTTGAGTTTTATTTTTTATCGATGACTCGATTGCAATGGTGGTCGCTAATTAAACTGCAGCCATGTCATGCTCTTTTGAGAATCAAGATACACAATCAACCTGACCTATTTACTCAAACGCAGGTGCAGCAGCTATTAAAAATTGTGACATTTGATAAAACCATTCTATTATCAGATTTAGTTGTAACACTAACAAGAATATAGTCCACATACCGGCTGCAGCGCAGAGCTATTCCTCATTGTTTTCAATCTCTGTTCATTTTTATGCAAGTCTCTGATGCTAATCTCTGTGTGCCTATGACGGGTGAGGTGAAGAAGGGGATTGGTAGCACAGAAGAGAAAACAATACAAATACGCAATACACGATGAGATAATGGGAGGGAGGTGAGATTGTTTTAAATAGTAAGGTAAGGGTCCCGAGCACATTAATTTCCCTGGCTGAGTAAGACCTGTTTGCATCAGAATGTCAATTATTATGTCATTACACTCCAGAGAGTTAGACTTTTGAAAATGCTGTCAGTAAGCAACATAAAAATTATTAATTATTATTATCCTCTTAATAAACAGGATTGCATTTGGAGGTTAAGAATATAAATATTTCATGAACAATTTTATATGTTAGTTTCAATAATGGAGATTTTGGAGAAGCGTCCTTCCACCTGTTCGTCTCTCACCAATTCTCCCACTCAGCAAGAAGCCAAAGGACATCGAACAGTAGAGCTCTCGAAAAATCGAGTCGAGTGTCAAAAATACTCCTTAGGCCCAAGGATGCAGTATTTTGAGGAAAAAAACAGATTTTACTCCTTAAAATGAGTTAACTGCAGAAAATGTGACACAGACATAATTGACTTTGTATTTCCAACATTTAGTTAAACCTTTTTATCCGTCATTAAAATACATTTAAATTGTTGGCGTTTGCTAGGGCATTTCTTTTTCCGATAATATACTGCACATAAGAGATGTCTTATAAGAAAGTTCTATTCTAGAACTCCCATACCCATATTTTGTCGTGTTATGTCGTGCTAATAAAAAAATAAAACTCAAAACAGACAAAAGCTAGAAGAGCACAAAATTGAAGTTTTTCGCACATTAATCCAACCAGCTCAGCAAATTTCCACATCATCTACGAAAGGAATGACCTTTATACAGCCTTCATTTCTATATCTGAGGAACCCTAGTCCCTATGTCAGATAACGGTGGTACACTCTCGAACTGGCTTCAAATCAAACATTTTTAACCTACCAGGTGGGAATATTTATTACTAAAAATACCCCTGTCCACTGTACATGTCCTAGATACTTCTAGTTAGGAGAGCTTGGGAAGAGACTATGACGTTAAGATGAGATAAGCGTGGACTCAATGAGTATGTATGTGTGAGGAAACAAAAACTCTCGGATTACACTCCACTGTACTGTACATACGCGGCCACCAAAACAATCGAATTAACTATTAAACTATCGATTAGAAAGATATGTAATTATTAATGTGCTTAAATTTAAAATAAACAAAGTTGTGTCGTTTTCTGTAAGCTAAAATACGTATATTTTTTTACATATAAAAATGGAGCTTAATAGTCTGCTAACACCATGACCTGGCATCCATTTCATGTTCCTAATCCTTATCAAAACAGCCATATTAATTTCACTCTTTAACCTACTCCGTTACGTTTGATGGAATTAGGAGCAATAGAAGTTTTCTCTTGTACTCACATCCTGATTAATTCAACATACTCCTTGATTCCACGCTTATCTCCTCTTAACGTCATTGTCTCTTCCTAAGCTCTCCTAACTAGAAAGTATCTAGGACATGTGAAAGTGGACAGCGGTATTTTTAGTAATAAATATTCCCACCTGGTAGGTTAAAAATGTTTGATTTGAAACCAGTTTGAGAGTGTGCCACCGTTATCTGACATAGGGGACTAGGGCTCCTCAGATATAGAAATGAAGGCTGTATAAAAGGTCATTCCTTTCGTAGATGATGTGGAAATTTGCTGAGCTGGTTGGATTTAATGCGTGGAAAAACTTAAATTTTGTACTCTTTCAGTTTTTTTTTCTGTTTGAGTTTTATTTTTTATCAATGATTCGATTGCAATGGTGTTCGCTTATGATACTGCAGCCATGTCATGCCCTTTTGAAAATCAAGATATACAATCAGCCTGACCTATTGGCTTAAACGCAGGTGCAGCAGCTATTAAAAATTGTATCATTTGATAAAACCATTCTGTTATGGCGACATATGATGTCTTAAAATAAAACCCTTTACATACTATCATGGCCGGTGAGAGGAGCTGATAGAGGAAGTAGAACCCCAACCTAATTAGCCAATACGAAATCTTCTAACTCCGTGCATAAATCATGTTTTTGATACGAGCATATTGTATCATAAGCTTTGTCATAATACATCAAATAAAATTATCATCATCCTTAGAATAGTGTTCTTTTTTTTCATATCGATATACTCGTAACATTGTAACTTAAATAACATGTATTGAAATTTAAATAACAAAGTGTTTGTCCGGAATGTCTCGTAGAAACCGTGTTTACTACGTTTGAGACCCGCGATGCTACCTGTTTAGCACATACCCGTCAGCAGAAGTAATTAATCAACTTAACGGATTGAAATAAACATTAATTTTCATCATACCAGTGTTCTTCTGCCAACAACACTGGTGCAGGACTCTTATTATTCGTGTAACACAGTCTGTAACAGTCCATAACACATTTTATTAAGCTGCTTATGTTACTATGTCACGGGTTAAAATGTCAAACGATTGTACTGAGATTTACTTATTTATTCTGCGATTTTCTCGTTGTCATATTGATTAGACGTTGATATAAGAATGTAAAATGTTCGCTAATGCTCAGCCAAACCCAATGGAATGACATACACCTTTATCGACGTTGCTTATATAGAAATGAAGATTATGCATTTCAAGTCCAAGAACAGTTTGTTCTTGAAATATCGTACGAACAGACATACATTTTTTTCAGCCTCTTAATTTATGGCCTTCGCTCCAAATACTGGATTTTCAAAAATAAAAGCTTTGCATTTTGAGGTGTATGATGCTCTGTCTACATACAACACTACCAAATGGGTGTTCTGTGCTACATACCACTAGTTTATATTAAATTTAAATTTGGATTATTCTTGCCAATTTAATAATTATTTGTTGCAGGTCTGTGAAGACATTTGCATTGCGTATCAAATTTCAATTTTGCTTATCAAAAAAGTGTATGATATTTTTTTTCCAACATCTTATGGAATTTTACCATTATAAAGTAACTTACATACTATAATATACGAAGACTCTAACAACAACGTGTTAAAATTATTTGGACAAAACAAAAAAAATATCTACAAAACCTTATACTTGCTTTTCTATAATATATTAGTACAAATAATATAGAGTCTAAAAATATATGTTTTAAATTTTTTCTCAATACGAAGCTGAATTAAACTCTACCGAACACATGGAATCTGAAATGAAGTATACACTAACGGCCAGCTGCCTCATCTTTAATTATCCTTGTTAAATTATTCCTTTCCATAATAGACGAAATTAAGTTATCGGCTTTTAATAATCGATTATGCAAATATGTAAGTTACTATAATGTTTAAAAATTCGTGCAAGTTCTCAGTGTTTTCATATATTATTTATGAATGAATCGCTGGACAAATCTTCCCTGATATTTATTACGTCTACCTATTCCAGACGAACAAAATCTGGTAGGAACAGAAGATTAAGTAAATTGTAACATTTAAAATGTATACTGCATTAAATATTTATCGTGATATTACTAAATGCTACTATATAAAAACAATACTTTTCCAAATTGTTTATTTTTTGGGCGAGGCCTTTCGAAACCAAAGGTTTCATCATCAGACGATTCCACAAATAAATATCAGCTCACTGGGCTTAAGCTGATAAATCTGTATATAAGGGTCTAACACCAAAATGATTTTGGGGGCTATTACTTGACTAACTATGACTACCGTAGTATTGCATATAAAAAGAAACTAGGAATACTGTCAATCTAATGTAGTTGTCCTCCAAAGACCTTTTTGCGGAAGGCTTGAAGACATTTCGACATATCAAAAATGAGTATTAATATGTGACTTTACATGAGGACATAAATAAGTTAGTTGCATGGTGCCAGGATAACTCTATGGCGGTAAATGCCAGTAAGAGCTTCGTTATATCTTTTAACAGAAGGAAGTCTACTCGTGAGTTTCAATACAGGCTAACGGGAAACAGTGTCGATTGAGTAGTTGCCATTCAGGATCTGGGGGTGCTTCTATCAACGGACCTGTCACAAGAAGCTCAAATAAACTATGTTTTGAACCGTCCTAATCGTATTCTGGGTTTTGTAAACAGATCTCCGAGCCCTTAAGTTCATACACTGCTCCCTCGTCAGGCAAGTGTTGGAGTTTTCGACGGTTGCCCTTTCAAATTGGTCATGTCAGGGCTCTTCAACAAACTTGTGAGAATTGTGAGAGTGGGGCACGGCCTTCATTACAGAGAAATTGCATCAGACATGGGCTTAGTGTCACTTGAAGGTAGAAGACAGATTCAGGATGTAATTTTCCTATACAAGCTTTTAAATGCTCTCATCGACAGCCCTCAACTGCTCGAAAGGATGACTGCTCTCAACATAAGAGTGCCTTCAAGAAATATAAGGCTGAGGAACTTTTCGTGAGGCTGCAGCTGCATACACTCTTCAAAAGAAACAAAGCAATACCTATGATTCAGAGAATCAGCTGCGAAATATATACAGATGTAGACTTTTTTAACATGAAGCCTACACGGTGGCTGCCGCGGAGTCAATTTTGGCGCGATAGAGAAACGAATAGTTGATATCAATTCCACAAACTGCGGTTTCTACTTCAAAGTATAATATTGTTATTGCACTACATAGTCTATTCTTGTTGTATCATTTTTAATTTGTTACCGTATTTTTCATAGTTTACTTTGGTGTTATTGTTGTTTTTCATAAATTCTGCTTCTAAACAATGATACTTACGTGAGATTTTTTCTAGTGTGTATACCTTTCTTGGTCCTGTATATTTCACATACACTAGTATAGTTATATGTTTTCTTTCTACATTTTGGATACAATTATGGTATTTTTTTCTTGTTTGAAAGACGCATAAAATAGTTAACGAGAAAGTCGCATAAAATTTAAAACTAGTGGTAGCTCTCTAGATTTCTTTTCTTTTCCGTTACTCACATTTTAAAATGGCACAACGATAGAAATGAAATAAATAAATAATCCACACAGGTTCAGCGTATTTTGCTTCCTGATGATAAATTCAACAATATCAAAAGGTATGGAAAGGGTGTCGATGTTTGATATTGATATATTCAAAACCTCATAATTCTCTCAAAAGGTTAGTGAATATATATTATTCTCTAAGCTCGAGCACCACACAGTGGCGTCTGTGACACCTCAGTCAATAGTGAAGGAAGCAAGATAGAATAAATACATCAAAATCTGATCAATGTATTTTTCGAATTTTATCTTTGGTAGGGTCAATCGGTGGCTAATGTGAAACACACAGAAAAACTTTGGGGTGTTTTGTTAGTTTTTATTTTTTGTTTTGTGTTGTGTTTTTGGGAGTGACCTGTTGTTATGTGTGTATTTTGAATGTGTTTTTTTATTATGTTTTGTTTATGTTTTGTTTGTGTTTGTTATTTTTTTTATTTTTTGATTTTTATTTTTGGTTGGGTTCTTTGTTTTTGTTTTTTTTGTTTGCTTATTGTTTGTTTTTTTTTTTTTTTTTTTTTTTATAATTTGTTGATATTGTTTTTACTATTTATTTTTTTTTTTATTTATATGTTTGTTAGTTTTTTTTTTTGAGGTTGTTTGTTTTGTTTTTATGTTATTTTTTTTATTTAGGGTGGTATGTTGGTTTATTGATGATGGTTTATTTGGGTGTAGGTGTTGGTTTGGATTGGTTGTTTGTTTTGTTTTGGTGTGCATTGTTTTTTTTTGGTTTTTTTATTTTTTGTTTAATGTGTGTATTATTATGTAATTTGTTTTTTATTTTTTTTTTTTTTATTATATTTTTTATTTTTTTTTTTTTTTTTTATTTATTTTTTTTTTTTTTATTTATTTTTTTTTTAGTTTTTTTTATTTTGGATAATTTTTTTTTTTTTTTTTTTTTTTTGTTGTTAAATTTTTTTTTTTTTATTTATTTTTTTTTTTTGTTTGAATTTTTTTTTTTGTTATTATCTATATTTTATTATTTTTTTTTTTAAATAAATTTTTTTTTGTATTTTTTTTTTTATTAATTTTTTTTTTTTTTTATATTTTTATTTTATGTTTTTTTTATTTTCTGTTTTCTTTATGTTTTGTGTTTATTTTTGTATGTTTTTTTTTTTTTTTTATTTTAACTTGTTTTTTAATTCTTTTATTTTTTTTGTATTTTTTTTTTATTGTTTTTATGTTTTTATATATTTTATTGTCGTTTTTTTAATTTTATTAATGTTGTTTTGTGATTTTAATTTTTTTTATTTATTTTTTTATAATTTATTAATTTTTTAAGTTTTTTTGGTTTTTTTTTTATTTTTTATTTTTTTTTTTTTTTATTATTTTAATGTTTTTTTATTTTTTTTTTCTTTTTTTTTTTGTATTTATAGTATTTTTTGGTTTTTTTTTTTATTATTTTATTATTGGGGTTTTTTTTTTTACTTATTTTTTTTTCTTATTTTTTTTTTTATAATAATTTTTTTTTAAGTTTTTTTTTTCTGTTTTTTTTTTTTTTTTTTTTTTTTATATCATAGTCTGTGTCTTTTTTTTTAAATGTTGTTTTCTTTTGTTTTTTGTTTTGGTGTTTTTTTTTACGGTATTTATGTTTTTTATTATTTTATTTTTGGTTTTGTGGGGTGATTGGGTGTGTGGTGTGTTTGTGTTTTTGTTTTTGAAAATGGTGTTTTTTTGTTTTGGTGTGTGGTGGTATTGTGGGTTGGTGGATTTATTTTGTGTTTTTTGTTTGGTTTGTACTTGTAGGGTGTTTGTTGTGGTGGTGGTTGTATATGGTGGTTGTGTGGTTGTAGTTGTGGTTTTATGTGGGGGACTGGTTTTTTTTTTTTTTTTGTTTTTTTTTTAATAAT
Source organism: Homalodisca vitripennis (assembly GCF_021130785.1). NCBI lineage: Eukaryota > Metazoa > Arthropoda > Insecta > Hemiptera > Cicadellidae > Homalodisca > Homalodisca vitripennis. The sequence goes on along the minus strand of NC_060209.1, from coordinate 195,514,973 downwards.
TTTTTTTTTTTTTTCTTTTTTTATTTTTCTTTTTTTGTTTTTGTTTTATGCTGTTTTGTTTTTTTTGTTTATTTTTTTTGATTTTTTTTTTTTTTTTTATTAATTTTAATTTTTTTTTTATTTATGTTTTTATTTTTATTATTATTTTTTATTTTTTTTTTTTTTTTTATATTATTTTTTTTTTTTTTTAATTTATTTTATTTTTTTTTTTTTTAAATTTTTTTATTTTTTGTTTAATTTTTTTTTTTTTTTTTTTTTTATTTTTTTTTATTTTTTATTATTTTTTTTATTTTTTTTTGTTTTTAAAATTTTCTTTTTATTTGAATATTTTTTTTTTTTTTTTTTTTTTTTTTTTTTTTTATTTTTTAATTTTTTTATTTTTTTTTTTTTTTTTTTTTTTTTTTTAATTTAATTTTTTTTTTTCTTTATTTTTCTTTTTTATTTTATTTTTTTTTTTATTTTTTTTTTTTATTTTTTTCTTTTATATTTTTTTTAATTTATTAGTATATTATTTTTTTTTTTTATTTTTTTTTTTTTTATTTTTTTTTTTTTTTTTTTTTTTTTTTAAGTTTTTTATTTTTTTTTTTTTTTTTTTTTTAATTATTTTTTTTTTTTTTTTTTATTATTATTTATATTTTAGTTTTTTTTTTTTTTATTTTTTTTATTTTTTCTTTACCCGTTTTTTTCTTTTTTTTTTTTTTTTTTTTTTTTTTTTATTTTTTTGTTTTATTATTTTTTTTTTTTTTTTTTTTTTTTTATTTTTTTTATAATTTTTTTTTTTTTTTTATGTTTTTTTTTTTTTTATTTTTATTTTTTACTTATTTTTTTTTTTATTTTGTTCTTTTTTTTTTAGGTTTATATGTTTTTTTTATTTTTTTGATTTTTGTTTTAATTTTATTTTTTTTAATTTTTTATTTTTAAATATTTTAATTTTTTTTATTTTTTTAATTTTATTTTTTTTGTTATTTTTATTTTTTTTTTTTTTTTTTTTTTTTTTTATTTTTATTTGTTTTTTTTTTTTTTTAGTTTTTTTTTTTTTTCTTTTGTTTCGTTTTTGTTTTAATTATTTTATTTTTTTTTTTTTTATTTAATTTTTATTTTTTTTTTTTTTTTTTTTATTTTTTTTGAGTTTTATTTTTATTATTTTTCGGATTATATAATGTGAAACTATGTAAATAATTATTAAGTTTTTGTTAGATGGATATTCTAAAAAAAATGTCATTTTGTAAGCTGTATATTACTTAGTTTTAAACCCATTTTAAAACATACATAGAATCCACTCTATTGTATACTACAGAAAAAATAAAAATAAAAATCTTAGTTCATGGAATTTTACGTAAATAAACTTTTAAATTTAAACGGAATGCAAAAACTTATTATCAGTCATAAAAAAAATAATTATCAAAAACCATAACTAAATTGTTAGGCATTCTAGAGGAGTTGGTGAGTATTTTTAAGCATTAATGTTTGTCCTCTTAAGTCTAACATAACCTAAAATATTAACCACCCAAAGTTGAAAGGGGCCTAATATTGAAAACAGTGTATTTGGGGGCTAATGTGAAACAGTGTGGTTGGGGCTAGATTTTGAAACGCTGACCAGGATTTATTTAGAAACAAAACTTTGAAACAACCATATTTCTACACATAAAATTGTATCCACACCACCCAATTTGAACACAAAACTAAATGCATATCTTTTGATTTTTCCTTGCAGCTTCCTTTTTTCTTTACTTGTGTTAAGAGGTGGGGAAATTTTTATAAGCATGGTAGTTCCCAAATCAGTGTTTCACATTATTGTATAGTTCATTACCTGTGTGTAGCTAACCTCAAAAACACCCGATGTGATAAACGAAGTGTTTGTGTTTTTTATTTTGAAAATGGATTTGCGCTACTTACAAAAAGAAAGGAACAAGTATCTAGTAGAAGGAGTTTATCCAGGAGGATACATTTTGGTTGAGCTAAGATAGGAAAAGAGTTTAACTAATAGGTGATATCCTTGCGTTAGTGTTGCTAAAAAGTATCTTCAGGTATTGAAACAAACTTTATTGTTTCGTTATTTAAAAAAAAGTGCTGAAACTGCAGTTGATTTTAAGACCCTCCAAGGTCACAAACATGCTTTGGTAATGAGAGTTGAAAATAATTAGACTGATCACTTGAAAAAAAAGTCATGGCCTTTATAAAAAATGGTGTGCTGCCTGGGAGTAAGACTGAAGTTTTGGACGGTGTTAAGGAATATGTTGAGCAAAATTCGTTAACTGTTCCATTCAAGGACAATCGTTCCAGGCCATGATTGGTACATTGGTTTTTTGCAAATAAAAGGCATAAACTAAGCTTTAAAAAAATTGGAGCCTCTGGACACTGGAAAGCACGCCAAAATAAACACAAGTTGATCCTTTTATAATTTATGAATTTACGAGTTTGCGTTTTGAAAAAAAAAATAGAGGAATTGGATATTGCAAATAATCCATCACATGTGTACAAATCTTTGACGGAGGACATCAATTCTGCTCGGATCCCTCAAAGAGGTCATGTTTTGTATTCAGGCATTGGCCAAAAAGCTCACCGTACATTCAAGAAAGAAGGAAACTGGTAGGGACAATACTACTGTACTGGGCTGTTGTCTAATGCAGCAAGGAGTAGTTCTTCTCCTTTATTATATTTTTCAAGGAGGCAATTTTTATGGTCTCTTGGAAAGGGCAAATATGATTTGCCAGGCACCTTCTATGCCTGTAGCTGAAAAGGGATGGATTGACATCAAATATATTCAATGATTTTTTTGTGATAGTTCATTGCCAAGGAAGTGAAACTAAAGCCGAGACCTCTTCTGCTGATTTTACGAAGGCCATATGACCCCATCTAGATGTTCACACTGCTATGTATGCTAGACAAGTAATCTGGTTAACAATAATTAAACTTCCAGCACACACTACAGGAACGTCTCCAAATCCTTTTGGACACAACATGTGTCAAAACATATGAAATATTGCCTGGGACTTAAAAGTAACCGAGTGGTACAGACTGAATCAAAGATATGATGCAATAGTAATGAGTTTGTCGATTACTCGTGTTCAGGTTTGGCATAATGGTTTGACACAGTGAAAACGTTAGAAAAGGCTGCAGCCTGGTAGGCCAGATGTCCATTGGGATCATGAGAATTATCTGTATAACGCTCTTGATGCAGGAGATAAAGATGGCCAGGTATTAGAGTTTTAAACAAACTGGTAGGTCCAACTTGTGAGTGGGAACCAAGAATGAAATAACAGCTGAAGCTTTTGAAAATCAAATTCGGGCTACGGAGTCTCTGTCTCGTGGGCAATGTAACACCTTGCACTTCGACATCAGTATAAGCTACGAGATCTATGAAGTTCATTGTCTAACATATCTGATAAAAACAAGGTCTAAGCTCAGTACTAGCCAATTCCGAGTCTCTTATTGGATCACCTGTTAGGTGATGGGGTCCCTCACAGGTCTTCTTCGCTTTTGAGGATGATTACGCTCCAAAAAATTAATAGAAACCTATTGCTCCCAAAAAGAAGAGAAAAAGGAGTAGCGCAAAAGCTTCAAAGTAATTACAATGCGATGAATGGATTGCTGCCGGAGCAATTGAAAAAAAATGGACCAAGGCGTGGGATATGACAAATTGAAAACAAAGAACTGGAAATGTCTGGTTGTAAGCTAAATAAAGGAGAAAAAACTGCTAAAGAAATCTAACGCAAACAAAAAAAGATTAGGCCCTAAAAAATAATACAAAACCTCCTATCATCTATTACTTGGGTTATATGGTAATCCTCTAACTTCAAATGCTGAAAGTAAGAAAACCAATTGCAGAAAGTTTAGATGAAATATCGGAAAGTGGTAGGCCAAACAGTAATTACCCAAACTGACAACCAGTTGTATAAAATAATGGAAAAACAGTACGTAGGCCCAATGAAAACAGAAGCAAAGAAAGGCAGGACATATCAAGATAGAATATAGATGAAGATACCTCATGATAGTGAGGAACCGTTCTCTTTGTGAATACTGACGAGGAATCGTTTTAAGTGATTTAATTTCCACTCCAAAAAAGGACATAATCAAACTGTGCTGATGAGGCACCTGTTTTTTCAGGAAAATATTAAAGAAAGGGACTTTTGTTGTTAGTTGAACGTTAAAGGTGGTAAGGGAAAATCAAACCCATCATTACAAATATTGTCTGCCTCATTAGGAACATGTTCGCGATATGGATGATGGTGAAGTTTACCGTACAAGGCTATTAAGGGGCTGCTTTGCATTTGCAATGATGAAATCTACCGATTTTGTGTGTACAATGAAGGGGCCATATTCAATTAGTGATTATATGGTATAGAAGCTGTGGTTACCTTTCCCTTTGACCACATTCAAAAATAGAAAAATCTACCTATGGTTTTCCTGGTTGTGGTTAAAGGTTTTTGAACAATGAAAGAACAAAGATGTCTGATTTTAAATCGTGATTTCTGATTTTTCAAGCTCTTCTATTTCTGTGAACCATGATTTTTGGCTATTTATAATAAAACATTTTACAAATTTAAAGCATTGAGAGTTCGTTAATAATTTCCCTTAGATTATTTATACCTAAATCCATTTCAATAAAAAAATTTATCCTTACTTATTTTTCGTAATTAATTAGTGTGAAAATATTTTAGTTTCCATATTAAAAAATGGGTAAAAAAAATCATTAAAGATAAATTTAAGCAAATTAAAGGTTATGGAATTAATAGTTTATTTATATTTCTATAAGCTGATATGTTTTTAAGTAATCAGATTGCTCTAATATGGTAATTATTGAGATGTTTCACAATAGCCCCTTGGCTGTTTCATAATAGCCCCCCCTTTTCTTGGGGCTAAAAGTGGAAACACTGTTTTATTTTTATATGATTTTAATTTTATGACATAAAACATTATTGTATACCATTAACTTATACGAGGAAACAAAGCTACAAATTCGCTGGAATTTTTGTTTGTGGGTTAGGGCAAATAGTATTTTAAAAAAGTTATCACCCTTGCAAAGTTTACATTTTTGTTTCATATTAGCCCGATTGACCCTACTTCAAATAGCTTTTATAATTTTATATTCTGCCATACTGCAGCAATCCAGCTCCTAGGTTAAATAGCTTAGGGATTTCCTATGATCAGAACTCTTTTGTCTACACAAAATGATCAAGTTGGCTGAAAAATCATGGGTATGTTGTCCCTCATATAAACAAAAATTTTTGAATTAAATATTAATCGTGTAATCTTTGGCAGATACTGTTTTAAGGTAGATGTAGAGGTCAAGCTATTCAAGACGCTTAAAGCATCTCACCAACCGTGATAGCTTATGGTGTTACGTGTGAACGCCATGTGTTACAATAGTGTATCAGACCACATGTGTCAGACCCAACAGCATGACTGGTGGCCTTAGAACCTGTTGCACTGGTCTTGGGGTTCTGCCAAATAACTACAGACGAAATATAACAAACAAGTGCGTGTTTAACATTCATTCTACGAGATTTTAAATTACTATTACATACTAGCAGTTATCCGCGGCTTCGCCCACAATTTAATTTGGAAAAACATGAACCCCATGAGCATATGTCTTTCTAAATGGTATTCCAAATAGTCCTGAGATAAGTAATAGTCACTGAAAGATATTCTAACCTACTTATCCATTTTAGATTTAAATTTATGTAACGGTTTTTTGGACTCTACAGTCACATTGTGAAACAGATTTTAAAGTACATGTAAAACGACTAAAATTTCTCTCCAATATTCTATGACGTTTTATTGAATAGCTCCAAGTATTTCAGGAATAACTGCACTTTTATAGTGGAGGAATTTAAAAGTTGAAGTTTTCAGCTTTTCAGTCAACGGTGTTAAATGGTGGAACTATGTAATTTTGAAACGGAAGTAGGCATAATTAGGTAAATATTATTACAGTGTTGCTGGTTATTACGGTGTACAAGCACTGGTGTACGACACCATAGTTTAATTTGCCTCGTTGCCCCGATCAAAACAATATATATATATATATATACGTACACAGTTCCGAGAAACCCACTTCGCTCATAAAGCGTCTATTTTTGACCATTGTAGATTCCTTTCTCTTCCTTGGGGGGAAGGAAGAAGACCTACTCAACATCTCAGATCTTTCAGTGGTGAAAGTATTTGGTCACATTATTCTAGGTCAAAGTGCACTCATTGACAGGAGCCTTGAAATTGCCTCGGAATAACCAATCCAAAAAGGGTCTGTTAAAGTACTTGAGCCAGGAAGATAATGAGCATTTTTTTAAATTTCGATAGAAGTATGGTCGTACATTTTATATTAACTGGAATAAGGGTCAATTACGCATCATGCAAAGGACACTAGACAATCTCAGAGGCGCCATTTAAAACAAACATTACCATCTATTGACCATCGATGTCGAGTCTAACCATAATACTTGACCACACTTTTAATGGCGAACTTAAAACCTGTTTGGTGAGCTCGAATGGGAGGTTACCAGTGTCCAACAAGTATCCCAAGCTTGGTCTAGGTGTTCCATTTTTTCAGATGCGAAAACTGGTTTAACTTTACCACGTTGGCACCTGTGACGAACTCAGATATGGTGCCCTAGGTTGCCTACTAGCTCAGGGGGTAGATTATGCTGAATATAAACAAAGTATAATAGTTCAGAAATAGTACCATTTTGCATTCTTCAGAAATTTGGTAGAACTTGTTGAAAAATATGTAAAATATCACAATATGTAATTTTAATGGACTATTAGAATATCAAATGTTTAATACAAATTCCAGTGGTTTTGTTTTTACAGACAATACGGAAGTAATCTACAAGAGTCAAAGTTCAGTAGGTTCGGGTCCACCGCAGAGCTATTCTTCATGTTTCCAATCTCTGATGATTTTGATGCTAATCTCTGCATACGTATGATCTTACAGAATGAGTTGTAACACTAACAAGAAAAAACTTTACATACCGGGCCCAGAGCAGATTTAGTTCTCACGTCTTCAATCTCTGTTCATTTTTATGCCAGTCTCCGATGCTAATCTCTGTGTGCATATGACGGGTGAGGTGAAGAAGGGGATCGGTAGCAGAGAAGAGAAACAATACAAATACGCAATACACGATGAGATAATAGGAGGGAGGTGAGATTGTTTAAAAAGAAAGGAAAGGGTCGAGCACATTAATTTCCCTGACTGAAGTACGACCTGTTCCATCAGAATGCGGATTGTTATGTCATCACACTCCAGAGTGTTGGACTTTTGAAAATGCTGCCAGCAAGCAACATAAAAATTATTAATTATTATTATCCTCTTAATAAACAGGATGGCATTTGGTGGTTAAGAATACCATTTAACAGATATATAATAAAAAATTGTAAATGTGAGATTCAACAATAGAGATTTAAGAGAAGCTTCCTTCCACCTGTTCGCGTCACCGATTCTCTTTTTAAATCAACATTTAGTTGAACCTTTTTATCCGTCATTAAAATACATTTAATTGTTGGCGTTGCTAGGGCATTTCTTTTTACGATAATATACTGCACATAAGGGATGTCTTATAAGAAAGTTCCATTCTAGAACTCCCATAACCATATTTTGTCCTGTTATGTCGTGCTAATAAAAAATAAAACTCAAAACAGAAAAAAACTAAAAGAGCACTAAATTGAAGTTTTTCGTGCATTAAATCCAAGCAGCTCAGCAAATTTCCACATCATCTACGAAAGGAATGACCTTTATACAGCCTTCATTTCTATATCTGAGGAACCCCAGTCCCTATTTCAGATAACGGTGGCACACTCTCAAACTGGCTTCAAACCAAACATTTTTACCCTACCAGGAGGGAATATTTATTACTAAAAATACCCCTGTCCACTTTACATGTCCCAGATACTTCTAGTTAGGAGAGCTTGGGAAGAGACTATGACGTTAAGATGAGATAAGCGTGGACTCAATGAGTATGTATGTGTGAGGAAACAAAACTCTCGGATTACACTCCACTGTACTGTACATACGCGGCCACCAAAACAATCGAATTAACTATTAAACTATTGATTAGAAAGATATGTAATTATTAAGGTGCTTAAATTTAAAATAAACAAAGTTGTGTCGTTTTCTGTAAGCTAAAATGCATATATTTTTTTACGTATAAAAATGGAGCTTAATAGTTTAATAATTAATTCGATTGTTTTGGTGGCCGTTTATTATACTGCACACTCCATTTACAGTACAGTACCGTGGAGTGTAATCCGAGAGTTTTGTTACCAATTCCGAAGTGCCCGAGGACTTCAGTATGGTTACTGTATAGTTCACTCAATCTGCTAATACCATGACCTGGCATCCATTTAATGTTCCTAATCCTTATCAAAACAGCCATATTAATTTCACTCTTAAACCTACTCCGTTACGTTTGATGGAATTAGGAGCAATAGAAGTTTCTCTTGTACTCACATCCTGATTAATTCAACATACTCCTTGATTCCACGCTTATCTCCTCTTAACGTCATTGTCTCTTCCTAAGCTCTCCTAACTAGAAGTATCTAGGACATGTGAAGTGGACAGGGGTATTTTTAGTAATACATATTCCCACCTGGTAGGTTAAAAATGTTTGGTCTGAAACCAGTTTGAGAGTGTGCCACCGTTATCTGAAATAGGGACTGGGGCTCCTCAGATATAGAAATGAAGGCTGTATAAAGGTCATTCCTTTCGTAGATGATGTGGAATTTTGCTGAGCTGGTTGGATTTAATGCGTGAAAAACTTAAATTTTGTACTCTTTCAGTTTTTTTTCTGTTTTGAGTTTTATTTTTTATCGATGATTCGATTGCAATGGTGGTCGCTTATTATACTGCAGCCATGTCATGCCCTTTTGAAAATCAAGATATACAATCAGCCTGACCTATTGGCTTAAACGCAGGTGCAGCAGCTATTAAAAAATTGTATCATTTGATAAAACCATTCTGTTATGGCGACATATGATGTCTTAAAATAAAACCCTTTACATACTATCATGGCCGGTGAGAGGAGCTGATAGAGGAAGTAGAACCCCAACCTAATTAGCCAATACGAAATCTTCTAACTCCGTGCATAAATCATGTTTTTGATACGAGCATATTGTATCATAAGCTTTGTCATAATACATCAAATAAAATTATCATCATCCTTAGAATAGTGTTTTTTCATATCGATATACTCGTAACAAATTTACATTGTAAATTAAGGGGATCCGCCACCATTTCAGTAATTTTTTTTATTTAATAAAAAATAATGGTTTTTTTCTTTCATTACTCATCTATTAGCATGTAAAAAAAAATAATACTACAAAAAATTATTTTTTTTCCATTACTTATATATTTATATATATTTTTATTATATATTTATAATTAAAATATATATATATATATATATATATTTTAATTTAAATGCGAAAAATGGAAATAACTTTTTTATTTTTTAAGATATTTAAATAAACTTAATATTTTTTTTTATTCCCTAAGAAGTGCTCTATTTTTAATGGTATAAAGACTATCATAGGACTAAAATTCTTAATTTTATTGATTTATTTGTAAAAACATTAAAATGTTACCACAAATTTGTGTAAACAATATTTAATAAAATAAATACTTACTCACCTAGAAGGTTGTCTATACCATTAAAATTAGTTCATGGTATAAGGGTGCTGATGTAAAAATTTCAATAGTCTATGTCAAAAACTCTTGAAGTTATTTTAAAAATTGTGTTAAAAAACTAAACTTTCGGAAATCGTCAACGAAAGTCTGTAAATACTTAAATCTCTACTAAAACTCTCCTGCTCCATATGTAACACCTTCTTCACCTATCTTCTTATCTTCCGAAGCTATCTGTCTGCTTTTCAACAACTTCCTATATTTTTGATACTTTTCTGTAGCCCTCACATTCTTAGTGCGTAGCCGTTTAGAGCCCCTTTGCACTGAATATTATTAAGTATTTGTTCCTAGGGAGATCTTGCAAGCCTGTTGTAGCTGTGTTATTGTGATGAAGTAACCTTGATTATATATACAAATTGCTTCTCCTACAGCTGATTCTATTTTCATTCTTGCTGTAAAGATCGTTTTTTTGGACATTTGCTCCAAATCAGGTTGTGTAACGATTCGTTGTCGTTTTGAGTTTTGCAATTTACATTTATAGGCCTGTGTTATAGTAATGTACACAATATGTGGATGTAATTTCAATATACATTCATATTATACATAATTAAGAAACACATTTTATGTATAAGTAATAAACATTTGTGTAATTTATAAAAATGTTTGAAAATGTAAAAAATATCGAAATTCACTACTTTTCTTTTATTTAATTTTTTTAAATGAAAATATTGGTCAGAATGCCATAAAACTTCAAGAAAATATTCTAAAAAAGATGTACTATAAGAATATGTAATAAAAAAAAAAATTGAAAAAATACCTATTGAAATGGTGGCGGATCCCCTTAAATAACATGTATTGAAATTTAAATAACAAAGTGTTTGTCCGGAAAGTAATAGGACTGATTTTCTTTTGCCGAGACTGTACTTCAGAGCGTGCGCGCACCGAATGGATTCGGTAGAGGGCGTTCCTAGCTAACGAACTCATCAGTTGTTGCGGCTGGTCAGTTGTCTCCGAGCACCTGAGAGTCAGGACAGGCATTTTCGCGTGATGTGTTTCTGTGAGTGGTGCAAGCCGAAAATGCAGCGTTCGTTAGAGCAGAGGTACGCGATTACATTCAGTGGCCTTTTTGGAGGGCCGGGAAGAGATCGCTGGTGAAGACCGTGCTGGAAGACCTTCGACTTCGACAAACACCGACAATGTGACTCGTGAGCGCAAAGTTTTGAACTCAGACCGTCGACTAAGTATTCGTTCAATTGCCCAGATGTTAAATTTACCGAAATATGTGTTTCATGAAATTGTGACGGAGCATTTGAACATGCGCAAGGTGTGTGCGAAGATGGTCCCAAAAGTGCTCACTGACGACCAGAAATTGCGGCTCACGCCGCTTTTCTTGTGAACAGCTACCTGACCACTGACGGCATCCAAACTATTCCACAGCCGCCCTACAGCCCGAATGTGGCCGCCCGGCTTTTTTTTGTTTTCTCACCTGAAAAGGCCAATGAAAGGCAAGTATTTTGAGACGACAGAGGGGATCCAAGCAGCATGCACCGCGCGGCTCTCAAGGCTATTCCGGAGAATGCCTTCTGTGACGCCTTCAATGCTTGTAAATCGCGCCGGCAGCGCTGCATCGACGCAGAAGGAGCCTATTTTGAAAGTTTTTAAAGAATTGTAACGATCTGCTCAATCAATTTTTTTTATCGACTCGGTCCTATTACTTTCCGGACAAACCCTGTATGTCTCGTAGAAACCGTGTTTACTACGTTTAAGACCCGCGATTGCTACCTGTTTAGCACATACCCGTCAGCAGAAGTAATTAATCAACTTAACGGATTGAAATAAACATTAATTTTCATCATACCAGTGTTTTTCTGCCAACAGCACTGGTGCAGGACTCTTATTATTCGTGTAACACAGTCTGTAACAGTCCATAACACATTTTATTAAGCTGCTTATGTTACTATGTCACGGGTTAAAATGTCAAATGATTGTACTGAGATTTACTTATTTATTCTGCGATTTTCTCGTTGCCATATTGATTAGACGTTGATATGAGACTAATGTAAAATGTTTGCTAACGCTCAGCCAAACCCAATGGAATGACATACACCTTTATCGACGTTGCTTATATAGAAATGAAGATTATGCATTTCAAGTCCAAGAACAGTTTGTTCTTGAAATATCGTACGAACAGACATACATTTTTTTCAGCCTCTTAATTTATGGCCTTCGCTCCAAATACTGGATTTTCAAAAATAAAAGCTTTGCATTTTGAGGTGTATGATGCTCTGTCTACATACAACACTACCAAATGGGTGTTCTGTGCTACATACCACTAGTTTATATTAAATTTAAATTTGGATTATTCTTGCCAATTTAATAATTATTTGTTGCAGGTCTGTGAAGACATTTGCATTGCGTATCAAATTTCAATTTTGCTTATCAAAAAAGTGTATGATATTTTTTTTCCAACATCTTATGGAATTTTACCATTATAAAGTAACTTACATACTATAATATACGAAGACTCTAACAACAACGTGTTAAAATTATTTGGACAAAATAAAAAAATCTACAAAACCTTATACTTGCTTTTCTATAATATATTAGTACAAATAATATAGAGTCTAAAAATATATATTTTAAATTTTCTCTCAATACGAAGCTGAATTAAACTCTACCGAACACATGGAATCTGAAATGAAGTATACACTAACGGCCAGCTGCCTCATCTTTAATTATCCTTGTTAAATTATTCCTTTCCATAATAGACGAAATTAAGTTATCGGCTTTTAATAATCGATTATGCAAATATGTAAGTTACTATAATGTTTAAAAATTCGTGCAAGTTCTCAGTGTTTTCATATATTATTTATGAATGAATCGCTGGACAAATCTTCCCTGATATTTATTACGTTTAACTATTCCAGACGAACACAATCTGGTAGGAACAGAAGATTAAGGAAATTGTAACATTTAAAATGTATACTGCATTAAATATTTATCATGATATTACTAAATGCTACTACATAAAAACAATACTTTTCCAAATTGTTTATTTTTTGGGCGAGGCCTTTCGAAACCAAAGGTTTCATCATCAGGCGACTCCACAAATAAATATCAGCTCACTGGGCTTGAGCTGATAAATCGGCATATAAGAATCTAATACCAAAATGATTTTGGGGGCTATTTCTTGACTGACTATGACAACCGCAGTATTGCATATAAAAAGAAACTAGGAATACTGTCAATCTAACGTACTTGTCCTCCAAAAACCTTTTTGCGGACGGCTTGAAGACATTTCGAGATATCAAAAATGTGTATTACTGTGCTGCTCTACATGAGGATATAAATAAGTTAGTTGCATGGTGCCAGGATAATTCTATGACGGTAAATGCCAGTAAGATCTTCGTTATATCTTTCAACAGAAGGAGGTCTACTCGGGTGTTCCAATACAGGCTACTGGGAAACAGAGTCGAAAGAGTGGTTGTCATTCGGGATCTGGGGGGGGGGGTGCTTCTATCAACGGACCTGTTACAAAAAGCTCAAATAAACTATGTTTTTGAACCGTGCTAATCGTCTTCTGGGTTTTGTAAACGGATCTACAAAGGGAATAACCAATCTCCGAGCCCTCAAGTTCATATACTGCTTCCTCGTCAGGCAAGTGTTGGAGTTTTCAACGGTCGCCTTTTCAAGTTGGTCACATCAGGGCTCTTCAAAAACTTTGTGAGAATTGTGGTGAGGCACGGCCTTCAATACAGAGACGTACCGGTCGAAGAAATTGCATCGGACATGGGCTTGGTGTCACTTGAAGGTAGAAGACAGATCCAGGATGCAATGTTCCTATACAAGCTTTTAAATGCTCTCATCGACAGCCCTCAACTGCTCGAAAGGATGACTGCTCTCAACGTAAGAGTGCCTTCAACTCGTATAAGGCTGAGGAACTTTTGTGAGGCTGCAGCTGCATACACTCTTCAAAATAAACAAAGCAATACCTAGGATTCAGAATCGGCTGCGAAATATCTCCAGATGTAGACTTTTTTAACATGAAGCCTACACGGTGGCTGCCGCGGAGTCGATTTTGGCGCGATATAGAAGCGAATAGTTGATATCAATTGCACAAACTGCGGTTTCTACTTCAAAGTATAATATTGTTATTGCACTACATAGTCTATTCTTGTTGTATCATTTTTAATTTGTTACCGTATTTTTCAGACTTTACTTTAGCGTTATTGTTGTTTTTCATAAATTCTGCTTCAACACAATGATACTTACGTGAGATTTTTTCTAGTTTGTTTACCTTTTTTGGTACTGTATATTACACATACAAATATTATAGTTATATTTTTTCTTTCTACATTTTGGATACAATTATGGTGTTACTGTTCTAGTTTGTAAGACATTAACACTGTTATTTATTATAAGGTTTTATTATAAATTTAAAAACTAATGGTAGCTATCTTGTAAGATTTTTTCTTCCTCTTTTCTCACATTTTAAAATGGCATACCGTTGGAAATGAAATAAATAAATAATCCAACGGAAGTTCAGCGCATTTTGCATCCTGATGATGATCAAATTATGAAGATTCAACAATATCAAAAGGTATGGAAAGGATGTCGAGGTTCGATTTTGATATATTTAAAAACCTCATAATTCTCTCAAAATTTTAGTGAATATACAGGGTGTCCAAAAAGTCCCGGGTCGGTTAAATATTTTTCAAAATATTTAAAATAGAGTTAAAAAACCTTACAGAAAGTTACTGGACATAAAAATCTATTTTATCACATATTCAGTGATCCGCTACTTCCTCAGGGGGGCGGCCCGCTAGGAGTCAGAAGCAAATCTTAAATGTAAGCATAGGTTGATATGCATATCAAATAAAAGGTCTTCATTAGTAGAGTACAGAGCCGCAAACCCGACCTCAAACGGATAACCGAGTCAAAAATGACAGCCGTTCTAAGATGGCTAGAGTTTGGGTCCAAAAAGTCCCGGGTCGGTTAAATACTATTTAAAATAGAGCTATAAAACCTTACACAAAGTTTACTGGACAATAAAAATCTATTTTATCTCATATTCAGTGATCCGCTACTTCCTCAGGGGGGCGGCCCGCTAAGAGTCAGAAGAAAATCTTAAACGTAAGCATAGGTTGATATGCATATCAAATAAAAGGTCTTTATTATTAGAGTACACCGTAAACCTGACATCAAACGGATAACCGAGTCAAAAATGACAGCCGTTCAAAGATGGTTAGAGTTAGCAATTAAGGTTAATGTAAAAAAATACTCATCTTTGAACGGCTGTCATTTTTGACTCGGTTATCCGTTTGAGGTCAGGTTTGCGGCTCTTGTACTCTAATAGTAAAGAATTTTATTTGATATGCATATCAACGTATGCTTACGTTTAAGATTTTCTTCTGACTCCTAGCGGGCCGCCCCCTGAGGAAGTAGCGGATCACTGAATATGAGATAAAATGTAGATTTTTATTGTCCAGTAACTTTGTGTAAGGTTTTATAGCTCTATTTTAAATATTTTAAATAATATTTAACCGACCCGGGACTTTTTGGACCCAAACTCTAGCCATCTTAGAACGGCTGTAATTTTTGACTCGGTTATCCGTTTGAGGTCGGGTTTGCGGCTCTGTACTCTACTAATGAAGACCTTTTATTTGATATGCATATCAACCTATGCTTACATTTAAGATTTGCTTCTGACTCCTAGCGGGCCGCCCCCCTGAGGAAGTAGCGGATCACTGAATATGTGATAAAATAGATTTTTATGTCCAGTAACTTTGTGTAAGGTTTTGTAGCTCTATTTTAAATATTTTGAAAAATATTTAACCGACCCGGGACTTTTTGGACACCCTGTATATTATTCTCTAAGCCCGAGCACCACACAGTTGCGTCTGTGACACCTTAGTCAGTAATAATGAAGGAAGCAAGATAGAATAAATACATCAAAATCTGATGAAAGTATTTGCCGAAATTTTTCTTTTGGTACTTCAAGTACCTTTTATATTTTTATACTATGGCATACTGCAGCAATCAAGTTCTACTTCTTCCCTAGGTTAAATAGCTTAGGGATTTTCCTATGAACAGAACTCTTTTGCTTGCACAAAATGATCAAGTTGTCTGAAAACTCATGGGTGTGTATATAAACAATAATCCCTGAGTTAAATGTGACCGTGGAATCTTTGGCAGATACTTCTATAGGTAGATGTAGAGACGCTTAAAGCCTAACTAACCGTGACAGCTTATGGTGTTACGTGTGAACGCCATGTGTTACAATAGTGTATCAGACCACATGTGTCAGACCCAACAGCATGACTGGTGGCCTTAGAACCTGTTGCACTGGTCTTGGGGTTCTGCCAAATAACAACAGCCGAAATATAACAAACAAGTGCGTATGTAACATCCAACGAGATTTTCAATAATTACTATAGCATACAAGCGGTTACCCGCGGCTTCGCACGCAATTTAATTTGGCAAAACGTGGACCTCATGAGCATATTTCTTTCTAAATGGTATTCCAAACAGTCCTGAGATAAGTGACGTCCGTTAACGCACTTATGATGTAATAAATGGTGAGCCTCTAGGTAATTTTGAATAGAAGTATGCTTAACTTAAGTACATATTATAACAATGTTGCTGGTTAAGAACTTCAGATATCAAGTGAAACTCCATATGGTTTTTATTTTAGGTTTTGCAATGTATAAGCACTTCTCGTTCGAATGAATTATATGTCCGACTCCATAGTTGTGTTTCCTCATTGGCCCGATTATGAAAATATATATACGTACACAGTACTGAGAAGCCCACTTGGGTCATATTTTCGGAAATTGTAGATTTCTTTCTCTTCCGTGGAGTGAAGGAAAAAGAGCTAATCAACATCAAGATCTTTCAGTGGTGATGGTATTTGGTCACATTATCTGGGTCAAAGGGTACTCAATGTCGTGTCTGAACATTGCCTCAGCAAACGCAATCCAAAAACGGTTTGTATTGGCCAAAAACTATACGAGCCAGGAAGGTGATGGGCATTTTCAATTCCGATTAAATTTTGGTCGTAAGATATTAATTGGAATAAGGGTCAATTATTAATCATGCACCGGACACTAGAAAACCTCATGTGCTCCATTCAAAACAAACATCTCTGTCTATTGATCGTAGATGTCGATTATAACCACGATGATACAGGGTGACACAGAATAACGGGAATTTTTGTAACGCGTCGTGGCAGCCGTGAGCAGGTGGCAGCACTGCAGGACAGTGACAGTGACCAAGTAAACAAGCCGCCATTACAGTAGCCATGGACCAGTGGAACGGGCAACAGCGTGCGTTAGCTATAAAAATGTTTTATAAAAACGGTGATAGTTTGAAAGCTGCCCAGATTGAGTTCCTACGTTTTTACAACTTAGGACGTCATGATTCTGTTCCGTCAAAACATGCCATTAGAAGTTGGATTAATAAGTTTGAAGAGAGTGGATCAGCTTTAAAGAAGAAACCAACGTGACGACCAAAAAGTGCTCGTACTGCACAGAACATTGATGTTGTACGCCGATCTGTATTGAGGAGTGCACGCCGTTCGATTCGTAAGCAAGCATCTGCGGTTGAAATGCCCCGTGAGTGTTCGCAGAATTCTTCATTTGGAATTAAAATTTTCACCCCTACAAGCTGCAGATAGTGCAACAGTACAAGGAAAATGATTACCAGTCGCGATTGCAATTTTGCCAACAAATGTTAACACACATAAACAATGAAGATGAATTCCTAAGCAAGTTGTGGATGTCAGATGAGGCCCACTTTCATCTCACAGGTTATGTTAACAAGCAGAACTACCAATACTGGGCAGACAGAAATCCTAATGAACTTCATGAGCGTCCTTTACACGCTAATAAGGTTACAGTATGGTGTGCAGTTTCATTACAAGGGATTATTGGACCTTATTGTTTTAAGGATGAACGGGGGATTGCAGTAACTGTCAATTCTGATCGTTACGTGGAAATGTTACAACGTTTCGTTACACCTGAATTGAACAATTTTCCAGACGTTCAAGAATCCTGGTTTCAACAGGATGGTGCGACATCACACACTGCACGACAGTCAATGGAAGCTGTGCGAGTATTGTTTGGTAACCGTATCATCTCAAGATTCGGTAACATTTCCTGGCCCCCTAGATCGCCAGATTTGACCGTGTGCGATTTCTTTTTGTGGGGCTACCTCAAAACTAAAGTGTTCACAACTCGACCAAGAACTGTAAATGAGTTAAAACAGAGAATTCGGGATGAAATTAACAGTATTCCAGTTGAGATGTTGCAGCGGTCAATGAGGAATATCCACCGCAGATTTCAAGAATGCATTCGTAGACGACGACGCCACCTAAAGGATGTTGTTTTTAAAAAAACCTAAATTCCATCAGTGTTTCATAAATGGCAAGTTTTGATGTTTCATTTAATACAAATAAAACAATTTTCTCCCATCACTCTTATTTTTTTTTTAATTCCAGTTATTCTGTGTCACCCTGTACTTGACCAAATTCTCAACGACGAACTTAAAACCTGCATGGTGAGCTCAAATGGGAGGTTTACAGTATGTACCAAATATCCTAAGCTTGGTGTTAAGGTATTCTATTTTTTCAGTTGCGAAAATTGGTTTGGCTTTACCACGTTGGCACCGATGATGAGCTCAGATATGGTGCCCTAGGTTGCCTACTAGCTGAGGAGGTAGATTATGCTGAACGTATAAACTAACAAAGTTATATAGGTTCGTTATACTTAACTACGACGTAACCTCAAAGGAAAAACCAGTTTGCGAAATGTGTGACGTGGAATTTTAGTATTACATGATTTTTATCGTTTTAAATTTTAATTAGGTTGGATTTAACTTCACGTTACAGACAATAAATAGATAATCTACAAAAGTCAAACTTCAGTAGGTTAGTTTTTGCCTAGCAACGCTGTAAATAAAACAATTTTTGCGAAATGTGCAACGTGGAATTTTAGTATGACATCGCTTTTTATTTATTTAAATTTTAACTTGCCTGGATTTAAGGTCACATTGCAGAAAAAACAGAGGAAATCCACAAGAGTCAAAGTTCAATAAGTTAGTTTTTGCCTAGCAACGCTGTAAATAAAACAATTTTTGCGAAATGTGCGACGTGGAATTTTAGTATGACATCGCTTTTTATTTATTTAGATTTTAACTTGCCTGGAGTTAAGGTCACATTGCAGAAAAAACAGAGGAAATCCACAAGAGTCAAAGTTCAATAAGTTAGTTTTTGCCTAGCAACGCTGTAAACAAAACAATTTTTGCGAAATGTGCAACGTGGAATTTTAGTATGACACGGCTTTTGTTTATATAGATATTTTTAATTTGCCTGGAGTTAACGTTACATTGCAGACAATACGGAGGTAATCCACAAGAGTCAAAGTTCAGTAGGTTAGTGTCCGAGTGAATAATTGAGAGGTCTGGCGTGTTTCCTCCCCGGCCATAACTGTCTCTCCCAAGTCCGGTGTCCCACTTTCACCGGAAGTAGGTAACCGGAAGTAGACGTCATATGGTGACTAAATCGAAAGTAAATCATGTTACATTATTTACATTAGGGAGCTATACATGCATTTATGCTTTGGTGTCTTGGAAAGTTTAATTTAGGATGAAGAATTAAACAGGAAGTAGCAAATAATTTTAAAATTTGGGTTAATAATCGATTGTTTGATGTTTAAAATTTTTTTAAATTGGGAAATAATTCTTTGGAAAGGTACGATCGAACTGTGATTTTTCCTTTTTAACTATTTCCTTATAAATAATCCACTTCTTTTTAGTCTTTTTCTTTTTTTTAATGGCGCTATTCTCAGCTAACGATTGAAACTGCGCTGTGATCATCTCTTTCAAATATCAGACATTTATAAATGTTACGACCCATTAAATTATCAAAAATTCAATATTCATTGATATCATGAAAATCTAGTATTGTTATCAAGAAGAACAGTGAAGAATGTTAAAGAAGAAGAGCATTATTTTATATTTAATACATTAGAATGGTTCTTCAATAAAAACTACATTCTCGATATTTTAAAAATCTTCATTTTATAGGATTTTACCAGTTACAACCCTATCCGGAATGACAATTAATGAAACTTTTGAAAAAGTGCATGATAATTTGTCTTCAATAATATTGTATATTCAAAGAGTGATTAAAGTACGTAACGTTTGCCAGCTCATTAATGTTTATCTTCTGAATATAAACACTGTAACGATATGGTTCATCGTTTGGTTTGTTAGTTTTGAAAAAAATCTCTTGATAATCTTTGGTGAAGTTCTGCTAAATGTTAACAACTTTTAAGAATAGGATTTTTACCGGAATTGTTTCTCCTGAACTGCAAAAAGGATGCAACGACAGGAAACATTTGACAGCGACTACATCAAAGTGATCTCGAAGGTGCACTCCGGAGCACTGAAGCCGCCCTTCCCCTCGACTTGAGTAATTCTCTGCTGAAGCCCGCGGGACTTTATCTCCTCAGATTTATTGCTGCAGTCCCTTTGGAAAGTTTGCAGATAGTTAAAACATTCAGTAATTTTAATATAAAAATTAAAAAAAAACAGATCAAAATGATTTATCGACCTCAGTATTGTAGTTGCAGTTTGTTGAAAACTGTTCCTAGGGTACTTTTATTATATTATTATTTAAATATACCTTCTACATTATAGGCTTATTCCTTATCGCTCCTACAGTTTTATAGTATAGTTTCCCAGTACTTAAATTGGTTACTACTTGATTACTTTGAGTTTAGAAATAATAATTTAAACAAATCTAATTAAATACGTGTAAAAAATACAATCGGTATAATTGACCGACCTTCATTCGGATTTCAGTTAAACGTTCAATATCAAGTTCTATTGTGATACTCCATTTTGAAAATGGTCTAGATAAACATTTTAGAACATGTATACACGTAGCTATGGAGAATGGAGGGAAGGATTGATTCAATGCGAATGTTGGCTGCAGCTCCATTTTAAATTCCGCTTATTGCAGCGCTTTCACCGTCAGAAGAAATTCAAAAACGTTGGCGACGAAGAAGCTTATATTGACTTCACCATGCTTTTTAAATTTTCAGACAGGTGCGGACTCAAAATCCGTGAAAGAGTCACATACAATACAATACAATATACCTTTATTACCAGAAACAATTTTAACATTGCA
Source organism: Homalodisca vitripennis (assembly GCF_021130785.1). Classification (NCBI taxonomy): domain Eukaryota; kingdom Metazoa; phylum Arthropoda; class Insecta; order Hemiptera; family Cicadellidae; genus Homalodisca; species Homalodisca vitripennis. The sequence continues at coordinate 195,494,166 of NC_060209.1, read as the reverse complement.
AAGCATGCGTCACATGCGAGTCATGTGCTAACGATTTAATTTTTTTTAATCGTAAACAATATCGTTTTTAGTTAACTTTTTAGTTAATTTTTCCATACTCTTATTGGTTTTGGGGGATATTAGATCAAATTTTTTTAACACGTGCTAAGTCACTCATGACCAGAATTTGATCAAAACAATTAAGCATCTACTTGATTAATTGAGTTAAACAGATATTAGATACTTGCTTAGACTGACTGACAGTGACAGAGTGATGAGGCCGGATTGATATTACGAACGTTCAAATGGTGAACCTCTCCTATTATCATCTTTTGTATCTTTTTGCTTTTTGAGTGATTTGGTGCTTGGTAGAATGACCAAATACCAGGTTTTGAAAACTAGGTTTGTCTTTTATTAAGTTTCAAGATATCAAACATTAAGGCTGCATCTTTCTCAGAAGTATAGTGACGAGGTCAAAACATAAAATTCTTTTCGCGTGCAAAATCTTGGCTCGCTATTTCATGATCCCCGACCAAGAGATTTGATCAACTTGGACTTACCGAGTTCCAAAATGACAAATCATTTGATATTGAAATCAGTGTTTGAATCTGTTGTAGGGTTGACTTATCTACATGATCCTTGCGAATCTGAGCAAAACGGTAATAGTGGTTACAACTAACCCTTTATTCTTTTTGATAATTGGAAGTTGGAATTTGGCAAAAATGTACATTGGGTAAAATTTACACGTTCTCACAGATTCCAAGCCGACTACCCTTGAACATGAAAGTAAGTGGTGATTGAAAGTGAATAAGTGAAGTCTTGTGATGTAGAAGACCCGATTATTCAACAAAAAATATTCATGGTGGGTGCTTTATAGATACATAGCTAGTAGCCATCTGGATGTTACTCAGATTAAGCAGATGAATAGGTGGAAGGAAGAATCTGTGTAAGAGGCTTCCACTTCTCGTGCCTCTCCTTTTGTAGAATTGTTGCTTATATGTTGGGTTCGGCATGATCCAGATCTTTCAGGTGAAAATATAAGTTTAGGAGTTCCGGGATGACTTTAATATGAGAAAACTTGACATTGTTCTTTCTACTATTGTAAGATGATCAGACTATTTTTAAGTTTATACATTTTTGATACCAACTTTCACAATTGTAGTGAAAATAACATATAAACTATTATAACTGAATGTCTGTTTTGTACTCAACTTGTCTGAAATAAGGCATTCCCTTATTAGATTGTTTTTGTGCCTCATGAGCTTCAAGTCTTTTTTGGACAACTGATTTTTCGGGTGTCAATGTCAGTTTCTGGTGTCATTGGCCAGGAGGAGGACATCGTGCTGTATCGATCAGTGAATGCTGTTATATATAATGATGAGAAAAATATTTAATCAATTCCATAACTTATCGACAATCTAGATTTTTTTTCTGGTGGAAGGGACTTTTGCTATACAACAAGACAATTCAGGAGTGATTGCCATCTCTGCAAATTTTGATAATTTGTCATTCATCTACTGTTGTAGTTTTTAATACTCAGCACTAATGCTTTGAAATTTTGGTTAATATTGAGTCACCCAACTTGTTCCCACACATATTTTATAAACTAATCTGTTTATGGGCAATGATTAAAGTTTTTATAAAGTGTCTAAATGGAGACTCTCGAGAATACATGCATTGCATACAGGTTAGACTTTGTATAACACAAATTATAACAATTTCTCACCTCTAGTCAGTTGGGTTCACCTTGTTGGAGTAAGATGGCGCTGGTGAGCCTTATTTTTTTTTCAATGAAATAGTAACTTTCGCACTCTTCGTAAAAACTAGTAATCGGTGACGCTAGATTTCGCTAATCAATGTGAATCAAGCCAGATAGTAGCACTTATCACCATTCTATTTTCGAAATTTTCAGTGTAATATGCTGTCAACCCTATCGATAAAGTCGTAGGTGGTTGGTCGACGAATGCAAACCTATTGTGACCTGTATGCTGTAAATCAGTTTTGATAATTAGACGTGTTTAGTTTTTTATTAAGTGCATGTTTTAGAGTTAGTGAATTTTACACATAACATGGTGGTTGTGATTCCTGACTTAAGCGTCTCACGACGCTCTGGTCTGATTTGTTTATTTTAACCTAGTTTGTAATTATGTCTTAGGTTAGTTATTTACCCGAAGAAGAGATCAGATTGTAGATCTCGAAACGTAGTGTTATTGATTTTTATATCACTGGACGACGGCAAATGTCCGGAAAATCATGTTTCCTTCACAATCCTTCCATCGTCAAAAATAAACTTCAAATAAATGACTACCGATACAACCACGAGATATACTGTTCCGTATCTTACGTAAATTGGTCAGTCCAGAGTATATTGGATTTAGTACTAGTTAAAAGTTCTTTTTCGTTCAGATTCCATGACTGTTTTTTTTAATAAAAATATCTTACTGCTATTAAATCAGAGGTGATACACAAGAATGTTACCCAACATAAACTCCCCACAGTCCATAAATACTGAAGAATAACAGTTGGAGAGATAGTAAACAGCTACTGACGCTATCTAAGGGTCCCAATCTATGGGCTTGAGACAGAACAATTACTCTCAAACTGATGGATGGGAGTATTTCCCTCCAGTTGACCGAGAACTGTGAGGAATCCAGCGGAGTGGAGGGGGAGGGGGAGGAGTAATCCTCTGAATACACAGAGTTCTTGTTATCTTTCTGTAAGCTCGTTAACTAACCTTTAATATTTTATCTCAATTTTTATTTTTCAAACTAAAAGTGATAATATTTTTTCTTTCTCTCTGTACAAAGTATAAGGAGAAGAAATCTCTTTGCACATCATTCTAGCAAAAAAGTTAAAATACATTTACCTGCCGGGTACGCTTCTACAAAGATGTCCATTTGAACAAATATTCCTATCTGTACGGGCGCGCGCCTGTGTTTGTGCGTGTGCGTGTGTTTGCGAGCGCGCTTTTAATATTGCTTGCTCACTAATCCCTCCATACATCGCATTCTTTGTAACAAATATTTGTATTAATAGTTCAGATATGAGTAGAACTACAATTAATAAACTCTTAATGTACTTAATTACATTATCCTAAGTAGAGTCAAGCAAATCCTCTTAAAGGTTTTTGTTATATGTTGTAAAGTAATTTATGAATTTTGTCGGCAGTAAAAGGTTAACGTTAAGTATAGGAGAGATAAAACAGATGATTTGTTTAAAGAACATGTTGCAAATACCTTTTTAGCTTGTTTATTAAACCTTTTTCGAAATCAACATTACCAATTTAAACCTACAGCAACAAGCCTAAACCATTAAAATTGACCATTTAGAATAAATTTCCACGTTTGAATCCATTATATGGTTAATAATACAGCATGAATTGGAAATTAACGTACAAAAATACAAGATATAATTAGTATAATAAATAGTCAACTTAAACTCTTTTTTAACATTTTATTGCAATACTCTTGTTTCTTTATCAACCACCATCAGTGTAAATTAACCTTTAAGGTAAATAATACACAGCTAAATAAACACATGTGGACCATTTAAACAGGTGGTAAATTTATATGACACAGTTGTAATTGTGATTAGTATTTTCTATTTAATACTTTAATTTTTTTCAAAAATCGAGTTTTAGTTGACTATTTATTACATTACTATAAAGATAACCCTGCAATGCGGAGTGAATAACATAAGTTGCAATTGATAACTAATTAAATAATAGAAAAGACAATAATGAAACAAAGGCCTTCTAAAGTACCTATCCATTTTACTTTATTGAAACCTGTTACATGTAAATGGGCCACGGATTTTTCTGTTATTTATACTAGTATATTAGCATCGGACAGCTAAACCTCCATAGAAAGAAATATATCGGTAAAAAACGATAGTCTAGGGTAGATAAGTTCGATCAAGTAACTCGGCATTATACCTAATAATAGATAAACAACGTAACGGTTTCTAACTGTAGCAGCTGCAAAAACGTCTGAGAAACATTCAGTATACCGAGTCTCCAGATGAAGCATCTACATTTGAATAATTCAAGACTGGCTCTCCGGAGGCCTATCCTTCTCCCGGAGTCGAGTTTCTTTCGATATTTCTGAACTTGTGTAAAAAATACACAATCAGAAATCAGCAGAAATCAGTCTGCAGAAATCTGCAGACTGCAGAGTCTGCAGATTTCTGGGTAAGACTGCATATCTTTCGTGGTGCCATAATAATTGTATTAGTGCCAAACGCATTAGTTTATAGGGTAAGGTCGGGTATGAGCAATTAGAGGTGATAGCGATGTGCATTTTTAAAACATTACCTAGATAAAGCGTATATTCTGGTACGAAGTAAAATTTAAAAATATATTCACGCTAAAAAAACTATTTAGAAATTATTGATTGTACTGCAAGTTCCAGATTCTATCGAATTATATTTGGCAGGTTTAATAACTGTTCTCTTTTTTACAGTATTAACTAACCCCATGGATTGTATAGGGAATATAGTACAGCCTGTGAAATCCACGGTAAGAGTGTTTAAATTAAAGAAATAAATGAGTATTCTGACTTTTTTTCATAATTATAACAATCTTTGTTATAAATAAATAAAATTAGTAAATCGTAAAAGTTTATTAAATATGGACGTGTCAAAGACCCTTTTAACTTATTTTGTTTTAGGAGATAGTAAAGTTCTATTAAATAAAGTTATTTATTTCAAAGTTCAAAGACTAACAGTTCAAAGTTCCTAGTAAAGCCAATTTATATTACTACAAGAGTACTCATCGCTGATCAAATATTGCTTCCGTTTTCAAACTAATCAAGTCACTGATGTTACGTTTGAAAATTGAACTTCATTTTCAAATATGAAATGTTCTTTGTACTAAAATAATTAAACCATTAAAGTGACAACTTATTATGTATTTAGAAGAATTATATTTTAATACTATTTAATTACCTAATAGCAACTGAGATTCATACAATTAATTTGAGAAACTACAAAGAAACCAATTCCGTCCAAACTTAAAACTGTTTACACTTGGCTTACTGAAGTAAAGGATTTGTGTTTTAATATTGAAGATTGCGTTGGATGATTATTTTAATGCAAAGCGGTAACAATTCTTGTTTGATTTTAATAAATACGTTAGTTAAACTAGAACTATACCGTTTTAAGACAGTAGCATGGGAGTAAATGGACCGAGTTAAGGACCGGAAATATTATTTGAAGAATTAATGCGAATGATGAGTTCAGCTCCTTGAGTTTCTTCTTAGTGCAGCGTCTGGAATGACGCTATCACAAACTTGACTCCTGGAATCTGGAGTGATGTTTGTCTGAAGAGATCCAAAAAAAGTAAAAAAAAGAAACTAAAAAATGAACTCTGTACATCGTTTTGAAAACAGACACCTAGACTGCAAAATTTAGTGTCAGGTGCATTACTGAGTGTACTGCGATGTTTTAGACACGATCTTTAAGCAAAATGTAGCAATTGAGTTCTCTACGGTTACCAACGTAGCTATGGGAAGAACTGATTCAATATTGGTTTATTATATTATATTGATTGACTTTCTCACTACGTTATGTTCAAAACTTAATTAAAATTTCGAAAATAATCAAAGAGTAAATATATTTTGTCATAAAATTGTGCATTTTCAGTTAGAAAGACATTTAGTTTATTTTAGAATATTGTACCCTATGCGGAGCTTATTACTGGACACTTTATGTAGAGCATTCCTTCTTACCTTGAATCTAGATGAAAAGTTTCTGATCTAAGTAGGCACACTCTTACATACACGTAAATTAAAACAATCATGTATCTATAATATAAATATCTATCTACTATTATTTATTATGCAGGATGTCCTGTAACTCTCTAGACAAAGTCATATAACATTATTACTTAATTCAAGACAACAAAATTTCACTAAATGACAAGGTTCTCCAGTGCTTGGTTTGCCATTCGTCTGCCTGCATGTGCTTTTATGAAAAATTAATACCTTAAAAACTAATACATTAAATCCTACCACATTTAGGTCAAACTTTATGGTAACAAGGCCAGTTACTACTACAACATTATGATATTATCTTTAATACTTTTCAAAATGGCAGCCGTTAAAGTTTTGTATTTGAATATTTTTAAAACCAGCAATTTTGTTAAATAATTACAAGAATACCATTTTGAACGTGGAGTAAACTCAAAATTCAATTTACACGTGTAACCATGGTGACATTGAAAAACTCGCAGAGTAAATACGTGTATATTTTTGTAAATAAATATTAAGTATAAACGTTATATTTTAACATGTGCTTCACGTGACTAAAAACTTTAATTTCGCAAAGCATAAGACCTGAGCGAAGCCTGTTGTAGTGTAGCTTACTTTTACCTAGAATTAAACAATTAGTTTCACCCTTAATAGTCCAGAAAAGTGAGAGCATCAGATAAAGGTGTGAACACTTTGCATACTACTGGCTCTATATGGCTACGATTGAGGGTTACGGGTTCAAACAAATATTATCCAATTAAAATTTAAACAATAATTTAAATTTATCCAACTAATAATGGCTTTACGGATCGGAACAAGGGATTGGGCTACTTGCAGATCGAGAAAGGCAACTTTGAAATGGCAGACATTCATAGTTGATAATGACTTGCAGTTTACTCGCCTTCACAACCCACAGGCTGTGGCGGCTGTAAGGAATAGTGAAGAAAACAGCAACTCAGCAGGATATAAAACTTCCCTTTTTCTTTGATACCACAACGTATTTCTGAAAATCGACCTAACGCTTATTTCTATATACTTAGTGCATGTAATTTAAACGGCAATTTCAATCCTTATGTACGTTTAGTCAGTTTGAATCTCAGTTGTCAAAACTCGCTGAATTTATCGATACTCCTAGGAGGGGTTGAAATACTTTTGGAACTTTGCACTTCTTAAAAACAAAAAACTCCAGTTTTATGGGGGGTCTTTAAATCCAATAAAATGTAAACCATCATAAATGGCCCACTCCACCCTTAGAATGGATATCTAAAAAAAACCTGGCCAGTATTTAAGACTATAGATTTTCTAGCAACGAAATGATATTGTGCTCGATAATTTAATTTTCAATTTGTTTCCAGTTTGAAATAATGTTGAGTTACGTTACTCTTATGGCATAGCCAACAGTTTTCAAGAAAACCATTATGTGTAATTCCCAAAAGAAAAGAGTTATAAATTTTTCAGTTGTCACAAAATCTATCTACTTCTTGCGACTCGGTTGGAAGGACCACATACAAAGCTGCGAGAACGAATCGACCTTTTTTTCTTCAAAATCGAAATACACTCAAAATATAAAAAACTCCCATCAAATTAGAAACATCGAAAACAGCATCGCAAAGAAAGTACTGTATATATTGCCCCTTACAATATACAGCAATACACCTTTAACACTGTTGATAGATATTATCTTTATACAATGTACATTTCGAATTCAATGAATTCATCATCAAGTACTTTTAGATTAAGGTAAATAAATAATTGAAACCAAATTGTCTTATGTATTTAACTACGTTAGTGACTAAATTTTTGTATTTAATTTTATATGTAATCAATTTACATAGTTTAAAAGTCTATCGAATAATAAATGTTTTGTTAGAAAATATATGTCATTTAATAATACATTAAGATTAATTTTGGTACTTTTGTAAATTTCAAAATGTTCTAAAATTGACAATAGGTGACTTTTTTGCTTGTGTGTAAAATTTCAAGACTGTTTTCGATGTTTGTGTATGTAAGGCCGGTGTCATTTAAATTGTTAGCATATTTTGAATTAGACGATATCTTCAATACTTTTATTTGTTCATTACATCTAATTTTGAAGGATAGACCGGTTTGTCCAATGTAGTAGTTTTGGAAATCATTGCAATTTAATTTGTATACTCCACTCTTGTTAAATTTATATTTTGATTTTAATTTGTTAAATTACTTTTGTTTTTGATTATAAGGCCAAGATTGTTTGAAGTTTTGAAAGCCAATTGATATCCCTGTTTATAAAATAATTTGTAAATTTTGTGGCATTGTTTTCCAAGTTAGTCTGATTGAATGTGTTTGATATTTCTTTCTTTGTGTAGTTCTTCGATAATACATCAATCATGCTTGGCTTGTATTCATTATTTTGGGCTATGTATTTAACAATATTTAATTCTTTATCAAAATCTTCAGTTATCATTGGATTATTGTGTAATCTGTCGATCATTGATTTGAGTGCAGCCTTCTTTTGATGATTTGTCTGATTCGACGAGGAAGCAATAACTAAATCTGTGTATGTCGGTTTTCTGTAATTTTGAAATTTTGCTTTTTGTTGATCTTGGTTATAGTCAAATCAAGGTAGTTTGTTGCATTATTTTCTTCAATTTAACTAGTAAAATTTATATTATAATGGATTTGGTTGAAGAATTTTATGAATATGTCTATTTTGTGGCAATGTTTTCCAAAGTAGTCTAATTGAATGTATTTGATATATATTTCTTCGTACTTTCTTTCTTTGTGTAGTTATTCGATAATATACAATCATGCTTGGCTTTCATCCATTATTTAGAGCGATGTATTTAACAATAATTAATTCTTTATCATTCGATGTATTATCTTTGTAACCTTCGATGTAACAAATTTGTACCCAAATGTGCCAATCCAAGAAACAATACTTATAATTTAAAATAACTGAACAGAACAAAACATTCTAAATACACACCAAATTGAAGAAATAATTGAACTCAAAGAAGTTATTTTAAGACAAAATTACTTTATATTTAACAACAATTACTACATACAACATGAAGGATTACCAATGGGATCACCACTATCTGGATTATTGGCTGATTACTTGACAACATAGAAGCCAAATTCATATTAAGTGATAAAAACAAACATATAACACAAATAATTTATGATTACTGATATGTCGATGATATAATTCGTCTATTCAAAGGAAATGAAAGACAAATAAACATGTTCATAAAATACTACAACCAAATCCATCCTAATCTTAATTTCACTACTGAAAGTGAAGAAAATAATGCAATAAACTACCTTGATTTGACTTGACGTTTATGAGTTCAAGTATTTCTTCACTTTCGTGTGTATTTAGAATGTTTTGTTCTGTTCAGTTATTTTAATTTATAAGTATCGTTTCTTGGATTGGAACATTTGGGTACAAATTTGTTACATCGAAGGATACAAAGATAATAAATGGAATGATAAAGATTTAATTATTATTAAATACATCGCCCTAAATAATGGATAAAAAGCAAGCATGATGTATATTATCGAAGAACTACATAAAGAAAGAATGTATGAAAAAAAATATATCAAATACATTCAATTAGACTAATTTGGAAAACATTGCCACAAAATAGACATATTCATAAAATACTTCAACCAAATCCATTATAATCTAAATTTTACTAGTTAAATTGAAGAAAATAATGCAACAAACTACCTTGATTTGACTATAACCAAGATCAACAAAAAGCAAAATTTCAAAATTACAGAAAACCAACATACACAGATTTAGTTATTGCTTCCTCGTCGAGTCAGTCAAATCATCAAAAGAAGGCTGCACTCAAATCAATGATCGACAGATTACACAATAATCCAATGATAACTGAAGATTTTGATAAAGAATTAAATATTGTTAAATGCATAGCCCAAAATAATGAATACAAGCCAAGCATGATTGATGTATTATCGAAGAACTACACAAAGAAAGAAATATCAAACACATTCAATCAGACTAACTAGGAAAACAATGCCACAACATTTACAAATTATTTTATAACCAGGGATATCAATTGGCTTTCAAAACTTCAAACAATCTTGGCCTTATAATCAAAAACAAAAGTAATTTAACAAATTAAAATCAAAATTAAAAATTTAACAAGAGTGGAGTATACAAATTAAATTGCAATGATTTCCAAAACTACTACATTGGACAAACCGGTCTATCCTTGAAAATTAGATTTAATGAACAAATAAAAGCATTGAAAACATCGTCTAATTCAAAATATGCTAACAATTTAAATGACACCGGCCTTATATACACAAACATCGAAAACAATCTTGAAATTTTACACACATGCAAAAAAGTCACCTATTGTCAATTTTAGAACATTTTGAAATTTACAAAAGTGCCACAATTAATCTTAGTGTATTATTAAATGACAAAGATTTTCCAACAAAACATATACTATTCGATAGACTTTTAAACGATATAAATTGATTACATATAAAATTTAATACAAACATTTAGCCACCATCTTAGTTAAAAACATATGACAATTTGGTTTCAATTATTTATTTACATCATTTACATTAACCTACAAGAACCTGATGATGAATTCATTGAATTCGAAATGTACATTGTACAAAAATAATACTACCAAAAGGGTTAAAAGGTGTATTATTGTATATTATATATTAAACCCTTTTCGAGGCTACATCTGTAATATTGCCCTTCTTGCGCAGATGACCGCCTCCCTGCTGCTACTGCGGATACAAGTTCGGGTAATATTGGACTCATCAACGTAAATTACAAATTATTTTAAAGATCTAAATTTTTTGTTTTGTAGTCTAATAAGTAACTTAATAAATCTGTGTATTCTAATAAATCGATATTGCATCTAAATAATGTTCACTCGAGGAATTATTTATTATAATGATCTTAAAATATTTTGAAAGAAAATAGTTGTTAGATTCCCGGCTTAATAATAATTGAACTGAGTATAGTTAGTCTTCTGAGATCAAGATTCGTACAAAGGTTACAAGCCTGCAGTATCAATAACCAGTATTAATACGAGCTCGTACAGTACGCCCTTACGAAACAGTTGGGCTTTGGAACACGTACGTTAGTGTACAAATCCATACGTGAATAAACAATGAGAGGTGGTGAAGACTGCAGTGTGAACAATTTGCAACTGCAGGAGAATATGTGGAGGATGTGACGTGACTACGAGTATGTAAAACTGCCCCACTCACACCCACGTGCCCCCCCACCACATACACACACTCCAATTATTACCTCTTCAGAGTATATCGAGTTTGACACTCTTTGGAAATAATCATTGTCCATGTCCAATATAGTAACATACAACAGAATTAGTGTTTATCAGTTTCTCTACTTCAAGAATTTATATATATGTATTATTTAGTTGTTTTAATAGTGTCTCCACTTCCAATACTCTTAGTCCAACTATGTGTTAGAGTTGGTGATTTTAATAGTGTTTCCATTTCCAATGTTCTAATACATGTTAGAATTAGTATTTTTAATAGTGTCTCTACTTCTAATATATGTTAGAATTAGTGTTTTTAATAGTGTTTCCACTTCCAATATCCTAATATATGTTAGAATTCATGTGTTTGATAGTGTATCTACTTCCAATAATCTAATATATGTTACACTGTATTTTCATAGTGTCTTTACATCCAATGTACAATACCATGTATAATACATGGTAGATTTAGTGTTTATAACAGTTTTCATGCTAATATTTTAATGGTCCACAATTAATTGTGATCTTGGAAATTATAACTCTGGCAGCAGACTTAAAATGAGGAACCTTTCCTTATTATTAGAGACATTGAAAAATATTAATTTAAAATTTATAAACTGCAGCTTTATTTTATTAATATAGAACCTAACCTTATTTTTAAAAAAACCTGGCCAGTATTTAAGACTATAGATTTTCCGTCAAAGTTTTGTATTTGAATATTTTTAAAACCAGCAATTTTGTTAAATAATTACAAGAATAACATTTTTTATTTAATCAAAAATCTAATAAATGACACCAAAATTATTTAAATTGAATGTTGAGTAACACATTTATTCTGACAAGTCACGGTCCACATTGAGGTTCCCAGTAATATAACAAATTGTAAAAAATAGCAGCTCCAGAATATTTTATACCTATTGCACTCAGATCCAAGTACTTTTACATCAATGTTAATATCAGAGGGACTGGAGGAATAGTATTGGTAAATTCCCAAAAAAACCATACATGAGTGCAGTTGGGATTGTTGGCAATTGGCATAATTTCCTCATTCAATTTCCATTCAAGACAATCACAGACAAATTATAAGCATTAATAGTTGAGAATTCTATAATTACTAAATAAAAATTTGATTTTTAAATAAACTTAAAAACAAATACACACAGTAGTAAAATTGCTTCTAAAATAAGAGTAGGAAACTGGCTGAGCGTAAGCGAAGCCCATCACTCATGGGCTGAAAAAATCCACCCGATATCTCAAAAACGCACTGACCTATAGGCTTGAAATGTTGCATCAAACCTAATTTCTATGATGGTGTATGTCACTCCATGGGATTTGGCTGAGTTTAACAAATACTTTCACAGTTAACATAGCTTATGGTAGGAAAGGTTGATTCAATATTGAGTTTAGTTCCAGTTCATCTTTATTTCATTGTCGCGTCTGGTATCTGGCGCTGTCTCAGACTTGAATCCTGGAATCTTGAGTCAAGTTTGTCTACAGAGATCCAAGGATAGTGGACGAGTTACAGAATTGAGTGCACTACGGTGTGATAGCCGAATTTATAAGTGCGGTGGAGCAACCGAATTTTCTACACATAACGTAGCTATTGTTTAAATTTTAATTGGATAATATTTGTTTGAACCCGTAACCCTCAATCGTAGCCATATAGAGCCAGTAGTATGCAAAGTGTTTACACCTTTATCTGATGCTCTCACTTTTCTGGACTATTAAGGGTGAAACTAATTGTTTAATTCTAGGTAAAAGTAAGCTACACTACAACAGGCTTCGCGCTGAGGTCGTATGCTTTGAGAAATTAAAGTTTTTAGCCACGTGAAGCACATGTTGAAATATAACGTTTATATTCAATATTTATTTACAAAATAGTACACGTATTTACTCTGCGAGTTTTTCAATGTCACCATGGTTACACGTGTAAATTGAATTTTGAGTTTACTCCACGTTCCTTTTATTACAGCGTTTGGTATCTGATGCTGTCTCAGACTCGACTCCTGGAATCAATAAAAGGAAGGTGAACTGGAGCTAAACTCAACATTCAATTGAATCAACCCTTCCCACCTGTGTACGGTTATCACACCGTAGTGCACTCAATTCTGTAACTCGTCGACTATCCTTGGATCTCTGTAGACAAACTTGACTCAAGATTCCAGGATTCAAGTCTGAGACAGCGCCAGATACCAGACGCGACAATGAAATGAAGATGAACTGGAGCTAAACTCAACATTCAATATTGAATCAACCTTTCCTACCATAAGCTATGTTAACTGTGAAAGTATTTGTTAAACTCAGCCAAATCCCATGGAGTGACATACACCATCATAGAAATTAGGTTTGATGCAACATTTCAAGCCTATAGGTCAGTGCGTTTTTGAGATATCGGGTGGATTTTTTCAGCCCATGAGTGATGGGCTTCGCTTACGCTCAGCCAGTTTCCTACTCTTATTTTAGAAGCAATTTTACTACTGTGTGTATTTGTTTTTAAGTTTATTTAAAAATCAAATTTTTATTTAGTAATTATAGAATTCTCAACTATTAATGCTTATAATTTTGTCTGTGATTGTCTTGAATGGAAATTGAATGAGGAAATTATGCCAATTGCCAACAACAACAATCCCAACTGCACTTATGTATGTTTTTTTTTTTGGGAATTTACCAATACTATTCCAGTCCCTCTGATATTAACATTGATGTAAAAGTACTTGGATCTGAGTGCAATAGGTATAAAATATTCTGGAGCTGCTATTTTTTTACAATTTGTTATATTACTGGGAACCTCAATGTGGACCGTGACTTGTCAGAATAAATGTGTTACTCAAAATTCTATTTAAATAATTTTGGTGTCATTTATTAGATTTGTGATTAAATAAAAAATGTTATTCTTGTAATTATTTAACAAAATTGCTGGTTTTAAAAATATTCAAATACAAAACTTTGACGGAAAATCTATAGTCTTAAATACTGGCCAGGTTTTTTTTAATAAGGTTAGGTTCTATATTAATAAAATAAAGCGGCAGTTTATAAATTTTAAATTAATATTTTTCAATGTCTCTAATAATAAGGAAAGGTTCCTCATTTTAAGTCTGCTGCCAGAGTTATAATTTCCAAAATCACAATTAATTGTGGACCATTGAAATATTAGCATGAAAACTGTTATAAACACTAAATCTACCATGTATTATACATGGTATTGTACATTGGATGTACAGACACTATGAAAATACAGTGTAACATATATTAGATTATTGGAAGTAGATACACTATCAAACACATGAATTCTAACATATATTAGGATATTGGAAGTGGAAACACTATTAAAAACACTAATTCTAACATATATTAGAAGTAGAGACACTATTAAAAAACTAATTCTAATCTATATTAGAACATGGTAGTTGAGACACTATTAAAAATACTAATTCTAACATGTATTAGAATATTGGAAATGGAAACACTATTATAAACACCAACTCTTAACACAAGGTAAATAAATAATTGAAACCAAATTGCCTTATGTATTTAACTACGTTAGTGGCTAAATTTTTGTATTTAATTTTATATGTAATCAATTTACATAGTTTAAAAGTCTATCGAATAATAAATGTTTTGTTAGAAAATATATGTCATTTAATAATACATTAAGATTAATTTTGGTACTTTTGTAAATTTCAAAATGTTCTAAAATTGACAATAGGTGACTTTTTTGCATGTGTGTAAAATTTCAAGACTGTTTTCGATGTTTGTGTATGTAAGGCCGGTGTCATTTAAATTGTTAGCATATTTTGAATTAGACGATATCTTCAATACTTTTATTTGTTCATTACATCTAATTTTGAAGGAGAGACCGGTTTGTCCAATGTAGTAGTTTTGGAAATCATTGCAATTTAATTTGTATACTCCACTCTTGTTAAATTTTTAATTTTGATTTTAATTTGTTAAATTACTTTTGTTTTTGATTATAAGGCCAAGATTGTTTGAAGTTTTGAAAGCCAATTGATATCCCTGGTTATAAAATAATTTGTAAATTTTGTGGCATTGTTTTCCAAGTTAGTCTTATTGAATGTGTTTGATATTTCTTTCTTTGTGTAGTTCTTCGATACAAATTGAAGAAATAATTGAATTCAAAAAAGTTATTTTAAGACAAAATTACTTTATATTTAACAACAATTACTACATACAACATGAAGGATTACCAATGGGATCACCACTATCTGGATTATTGGCTGATTACTTGACAACATAGAAGCCAAATTCATATTAAGTGATAAAAACAAACATATAACACAAATAATTTATGATTACTGATATGTCGATGATATAATTCGTCTATTCAAAGGAAATGAAAGACAAATAAACATGTTCATAAAATACTACAACCAAATCCATCCTAATCTTAATTTCACTACTGAAATTGAAGAAAATAATGCAATAAACTACCTTGATTTGACTTGACGTTTATGAGTTCAAGTATTTCTTCACTTTGAATCCTCTCGGTTTCATTTGGAATTATCTCCGAGATCTGTCCAATACTGTGGTGTAGATATTAATTGACTGTATAGTAACTAATACGAAGTTACCTGCAGAGTACTTGATTGAAAAAAACATTAGTTAACGTGGTTTCATTTGGAATAATCTCCGAGATCTGTGCAATACTGTGGTGTAGATATTAATTGACTGTATAGTAACTGAACCGAAACTACCAGCATGGTACTTGATTGACAAACATTAGCTAACGTGGTTTCATTTTGAATTATAATTTGGAGTGCGACGTATTTTATGACGCTACAGTACATGCTACAGAAATCTTAGTTGAGAGCGAATTTGCATTAATACAGAGTACTGTAGAATTATAGAAAATTAAAAACATACATTTCTATTTTTTCCTTGTAAGTGAAATAGTTATTTTACTCGTTCATAATTTAGATTTGAAGTTTCTGCACTAACAATGCACTACTCAAGAAACACCAGATAATTGTCATTCAGCGGATTTTATTGCATGCAAAAGTGACTGCTTTATCAACACGACTCAGTAAAAAAGTACAATTACTCTACTTATCTCTGACCAAAGTATTCCTGCACAGCAACAACCCCTGCCAGCTACGAGTGACAGGAAGTCGTTAGTTCAGTTTACGATGCAAGTTCACACTGATTAAGCTCCGTGGCTTTATCTATTCACGGAAGTTTCCTATTCTAAAGTTTTACTTTCACTATCACTATTTTCCCAAGATTTGCAATAAACTTTACTCTTGGCATTGCCTATTGTATGCATAGCGTTTTAGAAGTGTTTACTGTCTTACAATTGGTAAAATTATTCCTCTCATGATAGAATAAGAGTTTAAATATCAAATATTTTAATTTAGAATTAAAATTTACTCCCACAGTGCAATACCAGTATCAAGAAGACATTTTCATAGTTGTGTGTACTGGACAAGACAGGATGACGATATAATAAACCAGTTTTTATAATGCATAATAAGTTGGTTCTCGTATTATAATAAAATTTCTTGCCAAAGTAAGTAAAATATATATTTTATGTGATAAGTAGAATGGAATAAATAGCAAGGGAGGGAAAATACAAGAGACGTCTCGTTTTAGCTTTAATGGATTTACATCTTTCCTCTTCAAGGACCATCTTTTGATCGCTATCTACATTTGTTACTCCGTCTTTGGCATGCCAAGACACCTAACATTTTTAGAGTTGGAAGAGAGGCTTTTTCTTTTTAAGAACTACCTTTAATTTCACTTTCAAATTTGCAACTGAACTGTAAGAGTTTGAAGTCGTGCTACCAAAAATGTGTTGCAAATTCTAACGCAAAAATATCGGTTTTTAATTAATTAATTATAAAGTCAAAATGAAGTAAGTAATGATTTTGGAGCGTTCTACAAGACTTACAAAGAACGCCGCTGTTTTAATATATAGAATGTAGATGCTGGCAGTATGCGATAAACGGCTCTTGTGGAAGGGGAAAGGAATTCCAATAAAGACTAATCTTCCGCTTTAATCCATCACAAAGTATAATAATTACATCATGTTTACATCACCGTATAATATGGATTAAACGGAAAAACGAAATCATTAAAATAGTTAATATACACCAGAGCTAGTTTCCACATCGGATACGTTACGTCCAGTGCAGACGCCCATTCATGGTACTTAGCTCATTTCCATATTTGGCTACCCAATTCATCCAACATCTTCCGGCCACTGGCTCTCTCTGGGAAATATCCAGGTTTTTCTAGTCCTGTTTTAAACAAAATCCACCAATATCCATTATCACTATTCAATCAACCAAGAATACCGTAAAATATATAATTCCACGACTAGTATAGTACCATAATAGTAAAATAATCTATAACCAATCTACTAATTCCTGAGACCACATGCGTGATTCAACACTGCAGTACTCACTTGTTCTACATTTTCTGGCTATTCGATCAATAACTAATACCGACTCTGTGTAACCTTGCGTGGTACTTGACAGTAACCCGTTATAATTCCAGAAGCAATTAGTTATAAAAATGGCGTATGTAACTGAGCCTAACTAAATGATCTTTTTTAACGAAATATTCGAAAAATAAAGTTGGACTATGCATTTCCAGATGCTACGTGTGATTCCAAGCTAAAAATGAAGAATAGTTTTTTCAATTTCCACTTTAACATCTAATACACGTAAAGATAACTTAATTATCATGTCTTTTGCCATCGTTATATGTTACAAAAAGTATAACAAGTGTTATAAACATGTATTCTTTTTCAGAGATTACGGACATGCTCCTGATTTATGGCCTTAGATGTTAAAGGTTCAATAGTCAGTTTCTAATTGAATTTTAATTACAGTAACAGCTGATTTAAATGACAGTACTTAAAATAATGTCAAATTATGGTCGATGGGCTATTTAGCTTGCAAGTGCAATACGAAACCTTCTTAATAAACTTTTAAAAATGAGGTATCCTTGGGAATGAAAATGTATTTAAAAACTGTTGTGTCGTAAATTTTTTAACAGTGATTTATTACGCATTTCATAACACAAAATTTAGATGTCCGTCATTTTGAAAATATCAAAACTGATTTTAAAATATTTCTTTTTATGTAATACCTTTTGACATATCCATACCACACACGTTTAACAAGTTTTGTAACAATCGTAAAGATAACAACAAATATAAAATGGTTTTAATAACAGCTGTTAAAATAATGTCAAATTATAGACAATGGACTATTTAGCTTGCATGTATAATACAAAACCTTCCATAAAATAGTTATTTCTTAACCAATTACAAATGAAGTATCCTTGGAAATAAAATATTTTTAGTCATAAATTTTGAAAAAAAAAAACAAGAAAATATTTCTTCCCAACGAGGTAGCGAATGAGGTCCGAATTTCGCACTTGGCGGGAGATACGATCGACATTTTTCGCAAGAGATGCTACTGCGTCAATAGTTTTCAACACACTAACCTCGGATTGGTCTCGTTTTGAAGGGGAGGATTCACGCTACACGGCAGTGTTGCCAACATGTCGAAAAAGTATTCCCTACAGCTGTGAGAGTACCAGTACACTTACTTTCTGGACGTGCCTCGTACTATCACAATGCAAAGCGAAGCGACAACGCACCGGCAGGACCGGAGGCAAAGTTACGGCCCTGCTATAATAGGAGATTTTGTTTGAAAAAAAGTTACACACAAAACTACTCTGGAAGTTCAAAGGAATAACAATGAGAACGGCTGAGGACAATAGGATTAATGGTCTGATTGAGAAGTTTGTGTAGCTAGCACAATGAGGCGGATGAGAACCGAGTTGTCCTTTGTATTAACAGAGATGTATTTAAAATAATTTACATTATCTTAATTTTTGAGTGTGTCGTGCTTCAACACTCTTCAACGTCAAAACTCGTAACTTATGTTTGTCTTTCGAGAATAATACCGGATAAAGGGTAGTAGGATTCCAAGTGTTTCCCATCGGTTTATGTTATAAAAGTAGAATACTACGTTTCAAAGATTCTACCCTTTTCCTTGGAAGTAAAAAATTGTAATACATAAGGCTAAACGTACAAAAATCCTAAAATAAAAAGATAAACACAGAATAAACTACATTTGACAACAAAAATTGGCCTACCATGGCCTTTACTTGTATGGAATGTACTGAGCTCTTTTTAACCATTTTAATAATTTGACTCATTCTTGTGTGAAGTACATATATATATTTTTGAACGAACACTCATACACACACACACACACACACACACAGACAAACGCATGGAAAACTAAGCATCACAGACCCATGTTCATACCGTGAAAAATATTCGTCTTGACCTGAGTACCCCTGAGTAACGTTGTGTACCCTTATCCAGAGTGTTACGGGACATCTTGTATAAAAATATCTGTAGGTTACGAAAGATTTTTGTTTAATATATATATAAATAAATAAATACATATATATGTATATATATATATATATATATATATTTATTTATTTATATATATATATATATATATATATATATTAAACAAAAATCTTTCGTAACCTACAGATATTTTTATACAAGATGTCCCGTAACACTCTGGATAAGGGTACACAACGTTACTCAGGGGTACTCAGGTCAAGACGAATATTTTTCACGGTATGAACATGGGTCTGTGATGCTTAGTTTTCCATGCGTTTGTCTGTGTGTGTGTGTGTGTGTGTGTATATGAGTGTTCGTTCAAAAATCATTTATTTCCTTGAAATACACATTACATGAGTTCTGTTGAATTCGCGCGGAATAATTGTTATAAAAAACAAGTTAAGAAATAATCAGGTGGCATGCGATGTATGCTATGTATATAACACAAGATATGCCTTATTGTACCATTTTATGTATTTATTCTTTAATTAAACATGTAATACTGTTACAATTATTCCTCTTAGATTTTCATATATAAATATAAAATAACAACAAATATAACAAAATAAATCCAATAAAGTTTTGCACACAACTTTTCTATAAATTTCTTATAATAAACAAAAGGCATAACAATTGACACATGCAAATAAAAAAACAGTTGGCAGCTTATGTGTACCTTAAGGTACATCGTTTGATATTATGGTGAGTGATTGATTTAATATGAGTAAGACAAAAAATAATCAACAATACTTAAGTAACAATGATAACAAATAAATATGCTTAAAATTTACACAAATAGATTAACAAACACAAAAAATACATATTATATTAAGATGGCATATATGATTACATAGGTATATACACATAAATATCAGTGGTTCTGACGGTTTATAAAATCTAAGGCAGAATTCTTAATTTTATTCTTATTCTCTATAAGTATATTATTTCCCTTAAATATGATAAACCTGTTAAACAGTGTAGGCCCTCAGTAGCAATATTCGTGTTTACTAATTTCTTTATTACATCGTGGAACCATTAGAGCAAGACTTTCAGCAGATTGTGTTATCCTTTCCCTTTGTAAGATAGTAAAATTACTTAAGTATTCCAAGTTTCTTCCGTAATACCGGCACAGTCAAAATACAGTTTGCATCCATTAGAGGTACACAAGGCAAAATCATTATCATCAGGCAATAAATGACTATCAAGGCCAGCTGCTGGTGTGTGTGTGTGTGTGTGTGTGTGTGTGTGTGTGTGTGTGTGTGTGTGTGTGTGTGTGTGTGTGTGTGTGTGTGTGTGTGCGTGCGATAATTCATATCTTAAAAACTTTTCGATCAATAAAACTTTTGAACTTTGAATATCTTAAAAACCAAAATCTTTCTCAAGAATATCATTTTTAGAGGATTGTATCACAAATGTAATGACAAAAAAATTATTTAAATCTAATAATAAATAATTGGTTTAGAACAGATTTACTCTGACAAAACACGGGTTCTCAGCGGCCACATTGAGGTTCTCAGCGAATAGCCAACAATACAAAAGTGAATAAATGGCAACTCCAGAATATCTTTTGCCTATTGCACTTAGATCTAAGTGCTTTTATTTAAAGCGATGGAGTGCATTAAGCTCTGTTGCTAAGTAACTTTTATTTTATCTAAATGAAAAAAAAAAAACAATAGGAGTATTGTAAAAATGTATTGTAGCAACAATAAACTATGAAATTTTATTTAAAACCTAATATTAAATTTTAAATTATTGACTGAAGTTGTATGTTTTTTATTTTGTATTATGAAGGGATAGTAAAAGATTTCGCAGTGGCTTCTCAAGAAACACGTGGTAGGAATGAATTGTACCCAAACTCGGAGGGCGGAAATGAGATAAAACTGTTTTATCTCCTCCGCTCAACTCACCACCTACCGACCCTTTCCACACAACCTGGCGCTGCAAAGGTCTGTCCGAAACCATTAATCTTCTAATCCCGACCTGCTGCAGCCTCAATCGTGTCCCAGATTATCATCAATCGTGGCTTACACGCTGTGCCATTGATAGGAATAAAAATGGGAAGCAAATCCATTACAAAGCTTGTTGTTAACAAGCGCACTTAGTCCGCTATTGCGAGACCACTTTACAAATGTACTTTGGCACAAAATTTTGTAAACAAAATTTTAAAAGCAAAATTTCAAATTTTTTAATTTACAATATTGAACTCACTTTTATCATCAAAAGTAGCAAAAAAGGCGAAAAGTTTGTGACTTCCATTTTGGAAACATTTAGTTTATTTTGATTAATTATTATTTACGAATCACTAATTTATAAATGTAGTACCATAAATATTAAAGTGAATATCAACTATTAGTAATTACAGATAACTAATAGTAACCCTTCCAACCATAGCTACAATATATGTGTTAGAAAGCTCGGTTGCTCCACCGTGCTTTTGAGATCATGTCTATCACATTGTAGTTCACTCAATTTGTGTACCTGATGAGACAATGAGACTTTATTGAATGTTGAAATTTTACTGTGAACTTAGCAAATCCTGTTACACGTCACCCCTGTGTTTTGGTGTATTCCTACCCTGTGTAAATATTGGTTTTTGTATGCTGTCCTGAGGTTTTCATTTTCAGCGAACTCGTGCATTTTGTTCTTTGTTCTAAACATTTTTACACTATTAGCACAGAGATCAGACAGTAACTCGGCGTTTATAAAACACTAATGAGGGAAGCAAATCCCACAGGACGTCATAAAAAGAGAGAATGTAAGAAATTCCGAGATGAAAGGAAAAGCTCCCAAGTGAACAATTCAATTAACGCTCTGCCCGAGTGTTTTCCGACCGGCCTGGGCTGCGAGCTGCTTGGGATTGCACTACACTCTGCAGAGGCCGCCTTGTGACCACTACTTGCAGTTATTACCTCAATAAAATAACATGTCATAATGTTCCACTAATAATATTTGTGTGCAGCCCAAACGATAACTTTCCCACACTAAATTTCTGTTATGTATAATATAACTTTCATAATTATATTGGTCCAATGATTTAACATAATTTTACTCCGAACATAATATACACATTACATATTCAAAAATATTAAAAGGTTTTAACCCTTCTTCGTTGTCTAGTATTATCTCTAATCGTAGATAAAAATCTGGATAAATAATTCTTTATGCATTACCTAAAACGCCTTTTCCTTTTAGTACTATTCCAAACTATAAAATACATATTTATGTATACTTACCCTCCCAATATGTAAAAGGAATGTAAAATAAACTACAAACTACTTCCTTTACATAATCATTATCATTAATCCCTCTAAGGATTTATATGCGCGGACCTAGCATTGGCTTAAATTGGATTGTGTCCCCATGGTGACCAACTTGACAACATTAAAACCCGTTTTATTACCTAAGCAATGCATTAACTACAATTACATTAAAATTGACCTTACGCATGGATAAATGTTAAATCATGAATGGGAATGTTGGGTCATGTAATTGTATGTCGCAAATTTCGAATTACAATTTAGTTCATTGTAGAGTTTAAAATAATAAATTTAAACATAATTTTTCTTTTTATTCTAAGACAACACCTAGTCAACAAAAGTTTGTGTTAGAGTAGTTTAGCCTGTAAAATGTGACAGTTCGCTTACAAATTTTTGTATTACTCTATCTCTTCGTGTTGTCATCATGGTTTATGCATAAGTAAAATCTGAAATGTACGATAACCCTCAGCAACATTCTATGGAGCGATAGGAACCATCATCAAACAGTTTTAGGCTACATTGAAATCTTAACGCAAAATGACTGTTTAGGTCAGTTTTGCTTTCGATGTATCGCCCGGACAGACAGTTAATTACATAAAATATATAGCTTTAACAAACATCGGGTTAAAAGCAACTACATTGAATTTGACAACATTAAAGTTGTTTTATTACTTAAGCAATGCATTAACTACAATTACATTAAAATTGGCCTAACGAGGGAGAAAATGTTCACTCATGACTGGGAATGTTGGGTCATGCACTTGTATGTTGCAAATTTCGAATTCCAATTATTAGAAGTGTACAATATAATAAATTTTCTATGTTACAGGCTCGTCTGTAACACTACGACATAAATATTTATATTTTATTCTATTTACAATTCTAAAAAATATTTAATTTAAAATAAAAAAAAAATAAAATATTTACATTTTTTTAATATTATATATTTAGGATTATTAAAAATACAAACCAAAATAATACATTTCTAAAATATAAATTAATATATATTTTAAAATTTTATATATATTTTTGTAAACATAAAAATTCCGTTATTGTACTGATTGTGGTATAACTTTCAATAACAGTTAAGTTTGTTTTTGGCAATACAGTTGTTTTTGTGAAAATAGCATGATTTTGTAAAGTTATACTTAGGTCGCATCGGTTTTCCGATACAAAAAAACAATAAAAATGAATCCTAAAAACCTATCAAAAAAGAATAAGACTTACAATAAATTAATGCGGGGTCATACTAAGATCAAGTTTTATCTAGATTGAACCAGGCCGCTATGTAATTTCTGTCGTGACGCTCTCCGTTTATATTGGCCACTTCTCAGTTGCCAGTGTTGGTTGCTGCTGCGTGCAGTCGTATCGTGACCCGTTCATTAATCGCCTTTAATTGTTAATTATAAGTATTAGAGATAGCGTGCACGGCGTTGACACACAACATTTTTTCTTACTAATTCCTAATGTCCTGTCATGATTGCTATGATCCATTTCTATACTTTGTTCCGTCTAGACTACTTTGTAGTCAAATGAGTTAGGTTAGTTATTCACCCGAAAATTGCAGGTAATGTACTATTTTGTTTCACTTAACAATGTCAAAGTGTCCAAAAACATCTGTTACGTTCCACACAAAATTGCATCTTTAATAAGCTGCAAATGAATACTTGAAGCGAAAGTAATGACATTAGCTCAACGAACCAGACAGAGAAAGCAGTACTAAGTCAATGTTCGGGGAAAGTAAAACTCTCGCTGTCATAAACAGAATAAAACTGAAAGTTGTAAGATGTTGGGAAACAAAGTTTGACTAACAAAGTTTGAGAGCTAAAGGGAGATACCCGAGTCCGAACAGAGAAGTAGTAATACTTCCCTGACAGCATTTGTAGTGAGTGAATATTCCAAGGAATCGCTGTTACGTAGCGGAAATCGAATAATAAACAACTGTTTGGAACAGATTTACTCTGACAAAACATGGCAACATTGAGGTTCTCGGCGAATAGCCAACAATACAAAAATGAATAAATGGCAACTCCAGAATATCTTTTGCCTATTGCACTTAGATCTAAGTGCTTTTATTTAAAGCGATGAAGTGCCATTAAAGCTCTGTTGCTAAGTAACTTTTTATTTTAACTACATAAAATAAAAAAAAAAAAAAAAACAATAGCAGTATTGTAAAAAAATGTATTGTAGCAACAATAAGCTATGAAATTTTTTTAAAACCTAATATTAAATTTTAAATAATTGACTGATAGTTGTATGTTTTTTATTTTGTATTATGAAGGGATAGTAAAAGATTTCGCATGTGGCTTCTCAAGAAACACGTGGTAGGAATGAATTGTACCCAAACTCGGAGGGCGGAAATGAGATAAAACTGTTTTATCTCCTCCGCTCAACTCACCACCTACCGACCCTTTCCACACAACCTGGCGCTGCAAAGGTCTGTCCAAAACCATTAATCTTCTAATCCCGACCTGCTGCAGCCTCAATCGTGTCCCAGTTTATCATCAATCGTGGCTTACACACACGCTGTGCCATTGATAGGAATAAAAATGGGAAGCAAATCCATTACAAAGCTTGTTGTTAACAAGCGCACTTAGTCCGCTATTGCGAGACCCCTTTACAAATGTACTTTGGCACAAAATTTGTAAACAAAATTTTAAAAGCAAAATTTCAAATTTTTTAATTTACAATATTGAACTCACTTTTATCATCAAAAGTAGTAAAAAAGGCGAAAAGTTTGTGACTTCCATTTTGGAAACATTTAGTTTATTTGATTAATTATTATTTAGAATCACTAATTTATAAATGTAGTACCATAAATATTAAAGTGAATATCAACTATTATTAATTACAGATAACTAATAGTAACCCTTCCTACCATAGCTACAATATGGGTAGAAAACTCGGTTGCTCCACCGTGCTTAGAGATCGTGTCTATCACATCGTAGTGCACTCAATTATGTACCTGATGAGACAATGAGACTACCACTTCACTTATTTATAGGTGTCTCTGATGTCGAAATGTTTCGCTTTGAGCTTCTTCGTCGTCGACTTTCTTTGGACCTCTACATACGAACATAACTCTAAATTCCAGGAGTCTAGTCTGAGACAGACGGTGTCAGATACCAGACTCAAGGAAGGTGATCAATAAAAGGCAATAAAAGGAAGGTGATCTGGAGTTATACTCAAAATTCAATTGAATCAACCATTCCTACCATAGCTACGTTATTTTATAACGAATAATAGTTACAACAATAATGAATTGTACACGTCACTGTAGTACCTAGCGTAGTAAAAATAATGCACGATTTTTGGGACAGAATTTGATAAAGGAATCACTACTACCAACATTAGTAAAGCTGGCACGTAGGTTTGGTATTTTAGTAAACAAAAGTTGTGACCCCTGTCAAAATTATACTTGTAAAGACAACCCACGTTTCGAGGTCTGCAATGGCCTCTTCCTCAGGTAATTGACAAATCTAACACATAACTTCAATCTAGGTTAATGTGAACGAAATCATGTCATTACGTTTGATACTACAAAATCATATGTTACGACAGTCCATGGACAATATATCTAAAACATGCATTTATTAGACTACCTGAAGTACAGAACACACATATTTTCGAGTAATCGGTGCACAATCACTAGTAATGCATGATCTATATATTACACTTTTTTCAGCTTAACAAGAGATTAGATTACAGATCGCAAAACGTTAGAGATTCTGTTTTTCACTTAACCGTGGCAAAATGTTCCGTTACTTTCACGAAACTCCTAGCGTTAAAAAATTTCTAATCCGGGAGATGTCTTTAAAAATGACTAGGGGATAACCTTGCTCGTTTCCCACCTCAAACTTTGGTGCTTGAGACTTAAAATGTCTTAACATCAGAGATTAAAGACTGAAATTTACGGTTTTCCTCCAAGTAATCAATCTTAAGATATAGATGCATAAGTGTCTGACTGTTGGTTTAAAATGTGTCAATTTAAACAAAATATGATCTAATAAAAACATTATCATTTGGTATTTCTAACAGTTTCGATACACACAAACATCGATCTACATAAACAGTGCGTCTGACCATAGAATGCTTAGGTAAATTTATAAATTTCGTGTAAAACTAGATTATCAAGATTTATACAGAATAAGTCAGAACTCTGTCAGATATTTTAGGGGATCGTTCTTATGGTTATAGTAAACCCATTTTAATATCGTTGTATTTCTTTTATTAAGTTTTGGTATTCTGTCTGTCTATATGTATATATTTTGTTATCAAAACAGTTTTCTTTAAAACCATTACACACACATGAACCAAAGTTTCAACGGATTATAACATTGATAATGTGTTTAAAATATTTTTAGTGAAGATATACATCTATCCATTTGAAGATGGCGGTCTTGTACACCTGTTCGTCTGTAAATACGTTGAACTAAATCGAGTGAAAGATAACCGATATATTGCAACTGTAGTAGAGGTACTACGCGTGACCCGTAGTTACCCAAACTACTTCACAGCAACAATCACCATGATTTAGGTGAAAAAATATTTATTAACTATCAAATGCATTTAGCATTAGTGTAAACGAATAAAAGCGTATTTAGAATTTACTTTATCGTGTTCTTTTTACTGTAGCACTGTGCCTTATTAATAATACATATTCATTGTTTGAACAATGGACAGTGGAAGGACTGTAACTTATCCTGACTTGTACGAACGTGTCACAACACTCTGGTATGTTTTGTTTACTTTTACTTAGATTGCAGGCATGCATTAGTTTAGTCATTTTCCTGAAGAAGAGATCAGATTGCAGATCTCTAAACGGAGTGTAACTGATTGTTTTTTGTCACTGAACGATAGCAAATCTCCGGGAAAGTTCCTGTTTCCTTCACAATAACCACGAACACCTGATTATTTTGAATGTGTGTGTAATCAATCAACCAATAATAGTAAAAACATTATATAATTTGACTATTGATGTGGCTTTTATCAAAGCAACAATTATAGTTGCATTACAATTATAGTAAACAAACATGTTCGTATTATTGACATTTTTTTACAATTTGTTGTAGCGTAGTTTGTACTTATTACGGAATATTCTCTACCCGAATACTATGAAATTCTCTTTGTTGTTGGGTTAGCTGACGGCAAAGCCAATGAAACAAGGCAAAACAATAGTGTTAACACCAACAAAGGGCAGAGGGGTGGCAAGGGTATTTTAATAATGGCCGATGACAAAAGCAATGTGATGATTTCAAAGCGATTTTCAGACCACGAAGGGAGATGAGTAATGCAAAACTCGCGTGGGGGGGCGACTCTTATATTTCAAATACGTACTGTATAAAGTATTGACGAAGTAACGATCGTTTTTTACACCACGGCTCGTATTGATACTTCTTGCGCCGTACTTATATAACGCCATAGAATTCAAAGGGTTAAAAAGAGATCCCAAAAGTGCACACGAACAGGACATATAAAGTACAAAAGTTATATCCACTGATAAGTCAAATTCAATGTAGTTGCTTTTAACCCGATGTTTGTTAAAGCTATATATTTTATGAAATTAACTGAGCGTTAACGAAGCCTCACTCGAGGGGCTGGAAAACTTCCTTTCTGCCCGCGCGTCTGTCCGGGCGATACCTCGAAAACGAACTGACCTAAATTGTCATTTTGCATTAAGATTTCAATGTGGCCTAAACTGTTTCATGATGGTTCCTATCGCTCCATAGAATGTTTCTGAGGGTTATCGTACATTTCAGATTTTACTTATGCATAACCATAATGACAACAAGGGGATAGAGTAATACATAAATTTTTAAACGAACGAAATATAAGGATTTTGTCATGTCACATTTTACAGACTAACTACTCTAACAAAAACCTTTGTTGACTAGGTGTTGTCTTGGATTAAAAAGAAAATTATGTCTACATTTATTATTTTAACTCTACAATGAACGATATTGTGGCAAGAGATGTCAATAAAGGTCTTTTCTCTGTAGACCTTAAATTATGCACTTTTCTATATACACACTGAGTTCTAAAATAGTGCATATAGAACCATGGAATTTGGTTACGCCTTATATCTTAACAGGGAAAGAAATTCATTTTGTCTACAGAGGGAGGATATAAAATGTCTTTCCTGCTTAATTATTTCCTTTTGTATCCGTCCACAGGACATCTCGAGATCGAAATGAGTTACACAATGTTGAAATTTTACTGTGAACTTAGCAAATCCTGTTACACGACACCCCTGTGTTTTGGTGTATTCCTACCCTGTGTAAATATTGGTTTTTGTATGCTGTCTGAGTTTTCATTTTCAGCGAACTCGTGCATTTGTTCTTTGTTCTAAACATTTTTACACTATTAGCACAGAGATCAGACAGTAACTCGGCGTTTATAAAACACTAATGAGGGAAGCAAATCCCACAGGACGTCATAAAAAGAGAGAATGTAAGAAATTCCGAGATGAAAGGAAAAGCTCCCAAGTGAACAATTCAATTAACGCTCTGCCCGAGTGTTTCCGACCGGCCTGGGCTGGAGCTGCTTGGGATTGCACTACACTCTGCAGAGGCCGCCTTGTGACCACTACTGCAGTTATTACCTCAATAAAATAACATGTCATAATGTTCCACTAATAATATTTGTGTGCAGCCCAAACGATAACTTTCCCACACTAAATTTTTGTTATGTATAATATAACTTTCATACTTATATTGGCCCTATATTTAACATAATTTTACTCCGAACATAACATACACATAACATATTCAAAAATATGACATAAAATGCGACATGACAAAATTCTTATATTTCGTTCGTTTAAAAATGTATGTATTACTCTATCCCCTTGTTGTCATTATGGTTATGCATAAGTAAAATCTGAAATGTACGATAACCCTCAGCAACATTCTATGGAGCGATAGGAACCATCATGAAACAGTTTAGGCCACATTGAAATCTTAATGCAAAATGACTGTTTAGGTCAGTTCGTTTTCGAGGTATCGCTGTGACGTGTACTTTTCTGTTTTACCTGAGCAATTGTTATGTAGAACTGATCACTCTACATAACGAAATTTTACATCCAAATGAAGAAGCGCGCATTCATTGTTGCTGCAATAACAGAACGGTCACTGATTAGACGCCAATCAGCTGTTCAAATAAAGGAGTAAGGCTAAGGTGAGCCATTACCATGCCATTGATATTTTGTCGCTTGCGTATGTCAGTTAGTAAAATTTCAGTATAATAATTTTGTCTTTACAGAATTAAATATCTACGGTAAACTAAACACGAGGCCCAACGTAGTAAGATTGTCAAGTCCTGTCGATAAACGTAGGAAATTAATACGTTATCTGTAATAAATTAATACCAATCTAGTCTTTTAATAGTTCACGGAAATAAATAGTTGTAAATACGTGTTCATAGTGTCAAATACTGTAACCACAAATTGATTCTGTAAATTGTACATAATTAGGCCGAGATATTATCTCGTAACAATTGCATCGTCTCTCATAAATTTCCTTACTAAACTTGTTAACTGTTCTATAAATAATTGAATCGATAACTTTATGTCCTAATGTTTGTATATTATTTAGTTTTACTCAGAATAATGTAAAGGCAGTTGTCATGAAATTTATACCTACCATTGCCGTGAAAGTGCATACATTAATGCATTATGTTAATACCTCAATACACTTTACTATAATTATTGTAATTAATTAGTTTAAGTAAGAACAAACGTAATTAATTTTTCTGTGTCAGAATAATTATGCTTTGTGTTTAAGACCAATATTGTATATCATTGTAATTGGCAGATTCTGCGCTTTTTTAATGTACTTATGTTTATACATTAAACGTTTCTTTACATTTTACTGGCCGCTGTAAGCTAAATACGAGTATTATGTTAGACACACCAACAATAGTGACAGATGTTGCTGTTTTAGTCAGCTGGTTTCTTTTAAGTTAAGTTTGACATTGTTTTCATGATTGAATATAAGTAGTTTTACTGATTTCAATGAGCCGCAGAAAATGAATAAAACTGACTTTATGAAATTAAAGTCTCAATATTGGATTGCACGGACGATACAATCGACAGCTCGTGTGTGTGTTTTGGGTCCGCCCAGTTGGTGAGTAGACTTTACACTACTTATTCCATCGTGCTCCCCTGGGAGGTCGGACTAACTCCGTCAATGTCATTGTGGAGCCTCTACCTATCGGACTAGGCCTGAATAACTGCATCAGGGTGGATCCAGTTCTGAACTTTGACAAATGGGACTCAACTTTAATTTAATGTCTAGCCATTATGTATTCATGTGAATTATTGTTTTGTAATTTTGTAGTTCAGGAATATGGTCATCATGATTTTGGCCACTGTAATTTTGTATTAGTAATCGGAGCGCTCCTACCGTAATAATTTTTCGTATTTTTATTTCAATTGGCCAACGAGTTAAGTTTAAGTTAAGTTAAATATATATTTCTTTATTTAGTTTAAGACCTTAGCACTGTGAGAGAAATAGGCATTACAGAATGAAATATGTGAAATATTGGTTTTAATTTCTAATTGCCTGATATTTAATTAGAGACCTTGCAACTTACTATTAGAAAATAATCAACCGAAATCTGTGGCTAATTTAAGTACCTAAGGCTTAGTGTCGTAAAATTTTTAGTTCTTGCGTGCATGGTAGTGGTCTCGATTGAGCATACCTGAGGGCAGGAAACTGTTCCTTGTTGGAGACCTGCGACTATCACACCCCATCAACAAGGTGGCGCCCTTATTACCGAGCAAACCGTAACCATCTGGGTATCCGTCAATCTTAGTAGTCCTCTGTCACTGCGCAAGAACTTGGTTGTCCTGGCGCTCTACCAATACTCACGCCCTTCTCCACTGAGCGAGGCCGACAATATTGCTAACCCGCGAGGAGGGGTGGCAAACTGGCGCCCAACGTGGGGCCAACACGTAATCGCAGCGGCTGATACAGTATCTGAGCATACATCTCGGCAGTGTTTCTGCTATAGAAGGGAGGCAACCCTGGACACTTGTTTCCGCTGTATGGTGAAGGAACCATTTCGCGTGAGTGAGCATATTGCAATCAAGGGGTCTCAATCATACTCAGGAGTCACCGGTCACGAATTGGCTATCACTCTTCCCCCTCCCCATGCTGGATTTCTAAAATATATCCATCGAAATTTCTCACAATCCCAATCAATTGCAATATCAAGATTACTCATTAGCATGTATGCTGTCCTAGAAGCGGAGGACTCCAAAGCAATCAAAGGCTGGCTAGCAGCTACTCACATGCTATCCCTGGGTGGAACCGGACTGGGGTTGATAGATTGGTTTTTCAAGATGGTCAAGGATAGTGACAAGCAAGTATCCCAATGCCTCAGTTACTTCAACTATGGAAACCTGATGGCAAGTGTGGCAAACTGGCGCCCAACGTGGGGCCCCTTGTGTTAGCACCTGACTTTCACAGAATATAAAATTGTATTGAACTTGTAGTGTAAATATTTTTGAAAGATAGTATTTAGTATTTTTGTTGTTTGTTAGTATTGGGAAACACTGGTAATGTCTTGTTAATGGTTATGTGTTAAATTTTGCTAGTGTTCATGATCTTAAGTTAAATATTGGAAAAATACCTCTTTGCGAAACATAAAATAAATAATTTTGTTTTGGATTTGAACTTTCCCCGGTATGACAAACTGAGGATGATGTGAACTTACATAATCGTTGGTTGCATTCTAGTGTTGTTATTTGGTTGGAAAGAACTGCATTTTTAGGATTGGCTAAAATTAGTACGAGGTGATATTTCCATGTGGGCTGTATGAATTGTTCTGGTCATCTGGTGCGTTTGGTATTCTACCTCACCATGAATGCGTATCATCTTCGTAAGACTGAGGTTATCTACGAACTTAAAATTAGGAATGTTGATACCGATGGCAACGCTAATGAACTGAGGAAGCGTCTGACTCAATGTTTTTCGGCTGATACCCAGGTTGATGAAACCGTTGTAAACTCTTTGGATGCCGATGCGGAGTTGGAGGAATGCGAAGGGAAGTACCAGGACTTATCTTCGCTAGTGAGTGATTACGAAGGCACGAATAATGACAACGAGTTTCATCGTATTGTGGCTCGTCTTTGGCATTTGTATCTCCGAGTGGAGAGAATTCCGATTGGAGCATCTTCTGATAGTGAGCAAGCGGAAAGTAAGGAAACGTTGCTGAGTAGAAGTAAGGAGCTATTGGATTCTTTTAGAGGGACTTCTGATTCGAAGAACCAACCGGATCCCAGGACATCGGCAGATGGTTTTCAACAGCTTCAACGACCAGAGGATCGAGCGCAAGAAACTAATTTTGAACTGCCCAAAACTTTAGAGTTGGCATTTAAACCAAATAAAACCACTGAAGACGACGAGAACCTGGCGACAGAAAGGAAACTTCTAGAGGAATGGCGGAATAGGGAAGAAAGAAAACTAAAACAGGAAAGGCGTCACCAAGAGGAATGGCTCCAAAAGGAAGAGAGAAAACTACAAGAAGAAAGAAGAAAACAGGAGGCAAGATGGAAACAAGAAGAAGGACGACTGCAAGAAGCCCGAAGACAGCAAGAAGAGAAATGGAAGTTAGAAGAACTGCGACTTCGAGGACCTCAGCAGAGAACAGAAGAAAGAATCCCGCAAGAGGATTTGAGAGGTCAAGAAAAAAGAGGACCTCCAGAGGACCACTACCTTCCCAGATTTTCACTAACTCGAAACGACACAGGCGCTAGTTCCCGGCCCAGATATGTCCCAGTCTACAAGTGGGGGCTAAAGTTTGACAACTCCGGACCAAGTATCGCTGCATTTCTTGAGAGAGTAGAAGAACTTCGTCGGGCAAGAGGAGTCACACATCAAGAGCTATATGAGTCTGCGGTTGATTTATTTGCCGGATCAGCGCTTGTCTGGTACCGTGCTGCGTCTATTCGGATTCAGTCATTACAAGTTTAATATAATTATGTCTATGTTACAGGCTCGTCTGGAACACTACGACATAAATATTTATATTTTATTCCATTTACAATTCTAAAAAAATATTGAATTTAAAATATAAAAATAAAATATATACATTTTTTTTAAGTATTACATATTTAGTATCATGAAATTTACAAAACAAAATAATATTAAAAAATATTAATTATAATTATTTCAATATGTTTACATATATATATATATATATATATATATATATATATATATATATATATATATATATGTGTGTGTGTGTGTGTGTGTGTGTGTGTGTGTGTGTGTGTGTGTGTGTGTGTGTGTGTGTGTGTGTTTGTAAACATAACATTCCGTTATTGTACTGATTGTGGTATAACTTTCAATAACAATTAAGTTTGTTTTTGGCAATCAGTGAAAGTAGCATGATTTTGTAAAGTTATACTTAGGTCGTATCGGTTTCCGATACAAAATAACAATACAAATGAATCCTGACCTATCTAAAAGAATAAGACTTACAATAAATTAATGCGGGGTCATACTAAGATCAAGTTTATCTAGATTGAACCAGGCCGCTATATAATTTCTGTCGTGACGCTCTCCGTTTATTGGCCACTGCTCAGTTGCCAGTGGTTGGTTGCTGCGTGCAGTCGTATCGTGACCCGTTCATTAATCGCCTTAAACTGTTAATTATATGTATTAGAGATAGCGTGCACGGCATTGACACACAACATGTTTTCTTACTAATTCCTGTAATAATTGCAATGGTCCATTTCTATAGTTTGTTCCGTTTAGACCAGTTTGTAGTTAATGAGTTAGGTTAGTTATTCACCCGAGAATTGCAGGTAATGTACTATTTTTGTTTCACTTAACAATGTCAAAGTGTCCAAAAACATATGTTACGTCCTCAATGTTACATAAATCTGCAACATCTTTGATAGACTACAAATGAACATCATGAAGCGAAAGTAATGACATTAACTCAACGAACCAGACAGAGAGAGCACTACTCAGTCAATGTTCGGGGAAGAGTAAAACTCTCGCTGTCATAAACAGAATAAAACTGAAAGTTGTAAGACGTTGGAAACAAAGTTGACTAACAGAGTTTGAGAGCTAAAGGGAATACCCGAGTCCGCACAGAGAAGTATTAATACTTCCCTGACAGCATTTGTAGTGAGTGAATATTCCAAGGAATCGCTATTACGTAGCGGACTTGCCAATACTTTAATATAAAACTTTTTGGGCTTGCATACAGAAATATACGCAAGTACGCGTAAATTATTGTACGTATAGATGCTGTTCATATTGAACCACTATCGTTTCTTAAGAAGTTTTCTCATTCAAACTCACAGGTGGTCAGAAGCAAAATGTTGAGGGATTATATATCAAATTTAAAAATTGAATTCTACTAATACTTACAATAATTGCCATTATCCGCTCTATTGATCTCATGTAATTTTTGTTTTATGACTGAGTGAAAATAATTTGCTAGTATTACAGAACAAATTGCGTACATAAAGACAATCTTAATCCAATACACTGCTACTAGTTACCGAAATCTTCATTCATTATTCAGAACTAATGACGTGCATGAAACCAAACTAAAACCAATATATTACTACTAGTTACCTACATCTTCATTCACTGTTCAGAACGAATGACATAAATAAAGCCAATCTTAAATCGACCTGATACTACTAGTTACCCACATCTTCATTCATGGTTCAATACGAATAGCGTAAATGAAGCCAATTTAAAACCAACAGGATACTACTAGTTACCCGCATCTAAATTCATGGTTCAATACGAATAGCGTAAATGAAGCCAATTTGAAACCAACAGGATACTACTAGTTACCTGCATCTTCAATCATGGTTCAATACGAATAGCGTAAATGAAGCCAATTTGAAACCAACAGGATACTACTAGTTACCCACATCTTCATTCATGGTTCAATACGAATAGCGTAAATGAAACCAATTTGAAACCAACAGGATACTACTAGTTACCCACATCTTCATTCATGGTTCAATACGAATAGCGTAAATGAAACCAATTTAAAACCAACAGGATACTACTAGTTACCCGCATCTAAATTCATGGTTCAATACGAATAGGTAAATGAAGCCAATTTGAAACCAACAGGATACTACTAGTTACCTGCATCTTCAATCATGGTTCAATACGAATAGCGTAAATGAAGCCAATTTGAAACCAACAGGATACTACTAGTTACCTGCATCTACATTCATGGTTCAGTACGAATAGCGTAAATGAAGCCAATTTGAAACCAACAGGATACTACTAGTTACCTGCAACTTCAATCATGGTTCAATACG
This sequence comes from Homalodisca vitripennis, assembly GCF_021130785.1. Classification (NCBI taxonomy): domain Eukaryota; kingdom Metazoa; phylum Arthropoda; class Insecta; order Hemiptera; family Cicadellidae; genus Homalodisca; species Homalodisca vitripennis. The sequence goes on along the minus strand of NC_060209.1, from coordinate 195,458,218 downwards.
AATAGCGTAAATGAAGCCAATTTGAAACCAACAGGATACTACTAGTTACCTGCAACTTCAATCATGGTTCAATACGAATAGCGTAAATGAAGCCAATTTGAAACCAACAGGATACTACTAGTTACCTGCAACTTCAATCATGGTTCAATACGAATAGCGTAAATGAAGCCAATTTGAAAACCAACAGGATACTACTAGTTACCTGCAACTTCAATCATGGTTCAATACGAATAGCGTAAATGAAGCCAATTTGAAACCAACAGGATACTACTAGTTACCTGCATCTACATTCATGGTTCAGTACGAATAGCGTAAATGAAGCCAATTTGAAACCAACAGGATACTACTAGTTACCTGCAACTTCAATCATGGTTCAATACGAATAGCGTAAATGAAGCCAATTTGAAACCAACAGGATACTACTAGTTACCCGCATCTACATTCATGGTTCAAAACGAATAACGTAAATGAAGGCAATTTGAAACCAACCTTCATTTTTCGTTCTGAATAATGAATGAAGATTTCGGTAACTAGTAGCAGTGTATTGGATTAAGATTGTCTTTATGTACGCAATTTGTTCTGTAATACTAGCAAATTATTTTCACTCAGTCATAAAACAAAAATTACATGAGATCAATAGAGCGGATAATCGCAATTATTGTAAGTATTAGTAGAATTTAATTTTTAAATTTGTTTTAGAATTTTTAGAATTTATTTTATGGTGTTCTTTGTACTGTAGCACTGTGCCTTATTAATAATACATATTCATTGTTTGAACAATGAACAATTGAAGGATTGTAACTTATCCTGACTTGTACGAACGTGTCACAACACTCTGGTATGTTTTGTTTCTTTTACTTAGATTGCAGGCATGCTTTAGTTTAGTCATTTTCCAGAAGAAGAGATCAGATTGCAGATCTCTAAACGGAGTGTAACTGATTGTGTTTTATCACTGAACGATATCAAATCCCCGGAAAAGTTCCTGTTTCCTTCACAATAACCACGAACAGCTGATTATTTTGAATGTGTGTGTGTAATCAATCAACCAATAATAGTAAAAACATTATATAATTTGACTATTTATGTGGCTTTTATCAAAGCAACAATTACAGTAAACAAACATGTTCGTATTATTGACATTTTTTTACAATTTGTTGTAGCGTAGTTTGTACTTATTACGGAATATTCTCTACCCGAATACTATGAAATTCTCTTTGTTGTTGGGTTAGCTGACGGCAAAGCCAATGAAACAAGGCAAAACAATAGTGTTAACACCAACAAAGGGCAGAGGGGTGGCAAGGGTATTTTAATAATGGCCGATGACAAAAGCAATGTGATGATTTCAAAGCGATTTTCAGACCACGAAGGGAGATGAGTAATGCAAAACTCGCGTGGGGGGGCGACTCTTATATTTCAAATACGTACTGTATAAAGTATTGACGAAGTAACGATCGTTTTTTACACCACGGCTCGTATTGATACTTCTTGCGCCGTACTTATATAACGCCATAGAATTCAAAGGGTTAAAAAGAGATCCCAAGAGTGCACACGAACAGGACATATAAAGTACAAAAGTTATATCCACTGATAAGTCAAATTCAATGTAGTTGCTTTTAACCCGATGTTTGTTAAAGCTATATATTTTATGTAATTAACTGAGCGTTAACGAAGCCTCACTCGAGGGGCTGGAAAACTTCCTTTCTGCCTGCGTGTCTGTCCGGGCGATAACTCGAAAACGAACTGACCTAAATTGTCATTTTGCATTAAGATTTCAATGTGGCCTAAACTGTTTCATGATGGTTCCTATCGCTCCATAGAATGTTTCTGAGGGTTATCGTACATTTCAGATTTTACTTATGCATAACCATGATGTCAACAAGGGGATAGAGTAATACATACATTTTTAAACGAACGAAATATAAGGATTTTGTCATGTCACATTTTACAGACTAACTACTCTAACAAAAACCTTTGTAGACTAAGTGTTGTCTTGGATTAAAAAGAAAATTATGTCTACATTTATTATTTTAACTCTACAATGAACGATATTGTGGCAAGAGATGTCAATAAAGATCTTTTCTCTGTAGGCCTTAAATTATGCACTTTTCTATATACACACTGAGTTCTAAAATGGTGCATATAGAACCATGGAATTTGGTTACGCCTTATATCTTAACAGTGAAAGAAATTCATTTTGTCTACAGAGGGAGGATATAAAATGTCTTTCCTGCTTAATTATTTCCTTTTGTATCCGTCCACAGGACATCTCGAGATCGAAATGAGTTACACAATGTTGAAATTTTACTGTGAACTTAGCAAATCCTGTTACACGACACCCCTGTGTTTTGGTGTATTCCTACCCTGTGTAAATATTGGTTTTTGTATGCTGTCTGAGTTTTCATTTTCAGCGAACTCGTGCATTTGTTCTTTGTTCTAAACATTTTTACACTATTAGCACAGAGATCAGACAGTAACTCGGCGTTTATAAAACACTAATGAGGGAAGCAAATCCCACAGGACGTCATAAAAAGAGAGAATGTAAGAAATTCCGAGATGAAAGGAAAAGCTCCCAAGTGAACAATTCAATTAACGCTCTGCCCGAGTGTTTGCGACCGGCCTGGGCTGCGAGCTGCTTGGGATTGCACTACACTCTGCAGAGGCCGCCTTGTGACCACTACTGCAGTTATTACCTCAATAAAATAACATGTCATAATGTTCCACTAATAATATTTGTGTGCAGCCCAAACGATAACTTTCCCACACTAAATTTTTGTTATGTATAATATAACTTTCATAATTATATTGGCGCAATATTTAACATAATTTTACTCCGAACATAATATACACATTACATATTCAAAAATATTAAAAGGTTTTAACTCTTCTTCGTTGTCTAGTATTATCTCTAATCGTAGATAAAAATCTGGATAAATAACTCCTTATGCATTACCTAAAACGCCTTTTCCTTTTAGTACTATTCCAAACTATAAAATACATATTATGTATACTTACCTTCCCAATATGTAAAAGGATTATAAAATAAACTACAAACTACTTCCTTTACATAATCATTATCATTAATCCCTCTTGGATTTATATGCGCGGACCTAGCGTTGGCTTAAATTGGATTGTGTCCCATGGTGACCAACTTGACAACATTAAACCCGTTTTATTACCTAAGCAATGCATTAACTACAATTACATTAAAATTGACCTTACGCATGGATAAATGTTAAATCATGAATGGGAATGTTAGGTCATGTAATTGTATGTTGCAAATTTCGTATTACAATTTAGTTCATTGTAGAGTTTAAATAATAAATTTATACATAATTTTCTTTTTAATCCAAGAATACACCTAGTCAACAAAAGTTTGTGTTAGAGTAGTTAGCCTGTAAAATGTGACAGTTCGCTTATAAATTTATTTATTACTCTATCTCTTCGTTGACCTCATGGTTATCCATAAGTAAAATCTGAAATGTACGATAACCCTCGGCAACATTCTATGGAGCGATAGGAACCATCATCAAACAATTTAGGCCACATTGAAATCTTAATGCAAATTGACTATTTAGGTCAGTTCGTTTTCGACGTATCGCCCGGACAGACGCGCGGGCAGAAAGGAAGTTTACCAGCCCCTTGAGTGAGGCTTCGTTAACGCTCAGTTAATTACATAAAATATAGCTTTAACAAACATCGGGTTAAAAGCAACTACATTGAATTTGACAACATTAAAGCTGTTTTATTACTTAAGCAATGCATTAACTACAATTACATTAAAATTGGCCTTACGAGGGAGAAATGTTCACTCATGACTGGGAATGTTGGGTCATGCACTTGTATGTTGCAAATTTCGAATTCCAATTATTAGAAGTGTATAATATAATAATTTCTATGTTACAGGCTCGTCTGTAACACTACGACATAAATATTTATATTTTATTCTATTTACAATTCTAAAAAATATTTAATTTAAAATAAAAAAATAAAATATATACATTTTTTAAAATATTATATATTTAGGATTATTAAAAATACAAACCAAAATAATACATTTCTAAAATATAAATTATAAATATTTTAATATATTTATATATATTTTGTAAACATAAAATTCCGTTATTGTACTGATTGTGGTATAACTTTGAATAACAATTAAGTTTGTTTTTGGCAATCCAGTGTTTGTGAAAGTAACATGATTTTGTAAAGTTATACTTAGGTCGTATCGGTTTTCGATACAAAAAAACAATAAAAGTTAATCCTGACCTATCAAAAAGAATAAGACTTACAATAAATTAATGCGGGGTCATACTAAGATCAAGTTTATCTAGATTGAACCAGGCCGCTATATAATTTCTGTCGTGACGCTCTCCGTTTATTGGCCACTGCTCAGTTGCCAGTGGTTGGTTGCTGCGTGCAGGCGTATCGTAACCCGTTCATTATTCGCCTTTAATTGTTAATTGTTTGTATTAGAGATAGCGTGCACGGCATTGACACACGACATGTTTTCTTACTAATTCCTGTCACGATTGCTATGATCCATTTCTATATTTAGTTCCGTCTAGACTACTTTGTAGTCCATGAGTTATGTTACTTATTCACCCGAGAATTGCAAGTCTCTAAATGTTGCTATTTTTGTTTCATTTAACAATGACAGTGTCCAAAAACATCTGTTACGTTCTCAATGCTACACAAAATTGCATCTTTGATAAGCTACAAATGAATATCTTGAAGCGAAAGTAATGACATTAGCTCAACGAACCAGACAGAGTAAGCACTACTAAGTCAATGTTCGGGGAAAGTAAAACTCTCGCTGTCATAAACAGAATAAAACTGAAAGTTGTAAGATGTTGGAAACAAAGTTGACTAACAGAGTTTGAGAGCTAAAGGGAATACCCGAGTCCGAACAGAGAAGTATTAATACTTCCCTGACAGCATTTGTAGTGAGTGAATATTCCAAGGAATCGCTGTTACGTAGCGGAATTGCCAATAGTTCAATATAAAACTTTTTGGACTTATCTACAGAAATATACGCAAGTACGCGTAAACTATTGTACGTATAGATGCTGTTCATATTGAAGCACAATCGTTGCTTAAAAAGTTTTCTAGTTCAAAATCACAGGTGGTCAGAAACTAAATGGTGAGGGATTATATATCAAATTTAAAAATTGACTTCTACTAATACTTACAATAATTACGATTAATCCGCTCTATTGATCTCATTTAATTTTTGTTTTACGACTGAGTGAAAATAATTAGCTAGTAATTCAGAACAAATTGTGTACATAAAGACAATCTTAATCCAATACACTGCTACTAGTTACCGAAATCCTCATTCATTATTCAGAACAAATGACGTACATGAAACCAAACTAAAACCAATATATAGTATATATGGTTTTAGTTATATATATATATAACTAAAACCACTACTAGTTACCTGCATCTCCATTCATGGTTCAAAACGAATAGCGTAAATTAAGCCAATTTGAAACCAACAGGATACTACTAGTTACCTGCATCTTCATTCATGGTTCAAAACGAATAGCGTAAATGAAGCCAATTTGAAACCAACAGGATTCTACTAGTTACCTGCATCTTCATTCATGGTTCAAAACGAATAGCGTAAATGAAGCCAATTTGAAACCAACCTTCATTTTTCGTTCTGAAAAATGAACGAATATTTGGATTTCGGTAACTAGTAGCAGTGTATTGGATTAAGATTGTCTTTATGTACACAATTTGTTCTGAATTACTAGCTAATTATTTTCACTCAGTCGTAAAACAAAAATTAAATGAGATTAATAGAGCGGATTAATCGTAATTATTGTAAGTATTAGTAGAAGTCAATTTTTAAATTTGATATATAATCCCTCACCATTTAGTTTCTGACCACCTGTGATTTTGAACTAGAAAACTTTTTAAGAAACGATTGTGCTTCAATATGAACAGCATCTATACGTACAATAGTTTACGCGTACTTGCGTATATTTCTGTAGATAAGTCCAAAAAGTTTTATATTGAACTATTGGCAATTCCGCTACGTAACAGCTATTCCTTGGAATATTCACTCACTACAAATGCTGTCAGGGAAGTATTAATACTTCTCTGTTCGGACTCGGGTATTCCCTTTAGCTCTCAAACTCTGTTAGTCAACTTTGTTTCCAACATCTTACAACTTTCAGTTTTATTCTGTTTATGTCAGCGAGAGTTTTATTTCATTAATGGTTTAAAACGAATAGCGTAAATGAAGCCAATCTTAAACCAACAGGATACTACTAGTTACCTGCATCTTCATTCATGGTTCAGAGCGCATGGCGTAAATGGAGCCAATCTGAAACCAATATACTGCAACTAATTACCCGCAAAGATTATTCATATAAAGTTAAGACGTTTCGAGTTGATGTAGGTTGGCATATGCAAACAAATGTAATAACAAATGTATTGATAAAATATATACTTCATTTAGGTCCGATTACAGAGGGAGGGAGGGTAACAGGACTCAGCTCCACTCGTCAACCTAAGCTTATTGTACACCCAAGTTCCGCTAGTAGGGCCTTGCAACCCCTGTACCTTCAATGAGAGCTTCTGCCCTAGCTCTTAAAATAGGGCTCTTCTCCTAACCTCAAGCCTCTCACAATCCAAAATAATGTGTTTAACAGTCTCCTTAGGCTAATCTAAACCTAGAGTCCTCAGTATAGGAAATCCTTAGATGTGCAAGTGGTTTCTGAATTCACCGTATCCAGTAATAAGGGAAATCACGTGTATCAGTAGGTATTTGTTTAGCATCATTATGTTTAGCATCATTAACCAGTTCGTGAACTGGATTTTAGCTGGTTACCTCAAATGAGCTTCTTGATAAATGATTACACAGGGAAACTCTGCCACCGATGACAGTGCTCATCTCTGAACCATAAGCTGGGTAAAACTTGACTTCATTGTACCACAAGCTGGGTCAGGTTCTAAAAAGTGCCTATTTGAGCCACTTCTCGATAATTCGTCAGCGAGTTCATTGCCCCTAAAACAGGCATCTTTAGAAACCAAACTGAGATTACGATTATTTAAAAAGGATAAAGTCTTAAAGCCTTCCCATACCAGCCTTGAGTAAGTTGCCTAAGGGCCGTAAGAGAGATCTGGCTATCAGATAGTTTTACCGTTGATCGCAGTAATTCCTATTCAATCATATATTTACGCCAGCTAGATAGGGCATATGCACGCTTTAAAGACTGTGCAATGCTCTCCTAGACTTTCGCTGAGAGCTGTTATACGAGATGATCTCTACACTCCATAGCTGGCAAGATCTGCTCTCCATCTGTGGAACAAAACTAGATCACCTTTATCTAACTATACTCCCTCCTTCCTTTTACAGTGCTCCCAGGATCAGATAGCTATTACAAAGAATTTGCTAATTACAGACTCTTTTGCCATAGTGATGTAATATGCAATCTTACAGCGTTTTGACAATAATGCAGTGGCCGCAGCTTTCATACGATACGCGGATTTATATCCTTGGACCATGACTTGTAATTCTAGTGCTAGAAGACCTAGAAGGGCTGCTTCTAAAGGTTGATATTAACAAGCAAGCCAGTCTTTGTAAGCTGGTAAACCTGTATTTTACCGTGGCTTGCTCTGCCTTTTCTACCAGACTAGCGGGCCGGCCAGAGGTTATTTGGGGTCTTGTGGGGTTTTGTGCTACGCCCCGGTCCATGCCATCGACATCATGAGGACTTATGTTGCCTTGAGAAGCACGTTATTTAGGTTTAATATATACTTAAAATACATTTGAAAAATAATCACTTTAAAATAAATTATTAATTAAAATCCTGTGCTCTATATAAGAGCATGTAGAGCTAGGAACTAGATTAACAAGTTGTTTTGAAATATTAAATTGCTTTAAAACAAAATTACAATACTTATAAGAATGTTTCGGACACTAGTGTGAAATCTCTTTTGTCAACTTTTATAAATTTATCAACTGTGCCACAAGGTTTTAAGTTAAAAACTGTGACACAGCTGGAGTTTCAGAATTAAGCTGGTTAGTGTTTATACTTGGTTTTAACAATTAATTCACTTATCGTATATACTAAAATTGTGAATGTTGTGGACTTATTACATTGCGGGTGTTCCAGATGGCGAGTGGGGGAGGGCAGTATATGCGGAGTGCGCCGCTGAGACGACTGCGCCACCCTCTGGACGAGAGCCCCGTGTGGTCACTGCTAGGGTCGGCCCTAGGAGCGCTGGTAGCTCTGCTGGTAGGGCTGCCTGTGCTGCTGGTGTTGGCTGTCCTGCTCCCCTTCACGCTCGCGGCGAGATGGTTCCTGTTGCTGCTCTACTGGAACAGGCGCAGACCTCTCATCTCGGCTGGTAAATTCTCTTTACAGCCTGTAAAGTTGTAGTTAGATTAGTCACATCTATCTGAAGAGATCCAAAACAGAAACGAACTATCTACATCGTTTCGACTCAGAGACATCTGTACTACAAACAAATCTAATCTAGACGAATTGGTTCTCCCATTATCTCAGTATGTACACAATTGAGTGCATTACGGTGTTTCTGGGACGATCCCAAATCACGGAGGAGCAACTGAGTTTTCTACATATAACGTAGAGCAGTGGTGGGACGGGTGATTCAATACGAATGTTAAGTTTATTTCCATTTCACCTTCCACTTAGTGCAGTGTCTAGTCTTAACGCTGTGTCAGACTTGAAGCCTGAAATCTGGAATCAACATCCACCCGAAGAGATCTAAAACAGTCGGCGACGAAGAAGCTCACTACATCATTTCGATTCAGAGACACGCAGACTACAAACTTGAGTAATCTAAATAAATTGGCGTTCCCTTTGTCTCATAATGTGCACAATTGAGTGCACTACGGTGTTTCTAGGACGATAAAAAAATCACGGTGGAGCAACCGAGCTTTCTACACATAACGTAGAGAGTAACAAAAGTTCGTTTTGAGCTTCTTCGTCGGCGAATGTTTTGGACGTCTTGACATGCACTAAGTAGAAGGTGAAATGGAACCAAACTTAACATTCGTAATTACCTTAGGTTATACGGTACATACTCTTAACTCTTATAAGGACTGTGTAGCTCAAACAGTATATTTTGTTTACTCTCTAAATAATAATTAAACAACAATAATTTAATAGTTGTAAACATATTAATAAATCAGACACAATACATATTTAATGAAGAAAATATCTTATTTGGGACAAATGTCTTTGGTTGGTGTAAAAGTACTTTTTAGACTAATACAATTTTATACATAACAATTTCCATACCTTAGTCTGGGGATAATTATTGTAGCTATTTGAGCCATCTAAAATATGTTCGTTACTGATTTATAACGATTGTGAACAAATAAACATTAGGCTTGCTTGGATAAATAATTGATTCTGTGGCAAAGTACAGTCACAGCACGCACAAAGTTGTCTTATCAGAGGGATTAACGTTCGCTAAGCTGCTCTTGTGTCACTGAGACTCCAGAACTGTTTGTACTTTCCCAGTAATATTTGCCTACGCTCCTCGCTAACGCCTATTAACATCTCATACATATTAACAATCACTTTAGTGTTTAAACCCGCTCATATCTCGTTAATATTTGCCTTCGGTCCTCGCTAACTCCTATTAACATCTCATATATATTAAATATCCCTTAGTGTTCAAGCCCGCTCAAATCTCAGTAATATTTGCCTACGTTACTCGCTAACTCCTATTACATCTCATATATATTAACTATCACTTTAGTGTTTAAACCCGCTCATATCTCGTTAATATTTTCCTACGGTCGTCGCTAACTCCTATTAACATCTCATATATATTAAATATCACTTAGTGTTCAAGCCCGCTCAAATCTCAGTAATATTTTCCTACGGTCGTCGCTAACTCCTATTAACATCTCCTATATATTAAATATCACTTAGTGTTCAAGCCCGCTCAAATCTCAGTAATATTTGCCTACGGTCTTCGCTAACTTGGATTAACATCTTTTAAATATTAACTATAACGTAAACTATCACAGTGTTAAGCCCACTCACATATCGGTAATGCTCGTATTTGCCTAAGGTCTGTGCTAACATCTATTAACACCTCATATACATATATATATATATATATATATATATATATATATTTACTAACTCAACCAATGTAACTAACTAACCTTATTTATTAAGATGAATTACAACTTAGCTGATAATGTAGTCATGACAATCATGTACAATTTAGTTTCACACTACGTCAAAGATAGCGAAAATCTCAAAAAAATATTTGTACAAGTTCACGAAACAGTACCACAAGTGACAAGTACTGCTAAAGCAAGGAGTTGAAAAGCTTCCCGACAAAAAGTCGATGGATGAGAATATAAGCGGAGTGGAAAATTGACATGCGTACAGTGAATCCTTTGTCTCAAAACAAAGGCCTCTGTCATTCACTGTGTTATCAGTTTCATCACCAATTAAACTGATACCGACTTCTGTTGTTGTTTTTCCAAATACTCTTTTTGTGAATTAAAATAGTTTTTCGAACGTTTTAGGTGTTCTCCCTTAACAGCATCTGGAATATTTTATCATAACTGCAATCCTGTCTATGTTTATTAAAAATGATGATCTAGAAACTGATAAGCTGTAAATACGTATGGCCACCCTGACATCTTTGCATTAGTATTGAATAAAGTGAACTGTATAACTGGAAAAAAGCACATTTAGAAAAAAAAAACAAAATACTACGAGTTTAAAAACATCACTGTCATGGCAATTGAGAACCAAAGGAAGTTGCTACCGAGTTGTGTATTGTGCACAGTCTCATTCGTGGTGGTGAGTAGTTACAAAAAATTTGATTTCAAAACATTTCCACATACAACATTAAGTTTCTAAAATATGTTAACAATATTTATAAGCTCTATGTACACAAACGGTGTATCCATAGGTTTAAAACTCGGAGAATACACCATACGCTAACGCTCAGCCAATAAATGCGCAAGGGCAGGAAGTAAGACAACTTATGTAATAGTCAATAAATATTTAGAGGGCGATTAGAGAGGAAGAGGGACGCTGTTTTATTCAGCAGTGAGATGTTCCATTATTCAGCAGCCGCTTGGGACCGCTGAGTAACAGTCTTGTGTGTGTTTGTGTGTTTGCCGCGCTTGCTTGATTGCTTGCCGTCATCGCCTCGCATCACCACGCTGGGTCTTGTGGACAATGTGACTGGATGTTTAGAACAAAAAAACATTAATTGTCAATTTTAAGGCGGCGTGGCTTTTGCTTGTATACTCCCTGCATTCGCTTTGTAGCCTCATGCAATCCAGTTCTTTATTAATATCTAATTATCGTGGATTTTTACGATAAAAGTCCATCGTTGTAGTATCCATCGTTTTCCCGTGCACTACTGATCGTCACCGCGTGATCATGTGTACCAATAATAGCATCCGAATTAAATAATTTAGTCACGCTGTATGTTCACTCTATTTGTAATCTCTAATTTGTCGTCTATCACAGCGTTTCAGATTTTGGCTCGAAGGGAATTTTTATATTTTCCATTGCAGGGTTGCGTTTTAAGTTCCTTCGGCTGTCTCCATCTCAACCATGGTGTAAGGAGACAAGGGTGTGCTCATACGGTGAACGAAACTGTGTCGGCGGCGCGCATGACGTCACTCAGTCCGCAACGACACGCTGGCTTCCTGCTCTGTTGCGTGCTTTGCAGCGTTTCTCACAGCTGTGAGTTAATACAAGATTGTATTCTTTTGTTATATTGAAATTTGTTTTTAATATTAAAGTTTTGTTGAAGTTAGTCTTACGTAGAAAAGTTAGGACATTTATTAATTAAACATTAAAGCTACAATATGTTTAAACAATCCGACTCTTTAAAGGCCCCAAATAGTTTTTTATTTTAAATGTTTTGGTACTGTTCACTTAATTATGTTATAATTTTGTAAACAAATTATTTACACATTTTTTTGTCATAGCTGTATTTTAACGTTTCAATTCCGTAGCAAACTGTTTTTAGTAATAATACGAATATTTGTACTATGAAATAATAATAAATAACGATAATTTGAGGACATAATTATTATATAATTAATATATAACATTTAATATTAAAAACAAATATTCAATATAACAAAAGAATACAATCTTGTATTAACTCACAGCTGTGAGAAACGCTGCAAAGCACGCAACAGAGCAGGAAGCCAGCGTGTCGTTGCGGACTGAGTGACGTCATGCGCGCCGCCGACACAGTTTCGTTCACCGTATGAGCACACCCTTGTCTCCTTACACCATGCATCTCAACGTAAGACCTTCTCTTGGTTCGAGTGGGGGACGGTCATGTGTTTTTCTTAAACAGGTGGACAACAGAGCGATTTTGTGCCTCTCGGTTGCATGGTGAGCTTTTACACGTCGACGCATAGGAGATCAGAGAGGCGTTATTTTGTTTCTTGTTCGAGTGAAAGTGAACGCCTGACATTTCATTTTTGTTTGCAACAGGTGGCACTCACTGTTGTAATATATTGTCAGTGTTGACTCAACAGATGTTCTGTTGCTCCTCTGTTTGTCATATCATTTAAATCATAAGTGAGACTAAGATCCGTTGTTGTTAAAAGTTCTTTACCTGTCATTCTTGTGGCGTCTAAAAAAATGTGCATTTTATTTAATCTCATCCAAATTTTTTCAAATATACCAAGTGTTCTAAACGTAGATATTCTACGAAAAATGATTTTCATTTCATGTACAAGACAGTCTGCCTATGTTTCAGAATTCATGACCATATTCTGGATAGTTTCAAAAACTGAGTAACAAGGTCAAAGTTGAAACGTCTTACATATTGAATATTATGTCCTTTGTAAGATTTACATAATTTATTACCTTATCTTCAATGAATTGAACTGCCCAAAACGATATGGAGTGGACTTTTAGAAGCATTGAATATTTTAAATACGAGTAGTTCTCGTGCATGTTTGTGTAATTGATATTATGTATTGCGTAGTAATACATTTCACAAAGAAAATAAGGCTCGCTCCAGAACACATGGACGGAAGTGATTGAGGAGAAGTGTTGTGAAACGAGTCAACAGTTGAGTTAGAAACTACACATGAGGTGGGGAAAGCCGTCAGTGAACACCGTGCAACTGTACTCCAAGGGGGAGGGCTAGTCCTCCAATAGGCTATTTCGGAAGAAGCTGAAGCAATTTTATAATTAATCAAGAAACCCCACAGAGACTATAGAATCGCGAAACCCGAGGTTGATAACTTGTATTAAACAAACGCTGCACTAAGTAGAAGGTGAAATGGAACCAAACTTAACATTCGTAATTACCTTAGGTTATACGGTACATGCTTTTAACTCTTATAAGGACTGTGTAGCTCAAACAGTATATTTTGTTTAGTCTCTAAATAATAATTAAACAACAATACTTTAATAGTTGTAAACATATTAATAAATCAGAAACAATACATATTTAATGAAGAAAATATCTTATTTGGGACAAATGTCTTTGGTTGGTGTAAAAGTACTTTTTAGACTAATACAATTTTATACATAACAATTTCCATACCTTAGTCTGGGGATAATTATTGTAGCTATTTGAGCCATCTAAAATATGTTCGTTACTGATTTATAACGATTGTGAACAAATAAACATTAGGCTTGCTTGGATAAATAATTAATTCTGTGGCAAAGTACAGTCACAGCACGCACAAAGTTGTCTTATCTGAGGGATTAACGTTCGCTAAGCTGCTCTTGTGTCACTGAGACTCCGGAACTGTTTGTACTTTCCCAGTAATATTTGCCTACGCTCCTCGCTAACGCCTATTAACATCTCATACATATTAACAATCACTTTAGTGTTTAAACCCGCTCATATCTCGTTAATATTTGCCTTCGGTCCTCGCTAACTCCTATTAACATCTCATATATATTAAATATCCCTTAGTGTTCAAGCCCGCTCAAATCTCAGTAATATTTGCCTACATTACTCGCTAACTCCTATTACATCTCATATATATTAACTATCACTTTAGTGTTTAAACCCGCTCATATCTCGTTAATATTTTCCTACGGTCGTCGCTAACTCCTATTAACATCTCATATATATTAAATATCACTTAGTGTTCAAGCCCGCTCAAATCTCAGTAATATTTGCCTACGGTCCTCGCTAACTCCTATTAACATCTCATATATATTAAATATCACTTAGTGTTCAAGCCCACTCAAATCTCAGTAATATTTGCCTACGGTCTTCGCTACCTTGGATTAACATCTTTTAAACATTAACTATAACGTAAACTATCACAGTGTTAAGCCCACTCACATATCGGTAATGCTCGTATTTGCCTAAGGTCTGTGCTAACATCTATTAACACCTCATATATATATATATATATATATATATATATATATATATATATATATATATATAGTAAATTTTCAATATAACTAACTAACCTTATTTATTAAGATGAATTACAACTTAGCTGATAATGTAGTCATGACAATCATGTACAATTTAGTTTCACACTACGTCAAAGATAGCGAAAATCTCAAAAAAATATTTGTACAAGTTCACGAAGCAGTACCACAAGTGACAAGTACTGCTAAAGCAAGGAGTTGAAAAGCTTCCCGACAAAAAGTCGATGGATGAGAATATAAGCGGAGTGGAAAATTGACATGCGTACGGTGATACCTTTGTCTCAAAACAAAGGCCTCTGTCATTCACTGTGTTATCAGTTTCATCACCAATTAAACTGATACCGACTTCTGTTGTTGTTTTTCCAAATACTCTTTTTGTGAATTAAAATAGTTTTTCGAACGTTTTAGGTGTTCTCCCTTAACAGCATCTGGAATATTTTATCATAACTGCAATCCTGTCTATGTTTTTTAAAAATGATGATCTAGAAACTGATAAGCTGTAAATACGTATGGCCACCCTGACATCTTTGCATTAGTATTGAATAAAGTGAACTGTACAACTGGAAAAAAGCACATTTAGAAAAAAAAAAACAAAATACTACGAGTTTAAAAACATCACTGTCATGGCAATTGAGAACCAAAGGAAGTTGCTACCGAGTTGTGTATTGTGCACAGTCTCATTCGTGGTGGTGAGTAGTTACAAAAAATTTGATTTCAAAACATTTCCACATACAACATTAAGTTTCTAAAATATGTTAACAATATTTATAAGCTCTATGTACACAAACGGTGTATCCATAGGTTTAAAACTCGGAGAATACACCATACGCTAACGCTCAGCCAATAAATGCGCAAGGGCAGGAAGTAAGACAACTTATGTAATAGTCAATAAATATTTAGAGGGCGATTAGAGAGGAAGAGGGACGCTGTTTTATTCAGCAGTGAGATGTTCCATTATTCAGCAGCCGCTTGGGACCGCTGAGTAACAGTCTTGTGTGTGTTTGTGTGTTTGCCGCGCTTGCTTGATTGCTTGCCGTCATCGCCTCGCATCACCACGCTGGGTCTTGTGGACAATGTGACTGGATGTTTAGAACAAAAAAACATTAATTGTCAATTTTAAGGCGGCGTGGCTTTTGCTTGTATACTCCCTGCATTCGCTTTGTAGCCTCATGCAATCCAGTTCTTTATTAATATCTAATTATCGTGGATTTTTACGATAAAAGTCCATCGTTGTAGTATCCATCGTTTTCCCGTGCACTACTGATCGTCACCGCGTGATCATGTGTACCAATAATAGCATCCGAATTAAATAATTTAGTCACGCTGTATGTTCACTCTATTTGTAATCTCTAATTTGTCGTCTATCACAGCGTTTCAGATTTTGGCTCGAAGGGAATTTTTATATTTTCCATTGCAGGGTTGCGTTTTAAGTTCCTTCGGCTGTCTCCATCTCAACCATGGTGTAAGGAGACAAGGGTGTGCTCATACGGTGAACGAAACTGTGTCGGCGGCGCGCATGACGTCACTCAGTCCGCAACGACACGCTGGCTTCCTGCTCTGTTGCGTGCTTTGCAGCGTTTCTCACAGCTGTGAGTTAATACAAGATTGTATTCTTTTGTTATATTGAAATTTGTTTTTAATATTAAAGTTTTGTTGAAGTTAGTCTTACGTAGAAAAGTTAGGACATTTATTAATTAAACATTAAAGCTACAATATGTTTAAACAATCCGACTCTTTAAAGGCCCCAAATAGTTTTTTATTTTAAATGTTTTGGTACTGTTCACTTAATTATGTTATAATTTTGTAAACAAATTATTTACACATTTTTTTGTCATAGCTGTATTTTAACGTTTCAATTCCGTAGCAAACTGTTTTTAGTAATAATACGAATATTTGTACTATGAAATAATAATAAATAACGATAATTTGAGGACATAATTATTATATAATTAATATATAACATTTAATATTAAAAACAAATATTCAATATAACAAAAGAATACAATCTTGTATTAACTCACAGCTGTGAGAAACGCTGCAAAGCACGCAACAGAGCAGGAAGCCAGCGTGTCGTTGCGGACTGAGTGACGTCATGCGCGCCGCCGACACAGTTTCGTTCACCGTATGAGCACACCCTTGTCTCCTTACACCATGCATCTCAACGTAAGACCTTCTCTTGGTTCGAGTGGGGGACGGTCATGTGTTTTTCTTAAACAGGTGGACAACAGAGCGATTTTGTGCCTCTCGGTTGCATGGTGAGCTTTTACACGTCGACGCATAGGAGATCAGAGAGGCGTTATTTTGTTTCTTGTTCGAGTGAAAGTGAACGCCTGACATTTCATTTTTGTTTGCAACAGGTGGCACTCACTGTTGTAATATATTGTCAGTGTTGACTCAACAGATGTTCTGTTGCTCCTCTGTTTGTCATATCATTTAAATCATAAGTGAGACTAAGATCCGTTGTTGTTAAAAGTTCTTTACCTGTCATTCTTGTGGCGTCTAAAAAAATGTGCATTTTATTTAATCTCATCCAAATTTTTTCAAATATACCAAGTGTTCTAAACGTAGATATTCTACGAAAAATGATTTTCATTTCATGTACAAGACAGTCTGCCTATGTTTCAGAATTCATGACCATATTCTGGATAGTTTCAAAAACTGAGTAACAAGGTCAAAGTTGAAACGTCTTACATATTGAATATTATGTCCTTTGTAAGATTTACATAATTTATTACCTTATCTTCAATGAATTGAACTGCCCAAAACGATATGGAGTGGACTTTTAGAAGCATTGAATATTTTAAATACGAGTAGTTCTCGTGCATGTTTGTGTAATTGATATTATGTATTGCGTAGTAATACATTTCACAAAGAAAATAAGGCTCGCTCCAGAACACATGGACGGAAGTGATTGAGGAGAAGTGTTGTGAAACGAGTCAACAGTTGAGTTAGAAACTACACATGAGGTGGGGAAAGCCGTCAGTGAACACCGTGCAACTGTACTCCAAGGGGGAGGGCTAGTCCTCCAATAGGCTATTTCGGAAGAAGCTGAAGCAATTTTATAATTAATCAAGAAACCCCACAGAGACTATAGAATCGCGAAACCCGAGGTTGATAACTTGTATTAAACAAACGCTGCACTAAGTAGAAGGTGAAATGGAACCAAACTTAACATTCGTAATTACCTTAGGTTATACGGTACATGCTTTTAACTCTTATAAGGACTGTGTAGCTCAAACAGTATATTTTGTTTAGTCTCTAAATAATAATTAAACAACAATACTTTAATAGTTGTAAACATATTAATAAATCAGAAACAATACATATTTAATGAAGAAAATATCTTATTTGGGACAAATGTCTTTGGTTGGTGTAAAAGTACTTTTTAGACTAATACAATTTTATACATAACAATTTCCATACCTTAGTCTGGGGATAATTATTGTAGCTATTTGAGCCATCTAAAATATGTTCGTTACTGATTTATAACGATTGTGAACAAATAAACATTAGGCTTGCTTGGATAAATAATTAATTCTGTGGCAAAGTACAGTCACAGCACGCACAAAGTTGTCTTATCTGAGGGATTAACGTTCGCTAAGCTGCTCTTGTGTCACTGAGACTCCGGAACTGTTTGTACTTTCCCAGTAATATTTGCCTACGCTCCTCGCTAACGCCTATTAACATCTCATACATATTAACAATCACTTTAGTGTTTAAACCCGCTCATATCTCGTTAATATTTGCCTTCGGTCCTCGCTAACTCCTATTAACATCTCATATATATTAAATATCCCTTAGTGTTCAAGCCCGCTCAAATCTCAGTAATATTTGCCTACATTACTCGCTAACTCCTATTACATCTCATATATATTAACTATCACTTTAGTGTTTAAACCCGCTCATATCTCGTTAATATTTTCCTACGGTCGTCGCTAACTCCTATTAACATCTCATATATATTAAATATCACTTAGTGTTCAAGCCCGCTCAAATCTCAGTAATATTTGCCTACGGTCCTCGCTAACTCCTATTAACATCTCATATATATTAAATATCACTTAGTGTTCAAGCCCACTCAAATCTCAGTAATATTTGCCTACGGTCTTCGCTACCTTGGATTAACATCTTTTAAACATTAACTATAACGTAAACTATCACAGTGTTAAGCCCACTCACATATCGGTAATGCTCGTATTTGCCTAAGGTCTGTGCTAACATCTATTAACACCTCATATATATATATATATATATATATATATATATATATATATATATATAGTAAATTTTCAATATAACTAACTAACCTTATTTATTAAGATGAATTACAACTTAGCTGATAATGTAGTCATGACAATCATGTACAATTTAGTTTCACACTACGTCAAAGATAGCGAAAATCTCAAAAAAATATTTGTACAAGTTCACGAAGCAGTACCACAAGTGACAAGTACTGCTAAAGCAAGGAGTTGAAAAGCTTCCCGACAAAAAGTCGATGGATGAGAATATAAGCGGAGTGGAAAATTGACATGCGTACGGTGATACCTTTGTCTCAAAACAAAGGCCTCTGTCATTCACTGTGTTATCAGTTTCATCACCAATTAAACTGATACCGACTTCTGTTGTTGTTTTTCCAAATACTCTTTTTGTGAATTAAAATAGTTTTTCGAACGTTTTAGGTGTTCTCCCTTAACAGCATCTGGAATATTTTATCATAACTGCAATCCTGTCTATGTTTTTTAAAAATGATGATCTAGAAACTGATAAGCTGTAAATACGTATGGCCACCCTGACATCTTTGCATTAGTATTGAATAAAGTGAACTGTACAACTGGAAAAAAGCACATTTAGAAAAAAAAAACAAAATACTACGAGTTTAAAAACATCACTGTCATGGCAATTGAGAACCAAAGGAAGTTGCTACCGAGTTGTGTATTGTGCACAGTCTCATTCGTGGTGGTGAGTAGTTACAAAAAATTTGATTTCAAAACATTTCCACATACAACATTAAGTTTCTAAAATATGTTAACAATATTTATAAGCTCTATGTACACAAACGGTGTATCCATAGGTTTAAAACTCGGAGAATACACCATACGCTAACGCTCAGCCAATAAATGCGCAAGGGCAGGAAGTAAGACAACTTATGTAATAGTCAATAAATATTTAGAGGGCGATTAGAGAGGAAGAGGGACGCTGTTTTATTCAGCAGTGAGATGTTCCATTATTCAGCAGCCGCTTGGGACCGCTGAGTAACAGTCTTGTGTGTGTTTGTGTGTTTGCCGCGCTTGCTTGATTGCTTGCCGTCATCGCCTCGCATCACCACGCTGGGTCTTGTGGACAATGTGACTGGATGTTTAGAACAAAAAAACATTAATTGTCAATTTTAAGGCGGCGTGGCTTTTGCTTGTATACTCCCTGCACTCGCTTTGTAGCCTCATGCAATCCAGTTCTTTATTAATATCTAATTATCGTGGATTTTTACGATAAAAGTCCATCGTTGTAGTATCCATCGTTTTCCCGTGCACTACTGATCGTCACCGCGTGATCATGTGTACCAATAATAGCATCCGAATTAAATAATTTAGTCACGCTGTATGTTCACTCTATTTGTAATCTCTAATTTGTCGTCTATCACAGCGTTTCAGATTTTGGCTCGAAGGGAATTTTTATATTTTCCATTGCAGGGTTGCGTTTTAAGTTCCTTCGGCTGTCTCCATCTCAACCATGGTGTAAGGAGACAAGGGTGTGCTCATACGGTGAACGAAACTGTGTCGGCGGCGCGCATGACGTCACTCAGTCCGCAACGACACGCTGGCTTCCTGCTCTGTTGCGTGCTTTGCAGCGTTTCTCACAGCTGTGAGTTAATACAAGATTGTATTCTTTTGTTATATTGAAATTTGTTTTTAATATTAAAGTTTTGTTGAAGTTAGTCTTACGTAGAAAAGTTAGGACATTTATTAATTAAACATTAAAGCTACAATATGTTTAAACAATCCGACTCTTTAAAGGCCCCAAATAGTTTTTTATTTTAAATGTTTTGGTACTGTTCACTTAATTATGTTATAATTTTGTAAACAAATTATTTACACATTTTTTTGTCATAGCTGTATTTTAACGTTTCAATTCCGTAGCAAACTGTTTTTAGTAATAATACGAATATTTGTACTATGAAATAATAATAAATAACGATAATTTGAGGACATAATTATTATATAATTAATATATAACATTTAATATTAAAAACAAATATTCAATATAACAAAAGAATACAATCTTGTATTAACTCACAGCTGTGAGAAACGCTGCAAAGCACGCAACAGAGCAGGAAGCCAGCGTGTCGTTGCGGACTGAGTGACGTCATGCGCGCCGCCGACACAGTTTCGTTCACCGTATGAGCACACCCTTGTCTCCTTACACCATGCATCTCAACGTAAGACCTTCTCTTGGTTCGAGTGGGGGACGGTCATGTGTTTTTCTTAAACAGGTGGACAACAGAGCGATTTTGTGCCTCTCGGTTGCATGGTGAGCTTTTACACGTCGACGCATAGGAGATCAGAGAGGCGTTATTTTGTTTCTTGTTCGAGTGAAAGTGAACGCCTGACATTTCATTTTTGTTTGCAACAGGTGGCACTCACTGTTGTAATATATTGTCAGTGTTGACTCAACAGATGTTCTGTTGCTCCTCTGTTTGTCATATCATTTAAATCATAAGTGAGACTAAGATCCGTTGTTGTTAAAAGTTCTTTACCTGTCATTCTTGTGGCGTCTAAAAAAATGTGCATTTTATTTAATCTCATCCAAATTTTTTCAAATATACCAAGTGTTCTAAACGTAGATATTCTACGAAAAATGATTTTCATTTCATGTACAAGACAGTCTGCCTATGTTTCAGAATTCATGACCATATTCTGGATAGTTTCAAAAACTGAGTAACAAGGTCAAAGTTGAAACGTCTTACATATTGAATATTATGTCCTTTGTAAGATTTACATAATTTATTACCTTATCTTCAATGAATTGAACTGCCCAAAACGATATGGAGTGGACTTTTAGAAGCATTGAATATTTTAAATACGAGTAGTTCTCGTGCATGTTTGTGTAATTGATATTATGTATTGCGTAGTAATACATTTCACAAAGAAAATAAGGCTCGCTCCAGAACACATGGACGGAAGTGATTGAGGAGAAGTGTTGTGAAACGAGTCAACAGTTGAGTTAGAAACTACACATGAGGTGGGGAAAGCCGTCAGTGAACACCGTGCAACTGTACTCCAAGGGGGAGGGCTAGTCCTCCAATAGGCTATTTCGGAAGAAGCTGAAGCAATTTTATAATTAATCAAGAAACCCCACAGAGACTATAGAATCGCGAAACCCGAGGTTGATAACTTGTATTAAACAAACGCTGCACTAAGTAGAAGGTGAAATGGAACCAAACTTAACATTCGTAATTACCTTAGGTTATACGGTACATGCTTTTAACTCTTATAAGGACTGTGTAGCTCAAACAGTATATTTTGTTTAGTCTCTAAATAATAATTAAACAACAATACTTTAATAGTTGTAAACATATTAATAAATCAGAAACAATACATATTTAATGAAGAAAATATCTTATTTGGGACAAATGTCTTTGGTTGGTGTAAAAGTACTTTTTAGACTAATACAATTTTATACATAACAATTTCCATACCTTAGTCTGGGGATAATTATTGTAGCTATTTGAGCCATCTAAAATATGTTCGTTACTGATTTATAACGATTGTGAACAAATAAACATTAGGCTTGCTTGGATAAATAATTAATTCTGTGGCAAAGTACAGTCACAGCACGCACAAAGTTGTCTTATCTGAGGGATTAACGTTCGCTAAGCTGCTCTTGTGTCACTGAGACTCCGGAACTGTTTGTACTTTCCCAGTAATATTTGCCTACGCTCCTCGCTAACGCCTATTAACATCTCATACATATTAACAATCACTTTAGTGTTTAAACCCGCTCATATCTCGTTAATATTTGCCTTCGGTCCTCGCTAACTCCTATTAACATCTCATATATATTAAATATCCCTTAGTGTTCAAGCCCGCTCAAATCTCAGTAATATTTGCCTACATTACTCGCTAACTCCTATTACATCTCATATATATTAACTATCACTTTAGTGTTTAAACCCGCTCATATCTCGTTAATATTTTCCTACGGTCGTCGCTAACTCCTATTAACATCTCATATATATTAAATATCACTTAGTGTTCAAGCCCGCTCAAATCTCAGTAATATTTGCCTACGGTCCTCGCTAACTCCTATTAACATCTCATATATATTAAATATCACTTAGTGTTCAAGCCCACTCAAATCTCAGTAATATTTGCCTACGGTCTTCGCTACCTTGGATTAACATCTTTTAAACATTAACTATAACGTAAACTATCACAGTGTTAAGCCCACTCACATATCGGTAATGCTCGTATTTGCCTAAGGTCTGTGCTAACATCTATTAACACCTCATATATATATATATATATATATATATATATATATATATATATATAGTAAATTTTCAATATAACTAACTAACCTTATTTATTAAGATGAATTACAACTTAGCTGATAATGTAGTCATGACAATCATGTACAATTTAGTTTCACACTACGTCAAAGATAGCGAAAATCTCAAAAAAATATTTGTACAAGTTCACGAAGCAGTACCACAAGTGACAAGTACTGCTAAAGCAAGGAGTTGAAAAGCTTCCCGACAAAAAGTCGATGGATGAGAATATAAGCGGAGTGGAAAATTGACATGCGTACGGTGATACCTTTGTCTCAAAACAAAGGCCTCTGTCATTCACTGTGTTATCAGTTTCATCACCAATTAAACTGATACCGACTTCTGTTGTTGTTTTTCCAAATACTCTTTTTGTGAATTAAAATAGTTTTTCGAACGTTTTAGGTGTTCTCCCTTAACAGCATCTGGAATATTTTATCATAACTGCAATCCTGTCTATGTTTTTTAAAAATGATGATCTAGAAACTGATAAGCTGTAAATACGTATGGCCACCCTGACATCTTTGCATTAGTATTGAATAAAGTGAACTGTACAACTGGAAAAAAGCACATTTAGAAAAAAAAAAACAAAATACTACGAGTTTAAAAACATCACTGTCATGGCAATTGAGAACCAAAGGAAGTTGCTACCGAGTTGTGTATTGTGCACAGTCTCATTCGTGGTGGTGAGTAGTTACAAAAAATTTGATTTCAAAACATTTCCACATACAACATTAAGTTTCTAAAATATGTTAACAATATTTATAAGCTCTATGTACACAAACGGTGTATCCATAGGTTTAAAACTCGGAGAATACACCATACGCTAACGCTCAGCCAATAAATGCGCAAGGGCAGGAAGTAAGACAACTTATGTAATAGTCAATAAATATTTAGAGGGCGATTAGAGAGGAAGAGGGACGCTGTTTTATTCAGCAGTGAGATGTTCCATTATTCAGCAGCCGCTTGGGACCGCTGAGTAACAGTCTTGTGTGTGTTTGTGTGTTTGCCGCGCTTGCTTGATTGCTTGCCGTCATCGCCTCGCATCACCACGCTGGGTCTTGTGGACAATGTGACTGGATGTTTAGAACAAAAAAACATTAATTGTCAATTTTAAGGCGGCGTGGCTTTTGCTTGTATACTCCCTGCACTCGCTTTGTAGCCTCATGCAATCCAGTTCTTTATTAATATCTAATTATCGTGGATTTTTACGATAAAAGTCCATCGTTGTAGTATCCATCGTTTTCCCGTGCACTACTGATCGTCACCGCGTGATCATGTGTACCAATAATAGCATCCGAATTAAATAATTTAGTCACGCTGTATGTTCACTCTATTTGTAATCTCTAATTTGTCGTCTATCACAGCGTTTCAGATTTTGGCTCGAAGGGAATTTTTATATTTTCCATTGCAGGGTTGCGTTTTAAGTTCCTTCGGCTGTCTCCATCTCAACCATGGTGTAAGGAGACAAGGGTGTGCTCATACGGTGAACGAAACTGTGTCGGCGGCGCGCATGACGTCACTCAGTCCGCAACGACACGCTGGCTTCCTGCTCTGTTGCGTGCTTTGCAGCGTTTCTCACAGCTGTGAGTTAATACAAGATTGTATTCTTTTGTTATATTGAAATTTGTTTTTAATATTAAAGTTTTGTTGAAGTTAGTCTTACGTAGAAAAGTTAGGACATTTATTAATTAAACATTAAAGCTACAATATGTTTAAACAATCCGACTCTTTAAAGGCCCCAAATAGTTTTTTATTTTAAATGTTTTGGTACTGTTCACTTAATTATGTTATAATTTTGTAAACAAATTATTTACACATTTTTTTGTCATAGCTGTATTTTAACGTTTCAATTCCGTAGCAAACTGTTTTTAGTAATAATACGAATATTTGTACTATGAAATAATAATAAATAACGATAATTTGAGGACATAATTATTATATAATTAATATATAACATTTAATATTAAAAACAAATATTCAATATAACAAAAGAATACAATCTTGTATTAACTCACAGCTGTGAGAAACGCTGCAAAGCACGCAACAGAGCAGGAAGCCAGCGTGTCGTTGCGGACTGAGTGACGTCATGCGCGCCGCCGACACAGTTTCGTTCACCGTATGAGCACACCCTTGTCTCCTTACACCATGCATCTCAACGTAAGACCTTCTCTTGGTTCGAGTGGGGGACGGTCATGTGTTTTTCTTAAACAGGTGGACAACAGAGCGATTTTGTGCCTCTCGGTTGCATGGTGAGCTTTTACACGTCGACGCATAGGAGATCAGAGAGGCGTTATTTTGTTTCTTGTTCGAGTGAAAGTGAACGCCTGACATTTCATTTTTGTTTGCAACAGGTGGCACTCACTGTTGTAATATATTGTCAGTGTTGACTCAACAGATGTTCTGTTGCTCCTCTGTTTGTCATATCATTTAAATCATAAGTGAGACTAAGATCCGTTGTTGTTAAAAGTTCTTTACCTGTCATTCTTGTGGCGTCTAAAAAAATGTGCATTTTATTTAATCTCATCCAAATTTTTTCAAATATACCAAGTGTTCTAAACGTAGATATTCTACGAAAAATGATTTTCATTTCATGTACAAGACAGTCTGCCTATGTTTCAGAATTCATGACCATATTCTGGATAGTTTCAAAAACTGAGTAACAAGGTCAAAGTTGAAACGTCTTACATATTGAATATTATGTCCTTTGTAAGATTTACATAATTTATTACCTTATCTTCAATGAATTGAACTGCCCAAAACGATATGGAGTGGACTTTTAGAAGCATTGAATATTTTAAATACGAGTAGTTCTCGTGCATGTTTGTGTAATTGATATTATGTATTGCGTAGTAATACATTTCACAAAGAAAATAAGGCTCGCTCCAGAACACATGGACGGAAGTGATTGAGGAGAAGTGTTGTGAAACGAGTCAACAGTTGAGTTAGAAACTACACATGAGGTGGGGAAAGCCGTCAGTGAACACCGTGCAACTGTACTCCAAGGGGGAGGGCTAGTCCTCCAATAGGCTATTTCGGAAGAAGCTGAAGCAATTTTATAATTAATCAAGAAACCCCACAGAGACTATAGAATCGCGAAACCCGAGGTTGATAACTTGTATTAAACAAACGCTGCACTAAGTAGAAGGTGAAATGGAACCAAACTTAACATTCGTAATTACCTTAGGTTATACGGTACATGCTTTTAACTCTTATAAGGACTGTGTAGCTCAAACAGTATATTTTGTTTAGTCTCTAAATAATAATTAAACAACAATACTTTAATAGTTGTAAACATATTAATAAATCAGAAACAATACATATTTAATGAAGAAAATATCTTATTTGGGACAAATGTCTTTGGTTGGTGTAAAAGTACTTTTTAGACTAATACAATTTTATACATAACAATTTCCATACCTTAGTCTGGGGATAATTATTGTAGCTATTTGAGCCATCTAAAATATGTTCGTTACTGATTTATAACGATTGTGAACAAATAAACATTAGGCTTGCTTGGATAAATAATTAATTCTGTGGCAAAGTACAGTCACAGCACGCACAAAGTTGTCTTATCTGAGGGATTAACGTTCGCTAAGCTGCTCTTGTGTCACTGAGACTCCGGAACTGTTTGTACTTTCCCAGTAATATTTGCCTACGCTCCTCGCTAACGCCTATTAACATCTCATACATATTAACAATCACTTTAGTGTTTAAACCCGCTCATATCTCGTTAATATTTGCCTTCGGTCCTCGCTAACTCCTATTAACATCTCATATATATTAAATATCCCTTAGTGTTCAAGCCCGCTCAAACCTCAGTAATATTTGCCTACATTACTCGCTAACTCCTATTACATCTCATATATATTAACTATCACTTTAGTGTTTAAACCCGCTCATATCTCGTTAATATTTTCCTACGGTCGTCGCTAACTCCTATTAACATCTCATATATATTAAATATCACTTAGTGTTCAAGCCCGCTCAAATCTCAGTAATATTTGCCTACGGTCCTCGCTAACTCCTATTAACATCTCATATATATTAAATATCACTTAGTGTTCAAGCCCACTCAAATCTCAGTAATATTTGCCTACGGTCTTCGCTACCTTGGATTAACATCTTTTAAACATTAACTATAACGTAAACTATCACAGTGTTAAGCCCACTCACATATCGGTAATGCTCGTATTTGCCTAAGGTCTGTGCTAACATCTATTAACACCTCATATATATATATATATATATATATATATATATATATATATATATATATATAGTAAATTTTCAATATAACTAACTAACCTTATTTATTAAGATGAATTACAACTTAGCTGATAATGTAGTCATGACAATCATGTACAATTTAGTTTCACACTACGTCAAAGATAGCGAAAATCTCAAAAAAATATTTGTACAAGTTCACGAAGCAGTACCACAAGTGACAAGTACTGCTAAAGCAAGGAGTTGAAAAGCTTCCCGACAAAAAGTCGATGGATGAGAATATAAGCGGAGTGGAAAATTGACATGCGTACGGTGATACCTTTGTCTCAAAACAAAGGCCTCTGTCATTCACTGTGTTATCAGTTTCATCACCAATTAAACTGATACCGACTTCTGTTGTTGTTTTTCCAAATACTCTTTTTGTGAATTAAAATAGTTTTTCGAACGTTTTAGGTGTTCTCCCTTAACAGCATCTGGAATATTTTATCATAACTGCAATCCTGTCTATGTTTTTTAAAAATGATGATCTAGAAACTGATAAGCTGTAAATACGTATGGCCACCCTGACATCTTTGCATTAGTATTGAATAAAGTGAACTGTACAACTGGAAAAAAGCACATTTAGAAAAAAAAAACAAAATACTACGAGTTTAAAAACATCACTGTCATGGCAATTGAGAACCAAAGGAAGTTGCTACCGAGTTGTGTATTGTGCACAGTCTCATTCGTGGTGGTGAGTAGTTACAAAAAATTTGATTTCAAAACATTTCCACATACAACATTAAGTTTCTAAAATATGTTAACAATATTTATAAGCTCTATGTACACAAACGGTGTATCCATAGGTTTAAAACTCGGAGAATACACCATACGCTAACGCTCAGCCAATAAATGCGCAAGGGCAGGAAGTAAGACAACTTATGTAATAGTCAATAAATATTTAGAGGGCGATTAGAGAGGAAGAGGGACGCTGTTTTATTCAGCAGTGAGATGTTCCATTATTCAGCAGCCGCTTGGGACCGCTGAGTAACAGTCTTGTGTGTGTTTGTGTGTTTGCCGCGCTTGCTTGATTGCTTGCCGTCATCGCCTCGCATCACCACGCTGGGTCTTGTGGACAATGTGACTGGATGTTTAGAACAAAAAAACATTAATTGTCAATTTTAAGGCGGCGTGGCTTTTGCTTGTATACTCCCTGCACTCGCTTTGTAGCCTCATGCAATCCAGTTCTTTATTAATATCTAATTATCGTGGATTTTTACGATAAAAGTCCATCGTTGTAGTATCCATCGTTTTCCCGTGCACTACTGATCGTCACCGCGTGATCATGTGTACCAATAATAGCATCCGAATTAAATAATTTAGTCACGCTGTATGTTCACTCTATTTGTAATCTCTAATTTGTCGTCTATCACAGCGTTTCAGATTTTGGCTCGAAGGGAATTTTTATATTTTCCATTGCAGGGTTGCGTTTTAAGTTCCTTCGGCTGTCTCCATCTCAACCATGGTGTAAGGAGACAAGGGTGTGCTCATACGGTGAACGAAACTGTGTCGGCGGCGCGCATGACGTCACTCAGTCCGCAACGACACGCTGGCTTCCTGCTCTGTTGCGTGCTTTGCAGCGTTTCTCACAGCTGTGAGTTAATACAAGATTGTATTCTTTTGTTATATTGAAATTTGTTTTTAATATTAAAGTTTTGTTGAAGTTAGTCTTACGTAGAAAAGTTAGGACATTTATTAATTAAACATTAAAGCTACAATATGTTTAAACAATCCGACTCTTTAAAGGCCCCAAATAGTTTTTTATTTTAAATGTTTTGGTACTGTTCACTTAATTATGTTATAATTTTGTAAACAAATTATTTACACATTTTTTTGTCATAGCTGTATTTTAACGTTTCAATTCCGTAGCAAACTGTTTTTAGTAATAATACGAATATTTGTACTATGAAATAATAATAAATAACGATAATTTGAGGACATAATTATTATATAATTAATATATAACATTTAATATTAAAAACAAATATTCAATATAACAAAAGAATACAATCTTGTATTAACTCACAGCTGTGAGAAACGCTGCAAAGCACGCAACAGAGCAGGAAGCCAGCGTGTCGTTGCGGACTGAGTGACGTCATGCGCGCCGCCGACACAGTTTCGTTCACCGTATGAGCACACCCTTGTCTCCTTACACCATGCATCTCAACGTAAGACCTTCTCTTGGTTCGAGTGGGGGACGGTCATGTGGTTTTGTTAAACAGGTGGACAACAGAGCGATTTTGTGCCTCTCGGTTGCATGGTGAGCTTTTACACGTCGACGCATAGGAGATCAGAGAGGCGTTATTTTGTTTCTTGTTCGAGTGAAAGTGAACGCCTGACATTTCATTTTTGTTTGCAACAGGTGGCACTCACTGTTGTAATATATTGTCAGTGTTGACTCAACAGATGTTCTGTTGCTCCTCTGTTTGTCATATCATTTAAATCATAAGTGAGACTAAGATCCGTTGTTGTTAAAAGTTCTTTACCTGTCATTCTTGTGGCGTCTAAAAAAATGTGCATTTTATTTAATCTCATCCGAAATTTTTCAAATATACCAAGTGTTCTAAAAGTAGATATTCTACGAAAAATTATTTTCATTTCATGTACAAGAGAGTCTGCCTATGTTTCTGAATTCATGACCATGTTCTGGGTAGTTTCAAAAACTGAGTAACAAGGTCAAAGTTGAAACGTCTTACACGTATTGAATATTATGTCCTTTGTATGATTTACATAATTCAGTACTTTATCTTCAATGAATTGAACTGCCCAAAACGATATGGACTGGACTTTTAGAAGTATTGAATATTTTAAATCGTTCTAGTGCATGTTGGTGTAATTTATGTTTTGTAATGCGTAGTAATACATTTCACAATGAAAATAAGGCTCGCTCCAGAACACATGGATGGAAGTGATTGAGGAGAAGTGTTGAAAAGAAAGTCAAACGAGTCTACAGTTGGGTTAGAAACTACCCGTGAGGTGGAGAGAGTCGTCAGTGAACACCGTGCAACTGTACTCCAAGGGGGAGTGCTAGTTCTCCGATAGGCTATTTCGGAAGAAGCCGAAGCAATTTTATAATGAATCAAGAAACCGCACAGAGTAAGAAGCGAGTTTGAGTACAAGGTGTAGACTATAAAATCGCGAAACCCGAGGTTGATAACTAGTATTAAACAAACATTGTCCACAAGACCCAGCGTGGTGATGCGAGACGACGACGGCAAGCAATCAAGCATGAACGGCAAACACACAAACACACACAAGACTGTTACTCAGCGGTCCCAAGCGGTTGCTGAATAATGGACTATCTCGCTGCTGAATAAAACAGCGTTCCTACTCCTCTCTAATCGCTCCTCTACATATTTATTGGCTATTACATCCGTTGTCTGTTTCCCTGCTCATTTATTTCACATTTCCACACAGCGCTCGAATCATAATGCTCATAAAGTCAGGTACTACTTCACATCCTGAAGTATAGCTACACATGTTTGTAATTGTAATTCTTCCCAACAGAGGAAGAAAGCTTTTGCGTTCATTAGATGCGATTCTATCTATTTTCCACCCACACAATTTGATATTCATCTCCATACGAGCAAAATGTACAAAGGATCTAGGTGTTAAAAAAATTTTGTGAATGAGCGCGTGGATGTGGCATAATGAAAACCGTATTTTTTAACCAGTTGTCTTCATATGGTGACAGCCTTAATTTCGTAATTATCTTGGCTACATGCTGCATTATATGTCGGGCTGTACAAAAATCTAGACGCATTTATGTGTCGGATTACACCCCATTTATGGCTTTTTTTAGTATAAGGCAAATTAATTTTAACATGACCAAAACGTTATTTTTATCAATGTTTATAATAACAGCACACACTAAAGACTAGATGTACAGTGTTATGCGTTATTTATTAGTAATGTTTGGAATCTATCCGTGCAGATAACTGCAGCGGCTTATTATGTTATTTAAAATAAATTCTAACAGATAAAAATGGATTCAAGAGTCTAACAAATTGATCAGCTGGCGGTGCTGACACAAGCTACAGTCAGCTGTGCTGTTTGATAACACGTGTTTACATTACTGTAATCTGATTTACGCGATTAAAAAAAATGCTAACTTAAATTCTACAAGAAACTATAAGATTTTAATTATATGTGGCATCGTTGTATTAAGTTACAGTGTGTTTATCGATCACTTGTGACGAAATTGAGCTTCTCGAATATTGGCGACGAAACGTACGGTGACCGTGATTTATTATGGCAAATAATTGAATTTACTGAAAATCAAGAAAACTTGAAAAAGTTGACCAAATTTATAGCTTTGTAAGTTTTTGACTCTGCCTCTTTCTGAAATGGTACGGTTGTTGTTATAACCAATACACTTTATTTGACCATCTCAGAGCCATAAACGTATTACTATAATGTCTGCACCAACTGCGCCCGGATGCCTATTATTCCCGCAGTATTACCGGGGAAAATAATTAATGCCTTTGGTTCTGAGGGAACTCTTGAGCTGCCATAAATTGAAAGTAATTTTAATAAGCTCCACGGCAGCGCTTTTGATCCAGTAGACATCGCCCCAGGCCGCCATTACGTGCTGAGAGAGCCTGGCATCGCCGTCATTTTAATAAAACATTCCACGGTTTTAATGTGATCTCTAGTAACCATTATAACACAGTTGATGTGTAATAACGCCGTAATAACATATTGTGATTAAGCTGTTTATGACAAACTTATCTTACTTAATTGCAATGGATAACGTTTGTATAAAAGCAGTTTTAATATGATCTTTATTGACCCTCAAGGCATAGTTGACTTGTAATATCGTCGTAAAACACACTATGATTTAGCTGTTTATGACAAACTTAGCTGACTTAATTGCAATGGATAAAGGCGGTTTTAATATGATCTCTATTTACCATTATGGGTACAGTTGATGAGTAATACATACTGTGATTTAGCTGTTTATAACACACTTAGCTGACTTAATTGCAATGGTTAAAGGCGGTTTTAATATGATCTCTATTTACCATTATGGTACAGTTGATGAGTAATACATACTGTGATTTAGCTGTTTATAACACACTTAGCTGACTTAATTGCAATGGATAAAGGCGGTTATAATATGATCTCTATTTACCATTATGGTACAGGTGATGAGTAATACATACTGTGATTTAGCTGTTTATAACACACTTAGCTGACTTAATTGCAATGGATAAAGGCGGTTTTAATATGATCTCTATTTACCATTATGGTACAATTGATGAGTAATACATACTGTGCTTAAGCTGTTTATAACACACTTAGCTGAATTAATTGCAATGGATAAAGGCGGTTTTAATACGATCTCTATTTACCATTATGGTACAGTTGATGCGTAATACATACTGTGATTTAGCTGTTTATAACACACTTAGCTGACTTAATTGCAATGGTTAAAGGCGGTTTTAATATGATCTCTATTTACCATTATGGTACAGTTGATGAGTAATACATACTGTGATTTAGCTGTTTATAACACACTTAGCTGACTTAATTGCAATGGATAAAGGCGGTTTTAATATGATCACTATTTACCATTATGGTACAGTTGATGAGTAATACATACTGTGATTTAGCTGTTTATAACACACTTAGCTGACTTAATTGCAATGGATAAAGGCGGTTTTAATATGATCTCTATTTACCATTATGGTACAGTTGATGAGTAATACATACTGTGATTTAGCTGTTTATAACACACTTAGCTGACTTAATTGCAATGGTTAAAGGCGGTTTTAATATGATCTCTATTTACCATTATAGTACAGTTGATGAGTAATACATACTGTGATTTAGCTGTTTATAACACACTTAGCTGACTTAATTGCAATGGATAAAGGCGGTTTTAATATGATCACTATTTACCATTATGGTACAGTTGATGAGTAATACATACTGTGATTTAGCTGTTTATAACACACTTAGCTGACTTAATTGCAATAGATAAAGGCGGTTTTAATATGATCTCTATTTACCATTATGGTACAGTTGATGAGTAATACATACTGTGATTTAGCTGTTTATAACACACTTAGCTGACTTAATTGCAATGGATAAAGGCGGTTTTAATATGATCTCTATTTACCATTATGGTACAGTTGATGAGTAATACATACTGTGATTTAGCTGTTTTTAACACACTTAGCTGACTTAATTGTAATGGATAAAGGCGGTTTTAATATAAAAACTATTAACCATTATGGCACAGTTGATGTGTAATAACACACTGTGATTTAGCTGTTTATAACACACTTAGCTGACTCAATTGTAATGGATAAAGGCGGTTTTAATATGAACACTATTAACCATTATGGCACAGTTGATGTGTAATAACACACTGTGATTTAGCTGTTTATAACACACTTAGCTGACTCAATTGTAATGGATAAAGGCGGTTTTAATATGAACACTATTAACCATTATGGCACAGTTGATGTGTAATAACACACTGTGATTTAGCTGTTTATAAAACACTTAGCTGACTCAATTGTAATGGATAAAGGCGGTTTTAATATGAACACTATTAACCATTATGGCACAGTTGATGTGTAATAACACACTGTGATTTAGCTGTTTATAACACACTTAGCTGACTCAATTGTAATGGATAAAGGCGGTTTTAATATGAACACTATTAACCATTATGGCACAGTTGATGTGTAATAACACACTGTGATTTAGTTGTTTATAACACACTTAGCTGACTCAATTATAATGGATAAAGGCGGTTTTAATATGAACACTATTAACCATTATGGCACAGTTGATATGTAATAACACACTGTGATTTAGCTGTTTATAACACGCTTAGCTGACTCAATTATAATGGATAAAGGCGGTTTTAATATGAACACTATTAACCAT
Source organism: Homalodisca vitripennis (assembly GCF_021130785.1). Classification (NCBI taxonomy): domain Eukaryota; kingdom Metazoa; phylum Arthropoda; class Insecta; order Hemiptera; family Cicadellidae; genus Homalodisca; species Homalodisca vitripennis. Next base: position 195,424,105 of record NC_060209.1, on the reverse strand, counting down.
TATGGCACAGTTGATATGTAATAACACACTGTGATTTAGCTGTTTATAACACACTTAGCTGACTCAATTGTAATGGATAAAGGCGATTTTAATATGATCACTATTTACCATTATGGCACAGTTGATGTGTAATAACGTACTGTGATTTAGATGTATATAACACACTTAGCTGACTCAATTGTAATGGATAAAGGCGGTTTTAATATGAACACTATTAACCATTATGGCACAGTTGATGTGTAATAACACACTGTGATTTAGTTGTTTATAACACACTTAGCTGACTTAATTTTAATGGATAAAGGCGGTTTTAATATGAAAACTATTAACCATTATGGCACAGTTGATGTGTAATAACACACTGTGATTTAGCTGTTTATAACACACTTAGCTGACTTAATTTTAATGGATAAAGGCGGTTTTAATATGAAAACTATTAACCATTATGGCACAGTTGATGTGTAATAACACACTGTGATTTAGTTGTTTATAACACACTTAGCTGACTCAATTGTAATGGATAAAGGCGGTTTTAATATGAACACTATTAACCATTATGGCACAGTTGATGTGTAATAACACACTGTGATTTAGCTGTTTATAACACACTTAGCTGACTCAATTGTAATGGATAAAGGCGGTTTTAATATGAAAACTATTAACCATTATGGCACAGTTGATGTGTAATAACACACTGTGATTTAGCTGTTTATAACACACTTAGCTGACTCAATTGTAATGGATGAAGGCGGTTTTAATATGAAAACTATTAACCATTATGGCACAGTTTATGTGTAATAACACACTGTGATTTAGCTGTTTATAACACACTTAGCTGACTCAATTGTAATGGATAAAGGCGGTTTTAATATGAACACTATTAACCATTATGGCACAGTTGATATGTAATAACACACTGTGATTTAGCTGTTTATAACACACTTAGCTGACTCAATTGTAATGGATAAAGGCGGTTTTAATATGAACACTATTAACCATTATGGCACAGTTGATGTGTAATAACGTACTGTGATTTAGCTGTTTATAACACACTTAGCTGACTCAATTGTAATGGATAAAGGCGGTTTTAATATGAACACTATTAACCATTATGGCACAGTTGATGTGTAATAACACACTGTGATTTAGTTGTTTATAACACACTTAGCTGACTTAATTTTAATGGATAAAGGCGGTTTTAATATGAAAACTATTAACCATTATGGCACAGTTGATGTGTAATAACACACTGTGATTTAGCTGTTTATAACACACTTAGCTGACTTAATTTTAATGGATAAAGGCGGTTTTAATATGAAAACTATTAACCATTATGGCACAGTTGATGTGTAATAACACACTGTGATTTAGTTGTTTATAACACACTTAGCTGACTCAATTGTAATGGATAAAGGCGGTTTTAATATGAACACTATTAACCATTATGGCACAGTTGATGTGTAATAACACACTGTGATTTAGCTGTTTATAACACACTTAGCTGACTCAATTGTAATGGATAAAGGCGGTTTTAATATGAAAACTATTAACCATTATGGCACAGTTTATGTGTAATAACACACTGTGATTTAGCTGTTTATAACACACTTAGCTGACTCAATTGTAATGGATGAAGGCGGGTTTAATATGAAAACTATTAACCATTATGGCACAGTTTATGTGTAATAACACACTGTGATTTAGCTGTTTATAACACACTTAGCTGACTCAATTGTAATGGATAAAGGCGGTTTTAATATGAACACTATTAACCATTATGACACAGTTGATGTGTAATAACGTACTATGATTTAGCTGTTTATAACACACTTAGCTGACTCAATTGTAATGGATAAAGGCGGTTTTAATATGAACACTATTAACCATTATGACACAGTTGATGTGTAATAACGTACTGTGATTTAGCTGTTTATAACACACTTAGCTGACTCAATTGTAATGGATGAAGGCGGGTTTAATATGAAAACTATTAATCATTATGGCACAGTTGATGTGTAATAACACACTGTGATTTAGCTGTTTATAACACACTTAGCTGACTCAATTGTAATGGATAAAGGCGGTTTTAATATGAACACTATTAACCATTATGACACAGTTGATGTGTAATAACGTACTGTGATTTAGCTGTTTATAACACACTTAGCTGACTCAATTGTAATGGATAACGGCGGTTTTAATATGAACACTATTAACCATTATGACACAGTTGATGTGTAATAACGTACTGTGATTTAGCTGTTTATAACACACTTAGCTGACTCAATTGTAATGGATGAAGGCGGTTTTAATATGAACACTATTAACCATTATGGCACAGTTGATGTGTAATAACACACTGTGATTTAGCTGTTTATAACACACTTAGCTGACTCAATTGTAATGGATGAAGGCGGTTTTAATATGAAAACTATTAACCATTATGACACAGTTGATGTGTAATAACATATTGTGATTTAGCTGTTTATAACACACTTAGCTGACTCAATTGTAATGGATAAAGGCGGTTTTAATATGAACACTATTAACCATTATGGCACAGTTCATGTGTAATAAAGTCGTGATAAAATACTGTGATTTAGCTGTTTATGGCACACTTAGCTGACTTAATTGCAATGGATAAAGGCGGTTTTAATATGATCTCTATTTACCATTATGGCACAGTTGATGTGTAATAAGGTCGTAATAAAATACTGTGATTTGGATATTTATGACGCATTTATCTGACAATGGATAACGTTAGTATAAAGGCAGGTTTGTAGATTTCGTTACACACCCCTTGTATGGATGTTAGGGATATTCTTTCTAAGATACTTTTAGATTATTAAGTACTTATTATTGGGTATCAATAAAACTCGGTTGCTCCACCGTGCTTTGAGCTAAACTGAATCAAGTATTTGTAAAGCAGTGGCGTATTTGACCTTTTGAGTTCCTTGGGCAGCATTTTGCCCCAACTCTAAAGTTAGTTTTGTTTGACTTTTTTGAAAATTGTTGTACCAAAAGGGAGAATTGGGAGAAACAAATTCGTAATTCTTATGCAATACGTGTTTAATGAATTTGAAACACTTTTAAACAACATCAAATGATGACGAAATTATTAGTGTAAATTTAGTATAGTAAAAATAAAATCCTCTAATTTTGGGGCAGCCCTCAAGCCCGGACCTATTTGTGAACTTTTGGAAAACCTTAAATTTAGTAAATTTTACCGTGAAGTAGAAGAAGCTGAATCTGTAACTCTAAACTATTTTTAGAATTATTAAACATATTCTAAGTATTTTCAAAAACTGTAAATCTTAGCACGAAATTTGACAATAGGATCAAGTAAGAGAGTCGATGGACAACAAAACGAGAGCAACTTATTCTCAATGTATTCTACAAAATTAGTATTTAAACATACATGAATAGTCTGTGGTTGTAAGCATGTATGTTTAATGCTTCTTAAAAGAGCCCTTTAACATCATGCATCAGTGAACATTCTGTCATATTTTATTCATCGCTTTTGACAGGCTTACCTCATAGCACACGAGACAAGTTGGACTGGTTTACTTTCAATTTCGTACTTTTAATACTTTTAACATATCAGTTATGTTTAGGCATTTTAAATAATTTTGCAAAATACTCTATTGTACTCGTTATCTTACTTTGGGTTGTACATTTTGGTCAGTCAAGAAACAGGGATATACTTTACAAAATCACTAAGGAAGTTTAGATTTAGTATGAGAGTACCGGTGTTTAACTGGAGAGTACTTTAAATAAATTTTAAATAATTAAAGAGGATTTTAAGTATATACTTAAAATCCTCTTTGAAACTATAAAAAATAAAAATCTGATTAACTAAGTATGTTAGACAATGTTAAATTTATCACAAATGGAAATTAATCGTCATTTTCAAACAAGGCTCACACAGACACACATCAACAAAAAATATCTTATTGTTACGTTTGCTAATTTTTATTTAAAAATCTTGGTTTTTGAGTCTGGTACATATTGGATAACCAAACTCTAATTATCATACCTTTAACAATAATAAACCTAAAACGGAATACTACAATATTTTCCCATCACATTTAGAAAGTTCGAAGAAGAAATAATTTTAAAAAAACTGCTCTTGTTGTGTGCTTCACGCACGATAGGTCTTTGGTTCTATTATAAAGAAATTAGTAAATGGTACGTAATAAAGAGTAAGATTAATTCCCCAGACATTAATTATTGTCTGTAAATAAGCAAAAATGAGCCGTGTACGATTTGCTGCACAAAGCGTTCTGCCCGATCTGCCTTACCGACACACCGCAGCACCCGCCACGGGTGGATAAACCTCGAACTAAGTCGCTTGGTTCCAATTCTTGATCAAAGTCATTTGTTGATAATCTTTGTCATTCCATCATGTACCAGTGTTTTACTGATAAGAAGTGGTCCAGTCCATCCAGAATCGAACCTACGTTATCGCTAACGCTATGGACTCCGTGAAGTTTAGTCTGACGCCTCTGACACACAATAAATATACCATAATATTGTTCTGTATAGGGTATACCGTAACTCTCTGGACAAAGGTATACCACGTTCTTGCTCAGTTCAAGACAAATATATTTCACCATATGATCATGGGTCTCTGATACTTAGTTTCCCATCTGTCTGTCTGTATGTGTTTTATTAAACAATTAATATATCAAAAACCAATAAATTAAATTATACCAAATTTGGCTAAAATTTTTAGTAAGCTGCAGTTTATTTAGTTTTTGTAGTGTTGGCTATTCGGTTAGAACCTCAATGGGGGCCATGTCTTGTCACAATAAATCTGCTCTAAATCTAATATTTATTATTCAATTTAAATAAGATTTGAGTTATTAGATTAGTGATAATGTCAAAAACTGGTAATCATGTACTTCTTTAAAAAACTGCTGGTATTTAAGATATACAATTTTGGAACTAAGCATCGGAGACCCATGTTCATATGGTGAAATATATTTGTCTTGAACTGAGCAATAACATGGTATACCTTTGTTCAGAGAGTTACGGTATACCCTATACAGAACAATATTAACATATATTTATTGTGTGTCAGAGGCGTCAGACTAAACTTCACGGAGTCCATAGCGTTAGCGATAGCGTAGGTTCGATTCTGCATGGACTGGACCACTTCTTATCAGTGAAACACTGGTACATGATGGAACGACAAAGATTATCACCAAATGAATTTGATCAAGAATTGGAACCAAGCGACTTAGTTCGAGGTTTATCCACCCGTGGCGGGTGCTGCGGTGTGTCGGTAAGGCAGATCGGGCAGAACGCTTTGTTCAGTAAATCGTACACGGCTCATTTTTGGTTATTTACAGACAATAATTATTGTCTGGGGAATTAATCTTACTTTTTATTAGGTACCATTTACTAATTTCTTTATAATAGAACCAAATACTTATCGTGCGTGAAGTGGAATCGTAGTTGTATTAAATGTATGTACAAATGAGCGAGTTACTGTCATTTTTACTTTAAAATGCATTTTATTTCAACTGTAACAGTGTACCCATATGGACACCCGTGACGTTGTATGGGTAAAGTTGCTAAGCCCTTGAAAGAATTTGTTATTATTATTTCATATGCCGACCGCCTTTATTCCCAACAATAGACTGAACTAGTTCAACTCGCTTCTTTGAACTCTACAACAAGTACGGCTATGGGGTTTTAAGTATACTGTTGACGTATTTTTTCTAAGAAAGAGGTTAGACGGTGTTAAAGTTGGAGACTGGTGTTGTGCAGATATTGGCGGGGGTGCTGAGTCCATGCGCGGCAACGACTGCAGGTGGCTGGGCGCAGCATGGCGCTGCTCCGTGCTCCACGCCGTCCTAGTGTTCGACGGCAGAGTGGAGCTGCCCACACTGCAGCAGCTGCTTCTATCCCGCGTGTTACCCGCCTACCCGCGCCTCACACACCGGCTACACAAGCTGCCCCTCACGGCCGGCGCGGGACACTGCTGGCTGCCTGACCCCCACTTCGACATCGACAAGCACGTCTTCCACGGCCCCTGTCTGCCCACAGACCTGCAGGTGAGTTTGCGGAATCACCACCGCAGTTAGAATAGACAGTCATTTATTTACGATTATCGCTTCTCTACTTTGGCCCGATGATCTTACATTATCATCAACCTAGAGTTATTCTTTTGGCTGTTTTCTATATCACAACAAGATCCTGATAATTCCTGGAGATGAGGGTCTGTACGGACTTAAGAGTTTGCGCTACCCAACTGACTTTTACATGGAATGGTCTCTTACTTTGCATGTTGTGCAAGTTTAAAAGGTATAAGAAACTTAGACCCGATTATCTTATACATGACCTCCAACCTAGACTTGATCTTTTGGCTGTTTTCTATATCACAATAAGATCCTGATAATTCCTCGAAGTGAAGTCTGAATGGAACCTGTACTGCTGCGATACCCAACTCTTGCTTTTTCATGGAATGGTCCCTTACTGTGCACTCTGTGCTAGTTTAAAAGGTAGAAGAAACTTAGGCCCGATTATCTTATAACCTCCAACCTAGAGTTGATCTTTTGGCTGTTTTCTATATCACAATAAAATCCTGATAATTCCTCGAGATGAGGGTTTGTATGAACTTTTGAGTTTGAGGTACCCGCCTATGGCTTTTTCAACGAATGGTCCTTTACTGTGCACGCTGTGCAAGTTTAAAGGGTAGAAGAAACTTAGGCCTTCTATGTGAATCATTTTAGTGACAAAAACGCGTAATCTTCTAGTGGACGTGTACTTAAAGCAGTCATGAATTTATGTTAGTTTTATAGACTATGGTTATTTAATCAGTCTGCTCTCATTAAAAAGAATTTGTGGTGGAAGTACTTGCTTTATCACCTTCTCATCTATTATCGTTTTATACATGTTTGGGTGGTCTCCATAGGCACAGGAAAATGGGATTTTTTTCTAACTAAAGTCCAAATTCCCTACCCATCTCGAATATTCTATCACACAGAAAGCCTTGCAGCTTTTAAATTCTAATTGCACATACATTCCAGTTAATACCTCTAGTCAAATGTGAATAAAATGTGTGGTCCAACAGGAAACAACTACATGAGTAATAAGGTCGCTCTTCTTTCAAGGAATACATAAACTCTTTCCTACTGAGCTTTCCTGGTTTGTTATGAGATGCGCTCTAGCATGGCAAGGAACTGAATAATTGTATACCTGTGAAAATAACTACATTTCTCAAAATATTGGAATACTGCATTTTAATAGTGATACTTTAAGTTATTGTTGTTATTTATTATGCTACTCTTGAGTCCGTTATCTGTGACGTAAATGCAATCGTACTTGTACTTCCTTTAGATGAATGTTCCTACTCGGGAGTTGTTTGTGCAAGGAACCATCGGCTGGGTGCAGTAGCAAAGGAAAGACTATTAAAAAGCAAACAAACTAAGAAGACAAACACTAAACTCGATGGAGTAGTTGAAGTGGTGGAGAGGCAAACTCTCGAAACAATTTAATCTGCACCAAGGCTGTATTAGTGCTTATTAAATTATATATAATGATCAGATTCTCTAGAAAGTGTACATACATATTCATAATTATCAGACATAATACATTATGACTGATTAGTCACAATAACCGTAACATATACGTATAAGAAACCATAATAAGTCATAAAAATACTTTTTTTAGATTGCTTGAAAAAACTTTAAAACCTAAAACTATACTTAAGGAAAACGTGTACTTATCGCGGAGTATTAATTCCATGACATTTAGTATATTTGTCTTCTTCAAAAATACGATCCCGAATTTAGATTTTCATAGTAAATAATATTATATATTAATTTATTTCATTTCTCATTCAAACGTAATATTGCACGTAAGGTGTATCTGAAAATTTATTTATCGTTTGTTTGTTTACAATTTGATTTTTATCCTTTCCATAATTATGAAAAGTAAGGGACCAAGTTATTATCCCTGTGAGACACCATACTGAATCGAAATTGTCTATCATACCCTTCCTACAAACCTGTGCCTGTTGTGTTCTATTTTTGAGGTAATATTTTACAATAATTTATAAAGTTCACGCTAAACATACTCTGGAACAAAGGCGAGCAATATTACTAATTCTCCATTGTTTTGCTAAAGTATCTTGCCTGGGAAAGCAGGCTACCACAACAATGAGGGACAATGGAGTGTTTAAGGCTGACAAATGCAGTAGCAGCTCGGGCCTGATTAATTGATGGTACACTACTACAGCCTTGGTGCAGATTAAATTGTCTCGACAGTTTGCCTCTCCACCACTTCAACTGCTCCATCGAGTCTAGTGTTTGTCTTCTTAATTTGTTTGCTTTTTAATGGTCTTTCATTTGCTACTGCACCCAGCCGATGGTTCCTTGCACAAACAACTCCCGAGTAGGAACATTCATCTAAAGGAAGTACAAGTACAGATAACGTCACAAGGCATTTACGTCACAGATAACGGAATCAACAATAACATAATAAATAACAACAATAACTTAAAGTATCACTATTACATGAAGATTGTGCCTCTGATTTTGTGCACTTTCGTCGTATAATATCAAATATAGATCTTTAAGGGTCAATTGACATTTTAACCTCTTCATGCATGACCGATGTCATTTGACACCACTAAATAAATAAATATATATAAAATGTAAGATGTACTCCAAACTGTCTCTATCTCATATAGTTCACTCAAGGGTTCATAGGTACTAGCAAAAGCCACCCTACAGCACATTGGAAGCAATAGTTCATTTTCCATCCATTTTTACTCAGTCCAGCATTGTTGTTATTAGTGAGAGGTTATTTTGGCAGTTTCATAATTTTTTCCTGATTAATGAGGAATTTTTATCAGGTAAGAAAAATTATGTTCTGTTTTTAGGTATTATTATATACTAACATATTTACTAAATATATTTTTGAAATTGCTAATATAATAAAAATTAGCCACAAATTATTGATGAGTGGCAAATGACGCCACCATGCAATAAGTGAAACTATCCCGATGCCCATTACTGATTGGTATAGTTTCACTTATTTTATTTTTTCTTCTTCGTAGGTGTAAGAAAACATGGATACTTCTGTCTTGGATGATAGTGATATTGCCGAATACTTGGAATTACATAGTGAGAATATTATTCCATCTGGGTCAGAGGATGAGGAGTGTAGTTTCTCAGGTGATGAACTATTTGAAGTTGATGTTGCCCAACAGAATATTTCAGAAGGTATTGAAATACCAGAAAATCTTCCTGAAATTTGCACAGATTTTCAAAATTTTCAGTCAATACAGGAAAACCCAAGAAGTTATAACGATCACTCGGCCTCATGCTATATCTGAGTACACCTTCATGGGAGGAGTTGACATGGCGGACAGAATGATAGCACATTACTCTCATGGCATCAAGTCTAAGAAGTGGTACCTTAGAGTATTTGTTCACCTCTTAAATGTGTCCCTAGTGAATGCTTGGTTGTGCTACACGAAATCGGTTGATGGAAAAATGGACTTGTTGTCTTTCAAATCATCTGTAGCCCCTTACCCTCATTGCGAAAGGGTTATGTGACACGAAGAAGATAGGAAGGCCCTCATCAATGTCTCCTAACAACACTCCAACTCTTAAAAAAAAGTAACCAGTAAGCATAATTCCGGAACTGAGATACGACAAAGTTGACCACTGGCCATCGAAAGTCGAAAACGCCAGGGAGCAGCGATGCCGTTTTGAACACTGCAAGAAAAAAAAAACCAGATTCCAGTGTAAAACATTTGTGGTTTACATGTATGTCCACACTTATGGAAGCTTTCCATAGTAAATAGGATGTTCTTATATGGATATTTCAATAAATAAATTGATTTTAGTTTTGAAATTTAATTTTTTTTAAAATAAACATTTTTTTATTTTACAAAATGTGACAATATTTAATGTTAAGAGATTAAATACATTTTTGTACATTTATAACTTAAACATAGTACTTATTTAATGCACATGTACCAGAAAATAAAACAATTTATAAAAAAGGTAACATTAATTCTTTTGTTTCCTTATTGCATGGTGATGTCATATGACGTCAGGTCCGCCATTTTTTAACTAAGACGCAAAAAAATTTGAAAAAAATTATTTTTGTTATTAAACAAGCCTATTTAACAAGAAAAACAAGTAAACAAATTTTTATTTTAATTATTTAATAATTCATGCATGAAGAGGTTAAATACGTCAAGCTCAAGGTGTAACTTGATAACTATTTTCCTAAAATATTTATGATTCATAATGTACTACTAAAGAGACAACAAACATTAAAGAACTTGAAATTTCATATTTCTGTTATGCAATGAACAAAGGGGAGAGGGTGTTGATTCTAAAACCACATTTGTAAAATAATTAATGTTGCAAAATAAATTGCTCCATTAATTTTAATTACGTTTTCAGTGTTTACAGTAAAAAAACACAACAATGATGTGTAAAAAAAACTAAGTTTTTAATAAAATTATAATGGTGTTGATTCTAAAACCACATTTGTAAAATAATTAATGTTGCAAAATAAATTGCTCCATTAATTTTAATTACGTTTTCAGTGTTTACAGTAAAAAAACACAACAATGATGTGTAAAAAAACTAAGTTTTTAATAAAATTATAATGGAAATCATATTAGCAATAGTGAGGAGTGATTTATTTTGAATTTGAAATTTAATAAATTTATAGTAACCCCTTAAAACATTTCTGTTTTATATTTACAACTTTCTTTGTTTTAAAACCAATAAATCGTGTTTGCTTGAAAATATAATTGTTATTTTAACAATAAGCAATTATTTTTTAATGGTCACTAATAATAGACAACTAATCTTACAAAAATGTTTATGTAAAACTCATCAAATGGTAACCTGCACCATAATAAAAGTACTCATTTAATGAACATTGAATATTGTGGTAGAATTAAAATGATATTTTATGCCCTCAGTGACCATAGACATATAAAATTCTTGCACTGCATTGGAACAGCAAAACATATTGTTTGCAAGAGACGGTGTTATAATTTGCCATACACGCTGAAGCCTATGGTGTGCATGTTGCAGCTGCAGACGTACGTCTCAGAGCTGCTGAGTGAGGGTCTCCTGACAGACAAACCCCCGTGGGAGCTACAGGTGCTGCACGCCGCAGGCCGACAAGGGACCACTACTATACTGCGGGTACACCAGTCTGTGGCAGACGGGCCCGCTCTGGTCACGATGCTGTGCCGCTGCCTCGCAGACACCAAAGTGATGCCACGCATTCCGGTGAGACCTCACAATTTTTGGCAATGATGGGGCAAAAAGTATGGATCGGAATACATCTTTTTACACTGTCTTAGAGATATTTTTGCATTGCTGAGAGAATTTGTTTTAATGAAAATATTGGATGTCTGCATTAATAAATATTGGATCTTTTTTTACACGTATGTAATGTATCGATGTATATGAAAATTCTGCAAATGCCTCTGGATGATTTTCAGATTTTATTTTTAAAGATTGAACTTACACAGGTACGTTTTCGTATATAAATCAATCGCACAGTCGTAAACATTTCTAAATATTCCAAATAAATAGTCATCACGCATATTTCATTTAGGGGACAAAATGATAGAAACCGTATCTTCAGGTAAACCTTGTTGTTTGTCCTTGTAGTCCAATAGATAAAAGCTAATTTACTAGTTTTTGTTGTTAAATCGGTAGAATAATAATTTCTCCTAAAAAAGGATCAATATATGATAATCTCACGATGCTCTTTTCCACAAGCAGAGGCTTCACATCAAAATCTTTCTTGCATTTGAAGGAAGTTGGGTGGGCTTCTTCTTTTCTGCTAGCGCGCCACTGGAGAAGAGGGCTCTTTGATACCATATTCATCGTCATCATCGTAATCTTGCCTGCTCATGAGTAAGCAGTTTCCGTCAGGAAGTTTTTCAAGTGACACGCCACGATGCCGCAGGAAGTGCCGGAATTCATCTTTCTCGTTAGTATCTCACTTTCGCCTGTGCTGGCGTGACGTGTGTTTGAGCTCTTGACATCTTGTGCTCATGACTTGCATTCTGTGCAGTAACAAAGCTTGGGTTCATTTTCTCCTGTTTGTACTTCGGAATCAGTTTTTTGGTATATTTAATTTTTTTTATTTCTAATTTTTTTCTGCCTTTTTGTCTTCACCTGATGAAGAGAATATGCTCTCTTCCATGTGCTCTTAATTACAGTTATATATAACTCTCTTCAGCCATCTTTGGTAGTCTGGACAAAGGTAGTAAATTTTACCAGGAGAACCTGATCGGTTATTTTCGACGGTTTGTAAAACTGCTCGAACCGTAAAATGCTTGGCGTCATGGTATACTTCCTGGGTGTATAAAAGGCCCTTGAGTCTTGAGTTCATGACAATAGGCCGCCCCTTAGAAGAACTCTTTTCATGTTAAATATTCTGTTCTATAAATTTTCATGTTAGTTGTTTTCAAGTGGGTGAGTACGAATATGTCAGTATTGATTCTGCATTTTGACCCTGAAATACAAGTTAAAAAATGAAAATCTCAGTGTTTTCTAAATTTTTATTGACAACGAAATATGTTAATTCCAAATGTACAAAAATTAAACTTATTATTTTTCAGATTTGCCGTACATTGTAATGATGTTTGTGACAATAAAGAAATGCAATAACACAAAGATACAAGATTAATACCACGTTTATTTGTGATGGGCTATGTATAAACATTTTACTTTTGTTACAACGTTTACAAGTGTCATCCATGTAAACTTTGTAACTTATCATAACCTTCCTTCATGCTGAAAGGGTCCTGGCAGCCTAGAACACTTTTATTTCAAACTTGATGAAAACATTGTGAATGGGCAAAGCATATCATTCCCGAACATCACAAAGTGGAATATGTACATTTTATGAGAGTACTTCGTGACTAAGAATGAGAGCGGATACTAAAGCCCAGACTGTTGCAGAGCAGGAGCGAACAGCCCGTGGGGTTCTACTGTAAGGTGTTGCGCTCCTGCCTGTTCGGCCCACTGACGGTGTTCCTGTGGTTGTTGATGTCTGCACGGGACTACAACCTGCTGACTCAGCGAGCCAACTGGTCCGGCCAGATGTCCGTCAGTTGGTCAGCTTCCATCACTCTCGCTAAGGTCACCAGGGTCAAGCAGGTCACCAGATCGACGGTCAACTGTGTCCTGTTGTCTGCGCTGGCCGGGGCACTACGTGTCCTACTCCAGAGCTGTGGTGTCCGGCAGCCGCCTGATCTCAGGGTAACTTAGGCCTACTGCCACACACATACTCATTCTGTATTCATATAGTTGGAAAACCTATTCAATTATACCAAAAAGACAATATTTTTTCCAATTTTGGAAAGTAATTTGAAAAAGAGGGAGGTAGAAAGAGGGACAGAGTGGAAGAGAGGGAGGGAGGAAGAGGGGGAGAGAGAGAGAGGGAGAGTGAGAGAGAGAGAAGAGGGTGTTAGGGAAGGAAGGGGGGGCAGAGAGTGGGTGAGAGGGAGAGGAGGGAGGGAGAGTAAGAAAAAGGGAGAATGAGAAGAGGGTGATAGGAGAGGAAGAGAGAGACAGAGAGAGAGGAAGAGAGGTAGCTCAAAATTGATGCGTAAGTATTTAATTAATAAAAGGTTACACGCTTTATGACTAATTTTTAAATTTAATTCTTAAGAGTGTTCCTTTATATTTCACATAGTTTATGATCAAACCTTTTTACTAGCCAAAATTTATTTTACAACATGCATTGATAACATGTTTGTATCTAATATTATGGTTTTTCACATCTAACATTGTAACATTCTTTTCAATTATGTCCCATAGATATGTCTAGTGGGTGCCACACTGGCATAATTTTGTATTGTATTATGGTTTTCCGATAGTTTGGACAAACTCATATATTCCTAGGTTCAAGCAACAGAATTTTCGATTGGTTAATTAACTACCAGGGTGCAGTGTTTATTAATTTTCCCCTTTGAACTCAGTGAACTCTGGCTTGTCCCGAAGGTTGTGCTGCCGGTGGACCTGAGGACGAGTGCGGACTGCTCGGACACTCGGCTGGGCAGCCAGATGGCACCTGTTGTAGTCTCACTGCCGGTGGGGGTGGAAGGAGCGGTCCCCCGGCTCTGGAGTACCCGGCGCGCTCTCAGGGCCCTCAGGCAGTCAAGTGATGCGCTCGTGGTGTACCTCGCTACAGCAGCCCTCATGAGCCTCATGCCTTCTCAGTCTGCAAGGAGCATCCTCTCCGCCTTCACTGAGCAGAAGGTGAGGCACTTCACAAATAGCCATACAAGTTTCTATCAAACTAGAACATGGAGATCTGTAATGAAAGTCCCCTAGGTAGTCTTTGTAATCTGCACTCCTGGGTGTATGTAAAGAAGACTTCTGAAAGCAATCTCTGGAAGAAATATAAATCCAAAGTTATAACTTCCATAGTTTTGAAATTTTGCTACGTTGCCCTGTTTTCTACTTTTCTATTGACACTGAACGGGCTGTCCTCATTATTCTAAAAGAATACAAAATTACGGTCATGATAAACCTATATGTAGTAAAAAATCTGATTCGGAACAGATTACTATAATGAGTTCAAGCTAAATGTTTCATGCAATCATCCCTGACGTACCGTAGCAACGGAATACCACTGTGGACCATAATAAACTCAGAGAAGCAGCTAAAAATCCCAATATCACACACTTTCCAATTGGAAAAAATGGTACAAATGAAAATAGCTCCTCTTTGATTGCTGAAACTTAAATACATAATTTGCAAAAGAAGCTGAAAACGCAGTGAAAAACTTAAAATGCTTTTCATTATACTATTCAGTCGATTCAAAACCCTCCCATCATGCAATACATTACAACGTTCAACTGTGTTCCAACTAATGAAAGAGAAACTGTAGACATAATAAGCTGTCTCAAACCAAAATTACCAGGCGGCTTATATGAGGTAACATCTAAGACTGTCAAATAGTGTGCTAAACAACTTACTGCCTCCATCCTGCTGTGGTAAATAAATCATTTGAACAAGGGCACTTCCCATCGGTAGGGAAACTCTCAAACATTTGCCCAAAAAACAAGAATAGAACAACTGCAAAGTTAGAGAGTTATGGGGCCAAATTTATTGATATCTACATTTTCAAAAATAATAGAAAACATTGCAATACCAATGACGAATGAACATCTGCAAACTGAAGAGCTGCTAACAGAACACTAGCACGACTTCTAAAAAGGAAGATCAACACTAAGTGTATTAGTCAGGCTAGTTGAATTTATCAAAAGATCGGTTGGAGTACAACAAACTTGCAGTAGCCATTTCGGTTGGCTACAGAAAAGCTTTCGACTACTTGGGACATTCTGACTTAACTGGCAACTCTAGGTATCAGAGGGAGGGAACTGGATAGCGAATTACCTCGAAGACCACCAATAACTTATAGAACTACAAGCAATAATGAATAGTAAATAAGGTCTTTATTTAGCAAGCGTCCATCAGTACAAAAACTGTTTTTCATGAAAACTCTTGTCAGACATATAGAATACATGGAGAACAATAACGTAAACCATAAAATAAACGTAAAACACTAAACTATAAAAACTAAACTAACCTGATGCATATGCATGGGTCAGGCAAACACCACCTTCACACTCCCCTTAAATGTCTTACAGCTATAACTTTCTAAAGTGGGTGGCAAAGCATTGTATTTCTTTGGTCCAAAGTAACTAAAACCCTTTTCCCCGTTTCCAGCTTTGTCTTTGGTAGGTGCAATAGGCTGTTCTGGCGGGTACTACGCACATTAATTTCTTGCCTGAATACCAGCTTATTCCTGAGGTATTCAGGTTTTCCCGTCTGAAGAATTTTGTGAACCAAAATTTAAGGTTTGCAAGTCGGAGACACCCGTAATAGACAACACCTTAGTATTTAATCTGTACTCGCTGATGTGGTCGAATTTTTTCAGATTGTAAACGAATCTCAGTGCTCTGTTCTGCAGACGAGTAAATATCATCAAATTTTCCTGAGTCAGACAACAAGCAAAAGCTGGAAGAGCATAATGTATAGCAGGAAATATTGTTGACCGAACAATTTCCAGCTTGGAAGATTCTGGCAAAATTGTGCTTAATCTGTAAAGGGCCTTTAATCTCATTGTCACCGTTTTACATATAGCTTTGACATGATTGGAAAAATCGAGTTGGGGGTCAATAGTAACACCAAGAATCTTTAGACTATTACTTGCCATCAAAGGCTTACCGTCCACAAATATACACCGTTCAGCGCAGCTATTCACTGACTGACTACTCGAAGATAACCGGTCTACAAGCATCACAGAACATTTATTAGAATTCAATAGCAAACCATGATCGTCTGACCATTTCTTTACACTCACTAAATCAGTATTGACATGACGGACAGCCTCAGCCGTTTCTGAGGGTTTAAAAGAAATCAATAGCTGTGAATCATCCGCGTAGGAATGCAAAGAACAGTGACTTAAGTGATCTTTCAAATCTGCTGTGTATATAAGAAAGAGAATCGGTCCTAAGCAACTGCCTTGAGGAACACCGACGAACCTAGGAAGTGCTGTCGATAACTTCCCGTTTACCTTTGTACGTTGCGTACGCCCAGACAAATAAGATGAAAACCATCTAACTGAGATATCATCAAACTGGTAAAATCTTAGCTTTGCTAGATTTACAAATCTAGACATGCTGTTTAGTAAGAAGATATCCTTCTAATCCTCAAACAGAAGAGTTCCACAAGGTTCAGTTATGGGGCCTTTTTTATTTGTTCTTTTCATAAATGATTTTTCAAATTCCATAAACTACACTTCTTTAATATATAATGATTACACTACTCCCCTTCTTTCCACAAACACATCTGAGGAACTCCACTAAGACATAATCTCAACTTTAGTACGCGGCTGGACGAGACACAAAACATTTCTGATCTCTTGTTAGAAAAAAACCAAATTTCTGGGAGTTACCATAGACACTTATTTTTCCTAAACTAATCATGTGAATAATCTGAGAAAGCGGCTAGCATCAGGGAGTTTTGTTGTAAAAATAATTAAGTGGATTGGAGGACTCGGTATAGCAAAAGCAGCCTACAACCCCTTGATTGAATCTCATATTTGATATGATTTGACAATGTGAGGTGGCACAACAACAAAAAATATAAATAGAATAATCTTACAAAGGAAAGCAATAATAACTCTAGCCGATATAGAACAAACAGAGTTGTGAAGAAGCGTTTAAATAGTTATTGTATTTATAACAGTGATAAGTCTTTATCCACCACGACTACAGACTTCCAGTACACAATACGGCAAGAAGCCATCGAACATCGTACACTGTATAATACACTACCTGTATCACTGACAAATCCACTTAATTATTTTCACAACAAAAACTCCTGATGGTAGCCGCTTTCTCAGATTATTCACATGATTAGTCTAGGAAAGATCAGTGTCTATAGTATATCAAAGAAATTTGGTTTTTTTCTAACAAGAGATCAGTAATGTTTTGTATCTCGTCCAGCCGCGTAGAATCTGAACACACAACAAAATTCAAGACACGACTGCAGGTCTAGCTGGTGGAACGACCTTTACACACACTGCAGGAATCTTTCACCTTTACGCAGACCTAAAGGATTTATAATGGAAGAAGCATGAAAACAGTTCACTTTAGTGCACGTCTACCGACTATTTGGTTCCTTTTTTTATCACTTTGTAATCTGACCAACACTAACATTGCAGGCGAGTCTACAGTTCAGTTCGCTGGTGGGACCGTCAGCAGCAGTGCTGGTGGGAGGATGTCCACTCAAGAGTGTTTACTCTCTGCTACCAGCCCAATCAGGCCTCAGCATGGCAGTGTCCGTGCTGACGTATGCTGACCAGGTGTTCGTGGCTGTTGCTACAGACAGCAGTCTGGAGCCGGCAGGGACCATGATTCTAAGCCATCTTCAAGCTCAGGTATGTATGTTCACTCAATAGTGTTTACTCTCTGCTACCAGCTCAATCAGGCCTCAGCATGGCAGTGTCCGTGCTGACGTATGCTGACCAGGTGTTCGTGGCTGTTGCTACAGACAGCAGTCTGGAGCCGGCAGGGACCATGATTCTAAGCCATCTTCAAGCTCAGGTATGTATGTTCACTCAATGAGTGTTTACTCTCTGCTACCAGCTCAATCAGGCCTCAGCATGGCAGTGTCCGTGCTGACGTATGCTGACCAGGTGTTCGTGGCTGTTGCTACAGACAGCAGTCTGGAGCCGGCAGGGACCATGATTCTAAGCCATCTTCAAGCTCAGGTATGTATGTTCACTCAAGAGTGTTTACTCTCTGCTACCAGCTCAATCAGGCCTCAGCATGGCAGTGTCCGTGCTTAATAAAAATTGAAAACTAATAATTGAAACCAAACAAGAGAATACAGGTCACAATAGGTCTACACTGACTTACCAACCACATAAATCTGATCAGAGGCAAATATTAAAAAGTGATCGTCACGGCAGAAATAAAATGGTGGAAAATCAGGACACGAGATAGGGCCTTTTTACTTTTATTGCTAATTAATTCTAGTTGAACTTCTCAAAACCATACTCTGACTCCGTATCGGTTTGTAAAAATGTCAAATTTGTATAAATTTGTCAAATTATTGTTCAACTAGTATTATTACAATGTTAATGTTGTTCTGCTGTATTATTATATTTTACTTTGATATTGCGCTGTTGTTGTTTGTTATATCTTTACCGTTACACATTTATATTATTATCTCCTAAAATTGATGGATATAAAGGGGATTTCTTGACTTTGTTGAATTTGCAGCAGCAAAACCATGATATGACAGGTATAATTAGTAAACATTTTTATAATATGTCCTATTGGTGCACTAAGGAAGTACTTTTGTCTTAAACCTCTTGGCAAGTAAGTTACCCGCCTCCTACTGATAATAATTGTAGACATCTATCTCAAAATCCAGTTGCATTATAATGTGTTTATTAAATATAGTTAAACTTTATCGCAACAAGATCTTTTTATTTGAATAAAGTCTCTACTCCCCGAGAAGGTAATTTGCAGTATCGCTTACACAGTCATTACTGTGCAGTGATAGGAGATATATACAATGTCTGACCAGCCATTATCCCTG
The DNA here is from genome assembly GCF_021130785.1 of Homalodisca vitripennis. Lineage (NCBI taxonomy): Eukaryota > Metazoa > Arthropoda > Insecta > Hemiptera > Cicadellidae > Homalodisca > Homalodisca vitripennis. The sequence goes on along the minus strand of NC_060209.1, from coordinate 195,404,972 downwards.
GACCAATTGACGATTATTCTTGACCAGTTACCCGTCACTCATTGTTTGTGTAGACATCTCCATCAATGTCCAGTTTCACCATGACGTTTAAATACAATTTAACTTTATCGGCACAATATAACATTAAGACACTTTTTAGTTTTCTTTTAAAGTTTATATACTTTTTCCATATAAAAACAATTAAATATAAAGTGAAGTTTGAGATACTGTAAACAATTACAATTTCAAAACAACTAAAAGCATTTATAAGCGTGTAATTATATTTTAAAACGATACATGTGCCATATTCTACAATTTAAAATAAGGTAAAATTGTTGAGTTGTAGTATTGTGTTATAGGGTTGAAACCAACGTGGCCAACGTGTAACGTTTTCTACAGGGCTAGTAGACGGTTCAAATATAATAGGCTCAGTAAGAACCTCTTTATTTCAAAAATTTCCTTGTTTACTTTCTGTGCACAACTCATGTATATCATCGTTTGTACTTATGTCGATAACGTGGGTAAATTTTACTAGTTTTTAGATAGTAATTTTAACTTAGTTAACAACCCCTTTGAGAAGACAAATACATGTATACCTTATTTATAAATTTGTCTTTGAACAGAGTGAGCTTATACAAGAGAATTTTATAGTAAACAATCGCAAATTTGGTGGGTTAAAACACATTTTTATTCTCACCGAATCGGACTAAGCGTGATAATGTCTTGTTTAGGTGGAGCTGATGTACACCCTGCTCAAGAATAGGAGGGTGCCGGGAGAGGCCAAGTCTGACACCATGTTGTACCGCTTCCCAGACGTTACTAGGTCACCAGTTCGTGAGGTCAGTATCACTAGTAGACCAGACCCTGATCTAGCGCTAACATTGGCTCTTATGGAGCTAATTTTACAAGGGTTCTTGAAAATATGTTTTAAATTTGTCTCTTTATGGTACGGTGGTTTGTATTTAAGTATTTCCTAACCACAGACTTTCTCCTTTACGGTGACTTATTTCAACGCAGATGTACTGTTTTGTTGCACTTACATAGCTCAGCACTAAGCTTACTGCTTAACCGCTCATTCTGACACCGGCGTTTTAGAATAATCGAGCGCTTTACAGCCAGTACCGCATTTCTAACTGTCCCTCCCGGAAATCCATCCCTTCCTGCTGCCTCCCATACTTAAAGAGCCCTTAACTGTGCGGATAGCCCACACTATAATTTCTAACACCCCGCTCCAGGACCGACTTGTCAAGAATGCGTGGAATTTGACCACCCATTCCTTCAAAATGGGGAGCATTAATCGCCCACCCAAACTGTTACCCATTAATCGCCCACCCAAACTTTTACCGACCACGTTCAACATACAGGGTGGCGCAAAAGCCACTGGACAGTTGGTTAAAAGAAGAAAAAAATAACAGCAAGACGTAGTACAATAGTTTTCGTCCGTGATGTTGGTATTACTAAATGTTGGTAATTATGCCTTTTTAAGTTGGCAATACAATGCAATGAAACACACAACAATCGAACTAGTGAGTTCATCTGTGACACGTGTTTAAAGCTGTAGTCCCATTCCACGTTTATTACATGGGTTACTTGAAGATGATCCAGATCGACGTCTTCAGTTTTGTGGATTGATGCTTAACCAACACAAACATGATCCTAACCTTTTTTAAAAAAAATTATTTGGTCTGACGAGGCCAATTTTAAGTTAAGCGGACAAGTTAACAGACATAACTGTACTTATTGGTATAATGACAATCAAAGTATTTTGTTAGAGCAACAGCTGAATCAACCTGGTGTGAGTGTTTGGGGGGCAATATCATCATTTGGCGTACTTGGACCATATTTTTTTGAAGGAACAGTGACAGGAGATAAATATTTGGATATGCTTCAGAATTACGCGGTACCAGGACTCATGACGTTTGCAGAAACTTTACTTTACTTTCAACACGATGGTGCTCCACCACATTACGCCACTGCCGTTCACGATTATTTAAACGAACGTTTCCAAAGAAAAGTCATTGGTCGAAGGGCAGATATTGACATACCCCCACGTTCACCAGATATCACACCAATGGATTTTTTTCCTATGGGGAGTAGTCAAGGACTCTGTTTATTCTCGAAAGCCTCATACTATTGACGAACTGAAAGACTACATACATGACGCATTTTATGATTTGGACAATGATCCCACACTATGCCGTAGAGTATGTAACAGTATTCCAGAAAGACTTCAAAGATGTATTAATGAAGACGGAAAACAATTTGAATATAAAATATAATTGTAAGTATTGTTTGTAATAAAAAATAATTTCAAATAAATCTAGTCTTGTTTTAACCAACTGTCTAGTGACTTTTGCGCCACCCTTTATATCTACAGCCACTGGTTTAGCACAACGGTCGACGGTAATTACGACGTTAATGATAATGTAAATTACTATAAAATGTGGGCGATACCGTGCACCCTACACGCTGTAAATATGGAGACAATGACCGCTTTTGTGCTCGGGGAGTTAATCGATGTATCGTGTCTATCAAAAGATAATGAGATGAATGCGAGAAATAACAGAATCCCCAATTTAGCTGATCTGGTTCAGAGTCTAGACACTACAAATCTGCAAACCTTGGACACGAAAATAAAAGACGTCTCGAGTATTATTGCAAACCGCTCTAGACGAGGCTAAAACACGGTCTACACCTCGGGCAATAAACACAATGCAAACCATGATAGAAAAATTAATGTAGCCGAACCCACGAACAGCTCGTATGCAGTAAACTTACGAACACTAAATAAAAGATCGTCTGAATCTGATCGGTAAGCCTTTATAAGATAATGAAGCTGTTAATGTGAAATACTTTCAGCAATACGAGATATATAAGAAGATCACAATTGGAATGCAAGAAGCGGCCCTATTAGGAACCTGAGAGACCGAAAAGATTTACGCGATGCTGTTCATGTAGCCTTTATGATGAGAATCGAGCGGAAAATAATGTTTACGAACGGTTAGATTCTTCTCATGATAGTGTACATTCAGCTAATAACATTACAGGAGTAGGGGAAACGTCGTCAGATCTATTTATACACGAGTGGGTTTGATATCCACTTAATAAAATATAGAAAGAAGAGTAATAACTGTCGAAGGAAAACTAATTTAGAAATCCAAGATCAAAGTTACTATATAGATCAAAGTACAAGGTGATACGCCACATAAGTAGCTATTAACAATCTCACATCGACCCGAGTTTAGTGACCAGTGCTCTCAAAATACACTGCCCTTTATTGGTACTGTAATAAATCGTGCAATTTAAACACTATTGCCAGGAGGTACTATTTCTGTGGCCCTTGGGCAGAACTAAACTTAAGGATTAACCCCTTGATAACATTGTTGATCTCACGATATAGCGTACTCAAAGGATAAAATTCAAAAAATCGAAAAGAGGCTGACTAAGAATTTGTATGAAAATCCAAGAAGAAGGCGTGATTACCAGACTCCTGTGTAAGAAAACCAAGAAACTACAACGGTTACAGTATGTATGAAGAACAGCATTTGCGCACGCCAAATAGGGGAGACACCTGCGCAACAAACACTGGCCATCTTTACTATTTTTCGACTGTTTTGAGTGAGGCTTGAGATAGGGAGGGGAGGTTTTTCTTACTCTTTCCCCAAGTTGTACAACTCCCTCCTTTGTGATCTAAAATCACTCAAGGAGACTGCCTTTCAAGTCAAAGTAAGAGAAATGTTGGTAATTAACAATTAGGTTAGTATTTTTATATGATTTAAGTTTATATCAATTAATTGTAATTAGTTTTAGAAGAATTGAGTTGTTTCAAAAACCGCTCGTACAGCGAAACGCTCGAAAGAAGGTACTTTTATTTTATTTGAAATGTTACATAAATCGCGAATCACGAGGTTAAATCAAGCAGACTTAAACGATATGAGGTTGAGGTATAGTGACCAGTGATCTAAAAAGCACAGTGCCCTATATTGGTACTGTAATAAATCATCCAATTGAAACATCACCCCTTCAATTGAAAAGTTCATACAACTAACAAATCCTACCCTTACGCGTAGCTAGAGACAATAAGGGTATACACTCCTTTGACGAGTTTTGTCACCCTCATGATATAGCTTACTAAGAATATAATAATACAAACATCGACATGAGGCTGACAAAGAATTGGCAAGAAAATCCTGGTAGAAGGCGAAGAAATCAGACGCTAATAAAGGGAAACGGGATGAAGCACTAGCAGTAACAGTGCTATGGAAGTCACAACAGCGTCTGCGCAGACTAACTCGGATTAGACACCTGTGCAAGAAGCACTGGCCATATTTATTACTTTTAGAAGACGTTTAACACGTTTAGTGGTATAAATAGAGGATGAGAGAGTGATCCAACATATACATGTTTCTAATGCCCACACGCTGTCAACAACTTACGTCAATGAAGACACCCATAGGAGTGAGATTCGTGTGCAAATGCAACGGCAGTTCAGTGAACAGTCACAGATACTCTAATTCGGAAGCCCAAGTTCAATGTTTACTATACAAAAAAAGTAAAAAGGGAAGAATGGCATATACAATAACCACGCCGAAGGAGTGATATTCGTGTTCAAGTGCAACGATGGTTCAGTAAACTGTCAAAGATAATCTAACTCGGAAGCCCAAGTTCAATGTTTACTATACAAAAAAAGTAAAAAGGGAAGAATGGCATATACAATAACCACGCCGAAGGAGTGATATTCGTGTTCAAGTGCAACGATGGTTCAGTAAACTGTCAAAGATAATCTAACTCGGAAGCCCAAGTTCAATGTTTACTATACAAAAAAAGTAAAAAGGGAAGAATGGCATATACAATAACCACGCCGAAGGAGTGATATTCGTGTTCAAGTGCAACGATGGTTCAGTAAACTGTCAAAGATAATCTAACTCAGAAGCCCAAGTTCAATGTTTACTATACAAAAAAAGTAAAAAGGGAAGAATGGCATATACAATAACCACCACGCCGAAGGAGTGATATTCGTGTCCAAATTCAACGGCAGTTCAGTGAACAGTCACAGATACTCTAATTCGGAAACCCAAGTTCAATGTCGACTATAAATAAAAATAAAAAGAGAAGATTGACATATACAATGACCACCTCTCTTACTAGGCTTGCTCTTATTATTTTGGGAAATATGGAACCAAACTCGGCTTCCATCACAAACGCCATATAACAAAATTTGTTATGAAGAGTCTATATATCTGCGAGATACATACATGCTCCATATGATACATACAGTTCAGATGTAAAAGAATGAAGACAAATCAACTAAGAGAGATTCATTGCAAGATTAATACCCCCCTGGTGGTACATCGACTAAAGAAAATATAAAATGAAAATATCTTATTCTTTAAAAGGTAATAAACCACAAGAAAGATTAATTTCTTCTGTTGATGAAATTAGTGAGTATCTTATAACAAACACTGACTATTTGTCAAGAGTACAAAATATTCCAGGTGTTACTATTTGTCATCAATGTATGGAAAAGCCAAGAGACCAAACAGAGTATGCTGCACATCAGAATGTTAAGAACCTTGCTTAAGAAACAAATATAGAGAAAGGTATAGCTGTCGCTTTGAAAACTCCTTAATGGAACAGCTTACCATGTAAGGCCTTATACAAATATTCTATCTGCCTGACAAATAACTACAAAGCACCGGTTGTACAAGTCACATACGCAGCCCAACTAAACAGTTATTAATAGTGCGCCACTAACTATAATCGAAAACGTGTGTATAAAGTCTTGTTATCATGTGCCAAAATAGTTTGCAAAAATTAATTTATTGTACTAGCCTACTTTATCAGTTTGTGTATAGCATCAATTTAAAGCAATGTTTTCCAATTTACCCTGAAGATCTTTTATTATTTTATCAAACTTTAATATGGTAAACATTATGATACATTTTTACCTGTGTGAGTGGTATATTTTAATAAGGGCATTGTAACACAATCTTCATCAATGGTTTAGTTGACAAAGGTCCTGGCTCTGCGAGATACGTACATACACCATGTACTACATACGATATAAGTTTTAAGAATTAAGACAAGACATATGACGGTAATTCATTACACAATAAATAACTCTATTACGGTAAATCATTTGAGGAAAATCAAATAAACAGGTCATGAATAAAAAAGAAATTCCATCTGTTAATGATATTACTACGTATCTTGTGGCAAATGTTGCCCATTCGTCAGGGAGACAATATCATCCCCAGATGGCACTACAAGCCATCAATGTAGGCAAAATCCAAATGACCATGAACAACATGCTGCTCATCAGAATACTATGAACTGAAAAGCCGATTCTGTGACTCTTAGTTGAGAAACAAATATTGATAAAAGCATAACCGCTTTGAAACATCCTTTATGGAAGTGCCCAACACGTCAGTTCTTGTGCTACTACTCTATCTCCAGAACAAATAGCTTCAAAGCACAACCTGAACAAATCATATACACTGCCACCAAAAGTTAGTGCGCCAGTAACTTCAAACAAAAACGAACGTATAAAGCCGTGGTATTAAGAAGTGTCAAAAGATGTAATTTAAATATCAATTAATTATGATTTTTTTATCAGTTTCCATTTATCAAAGAATTAAAAATATTTTTTCATAATACATTTTTATATTGATATGCAAGATATTTTTATTTAGACATCGCAACACATTTTGAGATCAATGGTTTTAGGAGACGATGGTCTGCGAGATACATACATGCTCAGTAAGATACATAAAAATCGGATGTATGAGAATGAGGAAAAGACATCTGACGTTGCTGCATTCTACAATGGGTACCGCTCTGGCATAAAAGCATCTAAGGAAAACTGGAAAAAAGAAGAAATCTTGTTCTACAAAAGGTGGATAAACCTCCTGACATGAAATTCCATCTGTTGATGATATTAGTATGGATCTATTGGCACATGCTGCCCAATCGTCAGGAAGACAAACTACTCCCACAGGTGAGACAACGTGTCATCGGTGGAGACAAAATACAAAAGACCAAAAACAGTATTCAATTCATAAGAATACCATGAACTGAGAAGCCGATTTGGTGTGAACGTTGCTCAAGACACAGATACAGAGAAGGTACGCCTGCAGCTTTGAAAGATTCTTTATAGAACAGCCCAAGAAGAGATGCCTTATGTAACTATTCCATTTGCCGAAACAATAACTAAAAAACCACCGACTAAACTAATCATATACGCTGCCCATCTAAACAATCATCACTTAGTGCAACTAGTAACTTGAAGAAACAAGGTATTTATAAAGCCTTGTTATCAAGATGTTGCCAACGATGGAATTTTAAATATCAATTAATTATAGTATCAGTTACTTTTTATCAATTAATGAAATTAATTTATTCTGATTTTATTTGTTATTACACTAAGGATCTTTTATTATATTATTAACTTTAATATTGTAATCATCATAATATATTTTGATATGTATATGCAAGATATTTTTATTTAAACATCACAAACACATCTGAGGTTAATGGTTTAGGAGACGGTGGTCCTAAACCTGCGAGATACATACATGCTCCATGTGATACATACGACTCAGGTGTTGAGAACTGAGACAAAACATCTGACAAAGATTCATTCTACAATGGATACATGTATGGCGGTAAATTATTTAAATAAATTAAAAGATTAAATACTCCTTGTTCTAAAAATGGTGATTAAGAAGGAGAAAATTCCCTCTGTTGATGAAATTAGTACATCTTGTGTCTAATATTATCCATTCGTCAGGAAGACATAATATATCCCAGGTAGTACTTACTACATGTCGCCAATGTAGGCAAAATCCAAAAGACCATAAACAGCATGCTGCTCGTCAGAATATCTTAAACTGAGAAGCCGATTCCGTGACCCTTGGTTGAGAAATAGATAGAGAGAAGGGCATGGCTGCCACTCAGGAAAATCCTTTATACAACTGCCCACCTTGTAAGACGATATGTAAGTATTTCTATTCTGCTGAACAATTAGCTACAAAGCCCGCGCTGAACAAATCACATACACTGCTCACTTGGAGAGTTTCACTTAATGCGCTAATAAACTTGGATTAGTAACGTAATTATATAACGCCTTGTTATCAACATGCGCCAAATATAAGAGTAGATTTTAAATAGTAATTAATTATTTTTTTAGTTTCAATTTCGTGTGAATAAAAATGAATTTATCCCGATTTTATTTGTTATGTTATACACTAAGGATCTTTTATTATTTTAATAAACTTAAATGTTGTAAATTTATAATACTTTTTATACATATTAGTAGGATATTTTAATTAGGACATCGCAAAACTTTGAGATGAAGGTTTAGGTGACGAGTATCCTATATCTGCGAGAAACACATGAATCAATATGATACATATTAGTCGGTTGTTGACAATGAAGACATATGACGATGACTCATCTATATATATAAAAAATGAATGTTTGTGTGTTTGTCCTTTATAGACTCAGAAACTATTTGACCGATCATTATGAAAAATTATATGTATATGTATTTTTCCACGTAGAAGGTTTATATGCTATACCCATTAAAGTAACTCCCACCACCAGGAGGCGCTGCAAAATATATAATTATCAAAGCGCCTGCACATTGTAAACTACAAATTACGAGATAGTTGTGTATAATAACCACACACTATGTGAAGGCGCTAAGTTTTTATGGATATTTGTCTTTCAAATGAATTTCTGTTTAGCCTTATAGCTTGAATGTTAGACCACTTTATTATTAAGTACATGCACGTGTACAATGGCTATAAACATACATTTTGGCAGATTTCCTTGATAGTGTCAACAAGGTAAACTCTACATCGGCGTTGACAATATAATTCACTTGAACCAGAAGTGCTCATACACGATCAAAGCTTACAAAAAGCGTGCGAAGCCGTGGGGAACAGCTAGTTAAACATAAATGTTTTATGTATATGATAGTGTAAAGAGGTCTTTGGTATCCAATCGGGAAAGTGAAGTGTTGAAGACGAAAAGCCTTTTTACACCATGAAATACTTTTGAAGGTTCTTGGCGTCACTCTTGATTGCCAACTCGAATTCATATACCACGTGAAATCTATATGTAAAAATGTTAGTACCAAGTTTTGAAAGTTATATCTAAGCTAAGCTTAATTCTCCCAGTCTCTTCAATATTAGACCATTACGCATAGCTAGGGACTATAAGAGTATAAACTCCTTCGATGATATTTTTCAACCTCATGATATAGCTTACTTAAAATATAATGATACACACATCGAAATGAGTATGACGAAGAACTGGCAAGGAAAAAGCCTAGTAGAAGGGCGAAATATAATCAGACGCTATTGAAGGAAATCGGTGAAGCAGTAAAAGTGCTATGGAGGTCAAAACAGCGACTGCGCAGAACAACCTTGCATTAGATACCTACGCAACAAGCACTGCCCTTAGTTATTACTTTGGTACGTTTAGTGGCGTAAAATGGAAATATGAGTGTGATCCAACATATACAGATGTTCCTAATACCCAGACGACGTCAACAACTTTACTCACATCGATGAGAACGGCCGAGGGAGTGATATTCGTGTTCAAGTGCAACGATGGTTCAGTACACTGGTCAAAGATAATTTAACTCGGAAGCCCAAGTTCAATGTCGTCTATAAATAAAAATAAAAAGAGAAGATTGACATATACAATGACCACTTCTCTTACTAGGCTTGCCCTTATTGTTTTGGGACATATCGAACCAAACTCGCGTTCCAAAGAGACCAAACAGAGTATGCTGCACATCACAATGTTATGAACCTTGCTTAACAAACAATATAGAGAAAGGTTTGGCCGTCGCTTTGAAACTCCTTAATGGAACAGCTTACCACGTGAGGACTTTAAACAAATATTCTATCTGCCTGACAAACAACTACAAAGCACCGGTTGTACAAGTCACATGTACAGCCCAACTAAACAGTTATTAATAGTGCGCCCACTAACTATAATCGAAAACGTGTGTATAAAGTCTTGTTATCATGTTGAGCCAAAATATATTGCAGACATCAATTAATTGTAGTATTTTATCAGTTTTGTATATAGCATCAAATTAAAGCAATGTTTTCCAATTTACCCTGAAGATCTTTTATTATTTTATCAAACTTTAATATGGTAAACATTATGATACATTTTTACCTGTGTGAGTGGTAATATTTTAATAAGGGCATTGTAACACACTCTTCATCAATAGTTTAGTTGACAAAGGTCCTTGGCTCTGCGAGATACGTACAGACACCATGTGATACATTTTTACCTGTGTGAGTGGTATATTTTAATAAGGTGTATTGTAACACACTCTTCATCAATGGTTTAGTTGACAAAGATCCTGGCTCTGCGAGATACGTACAGACACCATGTGATACATACGATATAAGTTATAAGAATTGAGACAAGACATATGGACGGTAATTCATTATCACATAAATAAATACCTCTATTGCGGTAAATCATCTGAGGAAAATAAAAATGAAAAGGTCATGAAGAAAGAGAAATGCCATCATTACAAAAGATAAATTCCATCTGTTAATGATATTACTACGTATCTTGTGGCAAATGTTGCCCATTCGTCAGGGAGTCAATATATTCCCCAGATGGCCTCTACAAGCCATCAATGTAGGCAAAATCCAAAAAAAAATTGACCATGAAAACATTATGCTGCTCATCAGAATGTCTTGAACTGAAAAACCGATTCTGTGACTCTTAGTTGAGAAACAATGATTGATAAAGGCATAACCGCTTTGAAACATCCTTTATGGAAGTGCCCAACACGTCAGTTCTTGTGCTACTACTCTATCTCCCGAACAAATAGCTTCAAAGCACAACCTGAACAAATCATATACACTGCCACCAAACGTTAGTGCGCCAGTAACTTCAAACAAAAACGAACGTATGAAGCCGTGGTATTAAGAAGTGTCAAATATGTACTTTAAATATCAATTAATTATGATTTTTATCAGTTTCCATTTATCAAAGAATTAAAATTATTTGTTTCGATGTTATTTGTTATACAATAAGGATCTTTTATTATATTTATTAACTTTAATATTGTAAACATCATAATACATTTTTATATTGATATGCAAGATATTTTTATTTAAACATAGCAACACATTTTGAGATCAATGGTTTAGGAGACGACGGTCTGCGAGATACATACATGCTCAGTACGATACATAAAATTCGGATGTTGAGAATGAGGACAAAGACATCTGACGTTGTTGCATTCTACAATGGGTACCGCTCTGGCATAAAAGCATCTAAGGAAAACAGGAAAAAGAAGAAATCTTGTTCTACAAAAGGTGATAAAGCTCCTGACATGAAATTCCATCTGTTGATGATATTAGTATGGATCTATTGGCACATGCTGCCCAATCGTCAGGAAGACAAACTATTCCCCAGGTGAGACGACGTGTCATCGATGGAGACAAAATCCAAAAGACCAAAAACAGTATTCAACTCATAAGAATGCCATGAACTGAGAAGCCGATTGTGTGAACGTTGCTCACGACACAGATACAGAGAAGGTACGCCTGCAGCTTTGAAAGATTCTTTATAGAACTGCCCAAGAAGCGATGCGTTATGTAACTATTCCATTTGCCGAAAAAATAACTAAAAAAGCACCGACTGAACTAATCATACACGCTGCCCATCTAAACAAGCATCACTTAGTGCAATAGTAACTTGAAGAAACAAGGTATTTATAAAGCCTTGTTATCAAGATGTGCCAACGGTGGAATTTAAATATCAATTAATTATAGTAACAGTTACTATTTATCAATTAATGAAAATTAATTTATTCTGATTTTTTTGTTATACACTAAGGATTTTTTATTATATTTATTAACTTTAATATTGTAAACATCATAATATATTTTCATATGTATATGCAAGATATTTTTATTTAATACACATAAATAACAAAATAATAAAAATACGAGTAACATGTATCACTTAAACATCCCTGCAACACTTTTCTTAAATTCTAAGAAGCTAAGGTTTTTATTGCAGAGGGCAGAGCATTATTTTCTTTTGGTCCAAAGTGTCTAAATACCCTTTCACTGTTTCTAAACTCGTTCGTGGTAGGTGTTATAGACCATTCTGTCGAGTACAGCGTTGACTCACCTCATGCCTAAAAACCAGCTTTCTCCTAAGTTATTATGGCCTTCCCGTCTGAAGAACCTTATGAATCAGCTTAACGGTTTGAAGATGGGAGCAACCCTCCACCAACATCGCCCCAGCACTTAATCGGTAATTGCTTATGTAACCAAACTTCCTCAAACTGGAAACAAATCTCAATGTCATATTCTGCAAACTGATGCGAACCATCACATTTTCCCGTGTTAAACAAAAAGTAATGAATGGTTGGAAGAGCATAGGTCATTAATGGGAAATTTGTTGATCTCATAATTTCTAAATTAGAAGGGACTGGAAGAATTATGCTTAGCTTAGATATAAATTTCAACTTGGTAGTAATATTTTCACACATGGATTTCTCATCGTATATGAATTCGAGTTGGCAATCAAGAGTGACGCCAAGAACCTTCAAAATATTGCATGGTGCCAAAGGCTTACCGTCTTCAACACTTCACTTTCCCGATTAGCCATCCAAAGACTTTTTTACACTCTCATATACATAAACATTTATGTGGAATGAGTCACCTACATATGTCTTATCTTCATTCTCAACAACCGATTAATATGTATCATACTGATCATGTGTTTCTCGCAGATATAGGATACTCGTCACCTAAACCTTCATCTCAAAGTTGTGCGATGTCCTAATTAAAATATCCTACTAATATATATAGAAAAAGTATTATAATTTCATAATATTTAAGTTTATTAAAATAATAAAAGATCCTTAGCGTATAACATAATAAATAAAATTTGTTGGTACTTTGATCAACGCTCTACTAATGAAGACAATTGTATTTATTTAATTAAAAACGTATGTATGAAGCCTTGTTATCAAGATGTGCCAACGGTGGAATTTAAATATCAATTAATTATAGTATCAGTCACTCTTGATTGCCAACTCGAATTCATATACGATGAGAAATCCATGTGTGAAAGTATTACTACCAAGTTGAAATTTATATCTAAGCTAAGCATAATTCTTCCAGTCTTTTCTAAATTAGAAATTATGAGATCAACAAATTTCCCATTAATGACCTAATACTCTTCCAACCATTACTTTTTGTTTAACACGGGAAAATGTGATGGTTCGCATCAGTTTGCAGAATATGACATTGAGATTTGTTTCCAGTTTGAAGAAGTTTGATTGTATAAGCGATTACCGATTAAGTGCTGGGGCGATGTTGGTGGAGGGTTGCTCCCATCTTCAAACCGTTAAGCTGATTCATAAGGTTATTCAGACGGGAAGGCCATAATATCTTAGGAGAAAGCTGGTTTTTATGCATGAGGTGAGTCAACGCTGTACTCGACAGAATTGTCTATTACACCTACCACGAACGAGTTTAGAAACAGTGAAAAGGTATTTAGACACTTTGGACCAAAAGAAAATAATGCTCTGCCCTCTGCAATAAAAACCTCAGCTTCTTAGAATTTAAGAAAAGTGTTGCAGGGATGTTTAAGTGATACACGTTACTCGTATTTTTATTATTTTGTAATTTATGTGCAATGAATTTCGTATACTTTGACAGCAGGTTGTCATGAAAAGCAGAGTTTGTACTTTGATCAAACCTCTACTAATGAAGACAATTGTATTTATTTAATTAAAAACGTATGTATGAAGCCTTGTTATCATGATGTGCCAAAGATGGATTTTTAAATATCAATTAATTATAATTTATATGTTTCCATTTAGCATAAAATAAAATCAATTCATTCCGAATTTTTATGTTATATTACACACACACTTAAGTATCATTTATTATTTTAATATACTTAAATATTATGAAATTATAACATGTTTCAAAATGTATTTGCAGGATCTAATTTGTACATCACAACACACTCTGAGATCAGTGGTTTAGATGACGAAGGTCTTACAACATATGCGAGATTCATACATGCTCCATATGACACATACGATTAAGGTGTTGAGAATGAAAACGAATGTTCTGACGTTAATTCATTATGCAATAGTCACCACTCTGGTGGTAAATCGTCTAAGGAAAATAAATAATTTATTCAATATAAGTTGAAAGAATAATTTCTTCTGTTGGTGAAATTAGTACGTACATTATTATAAACCAAAAGAAAAACTAATTCCCCTAATTGAAAAAATCTCTGAGGAGAGTTTAGAAAATATTTCCAAATTTCTCAGGAATAAAAAATATTCCCAATACACTAAATACTTGTCTTCAGTGTAAGTAATGGACCAAACAATGGATGCAGCTCATCCGACTGTTATAGATTGAGAGGCCAATTTTGAGATCCATTTTGAGAACCTTATATATTTTACTGTTGACAGCTGGCTAGTCGACTGACGCTGGTACAAGGCGAGGTGGAGAGGCTGAGTCGCTCTCACAGTGATGCGACCACACACGAGACTGAGCGATTACACAGGCTCAGAGCAGAGTTCTCCTGTCTGCTGATAGTGTTGCACAAGAAGAAGTCTCTCAGTGTGGGAACTAATATATTTCACTGTTGACAGCTGGCTAGTCGACTGTCGCTGGTACAAGGCGAGGTGGAGAGGCTGAGTCGCTCTCACAGTGATGCGACCACACACGAGACTGAGCGATTACACAGGCTCAGAGCAGAGTTCTCTCATCTGCTTCGAGAGTTGCGCAAGAGGAAGTCTCTCAGTGTGAGATGTCATATATTTTTATTTGATGTGCATGTTTCAATTAAATTAAAGACCTTAGTAGAGTTATCTAGGCTGATTGTGCATGTAGTAAAGTTTTGAATTGTGATCGTCCTTCTTCACTTTCGCTAGAGGCTCTAGTCATTGTATCTATGTTTTATTAGACCTATCAGGATATACGTTTCTCTTGAACAATTACCATTGGTATTTTCTGGCTATGGCTTATTGTATTTGCAAGATTAATATTTTTATGATAGAGTGGTTATCTTCTATATGTTTTTGTATTGCACAGATAACTAAAAACTCTCACTGTATATCTTAGTTAAGCAAGCCTGTTAATTTGTGCATGAAATGTTGCATATTTTTATAGTTATGGTCAGGCACGTAGATTGTGCATTAATCACTGTGGTGCCCTTAACTCGACACCTTATCATATTAATGTGGGATGCTGATGATTTCAATGATATTAAAGGATATTAGCCATTGGTTTGTTTTAACGTACCACTATTTCCTCGGCTCACTCTGCTATATGACATGACATCTGCTTGTACTCAGAAACAAACAATTTTAATTGGTAATTTTAGAAACAGAAAAATTTAACAAGTCTTCAGTAGAAGCTGAACTAGACAAACAACCAAATCACCATGCAAAATAAATGGCAATACAGAATAAACTAATACAAATTTAATCCAAACTGAAGAACCTGCGGTTGAATTTGACCTTAAGCTTCATCACTTACAGTATCCCTAGTTAGTTTACAAGGAAACAATTTCCAATGAAATTCTATTGAGAAGTTAAAATCCAGCTTAATGGAAAATTTTTTTTTTTTTTATTTTTTTAGGTGAGGCAGATCTACTTTTAAGACTTATTCTGCCCGTCCAATGGCCTGTGCGAGGATCTTATCAAACATAATAAAATGGAGAGTCAATAAAGTACAAGTTCGATATAGTACTGATAAAAAGTGCAACGGTCGCAGTCAGGATTTGAACCTCCGCTATCTCTAACTCAGACTCAAGTTTAATGTCTTAGATCGCTCGGCCATCGACACTCCCACAACACAACCTTCAAGAATATAAATTAGAAATATATACTAAAATTGGTAGCATGCTGCTTATAAAATAACTTTTAACTCAGCAAGATACTATACTTAAATCGAAGTTGAAATCAAGGATGCAAAGCTGGAGCATATGAGGGGAGAGGATAAAAAATATCTAGTTCAAAATGAAAAGCTTTACCGAAATGTAAAGGAATGGAAAAATCAGTTGCAAAAGGAAAATTTGCATTCCGAAGAAATAGGACAATATTTTGAAAACATGACATCAATCAAATCCAACAACTTTAAATCTATTTTTAAGCAATTTGAGGACTAGAAAGTCAAATAACGTATGACGATAAAAATTAATCAAACTCTTGATGAAACAACTTGAAACTGAGGCCAGAGGTACTCAACCAACAAACAAAACCACAGACTCTTACGTTCGTATTTCTTCTTTAAGCACACAAATCCAGCCACTACTAATTAAACAGCACTTATAAAATAAAATTAGATCCATAGAAATTTCAATACAAAAAAACACATTACAAGTCTCCAAACTACAGCTTGAGAACCTCTAAACCACACAAATAACTGGTACAAAATAAATTCAGTGTTTCTCTTCAAGTTAGAAAAGCATTTCAGGCTTCTCAAGCTACGATAGAACCCTTTAACACGTACGAGTGTTTTCCTTTTTAATATAGAACAAAGAATCGACCCCGGAAACTTTCTCCAATAGACACCCTCTACAATATTGAAGACTGACTTAAAGAAAAGTATTTTACAATAATTTGTCAGACCGAGGACAAGCAGGGAAGAATTATGACTTTTTATATTTTTCTTCTATAAAAAAATAACTGGAAGAAGAATTTGTTTCAGTCTTGGAGATAGCCAAAGACTGTGTGAAATTTCCCTGTCATCTTCTCCATTAATCCTGAGGAAACTGGGAATAATACACTAGTAATTTCTGCCTGCGCCGATTTTGCGAGTACAGTAGAGTCCCGTTAATCCGACCTAATTGGGACCGAGCCCTGTTCGGATTATGTGATTGTTCGGATTAGCCAGAATTACAGAAAAATACGGTTTTAAACTTGAGATGGGTCTATTTTATTGTAGAATTATCAACATTGTTTATTAAAACATATTTTCTGACTGTTGCATTGTATTTCTTGACAAATAAACGTGTTTGCGAATACTAAGCACATTTACTGTATTTAGTGTGAGAGTTCTATTGCAATGTGCAATGTGAGCGTACTGGATATTGTACGGTTCCACGCGTTCAATAGTTGAACGAAACTACGCGTCATCCAATAGACTCTCTTCAATGAGACAGAAGACAATAACTGAATTTACGTCTTTTAAAAATTAATATTGTACTCAATAATAATATCAGTACTGTACGTCCAATTTTTGTTTGATTTCACTTCTTAATACAGTAACTTATCTCATACTTAACCTATAAGTTTCAATTTGGTACTGTATTTAACTTCATTATTTATGTACTGTACCGTACACAATTTGTCTTAATAAAATACTGTATGTCTATTTAATTAAAGTTTTCTTTGATTATGTACGAAATGATGCACCCATTTTCATTTTTTATGTAATTAGTTCCTATAACTGTTCATTATCGTTATAAATAATTCCTCCTGGACCTGTTCGGATTAACCGACGTTCGGATTACACGTGTTCGGATTAGCGGTACTCCACTGTATATACTAGACAAATTGAAAAACAATTTTGATAAAATCCTTGACAACAAAATGGACAAGTGCCAGAGTAGAATGGCAAGAGCCAGAAACATAGGTACACATGGCACCTGGAGAACGAAAAAAGGATCTCTCCCAAAAATAAACATATGATCCTCAATACCCATTGGAAGGCAACAAGACCATCCTGTTTCCTTCACAATCCCTCCATCTTCAAATAACTGACTCCTGATGTATCGATCTCAGAATTTCTAGGTGTCAATAATTTACAGTGTATAGAAAAAACAGAAATCTCATCATCCGAAGTAATAAATCATTAGGTGAGGGCGTTTCAAAAGTATTACTCCAAATATCTAGAATCTATCTCAGTCCGTCTTGAGCTTGGTTGTCACTAGAAACTTATATTGAACGGTTCATATATTCCTTTAACTCAGTTGAAGGTTTGAGCATCATCTGGCCGATTATGCATTATCTGGATGATTCTCAAATCCTACCATTCGGCACAGCCAACAGATGTGCCATCGAGGGATTTGAAGATGCTACCTCATCATGCCAACTTCATCAGTTAAATCACATCTGGAACTACCGTGATTCTGTGTTCTGCACTGATGTATCTTTAAACGTTCAGATGGTCATCGATACTCCAGTAAACCAGATCTTTATCGCCCAGCACTCTGCATCTTTCTCCGACTACTCAGCCAACATAAACTATGGTTGAATCCACTGTTCCAAATCTTCGGAAATGTGATTTAACAGCTGCACATAACATACTTGGTGTCTACGACATCTCGCTGTGTCTACCAAACACTGAGACTAATGAAAAGTTCAACTGCCTTGTCTCTCCTCTTAGTTGTGCTGTTGGCTTGCAGTCCACTTAAGAGAGTGGAAAAACTTGTTTTCATGTTTTGTTCTCCAAGGAATTAATCGCGCTTACGATTGAGAATAGAACAGCTCATCATCGAAACAAGCAGGGGAACTCAATTGCACATGGGTATCAATTCAGCAGACTAAGAGAGAGAGTGTGTAGGGTCTGGTCACTGGAGTGTCATTACAATTAGTCGTGTTGCTAACTCGAATCCAAAAACCGTTCTGGAGTTTTTTTGCATCGTCAAGGAATGAAAAATTTGACTTCGGAGTTGGCAACTTACAAATGACAGTGGGGTGGCTCCGGATGAAGAAGAAGATAAGTGCAACACGCTTGCTCAATATTCTGTTACAGTATTCTCTCTTCCATCGTTGAGACACATTGATCTCGATTACAATAGTGTTGATGCGTTGGGTGTGTCCATTGCTATCACAAAAGATTATATGCTTCCTATACTACGAATTCGGAATATTTCGGTCCGGATGACGTACCAGTATCCCTGCTTAAGCACTGTAGATACGGTCTAGCCACAATTCTTCAACAGCTCTTCAATGAATCTAGCAGAAGAAACCTTTCATGGCATTATTAAGCCCGGATATTTCGAACCTATTTTTAAGAGTGGAGATTATGGAAACGTGAGAAACTATAGATTAATTGTTACTCCATCAGCTCTGGGGAAGATTCTAGAGAGAGATTAGTCTAACAGTCTTAAGTCGTATTCAAGCACTGCTGACAGTTCGTTCCCGTACCGTTTCATGCTAGAAAATTCGTCCACTAATCTGCATAATTTCTAGGAGTTTTTCAGGCTTTTGGGAGGGCGACACATATTTATTTAATGTAAATGGACTTGTCCAGGTATTTTGACAAAATCAACCTAGAGCCTTTGTCAGACAATATTGCGTGGATATGGAGTGATGGAACCACTGCTTTTCTGGTTTCACTATTAATCTTTATGGCCGATCCGTGTGTGTGAGGTTACCACATGTAATGTCGTTAGAAGTCAACCAAACATCTGGTGTATCCGAAGACTCTACCTTGGGTCCGTTATTTTTTTTTACATATTTATAAATGACATGGTGGCTAACTTGACGCCGAATATTCTGTTCCACAATTCAGATGCCAAACTTAACACTGAGGTCACGTCTACTGATGACTATGCACGACCTCAATTGAAACGTTATTCAAGATTCGTGCAACCAGAACGGTATGATATTCGATGTTAATCATTGTTCCATATTAGTGTTCCATCGCCAAAGGAACATTTATCTTGTCCGACTATTAGATCATGAATTCCACTCTTCAGAGGGTTTCCACTATCAGAGATCTTAGGGTGATCTTTATCTATTATCCCTGTTTTTATGTTCATATTGACATATGTAATAGGTTTAATAGGCTTTTAGGTTTCATTGCGGGATCAAACAAGAGAGTTGCTTAATCTCCAGGCAATTGCAACATTTTTCTACTCATTGATCTTTCGGGTTCTTGAGTATGCAAGTGTGGTTTGGTCACCCTATTTTATCGATCATGACAGAAGACATTCATACTACATTTTCGAGGTTGGGTAGGTACGTCTTGGCTATCAGAACATTCCTGTACAGCTACTTCCAAATGTCATGGTATTCTATGGATTGCGAACAAGACGCTGGATATCTGATGTTTTGTTTATCCATATGCTGCTTAACTAACTCCAATTGTCTGCCCGAAGCTATCGGTAGTAGTAAACTTTAGAACTCTGCTTGGAACCAGGTTTCGAGAACTTGTCGAGACCACTTGCACGGGTACAGCGCTTGTCCAACGGACTGTACTATGTCGTGGATTTCTTCTGACAATCTGAAGAATGGGAGAGGTCGTGCCTCGAACCTTTTCGAGCCCCGCTGAACATATAAACGTTCTTGTGAATATATAGTAATTAGTTGTTTTCAATAATCTAGTTCCCGTTCTGGTCAGATTAACTACAATTGTGGTTTTTTGTATTAGTTGCATGGTATTTTGCATCAAACAACTTATTGTATACTACTTATTGTTTGATGTTGTACAGGTATAACCACCTCCTTGTTGTACATTAATTTTTGTATTATAGGTATAATTGCTTGCTGTTGACATTTGTATATAAAAAAAGTAAACTCGAGTGATGATCATTAACATCCTCGTTTCTCACATGCGTATTATTTCAGGAGATGGAACCTTGGGACGTTCAATGGAGGTCCCGTCGACGCGCGATGTCCTGTTCTTTCTCCCGCCGCCCCAGCATGTCCGTGGTGAGTCTATTGTCGACGGCGCGACCCGCTAGCGTCATCGAGACCTCCAACCACGTGGTGTCACCTCTGCCACACCATCTACCGCGTTACACACCACCCGCCCCTCCACTCCACTCCACCCTGGCCTTCACCGACAGCGACGGTCCTTCCACCTCCCACACAAGTGTCTTCAATGTCAATTATCAGTCGGATTCTTCCACGCCTTCTCTCTCTTCACCGCCGAGTGCCCCCAAATACTACCAACGCCTGTCGGAGTACAGCGACAGCGGACAGGTGTGTGGAGGTCTGTACGACGAGATCCTGCAGGCTCTGGAGAGCAGCGAGATGCTCTACGACGCGGATAGGAGGCGCTGCAACGGAACGGCCTTCAGGGACCATATCGAGAGCAACTTTGCACACGCCGAAATTAGGTGTAAAAGTAGATCTAACTTGAGGAAATACAAAAGTCGAACTATGAACTCTGTTTATGAGAAGAGCTGGAGTCACCGGTGGCGGAGACCGGAGCTGGGCGACATCGCGGAACGGAAGCCGAGGATCTCCCGCTCCTGTAACCACCTCAACGGCCGCCTCTTGCAGAACACTGACTACGAAGTGGCGATCGAATCGCTATCAGATTTTGCGACAAAGATACGTAGATTAAGTTTAGAGAACACGATGGTGGACAAGCCTCACAGGAACGCCGGGTATAGTTGGGACGTCGGGAACTCGTTTTACCAACCAAAGAAGGCCGTGGACAGGTCGAGAAGACATTCCACGATTCCCAAGCAGCAGTGTGAAGAATGTACAGTTTCTCTCCACCACAGCATATACGAGTTCGTGTAAATACTAACTTCAATCCAATGGTAGTAGCATGTAACGTTTAAAATTGTGGGAACAAAATATTTAATAGTAGGCAATAACTATAAATATTGTACTAGCAATACTATTTTTAAATATTTTACAAACAAAATATTTTAGAAGGTTTTAAAATAAATCAATAAATATTTACTGTAAATACATGAAAAACTAAAGGATAAAATTGCTTTTCGTAGATTATACATTGTAGATGTTTTGTTGGTTTTTTAGAAATTTAAATTACAAATAATAAATAAACATTAATACGCCTTAGAGTATAAATGAGTAGCTGTAGTACTTTATAAAGACATGAAGCATTTATAACCTAACTGTACAATCAATCTAATAGTTCTCGGCTAACTTCCATATTTTTGATGTTGTTTTGAACTATCCTCGATATATCAGTATTACAGGGAGAGTTCTCAAGGGTAATGTTTTTGATTAAGGAAAAATTGGTTATTTTTCTATCACTAATAACGAATCGCTCTTTAACGTTTGTTACACGTCGCAGACAATTGCCATACAATTGTAGAGTTCTTTAACAATAAATGTGATCTGGGAGGCCTCACACTCACATGCACTTCAAACTTGCTGACATCTACATATATCGACCTGATGTGATGTCATTGTCTTATAATCTAGGTACGTGGAGGTCGGGTTGGTTAGTAGATTTGAGGTTAGGATATATTGGAGTAGGGTATAGTATCAGCTCGTGTCCTTAGACTTTGGCGTGAAGATAATTAGGTCATGCACGAACTTTGGAGGAATGCAATTTTGGAAACTGGATCTTAGCAGTCTGTCAATATTCCAAGAGTTCTTGTGATTCGGACTCAAAATTGCAGGACTCCCATTGTTTCCTGTAGTTACTTGTTATAAAACAATGGATTGAAGCTTTGTTTCAAGGCTTCATCTTACTCTGTCATTGTACTCTGTATAATCAATCATATTTATCTTTGCATATATATTTGGCCAAATTTAAAGTTCATATGCAAGATGAACATCTAGAAATAATGTAAGAGTATCTTTTAGTACTTATGCCTCGGCAGATTCAAAGATTACAAACATCCGCATTCACTCCTTTATCGCGGTGCTTTTCAATTTTTTATGATCAGCGTTTAAAATACCTAATATACTCACTGACTGTGAGATATTTCATTAAAGCCTTTTTGTACATATCTAAAGTTACGCCAGTTGTCAAATACTTGTTTAAATATAAAATTGTGGACATTTATTAAAATTAAAAACAGAGGAAAAGGAATGCTTAGTACAGGAATTGTGTTGCTCTAATGTTGATGATGATTTTCGAAGACTGGACTGTGAATTGACCATTATATAGAACGTCATTATGCCCTCCATGTCCGTTTTTCAGTAGAAAATTGTGTGTGAAGCCCAAAGTAGCTACTATACATCATCATATTTTAACCAGTCTTAGTCCAGCCCGAACAAGCCAGTTTCAACCTTATCATAATTGTTGAGTCCATATCCTATCCCATCCTTCGGTGAGGTTTTGTGTAAAGAGAAACACACATGGTTCCTCTGTGGTCGTCTCAGCAGCTTACAGCAGGGTATAAATATAATGCCCATTAGTGAAATTTTACAACTGCATTTCTTGTTCCTTTCTTTTAAAGCTAGTAAGCTCTATGTTGAATAACTGATTGATGAAATGTAAGGAGGATGGTTTCAGACTACTTTATGATGGCCTTCCCAGGGTTTAGTATTTGTTCCGATGTTTATACTATTAACATTCTTGGAACGCAATATGCTTGTGCTGATGATATTTCTATTGTACTGCTCCAACTCTGTGTACACCTCTATGTACACGTCAAGAACATTTTCACACCTGACTTTGGTATTCTCCATCATTACTCTTCAACCTGCAAGCAAAAGCAAACTCTTACTAAACAGAAATAACATACATAAAAAGGTTTGCTAACATTAAACGTAATACACGGTTTAGTAGTATGAACCCCAAACAACAATATGCACTCACAATACTTGGACCATGACTCCATATGAAAGTTCACATCTCTCTAACCAATCTCTGTTTTAAGTGTTTTAAGATCCATCTGTCAAAGACAATAGGCATGCTAAAGAGTAGGGTTTGTATCCAATAACTGTCAGCAAATCAAATTGACTGAGGCCATTTACATGGTTTCTCATTGTGCACAATCACTTAGGATTTAATCTTTTAATCTCAGAGACATCTCAGTTGCTTAAGATAATAACTACTAAGGTTCCCTGAGGCAGTCATGTGAACTTAAGTTTTCTTAACAGTCTGTATCATAAGTATTGTTTCAGTTTTTTTGATCAAACCACGTCAAAACATTTACATATAATTTAATTTTAAAAATAAATTCTTGAAGTATTTTGGCCTTGCTGTGAATAGCCATCTTTAGTAAACAGATATTAAAGAAAACTGCTAATAAAACTATATGCTTATACAAGTGGGTTAAAGGAGGCAGAGCTATAACGTAGTTGGCTATAGCTTCACCAATCAACTCCCAATACGACAAAACATGATCTCTATGGCTTTGTTATCCATTCTTTATTCTTATTCATTTAGTGATAAAGAAGCCTGTTTTGTCATATTGGTTGTTGGTTGGTTAAGGTATTGGTTATTGGCCATCCACGTTATAGCTCCGCTTCTCTCAGCTCATAGTTAGCTATAAGCAGAATGTTTTATTGGCAGTTTCAGTGTAAAACATGTTGACTGAAGATGGCTTCGGTAACAGTTCGCTTGCTCCCCCACAAAATATTTTGACGATAACAACATTGGATTTTGGTATGTGGTGTAAATATCCATTTTTATATCCCTGAGTCAAAGATTTTTTATTTTTGATGTGTCTGCATTTTAAATAGTCAGCCAAATGCCGAACGAACCAAAAGTTAAAAAAAATTATGTATGGAGAAAAAGAAATACTTTTTTGTTTTGTCTGTTACGCAAAAACTATCTAGTTATCATAGTTTTAAATTTTTAATTAATTAATGAATCAATTTAATTGAGTTTGTTTCAGTATTTATAAACCATTCAGTTTTTCATAGTACAAACTGAATTCTTTACCAGAAAGATATAAAATAATTAATTTTAATTCAGATAAATACAATTTAATGAAATCGTAAGATATATACATTACGAAGATTGCTTTATCAAACTCAGCATGCACGTCAAGTATATAAATATCTAGAGAAATTTTCCATTTTTTTTAAGTGTACTGTTTACATCCAATAAATCAAAGTTTTTTCAAATATCATGTTTTCTTTTAGAAGGCAAATGACAAATAAAATAACTAACAGTAATGAATCAATTTTCATGTCTACTCAGTAAAAGCAGCATAGTTCACATATGCATTAAGTCTCTAAAGAAATAATACACTTTGCGTAAATGTAAAATTGAACTTATGAGGACCCGAGCTATAATGCAATTTGGAAATGGTAAAATATCTAGTGTATAGAGAGCAAAATGTTATGCCATGTTTTTGCACTATTACTTATTTTCATCTTTTCCACCTGTTTTCCATTTCTACAGTACACTATACAATTAAAATTATATTGAAGTACAATTAAATAATAGATAAAACACGCAAATAAAAATAGACTTCCAACTGTTCCCCTTCGTGTACTAGTTTACTTGTCTGTACTTAACAATTATTTAGGTTTAATTTATCTTTGATTGTTGTTTGTCACCATTGGTAATAACATTTAACCAACTTAATTTTTGAAACTGGTAATAATATGGCTACACATTACTAGAAAACAATATTACTTGAGCCTCCCTCCACCATACTGATACTTGCTCACCTGAAATTGTTATTAATGATTACTAAAATAATACAGTTTAAACTTCAATATTACATTCTCAAAGATTATTTAACTGATCTTGAGTAGAAAATACAATCTTGAATTTAACTGTACATAGGTTTGTAGTAATGAGGGAACAAACATAACATTTATTTTTAATGTATGTTACAAATTTTAAATCATTACAATTCAAATTATTTTAGAATAATTGATTCTTCAGTTCCATTAAATCGTCAATGTTTAACAATAAACATTGTGTTCTAAAACAGAACACAACTCGCATGTTACATACATTTCTTGTTGTTGACTTAATTTAAAATGTTGGTAATATATTGAGTTTTTATATCAACTTGTCTTTTTCTATGTGTCTGTGAGATCAGTTTTATCGTAAATTGTTATATTTACAGATAAACTTTAATATACGTATACTATGTTTTAAATGTGTTACTGTAAGTAATAATTGTTAAATTAGTTTTTAAAACGTTGAATTTATGATTGAATTGAGATTTTATATTGATATTGTTGTGAACAATATTTCAATGATCCAAGTTTTTTATGAATACAGGTCAGTTTCTCAACTAGTACCTTATTGTAAATAAAATATTTAAGGTCTTTCATAGAATGCTTTAAAATATTACAGTGCTAGTTGATACAGTATTGTAATGATAGTTTATTGCAATATTATGATTAGGCTTAGTTTTACTTTCATTATGCAACGAAGAGAGCTTTATTACATCTAAGTATGTATTACTGTGGTAGCCTACGTAATATCTAACATTAACTGTTCTCTATAAATGTTGGTTTTGCAATTACTTATAAATACAGACTAAATGTGATGTCGAGAACAATTGTTTATAAAGTATTGTTCATACTTTAGTCCAAAGTATTTTTAACAAAGAAATTGCCGATGTCCAAGGTATTTTATTGATTAATTAAGAGACATTAATATTCTTAATTAAAATCAACAAATACTTGTAAGTATAAATAAAGAGAGGTACAATAATTCTATTTGCAATTTTTTTAACGGAATTAATAATTCTTAGCTCTGCTGAGAAAATGTTGGACCAATAGCTGTAACAATACAATAATTATACCGTAACATATTCATATTCATAAAAAATCATTTAACCCTCTCCCGCTCGCATTGTTTCCAGGCGCTCACGGTGCTTCTAACCTCAATTAATTCGCTCTGCCGGTCGCACTCGGTCAAAATACGCTGCGCCTCAACTTACACAGGTTTTGTCATTGTAATTAACTATAAAATTATATATATTAATTATTTTACTATATATTGGTTCAATGAAGTTGATTGTACGAGACCAGGGAGGGGGCACACGGACAGCTGGGCGCCGGTGGCAGTTACTTGCGTTGTTTGTTGCGCAGTTACTTGGTGAAGGTCATTGTCTGGCTCGCCGTCACTGCCACTGCCACTGTGATCACTACGAACTACATCCTCAATGCCACAAACCACTTCACAAAGCTCTGGTACATCACTACACTCACTTGAATCGTCGCAATCACTACTAATAACGAGATTGATTTCACTGTCACGAAGTGTACGACTACAACCCGCCATTGTTTCCGCACAACTAATATAAATAGCCAAATAATGGAATAAATCTACTGTAAAAGTAAAGTAAATGGTCTCCTGATAGCAAACAACCCGTAGTAGTACCAAATATTGCTACACGAGAGCAGCACTTATCGGCTCTAGTGGGTAAATCAGTGCGTGCCGATCTGTGCCGTTTAGGCTGCAGTGGCTATGTGGTGGCCGTGCCGATTCATGCCTTGCGAGCGGGAGAGGGTTAAAGTAACCACAGCAGTTTTACTTTTTTTTAATAATTTTTAAATGTTATAGATTGTTTATTGCTCAAGTAATTTTATGTATTGTACCAAAGAAGAGGAGTTAAAATGTTCCTCTGAACTAATGAGAACCACAAACATCTTATTGATTTCAAAATCCTCACGTAAAAACAATTGGTAAATAAAAATGTGAAAGTATCATTTACTTGTAAAAAAGTTTTTTCATACAAATCTTGATGTAGTCCTATGGATCATTCTTCGTAGATGTTTTTCATCATCATAGTTTATGTTGCAATACATTTAGGAAACTGTAGACATTTAGAAATCTAGTTGTCTTCAGACTGTAAGATCTGGACATAGTCGTAGTTTAGAAGTTTAAGAGTTTACATTTACCAAAAATTAATGATAAGTGAGAATGTATTGACATAAAATGCTTGATTAAGATATAATATTAAGCAATAGTGACACTAGCTTTAAGATTAGTTCTATAAAGGTACTAAGCTTTATCCCTTGAATATTGATAGTTAAAGCACTACGTGCAAACATCGTTTATGACATGGCTTCTTGTTACAGTGGCTTTTCCGGTGGAGACACTCCCTTGGACCCAACAGTGTGGAGAATATTTAAATTTCATGTAAAACTGGTGAAATGTAACAATATAACTGGTTTGTTCAATTAACTTTATTCCACAAAAAATTCGTGAATTCCTAAAATGATCACCGGGTGAAGGATGTAAACTTAGGAGCAACATTATGATGTGAATAGATTCTGAAACGTAATACAAGTTTTAATAATTTATTTATTTAACCAAAGGCAATGCCTTTTTAAGTAATACATATACACACAGTGAAACAATAAAATTATATCTAAAATATGAGACTAGACTAACAAATGTGAAAAAAACATGAGATCCTCACATTCATCAACTGCAGATACATAATTTGTATCTAGCAGATAAGAGTCTAAAAAGAAAAAAAAACATTAAATAAACTATGGATAAATAACAATAAATAGCATAACAATACTAAATAGGATAATAAAAATAGACTGCATAGTAACAATAAACAGCATAATAACAAATAAATATGAATGTGACTGTAACAATAATAATAATTTTAAACTTTATCATTAGAACTGCAATATTGTTATTTAAGTAACTAAATAGCAATAACAAAAATAAATAGGCAGTAAGCATAACATCAACAATAGTAATGCAAAAATAGTGCAAACCAAAATATTTTACAGGAATCCAGAGAGGGAAAGAGAAAAAGGGATTCTACTGACCTAAATGTACGACCCAACATAAAAAAAAATTCATAAATTTCTTCTACGGTCAATTAAAAATATGATCTACATTTTGCAAAGATTCGATTAGTAAGTTAGTATACTTACTTTTTTCTTAAGGCTAAACTAGGTAAATTTTGTTAGGGAAATTATTTAGTTTAGTTCACATATAAAGAAAATTCTTTTGGGAGCTACTACAGAGCAGTGGCTGGACACTATTTCGAGTGTTATACAGATGTATGTGGCTGTTTAAGTATAGTGTTCATTGATTAAACTAAATAATATATACAAATAAAATAAACTCAATACTCCTAGCATAGAGAATAATGGTTTACAATGAGCCTGATTACCTACATTACATATAATTCTAATAGCCTTTTTCTGTTATATATTAATTTATTAGTGCAGGGACACGAACTAATACACACTGTTTGTAACTATTATTCAAAATCTTTATTTTCTTACATGCAGTAATTTTTTTAAATGTTGGTTATTGTTTAATTTTAATACCTGCATGAATGCTTAGTTTTATTTATATTTTTAGTACATGACCTGATGGACATTTATTGGTGCACTCTACTCTAATTATTGTACGCAGCTAAGTTTTGTAGTTGAATGTTGTTTTCACTAGACGTAGCCCATTACAATTTGTAGATCAGCTGAATAAATCATTTGCAATATAAAAAGCTTACAAGACCACACACTAAAACCCTGTAATAAGATTCTGTAAAAAGTAAGCTTTGAATTTAAGAGCAATATACCTTACTAATACAGAGGATTCTACAAAATGTTTTAAACGTCTCAACATCAACAACCCTTTCGCGCTAATACCAACTAAGATTGTAATCGAAGACTAGCGTAAGAATTTTAGTGGTTCATTATCATTATTTAATTTAGGCTACATAACGTCTATTGTTACTAGCAAACCAATAATTCAAAAGTAGAGAACTTGTTATTAATAGCCTACTAATTAATTAGAGTCCATTCAGATTGTTTTAAAACTAAAAGCTATTTAAAACCATGTAAAATATTTATTTCAATGGATAAAAATTAGTTGCAATGGTAATAGGGTCATCTGAAAGTAAGGTCCGATTTCATAACAAATATTTAAAATAATACTGCACTTATCTTTCTATGAATATCATATATGTATATGGAACGTACCTTCCTGTCAAAAACCCAAAAACCGGGTAACTAATCATATTTCGCAGCCGGCGGGTTGATTAATTGTTTTGAACATTGTAAATTTTCACAATCAACATCAACCTACAATACAATGGTTTCACTGCAAATGGCGTCGGTCCGTACGCAAGGCATGCCGGGAGTCGGCGCGCATGCGCATTGCGCTGTTTGCTCGCCGCTCGAATAGTTACCGCGAATTTCGAATTACCTCAGTAGTAATTTAATCATTTTTGCTATAATAACCAAACTCAGTAAACTCTACATTTCTATAACTCAGTTGATGTTTGGTCAAAGAAATTACTACTTCCAGTTTGCCATTCTCCATCAAGACAAAAGACTTTTTTAATTGCCTACAAAAACGAAAATCTGTTTACTTTACAGTAAATACCAATGGTTTCACTGCAAATGGCGTCGGTCCGTACGCAAGGCATGCCGGGAGTCGGCGCGCATGCGCATTGCGCTGTTTGCTCGCCGCTCGAATAGTTACCGCGAATTTCGAATTACCTCAGTAGTAATTTAATCATTTTTGCTATAATAACCAAACTCAGTAAACTCTACATTTCTATAACTTAGTTAATGTTTGGTCAAAGAAATTACTACTTCCAGTTTGCCATTCTCCATCAAGACAAAGGACTTTTTTAATTGCCTACAAAAACGAAAATCTGTTTACTTTACAGTAAATACCTCTCCTAGAACATTATTCCCGGAAAAGCCACTGACTGGTCAAGCCATATCAAGTGATAAAACTATCCTATTAGGGCTGGCTCTTTTTGAACCTGAATGACTATTTTCTTAAAACTGAAACTTGTAATATAATATATTGGTGGTATAAAAAACAAGAATATTTTATTTGTATTTTTATAAAAGGTCATAACAATATTAAAATATCATAAATATTTAAACTTCTAATCTTGATTTTACAGTATTACTCCTTTTATATGTATATTTATTTATTTGATATTTAGTTAACCACTGTAATTTCTATGAGAGCCATCAAGTAGTTATCAGAATGGAAAGAACTTTCTTATAGAAGTAAAAACATAGTAATGCTACATTTTAAAAGTGGAAATATTTAAACAAAATGTACTTTGTTCACTATTATAGTTGAAAAATATATGTTTGTCATTTTAATTTTTAGTATTTAGGCTGATAAGATTTACATTAAGGAATTTCTTCTTTCTTGGAATTTCCTAAGTAAAAGGTTAAAAATCAGAGAGTTAGAAAATCTACTTTTAGGCACATTCAGGTTGTGTAAACTGATAACATTATCTGAAAAGTCAAAAATAAAAAAAAAAAAAAAAAAAAAAAAAAAAAAAAAAAAATACAACACAGAACTAAAAACAGTTTATGTTACAAAAAGTAGAGGCAGTTGAGGATTATGCCCATCCACCAATCAGGTTACAATGTTGTGAAATGAAATTCTGAGGGAAATTAATGATTGATATCTGCTGTATGCTTTATTATCATTTCATTTTTTGTTTCTGTGTTTTCTCTCACAAATTTTGATGAATTCACATTTCATCTTTAGCTATTTAGTATTTTCATAAGCTATGTAAGCTAGAAAAGCGTTCATTCCTTCTAGGTTTACTTTGAGGAGGCCTCACTGTTGGCAGAATTGCAATATCCTTGGCTCATTAAAATATTCAACAATTGTTCAAATTAATAAAAATATTCTCTAATCAATGGTTTGAATACATAAAAATTCAATATTTTATTAGTCTTTGAGTTAAGAAAGTAAAATAAAGTATACTATGTTACACTTTATGCAGTTAGTTAATAGTTGGAGAAATTTATAACTTTGACATCTTTCTGTCCTAACCATTATTGCTTGTGTTGACCATGAAACTATTTCAGACATTCTTGAAACCTATAATATATTTGAATACAACAAATGTGACTTTATATCTTACTAAACCAATACAATTCAACAAGTAGATTTTGCCTTAACATTATATCTTCTTGTAAAATTAGAATATGGTGTCCTTGAAGGATGATTCTAAGTGCCAATTTTTTTCTTATATGTGTTTCAATTTCAGTTCATTCTTAATATTTTGGAACCTAATTCATTATGAAATCATAGAACTCATATACTCATGGATACAATTTTGCTTGAATATCAATTAAAAAATTAATTGAACAAAATCTAATTTCAATCAGTTTTTGTAATCCGTCGTTCCTGTAAATAATAGTTTTATTAATCATATGATTGAAAAATTAAAATTTGGAATAAAAATTGCAACACAACTATATTAAGATGGTATTATTGCCTCATATATTGTCTTTACCACACATAAGTATTATATGGGCATGATGTGAATAAATAAGTTCCAGATAATGTCTGTATTATACAACAAATCCATAAGAAAGTTATGAAGTTTTCATGTAAAATTGCTTTTATATTGTTATAACTCTTGACGTTGGATTTTTTTATGTTTTAGAAACAAACATATACTGAACAATTAAATGTAAATTTTATGAAGTAATTAGGAGCAATATAATCAAACCAACACAGATTTAAAAAACTTACAAAACTTTCTGCCAAAGCAGGAACTATATTATTAAATAAATTTGCTGCAAAATTAGGGAGGAATAAAAATGTACATTTCATTTGTGAAGAGTGTTTTACAATTAATTGACTGCAATCAAATAAGATAAAAATATTTTTTTAATTTGAAAATTATTGTTATCTCCAAAATCTATTGCTTTATTCATTTTTTTATAATTAGTAAATTATTAAGTTTTCAAAATCTCTTAAAAAATGTTTTTGTAGAGTACCGATGACTTAAAATTGTCTATATCAATAAAATGTTTGTCAGTTTTACTACTATTGGACTGTTTCAGATAATAGTTAAGATTTTGCAATGTACTGCTATTTGTGCCTCTAATTAGATTTATAAGTGATCTCGGGAATTTTAGAAAAGGCAAGTGGGCAGATTGCTGAAATAAATTATAGGTCAACCGCTATTAAAGAAACCTGCGGAGAAGCAAATTTCTGAGCAGTACCACGCAGGAGGGGCCCCTCCGGCTGGGAGTTGGGGTGGGGGGTGGGACCAGCACCTTCTTGTATCTGTTTATCAGCTGTATGGATCGTGTCTCGCTCTCACAGTTTTGCTTACACTGCAGCTACTTTACCTGTTCTATAACTATATATTTTTTGTGTCGCAGTCTAAGCGTAAAATATTAATTGAACAGATTAATGTAGTCATAGATGTATCTAGGAAGCTTGTATTTTGTTTTGAGGTTAGCCGTGCAGTGGCAGTGGCCATTAGCTGGCCATCAATTCAAACGGGTCAGTCAAGTGAACAAGTGATCCAGATCAGAGTGTT
The DNA here is from genome assembly GCF_021130785.1 of Homalodisca vitripennis. Lineage (NCBI taxonomy): Eukaryota > Metazoa > Arthropoda > Insecta > Hemiptera > Cicadellidae > Homalodisca > Homalodisca vitripennis. The sequence continues at coordinate 195,372,071 of NC_060209.1, read as the reverse complement.
TCAAAAGACCCGTTCACCTAGAACGTTCGTTCACTTTTTCTTGCCAAATGAATGAGTTTGATATTTTCTCAAACCAGATATGTTATTTTTAATCATCGTTAAAACTAAGCTTAACATCATATGGAACTAACTAAAACTATTGAGTTTATACATTAATTAGGTTACACCAGGTTTTCAAAATTGTTCAGTCGTTACTTTAGTTCACTGCTAACCGATTAAGAATAAAACCGTAATCGTATAACCAACAGGGGGACTAGAGAGTCTCCCTATTTGTAATATAACCTTACAAATAGGGTTATATTATAAGTAAGGTTATTTGTAATAACCTTACTTATGATAAATCAAAGGCATATCAATCAACCAAGTCCATTGATTATAATTATTAACATTTACAATATTTAGTAATGTATCTAGTAACTTTCAATTACACTTTTAAATATGTTTTAATAGATACATCAGCATTTACTAGATTCCTGAAATAATACATTTATTGTTATATATCTGTCTATTCACTGTATGATATGCTGTTGTTGTTTCTTCCTCTATTCGAACACTTTTTTACTAGCAGATCCTTTCGCTCACTCGGTCATTACATCCAGTCGTTCATTCGTTCATTTTGTTCGGTCAACACGATGACCGGTATAACATACTCTAGCGGGAAGGCTCAGTAACTCTGTACTGACCGGTTTAGCTGAACTAATCGCAGCAGTGAACGAGACCGACTGAGCCAGATCAATCAGCTGATCTAATAGAGCGAATGCCGAGAAGTAGTGGGGATACTGGGAGAGGGCGGCATCACAGCGTCGGAGGGGTATTTACCCCACCCTGCGTGAACTGAAATCCAGGGTCTTTTTGTAAGCGGTTTACCTATAGGCTGTTGAAACGCTAGTTTACACCTCCTTCTGAAATTTTGAAATGCGCTTCCATTACTTCGGTATCATACTTGTCGTTGTCCACATTGTTCAAACTCTAACCAATGTGAGATCACTGATCACTGATACCAAAGTAATGGAGTGCTGATGTTGAGTGATTTGCAAGATGAAAAGGTGCCTAAATATCTAAATACTGAGATGACTTAGAAGCTGGCTCTTTCTCAGATACGCAGTTCTCAAAGTAGTAAATTCTCATTTTACATAGTTTTTATCTCAGAAATGTCTTAATATATGTATCAATATGACTTTGCAAGTAATAATTAGGTTTGTATAATTGTGTCTAAAAAAACCTGACTTTTTTTGTTTGGAGAAAAATGTTTGAAATACCACATACTGAATTTTGATGTCGAATGAGTTTAAAACAAAATGCAGTCAGCCCTAACTCTGCTGTTGATATTGTAAATATTTCAGTTCCATAGTTAACCAGCCATATGGCTTATAAAGAGTGATATGATTCATAGGTTTAAAAACAAATAAAACTAAAAAATATACAATTTCTTACAATACTCACTGGTCACGTTTTTTACCTCTGTTCCTCGCTTTTTTAGTTGTATTTAAATCTATACACTATATAAACAACATTGTTTTGAAAATGATAATTCATTTATTAATGAACATGAGTAGATTAATTACTATTACTTACATTTACTACAATCCAGATTGATGTTTTCTCCAAGGTTTTAAATACGGTAACTTATTCTTCAAAAATGTGCATATATTGATGTATTGGATTGCTATGTAAAGAAATATTATTGACTTGCTCAACTCTTTTTGTACTACATTTGATTGAATTGATCAATAGTTTAATGCAACTAAGGTGGTGACAACTTTGACAATGTAAGGATGCTGCTTACATTGTTAAAGACGGGTGAGGCAATATTTGGTTTTAAATTTTCACAAAATGGATTGACTAGACAGAGAAATCAATTGGTCTCCAAGTCTCCAGTCGATTACTTCCAATGTGATCATTCTAAAAATGAAGTTTATAAAAGAAAACCTCTTAATTTATGTGACCTGAGAAAAATTCTAACCCCAGGAGTGTTCACTTCATGATGGTTTATACCTTCCAGTTGAAACCTATGCTGGGTACAGAAAAAAAACCGATGTGTCATCTAATCTGAATAACATAATGGATGTCCAGGAGTGGAACATCATTAACTTCAAATTCCGGCGTGAAAGGCTTGATCGATAGGTCTAAACTACTTTGGGAGATGACTGTTGGAGTTGGTGGGGCTCCCCAAGTGTCAAGGGCTGTTGCTAGCCTCGACATAAGGACGTAAGAGTATGCTGCTCCTTGCCTGCTTTGACTGGAGAGGCTGACTCAAAGCCGGCTTCCTCTTCTTTCGAGGAGACATGACTGAGATTAATGCCCTAAATCCTTCCTTTAACAGTGGCAGCCCCTATTCCCTTACCCATCCAGAATACCTTATCACTCCGAAGAGGCACATAAGACGTTTTAGGACTAAGTGTAATTTCTAAGCTTCTTTTCCTAAAAGAACAAAAACAAAACAGGATTCTAGAAGAGGCTGCTAGTAAGAAACCTCAGGCAATCTGTGACTTTTACACTAGATTAGCTAATGGTCAAACTGAAGAAGGAAGATAATTCAAACATTTAATTAGATGGTTTAAATCATGTAGGGATAATGGGTGAATTGTTTAGAATTGACTTCTCACCTGGTCAAATTTAACCAGCTGGATAGACTTCTGATTGTGATTGGTCCCCAGAATATTCAAGACCGACTCATGTGTTGGAATGAAACTTGGCTGCAGTTATGATGCTGTGCCACTGACACAGATTGGAACTGTTTTTGGCTTGGGTACTTTAAATGTCAGATGCTAACTGCTTGATTTGTCACTTCTCGACAAATTGCTGAATAGTGAAGTACCCGCTGGAGCTTCTCAGTTGACTTCAGGGTACCCAGCTGAACTTGATCACAACACCTCTCTGCCACCAACCGTTCCTTCCAACCAGTTGTGTGTCATACTGTGCTGTACCTCGGCTTGATCAACTTGGGACTTTGGTCTCTCATCATATTTCTTTCATCATAGTAGACAGCATCTAAAAAAAATGAACATTTTCTTTGTCTTAGTGAGTTCATTTTAAGAGACATTGTAATAGCATGCTGAGGTTATGCAGGAAAACTATCGATGAATACCAGATTCAAGATAGCGAAAGATCCATGTTTGATAAATCGTATAATAATTATGACATTCAAGAATTTGTACAACGTTGATTCCAGGGACGTAGCCAGGAAACATTTTTGGGGGATCAAGATGAGATTGAGGGGGGCTTCCCCGAAAACATTCAAATTTTTAAATTTCTCAAATGTAAGAAGCAAAATAGTGAATTTTGCACAGTTTTTATGTCTTTGAATAGGTTATATTGACGATTGATATACTTAATAATTGTGGAGACACTTCTTTAATAATCTGTGTAGGATTAATAATTGAAATTGATTTGACTTGTGTAGTAATGTGATAACAAAAACGATGTGTTACCATTATCTGCAAAACACAGTACGTAGTATATTCAAATTCATATCTTTACTTTCACAAAACATTACATATTATAGCAGTGCTATAGAGTAACAGGTGATATTATCCATTATTATAAACTGTATTAATCATACAAGTAGTATTCGTCTATGTAATATTATTCAATTTAAGTGCTAGTATAAATATTATATTATTATTAGTGATACTGAATAGATATGCAACAGATAAAAGTAATGAAATATTATGGAATGAAATAATAAATATAAAATTCAGCTAAACTTAACAATAAATTTAACCAATTGCACGTATTTGCCAAAGTGTTACAAACTTCAGGTAGACATTTGATGTACCAGAAAGCCCCACCAGCGTCATCGAAGAAATTTGTCTACTGAGTAGAACATGCCATCCATGAGGAGCTCACAAAGCCTCTTCCTGAAGATTGTTATTGATGGTTCGTTTTTAAGGAATATTCCGAGTTTATTGTAGTTTTCTTCCCATATAGCCAGGTGTTTTTTCGTATGAAGATGTGTTATGAAGTGGAAGGATCATATTATTTCTGTCTTGTAAGGTAGGATGATTGAATGTAAAAGCTTTGGGAGAAACTGAGAGGGTTCTGTTTTACAAATGCATGGGAGCGGAAGTATGTTTAATTTTGGAAAAAGAGGTTTGCATAATGATCTATGTGTGACATTAGCAATTACACGAATTATTCTTTTTGGAATTTTAAAAATGGTCTGACTATGGTGTAAAGATCCCCAAAACATAATACCATAGAGAAGATGAGAATATAGCCTACATAGGCATGATAAACCATCAAAATTACGATCAGGTCTATGATTTTTTATAATGTGAGAATGGCATAGTGGGCTCTATTTAAGGTGTTTGAAAGTCTTCTCACGTAAGCTCCCCAGGTGACACTGCCCTCAATCTGGAGGCCCAGAAACTTTCCTATCGGAGTTGTGTTGAGCAGTGGTTCGAGGTAGGAATCATCCGCCCTAGCAATTCTTTGATAGTTGGAATGAAAATTTATTGTGAATGTCTTTTCTGTATTTAGAAGCAAGCCATTATTACTGAACCACTTTTTTGTAATTTCTGATGCAAGATGATGAAGTAGTTGCATCCTATTAGAATTCTTAATAAAAACTGTGGTATCATCAGCGTATGAAATAAGAGTACAATTTGAAGACATTTTTGAAGGTCATTTACAAAGATTAAAAATAAAAGTGGCCCTAATATAGACCCTTGTAGAACTCTGTGTAGAATATTAAGATATTTTTAAGAAATGGTTGATCTCCAATGACGACGATTTGTTGGCGATTTTCTAGATAAGAGGAGATCCATTCTTTTACTTTGCCCTGCACACTATAGAAAGATAGCTTGTTTATAAGAAGGGAATGGTTTACACAATCGAAAGCCTTAGGCAGGTCACAGAATATTCCGACGGCACTCTTGTGACTCATCCACAGCAGTGGTGATCTCATAGAGAAAAGTGTACAAGGCGGTATGTATGTTTTTATTTTTCTGGAATCCAAATTGAAAGTCATGAAGGAGAGTGTTACTTTTGAAGAAATCGGTTAAAAAATTGAGAACAGCTTTTTCAAAAACTTTAGAGAATGCAGGAAGAATGGATACAGGTCTAGCTTTCCACGGACTACAAATCACCTTTTTTGAATATTGGAGTGATAGAAGAAAATTTTAGTTTGTCGGGAATGTATTCAAGTTTGAAGGGAAGTATTTACGGAGTGGGTTAGGGGTGGAGCAATAATTGAGGCGCATGCTTTTAGAAGAAAAGATTTAACTAATACGCTTTCAAAATACTTTTTTAGTTTTTTATATGTGTACACTTTTTGGGTATTTAAACAATGAAGAACAACAAAGTTTGAGATTTTCTCTGAAAAATCCATTAAGAAATGTAGAGAAAAACTAAAATTCATTTGGATTAGGAATTGACTTTGATAAGGGATGTTTGGGATTCAAGGTACGACAATTTTGCCATTGATGTTTGTGAGCCATTTTCTACACATCAATGTTTTTAATAAAAAGTTATTTTCCATGCTCATTGCATTGGCTCAGCAATAGAGAAGAATTTTACTTTTGTAAAAACTCTTTTACATATTATCATTTCTCAGTGTGGATTTGTAAACTATGTACTGTGTTTTGCAGACAATAAAAGCATTTTTTTTTTAATTACATTACCACATCAGTCTAATCATTTTAAATTATTAATCTTACACAACCTACTAAAGCAGTGCCTCCACAATTATGAATATCAATTCAGGCTTTGTTTAAGATAATGTCTTTTATACAAGCGATGGAGTTAACCTTCAAAAAATGTTATTTTAGTTAAACCAATTACAAGTAATGAAAAAGTGTTTAAATCTTCTTTTAGTATACACTTGTATTGCTAAAACTCTTCCGTAAAATTCATAACTTAGTTTTATATTCCTTAAATTACAACGATTCAATTTTACGTAATAATCATGTACTATTTTCATAGAGTTACATGTTACATTGTGTTGTCAATTTGTCTCATAATATTTTTAATGCACATTTGGTTTACAGTAAGTGAATTTGGATTAAAATACATTGAATTTAGTCCTTTTACCAGTAACAAGCATTAATCTTAGTCGTTTTCAATACCCATAGTAAAAACTAAAAACGCAAGTTTACTTTTTAAAATATAGTGTTTTGACACAGTAAAACATTGTTCCTATCGATGTCATCAGGCGAGTTCGATGTTGCCATTGATGTTTTTCTATCCATATCAATCTCTAAACTGGATGCATATTAATTATATATTTGAAATAAGATATCTCCCAAAATCCTATAATTTACTTTAAATAAGGGCATAAAACTGCACTAAGTTTAAAATGGTTTTTATGGGGAAAACTTAAGGTCATGTTACTATAGGTTATTTTATTCTTAATAAGGCTTATTGAATGGCTGCTGAAGTGTTCATTAGACACTCATACTTCCAGTACAATATTGGCAGATTAAAATTAGTACAGGCTGAAGCATAGACAAATTTTTCATTATTGGCTTTTTTCATAATTTACAGACATCAGCAGATTGAAACTAATAGTATTAACAAGTTGTTACTATTATTTAAAAAATTATTGATGTTACTAAAGATTAAAAAAATGATTATAGTGATCTAAATGCCTAAACAGGAAGTCAAAGTTGTGTAGGTACTGCTTTTATGAGTAGTCATTGGACAGTTCATGGACTTAAACCCTTTCACTGCCAACGTCCTGTTTTAAGGACGTTGTAAAACTATACCTAAAACTGCCAACGACCTTAAAACCGGACGTCGGTAATCTACGCCTAAACTGCCAGCGTCCTTTTTTACGGACGTTCGTAAAATAATTAATTAATAATATAGAAGTTCACATAATTGTCTTTTATTTGTGTTTACTGTGTTCAGAATGAAGCACAGAATACGTAACACATGTTGTAAAGTAATATTCTATTAACAGATGATTTACATCAGCTGGTATAGTTGGCATTTGTGCCGCTAGTAGCGCTGAGTGCAAACAGCATGGTCACCGAGTGAGCTTTGGTTATCGTGTTTGTATACATTTGAAATCAGAGTAATTAATGTGCTTTATTTGTTGTGTACGAGTGTAATGTGATAATATATTAAATATGAAGAGGTCTCGATCTCCCCGTAAGTGAGGGAACTATCAGAAACATTATTGAAGAAGACTATTTGAGTGACAGTTTTGTCAGTGACATTTCCAACCTCGGCCATTCTTCAGACAGCAGTTCTGATGTTGATGATACGGACGTAGACCCCGATTTCGATCCCAATGAAGCTGGAACATCATCAGGTAATCGTGGACTTGGGCTAACCCATAATTTCAGTCGGTATATTTCTGATTCCGATTCTGATGGCAGTGACAATGACGACCCAATTAGAAATAGGCAACATATGCAATCTAGGCCTAGGCTACCCGCTCATCCTATTGGCCTAAATGAGTCAGAAATGCCCCCTAATGAAGAAATAAACACTTCTAGTGAATCAGAGGATGAAATGGGATGGATTTGAGGTTACGGGAAGCTAATGATCATTTGCATAGACCAGACCAAATTTTTAGTTTTCATGAACTTCCAGGCCCAAAACATTGCCCTGAAAAAGACTCACCCCCATGCTCCTATTTCAAACTGTTTTTCACGGATTTCTCTAATTGACATAATAGTTCAGTACACTAATAAGTATGCCAGAGAATTTTATTGAAGCTAACCGTGACAAGCTAAAAAGGCACAGCCGACACAAAGTCTGGAGATCAGTCACTCCGTCAGAAATATATGCCTTTATTATCGTTTTGATAAATATGGGAATTAAAAAACATGCCTAGTATTGAGTCCTATTGGTGGACCTCTCAAAGTCAAATCATTCCCTGGTTCTCCCGTATGTTCACACAGAAACCGCTTTCAGGCAATTTTGCAATTTTTCCACCTTGTTGACACAAGAAACCTGCCAAAACCAAATGAAAATGGATATGATCCCTGTACTAGGTTCAAACCTTTAGTCGATCACATGAATCGTGTTTCAAAAACTTCACTTCACACCTGGTCAAAATATATCAGTGGATGAGAGTATGATTGCCACAAAATCCCATTCACAACTTTTACAATACATGCCCAAGAAACACCATTCGCTGGGGGTGTGAAGTTGTGGATGCTGTGCGAAGCAGCATCACACTACTGTGTTAGTTTATTTGTTTACCAGAGAGCTGAAGGTGAATACAAGAGTTTTGATAACCAGGAGAGGTTTGGGGTTTTCAGTTGTAGACACTCTCATGAAAAAAGCTAATCTTTATGAAAAAGGTTACCACATTTACATAGATAACTTTTTTTTTCGTCTACTAAACTGCAAAATATTTTATACAAGAAAGGTACATATGTAACAGGTACACTACGTCACAACCGAAAAGGCATTCCTGAACAAATGAAGACAAAATTTTCAGTTGGTGAAACTAAGTACATGAGGAGAAATCCTCTGATTCTACTGGGTTACCGTGAAAAAAAGAGCCAAAAAAAAGCAGGTATTACTACTATCAACCAGTGGCAAAGCTGAGTCCGTAACAAAAATCCAAGAGAAGAGGTAACAAAATACATATTTCTACAAAGCCTTCCATTATAAGAGCATATAACTCATTTTATGGGAGGAGTTGATGGTGCAGACCAGATGCTGTACCAGTACCAGGATGACCGAAAAAAATATGAAGTTCTGGAAGAAAGTAGCCCTCAACTTGTTTGGTAGAATGATGCTCAATGCATACTTACTGTATAAAGTAAACACGACAAAGCCTTTAAGCCATTTAGATTTTATAGCATCAGTTAGTAGAGGAAATGGGCAGGGAGTGGATACAAGAGCAGGAAAGCAGACATGGACCCAGACTCGGCCCTAATCCGAGAGGTACTCCAACCAACCGAGGTGGTGGTGATGCAGATTCAAGCAAGTTTTTTGAAAAAATTGAAAACAATAAAGAAAAAAACTGCTGTGTGTGTAGTGCTGCCAGTACAAAGGCGGGTGTAAGAGGAAAAAGTCTACGTACCAGTGTACAAAGTGCAAGAAGGGATTGCACACTAAGTGCTTCCCATTTCACTCGTGCTAAATTTGCTAACATGGATTCTTTTGTAAATATGACAAGAATGATTGTAAATAGCCTAAGAAAAATATTCTAAGAACTATTTTTAAGTTGAAAAGAATAATAAAGCAGTTTAGAGTTGAATAAGACAATAACTTGGTGAAGCAGTTGTTACAGTGTGGTTTTTCAGATTGCCTTTAATTTTGTGAGTTTGTAATAAGTCATAAAAACACTCATAAAAAACTATAATTTTAAAGATATTTACATAATTTTCTTTTTTAATTTGTTAAAAATAGTATTGAGCTTCAAAATAAAACACTTTAATTTATATTGAATGAAGTTTACAAAAATATAATCTCAAGTCAAACTAAAAAAAAAAAAAATTTTATATAAAAGGTAAGTACATATTTTGTTTCAAAAATTATTATAAGTTCCTGAATTGTACTTTTAGATATTGTATTAAATGCTACATTTATTGAGGAAAAAAACAAAGCATTATTTAGCTTTCAATGACTATAAATAGCAAAGCTATGAATTTTTATGTGAAACATTGCAAAATGTCCAAAATTGGCCTGGCAGTTTTGGGTACATGCCCATGATGAACAGCCTGGCAGGTTAGGCGCATGTAGTAACAAAATTTGTCTGGCAGTAAAAGGGTTAAGTTTCATCACTAAACAGAACATTGAACAAAAATAGATATGAGCTAATAAACACCATAGAAATTAATGCCTAGTGCACGATAAGTGAAATGAATCAAAAAGAAAAAGGTAATTTTAAGTTAGAAAATTATCAAGTTTGAGAATAGCTGCGAGAAAATCTGTTAACTTGCTATCAAACAAAATCAAGATGGTGGACACCCATTATCAAAAGTGAAACTGCTTCTAACTTAAATTTTGTTAAGTTATAAGTGTATAAATGGACAAAAAATACTCACCAACTACTCACCATCATTACACCAAAATTCTGTAGGTGTACTTTACTTATAAAAATGAGCAAGGTATAAGTACCCAATAAAGAGTTCACTCAACTAAATATAACACCGAAGTGCTGGCCTACTTTGGCATTCAGCAAGTATTTCTTCATGTACCTATTTTCTCATGTTATTTCAAGAATAAGGCACTACAATACTACACATTTCTCCATTATTAAAGAAACCAAGGAATAATATTTCAATAACCAACTCAACACACTAAAGGAACAGACAATTTCTGTTGTGCCTTCACTCTGAAACTTCCGACTCATAGTTGATAGTGATGCAATATATGACGTAGGACGTAGCAATTTAGTCTCAGTGCTAGCTGACAGAGTGTGACACAGACTGGGAGTGTTTGTGTTAACAGCGCTCGGCAGTTGCTGATACTACAGCTAGACATCTGGCAACACAGGCTTATTGTCTTGACAGCAGCGCTGGCATCATGGCTGTATTCAGCTTTGGCAGGCCCCGGGAGAAACCTTCCTGTCCCGCCACCCGCCCCCGCACAAGTGTGGCGAGGCTGCCTCGGCAAAAATGTCCGAAAAAACTGGTCTGAGTTAGAGATGGGCGTTATATAACGTATTAGTGTCGGTAACATCGTTATTCAGTGGTAACTTATTGCCAGAATAACGTAATACCAGTAACACCCTGTTATTTCAGTAACAGGAGGGCGGAATGATTTGGCGTTCTCATAACGTCTTTCTGGTATTAGGTTACGTATATAAACTATTCTACACAAAACTGCTTGAATTGTACATATGAAATATATTTAAATAACCAGTTTATAATTATTAGTGTATTTCATAGTAGTCTATCAGTCTAAAATTACATTGTTACTGACAGTTAAATTTTCGTATACTATGACTAAATAGCCCCACACATGTAGATTTAGTCTGACTCAATTTACTAACGTTATAATAAGCAACAACGTTAGTTCAATAACAGCATGATGCTAATACTGAGTGGGTCAGTTGGTAACATGTTACCACGGTGTATGTTACTGAAACGTAATACCAAGTAACCACGTTATTTTGGTAATAGGTTATTGACAAATAATGGTATTTCCAGTGGTGCAGTGCCGAATTTACCTGTGCCGGAGCGACCATGGTGTAAGTATAATAGGTGTGCTACCGCGCAGATTCCCCCGCCCCCCTCGCCCAGGTCGGGCCATGTGTCGTCAGCTTGGCGTTCCGACGGCGGCGTTACATTTGCAGACTTCCACTTAACTGTCGTTTTAACCCACTTAAACTAGAGCGATTTATTACACAATTATTTATATATTCTGGTTAATTATTAAATATACTTTATAACATGGAGCTGCGAGTTGCTGGGTATAGCAATAAAAATCTTTTTGATTATTAATAAAGGACATTTTATTTCGTAAACTAGGCTAACACAATTTGTAATGACAAACAGATAAGCTATGATTTTAGAAATATTTTGAAAAAATTACTGTGCTGTCGTGCTAATACATTATTGTAGCCCCTGAAAAAGAATACCGTAAAAAATGCATTGTAAAAACTATTAAATATTGTAAAAGTAATATTTTTACATATTTTCAACGGTAACACGAATATGAATATTGTGCGATAACCTCTAAAGCATGTCCCAAAATTTCCTCTCCTTTTTCATTCTCCCATTTCTTTTCCTTGGAGGTTCTGCTATTCTTGTTTGGGTGTCGGCTGCTGAACGATGTCTTCCTAGCCATTTCACATAGGGGTCAGGCTTCCATCTGCGGAGCGGGGGACCTTGGAGTTTTAAAAACATTAGGGCTGAGACATGACTTACTGTCAATGAGTTCCTTAATGGTGTGAGGATGTTATTCATACTGCTGAACCCTCCTTCACAGTCAGCGGAACTACAGGGTATTATTTTAGTGCAGTTTATAAGCTCTTGCAGTCCATCAGGTACCCGCCTGCTGTTGTCCAAGTAATCTCTGTAAGCAGTCACAGCTCTGTTGATGTTCAACTTGAAGCGTTTGCATAGCTGCTCCACTTGAGTTTGGCCAAACTCAGGTTGAATAATCAGTAGGCCAGTATTCGGGTTCCAAAACTTTTAGTTGCTCTACAAACTCCTCGTTCTTGACGATTTCTTCGCATTCTCTTCTTTAAGTTGCTGATTACACTAGACATCAACTGCTCACAATTAAATGATACGATTTTAGGGTTTTCATTTTAACTTTACAGATGCAAAAACAGCCTTCCCTCATGGTGTGACTTGTGCCTCCAGAACTCTTGTCCCAGGTTTTTCTTTCAAAGATTCCAGATATCTGATTGATCTAAGAATCAGTTTGTCTGCAAATACAAGGTCTGTTTTCCAGACTTTCAGACAACAAAGCCAATTCAGCAAGAATGTCCATTACATAAAATGCTAAGTTTAATAAAAACTTATGGGAAGTCAGCTTCTTCAATAAACCATTATATTTGCATCTATAAGTGGATGTTCTCTCAGGATCATCCATTGCTTTAGAGAAGTGGCTAACTAAGGCTTGATAACCAAATCACACGGCTGAAAACAGTACGAAAACTGCTTGCTACCCACCTCGTGCTTAAAATTCTGCCGATTTTATTATTTGAATATCGAGCTCCTGTGCACATTCTTTTTAACTCTCGCTTATTCTTTGGAGATGTGCTGTACAATGAATAAAGTTTATCCATGAATGACTGGTTACCCCGGCTACTTCACTTATGGCATCCCCAATAGCCAGTTCCAGTCTGTGATTCATACAGTGCCATATGATAATATTAGGGTAAACAGATAAAAATCTCCTTGCTACACCTGAGTGCTTTCCCAACATGGCGTTCGCCCCGTCGCGTCGCTTGTAAAGGAAACCAAGTTTTGTTTTTTTAAGTACTCGACATTAAAACCATATTCTTCAAGGCACTGGTGAACACTGTTAAAAACTGTCTCAGTTTTTTTATCAGAAAGCTCGACTAAGTCCAAAAATATAAAGTACTTGGTGGTTTATCCTTCACATCTTAAATATACAATGAGGACTGATTTAGAACTAATGCTTGTGTATTCATCAATGATTATTGACACTTTTCCGGAAATTTCCTTTACTTGATTCAAAATGCGCATTTTCATTTCCTTTGAAATATGATCTAATATTTCGACCGCGCTATACCTTGAATGAAGGCCTATGCCGACATCTACCCCATTTAGTTTTTGTAGCTCAAGTAATCCGAAATGGTCGCTGTACGGACGGTCGTTTTGAGCAATAAAATATGCCGATCTAAACACAGCCTTTGTTGAGAATCCAGCTGAGCTTGATTTATTTGATCAATTACTTGTGGCATCGAATGTTTGTTTGATTTGTCAATAATTGTTTGAGCGAATTGGTAAGCTTCCGATTGTTTATGTTCAATAACCTTTTTCCTCAAAGATTTGAGTTGATTTGTTCTATTTGAGCCATAAAAACAAACTTTGTACGAACGCCACTCATAAAAACGAAAATGTGGGGCATCTGCAGTTCTTTTTTGTAGGCTCCCAAATTAAGGACTTCAAACAAATTTTACAGACTAATTTACCTTCCTTTGAGTCTATCCAAGGAAAAGCCGCCTTCTTTCTCTCCCACATATCTTCTGTCCATATTTCAGGCCACTGTGTTCTGGGGGGGGGGGGTCATCTGCTCGAACTTCCTTTTCATTAGGCTCAGGCTCAGAGAGGTTACTTATTTTTAATTTTAGCTTTTGGATTTGATGTTCCAGGCACAGGATTTGTGTCAGTCATATTAGGGGCACTAAAAAATGACGTTATGATATTTTTTGTTTAGGTTTTGGTTACATCACTTCACAAACTAATAAATAAAAGATTTAGTAATAGGCTTTCACAAATGTATTATAGAGGACTCAACTCAAACAAAACTAACAGTATATACGGTACGCTGTTTGAACTCAACCACTACGACTAAGAATTTCGACGATAACAGCTTAATACAAGCACTCACACATAGAACCGGGAACGCGAATAACAAGTCTCGACCTTCCTGTGTAAATATACACTTCCTGCAGTTAGTAGGAGATGGTCGGGCGGGGTGGTGTGGCACACCTGTCAGGGGAGGGGGAGAGGGAGAGTGCGAGAGCATCTTGATTTTTATGAAGCGCTAGTTGCGAGTTACAAGAGTTGTCTATTGCACAGCGCATACAATTACCTTGATACCACTCAACGGACATATGCGGGTTTGTTCTGGCCTTTTTATTATCCAGCGACTCGTCACCCGCCTACCACCTTTTACAGGCGGGTGGCGCTCCAGTTCACAGCTACGGCTCTAGATGCTATGCCGGAGCGACGCTCCGCTTCTTAAAGCTGTGCCGGAGCGCCGCTCCGGACCGCTCCGGCCCCACTACACCACTGGGTATTTCCCATCTCTAGTCTGAGTACGGGCCTGAGTGTTGAACAGAATGATACAAGTTCCTCACGGGCCACCCAGATGGGCTGACAGTAATCTCGGAAAGAAAGAGTGGGGGCAGAGCCGAGCAGTTCCGACAACCCCCGAACATACGGCTGATCAGAGCCGAGCAGTACGAACAAACCTCGAATGTACCGCTGATCAGCGACCTCTGTGAGAAAGAGTACCGGGGAGGTTTGTGTACAGCTTTAAAAATCTGACAAGACAATTGAAACAAGTCAAACCTAGCACAAAAACTGGAAATTTATTTTATAATGTACTTAAGATATAATTTTATAAATAATTTTTTATAATAGAAATCGACAAAATTAGTTGCAATAATGCCAAGATATTCAATGTGGCATTTGTAAAACTGGTGTGAAGTACTAGGCAACTTAACGTATCAAATCATGTAAACAGTGTTACCACTCTAAATTTTTGAACAAAATGTGTCGATTGTATAACAAAATGTATCCCCAAAAGTTCAGAGGACATAAAAACTACAACATTTTCCTTATTTAACACACACACACCCCATCGCACCTCATGTTGAAAATAAGATTCTCAACAGCTTCATTAGAACCATGAAAAAAAACCTGTTGGAAATAACTTCCTACAAAACTCAGCCAATGAAGAAGATAAACTCACTATGGCTTTAACAATCGGCTCTGTTCTGTTGAAAGAAAAGAAACCACTAAAAGAACAAATTTCAAATTTAGAAAGCACGGTAGTTTGTCTGGAGTACAAACAAGTTGTGAGCAGGGTTGGCGCAAGCTATTTCGACACTCTAGGAAAAATAGCCCCTTTCCACACCACCCCCAGTCCAACACTAACTCCATAACTCCCCATACAACTTCATACAGAAACCCTACAACAACAGAAAATTCTTTCATGACATTTTTAAACATAATTAATTACTAATACAAGAAGACGTTTCATGTTTTTTTTATATTTTATTCCAAATAGGAACTAATTAATTACAATAAAAAGACAAATGTTTCACAATTCAGTATAAAGAACATTATTTCCAAAAATGTATTTATCGTTTCATCTTTTATTGTTTTATTGTGTGAAAGATGACTCAGTCCACTTAAATACTATATATGGTTTGGGCCTAGTATTTTTCTATTGATAGGGTGGATAATCCTTGAAGTCTTTCCTGGGTTATTTTTGACGATTGTAAGTTTTAATGAACTTTAGTATTGAGTCTTGGAGCACAGTCATCCAGTAATATTATTGCTGGATATGTAGATCAAGGCATTTTCTGGATTTGAGTGTTTGAGTACTAATCACAATAATAATAATTATTATTATGTACACTTATTTTGTAATATTGAACTGTTAAAAACATATTCCAAAGTAAAAAGTACTGTTTCACAAAACTGAAAATTAAAAACAATAAATATAAAATACGAAACCAAACAATCTAGAAATTTATATCTTGAATGCTGAAACATTCTGGCAGATGATAAATTGGATTTCCGAGCAAGCAGTCATGCAGTTGAATTGTAAAAGGTGTTTGGATACTTTGGTTTGAGAAGGTTCTGACAGTTTTGGTGAAATTGAGGTTATGGTAAAGCAGATACTGAAAATCCTAATCACAACTTTTGTAATGAACTGGCTTTGGATGCACTCTGTTGGCAAATAACTGAACTACAAGAATGGCAGATTCCAACTATCAGTTCGCAGAGCACCGCTTCAGTTTGACAAGGTTCTGACTGCTTAAAAAACAGCAATCCTAGCAGGACAGCTGATTAGTTGCTGCTTTGTTTTCCCTTGCGCTCTGTATTTTTAATATGCATATAGCCTATACACAAAATATATATGAATATAGTTTGTATATATTCGAACTCTCATGTTCAGTTCTACTGATTTCATTCTGCCTTTATTTAATGTCATACACGACGATCGCTCAATTCTCCAGTCCAGTACAAGTAGACAAAATAAAAATGCTTGATTGCCTCTTTTATCCAGTACAACTGCGCAGTTATAGACTTGTATTACTCTAAATTCGTCATTATTCTTTGCCATCTAGATAGTGCTGGAACCTGTTGGTGAAGTATGCAACTACTACAAACAAGCTTTGTTGTTGAATTTCAGACCTTTCTGGCAATGTGATAATTGTTACTGTAAACATGCAAGCTATCTTTGACCAAGTCTCGTTCTGTTTTCGTTATTTTGTTAATAATAGATTTAAATTTTCAATATGACTGACCAGAAACTTATTCTGAAGGCATAAGAAATGCCTTTTGACCTCCTCTGTAGACTAGTGGATACAGTCACGGCTCTCTGAGTTCAAGGGTTCATATCCCGGGGAGGTCCAATCATGATAGGAATAATAGCCACAGTGATCCAAAACAAGCCAGCATAGCCAAGAGCCGAGGCTTAAAAAAAGAGAATAAAAAATGCCTTGGAATGATGTAACTACTTTAAGTACGCTCTCTATTTTTTATAGTTACCCCTTCCCTATCACACTTCCTTATTAATTAAAGAGACAAAATATAGTGTTTACTGTTAACATTGATATTTATATAATTCGTCGTGAAATAGTTTATACAGATTTAATCTTTTACATCTTATTTATTTATAGCTATAAAATTTGTATTTTATATTTATATATCCTAAGCTGTTTATATAATGACAGAAAAAAGTAAAGTTAGAATGAAAAGGGGGGTAATATTTTTATCCTTCAAAAAGTTCATAAAAATATTTTGATAAGTATGGTTAAAATTTTAAATCAATATCTCAATCTATTTGGCGTATCAGGACTTAATTTGTACCCTGTATATACCTTACTACAATCTTAACCAAACACCTATACCCACTTTGAATGCAACACCTTCTCAAGTTAATACAATCGTGATGAATGATGAAGTACCCTATTCTGGATCACCTGTTGTACAAGGGATGAAGAAAACAACATATATTCTGGCTGACAGTCATGGAAAGGGCCTAGTCCCAATTCTTGTGGACCGATTTCCCTCTGGATATAAAGTAACCTCTTTATTCAAGCCCGATGCTGTATTAATGGACATTGTAAGTGACACTGACAAGAGCAAATATTCAATAAATAGTTGGAGGTATAAATGACATTGGGAAAAGAAAATTGATAGATATTTGTAAGGTTTTTGAGCTGATAGTGACTATGTATAAGATTAATATCTGGTTATACACAATACCACACAGATATGACTTGCCAGATGGATGTGACGAGCATTACAATATTATTATTCATTGTGGTTAGCCCAGGATTGATTTTAATGCCTAAAATTATAATACGCTATATGCAACCGTCAATTCAATCCAAATTTATATGGTCTTCGGAACTTTTCACCATAACGATTAAGACCACATGAATTTGAAATGAAAAGACGGTAGGATATAATCTTATATTTTTAGTCATTACGATATATTTCAGATAAACAACTTTCTGTGGAAACTAAGAGAAAATAATGAACATGCTAAAATGTTCTAAAATATATTAAGATAGCATAATTTTTACTGCTTGAACTCCACATCAACAACAGGTCCGAACTGTTTTGATAATGTTTTTGTTAATTGTCTAAGAAAACCAATGTCTTTCTTTGACATTTTCGTACCATGATATCATTCTAGTTAATCTAAGTGATACTGATAGAAAATTTTCGTACAAATCTAAGAACTTTTATAAATTACAACTTACCGAGCAATCATATTGAGTGAACTTAACAAAGAATTTGTCTCTTACGATTGGGCATTTTCATTTCTGAGTTATATTATGGATCCTATAATGCTGACTTATTTTTAAATAAATTTGCTAAACAATCTTGCTTATTTTTTGACGTTAAAAAAAGTAAAATCTAGTCAACAAAAAATCCAACACACACACATGGTATACCAAGGAAATGGGTTGTATGAAGGAGGGATTAATATTTTTAAGTGATGTGACAAAGAATTCTGACAACCTAGACAGGAAACATTTTTGAAACTTAGTTACGAATATAAAGGAAAAATTTGAACGTAATATGCAACTGATTGAGAAAAGTAACAATAAATGTAAAGCTGCTTTTTTTTTTTGTAATTAAAGAACATAATTCAGATGTTCAAATCAAATCAAAGAATTCTTTATTGTTAATTTCTTCAAGAAATAACATGGTGTCAAGCTTAAAATGCAATACATTATAAAAGTAGAATTGTACATTACAAAGTTGAGTGAGTCTTGCTTTACAAAGTCTTGTTTGGGTCCTTTACTAAGTCAAAATATTCATTTAGGGTGTAGAAGGGACGCTGCACCAGCCAGTCTTTGATTTGATTTTTGAGTTGCCTTCCAGTAAGATTCTTCAGATCCAGAGGGAGTGAGTTGTAGATCTTGCGTCCAATGTAAGAGGGTTTCTTACTGTATTTAGTGGTGTGATGTGCTGGTAGAATATAATCTTTAGCGAGTGTTGTAGTAGTGTACATCACTTCCTCTTGCTAAGTCTGTTTGGTCTGTGTACATGACCACTGCATGTATATACAAAGACACAACCGTCAGAAGCTTAAGCGATTTATATGCACTTCTGCAACTCTCTAATGGACTAAGGTCTGCTAGTGCCCTCACTGCTTTCTTCTGAAGTATTAGGATTTTGTTAAGGTTTTGTTCAGAAGTGCCACCCCAAACTATTAGACCATGTTGTAACAAGCACAAAACAATCAGAGTATCGCCTGAAACCTTTAATCAGGCATTTTTAAACATAGTAAATAGTATTAAACATCAACTGAACTTGTCCGCATCTGGTTCTCTTTAATATGTTGAGAGAACCCCTATTGAGCAGAAAACCTTTAGCTGGAGTGTTGTGTCTACTAATGATATCTTAATCACTGGCAAAAGATTAGACCATTCATTAGAATGGTTTACACAACTATTAAGTTGTGATGTTTATAACATTTTGAACAACATGTTGAAGCAATTGATATCATATTTAGTAATTCCTCTGACAGAAACCATTAATGCATGCTTGTGTAGTGAAGTTTTTCCTTATATGCTCAAAATCTCTAGGATCTATCCCATTTATAAAAAATATTATAAATGTTAATAAAAAAGGTTATTGATATAACCCTGGGAGTAATAGGCTAGTAATTCTATCTTACCTGTAATATCAAAGTTATTGGTCTGGTCTATACCAGTAGAGGTTTTGGTCTATGTTCAAAGTAGTGTGTTTTTTGGAAGATAATGGTGTACTGAATGTGTCACAGTTTGGATTCAGGAGGGGCAAGTCCACAGTTGATGCAATAGATGGATTGGTGGATTGTGTGTTATCAGCCTTTGAAGATACAGATGCTCTGCTCAGGAACATCCATGATGATCTGCTAGATGAACTAGATCATTATGGGTTTCGCAACACACCTCTTGATTTCTTTTGTTCATATTTTAAAAACAGAAGACAGAGAGTCTGTCTGGATAGCCTGTGGTCGGAGGAGGATATTGCTGAACATGGGGTCCCACAGGGTTCGGTACTGGGGCCATTGATGTTTCTATTGATTTTAAATGATTTTCCGTACTCTATTCAAGCAACTACTCTATGCAGATGATACAAATTTTGTTAATGTAAACAGTAATCTATAAGAGCTTAAACTTATGACAAAAAATACTTTAGAGGATGCTACAAAGTGGTTTAATACAAATGCTTTTTTCTTATGACTTTGTCAATGTTCATATAATTAATATGACAGTAAAATATTTGATCTAAATATGATTAAAACTTATCCGTAATTCAGGTAAAACTATCTTTATTTTCAACACACAGGCTTGCCTATTTGGGTACTTTTTCCAACATTTTAAGAAATGCTTATTTTTAAATCATATTTTTTAAATATTATAGTATAAATTAATGTACTATTTGGAAATAAATAAGCTTTTGAATTGAATTGAGAAAAATGTTACTCGTCTCAATTAGATTGTGTTTACTGCCAACCATGCTGGTTATTGCCAGAAAAAAGGACATCAGGAATAAGAAATTTATGGATGGCTGGAATACATGACTAGAAGCATTTAACAGATTGTACGTATTAGAACTCACTAGGATTCAGAACACCACACAAATTTTTGCCATTTTTTTTAATGTGGCAAATGCATGTTACAGTTAATGAGGCATTGGAGACTAACTTAAAGAACAAACAAAAATACTGGAGAATGGTTTTGAAAAGGACTAAAGACATTTCACTGTTGTTAGCTACTTGCAATCTTCCATTTCGTGGCAAAATAGAAAATATTCTAAATTCAAAAAAAAAGAAAATTTCCTTTCAATTATTCAACTTCTTTCAAAATATGACCCATTATTAGAGGAACTTTTGCAAAAGCATTTTGTTTATCTCTTCCCAAAAATAAAATAATATTGGAATGTTTTTACTAGTTTTAAACTATTTCCAATTGCTCTAAGAGTTTTCAATCCTGTATAGTGTTCTGCATTCCAGTGTACACATAAAGCTGCACTTGCCAGTACATGCAGTTTGCAACCAGCTGGTAAAATAGAATCAGAATTATCTTTATTCATAATCTATAGACTACAAATGGTTTTTTATGTATTTACAATAATTGTAAATACTTTAAAAAAACAATCAAGTTGCTCTTTCTAAGTATTTTCCCAGTTAATAAAGTTCAAACTCCACACTTTAGTGGGTTTCCTAACTTTGACCACAGCTCTGGCGGGAGATGGTTGTAAATTTTCTATCTGTTACATGATTGTTTGCTTTCGTACAGTTGAAGATGGTGATTTGGAAATGTTGTAATAGCCAATATGCATGTAATGCATGGTGTTGATGTATATCTTATTTTTGGAAGTTCTACACCATCCACATACTATACTACCTCCTGGATGTAAATTGGAACACTGTTATAATTCTCAGGTTGTTAATCACTTTTCTACAGCTTTCCATCTGCCGAATTCAGCCAGAACCCTTAGGGCACTTTTTGTAGGGTAAGTATTTTCTGAAGATTTATTGGTGATGTAACTAAACCATATTTTAGGTGAGCTTCAAACAAGGGTAGATAAGTTATTTTTTGCTGTTCCAGTGACACTGAATGATTTAATTTGCTTTATAACAGTTTTTGGAGAGATTTTCAAGGTGTGGATTCAAATTTGTGTGATTTGAGAATATTTTGTCATTGATACTCCTAAGAATGTGGCTTGTAATTTCATTTGTATGCCAGGGATAACTAGAAATCAGCTCCTCTTTTCCCAATTGTCAATTGACTGGTTTAGCCCTAGCTTTACTAAAGTCCAAGAAACAGCTAGTTATGATACAGCCCTCTTCTTGTAGGTCATTGATGTATTCCATTAGCTGTATCAGAGAGCTGGCTGTAGATCTTTCTTTTATGACCCCTTGTTGTTGGCTTGTGAGCAGGTTGTGGTGATGCAGGTGATGAAAGTGCTGTTTTTCAATAATTTTTGAGATGGTAGAGATGAAGGAGATGGGCCGGTAATTGTTTTTATCTGTATGTGGTCCACTTTTGTATTTTAGGTAAACTTTTACTATTTTCAGTTTATCGTTGAAGATTTCTTGTCTAAAAGATTTATTATATAAGATAGATGGGTGCTTAGTTCAGATTCACAACTTTGATGATTAATTTTGCGGATATTTCATCGATGCCGGTTGAGGTTTTGGATTTTAAGGAATCGATGGTTTTTTTTACATCTTTGTTTGTTACAATTGAAAACCATTTGCTATTGGTGGTGGTGTATCATGTGGTATAGCAAGTGTGATGTTCGTTTGGTTGTTTTTAAGGGTTCTTTCTGCAACCGTACAGAAAAATAAGTCAAAACAATTTGCTATTTTTACAGGATGTTGAATGGTAATGCTATTTTATTTCACAAATAGTTGTATGTGTCAGTTATACGTGGCTTTTCTTTCATTTTTTGAACCTGTTAATTTGAGCTGTTGTCCTTTCCTTTTAATGAGCTCTCATTTTTGTATCATTCTCTTTTTATGCGGCTACTGTCTTTGCGTTGTCTTCAGGTTGATCTATGTGGAGCTCCTTCTCCAAAGCTTGGACAAACAGGTTCATTAGCCTTGTGCATTCCAAATCCCATGCTCGTATGTGAGCGTGTTGCTTTACTTTGTTTATTGTTAAAAGGCAGGAGCCATTGATAGTTAATTGTATGACGTTGTTGAAGTTATAAAATTTGTTTATTTGCCTGGAGAGCTTTATCTAATTATTGGGGTAGAAAGTCAATGGCATAGTATATGTTTGAGCTTGGTGGTCTATATGCTCCTATAGTTCCCGCTAATCCGAACACGTGTAATCCGAACGTCGGTTAATCCGAACAGGTCCAGGAGGAATTATTTTTAACGATAATGAGCAGTTATAGGAACTAATTACTTAAAAATGAAAATTGGTGCATCATTTTGTACATAAACAAAGAAAACTTTAATTAAATAGACATACAGTATTTTATTAAGACAAATTGTGTACGGTACAGTACAAAAATAATGAAGTTAAATACAGTACCAAATTGAAACTTATAGGTTAAGTATGAGTTAAATTACTGTATTAAGAAGTGAAATCAAACAAAAATTGGGCGTACAGTACTGATATTATTATTGAGTACAATATTAATTGTTAAAAGACATAAATTCAGTTATTGTCTTCTGTCGCATTGAAGAGAGTCTCTTGGATGACGCGTAGTTTCACCATCGTGTCATAAACGTGATATCGGCAGGTGTAGCAGTAGCCTGTTGCTCTAGGTATCGTAGTGCAAGGTTAAGCGCTGCTGCACCGTCTGCGTGTGGCACCAACTCTCCTTATCGCCCAGGTTCTCATCGTCCCGTAGCTCGTGGACCCGTACAATATCCAGTACGCTCACATTGCTTAACAATAGAACTCTCACACTAAATACGATAAATGTGCTTAGTATTCGCAAACACGTTTATTTATCAAGAAATACAATGCAACAGTCAGAAAACATATTTTAATAAAAAATGTTGATAATTCTATAACAAAATAGACCCATTCTCAAGTTTAAAACCGTATTTTT
This sequence comes from Homalodisca vitripennis, assembly GCF_021130785.1. Lineage (NCBI taxonomy): Eukaryota > Metazoa > Arthropoda > Insecta > Hemiptera > Cicadellidae > Homalodisca > Homalodisca vitripennis. The sequence continues at coordinate 195,348,693 of NC_060209.1, read as the reverse complement.
CTGTAATTCTGGCTAATCCGAACAATCACATAATCCGAATAGGGCTCGGTCCCAATTAGGTCGGATTAACGGGACTCTACTGTTTATGTTTGAGCTTGGTGGTCTATATGCTCCTATAGTACATTTTATAGATTCCTTGAGCTTGATTTCTAATAGAGTTGTTTCACAGATCAGTTCTGTATTTTCATCACTTGCTATTAGGGGCGTTACACGTTTTTCAAGATATTGTTGCCACCAATGAGTGAATAGCACTCTATGTGTGTGTTTTAAGGTCTTCTTGCAAAAGGCCATGTTCCCAAGAAGGTAGACAAGAAAAGATTTAGGGGGGTGGTCAAGACAACTGATCTCAAAGTGGACAGAAAGTAAGGCTCCATTTTGTTCCTTAAAACTTCTTAACCTATATCTATATTGAGAACGATCTTTCAGCAGTACATGTCAGTAATACTGAATTATTTAAATAATAATAATAATAATTGTTTACTAAAAAGTAATTGAAACAATATTAAACATTTGTGGGTGATCCGGACCTCTTGAGCCCCCTCGCTGGCTACGTCCTTGCATGTTCTGTTAATATTATAACATCTGGTTTTGTGCTGCTTAAAAAATGTAGTAACCTGTCAATTTTGTTTGATAACCAATTTATATTTTGGTGAAGAATTTAAACTTGTGGTTCTATAATGGTGTTTTAGTTTTTGTCTTTTTTTTGGAGTGGCTATCGCAAACAAAATTTTTTCTATGTTTTTACTTTAGCTATGTCTGAATTTGCTTCAGAAGTGAGATGCTGTGTGATAGATTTATTCAAGAACTGGTGATTGATTTTTGAAGAAATCTATGTGTTTAGTAAAAAAGTGTTAAATATCTGTATTATTGAGACAATTTCTTGCAGTTAATGGTGGTTTCTCTGATAATTTCATGGTTGCTGGGTCAAGCTTCATCTATAAAAAGTTCATTAATATCCTGTGATGTTTCATCTTGTTCCACAAAAATGCAATTATCTTTTTTAGCTTTAAGGACTTGTAGGGGAGACACTAAATTTACCATTTGATTTTCTTTTGTATATTTTTCTTGTTTAAAAGGGGTGTACAGGAGAGTTCATTTTATTGTGATTTATGTTTAATTGAGATTCCATCAAGGAAGTTCCATTTTGGGTGAGTTGGCTTGCATTAGAGCAATGGCATTGACATTTTTCACCCACTTCCCAAATTGTGTCCATCATTTTGACTTGCTGAGATTTCAATTGAGAAAGTTCCACTAATAATGTACTGGACTTCATAATCAGATGCTCATCATTGCTTGTGGTTTGGGTCCCTTTGGATGTAGTAGATTGTGTATCTTGTTGAATTGTTTATTTAAGTCTTTTTGAGACCAAGAATAGCTCTTATTTTCAAAGCTGGATACTTTTTATTTATATTTATTTAGTTTATTTTCCCACTTTTTTCATGTTCTTCAAATTTTTTTGGATTTCTTGGTTGTATTGTTTATTTTTAGCAATGTGTATTTCGGTTTCTGAGAACTTTTTAGTAACATCTTCAAACATTCTTCCAATTCTTCTATCTTTGCTTCTGAGCTAGTTAATCTGCATTCTAAGGCTGAGTTATAGTTTTTGAAATCCTATTTTTGTCTAATAGTCCTTGGAGCTGCATTGTTGTTTTGTTATTCACTTCCAGTAATGCTTTCCCAGCTTCTGCGGCTAAGGTCAATGTAGGTCAGGCTCTACTTCATTCAATGTAGGTACGGTAGCAATTCTTGTGGTTATGTGGTCCAGGTGTCCTGGCTTTCCGCAGGGATCTCACATTTAGGCGCTGTTTGAAATGTTAATGGTATCTTAAGTTCCTATTTTGAGATGCATTTTGTACGCTGCTATTTTTCCGTCTCAGGTAAGGTTAATTTCAGGTAAGACTTTTTTTCTTGGATATTCTGGTATCCAGCATGGTACCATTTTTGATAAGTTTCTGTGCATCGCATCCCTGAGTATTTTACACAAATTTTACAGGTATCAAAGGGATATTTAGGGAGTATTTTGATATTTGATGGGGAAAGGGGATATTTTATGGTTTTATTCTTCAAGTTTTCGGGTCAGATTACATTTTTATCTTTGTATGTATTTTTAAGGTCAAATAAATCATGCTAAACCCCAACAAGTAACAACCAAACTAAATGACATGCTGACATCTAACAACATGCATTGACTGACTGGATAACTGCCACTGATGAGGATAACTCACAATACACCATCATCTATAGATTATTATCTATATAATCTTATAGATTCAAATAACTTATGTTATTTTAATCTATGTTTGATCACTTATGTTTGATCAAATATAAGTGATGAGAAGTCAAAACTACTGCTCTCAAAAGAGATACGGCAAGATGGACTATAAGCTGTAGACAAAGCATACAACACATCCAGTAACCAAGGACGTAGCCAGTGAGGGAACCCAAGGGGTCTGGGCAAATTTTTATTTTTTTCAATCACTTTTTTAGCAATCGGTTATTATTAACATGTACTGCTGAAAGATCGTTCTCAACATTGAAACGGGTCAAGAAATCTTTAAGGAACAAAATGGGGAATGAGTGGTTTACTACATTTACCTTATTTTCAGTCCACTATGGAAAAATATTAGTCCTCTTAAACCCACCCCCAACATTTGTTTTCCTGGCTACGTTCTTGTCAGTAACACTTTCAGATAGCCTTGGATTTAACATGTCCAAGGTATAACAGAAGACCTTGAATATAAAACAATGAGACGTAAACTCAAAGAAGTTTTCAGTTTAAAAGACGCTACTTAGAGACAAACAGACAATATGAACTGACAGGCAGTCAAAATGAGAAAGCAGAAGCAATCCAGAGAAAAGGGGTCTATAATCAACAGCTAAAAATACTCAGGCACATAGCATCTCACAACTATATAGAGAGAGCTGACAATAAGTCCAAGACTGAATGGGAACTTACAAATAAGAGAAATAAAAAGAGGAATAAAAATAATGAACCTGTAGAGCTCAAACTGAATGTGCATAAGAATAAAAGGGACTCCAGTTTACAAAAAGGGGGATAAATAATTGTCCATTTAGCTACAGACCAATCTCTCTTATACCAATGTTTAGTAAAATCATAGAATTATGTATTAAAGTTCAGTTTAACACCATTTTATAAAGAAATTGTCTTTTCTATGAGAAACCATTTGGTTTTATAACAGGCAAAAATACTGTGCAAGCAGTTTAAAATATTTCCAACAAAGTTTAAATGAACTTTGAAAACAAATGGACATTATCTTCAATTTTGATTGATTTGACTACCGTATGTTACTGTAGGATATATGCCCACACATTACTAATAGAAAAATGTTTGCTTTAGAGTCAGATACAATGAATTTACACTGTTTGCATCCTATATTTAAAGGAAAGGAAATACATTTTTATCCAGCACAGAGGTAATTCTGATTTAGATAGTTTGCCACAGGGTTCTGTTCTTGAACCTTTGCTTTTTGTAACTGTAGTGATTGAGTTTGCATTTAATGTGCTTTGTTCATCAGTGTTTTTATGCAGATGATATGACACTTATAAATTATAATAAAGGTCTAGGTAAGCTCATCCAAGATGAAAATCATACCTTAAAAGAGCCTTTAGGTTGATTTGAAAACCAACTTTTTTACTAGTAAATGAAAAACAAAAAAACTGAACAAGTAGTATTTTCTTTGGTTTTAAGTTGTTAGAGATATACCTTGATAGTAGTTTAAGCTGAGACCTTCATATTGAAGAGTTATGTAAAACATTATCTAAAGTTATTTATCTTCCATGCAAACTAAGATAATACGTTACAATGAATAAGCTTGTTACAGCGTATTATGCTTTTATCACTCTTAACTGAGTTATGTAATATCTTTGTGAGGCATCTGTAACAGCATAAAAGCAGCCTTTAAGTGGCAAAAAAAGCATTGCGAAATATTAAGAATGTTCATGTTTGGCATACTTGTGTGCCTCTTTTTACAAAACTTTAATGACCGTTTCAAATATGTATATATGTGGTTGTCTTATAAAATTTTAAAGAATCAGTATCTGATTTTTATAACCAGACAAGATATTTATAGTTATCACACTAGGAAAAATCATATGCTTTACATTCTCTCGTCAAATATAAAAATGTTAAAGAAACCAGTTCTTCAAGAAAAATACAGCTTTTTTAATAAGTTTTCTGAGAAAACTTGGTCTGTATCTTTACACAGATTTGAAGTAGAAGTAGAGAACTGGTTGAAACAAACATTATTTTACTCTGTACATGAATATTTTGCGTGTGAAATTAGTGATATAAGTTTTTTAATTACTTTGGAAAATATGATAGTTTGTAGGTCAAGTATAATAACACTCAACCGGAAATTGAGAGACGTGCACTCAAACCCCAACTAACCCACAATATATTTTTCATTCTCAAAAACATTTCCATAATTTATTTTTTGATTCAATTTCTCAAATCCGAGATTATTGAAAGATGTCTCTCTATATAAAAGACAATAATCGTTTAAGTGTGAACGATCATGATATTGCAGAGGAATTTGAATATCATTATCTACAGTGCGGCTATAAAATGGTTCCCCTACGGCAGCACCGTCATGGACTGTATGGCAGTTTGCGCATTCAAACGAACAGGCCCCATCTACATAAATTTAAAAAACCTGTTCCAATTTAAAATTAAATCCGTGTTAAAAAATTAAAATAGTAGTTACAAAATTACACGGCCAAGACAATTATAAAGAGGCTCCAAAACATAACCGAGTTTTTCTAACCACCAGTCAAAAATAAACGTCAATTTAATAACAACTTTTGTATATAATTCTACAACCACATACTCTAAAATAATACACTTGTACCTATTTTGTATGAACAAATTCTTGCACTCTTTTCCTACTTATGAATTTTTTAGTTGTAATTTGACTGAAAAGTGACAAAATCTATTATTGTCTGTACATTATTTGCTGCATGTGTAAAAACTAGCTAAATTTGAATGTAACTCCCGTTATTCTACCTCTAATGGTGAGTTTAAGGTTAAATTTCAAAGTCCGGATCTTAAACTTTTTGCTCCGAGAGTAGTTATTCACATTTATTAAAATACCTAATTAATTGCTTAGAGGAATAGTCTTGTATGTTATGTTTTTGGTGGATCATCCATTCAATCTAATAAGATCACAAACAGAATTTAAATAGTTCTATATGCAAAATATTTTATGTTATAAAGCTGTAAATAATACAAAAATACATCAAAACAAGTCATATGGAACCACTATTACTTATTATTCTCATAACATTAATTATAATATAATGCATTGGATAGCTTATTGAACCATTAACTCAAAAGGTTCTGTATAGGACACTTTTTTATATTTATTCTTAAAGAATGATTGATGTTAAATTTCCAACAATTTTGAGTTTTTGTGCAAATGAACTAGTTACGGTATACAAATCATTCAAGAAAGTAATTTTCCCATTAGATACAAAATTAACCAAGTTTATCAAACTCAAGGAAGAAGATGCCAGCATAATTGGAAATTACAGACCTATCTCAAATCCTTACACTCTCTAAACTATAAGAAAAATGAGTGCTCAAAAGGCTCTTAAAGCATTGAACTCTGAACAACCTGCTTGCTGACAACCAACATAGCTTCACGAAGGATAAATCAACTTCTACGGCAATTATTATACTGGTTGAGTCTATTGTTGTCAGCATAGAAGAAGACAATCTGACTCCAGCCATTCTACTAGACCTAAGCAAAGCATTTGACTGCCTCAGTCATGTATAAATAATAAGGGAGCTTGAATCCTTCGATGTGAGTGATATGGCAAAAGAATGGTTCAAAAGCTACAAAAAATTGTAGACTAAAAAAATACCACTATAGGAATCACAAGTCCTATTCTCTACCAATACAGAGAGGCGTGCCACAAGGGTCTGCAGTGGGACCACTTATATTTATTCTATTTATAAATTATATGCCCCAGCATCTAAGAGGTATCTGTTGTCCTTCATATACATAGATGACTTGCAGTAAGTTTGTACATTGTTCTCAACACAATATATGAATACTGTTCCAGAAATGACTTTGTGGTCAATGAATCAAAACCCAGTCAATTGGCAATTGGGAAAAGAACAGCTGATGTCCTAGTGATCCCTGGCATAGAAATGGAATCACAAGCCACATTCTTAGGAATAATAATAGATGACAAAATAATCTCAAATCTACACAAAAACTATAAAGGTACTTTTAGGAGCATATAGACCACCAAGCTAAAAAATATACCATGCCATTGACTTTCTATCACAATAATTAGAAAAAGCCCTCCAGGCAAATAAACAAATTTTACCAACTTCGATAACATCAGACAACTAACTCTCAATGGCTTCTGCCCTTTAACAATAAACAAAGTAAAGCAACACGCTTACACACAAGCATGGAATTTGGAATGCACAAGGTTAAAGAACCTGTATGTCCAAGCTTCAGAGAAGGAGTTCCGCACAGGTCGACCTAAAGGCAAGGCAAAGACAGTAGCTGCATAAAAAGAGTATGATACAAAAATTAAAGGTCATAGAAAGGAAAGGACAACAGCTTAAATTAACAGGTCCAACAATTTGGTATATAATAAACAATGAAAGAAAAGCCACATACAACTCAGACAAACAACTATTTGTGAAATAAAATAGCACTACCATTCAACATCCTGTAAAAAATTACAAATTTCTCCTTCTTTTTCTCAACAGTGGCACAAAGAACCCTTAAAACGAACCAAACAAACATCACACATGTTATACCACACTGACCAACTACCACCAATAACAAATAGTTTTCAATTTAAACGTCTTACAAAGAAAAATTAGAATAAGCCATCAATTCCTTATAATCCAAAACCTCAGCCAGCATGGATGAAATATCCTCAAAATTAATCAAAAGTTGTTAATCTGAACTAAGCACTGATATAATAAAACTTTTAAAGAAAGAATCTTTCCTGATAAACTGAAAATAGTAAAAGTTTACCCGAAATACAAAAGTGGACCACCTACAGATATAAACAAATACTGGCCCATCTCCTTCATCTCTACCCTCTCAAAAATTATATAAACAACAGCACTTGAAAGGCTCCTTGATCACCTGGATCACCACAACCTGCTCACAAGCTAACAACACGGGTTCATAAAAGGAAGATCTACAGCCAGCGCCCTGATACAGCTAATAGAATACATCATTGACCTACAAGAAGAGGGCTGTATCATAACTAGCTTGTTCCTGGACTTTAGTAAAGCTAGGGCTAAACCTGTCAATTGGCATTTGGAGGAAGAGCAGATGATGTCCTAGTGATCCCTGGCAAACAAATGGAATCACAAACCACATGCTTAAGAGTAACAATGACAAAATAATCTCAAATTCCACAAACTTGAACCTACATCTTGAAAATCTTTCCAAAAACTAAGTACAAGACTGTAGTTATAAAGCAAATTAAATCACTCAGTATCAATGGAACAACAACAAAAACATATCTACCCTTGTTTGAAGCTCCCTGAGATATGGATTATTTGTTATGGTGTGACATCACCAATAAATCTTCAGAGACTACTTAATCTACAAAAATGCCATAAGGACTCTGGCTGGACTCAGCACATGGAAAACTGTAGAGAAGCAATTGACAACCTGGGAATTCTAATAGTTGATGCAATTTACTTCCAGGAGGTAGTTTAGTATGTGGATGGCATAGCACTCCCCAGAAATAGAGACATACATCAACATCATGGTAGACATGATAACCTCTACAACCTTCCAAATCACCATCTTCAACTGTATGAAAGAATATGGAAAATCTACAACCATCTCCAAACAGAGCTGCGGTCAAAGACAGGAAAACAACTAAAGTTAGTGTTGCAAGAATGACTGCAGACCTACCCATTTTACTCACTGAAAAATACCTACAAAGAACAACTTGATTGTTACTTTCTTTTCTCTTTACTTTTACCTCTCAAATAATGTTTTTTTTTCTCTCATTTAAGTGTCAGCTATGCCGCTGGATTCTTATTAAAGTACCAAGTACATGATTGGACCTCCCCGGGATTTGAACCTGTGATCTCTCGGTTAGAGAGCCGAGATTATAACCATTAGTCTACGGAGGAGGACCAAAATTAATAATGTAAACAACAATTGTAAATGCATGAAAAAAAACCATTTGTAGTGTTTCAGATTATGAATAAAGATAAATCTGATTCAATTTTACCAGCTGGTTGAAAATTGCATGTAGCAGCAAATGCAGCTTCAGATGTACACTGGAAAGCAGAACACTATACAGGATTGAAACTCTTGAAAGAGCAATTGAAAATAATGTAAAACTAGTGAAAACACATTTCCAATATTATTTTATTTTTGGGAAGAAACTATTCAAAACGAAAAGTTTCATAATCATGTCAGCTCTACAAATAAATATTTACATTATTTTTATTACAAATACTATTAAAACATAAGGTGTAAATATTTGGAAATATTTCAGCTAGAATGAAAAATTAGATGGGACTAGAGTTCAGTCGTTTAGTAAATAAAAAAGAGTAGAATGGAATCTTCAACCACATGTTCTTCATTAGTAATAAGTTTTTATTAATTTATATTTATTTGAACCAAAACTCAGCATTTGAGTGCATTGGTTTTGTTATTTATGTTATTAATTTAACATTTTTATTTGATATTGTATGTCCTGATTTAATCCAGTGGTTTAGGTCAAGTTAGGTGGTTTAGTGGTCAGGTAAAAATATAAATTAAATGTATTTTATAACATAAAAAGAATTAAATGTATATCTTCATTACTTTCTTTTCAGATTGATTTCTAAATAAGCAAGTTCCTCTGTCTCACTCTGTAGTAGATTGGCAGTAAGTTGTGTAGTGACCCAAGAAGAAAGCAATATTTTTTATGTAATTTAGTTCTTCATTATAGTTTTTAGTTGAGAGTTGTGTTTAAAAGTCTGTAAACCATTGAAATAAAAGTTGATCTTATTTGTGCAGGTAGATCGTTAGACTCATCAATGATAAATCTATTCATATGAGTTGGTTTCCTGTAGATATATAATTCACATTTTGTTTCTTTTCTAATTACTAATATCTCTATAAGTGGCATACATACTATTGTTTTGCTCAATTTCATACGTAAATTTAAAATGGATTAAGGTGTGTAATAAAATCTATGTTGGTTTTAATTTGAAGATATCATCGACATATCATACCCATTTTTGGGAAATATATCATTTTAGATATGGCTGTAGTTTAATAATGTCTGATAAAAATATTTGCAATAAAACATGAAACAGGATTTCCCACAGCCATTCCATTAATTTGGTTGCAGTAAGATTCTTTATATTGGAATGTACTCTGATTCACTTCACATAAATAGAAATAAAGAAAACTAGTTGATAACGAAGAAGGCCTTATTTTATTTAAAATTCCATTGAGCTGAACAGAATTGAATTTAAAATCTCTTTATTCATTGAATATACATTTTGTATGAATCGAATAGTGACATAAAAATTACTTAACTAATATCAAGCTAATCACAAATGTCCCAATAATTGCAAGTTTAGCCATAACACAGATTAATATTTTTTTTAATACAGTAAAAGTTAACTTATAAATAATTAAAAAGAAACATTTTAAAACTATGGAACTATAACAATAACAATAATAATGTACTTCAGAAATCAACAATAAGTTAGCAACAATAATTTTAATAAACACACAATACAATCCAAATAAGTACATAAACAAAAAAAACACAAATTGTTATGTTGCAGTTGTATAGAAAACTCAGCTCAACCCAGAATTATATACCTCGTCAAATGAATATAAAGATAAAGAAATTAACTATGACTTATGAATTAACTATGAATTATCACTGTTGGATTTGAGCAAGGCATTTGATTGTGTTCCCTTTACTTCTATCTTGGAGAAATTAAATTCTGCGGTGTTTCTGAAAACTCATGTCACATTATTATTTCCTGTCTAACCAACAGAAAGCAGTGTGTTTCAATTAAGGGGTCTAATTCATCTATTCAAAATGTGGATCGCGGAGTCCCACGAGGGTCTGTTCTAGGTCCTTTTTTCTTTACAGTTATAATTAATGACTCGTCAAGGAATTTAAGTTTTGATTAAATAATTTATGCTGATGATACCTCTCTTTTCTCAAGTAATACAAATGTATCAGATTTGCAGACCATTATGAATATAGCCCAAACTGAGGCAATAAATTGGTTGTTTTTCAACAAACTCAACTGCAATGATACAAAACTCAAAATATTTGTATTAGCTTAAATCAGACTCAGGATACTACAAGATCAGCGAAACTGTTAGGTATCTTCGTCGACTCTAAGCTAACATGGTCTGCCATATTGAAAATATCTGCAAACAATTTCTCGTGTCAGTTATTTGCTATGGAAATTAATTGAGATTGCCTCTGTGGAATATTTGAGGGTAATTTACTTTGGATTATTTCAATTAAACATTACACATGGTTTGATTGTATGGGGCGGTTCTACTGCGATTTCAAAAATTCTGCTAATCCAAAAAAAAGTAATAAGAACACTCTGTAAAGCAGGCCTTTTGGATCACTGCCAATCTCTGTTTATACGACTCAAAATTCTAACAGTTATATTAACCTTTACATTTATCATATCTTAATATTTACTAAAACTAACCTACATATGTTTTCCTCCAGATATTCACCCCCACTCTACATGAATAATGTCTACATAATAAATGTAAACTTAATATTCCTCAGCACAGATTAACTAAAACTGGCCCCTCACACAAAATAAATTGTTTATTATTTTTCAACAAGTTAGATGATTCTGCTCAGATTGCTCCACTCAATATTTTTAAGAACAAATTAATTATCTGGTTGCAGAACAATCAATTTTATACAATTCAAGAGTTTCTAAATAGTGATGTAAAAATAACTTTTTAAATAAATAACTTATAATGTAATCTAACCTAGACTAACATCACTTATTTTTTTTATAAATGATTGACAAAATGCGTATTGTATTGTATCATATTATTGTTACTGAACATTGTACTTGACTATGTTCATTTCATATTGATGATCAATGGCAATAAATGATTTGATTTTGTAGAAAATTATACAACTTTTTTATTTTTGCAACTTTTTAATATTTGCTTTAGTAATGGCGATACGAGAGCTCAAAGTTTTGATTGTGTTGTGCAGTATAACATTAAAAAAATACTTTTTTTATAATCATCCATTTGAATAATCTATTCTAAACTGTAAATCTAACATGTAACTTTGAGAATTTTCTCTTGTTTTTTAAGATATATTTCATAATAAATGTATACAATGTATAATATGTATAATTGTATAATAATGTATGTTACGTCGGTTATCACAAGATAACCGTATCAAGCAACATCGAGCGTAGCTGCTGTTTGGATGGGTGACCGCTGAGCGATCCTGTCCTTGCAAGCAGCCCGCCTGCCCGGCCGTTGGTGGTGGTTCGGAAGTCACCTTTAAGCTATTGGTCCCCAGCTTGTGTTAGACAGAGCTTTCTTAACCATAACTTCACCTGGTAAAAAAAGACATCTCTACTTTACTTATACCTTTATACACAAAATTCTGCATTTAGTGTTCGCACAATAATATTTATAATGACAGTAAATATAAAGAAAACGAATGTTATGTGTTTTTACAACATGAATGAATAAATAGAAATATGGCTGAAACTGTTACTGTCATTGATTACAAAAATATTGCACTACTACTTATGAACAATACCTTTTTGGGTTTAAACTTGGCATTACCCTTAGCTGCATTGATGGGTTAATCTGTAAAAATAAGTCCTGGATATTCACACTAGAACATGTCATGTTTTTGCGACACATTCAATTACATATCTATAGCATTACTTCTCAAAATTTTGAAATAAATTATACTACACAAAAATATTGATAATAATGAAAATAAACAAGATGGGTAGCAAAACAGTACATCTCAAGCCAAGGCTTTTATGGTTTATAATTTGTTGAGTATATTACACAACAACAGTAGATTTTGTTCTTAATGGTTTTGAAAATAAATTGCTAGTAGGATCAAGTATGATTTATTTAAGTAAGGCGTTTGACACGGTCTCTCATGTCTTGTTGTCAAAAAGCTAAAATATTGTGGAATTTCAAACAAAGAGTTACAACTATTGAATAGTTATCTTTCACGTAGATGACAAATGGTTTGTATAAAAACAAATACTGTATTCTCAATTTTTAAATGTTACGGTAGGAGTACCATAAGGTTCAGTACTGGGACCCTTTCTTTTTTTTTTATTTTTGTGAATGATTTTGGTTATAATGTTTTATCTTTCTCTGTTCTCTATTCAGATGATACAACCATTAGTAACTCCGATTTAGATATCTTAGAAGTAAAATGTAAATTTGAAATATCATTTGAACAAGCAAAACACTGGTTTTCTGTTAATGACATCAAGACTGAACAAATAATATTTACATTAAAACCAATTATCAGGTGTAGACAATGACCTATTAAAACTGCTTGGTATCCACTTAGATAGCAAACTCTGTTGGGACCAACATGTCAATCATCTTTGTCTTGTGTTCAGAGTTACTTATCTTTTAAGGAAGTTTAAGGATTGTTTGAATATGAAGGTTATTATCATTATATACTTTGGTCTTTTTCATACTCATTTAAACTATGGTATACATCTTTGGGGTAGTTCAAGTTCAGCTAAAAGGGTCTTTATGTGGCAAAAGAAGCCCCTTAGGCTAATAAGTGGATTATGCAAGTTAGATTCATGTAGAACAACTTTTCAACAATTTAATATTATGACACTAGCCTGATCCATATTAACTGTAAGTTGAAGTATGATAAAGCAAATATTGGCAATTTTAATGATGCAAATTCAACTCATGACCACAATACCAGACAAAAACTAAATCTCGTTAAATCGAGTACTAGACTGAATAAGTATTCTAATAGTTTTAAGTATCAACAAGTTTTACTGCACAATAAACTGCCAATTTCCATTAGGTCACTTCCTAGCAATAAATTTAGTTATAATATGGCATAAGTGGCTTAAGAATAAAGTATTTTATACTACTGAAGAGTATATGAACTGTGATATGTTGGATTTGACAACTTAATATTGGAAAAGACATTTTTTATATACTTCCACATAAAATTTATTTTAAAAACTTTATTATTTTTTTAATACATTTTATGTGTAAGTATATAAAAAATGTCTTTTCCATTAAAACCTACTTACTTCCACCAAGGATACAAAGCAGAAAACTTAATATTGTTTGTTACTTTGTAACGATGCCTATTGTAACTTAACGGAAAATAAAGTTCTTGATTCTTAAACAAATTGGTAAATAAGCTGATAAGCTGCAGTAAATACAAGAAATATAAATTATGCAGCAGTGTCTCAACATAAACAAGTTAACAGAATTTGGCATTTTTGTCATCATTATTAGTGCCATCCTAGGACTGGTAGTGCTTAGGGTGTAGTCTCCCCATATACATGAATAAACAAGTAAATACTTATGTAATGATAACCGAGAAGAAGCACTTGGTCTATTAGAGAAGTGCGAGATTTTGCAAAATTGTTGTACAGTTATATATTTGAACACATGTAACCTTATTTTCCGCAAGATATCTCAAAAAAGATATAATCTGTAGACTTTAAATGTTGCACGAAACATTTTATGTGTAGAAGAATGAGTTCCATAATGATGCATGTCCATCCATGGGATTTGGCTAGGTCTGAATTGAAGCCTCCATTCATGGGATTTGGCTAGGCCTGAATTGAAGCCTCCATTCATGGGATTTGGCTAGGCCTGAATTGAAGCCTCCATTCATGGGATTTGGCTAGGCCTAAATTGAAGCCTCCATTCATGGGATTTGGCTAGGCCTGAATTGAAGCCCCCATTCATGGGATTTGGCTAGGCCTAAATTGAAGCCTCCATTCATGGGATTTGGCTAGGCCTGAATTGAAGCCTCCACTCATGGGATTTGGCTAGGCCTAAATTGAAGCCTCCATTCATGGGATTTGGCTAGGCCTGAATTGAAGCCTCCATTCATGGGATTTGGCTGGGCCTGGATTGAAGTCTATATCTATGTAGACTGGCAAAATTTCTCTTTTGTCTGCCGGTAGATGCAAAAATTTATTTTCTCTACTGTTTGTTCTCACAACGTCTAAAGAATGAAATGAGCTATAGATTTGCAACCGCAGTGAAGTTATTATGCGTGTGTAATAAAAAAATTAATAAGAACGCTTGCAATAGATATAATAAAGCCCATAACCCCAAAATATTTGACCTACTTAGAAAACTCAAAAAATTTGGTGTGGGATTGACTGATTTGCAGAATAGGAACTGAGTGTAAATCCTCCCAAAACCACTATAGTTCCCTTTAACCGACAAAGAAGGCTTAACTTTCTGTTTTTATCTTTTGGGTGTATTATTATCCCCCTTTTATATAAGATATTTAGATATACAAGTATTATTGAGGCTAAAGTTCTGAGCCTTGTGCTTGAGATAAGGCTGACCTAGAATCTGTGCTTGGTCACTACTGTGTCGTGCAGTGGTCGATCACACCAGCAGAACCTGGGATATGAGGCTCAGGATGGATGTTTGGCTTTACAAGACTATTATTGGGCCAATGATCACATGTTGTTGTCTTTAAGGTGGCTAAAGGTGGAACAGAAGGCAGTGATGACTGGGCAGTGTGGTGTTCAGCATCTTGCTTGTCTTGCATTATTGGATCCATACCCTCCAGCATAATACAGGTCTCAATTATTGGGTCTCAATTATATCAGGTCTCAATTATATGTTGTTAATTTTAAATTTAATTTTAACACTTAGTCTAGATTGTGTATAGGCTAGTGAGTACTATTGCTTAATAGTATTAAGTTTTTTAAAACACTATTGTGACAAATTAGTCAACTAATATTTCTAATATTGACGATGTCTATTGCTTGTTATGCGACTTGCCGAAGGATAAATAAATGTCTTTATTATTGTCTTTATTGTCTCAATGCCTTATGCTGTAAGATTGCTTTAAGGAATGGACAAATGAAGGGCATACACACATAACAATGTTGGGTCCACTATTGTTTCTTGTTATTATAAATGATCTTGACAAAAACATTAACTGTAAAACTATAATGTTTGCAGATGATGTCACTCTTTTGACTTTGGACTGATGTAACTGTTGCTAATTTAATTGAGCAGGCTGATGATTGGAACAGAGCAAATTTGTTTGATTTAAATCATGACAAGACCCAGCGTATTTTATTTACTCTAAAGGCAAATGATAGGTAATGTTATTTTACTCAGAGTGTGAAGCTGCTTGGGATTTTTTTGGATCTCAAGTTATCCTGGCATGTGCATGTAGAGAATCTTAAAAAAATTAAGTAGAGTTGTATTTTTGTTAAGACATTTAAGACCATTAGTTTCTAAAGACCATTTAAAAATGGTATATCACGCTTTATTTCACAGCAACTTCTCATATGGTCTGCTTTGGTTGGGAAATTCTTGTAGCTTAGACAGTATTTTCTTAGTACAAAAGAAAGCTATCAGAATTATTGCAAAGGCTGATTTCAGATCTCACTGCAGACCACTTTTTATCCAAGAGGGCATTCTGACTATTGTTAATATGTTTATTTTTCTATGCTTGCTGCATGTAAAGAAAGACCTGCCCTACACCACACTAAACATTAATGTACACAAAAGAAACAGTAGCAAAATTGCTAGACATTGCACCAGGCTCTCTAAAGTATTAAATGCTCATGAGCTTGTGAGTATAAGGCTTTTCAACTGTGTCAGAGTGCTCAGCAAGTTTTATAAGATTTAAGAAAATAATGCATGCCTGGTTCTGGTTGATTGCAAATACTGTACGTTATATAGGCTGTGTGAGTTTTATGGCTCAAATGTTGCTGATGAAGACTTAGTGTAAGTATCATTTTTTTAGATATGTTTTTATGCTTGTACAGTTTGACTTGTTTTGCATAAACATTGTTGTTATTTTTATACATTATTTGCTTGTGTTTTTTAACTTGCTTGCATGCTATGAAATGCACTGTTGTTTTGTGTTGTTTATCTTTAGTATCATTTTTTATATTGTTTATCTTTAGTATCAGTGTTTTATATTATTTATCTTTAGTATTGTTGTTTTATATTGTTTATCTTTAGTATTGTTGTTTTATATTGTTATATCTTTAGTATAGTTTTTTTCATGTTGTTTATCTTTAGTATTGTTATTTTATCTGTTGTATGACTGACAAGATCTGATGCATATATATGTATGTCCTTGAGATCAATAAAGTTATTCTATTCTACTCTAACCAACAATATGAATACTTCTTATTTGCTCATAACTGATATTATGGTGAAAGAGTTTTTTTATCATCCCTGTCTGGGTCAATTTATAAAGAAAACCGAAAAAAGGGCATAGAAGATAAATGCCACTTTTAAAACCAGTAAATGCAGAAGCTAGAAAGGCACTAAGAAGTACTGTCTCTAAAAGATAGTTTTTAATTTCAGCTATCTGCCTAAGAATCTTCAGAGCAACAGAATGTCACCAAAGTTTACAAACTGTTCTATCTTGGAAGAATGATAAGAAACTGCCAAGTCTTGAATAAGGAACATTGTTGATAGCATACTCAACAAGTATCAACAATATCTTCAGATTGGAGCTTATCTTTAAAGTTGTTTATAAATAAAGTAGGCCTACTAACAACATACTTAAATAACCTAGTAAAATATTTGCTACTGAAAAGGATGAAATATTTTATTAATGTTAAAAACATTGTGGAACATTTTTTTCTTATCGTAGTATACACTAAACAAATACAAAAACAAAAATTAAAACTTTTTATTTTTATTACAGGAATCATTAAAACTCTTGGTTTTTAATGCCATTTCAGACTCATTTTTGAAGTGATATTACTCCAAAAGTAAACAATGGATTTTAATGCTTTGAACTTTTCTTAAAGATTTAGTCTACCTAAATACACTTACCTACTACAAACTTAGGTAGAATTAAGTTGACTTATTTTTTTTACTTTTTCACCCAACTTTAAACTTTTTGTTTATTACAAATGTAACTAAGAACACAATTTTTTAGTTTATTATACATGAAAATTATAGACGTAAATGTACCTAAATATTTAGCTAGAGATATCTGGAAGTTGGTAATTTTATAATAACTTCCGACAACAAGTGTAAGGTGGCTTGGAAGGTCATAAATTCAGAAGCGGGGAAGGAGAGCAGCAAAAAACCATAGTTTTTCTTTCTCAGCTTAAAATGTTAACGATTACTTTGTAAATATTTGTATTTATATTATACCAAATGTAATCCAACCAATATTGTAAATGTAGACAAAATGCTAAAAGCAACACATGTTAAAATTGTAAATAATTTTAAATGGAATAATGTAACTGTACTTGATGTTGAAAGATGTATTAAAAAACTCAGTAGTTCAAAGTATGAAGATTTTTATGGTTTATCAAATTATGTATTAAAACAATGTCACAGTGTCTTTTTATATCCTTTGGCCTATTTGATAAACTGGATGTTTTTTGAGAAGTGTCTGAAAGTTACCATTATAATGCCTGCTTTTAAGAAAGGAGATATTTACTCTCCAAGTAATTACTGTCCAATATCACTAGTCCCAGTTATGTCAAAAGTTGTAGAAGCTATAATTAAGGAAAAACTCAGTAGTTACTTTGAAATAAATAGATTTCTGTCATCAAGTCAATATGGTTTTAGGAAAGGTCTTTCTACCATCAATGCTATAGAAAATATAGTGTATTTCTATGTATCCTATGTATTTCAAGGATTTGAAGAACATAATTATACTCATGCAACCTTGTTAGACCTAAGTAAAGCATTTGAAATTGTGTCTCACGATATTCTTATCACAAAACTTGAATTTTATGGTATTGTGCAAAATGAGCTAAATCAATTAAGATCATACTTGATAAATAGGTATCAAATGGTTAAAACTGGTGAACAAAAATCAAGCCTGCAACAAGTATTAAACAGGGTTCCCCAGGGCTCAATACTTGGGCCATTTCTTTTTATTATTTTTACTAATGACCTTTGAAGTCAGTAATTCTGTTTTATATGCTGATGACACAACATTGTTAAATGTAGGAAAAGATAAATACTAAAGTAATAAATTACTACTTAATAAAAATAACAAAGAACAACTTTTTTGGGCTTAAAAACACTGAGAATAGATCTATTAAACTCCTAGGAATAAATCTAGAGTGCAAGCTTCGTTGGAATGAACATACACATCAATTGTGTAAAATCTTGGCTAGAGTTCTTTTATTATTGAGAAAACTAAAAACATGTACCAGTAGAGAACTTATTTTAAATGCTTTATCACTCTTTTTTCACTGTCACTTATTATACGGTACAACTCTTTGGGGGAACTCCTCTGGGGCTCAACGGGTTTTTATATGGCAAAAGAAGGTGATTATATGTATTGTGGGAATTAGGGACATTGAATCATGTAGACCTTATTTTATTGATCTAAGTATTCTAACGTTACCCTGTGTGTTCATGTTTCAGCCAATTATATATGTTAAAGACCATTATGTAGATTTTAATTTAAGAAGTAGTAAACATATATACAACTCCATAAATAAAAACCTTATTGATAAACAATTTGTATGTCTAAGTAAGACGAAAAGAAATTATGTATATATTGGCATAAAGCTTTTTAACAAATTACCTCTAAATGTAGTCTTTGGCTGTAAATAGTTTTAAATTAGTTCTTAAGAAATGGTTTTTAAAAAGAAGCTTTATATATTTTAGACGAATTCTACTATGTTTTATTAGGTTACATTATATTTTAGGTGTAATATTTATATATTGTAAATTATTCTTATATTTTGTTATATTTTATTATTTATTATATTTGTTGATTGTTCATTTTATTAAATTGTTATGTTTATTGAATGTTAATTTTATTAATTTTTATGTTTGTTAGTTGTTATATTTAGATTCAAACACATTTGATAAACAAAACAATATCTTACAATATCAAATTTATGGTGAAGTTAAATGTCTAGTATTTTATTTATGTACTTGTATTAAATTAACCTTTAATTGACTTATGTGACAAAGCCTATTGTAACTTATATGTTATTTAATGGCAATAAACAAGTTGAATGGAATTGATGTATGATTAAGTAGTAAGAATTTGAATGAAATACTTCAAGTTTTTCTTAAGCAAAATCAAATTTAATCTAAAAATACCATGAAAAATTCAGTTTTTGGGAAATAGCGTGAATTCAAAAGTGAACTTAAATTATGAATATAATGACAAGTATCTATGTAAATGTAGCTATTTCATTATTATCCACTATAGGTGTCGATTTCACAATGAATTTGGAGCTAAATACAAAAAAACTAAACTACTATGCCTAAAATATAAAAGTAAGAGGTGTTAGAACCTTTTTTGTAGCTCAGTTGGAAGAAGTAGGTAGATTTTGTAAGAACTGAAATATTAATTTATTTCTCATGGAATTTACTCAATATTTTAAAAACTGTCAATAAAAATGAGTTTAGGAAACGTTATATGTAAGTTGGTGAATTAGTGAAAAGTGAGTAGCCTACTTCGTCTTCCAAATTACGAGTAAATAATACAACCAATAACAAACTTAACCACAATGATTTGTTGATCTTGTTATTACGCACAACGTTGTCCATTTAATCTTTGCTGTATGGTTTCCAAAATCCCTTGAGTGTGCTTAAAATTTGGCCCACCCGGTATATATACAATTAAGCGGGGCTCGATTTAAGGCAGAATGACATTCGTCCGTGGGATGAATATAATTACATTTACGCAGGTTAATATAATTGCTTCATGAGCAAATAACAAAACACAAATACTCCAGACACTTGGGTATTCTATACAGTTCCAGTACTTATTTTTAGAAATCAACCACTATATATCATATATATATATATATATATATATATATATATATATATATATATATATATATATATATATATATATATATACAGGGTGATATATAAAGGGATTGAGATATCGATGGACAACCTTCACCATATTTATTAAAATACTTTTTTTAATTTTTTGGAGGATAAAAAATTGCATCCCCCCCTTCTTAAAGTAGAAAGGAGTAACTTTAAATTTTCAAACCGCAACCCCTATTTTGTGACATGTCATTTTAAAGGTCATTCAGTAAAAACACAATGCCATAAATAAAACAAATCTACGACGTTTCTGACAAAAGTTATGGGCAAATGACCCCTTACGTCTCAGGGTGTAAATTAACTCGTGATACGTCTGGATATATTCCAGACGGATTGAGATATCGATGTACAACCTCCACCATAGATATTAATATACTTTTGTAGATTTTTTGCAGATTAAAAAAATTTCCACCCTTTTTATAGGGCTGTAGAAGGGGATAACTTTAAATTTTTAAATTGCAACCCCTATCTTGTGACATGTCATTTTAAAGGTCTATTTAATTAATACACAATGATACAAAGACAATTTCTCTACGGCGTTCTTAGCAAAAAGGTATGGGTAAATACCCTCTTTTCAAAGGGGGGTAGAAGGGGTTAACTTTAAATTATCAAATTGTAACCTCTATCTTGTGACATGTCATTTTAAAGGTCTATTCAAAAGAAACACAATGACAAGAAGACAATTTCACTACGGCGGTCGGAGCAAAAGTTATGAGCAATTAAACCCTTCTTTTTATAATACCTTTAAAATGAGGTGTTACTTGCTAGGGGTTCCTATTTAATAAAATTTTGACTTACCACCAAAATACCCCCATTTTGGAGGGGGGGGGAGTCAAAAATGTTCATACAAAAAAAAATCTTCAGTAGGTCATATAAACATCCCCCAAAGTAAATCACTCCATCTCTATTCATAAGGAACTTAAGTTCAATATTTATACTCGTGTATATATATATATATATATATATATATATATATATATATATATAATGTTATATTATATAACGCTTGTTAATATATATAAATGATTTAGTGAAAGAACTGTATCATTGGATTTTAGAACAGTTGTTCACATCGTTGTCTCACAAACCGCTATTATAAATTTCATATTCACCATTTTTGTGGATTGCAGATACACTGTCAGTATCCTATCTAGCATAACTAGTCACACCAAAGCGTGTGTGTGATTCCCCTACAAATATATGGATGGTAATACTACCTTTAACCTTGAAACTGGTGTTGTTTGCTCCTCTACAGGTACACTTTTTCAGCTGTTTGTAACCTTGTTCATTAAACTGACATATACCTCAAAATAAGAAAAAAATATAAAACCTATTATACATTATTGTTTCAGAATATTTCAAGGAATAAATGAATTTTTCCTTATTTAAAAATTTTTGGTGTTTGAAAGTAACCTACTCAATAAGAATTTTTATAACTTTGTACCATTATTTTATGGTATGTGTGACAGGTTTATATAAATTCAAAAATATACAAAAGAAGCGCAGTTTTATACTTACCAAAAACAGTTTTAGCATTTTCACTTAGAACATTTTAACTTTATTTAGCAATTTTTGAACTTTTGCCCAAAATCAAAGTTAATAAACATTGTATTTTTAGCCTTGTTGTATAAATGTTTTACTATGCTGGAAAATCAACCTATATATGACTTCTAAAATATGATTGTTTTCAGGAATAATATATGAATATGAATAAACTCAAGAAATACTAGTTTATTATCGTTACTATGGTTTTGTTATTAAAAAATCAGCAAGAGATTCTTCATCATTTTCAAAATCTAGACCAGTTATCACTGACATCACAGTTATGTTCATTTTCACTAGACACTGGTTCCCATTCATCTAATAGTTCTCTCAGATCACTTGATTTGTGCTTAATAGTATTTCTCCTTCCATCCGCCTCACAATGGAAGTAGAAGTACAAAACATGCTTCCTTTTTTGGATGTGTGTGTAGTAAGAAGAGATAGGGATGTCCTTAAGGCTATTTTCTTTTTTTTAGAAAACACATAGGGAAATATTTAAGTTATCAATCAAACCATAAAAAATCTGTTAAAGAAGGAATGGCCAACTCAATATTTGCTAGAGCAGAGCTTATGCTCATATAAAGATGGACTAAAAGAGGAATTTAAGAAAGAAATATGGACTAAAAAGAAAACCTTTTTCCGCCATCATGTTTCTACCGTAACGACTGCCATTTACTACTGGCCAATGTTCAGTCGTAGGTGGTTGGTTGGCAAATGCAGACCTATCGTGACCTGTATTCTGTAGTTCAATTTTAATAATTGGTGCTGTATTTTGTTTTAGAGTTAGTGAAGTTGATACACAAAATGGTGGTTGTGATTCCTCACTTACGCATGTCACAACTCTCTAATATGGCATTTGTTTTGTTTATTTTAACCTAGCTTGTAATTATGTGTTAGGTTAGTTATTCACCTGAAGAAGAGAGATTGCAGATCTCGAAACGAAGTGTTACTGATTTTTGGTATCACTGAATGATAGGAAATGTCCGGAAAAATGTTTGATTTATTGAGTAATAATATACTTCAATCGATAGGTCGATTGTTCCACTGGTGATTGATTTTGTTTTGTATCGAAACATTGAAAATACACATAAAAATCACTGATTTCCAAAATGTCTGCTTACTGTTGTATACACGGCAGTTGCCAGCAGAGGGTTAGATCTACATAGATCTTTTATAATGCAAGTATATCCTCACTCAGGAAGATATCACATGTTGACTAGCAAGTTGGAAGATCGCCAGTTTGGTCAGAACAACCTCGGCAACTCACGGAGCTCACTGAAAATCTCCGCTCTCGGGTTACAGAAAGGAGAAAATAATTAGAAGGCAGTTTTATAATCACAAAGTAAAAACATTTTTATTAGAATGTTGTCAAATATAATGTAACATGGATATTAATACATATAAAAATGGATATACATATACACAAGTAAATATAATTACTTCATAAGCAAATAACAAAACACATAACAAAATCAAATCTTTGAACAAACTTATTTACTCATACTTCAACTTCTTAAACTTGGTATCAAATGTGAAAATGTGAAAAATCCTGAAAACAAACAGAAAACACTACTCCCTTTTAAGCTTCAAAATTATAACACAATAATTTAACAACAGTGTATGTGCTAAAATAACGTTCAATGTTCATTAGAATAAATTATATTTTATTATTACAATAACATACCTAATCCAAACACATAACAAAATGTATCACTTTCAAACTGTTTCATATTTTATTAACCCTCCAGAATGATGAGGCAGTTTCTGACTTCACATAGCAAAATTTTTAACACTGTTTAAATATGCCCCATGATAAAAATATGGGATGTATATATTTTTATTATAACCTATAATAGAAACATAAAAAATTGTATAATTCACCAAACCAACTATTTTTATTTTCTGGTACAATTAAAATGTTATTAATAATTTTTGTAGGATTCGTTTTATACCACTTGAGCTATTTAAGTCAAGTAACGCAAAATTTTCAGTGAACAAAATAATGTTATTATATAACTCTACAGATCTGTTTGCATTCCTTTTATTTATTTTTTTTTTTTTTTTTGTGATAAAACGGCCAATATATTTTCTGAAGTTAAAATTCTGTAGTTTTTATGTCAAGACATATTTTAAGCTGACAATACACTTTATACATTTAACATGTGCACAATTTTACACAGAGGAACAAATCTTAGTAACAAAATAGTAGTAAGTTTTTGATAAACTAAAACTATATACAATTAGTCACATAGGCTACAGGTAGGTAATCTGTCAGATATATGCTGCAAGACCCTTGGAACACTGTTTACTGGTAACAAACAACATTATACATGTAAACAATAGAAAATAAACTCTTATTTATTGAAAAAGAAATAAACTGATAAAAATTAATTCTAAACCATTCAAGGTTTTGCACAGTAACAGCGGAAAGATGACCAACAAATGTCAGCCGGAACGTTAAAAAGAGGAAATTATTGCTACTCATTAATATTTTTATAATTATATAAATGTTCAAATTTAGATTTTTTAAGGTATAAATATGTATGCTGCATAAAGTTGGATTGGATTCCAAAATCTTGCATTTTAATTGATTTTATGTGACACAGTTACATTGTGCTATTCATATATATTATATATATATATATTATGCTATTCATTTTTAATTATCTATAATGGAAATGACTTGATCATTGTGGTCATTGTAATTCCACTACCATACATTATTAACGGTAAAAACTAATAATTTACACAACGCAATTTGGAGTTTATATGCGATTAAAACAAAAATATATGAATTCACAAACCAATTCAAAAATTTTGAATGGTATAAATGAAAGGCATGATAGCACTGGAGCAGTGACAAACAATAAAATAAGAACACAACTAAGTTCAATAGTTTTTACTTTTCTTAAACATGAAAACTTCAACATTAATCTATTATATATGTATAAAAGGCACTTTACTGTATTAGTACAAAATATCAAAGCAATAAAAATACGCACTTGCTGAGCAACAAACATACTTCATGTCGGGCCCCAAGTACAACACACAATTATTCATAAATACTCAGAGGCTGTGTAGAAAATAAGCCTCGAGATTTTTACTGAGACAAAAAAATGCATAAGTACTTCCAATACTTTCAGAAAAATATGTATAAAACATAATATTTTTAATATGCAGTAGTTTTACATTAAAACAACATTCTTTTAGAATTAAGGAGGAATAAGTTTGTCAAAACTTAAAAAGAAGAAAAACGTCAACAACCAGTCAAGAATTAAAAATAAAATAAATCATTAAAAACAAATTAGTGACAGCTGTTTCTTTCAGTTTGGATTGTTTGGTGGTCATTGAAGTGTATACACGTAAATACGTTCATCTTAGATCCTATGCGATGTTTACAAAATATGTTTATTCTACAATGGTCATCAGTCTCACTTGTACGGTACTATAGTCACAATGTACAGTGTTGGCTAAAACAACGAAGCCAACATCTAACCTACATCACAGCCTCAGTTTTGGTTTCAGCTACGGTATTGTTTCCGCTCAGATCAGTCCCGCTTGGGCAAAATCACCCTGATGTTGGTCGCGATCTCCCCCTTGGGTCTACGGATTTTGGGCCCCGTGAGCACAGAGGTGGAAGTGGAAGTGGAAGGGGTGAACCGTACCGTCCTCGTCTCGCTGAGCTGCTGAGTCGGGTTGTACAGAGTCACCGTGTTCTCCCGTTCCGGGGTCACTCTCTCCTCTAAGTCGGTCCTGACCGTAGTTCCTTCTGACGCCACCAAGTTAGCGGACGGCACACTCAGTTGTGGAGGCTTGGGGGACAATATACGCAGTGGGGGTGGTCCCGTAGATGATAACATCGGGGGCTGTGGTAACTTTGCAATTTTGTACCCTGTCCTACTCTTGCACAGCAAAATCGGTTTCCCTTTAATGGAGCAATACTTGTTATCAGGGTTGATCTTTCCAATCGGTGTGATATTTTTGCACTCCAGGACCTTATTCTTTGTCAAAGGTGGTTTCTCAGAGTTCTGCCTCAAAGCTGATGTCGTAGGTGATGCAAGGAGTTGAAATCCTTTCCTGTGCAGGAAATAAGGGCTTCCGGCACTCGATCTTAATGCATCAGAAGAACCTTTCAACGTGCCGATATAGGTGGATACTGAGGTATTGTTCACCACATTTACTCTATTTGTCGCACTTATAGGTAGAAATTGCTTGTTACCTTTCCTTTCCCAAAATTTTTGTGGTATCGGGTCAGTCCGGCTGCAGCCACTCAATGGCTCGGGGACATCTCCGGGAGAAGAAACCGGTTCGTAGGCGTCTTCTCCGACGGCTACAAACTCGGTCACACTCGGGACCACCGCTGCATGTCTCTCCGACAAGTCACTCTGGACAGTAATAACTGAGGAATCTTGGGAATCTTCTATCAGATCGGGGAGTGGAGCAACTGTTTCTTCAATGTCCATGGAAGGAGTGGTACCAACATTGACGAACAGGGGCTGGTGCCGGACAGGTCTCACAGGCGGGGGTCTCCTCTTTGGTTTGGGGAAGCGCAGCCGGCGTCTCTTCCTCTTGATATTACACGAGACGACCTCCACATCGGGGTCTGGTGGAGGAGTCGGACTGTGGTTAGGCAGCCACACAATGTCTTCTTCTTCTGATTCAATTTCAATGATTTTGTCAACACTTTCTTCATTATCTGAAACATCAAAACATTACTTTGAAATAAAATTTCATACACATAAAGACACATCATTTATTTACTTATTACATAATCAATTTCTTTTAACACCTTTACTGCAGCTCTATAAGTTCTAAAATCACACCTTTGCCTTCTGCAGCAGTAAATTGTTAAAATATTATACAGTAACTCTCTGAATCTTAGAGAAGTACAAACCATACACACACATATAACACTAATCTATGGCACTGTAAGGGTTAAAACACTGAGAGCAATGTGAACAATTTGTAAATTATTGGAGACAAGCAATCAACTATAACGACAAGTATGTGTGAATTGTTACACTCTGATATGATGATTCAGCACTATTAAGCCCTATCAATTTTTCATAAAATTTACCGTTTTCGAGTTATTACTGTTTTAAAATTTTGTATGAGTGCCATTCTGAAACCTTTTTTTGATATTTTCCAAAACATTTTTCACAAAAGGTTTTAATTAGGCTAAATATTTTGTAAAGTAAGCAACAGACAGTAAACTAAGCAAGATAGGACTATAGTTTATATAACATGTCATTTATTTTGACCTGAAAATAGTATGGTGAAGTTTGATAGAATAATTAATGGACACTAGATTAACACACAAAAGACTAAAAGTATATCTAAAAAAGACATATCTAAGTAAAAAGGATATCAAATAAATAATTTGGAAAATAATAAATAAGTAAGCCACTCAACATAAACGGTTCCGTAAGTAATAACTTTTTGAATGTTGAGTTTAGCTCCAGTTCACCTTTCTTTTATTGCAGCGTCTGGTATCTGGCACTGTCTCAGACTTGACTCCTGGAATCTGGAGTTATGTTCGTCTGAAGAGATCCAAAAGAAGTCGGGGACAAAGAAGCTCAGAACGAAGCTATACATCGTTTTTACAGACACACCTGAACTACAAAGTACAATAATATAATATAATCCAGGTGAAGTGGCAGTCTCATTGTCTCATCTGCATTTCTTCACCTGATGAGACAATGAGACTGCCACTTCACCTGGATTACATTATACAGGGTGTTCATTTGAAAACTTCTAACTCATATTAAAAGACTTATTTATAGTCCAAGTATCAAAATTCTGTAAAAGGGAGAAGGCAAGAATTTGAAAATAGGTTATTTTTTGCTTGAACAACAATGGCTACCAATTTGAACATTTGATTTGAAGTTTAAAAAGGATTTACAACAGTATTCAGTGAGTAATTTTGTTGTTATTAGCAGTAGTACAGTAGTTTGTAGACTAACAATATTGTTGTGTAAGGAATTACATTATTGGCTGCCAATACGAAACGGCTTGGCCAATTTAAATTTTTTTACCAAAATACAGAAGTTTTATGAGCTACAATTTGAGGTGTCACAAGGTATTAGTTGCCATTTAAAAATGTTGGTTTGGGTATGGGGGGGCATGGTGGGAGCACTCCCATCTTGAAAATAATTTTGTTTGTTCCCCCAATTAAGTACTATACACTCCCATTTACATAATTTTGATACTTGGGCTATAAGTCTTTTAATATGAGTTTGAAGTTTTCTATTGAACACTCTGTATTATTGTACTTTGGAGTTTAGGTGTCTCTGATGTCAATACGATGCATAGCTTCGTTCTGAGCTTCTTCGTCGTCGACGATTTTTGGATCTCTTCAGACGAACATGACTCCAGATTCCAGGAGTCAAGTGTGAGACAGTCAGATACCAGAGCTGCAATAAGGGGAAGGTGAACTGGAGCTAAACTCAACATTTAAATTGAATCTACCCTTCCTACCACAGTTACATTATCTGAACAATAACTTGTATGTAAATAACCGAGCAAAATAGTTTCAACAGCATAACACTGGGACGCCCTCCGCCTCTGGGCAGAAGAGTGGGTGCGTACGTGACCCATCACCCTAGCGACTGTTTGGGCAAATAAAACGTCCTTGAGATGATTCACCCTCTCCCTCCCAAACTAATTCCTGTTGAGTCCCGCCAAACTAAGAGTCCGCCGCCACACAGGCCGAATCATGTCGCTGCTCTTAGTCGTCCCACACTCATGCCAACATTCCCTAAGTATAACTTATAGAAATGGTTATTATGTAATTCAGTTTCTTACACACCCATTTTAGTAGGTTATTATAAAATGTAATTGGGTTACAAAAAAATGTACTGTCCAAAATGGAATTCTCCCTTATACTTTGGTTAACCGGGTTTTTACTGAATTAGATAACAACTGTTTGGTTCTGTAAAGAGACATACCACTGTCAGGCAAGACGATGACATCAGAGCTGCTTGGAGGTGTGGGGGCGGGGGTGATGGTGGCGGGGGTGGTGGGTTTGTGTCGTCGGACCATCACTCCCTGCGTAGGTTGACGACCTTTTCCTTGTAATACTGGTTCTGGGTTGTGATGAGCTCTCCTCGATTGTGACGGTTCAGAGAGACGGCGTGACAACTCAGAGAAATGGCCTCCTACAACTGGCCCATCTGGTTGTGCTGGTTCCGACAGGCGGCCTCCCTCTGCCGGCAGCGGAAACGGTGAATGGCCTCTTGCTGCTGATGAAGACCCTGACCTGATACTGCTGTTACTATTCTCGGTAATCGTCCAATTGCTACTCCTCTGTAGTCCTTGGTCGTGTGGTCTCTTTCTACTGTAAACAAGTACAGAACTATCAAGACTCAAGATTCTTTATTTGCTTTTAAACATATATAAATGCAATTGACATCGTCAGAAAATTCATAATATTCACATAACTAGCCAATACCAAATTCCTTAATTTCGTATATACTGATCAGTAAGCGTATAATAAAATAAATAAACGACTAAAAAACTAACGTACAACTAAAATAAATAAGTTCATAACATAATAACAAATAAAATATATAAGAAGTAATAACAGAGAATAAAACAAATAACAACTCAATACATTTGTAGCGGTGGCCTCAAAATGTATGTCCTCAACAGGACAAATACTCATCAAAAGGCTTTGTCCAATGAGAAATAATAAATAAATTTTAAAAGAAACAATAATATAAAAACAGTTTATTTCACTAGTGTCACAGGATAAATACTTGTCAATTGAATAAAAGGCTTTGTCCTTCAACCAAGTATTAATAGAGCTTTTAAAGTTAACAATACTAACTGTCCATGCTTTATCAGGCAAGTTGTTGAAAAGTTTCATTTCCATACTTGAATGACTTCTTCGTTGTTTTTCTAGCCAAAAATTTATTATATATAGCTTGCCTTTGTTCCTTGTATTATAATTATGTATATTTTAATATATTTAATTATGTATAATTTTGAGAGAAACATCAAATTATATGCTAGCATTGTTTCAGAATTAGGTAAATTACAAGACTTAACCCATTGGAGAACTTGCCCGAGCGTTAATCGTAATCTTTCTAGACGCTAACGATAACATATTTGTTTGTTTTCCGCTAGATCGCAGGTTTATGCCCTTCTGCATCCTTATGAGCAATCATTCCGTTTCGATTTGTTATGTTTGCACACTGGAACCACAACTAATAGCTTGTTTTGTTATTGTCTATATTTTGCCATATTCTCAATTTTCGTCACTTCAATGTTCTGCTTACATTCTATGTATCATGTTCTAAATGTTTAGTGTTTAGTTGTTTATAGTAGTTGTTGAATGAGTTTTTAGTTCTTCCGCTACCTCATGGAACAAGACAATTTGCGTACTTCAGAAGTAGACAGATACTTGGACAGTGATATTAAGATATCAAAGATACTCAAAGACTTCCACAAAAGTGAATTATAAAAAGTAAATGAATGGTCATTGTATGTTATGTAAATAGTTAATTTTAATTATCATTTCAATAATAACAATTGAATGTAACGAACAGTTTTATCTCATCTCCCAGACAACTAATTCAGGAGCTTGTCATAAAATCATAAAAAAGTGAAAAAATGTGAGTGAATTTTGATTATTTTGTTATTATGCTTTATTATTAAGTAATCCAATAAAAACTGGTTTTCCGTGTAAGAAACATTGTGCTGTTATGAATAAAAAATTATTGAAACAGATAAACAAAAAAGTAGTAGAATATTGACAGTTGCTTTTTTGTTTTTCTTACTAAAACATCTGTAAATATATACTATAAAAAATGTAATAAAAATCTATTTGGGTAAAACAACAAACATTATTGTAGAGCAACCAAATAGACTAAAATGTCCTGAAAAATTGACTAATTTATCTGTATACAAACTCATTCTATTAATATTTTAGTACACGCATGCATTTTTGCCAAAATCAATTTAAACGTTCAGTCCTAGACAGGCTAGGTTAATCGCTTCCTCAATGGGTTAACTATAACTAGCAAGAATTGAGAGAAGCCTAGTGTTGATTATAGAGCACAATATGACAGTACAGTGTAGAACCAGTGAATATGGTCTCAACTTACTGTTTCCTCCTCTTGCCGCTTGACCACGGGAAGAAATTGGTAGGTTTCTTCTTCAACTCCTCAATACGCTCCTGCTCCTTCAATCTCATGGCCTTCATGTACGTATTCAACCTGTCCCTGAAATCATACAGATTCACCTTAGCACTGCAGGACTGCCAAAATAGACGCATAGACATTAGCCTGTATAAGAACCTAAAACTATAAATAAAACTAAAATATATTAAAGTCTACACAAAGTTTAAAATTAACTATCAACTTAAAATTTTAACGATCATGTAGATCACATTCTTCCTCGAGATCCAGCTGTTACATGTATCTAAACAGTTTGCTGATATTGGACATGGACATAACACAAACGTTTAGACTTCCTCTTTGAGTTAATTATCTTAAGAAAATTCTTCTTGTATTGATATTGATACCATCTCATCATATTTTAACTCATTTGCCACTGCAGATAAGAGTGTTATTTCAAATCAACTTATGCTGTAGGATTGATGAATCAGCAGTCTGATGACATAACCTACCATGTTTAAGATTAGGAAATATTACGACTAACCTACCATGTTTAAGATTAGGAAATATTACGACAGATAGTGTAGGCAATACTACATCCTGTGATTCTAACACCAATGTATTTTTTGCTGTTAGTCTTATTTAGATTTTAATTAGCATAAGAGTATAACTAATTCATACTTACTTTGGTTTATGGTTTGAGCACCGAATATATTGGCACAAGTTGAGGGCTTTCTTTTTCTCTTCATGGTCGTTAATATCTGCAGACAAAACGTCATACATCAGACAGACTGGAAGACTAAGCCTAGACTGAAGGCTATCAGAGTCGGTGTGAATTTAAGAAAATATTTGAATACAACTCAACACAAATTTCCTTTTACCTCCTAGTAACTCATATTCTAAGAGTTGACACAAACAATCAGATTATTTAAACTCTAAAGGAGTGGAAGACATACCAGTACATTAAAAAAAATAATTTCAATCAACTGCTGTTTAATTATTATTGATCAAGAACAAAGGTTAGCAGTGGTTGGAAGTTTAAGAGAGAGCAAGCCAAAACAACTGTTTCGAGTATGCAGTGCAGCACATCAATCTGTGTTACGCTCTGTCACATTTGTTGTCAATTACTTGCACTCGGTGGCACACGCCGTAACAACCTCAATTCTTGCATTTGTA
The DNA here is from genome assembly GCF_021130785.1 of Homalodisca vitripennis. NCBI lineage: Eukaryota > Metazoa > Arthropoda > Insecta > Hemiptera > Cicadellidae > Homalodisca > Homalodisca vitripennis. The sequence continues at coordinate 195,316,805 of NC_060209.1, read as the reverse complement.
GAAGTTTAAGAGAGAGCAAGCCAAAACAACTGTTTCGAGTATGCAGTGCAGCACATCAATCTGTGTTACGCTCTGTCACATTTGTTGTCAATTACTTGCACTCTGTGGCACACGCCGTAACAACCTCAATTCTTGCATTTGTAGAAGTTTAAGAGAGAGCAAGCCAAAACAACTGTTTCGAGTATGCAGTGCAGTACATCAATCTGTGTTACGCTCTGTCACATTTGTTGTCAATTACTTGCACTCGGTGGCAAACGCCGTAACAACCTCAATTCTTGCATTTGTAGAAGTTTAAGAGAGAGCAAGCCAAAACAACTGTTTCGAGTATGCAGTGCAGTACATCAATCTGTGTTACGCTCTGTCACATTTGTTGTCAATTACTTGCACTCGGTGGCACACGCCGTAACAACCTCAATTCTTGCATTTGTAGAAGTTTAAGAGAGAGCAAGCCAAAACAACTGTTTCGAGTATGCAGTGCAGTACATCAATCTGTGTTACGCTCTGTCACATTTGTTGTCAATTACTTGCACTCGGTGGCACACGCCGTAACAACCTCAATTCTTGCATTTGTAGAAGTTTAAGAGAGAGCAAGCCAAAACAACTGTTTCGAGTATGCAGTGCAGTACATCAATCTGTGTTACGCTCTGTCACATTTGTTGTCAATTACTTGCACTCGGTGGCACACGCCGTAACAACCTCAATTCTTGCATTTGTAGAAGTTTAAGAGAGAGCAAGCCAAAACAACTGTTTCGAGTATGCAGTGCAGTACATCAATCTGTGTTACGCTCTGTCACATTTGTTGTCAATTACTTGCACTCGGTGGCACACGCCGTAACAACCTCAATTCTTGCATTTGTAGAAGTTTAAGAGAGAGCAAGCCAAAACAACTGTTTCGAGTATGCAGTGCAGTACATCAATCTGTGTTACGCTCTGTCACATTTGTTGTCAATTACTTGCACTCGGTGGCACACGCCGTAACAACCTCAATTCTTGCATTTGTAGAAGTTTAAGAGAGAGCAAGCCAAAACAACTGTTTCGAGTATGCAGTGCAGTACATCAATCTGTGTTACGCTCTGTCACATTTGTTGTCAATTACTTGCACTCGGTGGCACACGCCGTAACAACCTCAATTCTTGCATTTGTAGAAGTTTAAGAGAGAGCAAGCCAAAACAACTGTTTCGAGTATGCAGTGCAGTACATCAATCTGTGTTACGCTCTGTCACATTTGTTGTCAATTACTTGCACTCGGTGGCACACGCCGTAACAACCTCAATTCTTGCATTTGTAGAAGTTTAAGAGAGAGCAAGCCAAAACAACTGTTTCGAGTATGCAGTGCAGTACATCAATCTGTGTTACGCTCTGTCACATTTGTTGTCAATTACTTGCACTCGGTGGCACACGCCGTAACAACCTCAATTCTTGCATTTGTAGAAGTTTAAGAGAGAGCAAGCCAAAACAACTGTTTCGAGTATGCAGTGCAGTACATCAATCTGTGTTACGCTCTGTCACATTTGTTGTCAATTACTTGCACTCGGTGGCACACGCCGTAACAACCTCAATTCTTGCATTTGTAGAAGTTTAAGAGAGAGCAAGCCAAAACAACTGTTTCGAGTATGCAGTGCAGTACATCAATCTGTGTTACGCTCTGTCACATTTGTTGTCAATTACTTGCACTCTGTGGCACACGCCGTAACAACCTCAATTCTTGCATTTGTAGAAGTTTAAGAGAGAGCAAGCCAAAACAACTGTTTCGAGTATGCAGTGCAGTACATCAATCTGTGTTACGCTCTGTCACATTTGTTGTCAATTACTTGCACTCGGTGGCACACGCCGTAACAACCTCAATTCTTGCATTTGTAGAAGTTTAAGAGAGAGCAAGCCAAAACAACTGTTTCGAGTATGCAGTGCAGTACATCAATCTGTGTTACGCTCTGTCACATTTGTTGTCAATTACTTGCACTCGGTGGCACACGCCGTAACAACCTCAATTCTTGCATTTGTAGAAGTTTAAGAGAGAGCAAGCCAAAACAACTGTTTCGAGTATGCAGTGCAGTACATCAATCTGTGTTACGCTCTGTCACATTTGTTGTCAATTACTTGCACTCGGTGGCACACGCCGTAACAACCTCAATTCTTGCATTTGTAGAAGTTTAAGAGAGAGCAAGCCAAAACAACTGTTTCGAGTATGCAGTGCAGTACATCAATCTGTGTTACGCTCTGTCACATTTGTTGTCAATTACTTGCACTCGGTGGCACACGCCGTAACAACCTCAATTCTTGCATTTGTAGAAGTTTAAGAGAGAGCAAGCCAAAACAACTGTTTCGAGTATGCAGTGCAGTACATCAATCTGTGTTACGCTCTGTCACATTTGTTGTCAATTACTTGCACTCGGTGGCACACGCCGTAACAACCTCAATTCTTGCATTTGTAGAAGTTTAAGAGAGAGCAAGCCAAAACAACTGTTTCGAGTATGCAGTGCAGTACATCAATCTGTGTTACGCTCTGTCACATTTGTTGTCAATTACTTGCACTCGGTGGCACACGCCGTAACAACCTCAATTCTTGCATTTGTAGAAGTTTAAGAGAGAGCAAGCGAATACAACTGTTTCGAATACGTAGTGCAGCCCATCTATCTGTGTTACACCTCCACTGCAACACGAGTCATGTACTGACTCTGTACACCCAATGTAGTTAATGTGTTAATAAAGTCCATACATTCATAGTTCGTACTATAAATAGTCATTATAAGTTGGTAATTTTTTGACAGCTGAAATATTAATCAGTTATTCACATGAGTTTTATGTGTACTCAATACCCAGAAAACCGTTTGAGATAAAAACACATTTTTATAACAAAAAAGTTTAGGAAATGGTGTAAGTATTCCAGAACAATTTTTGTTGTTTTCTCTAGGTTCATAAGTAATGGAGTTGTGAATGTTTTAAAAGCTTAAATTGCCAGTTCTTGGTGATAGAAAAGTTCTTATAGGATTTATATACAACCTCTTATATACAATATCTTAAAAATGTTTGAGATACAGAAATTGTTTACTGTAAAGTGTTAAGTAAATCTTATAAGCATTCCATAACACTTTTTGTTTTTTCTCCAGGTTCATAAATAGTTGTGAGTTAAAAAACAATTTAAATGGCCACCACTGTATAATATTTACAATATATCCAGTAGAGTAGGTTTTAGTTTTAATATTTAGTTTTACTCTTTATAGCAGTGGAAATAGTTTAGGTCATTCCTATACCAAATCAATAAACTGGTGAGATTATCCAGAGACCATTGGATCTATCATCCGATTTAACAGCTGTTTCTCATTGGTGGACACATTGCGTGGTCCAGGAGTGTCCCTTACACGCCTGAGCAGTTTGTCGTACCATCGGAGCCGTTGAGATGTGGTCCGGCTACAGTCACACAGTCTCGTGTTTTGTTCTCTCTCTTGGACAAATTAGTGCCATCTTGGGTCTCGATGCCCTCTTTTCTCATACTCGTTAGAAGAACATGGTTCGGTTGAGGTCACTCACCTCTTTGTTCTCATGGTAGTGAAAGTGTCGCCACAGGTCTTGTGGACTTGTGAACACGTTGCCGAAGGAGTGCCGCACTGAACTCCCTTCGTGTGCAATGAACAGATGGTTCCTCTCTAAACTTATTTCCTACCCCGATACCAGTGACTATTCTCAGTGAAAACCGAAAGTGACCCATTATTCCGTGGATCCCACTGCAGTCCTGGAAGCTCTGGACGAGCTGGAAGCCTCCCTCAGATGAAACGAGGCAAGAATCTATATCAACATCGCTGAGTTGGCATCTATCCTTATTAAATGCACCTTTCATTATGTAACTCTCAACCCCGTCTTTCCATCTCTGGATGTAAATGTTTTCCATTTCAATTTTATTTGTGGTCTCTTAAACTTAACATTTTGGACCTTCGAGCCGGATTCTCTCTCACACGTTAACAGCCACATTGAAACGAAATGGCATACCACGCTGACCGATGAACTTAGCAGAGACGTTTATAAGATCTATTTTTGTACCAAGTTTCAACTTGTTTTGGGATTTTTGGGTAGTTTTGAGTTCTGGAGGTCAAGTTATGCAGAAATTTTCACAAGCGCTCCCATGAAGGGTCACCACTTGTTTTCTCGGTAGATAATTATTCATTGCCGCAAAAGGGTTAACAATTATAATTCAATTATATTTTACTATTTAAAATCACTGATATGGATTTACTTATTACAGCCTTTAAAAGAATGGAGAGGGTGTTGTTCTTAGCATGTAGGAAGATACTGAAAACTACCATACCTTTTAAATGAAAAGGAAAAACTTGTCACATGGCATGGATTAACTCAGAAGTAATCTATCAAACGATCATCTATCAAACATATGATGTACGTGGTGTGCTCAAAATATATATGGTGAATAATTTTTTTATATCAAAAAGTAAAAAAACACATCGAATTTGATTTAATCTCCTTCAATGTACCGTCCTTGGCTGGCAATGCACTTATTCCAGGGTTTTACCCATGACTGGAAACATTTCTGTCAGTCTTCTTTCGGAAGGGCTTTTAGCTGCTCGGTCGTCATGAACGGTGTCAAAATGTTTTCATTTAAGCACCGTTTTAATTTTTACAACAGTTTTAATTTTTGGGAAGAGCCAGAAGTCTCGTGGTGCTAAATGGGTGAGTATGACAGATGTGGACTGACAAGAACACTTTTTTTGGCCTAAAACTCACGAATGAGAAGCTAGGTGTGAGTTGAGGTGTGGGTGAGAGAGCGGTGTGACACAGCGCATTGTCGTGGTGAAGAAGAAAGCCATTCACCCATTTTTCTGGTCTCTTTTTTCGTACGTCGTGTCGCAAAAGCTGAATTACGCCCTTATAAAATTCAGACTTCACAGTTGTTCCCCTTGGAACAAACTCTAATCGCACTATACCCTCAGTAGCGAAAAAAAAAAAAAAAAAAACAATGAGCATGACCTCGATGTTCGATTTTGACTGACATGCCTCTTTAGGGTGAGAGGATACATTGGTTTTCCACTAGGAACTCTGCATTTTGGTCTCAGGGTCATATCTATATACCCAACTTTAATCTCCAGTTACAATTTTGGCCCTGAAGCCTGAATCTGTTGGAAGACAATCCTGTAACTCTGTGCAGCACGACACCACGACTTCACTCTAGCAGCTCTTGCTGTCGACTGACAAGCTACAGAGTGTTGAAACTTGTCGCTGCCTGTCTCAACAGATCTCGCTACTAGACAAATTACATAATATGGATGTAGCATCAGCAGTTGCTGCTGTAAAAATCATTGACCGTATTTTTTTGATCACACCTCGTAAATATTGTAATATTACAATATTTGAGTAAGTACAATAGTTTAAGAAAATATTCATTAATTTTGAAATGAGGACTGTATCAAATATAGTCAAATTTTATTTATTAAATTGAATGTGATAACACATTTGTGTAAGATTAATAAATATGAAGTCTACAGTTTAATTCAACAGACCTTTTAAAATAATATAAACTACTGAACACCTACCTGCAAATATGGCCTTTATTCTATCATTCAGCAATGACCTCTCACGGGTCAACTCAAGTGAAGTCTGGGTCATCTCCAGAGCTAACATCTCCTGAGCAGCGATTGTGTAGACTGCCTGCAAACAACCCAACAATAAACTTGTATGACAATATCAGTGTAGTTTGTTCATCTCCAGAGCTAACATCTCCTGAGCAGCGATTGTGTAGACTGCCTGTAAACAATCCAACATTAAACTTGTATGACAATATCAGTGTAGTTTGTTCATCTCCAGAACTAACATCTCCTGAGCAGCGATTGTGTAGACTGCCTGTAAACAATCCAACATTAAACTTGTATGACAATATCAGTGTAGTTTGTTCATCTCCAGAGCTAACATCTCCTGAGCAGCGATTGTGTAGACTGCCTGTAAACAATCCAACATTAAACTTGTATGACAATATCAGTGTAGTTTGTTCATCTCCAGAGTTAACATCTCCTGAGCAGCGATTGTGTAGACTGCCTGCAAACAACCCAACATTAAACTTGTATGACAATATCAGTGTAGTTTGTTCATCTCCAGAGCTAACATCTCCTGAGCAGCGATTGTGTAGACTGCCTGTAAACAATCCAACATTAAACTTGTATGACAATATCAGTGTAGTTTGTTCATCTCCAGAACTAACATCTCCTGAGCAGCGATTGTGTAGACTGCCTGTAAACAATCCAACATTAAACTTGTATGACAATATCAGTGTAGTTTGTTCATCTCCAGAGCTAACATCTCCTGAGCAGCGATTGTGTAGACTGCCTGTAAACAATCCAACATTAAACTTGTATGACAATATCAGTGTAGTTTGTTCATCTCCAGAGTTAACATCTCCTGAGCAGCGATTGTGTAGACTGCCTGCAAACAACCCAACAATAAACTTGTATGACAATATCAGTGTAGTTTGTTCATCTCCAGAGCTAACATCTCCTGAGCAGCGATTGTGTAGACTGCCTGCAAACAACCCAACATTAAACTTGTATGACAATATCAGTGTAGTTTGTTCATCTCCAGAGCTAACATCTCCTGAGCAGCGATTGTGTAGACTGCCTGCAAACAACCCAACATTAAACTTGTATGACAATATCAGTGTAGTTTGTTCATCTCCAGAGCTAACATCTCCTGAGCAGCGATTGTGTAGACTGCCTGCAAACAACCCAACATTAAACTTGTATGACAATATCAGTGTAGTTTGTTCATCTCCAGAGCTAACATCTCCTGAGCAGCGATTGTGTAGACTGCCTGCAAACAACCCAACATTAAACTTGTATGACAATATCAGTGTAGTTTGTTCATCTCCAGAGCTAACATCTGAGCAGCGATTGTGTAGACTGCCTGTAAACAACCCAACATTAAACTTGTATGACAATATCAGTGTAGTTTGTTCATCTCCAGATCTAACATCTCCTGAGCAGCGATTGTGTAGTTAAACATTAAACTTGTATGACAATATCAGTGTAGTTTGTTCATCTCCAGAGCTAACATCTCCTGAGCAGTGATTGTGTAGACTGCCTGCAAACAACCCAACATTAAACTTGTACGACAATACATGTATTGTGGTTTTTTTACAGTGTATAGAGATGATAAATGACTGTTTAACTATTACTATTTACATTCAATTGCAATACTTACTGTGTTGAGTATTTGTTGGTTGGCAATTTTTTCAGTGGTTTCAGGCGACACTTCCTCAGCCAAAAGGTTGAGTAATCCCCGTAGTTCTAGGCGGCGCTCTCTCTCCAAGATGCTTTTAGTCTTCACAGTCATGGAGCTGGGTATCATCAGTGACTCTACTCCCTTTGATGAAATCTCCTGTAACATGATCACGGGGCATATTTCTTTACCTATGGCTCAGTTACAACTGGATTCCTGGTTTTTTATTTTCTGTTGTGTTTTACCGTAGTAACATAAAATGAAATGAAAAATGCCTTTTTAAATAAGCAGAGTTAGGGCTATCAAGGCCTCTCTATCAATCAATCTCATATTGTATACAGTAATTTTACAATAGTACGATACAATTGCAGTTAATTATTAACTTATACTTTAAATATAAAATAACAAAATTTGCTTAACCTATAAAAAATTAAATGAACTAAGTAAAAATCTACATATTGAAATGAATTCAATACTTAAAATACAACAGAAAAACTGTAAACATATTATGATAAATACAAGAAAATTCAAAATGAAGAGCAAGAAGCAAGAAACATTCAATTACTCTAACACACTGATTGACCACATGACCGCAGCAAGCAGCACTACCCATCATCACCACAAGCCCCCCAGCAGCAGGCCCCTAGCCCCCACCCTGAAACATGTACGTTCCTCAATACATCTAATATCATCGAGGAGAACGTTCCAAAAGCGACAAGCCTGAACAGTAAAGGACCTATTAAAAATTGGTGATCGATGAATTGGAATTGATAGTAATGTGGGTCCCCTTCTTGTAGGTCGTCCATTAATATCAAAGATAAATTTTAAATGATCAGACAAATAAACAGGATATTTGGTTTTGATGATTAAATGTAGGAATAGAAAGTATGTGGAATTTACGTAGGTGGTGAAGTTTATGAGTGACAATTACTCAAAATATTGCGCAACATGCTCATGATGTCTGAGATTAAAAATAAATCTAGTAGTTCTGAGCATGCTGGAGTCTGTCCGATTGCTCAATGGTCATCTCATTCATCACAATGTCACAGTAGTCAAAGTGTGGTAGTACATATAAGTCTTAATGAGTATCACGTTAACATTGAATGGCAGGTAGAAGGGAAACCGCTTCAAACCGTGGATACCAGCAAAAACTCTTCTGCATGTTATCCTAACTTGGTCAGTCCATTTAAGACTTGTGGTTATAGTCAGAGATTTTTCAGTTTGTTTTGGTAATTTAATTCACAACTGCAAAGTTAAAGTTTCGGTGCGGTGTCAAGATTAATTCGGATCATTTGTTCTGTTTTCATTTAGTTTCAGTCCTTGCTGCATTGCCCAAAAGTTAATGGCTTCAATATCCAGCTTGAGTAGTGACACAAAAGTGGCTAGTTCCTTTGGTAAACAGTGAACGTATATTTTCAAATCGTAGGTGTAAAGATGAAAATTGGAATGTGTTATAATTGAATTGACGTTGTTAATTTTAAAGTGAAAATAAAAATGGCCCAAGTACAGAGCCTTGTGGGATCCCCCGTCAAACAGGTTTCCAGTCTGAAATTTTATTCCCCTCCTTCACACAATGCTGATGTCCAGTAAGTTAAGACTTGACCCAATTAACACAACCATCAGAGAAACCATACTTCTTTAACTTGATAAGGAAGAGGGGGTGGTGTACGCAGTCAAAGGCCTTGGAGATGTCAAATAATATTAAAATGGTCACTAGTCTTTTGTCCATTGCCAATGGGATATCATCAGTAATTTTGAATAAGGCTGTAGTAGTACTGTGATTCGATCTGAATCTAGATTGGAATTTAGTCAGGATATAATAGTTATTAAGATAAGAAGAAAACTCTGTTGGTGGAATAATCTTACGAGACATTTCGAGAGACACGAGAGAATGCTTATTAAGCGCAGTTCAGAAGGAGTTAGAGGGTTAGATGATTTCTTCAATGGGCAAACCAGGGTGTGCTTCCAAAAAACGGAGGAATCCAAAGAACAATTGAGAATAACAACTGCAATAGGCAGTGTGATAGGTAAGGCATTCTTCAGAGAGCATAGAGGTATATTATAACCTCTGACCCCGTTGCTAGTCATCCTCGAAAACGCAGCAAGTACATCAGCCTCACTCACAGGTGCAAACAGCAACATAATCACAAGCTGGAGATTCATCTATAGGTAAATTTACAAAATAAGTCATTGATTACATTGAGATTAAAGGAATCAGGAGTATAGACATAGCTACCTCGAGGGCTGTCACTGAGACAGAGTACTGTAGCTCAATCTTGCGTAGACTTTTACTTCTTGGCCTAACGGAAAGCTGTCTCTATGTTTCTGTAAATCTCTTATGAAATCATTTATCCAAGGGGCGGGGGCTTTAAGATTCTTTTTGTGACAATGGGTGCATGTTTATCGAATAAGCTGATAAGAAGAGAGTTTAAATTAATAACCATGTCATTCACGTTATTGGTGGCAGTAACCTCATGCCAGGGTAAAACAGCTGTTGGAAGAGCAACATGATGTAAGTCCCTGTATTTACGGTACTTAGTGATTTTTTGCAGTTTTGGGGTTCTGAGTTTATAGGCAACAAAAATGATATCATGCTTTAAAAGTCCAGAGGCAGGAAGTTGTCTGTGGTGCGCCATATGGGGCAGTTCGGAGACACCCATGATATCCAGCCAAGTGTCGGTTGTGGTAGTATGGTGAGTAACTTGAAGTGGAAGTAAAGTCAGATTATAAGATTGCAACATTGTAGACAGGTAGTTTAAATAACAGGTCCAATTAAGTTAGAGTTCAGGTCTTCCATGACAAAGACATGACTGTAACGGTCCATAAGATTGATAAGTGTAAGCTCAAATTCTACAAGGTATCCGATATTTGGGGATTTATAACAAACACCCACATGAATATGACTTCCATTTACACTAACATCTGGAAACAATTACAAAATATGTCTAGGTAAAATTATAATTCAACAAAACTATTTAAATGATACAAGACAATAGCTTACCACAGTTTTAGGCTTGAATGTGAACATATTTGGGTTCATAGGCTTTAGATATTTGATGATTACTCCTTTCATCATATACCACTTCATTTCAAAATCTTCCGTGAATGTGAATCTTTGCCTGAAATATCTGTAACAGAATTTAGATAATTCTAGAATGTTGTAAAAATGAATCTATAGTCAATACATGTGAAACATCAAATCAAATAATTTATTTTTCCTTCAACAACGTACATATATTGTAATGGGCATCATCAGTGAAACAGTTAAAACTATAGTTATAGTTCTGACAAAAGACAATTAACATAAGATAACAGAGAATATAACACAAAATATAAATTATAATGTCAATAAGTTGAACAGTTACAATATTCATCCAGCCTATAACAGAGGTTTATTATAACCAATCATACAACACTTCAGCAAATTTTCTCTGTTAAATCTAACCAGGCTAATGGTAACTTATTAAATAACTTTATGCCTAAATACTTATGATAACTCATTGTTTTTGATAGTCTACATTTTAGTAACTCTAGTTTATCTCTATGTCTTGTCTCATATCTATGCATCATTTTCCTTTAAAGCGGTGTTGTGTAATTTTTCTTACTAATATTAAAACATTATATACATACAAGTTAATGACTGTTAACCCTTTAAGCGTCATGAAAAATTAGACCTGATCTTTGATAAAGTTACAATTTTTTTAAATTTCCAATGTGTAAAGTTAAATTTATTTTCGTTTCTGTATGTCAAAATAGAGTTATTTAACGGTAAATAAAATTCGTTTAGCCTTTTTTGGATTACCTAGGATAATTTTTAACTTTTGAGAATATCGTAGAATAGCAGTGTAGTTGTCACTAATATTTTTATAATTTATTCAGTAAGTATGGGAATGAAACACAGTTTTATAGATAAACGTATACTATATTACAAACCAATAAAATTAGAAAAATACAAAAGTAGACAAAGAGTGTTTATTTAGTGGCGGGCTGTCACAACTGACATTCCACGCGTCTCCCGCAAGCCACTGTTATCGCGTGGACTTTGAACCTTCTTATCGCTCGGCAACGTGTAGGACAGCCTTGCAGGGCTTGAATTATGTTTCTTGCTTTGTGATAACATCCTTATGACCCTAGTAAAATATTAAAAAGTTTGGGGTTGACCAAGTAATTGCTCAGAATTACCAAATCTTCAAATTCCGAATCGTCTGGATAGGCCATTCACACGAATAATGGTAAAAAACACTAAATAAATACTGGAAACTGCTGTATTTAATATGAATAATTTACTTTAAAAAGAATAAGACACAACAGAAAATTAGCGATAACCGAAATACATATGCGTGTACCGGACGCTTCTCACTAACAACTGGCTAGATGCCTTGACGGGAGCTCCCGTCAATGACTTTGTGAAAGGCGCGGGGCCACGCCCGCTAGACAGTGTTTGGCCAATTAGAAGCAACTGCCACTCCCATTGTAACAGAATTCGAGGCAGGGCAACCCGTCTGTATGTCGCATGACGACTAGAACCATCTAACAGCAAAATATTCAACTAACATAGCAGTAAGAAAATAAAGAATGCAAAAACGCGGATCCACGGCAATAACGTTTTGAGCTTGTAGTGGCCCTCCGCGGATCCGCGTCAATAACGCTGGAAAGGTTAATATTTTTGACTTAACAAATAGTGGGCATAGTGGTTTTTCATTCATAAGTATCCTAACAACCTTTTTCTTTTGAGTTAAAATTTTCTCTAGGTATGTACCGTTTCCCTACACTATAAGGCCATACCTCACAATGCTTTCAAAAAAGGAGAAATAGGCTTAAATACTTAAAACTAACCAGTTTTTTATTTACAATTAAATAAATAACCCTAAACATTTTTTTTATTATCCATATGGTTTTTCCAAGACAGATTAGAATCTATACTTATACCTAACAAAGTAACGGGAATTTTACAATCTGGTACATCTGTTTTCAAAGAGACTATTAAGTTTTGAGTCTTATCTTTAATCAGGAACAGCCTATTTGCTTTAAACAAACAAGTTACTTCACTGAGTGCCTGATCAGACAAAAATTTGAATTGGCCTATATTGTTATGTACATTTAAAATAGAAGTGTCATTTGCATGAATTTTAGAAAAGTTAAAAATATTAAAACTAAGATCTTTTATTAAAATTATACAGAGTATCGGTCCCAACACCGACCCCTGAGGAACACCTGACATAACATCTAAAATCTGTGAGAAAGTACTCCTTACATCTACTACTTGTTTCCTGTTGGTCAAATATGGTTTAAAAAACCATGAAAACCATAGTATTTTAATTTTAAAAGTAGTATATCATTGTGTACAGTGTCGAAAGTTTTACTTAGATCACGTAGGGTTACTTGAGCAAAATTACCATTTTCAAGAGCTAAGAGTAACTGTTGTATTATAATATCATGTTTATAAAAGAGCATAAAATATCCTAGTAAAGCTTGTACATATGTGTAAGAGTATTTGTTAGATATTTTCCTTTTATTTTAGACTTGACACAACATCTAAAAAATAATACATTTTTATTATTAAAGGTGAGATTTTCAACTGAATAGTTGTCCAAGTGAATAAAAGAGAGAATCACATAAAGAGTATGACAAAAGCATAAGGGGAGTTATAAACCATACTGTACATCATAAAGGAACGATCTCTAATTGGCTCAAACTTTTACTCCATTACCATCAGTGTTACAGTAAGTGACTTTGATGGTTTATTGTCTGATATAAACAAGTCGTCACGGTATTGAACTTTGGAACATTGTTATGAAGCAGCCAAGCGTAGTCACAGAACATAAATGTTTGAGAGCAGTCTAAAAGCTAATTTTAAGCTATTGTTTACGAGTAAAGGTACCATGACACACTGTCAATCATATGTAACCTTGCATATCAAACCTTGAACATTAATGTCTTTGAAGATAACTTTTCTTTCTATATGAAATTGGTACCCAACTGAAATCAGACTTTAGGAATTCTATTTATAAATATTCTTATTCAAAAAATGTTGCGTACATGACGGCTTTACAATAAAATACAAACATTAAAAGAAGTCTTTAAGAATATGGGGATTGCAAGAAATCAATACAATACTTTCTAGAAAAATACAATCATAATTCAAACTGACGGATTTTAATTTGATGGTCAGCTTTCCATGTCTGTTAAGAGTGTTGTATCTTTATACAAGTGTTTAGGAATAAAGACAATGTTTTCTGAATATCACAAAAAGAATAAGTTGGAACCAATAAAATAGCCAACAACTCAAATTCTGATTTTAATTATCAATATGTTACTATATAAATCCATAAATGCTTATAAGACAGAAGATAATAATATACTGTCTTAATAATATAGTGTAAGAAAAACACAAAAGCCCGAATTTCCGTTGCCCAGTTATCTTGTAATCCTCCCACCTAACCCAATTATACTGTCGTAACTAATTTACTAACCCATTAATCACTTATTACAGTACCATCTCGTGATAGCCGACGCAATACCAAAACACTCATCACAAAACAGTACCGTGATCACGACACGCATTATTAACCCTTTGCGATCGGTCGTCGACTATAGGTCGACCGCAGCAGTTTCGCTGAACGCTCGCATGTCGACAATAGGTCGACCGGATAATGTCACTGCTTGTTTGGCCATTTCTAACCTATTGCTGTTCGGTATTTGAGTTATTCGGTACTTTGGACTTCTATTTTGGTTACGTGAATGTATTCTTTTCAAATGTTATAACAAACTAAAACCTATAAAATGGGGATTGAGAATTTATGTTCTTTCTGATTCCTGCAATGGTTACATTTGTGCAATTGAGCCATATTATGGTTCAGTCACAACCAACAGTTTGAGTCACCCTGAACAGCCATTTACTGTTAGGATAGTTTTGCATTTAGTAACCAAACTATTGGAAGAAAATGATGTATCAGGCCTACATGTATTTACTGATAGATTTTATACCAGTTATTTTTTGGCCTTAGAATTACTCAAAATGGAAGTGCATTTAACTGGTACAATTATGCCTTCTAGACTTGGTCTACCAGATGTTATAAAATCCAAAAATGTGAAAAATATAAAACGTCGAAATTATTTCATGTCGGAAAGACAACTGCATGACTTTGGTTTGGAAGGATAAGAGAGTGGTTACAATGCTGTCAACTTACTGCAATAACCAGACAGAAGAAGTGTCTAGAATAGTCAGAGAAGGTGTTAATGAAACAATTATCAAACCTACTGTAATCTGCCAATATAACAGAAACATGGGTGGGGTGGACATTTCTGATAACTATATATCTAGTTATGGTTTCACTAGAAAATCCCTAAAATGGTGGCGGAAGCTTTTTTTGGTTTATTGAAACATCAGTTGTAAATGCCTATATTCTGTACTCCATGACAGTAAATAAACCTGTGAGACATAGGAGGTTCAGACAGAATCTAATCCGCCAACTTGTTGGCAACGTGAGAAATGTAAACCGAAAACGAGGTAGGCCTGCCTCTATTGATGCGGATTTTAGACTAAACAATAAATTTCATGCTCTTCATAAACTACCCAAAAAGAAAACAAGGGACTGCACAGTTTGCAGTGACAGAAAAACACCTGGTGGGAGGAGAGAATGCTCAACATACTGCAAGACGTGCCCCAAGGAACCTGCAATGCATATAGGAGACTGCTTCGAAAAGTACCAAACCCAAAAAAACTTCAGATAACCTAGTAAGTAATGAATAACATGTATCTGATGAGATCCTAGTGCCTTTTCACCTGTATTCATGTAATTTTGGTTTATTACATATGTATAAAAAAATAAAAATTATGTTTTTATATTTTTATACTTCTTTTTTATATTTTTTAAATGTTACTTAAAGTTATAAAAAAAATACTATAAAATAATGTAAATATTCTTTTTAGGTTATTTACATTGATATAAAGAGAAAAAAATAAAAAAGTTGCAGAAAAATGGATTTAAAAATTGCATTTGTGTATTGTCAAAGAACTGTAAACTAACATAAATTAAATATGACCTGAGGACAATCAAAGCAATTTTTATTGAGACCTCAAAGGGTTAAATATATTAAACATAGGCTCAAATAATAAAGTTTATGTATTAAAACTAAACAAAATAACACGTAATATACATATAAATATGAATTAACCCCATAAAAATATTGTGAATCAAGGTATAATACTATTTTTTTGGACTTTTTCTAACCAGTTATATAACTGATTTGTCAGCAATGTTGTACTAGAGTAAAACAATCAATTGGTGTCTTATTTTGTAAAACTTTGTATTTTATTTTTGGACATTTTTGACATATGTTTATGCAGAACAATTTATAGTCTTAGTAAGCAAACACGAAACTGGTTGACGTCCTTTCTGTTTTGTTTTATTACGGAGGTGTAGTTTGAATTTTGTGAAAATGGCAGAGCCTTCTAATGAGTTTGATCATGTTTGCTCAAAAATGAGATATTCTAGCCTATTCATTACCTAAAAAACAATAGGTCAGCCAATCAAATCACAATTAAATTAAAATTTTTGTGAGTTTTGCCAAACCCCTGCGCTTTTTGTTAGATGTTTCGTTAGATTTTTGTAAAAATACATGTTGCATTTTACAAAAATCTAGATGAAATAAAATAAATTTAAATAATTGAAAGATATAAATTTGTTTTCATAAATAATTTAATCTTCTATAACACTACACCAAATATCATGGGTTATAACTATCCTTTGTACTAAAACATTTCTTGATTTTAAAATGTACAAAAATTTTCAAATTTCTAAAAATTATTCTGGAAATAAAAATAATATATACTTTACAAGCTTATAAATTCAATTATATCATAGTCTGTTTCATTAGCAAAAAACGACAGCTCAGTCAACCACCAAACAGCAATAAAATTGCTGTTCTTATACACGTTGAAAAACCACTGAGAAATGTCAACTTCCATATATACTACGGACGTTGTGAAAACTACCGGCACTGTATGTACGGACAATTTAATTTAATATTCTACCACAATAATTCTGTTATGTATTGCAAATTCTTTGGTATATTGACAATCAGAATGAACCAAATTACAATGAAAAAATATTTATAGCAATTTTGTAAGATTAATTAGATGTTTAGTTTAAATGTTGTGTAAAACAACATAGAATTTAAAATATTGCTTTCTAAAAAACAATCTAACTTTTAAAACATGAATAAAAACTTTGTATGTTTGTATTTAGTTTAATTTTTTTCTTTCAATTGATATTATGTTTTATAGTAGAATATTTTTTCTAAATGCTATTTCTCATGTGAAACTGAAAAAGTATATATTGAATGTAAATATTTTCATTTTTTACTTTAAAAATTACATTACATTTAAATATAAGATTTGTTTTATAGTTTTATGAAAGAAACTTCTAACTTATTCTAAATGAAGTTTCACTCATCCAGAAATCAGTGATAACCTGTGTATTTTATAAACTGTATTTGAATCACATGAGTTTAGATTAGTCCTTCTGGAAAAACTGAAAACATAGGTTTACAATAAACCTTTACAGTTTACAGTTTTCTGTCTGGATAGTTAAATAATTTTTTGTGTTAACGTACAATTTTAGCTGTTCTACATAGTAGTATCAGTTGTTTTGAGGAAATGTTTTTTGTATACAAAACTGGAAAAATGTTCAAAAGTTTGTCGTAAGTACCATTTGTTTTTTTAATATAATAATTTGGCAGTAAACGCATGTTTTAATAAAATGTTACAAAACTGCTGAAATAGGCTTGGCACTTTTTAGAGTAGCTTGAGAGAAATCTCCGGTAATTTTTAGGACAAACTTTTTAATCATGCTCCGGCACTAAAAGTGTTGAGCACAACTGCTTAATTAAATTTAGCCAATTTTACAAATATTAATTCTCAATAAACAAAAATAAAGAGTAATTTTGTAATATTTAAAAAATTGGAACTGACAAGATTTTTAACTTAAAAAACAAGGCAATGACAATATCAGATAAGACATATACCATGCGTGTTGTACTCACGAGTTGAGCCAGCTGGTAGCTTGTGCTTGGTTCGCAAACTGGTGCTCTACATTTGTATACGCTGGATCTTGTATAACGATCTTCTTGTGGTTAATGAATTCGACCACTGGCAAATATCCCACACTTGGGGTCAGGCAGAGCAAGGCACGTTCCGGACATTCATCTGTAGATGGCGTTGACATCAGAAGCTCTTGTGGAATAGACTCTAAAGTGGGAGGCTGAAACATTCCATATACCGTCACACAAGACTGTATTTCTGTTGCAAGCTTTAATGCAACTAATGTTCCAAATGAAATGTATGCATTCTTATATACATCACCTACCAATGGGAGTCATACAACAATGAGAGCCTACAGGAGAGCCAATACAAAATCAATTGTCCATATACGTTATAGCCTAATCGGAACTGTATGCCTACTACGTTTCTGAATACAACGGGAGTCAATACTCCAATGAGAGCCTACAAGAGAGCCAATACAAAATCAATTGTCCACACATGTTATAGCCTAATCGGAACTGTATGCCTACTACATTTCTGAATACAACGGGAGTCAATACTCCAATGAGAGCCTACAGGAGAGCCAATACAAAATCAATTGTCCACACAATGTTATAGCCTAATTGGAGTTGTACGCCTAATACATCTTTGAATAGACATTTAAACAAATGTCTTATATAATTTATTTCTATTAAAACCGAATTAAGAGTTTAAGAAGTATATATTAATGACCTTACTTTTCAATAAATTTTCTTTAATTTTATGTGTATTACACTCTAGTGATAAAAAAAACAAGTAGTATTTTAGTCTCAAAATTTATTATTGTCTTTCAACAATCCTTCGTTCATTTTAACATTACATTTTTATATCTTAAGGAGTTCAGCTAAAAATAAATGAAAATACAGTGTGTTCTTGTGCATTGAGAAACATGACATATGATAACTATAGACTACTCATTCAAGCCCCTATCAATTAAACAAAATCTAGCCCATAAAAGTGATTTTAGCATTTTAATGATTGTTTCAGAAAATTAAATTTTTTTAACTTCTAACTCTCCCAAAAAAGTCATATTCACATCTGTTGTAGGAATTTTCAGAGAATGTTAAAAGTGCAAGACTCTTAAATAGAACTTTTCATTACTAAATGTGTGACACAAACATTAAACTAAGTAAGAGATACAACATTTTCTTTTACCTCTTTGATTGATTGTTGCTTCTGGGCCTTCGAAGTCCTGTGAATAATTCTTTTCACATTGCTACACTTAATAGTATGATCAACCACGGTTGGTTCCTCAAAATCAGACTCAAGTGAACAATCATCGCTGAAATCTGAAAAGCTATCCGTCGAGTCTTCTGTAGAATCATCAATTATACTTTCAAAATCTTCCGTCATCCTGGCAACAGGAATGACTGCTCCATTTGGCTTAGTATGTCGGATTTTATTAATTATCTTGGGGCTCATACTTCTTTTCCTCTTCCTCGTTATAGTTCTTTTTGTATTTTTCTCACCACTTTCAAACTTATCATTTGTCACAGTAACAACCTCCTGACTTAAATTTAGGGTGCGATTTTTTGAAATCTTTGGTGATGTTACTGGTGGCTGAATATCAGTGACATTTTCTAAAATGTGATGTGACAAAACGTTATCTTCTGTATTAAGTTCTACGGGACTGTTAGGTCTATCAATGGTCAAATCAGTCTCTTTCACAGGAGAAGCAAAATGTATTGTTGATTCTTCATCTGTATCTTCCTTGTTATGTGTTTTCCTTGAAGTGCTGACATTCGAGCTTGTATTATTGTTCCTTGTTACTTCTGTTATCTCCTCAGTTTCATTTTCTGGTGTTTGTTTCCTATTAGTACTGTACCACCATACGGCTTTAACACACTTCTGATGTATTACTTGTGAATCATTTTTATTGTGGGACAGATCGATTCCTAATGACTTAAAACCTTCACTCTCTGAAAACTTAGATGTAAAAAGGACACGAGTGTATACGCCACCTACCTTTTTAATTGCTGTTAAACCATGCATTTCATTTATATCATAGGGACCAAAGAAAATCAAATGTTTATGACCTGGAACAGCATATGCACCAAATTTATCTTTATGGTCACCATAGAATTTCTTTAGAGGTATTCTAACAGTCTTTCGGCCAAACTCTGCTTTAAAAATAGCTTTGGCCATGTCTTCAAAATTTAAACATCTTTTGTCAGAGTAATAGATTAAATTTGAAAACTTTTTGACATCCATTTCAATTACCCACCATTTTGACTCAGTTTCAGTGATTGGCAAACTGGCATAAACAATTCTTTCACTTTTCTTTTTGGAACAAACTTGGTTATTATTATCTGAAGACAATCTGTTATCACATTCTGTGCTGTCACGCTCAGGATATAAGTTTAAATCATTGGTATTTTCATCAAAATCTATTGTATCCTGCTTTTCAAAGAATTCTGGTGGCAAAGAACAAATTTCACCAATAGCTAAACCAATCTCACCTTCTTGGGTCATGTTTTCAAGACATATCAGATCATTGGCAGTATAATAATCTTCTTTATAGCCATCCTCACACTGAAGGTCTTCTTTTATAACACAAGATTCTTCAGAATTCATAATAAAACTTTCTTCTTCCTTGTTATGAGGAACTTCAACAAATAATGTCATGGCCTTCGTCCTAATTGTATACATCTTGTTCCTTGAAGTATAATCTGCACCTACACCAAATGTTCGAGAGCAGTGATTCTCAACATCAAAGTTGTGAGATGACCTACCTCCAGTTTTCTTTATCGCAACATTTCTTGATCTACTCTTTGATTTTGTAGGAGATTCGCTGACATCCATAAATACACCTCGAGTAAAAGCCATCAATTTTGCCATTTCATCAACAACTTCATCCCTTTTTAATTTAACATAACACTGAGTTAAGTTTACAGAGGAATTAAAAGTTGAGATATTGGGTACTTTTACTAAGAATTGACTTGAAGAGATTGAAGCATTTTGAGGATGAGTATGATTTTGGTGATTTAACTTTACAGAGGGACCAACTGTTTTTTCTATAATGAGGTCCTCTTCATCTCCTTTTCTGTAATCCAGCAATATTTCATCCTTGAATTTGGATGGAATTTTTCTTTCCCGTTTAGAACGTTTTGTTTCAATAGTGATTATTTTCTTATCCCTTGACATTATAACAGTCTGATGGTATTCTCTCTCTACAGGTGCTAATCTGGACTGTGAGCTGTGTTTTTGTCTCAGCACTTCAGGTAGAAGCCATGTTTTAGATTTAATTTCACATCCTTGTTTTTTGGAATTTGGTGAACACTTGCAAAAAAACATGCAAGATTCTTTACCACAATGCTCATTTACCTGAACTTTATAAGGACAAACACAGCCTAGCTTACAGTATTCTTTTAAACAACGGTCGCCTTTTGTTGATTGGGATAACATTTCTTCACTAGTCTCTTCTCCTTGAACTGCAATAAAAGTTCCTCCAAGATGTTCAATCTGCCTTTGTAGTGGAGTTTTCTTATTCTTGACTTTTGTCTTCTGTAGGGAATTAAATACTTTATCACTTTCTTTTTCAATGGGTGCTGGAATATCTGGATCATAATAAATGTCTATAGCATTAAATCTTTCTTTTCTCTCAATAAAGTTTAACATTTCATTCATGGTAGAGCAAATACTGAAATGCACCCCATGATTTTTTGGCAAATCATTTGTTCTCTTCGACATTTCATCTAAATCATTTCCTCCAAAACAATTTTCATCAAATTGGTCTTTCTGACAACCATTTGCTAAGGTCCTTGTTAGACTTTTCTCTTGATTCTGTGTTTGAACTAAAGTTGAATGATACATGACTTGTTTTAGTTCTTCACTTACAACTGGTACCAAAAATCGAGTTACGGTAAATGGACCTTTGTTTGAAGACTGTACTGCTGCGACTGCAAATTCAGCTAAGTGAAGAGAAATCTTATTTTCATTTGTAAATAAACTTTTTATGTTGTCATCAATTTCTTTGTAAAGTGGTCTTTTGAAACCTACATTCACAATTAAACCAATATCATTTGATAAGTTTTGTTTTCTCATAGAGAATATTATTTTAGATATCACATTTTCATTGACAGATAATGGATTTTGTGTTAATCTACACATCAGAGGTTTTTCTCTTCCATAAGTAATGACACCATTTTCATCACACCAACTTTTGAAAAGCTGTATTTTGTTCTGTGGTAAACTAGTTTTATTTTTTGTTTTCTTTTCTGTGTCATCATCTTTCATTTTACTTATAGTACGCCCTCTTAAATGCCTTAAATTTCTTACAGATTTACTTTCTGAGTTTCCTCTAAGTTTAAATGATGTCTTTTGCATACGTTTAGTCCGCTTATTCATCTCAACTAAGAGTCGTCTTTTTTCTGCAACAGTTTTTGCTTTAATTTTATTTAATGGTTTAATTTTATTTTTGGAAGGACTAGTAGTCATACTTTCTAGTGAAGGAAGTTCAATTTCTGCATGCGTCACGTTGTCTGCGGCATCTAGTTTGGGAATGGTAAAGTCAATGTGCAGGTCACTGAGATGTGTTGTATACTGTTCTAGTGTTCTACTCTGAAAAGCTCCATTATTGTATTGGTTTCTATCACTACCTACTTGTATAGACTGTTTGTAAAAATTCAGATTTGTTATTTGTTTAGAACCAAAAGTGTCTAATGCTTTAGTTGAAGTGAGTAATTCTAGTCCAATTTCATTAGCTAAGGTCTTCTTATCAGCATCGTCAACTGATACTTCTACATCAAAGATATTACCTGTTAGTAGTTTTTCCTTTGGAACATGCCACCTTATTGAACGTTCAGAATTACTTCTTGGTAGTGAAGTAGTTGAGATACTATTTCCAACAGAACTGGTTGCATTTTCAGTATTAATTTTTTGAGCAATGCTTTCAATTAGCGTGTGTTTTACTCTTGGCTTGTAAACACCCTTGTTCGCTAATGAAGAGATGACATTTTTATCCAGCGATTTATTCTGAACTGATGTTGGTGAAATAAATAAATCTTCAGGTTTCCTTAAAAATACCTTATCTGAAACTGATTGTGAACTGTGAAAATCTTCATTAGGTTCAAAATTGTGCTTCATGCATCCAATTTTGTTATTAAATGATAATTCAGGTGATATCTTGTTTCTGTAATCAGTTAAAAGATGATGTTTTTTAGTTGCCTTTAAAGAATCTAGAGATTTAATGTTGTTTGATTTTCTAAAGCCAAATACACTTTCTGAAGTATTGTCGACTGCATTAGTATCTTCAACGATGGAAGAATCAATTGCACTGAAAGAATCCTTCTTGTATGTTGAACACGAAAATATATCAAGGGCACTAGGTGACTCCGCATCTGATTCGCATTTAGATGATGTAGACACTACATAATCCCCAAGGTCCACTTCTTCCGAGCTCTCCTCTTGAACAGACTTAATTTCAAAATCATCTCCAAAACCGTCATCTTCATTTCTGAGTGAACTTCCAGAATCGTCACAGAGATGAATGCCTGCAAAATGTTTGTTTCTCCAGCCTTTGATCCTTGTGATGTCTTTGGTTTTGGTTGGAACTATAGCATGGCTTGAACTCATATCAGAGAAACTTCCATCATCCATTATTTCTAGCCCATCATCACTCTGTGAAGCTGTTGCTCGTTGATCTTGTTGCAATTTTGTAAATTCCATTAGTTCTTCAACTGTACTAAATGAGAGAAATGTTAATCCATCTACAACATCCTCTTCTATTTCATAACTTATTTGTGACTTTAGATTGTTGATTATTTTCTGTAGAATCTTTAATTTTTCTGTGTTTGGAGATATTGAGAAACCATAAAATTTCTCATCCTCCAAATAATTATCTATTCCCGTGACGTCCACATCTTCTTCACAGAACAAACTCCAACTGTCTTCTAATTTGAAAGTATCTGAACTTAGATCTATATCCATCACGTCCGTCTTGCTATAGTTTTGAATATCTCCATTACTTAGACAGATCTGAAACAATACAAAATTAACTAAGTATTATAAATTATGTTTATAAAACATTAACTTCTAGCTTAAATTGATACATCACTTTTTAATAGAAAACATGATTACTTTCAATATTATATAAAAACTAAAACAATTTATAAACCATAATATTTTATTTTAAACACACATTTTACTTTGTAATAATTAAACCAAAATATACCTTTGTGAATAATTTCAAAGACAATCACTAAAAAATTTTTTAATTTAGTTACATATACCATGTACTAATGTTCATACAGTTTTTATTACAACAATCCTTTAACTTAATTACAATGTGAATGAAACAAATAATTTCACTTCTAGATTTAACATTATTATTTTTGTTTTTAGAAACCAAAATAATCTTGTCAATATCTATTACACAGCATGGCTGTAAAATCACTATTTATTTTTATATATTATTCACTAAAGCTTTATATAGCTTATGTGCCTCAGATTTTTATATGATTGATTACTATAATTTTTGTTACAGTGAGCATTGGATGAGTGAAGTTATTGAGAAACCCACCGGTTCTTTTCAAAATTTTGTCATCTGACCATCTGAGTTCTCTTGATAGTGTGAGGTCATTGAGAATTAAAATGTGATATATTGATTCATCTTGGTCACAAAATCTCTTGATTTTGGTATCAAAAAGTGCCCTACTCAGCTTTGGAGCCCTAGAAATGATATGATCTTGTAGTAAACCTATCGAAGACTGCTTTTGGAAGAAGAGCACTAGAAGTCCCAGACATTCCTGATGTCAGTATTGAAGGGCAGCTGAAATTTCTTGGTGTAACAATAGATACCGACCTAAATTGGATCAAACATAAAGAAAACCTTATCAAAAAACTCACACCGGACACTTTGTGGTTAAACAAATTCTTTCTCTCAGTAGCCCAGAAACTCCAAAAATAACCTACTTTTTTCTGTTTGAATCCCACCTGCGTAATGATCTAGCTGCTAGGGGCAGAACTACAGCTTCAAATCTTCGATGAATATTAATCATACAAAAGAAATGTATTAGAACACTGGCTGGTCTCCAACCTCTTGAAGACTGTAGGGAGGCTCCGAAGATTCTCACCGTCATTTCACTTTATATTCAAGAAGTAATAATGTATGCTGATGGTGAAATCTTCCAAGAAACAATGCTGTACACCACTAAAATACCAGAAATGCTGAACTTTACAACCTTCCAGCACATCGTCTGAGGCATTACGAGCGGATACCTTCGTACATGGGTGTAAAACTCTACAACCGCCTAACCACATCACCTTTTTTCCAAAAGAGGAAAGGAATTGAAGACCGCTCTACATGAATGGCTTATAGAACGCCCATTCTACACGCTAGAAGAGTTTTTGCAAACTTCCTTCCCCTAATGTTAATGTATTTATGACACTATTTATAATCTAAAAGATTGTAAATAAAGATATTCTCATTCTCATACTCGGCCAGGCCCCATCATGTACCGCCACCCACCCTGTACAAGTGTGGCGGGCCAGGCCTAGACCCCATTATAGCCCGGGCTCCAGTAAAATTGTTTGAAAAAACCGGTTTGAGTACGGGCCTGTCAAAAGGCCAAAGGGCAAAAAAGTTACCCTATTAACCTTTGATTTTCGTTACATTCTGTAGGGTTCTTCAATACTACATTGTAGAGGTATATTATGGCTGGTGTTTTGAGTATTGAAGAAGGGGATAATAACTGTTTCAGGGTATGAATTGTGGCATAATGTTATTCAGGTTTAGATGTGGGAAAAGAGTAAAAACAAAATGGAAGAGAAACACAAATAAAACAAAACAAAAATATATATATATATATATATATATATATATATATATATATATTGTTTCAGAATAAATATGAGTATGTGTTCAGTACCGTATGGTACTGATGGTATTTTAGAAAGGATGGATTCGGTACCAGTGGTAACAACAGCTGGTATTATCAGAGTCTAACCACGAAATTCCACAAAAACTGTGATACTTTTAGTGACAATTTTTATCACACAGAGTTATTTCAATATTAAAAGGACCTTTAGTTTCGCAACCATATTCTATAAATATGCTCAAATTGATTTTTGTAGTTTTCATAAACAACAGTGAAAATTCACAAAAATCAAAATCAGTTATAACCTTTATTACCAGGAAAAATTGCAAAACTACTAAACGCATATATATATATATAACACACACACACACACACACACACACAGTTCAGTCTTTGTTTTAGTTAATCCCTAATAAAGTCAATAGGCCTAAATAAGAAGCATGAATAAGCAGAAATACCATAGCGTATATACAATAATTTCCAACCTTCAAAGCTAAATTATAACAACAAATGTTTCATTAAGACTGCAATGTTCAAATGGAATTCTCTCAGGTAATATTGGTTCAGAAAGGGGAATTACCATATCCCCTTGGCAACATTTCGTGGTCAGGCATGCAAAGAATTTGTAGTTTCATATTAAAAGATTTTAAAATATACATATTAAGCACTACTGGTCAACAGATAAACCTGGTACACAAAGTTTGCGCTACAAGAAATCAATAAAGCATACGCTAACACTATAGCGTGAGTTTGTGTCTAATCCATTTTTATCTAACTCATTCTTCACAATGCCATGAACAGTAGCAGGAATTTAAACTCATGAATCTTGACAGAAGGCAACCTCCCCAACCCAACCCACTAACCAACCAACCAACCCAACCCATCAAGGATATCCTGTTAGCACTAAGTGCAATTTATCAGCTTGTTGTACTAAGAGAAAATTAACTATTTAAATATTCTACAAGTATGTGTTGGAAGTTTGATTGGACAATACTTCTATAGAATATGGAGCAATTCTATAAACTACACGTTAATTGTTCGAGAATGACTAAATAAACCATATTTGGATTTTACAAAAGAGAAGTAGTCATGCACAAACTCCTGATAACATCATGTGATTTTTCATGGTGATTAGAAAGAATTTTATTATTACAGTCAATAAAGCTTTGAGAATGATTTTAAACTGCAAACAAAGAGATACAGTGAAACCTATTTTTTCTAAACTTCAAACTTTGACTGAATATGATCTGTATAGTGTTCAAATTGACTTCACTTTAACCCTAAAACTGGCAAAGGTATCACTCTGTAATGGTGGCTTTATTTCAACAGCCACACAGATTTTTTTTTTTTATAATGTATCACATTTCATACCTGTCAGTTTAAATTTAAACAATGATATGTCAATTTATTCACAAATATTGGGAGAATATAACAATAACCTATTATTAGTTTTCATGTAAACAATTTTGTTTAGCAAAATTAAAAAAATATATTCTTTTTATTTGTAATCTTTCTTATTATTTTTGTAAATACTCCGCTGTGCAACTGCTTTGCAATAAGTTTTACATCAAAACTGTAATTGTATAGCTTATTATAAATTTTGTGCTAATTCCAAAAATACATAGTTATCCTAACTTTTACCTCAAAACTTATTTGTTATATGGCTTTGCATGATTTTTAAAAATTAATTACTAAACCATAACTAAACTGTGGAGAGCGGTGGTGGTTAACTTTCCTTCAATGTATGCGTCTTGATATAGATCCATATAAGTATTTTTATAATTTCCATAATTTTCACCAAGAAGAAGGTTAGACTAATCTGTCCACACGAATTAGGTTTGAGTCTCAACCTTTATTCTGCACAACCTTCTTGCTTAACATTAGGCTCCAGATAAATGTACAAAACATATATTTACAACAACAGTGACACAATGTACATAATACTTGGCTTATTTCAGCACTAAGAACCTCAAAGCGTGAAATCAAAAATTAACTGCACCTTAGCCTACGAGGGGTCACTGCTGATCAAATACAGAATTCATAAACATGAAACTCGAGTCATAACCAGCGGAATAGGATTGTAAATAAAAGTATGTAGGCTGTAAAGTATGCATCTGAGAGTTACTATGAGAAATTCTATGGGAAAATTCAGAATTCAGTTAGAATAAATATGAGTATGTGTACAGTAGCATATGGTACTGATGGTATTTTAGAAAGGATGGAGTCGGTACCCGTGGTAACAACATCTGGTATTATCAGAGTCTAACCACGAAATTCCACAAAAAACTGTGATACTTTTAATGACAATTTTTATCACACAGAGCTATTTTAATATTAAAAGGACCTTTAGGTTCGCAACCATATTCTATAAATATGCTCAAATTGATTTTTGTAGTTTTCGTAAACAATGGTGAAAGTTCACAAAAATCAGTTATAAACTTTATTACCAGAAAAATTTCAAAAGTACTAAACGCATTTATACAGCAAATTGAAAACATTTTTCCGTATCTTCCAGGTACTGGTTAAGAAATTGGTTTGGAAATCTTCGCAGCGTGTAAATCTTTGATACCTTCAATGAGATTTTAAAAACTACAGAATGGATTGACACTGTACTTTTTATAAAAGTTGCTCTTACTTCTTAGGTACTTTTCCCAGTAACAAATATGGAACCACACAACTAAAGCTATTGTCATATATGTTTTATATGTGTGTGTGTGTGTATTATTACACCGTTGCCAAGCACACATACTTTTAGCTAGCCTATATCCACAAAAGCCAAATCCAGTTCTGTCAGCAGCCATCACCTTATCAAATCCAAAAACCATTTGTACTACAGTCGATAATATATATGTTGTACAAAATATTTGTTACAATCATATTGATACTCATATCTGCATCCTATATTAATATTCTACGATACTTTCGAAATAGAAGCATGATCACAAAATTTAGAAGCCTTTTATATATTAAGTAAGATTTCAAACTAAGCATTAAAGTTTGTCAATGAATATAACTAGCCTAACAAAGTTTATATGCATATTTATATAATGTTTAATATAACAATGTAAATTTATACCACTATTATAAATAAATTGTTAGTATTAAGAGAAACTAGGTTACACTAGTGCCCATTTTCATTATTTCATTGTAGTCTGCTAAGCTTACCTTCTGTCATTTTATTGTTTGTTGAGTTTACTAAATTTTATGCTATCATGTCTTAAATTCTTTAAAATTTCGAACTGGTAATAATTTTTGTAAGCCTACACCACTAAACCTTTTTATTAATAATTAAGTTAATATGTGTGGATGTTAAATTAGCGAGTTATCTAAAGTGAGAAGTGTATTAAGCTTAATTTTGCAGAAAAGCCTACGTTTCGATGTTAGCTAACATCATGCATTTTTTTCTTTATTCTTTATACATATTCTTAATAATTCTTAATATTTATTATTATTAAATATTCTTAATAAAGTGAATTTTAGTTTTTGTAATTTGTTAATATACTAATGTGAACTTTACTGAACTGATAAATATTGAATTACATGGAAAACCTATCTCATTTTTAGTTTACTGGATCAGTCAGTTCTGATAGAGCTGTAATCGGATAGCCTATATTAATTTATTGAGAAATATAATTCTATTATATATCTCCAGTTTTATATAAGTTTATTTATTATTATCGCTTCTTTTTGTTGTTCTTTACTTCTTTGTCAAAAATTAATCACATTTATACCTAAACTTGTATCGCTTGACTGTATACTGGAATTATTGTGTGCACTAGCATATTTACCTAATCATGTACTTTAGTTAGTTACTGTTCTAGGTTACATTATCTTTACGCTTCCCTAGCAAAGTATCTTACAATCTTGTACCCATTATTGAATAATGTACAAAAGAAGCATACCTTATTACCTCTGCTTTGTTTTTGACCAACCGTGGCTGGAAAGACAATTAAAAACAATATTGACATTTTGCCATTTGTATTTGGGGGTTATGGTTATTTCTAGAATATTTCTCCAGAAAAAGTGTAGATTGTTATTTACCATCAAAATTGAAAACAACATTGTATAGAACTATTATACAACTAAAAAACCTTTTTTTTTATTTATGCTTTAAACAAAGTTCAGTTCAATTATTACAACTCTTGTTATTTTCTAGCAACATTTTTATCAAAATTTGCTAGTATTCCATATTAACCTTAAAATGTTATTTAGACTAGCCAATATCCAATTACCAAAATATAAATTAATAAATATTTAAAATATTTAAGTCCATTCTTTTCTCCCAATAACGTACTATTATTACATTTTGAATTATTTTATTACTATTAATTTAAGGGATTCAGCCTTCCAGGAGACTATACATACAAATTTAATACAAATGTAAGAACAAATTAAATGAAAATACCATCCATACATAGGAGTAAATAACAATTCACAATACAAATGTTAAGTTAATGTAAATTAATCATGATAATATAGCCTAAATGACAATTTTATATAAAGCCCCATAATACCTCAATATATGATGTTAATACAATAACATTAACACATCAGTTACATTCACTTCCCATTCAACTATTAATATTATTTTATACGATTTAATTTTATTCTGTTGAACACAATTTTTTTTGTTTCTTTAGTTTTCTCTATTTATTTATTCATGTGGATTTTATTTTGATTTATTTTTTATCCATAATACACTTATTTTGACATTAATTATTGCGTTTAAAAAAATAGGTTTTGACTATTTAATTTTATTATTTATTCAATTTTAATTAATTTTATAGTTTCCTTGTAACACACAGTTTTATTTGTAAATTTAATTATTATTTAAAATACTGTTTTTGTTTTAATTTGTAATGTCTAAAAAAAATATTATTTTAAAATATAACATGAATTATAAATGTTGATATAATTAAATAAATGTACTTAGTACACACAATATAAAAAACATTACCATATGTTAATATCTTAAACAATGATACAAATTATAAACATATTTGATCAATACTGTACCAATAAAAACAATAACTACTTTCTGAACACACTAAATCTTTAAATAAGAATACATAATACGAAAATATTAAATATAAATTTATTTATTTATTCACGGTAAACCCATTACATACAAAAATTGCACAAATTGGTAGAAAAAGCTGAATAGAATAATCAATAGTAAGAAGTTCAAAATAATGATGATTATAGTATCAGAATAAATTTTAATTAACACCATAGTAATGATAATTTAAATGCAGACGACGTAATAATAATAACATATCAACAACGTATTAAAAATAAATAATATATAACAACAATATAATAATAAATAATATAACAACGATATAAAATAAATAATATAAATAGCAATAACAGCAGTAAATAATTAGAACATTTTTAACTTCATAATAAATAATTTGATAACAATACGGTAACATAACATCAGTTTAAAAATGAAGCAATAGCATAACAATATTAAAAAAATAAATATATCTATAATAATACACTATTTTTTACAAAATAAATTAATAAATAACAGCATGCTATGTTGCGAAAATGCGTTAAGGAGGTAATGCTGTTCTAGGATGGCCAAGGAAGTTTTTTTAAAGGAGGCGATGCCATCATGAAAGAAGTCAATGTCCCCAGCAACAAGTCCCAAGTCTCTGAATTCGGTTAATCGTGGACTTCATCTCGTAGTTAGTAGCATGATGAAGACGTCCAAACAGGTCCCTTGATCTAGTGTTAGATGGTACACAAAGAGATTGATCGAACCAAGGATTTCTGGACAGTCGACCAAACTGTTCAAAATTCGATAAAGGAAGAGAACATCCTCAGCCACACGCCTGACACCAAAATCACGTAATAATTAAATAAACCGTTTTACAGCAATTTAACAAAAACGAACATATCGCACAGTGTGATAGTAGCACTTTAAAGTGGTCCGAACATATCGCACAGTGCGATAGTAGCACTTTAAAGTGGTTCGAACATATCGCACAGTGCGATAGTAGCAATTGGAGGGTTAATGTTGACTGATGGTAAATAACCATGTATACCTTTTCTGGTGAAATATTCTACAAGTACTCTATAAATGGTGTCTTCAGGAAAGGTTATAAATATGGCAAATTATTTGCTCGATTATAAATAAATGAATTCACTCCTTTTTTAACACTGCTAGTGGCAGGAACTAGCACATCCAGAACACTTCACCTTTTCTCGATTAATAAAGAGTTGATATAGCCATTACATAATATTTTTTAAAATGAAAACTGCTTGTAAACATTGTGGATTCATATCATCTTGTGACATGCATCGCATTCTTTAAATTATATTTCCCAAAATACTTTTATTTTTATATAATTTATTCATTTTGAGACTATCAACAGAATTAAATTTCTTTAAATTTTAATTCTTGTTGCTTTAACTAATTTATAAATGTTCCATAACCACCATATACAAATTATTGATAAATTAATAGTGAGTTAATAAACATAAAAATTGTTTTTTTTTTTTTTTTTAACTAATCTTTCCAGCCACGGTTGGTCAAAGACGAAGTAGAGGTAATAAATAAGGTACGCTTTGTTTTGTACATTATTTAATAATGGCTACACGATAGCAAAATACTGAGCTAGGAAAGCGTAAAGATAATGTAAGCTGAAACAATAACTAACTAAAGTACATGATAAATATGCAAGTACACTATATAATTCCAGTACACAGTCAAGCAATACAAGTTTAGGTATAAATGTGATATATTTTAACAATGAAGTAAAGAAGAACAAAAAGTATAAGCGATAATAATAAATAAACATCACATAAAACTACACATATATATTTGAATTATATTTCTCAATAAACTAATGTAGGCTATTTCATTACAGTTTATCAGTGATTACCGACTGGTCCAGTAAACTAAAAATGTGATTAGGTTTTCCGTGTAATTAAATATTTATATGTATATAATGAGTTCAGCTAGGTTCAAATTAGTATGTTGACAAATTTCAAAACCAAAATTTACTTTAATAAGAACTTTACATGAATATGTATAAAGAAAAAAATGCATGTTACCTTACATCGAAACGTAGGCTTTTCTGAAAAATTAAGCTTAATACACTTTTCACTTTAAATAAATCACTAATTTAACATCCACTCATATTAACTTAAATATAAACGTTTTAGTGGCGTAGGCCTACATAAATTATTATCACTTTGAAATTTAAAGAACTGAAGACATGATAGGAGCATAGCATTTACTATTAA
This sequence comes from Homalodisca vitripennis, assembly GCF_021130785.1. Taxonomy (NCBI): domain Eukaryota; kingdom Metazoa; phylum Arthropoda; class Insecta; order Hemiptera; family Cicadellidae; genus Homalodisca; species Homalodisca vitripennis. Next base: position 195,284,435 of record NC_060209.1, on the reverse strand, counting down.
CAAAACAAACAATAAAATGACAGAAGGGTATGGTGTCAAATAGTAAGCTTAGCAGACATTTCTCTAATGAAAATGGGCACTAATATAACCTAGTTTCTCTTAATATTAAAAATAATCTATAATAGTGGAATAAAATTATTACAGTTTTTTATGTTTAACATTATACAAATATGCATATAACCTTTGTTAGGCTAGTTATATTCATTGAGAAACTTTAATTCTTATTTTGAAATCTGAATATAAATAATCCTTGTAATTTCGTGATTAACCTATAAATTTTGCAAAATTGACGAATTGTAGAATAGTAATATAGGAGACAGATAAAATTAGTAACAATACGATTGCAACAATAATATTCTGTACAACATAAAATATATTGCAGTAGAAACGTTTTATGGATTTGACAAGATGATGGCTGTTGTCAGACCAATACGTCATTATCAAATGACGTTAAAATAATACATAGTAAATATACCTGTCTAAAAAGTCCTGTATGTCTCAGGATAACCAAGTAATTCACCGTACTAAATCTGAACTCACTGAGTGAATACTGAGCTGGCCCGCTAGAATCAAATGTCCACTGCCTTCTTCTACATAGAGGAATGCTCACGATAGCTACGTAGGCAGTTGATTCCCATTTCGATATTCAGTAGGTGAGAAAGTAGACCACACGACTATGGTTAATACGTTTTAAAACAAATTGGTTGGTATTTATAGTAAAACGAAGCTTTATATTGAACATTATGATATGTTAACACTGTAATAAACGGCGTTGTATTAAATTTCTTTTATAATGGTTTTAAGCGCTACAGTGTATATAGTAACCAAAACCTAATATTCAGAAATAAGTTTTTAAGACCATTGATAATGTAATTATATATATATATAAATTATTATTCTTATATTTTTATATACGAATGTCACAATTAATTATAAGAATAGGACTAATAAGTCACGGTATAAATACGCATAATTTTCTACAGAAATAATATACATTATGTAGCCAAGACATATTGGCCACAGAAACCAAGTACATTATTTTGCACATCATAAGAAACGTTGCAATCATAGTATAATTATGTATGTTTAATAATTACCTACTGGATAGTTAACTCATTACCAACAGCATAAATCTTTATCCTCATCTCGTACTGCTGATCAAGTTATCTGTAGAGCCAATTAAACGCTATAAGGAAAGAACACTGTTCTTCAAGATATAGGATTATAATCAACAGAGCTCCCACTCCCCACCGATTATTAACTGAGTTACTTTGTTGGGTTATGTCTATTTGAAACGATACAAACATTATAGTTGTACTAATTTTAAATGTTTAAATGTGCAAAACATCGACGTGAATGCGAAGAATAAATCAATGATTGCTAAATTCCATGAATATTCACTACTTTGTATATTAATAATTAATGCCGAAGTCTACTGCCTTTTAAGGTACGTAAAACAGACATAAACCATTACATTCATCCATAATGTGTCTAGAACACAAAAATGGTTTGAAGCAAAGCTTAATTAACTAAAAAGGCTATCCACAGATATTTCTATACGGTTTCTATATTAAATAAGGAAGATGTCACACATTATAACTGGAATAGGCGTCAGAAAAAAAGTTTGATCCAACCGGTATTATTCGCATACCTCTATGGCAAACTTCCCATATTGCATTGGCATCGTATTTCTTTCTTATGCATTTAACGTTGAAAGTCTTCTAACACACATTTTATGGTGTACAGAACTCTAATATACTCTTTTTATTATAATTTCAGGCAACCTGAAATGCCCGGTGTATCACACAGACAAAATATAGAAGGATAAAAATAGCCTTTACATTTGACCAAAGAACTGAAAGAGACAATATGGCTGCTATCGGAGCCCACCTGACTAGCCAACGAAAATAACCAAATTGTACGACGAATTGCCGACAAAGATCTATTTTAATATTACAAGCATTTAAGAAAGAAAATAAATTTGAATTTTACCTTACTTATAACTGAATATCCCATCCATGGTTATTAATTACAAATCCTCAAGATATACTAAATACATTACAATCAAATCTTCTCATTTGTAGGCATTGTTTTTTTAGGTGTTATGGCAAATTAAACTTCTAAAATACTCCGATTGCAATAATGTGTTAACATTTGTTAATACATTAGTTTAATCATATTTTTGGAATCTATACACTACATGAGAAACCCATCGTTCAGGCCTAATGAAGCAGGCCAGCTTTTACACACCATATTTAATTTTAAATTACCTTTATTTAGTCTTTTAGTTTAGGTTTGCACAAATGTTATATTTCACATGTATTGATGACTTTGCTGATACAATGATTGTAATTTGTTAATTTGGCTGAACGAACGAGCTACTAAGAATAATAATTATTTATTTTAATAAAAATGTTCCATTTTAATATGTGACTACAGCATAGATTGTTTTTCTTTCACTTTCCTTACTCTGTAAATCCATTTATACAAACCAGTTCCTCCTTGTTTCACAGGACGTACTGGAAGAACCTCTTTACACTACTTTAACCCGTTAGGTGGTCTTAAAAAGGTTAACCGTCTTTAGTCCACCATGATCGAATAATTCTAGAGGCAGATGTGTTAGTGTAATATAACACTAATCATATCTAATATTAAAGAGAATTAATTATACGAATAAGTATTATTAAATTATAAAGAATACTTTGTCAGTGAGCTGCACGACCCAATGATAAAATTGAATTTTTAGTTTAGCTCCAGTTCAACTCAAAAGAATGAGTTGTCATCTACTGAAAGGTGGTCCAGTTGGCTCAATTTACAAGTGCTTATTCAATGGATGGCCTAATGAAGATTTATTCCAGGTGTGGTTTGAGCATTCGAAACAGACCAAGCAATAGGCTAAAGATACTGTTTTGGTAGTTATCGACAACTATAATAGCAGTCACATGTTTGAAATATGAGAATTGCGCAGAAAACTACATTCACTTTGTGTCCATCCCCAACGCACATCTCAGACTACAGCCACTTGCATGCCCTTTTAAGACCATTTAAGAAAGTGTTCAATAGAGAGTGTGATAATTTCAAGTGTTGAAGCGGATTTCAGATGATAATATGAATGATATTTCAACTAAGTTATTTACAACAATGCAGACATTAAAATAACTTACTATAGAAAATGGTGTTTTTGGATTCAAGGCCATGAAAATTTTCCAGTTTGACTTTAACAAATTTCTCTCTGATGGTTTTTTTCTGATGAAAGCTGCCACCCTGTAGCCATTGTAGAGTAGGAAAGTGACTTACCCAAAAGATCTCACTGAACAATATTTCCTACCAGAATGTGTTGCAATTAAATGTGCTACGTAAGATTAATACCAACATGAAGCAAAATATCATTTCCGGCTTAACAAAGAAAGATAGATTTCATATGTGGCTGTCATCTCCAAATGTCAAAATGAAGATATGTTATTAATTTCATTTGCTCAAAACTGATGTGACGATAATTTGCAAGGTCCTACTTGTAATACTTTCAAATCTTTTAAATGTAATCATCCAGAAACCTTAAAATATTGTTTATAAGCTTAAAAATGTTCTTTGTAAAAATGTGAACTTGATTTAGCTACAATCAATACAAAATTGTTTAAAAAATAAATTACATACAACAATTTAAATGTACATTTCCACAACTTTCGAACAGCCACCATCTTGGAACCTTTTGTTTTTTGAGACTAAGTACATAAACATGCCCAAGTAATATACAAGTGTGTCTTTATACCAAGTTTAGTTTTAATTAACAAGAAATTGTGTCATTTATTAGTGTTCACCACTGTTTATGTTACTGTATATTGTTCAGAACTTTCTACACTCACTATCTGAAAGCCTAAAGAGATAACCAAATCCATGTGAAAACATTATTTTTGTAAATGACTTTAGCATTCTAAAATATTCTTTGATTTTTTTTACTTTATGATATATAATAATTTTGTTTGCATACTACAGGCATATGTCAAAAATTAAAATTTTGGATCTATGCAGAGAAATAACAAAGCTAAAACTTTGCACAAATGCAAATGGCCACCATTTCCAAACATTTTGTTGGTTAGGACTGGCTATCAAATTTACTCTGGATGTGTTAAAAACTATGGCAGTTATTGTATTTACAATTATTTTTATATTTCTTTATACTACTCAAAACTTTGTACGACTTCTACTTCAAAAAATTTACAAAAAACAAACAAAAAAAACCATGTAAGAACAGATATTACTGTAAATAATGCATGGATTCTAAAATACTTGTTTTTCTTGCTCTACAATGTATTATAACTTAAAATACAATCATTCGTTTTCCAAACTTTGAATGGCCTCCACCTTGGAACTTTATGATACAGGAATAAATGTTGTTACAATGGCCTATTATTGTTTAAAATGTGTCATTTTGTGTCTATATTTGGAATTAGTAGCATTAAAATATTTGCCCAAATGTGAATGGCCGCCATCTTGAAACGTTTTATTGGTTAAAAAGCTGGATAACAAGCTCTTTCAAGCTACCTATAAGCAAATACTGCCTCTGTAAGAAGTCTAACCTGCCTAACCTATTACAAACTATTGCAATTATCATGTTCACAAGCTCGCGTTATATAATGCATAAGCCCATACATATATATTCGGATTATTGTGGTTTTGATTTGGGGGTCATTATCAGAGAAAATACAATAATCTCCAGGAAATTCTGACATGGGGATGATTGAAATAGACAGATTTCTATAATATCTACCTAAAACACTCATACAGAAGCCATATATACTCCAGGAGTAGGCCTACTCAACTTAACAGGCATCTATGCCAACCGTAGAGGTGCAGGTAGCTCAGATTTGTTCAAACATTTCTCAATGTCAACTCGCTTTCCAAACAGCATCTCAAAAACATTTCATCTCTTCATAAAATGTGTTTTCTCACAATCAAATTGAATAAAATAGCACAAAATTATTCTGACTACTACTCATAAGTAGTAAAACCTATCAGAAAGAAAAATTAGAAATAGAAACAAAAAAGAAAACAATATTGATAAAAGAATAAAAGCTCAAGACAAAACTCAGGGAAAAATATGAAATAAAACACAAAACCACAAAACATAACAAACCACTATTTAAAAAAAAGACTTCCAAGAGACTAATTGTTTTAAAGTAAGCATGATTTTAACGGAATTTAAAAAAACTTGCATTATGAAGATAACAAAATGGGTGACAAATTCAAGATGTATGCTTGACAACCTCGAAAGGATCCTGAAATGTGGCTTGTAAGTAGATGCATATAGCACCATAGAGTTTTGGTTCAGGTATGTTAGTTGTGAGACATCGGCCCACAATGAATACAGAAGTTGACACCTTCACAGCGCAGCTAGTCAAGTACTACTAACCCAGCTGTTCTAATGTCGGTACATGACTAGTTTCCCAGTGAAGGTGTTAACAACGTATTGAGTAGCTTGAGATGTATCACAGTTTAAAACATTGATTGTAGTTAACGCACATTACTACTATCCCAGCTGTTCTAATGTCGGTACATGACTAGTTTCCCAGTGAAGATGTTAACAACGTATTAAATAGCTTGAGATTTATCACAGTTTAAAACATCAATTGTAGTTAACGCACTTTACTACTATCCCAGCTGTTCTAATGTCGGTACATGACTAGCTTTGTAGTGAAGATGTTAACAACGTATTGAGTAGCTTGAGATGTATCACAGTTTAAAACATTGATTGTAGTTAACGCACATTACTACTAACCCAGCTGTTCTAATGTCGGTACATGACTAGTTTCCCAGTGAAGATGTTAACAACGTATTGAGTAGCTGGAGATGTATCACAGTTTAAAACATTGATTGTAGTTAACGCACATTACTACTATCCCAGGAGTTCTAATGTCGGTACATGACTAGCTTTGTAGTGAAGGTTTTAACAATGTATTAAATAGCCGGAGATTTATCACAGTTTAAAACATCAATTGCAGTTAACACACTTTACTACTAACCCAGCTGTTCTAATGTCGGTACATGACTAGTTTCCCAGTGAAGGTGTTAACAACGTATTGAGTAGCTTGAGATGTATCACAGTTTAAAACATCGAGTGTAGTTAACGCACATTACTACTATCCCAGCTGTTCTAATGTCGGTACATGACTAGTTTCCTAGTGAAGGTGTTAACAACGTATTGAATTGAGTAGCTTGAGATTTATCACAGTTTAAAACATCAATTGTAGTTAACGCACTTTACTACTATCCCAGCTGTTCTAATGTCGGTACATGACTAGTTTCCCAGTGAAGATGTTAACAACGTATTGAGTAGCTTGAGATGTATCACAGTTTAAAACATTGATTGTAGTTAACGCACATTATTACTATCCCAGGAGTTCTAATGTCGGTACATGACTAGCTTTGTATTGAAGATGTTAACAACGTATTGAGTAGCTTGAGATGTATCACAGTTTAAAACATTGATTGTAGTTAACGCACATTACTACTAACCCAGCTGTTCTAATGTCGGTCTACATGACTAGTTTCCCAGTGAAGATGTTAACAACGTATTGAGTAGCTGGAGATGTATCACAGTTTAAAACATTGATTGTAGTTAACGCACATTACTACTATCCCAGGAGTTCTAATGTCGGTACATGACTAGCTTTGTAGTGAAGGTTTTAACAACGTATTAAATAGCCGGAGATTTATCACAGTTTAAAACATCAATTGTAGTTAACGCACTTTACTACTAACCCAGCTGTTCTAATGTCGGTACATGACTAGTTTCCCAGTGAAGGTGTTAACAACGTATTGAGTAGCTTGAGATGTATCACAGTTTAAAACATTGATTGTAGTTAACGCACATTACTACTATCCCAGCTGTTCTAATGTCGGTACATGACTAGTTTCCCAGTGAAGGTGTTAACAACGTATTGAGTAGCTTGAGATGTATCACAGTTTAAAACATTGATTGTAGTTAACGCACATTACTACTATCCCAGCTGTTCTAATGTCGGTACATGACTAGTTTCCCAGTGAAGGTGTTAACAACGTATTGAGTAGCTTGAGATGTATCACAGTTTAAAACATTGATTGTAGTTAACGCACATTACTACTATCCCAGCTGTTCTAATGTCGGTACATGACTAGTTTCCCAGTGAAGGTGTTAACAACGTATTGAGTAGCTTGAGATTTATCACAGTTTAAAACATTGATTGTAGTTAACGCACATTACTACTATCCCAGCTGTTCCAATGTCGGTACATGACTAGTTTTCCAGTGAAGGTGTTAACAACGTATTGAGTAGCTTGAGATTTATCACAGTTTAAAAACATTGATTGTAGTTAACGCACTTTACTACTATCCCAGCTGTTCTAATGTCGGTACATGACTAGTTTCCCAGTGAAGGTGTTAACAACGTATTGAGTAGCTTGAGATGTATCACAGTTTAAAACATTGATTGTAGTTAACGCACTTTACTACTATCCCAGCTGTTCTAATGTCGGTACATGACTAGTTTCCCAGTGAAGGTGTTAACAACGTATTGAGTAGCTTGAGATTTATCACAGTTTAAAACATTGATTGTAGTTAACGCACATTACTACTATCCCAGCTGTTCTAATGTCGGTACATGACTAGTTTCCCAGTGAAGATGTTTTAATCTGTGATACATCTCTAGGTACAAACATACGTTGTTAAAAACCATCACTAGTCATGTACCGACATTAGAACTCCTGGGATAGTAGTAATGTTCGTTTACTACAGTCAATGTTTTAATCTGTGATACATCTCAAGCTACTGAATAGGTTGTTAAAATCTTCAGTAAGAAGCTAGTCATGTACTGACATTAGAACTGTCGGAGTAGTAGTAATGTACATTCACCACAGTCAATATGTTAAAATGTGATACATCTCTAGCTACAAAGTACCTACAGTACAAAGTACAGTAAATATTTTAAACTGTGTACATCTCTAGCTTCAAAATACACTGTTAAAACCGTCACTGCAAAGCCACTGCAAAGCTAGTCATGTACCAACATTAGAACTGACGGAGTAGTAGTCATTGCTTTTACCTCAGGCAAAGTTTTAAACTGTGATACATTTCTAGGTACAAAATAAACCCGACATTAGAGCTGCCATGGTAGTAGTAAGTGCGTTAAAGTATTATTATAAATTATGTCTAATATTTGGCCAAAACTAAGCCTAACTCTTGTTACATTTTTGGGGTTTTATGAAAAGTAGGCCTATGCGTTTAATTTATTCATATGGTGTAAAATGTATTTTTTACCTGAAAATTGACGGTATTGCCTCGTTATGCGAGGTAATATTGGCACCAAACGAGAACAAGCATTAAACCGTTAAGTATATTCAGTACAGTACCTAAACTGCTACACATACACTGAACTATGTTGCCTATTTTATGTATTTATTGACATGTTTTAATAATAAATTTAAAAAATAATGTTCACTAAAAATCTCCTTAAATACTAAAACTAACAGTATCAGTAGGGTTAACGTATCAGTAGGGAATACCCAATCAAAATTTCAACGTTATTAACGTATTCTGCTCATCCTCCTAAACAAAAAAACAAATGTGAGTGTGTGTGTGGTTTTAAGAGTGTGGAACACACAAATACCTTTGTTTTTTAACAGAAATGTAAATTTGTTGTTATATTTGTGTAATGTGCTCCTTGTTATCTACGATTTTCAGAATTATCTGCTCCCAATAGTTTATCTGAAATGAGAATCGCGTTTGAACCTATTGCTATCGTCCTTCTGAACAAAGCAATATAAGGTTTTAAGGTATAAAATAACAAATAATGAATTGTAGAACATTCAAAGTGGACCTACTTTTCTTTTTCTTACAAATGTAGTAAAAAGTTATGGTTGAGTGAATTTACAATATTTTGTTTTTTCAAGTTGTGTTTCCTAAAATTAGTATATTTTTTACTCATAGGCACTACTCGAGGGATTTTTCATACATCGCCATCAGCGCGGGATACGATTGCACCAAAGTATGCACTTGTTATGAATTTTATGATATGAACTTTTATTCTTAGGTATTAATTGAAAAAAAACGTCTTTTATGTGGGTCAAATTCCCCTGATTTCAACATTGTTATTTTCGTATCTAAAGATGGCGTCACGGCTGACGTCAGCTGCAACCAACAGGAAGTTAATTTACGATGATAGAGATAATGTGACGCCCGCAGAACAATGCAATATTACTCCGCGCGAGAAAAGTAGTTCCACTTTTATTGTTTTATAACTGCGTTATTTGTCGTTTCCACTCATTGAAACCTTGTATTGTTTTGTTCAAGAGGACGATAGCAATATGTTAATAACGCAAAACTGGCATTTTGCCGCTCCGGCCGTTAAGTTCACAATTACCAAACTATGGAAGTCTAGGTTGAAATTTTAAAGAACTCAACTCATGATAAGAGCAAAATATTTAGTAATGACAAAACAAATGATGAAATTATAGTGTCAGATAGTAAGCTGTGTTGACATTCCAATACCTCCTTAGTTTTAGTCTTAGTGTGTATAATAAGCCTACAGAAATTAGTAGCAGTTAGAAATTTTAAAGAACTAAACTCATGATAAAAGCATAACATTTAGTAATAAAAACAAATGACAAAATCATATTTTCAGATTGTAGCTTAGCTGACATTTCAACACTTCCTTAGTTTTAGTATAATAGCCTAGAGAGATGAGTAGCAGCAGTTTAATATTTTAAAGAACTCAACTGACGATATGAGCATACAGAGTTCTAACAAACATTGAGATTTAATATAGAAGTCAGATATATGTATCAATGTTGTAACAAATATTTTGAACGATGTATACAACACCAGTAATAAAGATATTATAGATTCAACAAGATTGTGGTTAAAATCATTCATACGATTAGTTTACCTGTCTAAAACGTCATGTACAGCTACAGTACGTCAGCTGATGTCTTAACAAATACTCTTTCACTGACAGGCTGCTCGATCTAAACTGAACTGAGCTGGGATCAAATTCTTACTGCCTACTGGATAATTTCTGTACTTAGTATACAGAGAAATGCTTTTGGCAGATTTGGCGGGAAGATAGATTGGATGATAGTATGTAACACTTCAATTTAATATTTCAAAGCCGATTTAATTAAGTCATTAGTAACAATAATTATCATATAATTATAATTTTTAGTTAGAGACTTTTCACAATAAACAAAAAGACAAAGAAACTGTACTTTTAATATATATTTTCAAAGCAATACTAGTATTGAAGAAAAATTTGTTTTGGGCTATATAGGCTGTGTCAATTAGTGAAAGAAAACATTATTCTGTGATCATAATAATGTAAAAACGAAGTTTTATACTAAGTTATATGATAGTTTGACTCCCAGAACTCACATCTGCCGTGTTCTCTCGATCTTAATACTAGCAAACTAGACACTGTGTCACTTGGAAGTTAATGTGTTGAGCAGCTTATTGTAAATAACTCTTATATTATATTCTTTTCACAATGGGTTGACAACCACACTATTAAGTTGTCTATAACATCAATAGTTAGTTGAGAATTTTTTTAGAAATCCGTTATTTACACACGTAATGTTAAAACAATATCCAAACATTAAAATTACGAGTGATAAAAATACATATATGTGAATATTTGATTTTACATTAAATTAAAACGTCTATGTCAACTAAATGGGTGTCCTACAAATCAAACAAGAAGTGAAGTAACTTGTTCAGGAATTACGTTCTGAAGAACTTGAGAGGCGACGAGTTAACTGTCTGCCACTTATAATGTAGCCTAATTAGTTATCCCTAATTACTACTATTCTTTTAATTGATTCCGTTTCCGCATTGCGCTTTGCGGGGCTATCTGTAAAGCCGATTAAATCTAATAACGGTATGAGAGGAGATAAAGATCTAAGCAGTAACTCCGGATGTGGTGCAGCTTCTCCTGGGCTGTATTCAGCCACGTTATTCATACCTGGATCTGCCAGTCGACAAACAACTATTATATTGCTTTGCTGTTTTATGGCGAGTCTACATAAAAGGCATAAGGTGTCATTTTATTAGTTGTACCTACTTTTAATGGTTCAACCATATTCACACTTCATACGTTAACATTACTGTCAAAGTCTTTGGGGGAAATGAACAGAAAGGAAATAGAAATGAGTCATTAAATTTGCCCTTAATACGTGTAAGACACATTATCGTGTTTAGGTCCAAGCAAGACGTATATATATATCAAGATATATTTCAATACTTTAAATCAGAGATAATCCATACATTAAATTGCATAAAAAATTCATCTATTTATAATCTAGAAAATGCATCAGATTAAACTAATGTTCAACTCCAATCTATACCATTCATACTCCAATGGCTAATTTCTAATTTAACATCATATTTCACGAACATTATAGTTAGAAGCCTAATATAGTTATTTTAGGCAACTGAAATGAATAATTATAGTATGTAAAGGAAGTGTTAATACCTTTTGAAATCAAATTTCTACTCCTATAATGTGAAGTATCCTCAGTATTAAGGCCGTTTCACACCGCGGTCACACTATGTCACGTTTACGTCACGTGACAGATTTCGCGTGACAGACGTACAGTACACACCGCCACCGACGTCTGTCAGATACTGGGACATTGTTTCTGCTCTGCCAGTCGGTTTAGTTGAAGCAGGTAACATGGCAAGTGGTTCGTAGATGCGATAGCGCGTTTACTAAAAATGTGCCTTGGTTGGATGACGGTGATAGTAGTTCGAATAGTGAAGAGGAACTCATGCTGTTGTATTCGGTTACAAACCGAACGCACTGGTTACACCCTATCAACCACTAGAACTACTTACTATTTTGTTCCAGTTGCTCTGCTATTTCACCCCATGCTGTGTCCTTTAAATTGCTGTCTCTATACTTCTCCAAATTTGTATTCCACAGCAGTGGACGCGTTCTGACGGCTTCAATTAACTGTTCCATAATAAGTAACAAAAATAGCAATCCAGCTTCTTGTAAAGAGTTACAGCACGAAAACTGCGCGACAGGTCTGGTCATGCGCGCGGCGGGGAACGAGCCAGTGCGCATGCGCGCGAGGCCACAGACGTCGACAGATGTTTTGAAAAGATCGCTCTCGGAGCGATTCCGCAGATTCGTCTGTCGACGTCTGTGTCTGTGAGGTTCTGCGAGATCGGTGTGAATTACACCATTTAAAACTATGGAAACAGATCTTTTGAAAAACCTGTCACGTTACATAACGTGACATAGTGTGACCGCGGTGTGAAACGGCCTTTACACAAATACAGCACACAAAAAGGCTAACTAACCTTAAAATTTGAGGAACGATCTAGAGTAGGCAATATGGCCGCTATGCAGGTATCGATGCAAACTAACCAACTAACGTTACAATATAACCGATTTGACGACCTTAAGTTATTTTATTTTAAAAACTAAATTTTGTTTAAGGTTAATTTTCGTATCCCATCCCAATTTTACAATGGCAGACGAATTTAACAATACCATTACAATAAAACCTTCTCAATTTTGTAGGCATTGTTTTTCGGCTGTTAAAGAATAGTAAATTAAACATTTACCAAATTTTTATTACAATAATAATATGTCTAGTTATTTTTGTAAACGTACATTATTACGTATTTTTTAAGTTTCACTTAAAAAATGTATAAATTGAGTTTCGTCCATTTTGAACATTTAATGAGTTATGGCTTCAGAACATTTTCCTGAAAATTCCACTAATACGTATATATAAAACCTGATAGTAAATTAACACATTCAACTATTCAAAACATACACTAACTGAATGCACCACTGGTAAAGTAGCACAAGCAGGACCTTCATATAATACGGTAATTTTATATGCTTAGATTGAGAGCAAGACTACCCACACACGGAAATCTTTTGTGCAGATATGATGAAAAGTAGACACTGTTTTAGCATATTCAATATGATATTAATATACAGAGTGTCCCGTAAATCTCTGGACATAGGTATACGTTATTGCTCAGGTCAAGACAAACATATTTCACCTTATGCACATAGGTCTCCAATGCTTAGTTTCTCATATGTCTGTCTGTATTAAACCATCTCTGCCTAAGATAATCAAGCTCAATTAGCAATATGTTAACATCATACAGTATAGACAGAACAGTGTTGACGTTAACATGTTCACAACCTGATATTGAGCTTGCTCAACTAGCAATATGTTAACATCATACAGTATAGATAGAACAGTGTTGACGTTAACATGTTCACAACCTGATATTGAGCTTGCTCAACTAGCAATATGTTAACATCATACAGTATAGATAGAATAGTGTTGACGTTAACATGTTCACTACCTGATATTGAGCTTGCTCAACTAGCAATATGTTAACATCATACAGTATAGATAGAATAGTGTTGACGTTAACATGTTCACAACCTGATATTGAGCTTGCTCAACTAGCAATATGTTAACATCATACAGTATAGATAGAATAGTGTTGACGTTAACATGTTCACTACCTGATATTGAGCTTGCTCAACTAGCAATATGTTAACATCATACAGTATAGATAGAACAGTGTTGACGTTAAACATGTTCACTAGCTGATATTGAGCTTGCTCAACTAGCAATATGTTAACATCATACAGTATAGATAGAATAGTGTTGACGTTAACATGTTCACTAGCTGATATTGAGCTTGCTCAACTAGGAATATGTTAACATCATACAGTATAGATAGAATAGTGTTGACGTATAACATGTTCACAACCTGATATTGAGCTTGCTCAACTAGCAAAATGTTAACATCATACAGTATAGATAGAATAGTGTTGACGTATAACATGTTCTCACAACCTGATATTGAACATGTTAACGTCAACATTCTACTCTATACTGTATGATGTTAACATTTTGCTAGTTGAGCAAGCTCAATATCAGGTAGTGAACATGTTAACGTCAACACTATGTCTATCTATACTGTATAGATAGGACAGTGTTACGTTAACATATTGCTAGTTGAGCAAGCTCAATATCAGCTAGTGAACATGTTAACGTCAACACTATTCTATCTATACTGTATGATGTTAACATTTTGCTAGTTGAGCAAGCTCAATATCAGGTTGTGAACATGTTAACGTCAACACTATTCTATCTATACTGTATGATGTTAACATTTTGCTAGTTGAGCAAGCTCAATTAAGGTTGTGAACATGTTAACGTCAACACTATTCTATCTATACTGTATGATGTTAACATTTTGCTAGTTGAGCAAGCTCAATATCAGCTAGTGAACATGTTATACGTCAACACTATTCTATCTATACTGTATGATGTTAACATTTTGCTAGTTGAGCAAGCTCAATATCAGCTAGTGAACATGTTAACGTCAACACTATTCTATCTATACTGTATGATGTTAACATTTTGCTAGTTGAGCAAGCTCAATATCAGGTTGTGAACATGTTATACGTCAACACTATTCTATCTATACTGTATGATGTTAACATATTGCTAGTTGAGCAAGCTCAATATCAGGTTGTGAACATGTTATACGTCAACACTATTCTATCTATACTGTATGATGTTTAACATTTTGCTAGTTGAGCAAGCTCAATATCAGGTTGTGAACATGTTAACGTCAACACTATTCTATCTATACTGTATGATGTTAACATTTTGCTAGTTGAGCAAGCTCAATATCAGGTTGTGAACATGTTATACGTCAACACTATTCCATCTATACTGTATGATGTTAATGTATGGCTAGTTGAACAAACTTAATGCCAGGTAGTGAACATGTTAACGTCAACACTATTCTATCTATACTGTATGATGTTAACATATTGCTAGTTGAGCAAGCTCAATATCAGGTTGTGAACATGTTAACGTCAACACTATTCTATCTATACTGTATGATGTTAACATATTGCTAGTTGAGCAAGCTCAATATCAGGTTGTGAACATGTTAACGTCAACACTATTCTATCTATACTGTATGATGTTAACATATTGCTAGTTGAGCAAGCTCAATATCAGGTAGTGAACATGTTATACGTCAACACTATTCTATCTATACTGTATGATGTTAACATATTGCTAGTTGAGCAAGCTCAATATCAGGTTGTGAACATGTTAACGTCAACACTATTCTATCTATACTGTATGATGTTAACATATTGCTAGTTGAGCAAGCTCAATATCAGGTTGTGTGAACATGTTAACGTCAACACTATTCTATCTATACCTACTGTATGATGTTAACATTTTGCTAGTTGAGCAAGCTCAATATCAGGTTGTGAACATGTTAACGTCAACACTATTCTATCTATACTGTATGATGTTAACATATTGCTAGTTGAGCAAGCTCAATATCAGGTTGTGAACATGTTAACGTCAACACTATTCTATCTATACTGTATGATGTTAACATATTGCTAGTTGAGCAAACTCAATATCAGGTTGTGAACATGTTAACGTCAACACTATTCTATCTATACTGTATGATGTTAACATATTGCTAGTTGAGCAAGCTCAATATCAGGTTGTGAACATGTTAACGTCAACACTATTCTCTCTATACTGTATGATGATAACATATTGCTAGTTCAACAAGTGTAATTTCATGTTGTGAACATGTTATATGCCAACACTGTTCTATGTATACTGTACGATGTTAATGTATGGCTAGTTGAACAAGCTTAACGGCAGGTTTTGAACATGTTATACGTCAACACTGTTTTATCTATACTCTATGATGATAACATATTGCTAGTTGAACAAGCTTAACGTCAGGTTGTGATTGTGTTATATGTCAACACTGTACCAACTACCTATTTAAATCTAAATTTTTTAGGTTGTTAGACAGTGATTTCCATAAAGATACCATTAATGTACACATTATTGATCTGTAATTGATTATTTACTTCTGATTCTAGATGATAGCCTAATATCAATGATATAACTCTTGTTAAATTCAGTTGTAATTTAATTTTTAGGTTGCATTGCTCATGTTTTAAGACCATCTACGAAACTGGTCCAAATAGTACTAAAGTGAAAGTTTTTTTCATAGTTAAATACATGCAGTGAGATACTTAAGGCCAATAAGATGTCCCTTATTCTATTTGATGTTTGGTAAGTGACATATGTAGATTTAGAATATAAAAATATTATTGTATCAGCTGTAATTAGATTTTTTGCTATTATTCACCTTTTGACTACATGTTTTGTAATTGTCAGTTTATAAAGTGAGAAACCTTAATTAAATATTATTTGCATTGTTTTTTTTAGCTAATTATCTATATTATTATTATTGCTGACAGAGAGCAGAAACCCGATACCTCCTGCATTGTCACTGCACCAACAACCTGCTGCATTGACTGAAAGAATTACTGCAACTTTAGGATCATAGACGGTGCTTCTTGAGAATTTTCAAATGATTCTTGTGATAGGCAATGTTCTTCTCAATTAAAATTTGCAATGATTTTGAATCTTTTGAGATACCTGGCATGTATTTGGCTAAGGTAGACGCAAGAAATCTCCTGCTTTTGCACAAACTCCTCAGATGAAGAGGTAAACTGTAGCCGAAACAGTTAACAAATAAAAAATTGACTAAATCTTGCACTCATAGTTTTGTTTGCAACAACTTGTCGAAACACGGCTTGATCAAAGTCACTCGCAATGGATCCCACACAGACAACCGATCTTCTTTGCCATGCTGATAAGTCCAAAAGAATGAAAAACAGCATCACGCAAACTGGGTCCAAAACTATTCCCATTTTGCTTTGACGCAAGTTGTTCGCGAAAAGATCTATGCCACCAAGAGGTCAGTTACCCGTTTGGGATCCATTATTCAAGTGACTTGGTCACAAGGAGATCGGTTTAAACCTAGCAGACTGAAATTGTTGCAACTCATGGAATATCTGATGAACTAAGGTCATATGATGATTCTTATTTTAGACCAGCAAGGTTCAAAAGTTTTACTAAAAACTGGAAATTTATTCATAGAGTTTCTACTCCACTTTTTGCTCCTTTGAACAGCATAGCTGAGAGATATGTCCAGGAAGCTGAGAATCTATTAATGAGCTGAAAAGTTGAAATTTATGATACTAATCTTACCTTACTACACCATCGCAACACTCTGAGAGGAACAGACTCATATCAAAACTCATGATAATCAATTAGTCCCAGCCATGGTCAAAGATTTGTCTTAGTAAATAACTAAGAAACATGATAGCAAGGAAAATATAATTGATGACAAGGGAAAGAAAAAAAACAACTAGCTTTAAAATTTGGTGATCAATTCTCTATTTTAATAAACAGAAACTTTGGGAGTCATCCAAAATCATTAAGACTGCACCGGAACCCAGATCATATAACATTTGACTCCAAGATGATTCAGACTACCAAAGAAACTCGTAGGACTTTTTACTCGGAGGGACTTTTGCTTAAGGACTTTTTTAACAAATCGTAATACAAAAATATAATTTTGTATCATCTGTAATAATTAACACTATCACTGAAACCCCGGTCTCATAGACCACAAGGGAATTTAATTTGCTAATAGTGGTGACACTGTCTAGCGTCGGCTGCCCGCCTGAACAGTACCTTCCTCCCTCCCCCTCACCAGCACGCATGCAGTTTTTTTTCAGTTTCAGCGTGGGGTTCTTCCTATATTGACTGATATTGAAAAACGTGCCGGTCTCAGTGACCGATGGTTTCGGTATACGTTTGTCGATTCGAGGTGTGTCATACCAGAGGTGTCGGTTGTGTGTGCTTCGTGTTTTTGTTATTACTATTTTACAATGATCCGGTTCTGGTATTTACCTGTTGCAAAATGTAAATGTGTCTAAGTACTTGTATACATTATTAGATTTTTGAACGTTTATTTAGAAAGTGGTAAAGTACAATGGATCATTCAAATCGACGACCAAAAAACTTGGATCCACGTGATCCAAATTTTAGTGATTACATCGGCAGGCTCCTTCATGGTGACCATTCAGAAGATTCCGAAGATGACAGCAGTGTAGTAGATGACTGAGATGCGGACCCAGATTTTGTTCTCACTGATACTGAAGATGTTGTAATTGAAGAATCAAGTTCAGGACAAGAGAAACAGGATAATGATCTACTAGAAGTTCCTAGAAACGGGCCAGTTGTAGTAGAGAATATGTTACAAGGGAAAGATGAGCAAGATACATACTATTTAGAAAGAACAATCAAAACACAACTTGGTGCCCCAAATGCATGGAATAGCAAAGAGCCTCCAAGAAATGTTAGAACTCCCGCTAGAAATATAATTAGAATATTGCCAGGAATAAAAGGACGAGCAAGGATTCTAGGTAATCAGCCTACAAAGGAAGAGGTATGGAATCTTTTATTTGATAATAGTATTATACACACAATTGTAACAAATACCAACAAAAAGCTAGCAAGTGTGAGATCAAAGTTGTCTCAACAGACCAAACAAAACAACTATAGGGATACCGATGTTGAAGAAATAAATGCCCTTATAGGCTTGCATATATTGTCTTCCATTTTCAGAT
The DNA here is from genome assembly GCF_021130785.1 of Homalodisca vitripennis. Taxonomy (NCBI): domain Eukaryota; kingdom Metazoa; phylum Arthropoda; class Insecta; order Hemiptera; family Cicadellidae; genus Homalodisca; species Homalodisca vitripennis. The sequence continues at coordinate 195,265,885 of NC_060209.1, read as the reverse complement.
CCAATAATGAACAAATACCATTATTGTTCACTAAAGGTCCTTTTAGCCGCCCTATGTACAGTGCCACCATGTCGGTTAAAACGGTATGAAATCCTCCTAATGTGCCTCAGATTTGACGACGCAGCAACACGTGATCAGAGGAAAATAGCAGATGAGACAGCTGCCATTTCTGAAATATTTCAAACATTTATTTCCAAGTGCATATTCAGCTTCGTCTAATGTCACTATTGATGAAATGCTCGTGCCATTCCGAGGAAGGTGTGGCTTCCGTGTATATATGCCACAGAAGCCAAAGAAATATGGACTAAAATTCATGTTTGTGTGACTCAAAAACGTCTTATCTTCTAAATGCTTACATTTACACTGGTAATGGTAGTAACTCATTAGGTCTCAGTGAAAGAGAAAAGTCACTCAGTATTCCTTTACAGTCTGTGATTCGACTGGTTCATCCTATTGTTACTAGTAACAGAAATGTCACCGGCGATAACTGGTTTTCATCGATAGAAGTTGTAGATGAACTTGCAAAGAGACAGCTAACCTACGTTGGAACCATGAGAAAAAATAAAAGACAAATCCCAGAAAAGTTCCTACAACACCCTGAAAGACCAGTTACGTCTTCCCTTTATGGTTTTAGGGGAAATATGACACTTCTCAGCTTTGTTCCAAAAAGAACAGAGCCGTTGCACTAGTATCTTCAATGCACCACACCATTGAGACTAATGAAGAAAAGGGAAAGCCAGAAATGATCTGCTACTACAATAGCACAAAATGTGGTGTTGATTTACTGGACATGAAATGTGCCATATTCACCAAAGGTAGAAAGACCAGGCGATGGCCCCTGGCGATTTTCTACAGAATGCTAAATATCGGCACTGTCAATAGCTTCATTTTGTACATGAGCTACAGAGATACACCTGTAATGACTCGCTTTGAATATGTCAAAGAACTAGGATACAGACTGATTGTTCCCCATCTTCAGAAGAGACTAGCTACACCGAGTCTTCAAAGAGACGTAAGAGAAGCCATAAAGAAGACTTTGGGGGATGACCTGCCACGTGAGCATCGAGAGAGAGACATCCAAGGAGAAGAGGGCCGCAGTGATCGCCTTGAGAAGAGAAAGACTTGTTCAACGTGCCCTTCTGCCAAAAAAACGAAAAACTGCTTACAAATGCATTAAGTGTAACAAGGCGATATGCCTTGTGTGTAGTAGAAAAGTATGTGTAAGCTGCTCGAAAGAACTTGTTAAAAGTTTCTATATTAAAATATTATTTTACATACATTTATTTTTATTTTTACAATAAACTTATACATTAAGATTTTTAAAATGCTGTGGTTTCATTTAAAAAAACCTTCAGTGCAAATTTACTGTTATTATTAGCATACACATACGATATAGAAGCTAAATTATTTAAAGAGGTCTCACAGACCGGAGGTTTCGGTAAACGTTTGACAGCCAGGGTTTCGGTATAAGTGTTAAATTTGTTTTTACTATTCACTTTTTGTCGACATGTTTTGTGATTACTGGTTTATAAGTGAGAAACCATAATTAAATATTATTCACATGGTTTTTGTAGTTAATTATCTAAGTTAATATTGAAAACTGCTGACAATGTTTTCACTGCCGGTATCAGGTTTCTATGTTCTGTGTAATGATATGCAATAGTATCAAAAGTTTAACCTTCTTCTTCTTTTAACATTTCTTAAAATAAGTGTCTTGTGGTTTTCCCCTAAATTATCTGAATTTGATGCGCATCTTAAACTTGATGATTCAAACGTGAGTTCTCTTGTCTCTTTTATAGTTTAGAATCAGAATCTCTTTATTAACATGAACATTGAGAACAGTTTTGCGTCAGAATATGTATATGATACATGGTAATAATACATGATTGTTATGTTTGATAAATGATTGTCATGTTTGGTTGATCGAGTTTTAGTCTAAAGTCTGGCTGATCTCTTCGGTGAATTCTTCAACAGTGTAGATAGGATGTTCCAATAACCACGAATCGAGTTTCCTCTTCATTGCCTTTCCAGTTAGTTATTTGAAGGAAGCTGGGAGCTGATTGTAAAGTCGTGCTCCCATTGTTGAGGGTTTCTTGTCATGAAGGGCAGTTCGATGTCCGACTGGCGGTATCAGAGACGCATTCTTTATTTTTAGTTGTTTGAATGCTGGTCTACAGCTGTCCCTGGAATCCAGATTAGCTAGAGATCTTACAGCCGATTTTTGTATTTTCAGCACTCGCTTCAGGTTTGCTGCTGAAGTGCTGCCCCATACAATGACTCCTTAACTCATGTGGGTATCCATAAATGCATAGTATGCGATTTTCGCTGTTTCCCAACTGCTTACACTTTTATTCTTTTTATTACATAGGTGGCGGTGTTTAGCTTCTTGCAGAGCCTGTCAACATGTGGATTCCAGGTTAGTTTAGCGTCCAAGGTTAGACCCAGAAGTTTGGTTTCCTCTTCATTACTTATGTCAGGCAGCACAGGAACTTGTTCACCCCTTCCTCCAAAGTTAATCTGCTTCGTCTTGGATGGATTTATGGCTAGGTCATTTGAAGAGAGGTAGTCATAGGTCATATTTAAAGCTATATAGGCATTTATGCTGAGGTCTTCGGCGGTTTCACTTTGGAGCATGAGGGTTGTTTCATCTACAAACATAACTACCGAGCTGAAGTCTTTTACATAGTCAGGGAAGTCATTGGTCAAGACAGGGCCGAGCTCAGATCCCTGAGGGACTCCCATAGTCATTGGTTGCGGTTTTGATCTGACTGTCTTGTCACTCCATTAGTAGTGTGGTTCAGCTCCACTAGTTGGCTTCGTCCTGTGAGATAGCTCTCAAACCAGGTTTTAGGAGTGTCTGTTGTTCCCAACCCTTCAAGTTTATCTAGAATTTTCTTATGTCCTATGCAGTCAAATGGTTTGGAGTAATCCAGTAGTAATGAATGCTATTGTGAACTTTCTATTGTCAAGATAATCTATAATAGACTTTACAAGATCTATCATGGCTGTGGTTCTAGACTCTTCTGTATGGAATTACACTTTGGGGAGCAATCATGCAGATAGAATTTTTATTTGTCAAAAGAAAGCTTTAAGGACAATTAAATCTATATCAGAAAGAGTCATGTTTTCCCATTTTTAAAGAACTTCAAATAGGTAATGACATTTCCTAGTATGTATATTTACTCTTGTTTAGTTAGTGTTAAGAAAATTTGTACCATTTTAAATTTAGGCAAGATATTCATACTCTCAATACAAGGAATAACTACTTACTTAATCAAGTTTCAGTAAGGTTGGAAAAATCCAAAAGTAGCCACAGCTTCATGAAGATTAAATTATTTAATAAACTACCTCAGAGAGCTTTTAGTGTAGAAATGAATAAATTTAATTTAGTATTAAGTAAATGGTTAAAAATGAATGCTTTCTACTCTGTTGACGAATATTTAACATATGATATTATTACCTGATTATTTAATTTTTTAATTATTTTAATTTATAATTTTTATTTACTATTAGGTACTTAGTTTGTATGTGTCATGTTTATTTATCAAGTTTTAGTTATGATAGTTATGAATTGTAATTAATTATTTATTTATGCTTTTAAATATACTATTTTTTTAGGGTAAATGGTTAAATATTGCTGCTATGACTTTGTCTATTGTATGTAAATTGCTTAATGACAATAAAATATCTTGAATATTTCCTTTGATGAATCCGTGTTGGCTTTACCACATGGATACTTTGTGGGCATTGTATTCAGTAATAAGAATAACCAATGTGTTGTTAAATTTAAGTATAGGATAGTCAGTATGAGTAAAGCAGAAAATTCACAGTCAAAGCTTTCAGATATGCAATGAATAGCAAGCAATGTCTGAGGTCAGTTATCAGCAGTCAGCAGACGCACTGTCAGCACTGGAGGTTAGTGCTTCCGGCTGCCTGACACACTTACTCTAGCTGTCTGCCACCTGGTGGTCTGCTGGTGTTGTGTTGGAAGTTGATGTATTTAACTCTTGATTTGGTGAATTTTAGTAATTGGTGTTAGAAAACAGTTCTTAATGTCAAAGAGATATTAGTCCCTTTATTCTAAGAAAACAATATTTTTGTGTTTACTAAGACTGAATTCAATAAAATATCTTGATTGTTTTAGGTTTCTTGTGATAAGTAGGTCAAAATATCAGCTACTTATTTGGTCAAAAGTTTTTGAAATAGATTGTTATTTTTGTTATTTTTTATATTGGAATGGACTTACAATGACTCCAGGTAAGTTTCTACATAAGTGAGTAGATATCTGTTATCAAAAATACACACTTTAGAACACTTAAACTGGGAGCCCACTTTGACTGTAGTAAGTCAGCCATATTGGTTTACAACTTTCATTTCAGAATACTTCAATAATCTTAATAATGATCATGTTCCAAAATCATACTCTGCAATAGATTCGATTACTCCAAAATCATTGTGTCTCTTTAACAAAATCTATGTTTTCATGCAATTATGCCAAGTTTCTAAGGCATTTAGAGTAAAACACATTGCATATTATAAGTTTATTAAATCACAAGATAAGAGTTTGTGATAAAGTGAAAAGTTGTAGTACTTCATAAACATCCCAGTTATTGGTTGTCTTTATACTGTTTGTATTGCTTTACACCAATAGTTGCAAACTTGTACTTTGTAGCCATCTCAGTTATTGGTTGACTTAATACGGTTTGTATTGCTAATACATCAATAGTTTGCAAACTAAATTTTGTAGACATCTCAGTTATTGGTTGTCTTTATACTGTTTGTATTGCTAAAACTCTAGTAGTGTCAAACTTGTACTTTGTAACTATCTCAGTTTTAGGTTTGTATTACTAAGTGCTAATACCCCATTAAAGTTATGTTTTTATAAATAAAACTGTAACACAATAGCAATTAAGATAGAGCCTTAGGATTAAGTCATTTGAAAAACCCCTCCAAAATATAGATTAGATTACTCATCAAGATATCTTTAATCTGTTCTTTACCTCAACTCCAGTTTCTTCCCAGAATTATTGAGGTAAGATGGTTTAGTACTTTAATACTGGCATATATTAATTTCCTTGCATATAGAGAAGTTTGATCATTTGTATGTTGAAGCAGTTCGCATGCTGTGTATTGTAATTGTGCGGGATAGTTCCTCGGACAGGTTGTTTCGCAGATGCTATATAAAGATTTCTAAAGTGCTCATTATAGGTCTTAATATAATTTAAACCTACTGTAGTACCTATTCTTTTTTTGTATTATTATTATCTATCCATGTTTTTCTTTAAAAAATACCATCAAAGCGGCAATGCCATACTTTGTGAGTTTTACAAAAAGCGTGATTTATTCATTATTTTTGCTATTTAAGATGTGCCAATCCGCATCATTCTTCATATTAACCCTCGAGCTGGCAGTTGAAATGTCCTCAAGTGGCAGGCCATTTTGAGGTGTTTTGCAGTAGTATCGGTTTTTAATTTTTTTTAAATATAATTTGATTATAAACCTATATGTGTTATATATCATTGTTTTCACAGGAAAATTTACTTTTTATTTATGAAAATAAAAACCCCAATATATAAGAAATTTATCACTTTTTTACTAAGTTTGTTTTCAAAAAATAAAAAAAGGTATGTGGTGGGGGTGCACCTATAAAAGACATATTGTGTGAAAAAAAATATTTCCAAAATACCCAAAATGTTGAAAATTTTGTATGGTTTTAGAAAATGTATAGTTTACTACATTTTTTTTATTAAAACAATTATGAAATACTCTAAACTGAAGATAGTACAATACGGCTAAATTCGTTGCTATGGATACGACTGTGTTATAAAATTCATCAAAACCTTAATTATTACTCGAAAAATTCATAAAATACATTAAAAGTAAGCCTATAAAAAATAAATAAAGAAGCTTTATATCATGATCATCGCATATGAAAATGATCCTAAAGCTAACTAAAACTATCACAACATTGCACATAGCCTAGAATACAAAAGCTCACTAATATATTTTTTTTACATATATTTCTTCATAACATCACAAAATAAACTGATAAAACACAATCTACGAGAATTTATACGCATAAATAAACACACTTATTACATAAAAACATGTATTTCATGTAATAAACTTACGTTTTAGATGGACAAGAGTAACGCGACCGGGTAACAATACAACAACAATGGCCGACTGTGTACAAACAACTCTCGTTTTCAATATGTCATACTTAAATCATGGCATACAAAAAAAACAAAAATACATCGATCAAATCAGCAACTATTTCTGATTCCAGTGGTATATGAATCATTGCAGTTTAGTTTGTGTATTGATTATAACAGATGTCAAATGGGCACGTGTCAAATCGACTGATTTTCAGGTGACTGCCACTACAGAAACATTAATATCGACTGATAATCAGGCGACTGCCAGTTGTAGAGTTAAATATAATCTGGTGTTTCATTTACTGCATGTGCAATAATGTGAGCTGTCCAGTCGAAGCAATTGTCCCAGGAAACATACACACTCTTCCACTTCTACCTCAGGCAAAGCTGTTTCCTCTCTTCCTATTTTGCCAAACATAAGTCGTATTCGTGGCTGTACTGAGCAGCAGTTATTTGAAGTAGATCAAGGTTTTCATGGCTTAAACACCAGGGTTTCATGTATCGTCAGTGTACATGATGGCTGCGTAGCTGTCTCCTAAATATGCTAGTAGATCATTTCTGTGAGGATGAAGAGAACTGGCCCCAAGACAGACCCTTGTAGTACCCCTCTTTTAGTGGTAGAGACTCCGAAAGTACTTATTACGGCCACAATCCTGGCCCTATCATTCCTGGCCACTATTTTGAATTTAAAAATACTCCCTTTCCAAAATCATTACATATATAAAATATTGAAATTGTTTTTCATAAGAATCTCAAACCCAACCCTCACACATAATATTAGATATAATTTCAGAAGTTTATTTGTTCCAATTCCAAAGTCTAATCTAACTGTTTTCAAACATTTATAAAATGTTAATGCTCCAAGATGGTTTAATCTTATTTCCATTTAAATAAATCATCTAGCACCGTTAAATCTTTTTTTTAAGTTAAAAAAATGTTTTTGTGTTCATTGGATTATTGCAAGTGCTTTCTGAGAGCTTTTGAATTAAATAATGAATAATGTGTATAATAAATGTGTATATTTTATTTAGTTTTGTATTACCTTTTATAATGAATTATTATTAATCTTTTTTTATTTTTACATCCATGACTTGTCTTATAGACTTTGTATGGATTTATCATTAATATATTATTTATATAGTGGCTCAATCCTTCTTCGAGTTTTTTTTACTGTGTTACGGGTACTTTTATCTGATGTGTATCCTTCATCAGGCTTTTTTCTGTTGGATGTTCCAATTTACTGAGTTTTGTTGTTGTGGTAAGTTCCTTTTTATTGTTAACTTTACATTTTGTTTGTTTGAAGATTACATTATTATTTATTTATTTTTAAGTTTGTACATTTTTCATGATTGATGGCTTTATATTGTTTAATGTTTTTGTTTTATATCAAACTCTTGTAAATTTTTGTTAATACTGTGAAATAAAATCTTTTTCAAATGAAAATAAAACTTAAACAGGCTGATAGTAATGCCTCCAGCGATCAAACGAAAAATCCACAAGACAGTATCACTCAGTAAGATATGAAGCTTCAAAAGGCTGATCACTAATACTTATAAGCTATAAATATTAACAATACTATTCTACATGGCAGGGCAATGGCCAACAATGGAAGTGCACAAATTTAATTCCTATTACGAAATAAACAAAAAACACATCTTTTCTGCCCAATCTGACACAATAATGTTACAGAATAATGTTGTACCATCACTTTTACTAAGGAATATTTTATTTCAATTCAGTTGCAAGTAAAAATATTAAGTGTGTTTATTACCTTATTTTGTGTTCATAAACAAACTTTCATCGGGACAGTTCTAGAGAAAGTTGTAGGTCAAGGAACACCGCCAACCGAATAGTGATAATTGAGTCTACTCTTCCTCAGAGACATAACCTAACTGCCTTGTTTGCACACGATATAGGGCGCATTATTGCTGTACAATAGAATAAACTTACAATTTCAGCAAGATCTGTTGGCATTTTAGTAAGATTAAGGGTAACATTTACAAAGTCTTCTCCTTTAAATTTGTTGATCAAAATTAAACAAAACTTTTAAATTTTGACTGGAGGAATAGTGAACTGGTGTGCTGCAAATAAATTATGTTTAAATCCCGATAAGATTTTTTATCTGATTTTTGACATTGGTAAAAACGGGGAAGATATTACATCCACCAAGTTCTTGGGTATAAATATACAAGACAATCTAAAATGGTCTACACATACCGATTATGTTGCAACCTGAATAAATAGCTAAGGGTTTGTTCCTGTTAAGAGTTCTATGAAATAATGTTTCCTGTGATGTATTGCTAAGTGTTTACTATGCCCATATTTTTAGTCACCTAAACTATTGAATCTCTATATGGGGTAATTCTCCATCTGCTAAAAGACTCTTTGTTTAAAAAAAAAAAACAGGCCATTAGAATTATAAGTAACATTTCTAGTCAAGAGCATTGTAAACCTTTTTTTAAGAAACTTGGTGTACTAACATTGCCGTCCATGTATATTTGATCCATTTTAATGTTTGTTAGAAGCAATTTAGATAGATTTAAGGAATTAGCTGCAGTTCACAATCATGACACAAGAAACAATCAGAGGCTGCTTAATAGCATGTATATCTTTAGTTTAACTCAGAAAAGTTTCCAATACCGAGGGATTAAATTGTATAATGTACTACCTAATTTCATTCAAACTATGCCAGTCAATTTGTTCAAGAAACACATAAAACAAATTTTTATAAAGAACTGTATATACCATGTAGAAAACTTTTTTAATTAATCATGATGTAGCTTAGCAAAATTTTATTTTATTTTTTTATTGTTGTTACACATTTTTATTAATGTTTTTGACAAATAAAGATTGTCTAACTGTGATAAAAGTACATTAATATAAACTGTAAATTTTGTTATTAAAAAAATATTGTAATTGTTTTTAACTTTGTTTTTTATTAATAAACGTGTGTAAGCGGTAATTTTAATTGTTTCAATTTTAAGCGTTAGTGTTGAAAGTCTTTTGTCTCACTGTTGGTACTTAAGAGTTTTCTTCCTGTTTTGTGTATTTCTATTTGATAAATTGTGTATTTTAGTTAATCACTTTTTAATTTTTAACACTAGAATAATGTTTATCTTCAGATCACAAATACATGAACCACTTAAAGGAAAATAATTGTATTGTAATATAGGTTTTATTTATAGTACATGTTTACTATGTTCATCACAATGCCTATTGTACACTTGTGAATTTAATGACAATAAAGCTTCTTGATTCTTGATTTAATACTTTTCAAACTTTATATATCATTATCCTTTGTCCTTATATGTTTGTACTTGCATAAGATGACCATAACAAATTTATATTTGTTAAAAATAATTATTTTACGTTTTCAATACTATAAATACGATAGAACAAAATAAACTTGTTTAGTTGCTTTGTTTAGTCTAACTTCTGCAGTTGTATGGGCGCTGTTTCTAGCCGTTTTTGCTACATCAAAAAGCCTTACTTTAAGAGATATTTGTCGTAGTATCACCTTAATTAATTAACTTAAATGGATGAAAATCTTCACAACAATCATTCACAATTGGATTATTTTATACAGGGTGTCCCGCAACTCTCTGGACAAAGGTATACCACATTATTGCTCAGGTTAAGACAAACATATTTCACCATATGAACATGAGTCTCCGATACTTAGTTTCCCATCTGTCTGTCTGTATGTGTTTTTTATTAAGAAATTAATATCTTAAAAAGTAATTAAATTAATTACGCCAAATTTGGCTCAAATATTTATAGTAACAAGGCCAGTTACTGAAAAGAATATCATGAAATTATCTTTATTATTTTTAAAATGGTGGCCATTTAAACTTTTAAACTTTGAATATCTTAAAAGTAACATTTTTCTCAAGAATTGCAAGAACAGTTTTTAGAAGGTTTTTATCACAATCTAATGACACCAAAATTATTTAAATCGAATAATAAATCATTGATTTAGAGCAGATTTACTGTGACAAGACACGGCCCACATTGAGAGCTGCCGTTTATTCAGTTTTGTATTGTTGGCTATTTGCTGAGAACATCAATGTAGGCCATATACATTTGAGCTAAATTTGGTAGAACTTAATTTATTACTTTTTAAGATATTAACTTTTTTTATAAAAAACACATACAGACAGACAGATGGGAACCTAAGCAATGGAGACCCATGTTCATATGGTGAAATATGTTTGTCTTGACCTGAGCAGTAACATGGTATACCTTTGTCCAGAGAGTTACGGAACACCCTGTATAACCCTTACCTGCTAATGTGTTACAACACTCAATACAATATCATTAACAAATACGTGTCTTTGAAAATGAAATGATAACCATAAAATTGTTATCTAAACTACTACAACATCAATAGTAAGTCCTTATTTTTGTAAGATTATCTCTGTCAACAGTTTTAATTCCTGCTACCATTAAGATCAAGACTGATCAAAAGCTGCAATCAACTAGGACGAAATACTGTTTTTGGTGTATATCTAACTACAAATCCAGCAACGTAATATAAAATATTATGTTATATAAAAAGTGCAGTTTCTACTAGACTTGTAGGGTACGTCCAAGATGCACGCTGATAAAAGCAGGTAAACAGAGTCAGATTTCTCGGCGCCGATCACCTGACTCAGAAAACCAGCGTGCATCTTGGACGTACCCGTAGGCTGATGTGGCCATTATGTAAGCAGGTTGTCAGCGCAGAAAGAGCTGCCACCAAAAAGATATCAGTGTACAATGGAACTTACAAGTGAACAGGCTGCAGCTTTATTGCAGCTTTATTGAAGCAACCCTTATGTGGGCACCAGCAAATGAAACTACCTATATCGACCATGGCCTATAAAACACGTTTTAGAACATTGTGAGAAAGTATGTGCCAGTTCTTGGTACCGTTTATTATAATTCGTGATCCTCTTTAAAACAACCTTAATGTCTTTAAATCTGCCGCCAACAGGCATCAACGATGTTCCTATTGGAATGTTCTTTAAGTCGCTTATCCCATATCGGAGGATTAAGTTGCACTTTTGATACTAAATCGTCGATATCCATCGTAAAAAAAAAAAACCAACAACACTCAATACACACACGAAAATCACTTTCCGACTAGCAGGTCGTCTGAAACCAGAATGAACAAATCATTCCGGTAAAAATCGGAGTCAGACTACCAGTGCGCAGAAAGTCAGCGCGCAGGTGCAGTGTGGCCACTCCTGCTTAACAACGTGGAATTTTACGCACGCCGACTCGGCGCTGACCGGCGCCGATCGCCTGACTCAGAAAACCAGCGTGCATCTTGGACGTACCCTTAGTTGCCAATTTGTGTATTTTCACTGATTTGGTGTCCTTCAAAATTTGGATCCTAGGATGAGAAACCCCGTACACCCATGTGCTTATTTATTCTGTGTAGTATATCACTAGTCTAAATTCAGTATTTTTACAAATCCTTATTAAATAATTAATTATTTTTCTCTTTCTAGTTAGATTAGTTCTAAAATAAGAAATGTGTAAGAAAAAGTAATGCTATTGTATTAAACACTTTAAAAGCAATTATTATTGCAAGGTACGTATAACATTATATTCTTACCTGGATACACTTCTTGTAAATTTTTTGATCTTCCTCAAGAGGGATTTGCTGATCAGTCACAGGCACTGTACCTGCACAAAAACAACATGGTTTTTATATTATGTTGCTGGGTTTGTAGTTAGGTATGCACCAAAAACAATATATCACCCTAGTTTATTGCATCTTCTGATCAGTCGTGATACCGGTTGCAAGTGGCCGTACAACTTGTTGCTCTAAACGATCCAACAATTTTCTCTACAATTAATCGTGTCTGTATTTATTATCAAATTCCTGTTTCTCCCGGTGACATCCCTCAAAAAGAATATTGTCTTACTGCTGTGACTGCACTACACCGCTTGGACTCTGGATTTTTTGAATTTCCTTATGTGACCATCGGACTCTGCAGTAGAGCATAGACCTTGTAGCGATCCATTGATTATATTTTGAGGGGTTATGCCAACATCATCGACATTCTTGTGACCTTGAAGTTTGAAGAGCAGCATCTCGCTCGATAGCGGTTACTGTTTGAATGACTCTCCTCCTTCGGTATGTGGTAAGGTAATTGTGTTAGAGGGCTTTTTCTACACATAAAAAAGCTTTTGATACTGTTAACTACAGTATTGTTAGAAAAACTATTTAAAAGTGGTATTAGAAGAACTATTCATAATTGGTTTAAAACTTACTTAATCAGTAGAAAACAATGTGTCAAAATTAAATCAGTTGTGAGTGAAATGGGAGAAATTAAAGCGGTGTTCCACAGGGATCAGTTTTGGGAGCGGTTTTGCTTATTATTTATATAAATGACATTTGCAATGCTAGATTTCAAGGTAGTATCATCGTATTTTGTAGATGACACAGCTCTGTGTTACTGTAAAAGAAATTGGACAGAAATTCAGGTAGCAATGAATAATGACCTTGATTTAATACAATGGTGGTTTACTGTTAATCATATGCTGCTAAGTACTGAAAAGCAAAATACCTACTTTAATTTTAGTCTTAAAAATATTGCATTTAATGAACCAATTTTTTATAAATGTGTGCATTATATAGGGGAAACCAAATCCTGTGAACAAAGCAAATGTAAGCTTTTAATTAAAACTAATGAAATCAAGTATTTAGGGGTGTTTTTGGAAAAAGAAGTAAATTGGAGAGTCCAAATCAGTAAACTTAAAAGTAAAATATACTCTTGGTATTTTTATTTTTTGAGGGATTTTTGTAATGAAAGAGTATTGCACATATTATATTTTTCTCTACTTCAAAGTCCCATACAATATGTTATAGTGTTTTTGGGTAATACCTATGAATCTTATTTAAATCCAATAAACATGCAGCAAAAGCACTAATTAGACTAATATCACATAGAAACAGGCTTTTTCATTCTCGGCCTTTGTTTATAATACGTAGAATTTTACCTTTAAAATATACTTTTGTTTTTAAGGCTTTTTTACTCTAAAAGTGGAAATAGTCCTATTAATGATAATATAGACATGCTAATCACTTTGAAATTCAAAGGCCTATGAATGCGTTTCTTTTACACCTAAAATGTTTAATTTAATACCAAAAAATACAAAATTAGCCAAAAACAAAATTGTGTTTGCTAAGAAATTGAAAATGTGATTAATAGAACTAGAAGACATCAAGTTCATACTAAAAATAATAAGTTAATAAAATAAATTTAAGAGCTTTCTACATAAAAATTGCTGTTGTTCTCATATTTACAGTTGTTATTTTCCTTATTCTTATTTCAGTTAACTCCAGCAAGTGTATTCTGGGTGTGAAATGTGTCACTTTTCTGGGGTTACTTGTTTCCTGTCGTACCCCAAACCAAAAATGGATTATATCAATGTTTCCTAGGAATGCTAAATTTCTATCATCGTTTCCTGCCCAATGCTACATCACTGCAGAGCCTACTACATGAAAGGTAACTTAAAAGGTAACGACAGATTCTCTGAACAGAGAATGGAGAGGAAGCATTTCAGGCATGTAAACACAATCTTAGTGAGGCAACATTGTTGGCCTATGCTATCCCAGATGCTCTCTTGGCTATCATGTGTGATGAATCTAACCACTCCTACAGCTACTGTTCTTCAGCAGGAAGTAGGTGAGCATGACGGCCATTGTCCTTCTTCTTCAAGAAGCTTAATCTTACTCAACACGCAAGCTTCTGCGATGGAGTTAGTAGCTATATATCTGGCTGTCAAACACTTTTTTTAATGGACAAAGGTTGGGATTACACCGTCTACATGGGCCAAAAGCCTCTGACCAAATATTCATCTTTACACCGATGATTTACAAACATACGTTCATGTTTACTTCACAAATTAGACACTTCTGAACTTGGATATAAAGCGATTAATAACACACAGTTAATAACGCTTGCCAGTAATGTACATGGCTACAACACCCATAATAAAAATAAAACAATAATTAACTTTCATAGATTCGGTTAAGTCAATCAGTAGTCACTCAGTCCTTTCACTTAAGATTTACAATAAATTGGAGCGTCTCATTCTTAAATACTCTGTAAAAACATTTAAACACAAATTTTACCATTGGTTGTTAACATCTCCATTTTATTCAGTTGAGTAATTTCTCACTACATATCACTTATGTTTCTAATTTGTTGTAGGTTTTATACGTAATTGTATTTGTATAATGTTATATATTAATTGTTAAATTTTATACTTATTGTTAAATTATATATTTGTTGTTGTATTTTATACTTATTATAGAATTTTATACCTATTGTTGATTTTTATATTTGTTAGGGACTTTTGTAAAATTGTATACATTTTGTTAAAATCTTGTTGCTTTTTACAATTGTTTATGCCTTATTCTGACTAGTTTTAATGCAGCCTGCTTTAAAAAAAAAGTACTAGAAAAACTGTCTCAAACCACTAAGCTTATATCAAGTTGCTGTAAATGCTACTACTGGACGTCTGTATGATTTATATTTTATTTAGTTTGTAGAATAGTACATTGTTACAGGTACTTTTGACTTGGCCATCAGATCTGGAGGCAAATAGACATTGTCAATACTTGTAGAAGTCTTACGGCAATAAACATGATTGGATTTGATTTGATTAACAATTAGGCTAATCAACATGAACTAAAACTGAATGAAAATAACTTACAAGCAATAATAATAAGTAACTCGAGATTGATTAACCGTATTAACCTTGATACCACAGCAAAACTAAAACTTGACAGTCGTGACCTAAATTACCAAAATAAACTGAAGATCCTTGGACTGACTATGAATACAAGCCCAACATCGGCTGACCATGTTAAAATTGTATGTAACAGTCTCTGCTGGCAGCCATAGCTCAAAGCAGTTTGCTTTGTTCTTGCCATTCAGTATTAAAGTGATGCTGGCTAAGACACTTATATTTCCGCACTTTAACAATTGTGATGTTGTGATCAGTGATTTGACTGTTAAGCAATCGGTCAGACTGCAGTGTGCTCAGAATTGCTGTATTAAATTTATTTTTTAATCTTACGATTTTATAACCACTTTCCACAATACTTTCAGTATTTATTACTCATGAAACTTCAAGACTATGTCAATTCAATACTCTTTCCATTCTGCATTCAATTATCAAAACTAAAACTCATATTTATCTATTCGACCACTTCAATTTTATCTCTGATATCAGTGAACAACCTACAAGAAGAGGAGTCACTTTATTATAAATTCCAGTTCATAGATTGACAGCTTTTAATAGTTCATTTACTGTTCAGGCTTGCCGCCTTTGGAACACTCTTCCTAGTGATATTAGAAGTATTAAGAATTGTGCATGCTTTGGGGTGAAGGGTCAGAGACTTGCTACTGGGGGGAGGGACTGTGGGGGTGACTGGCGGTGGTGCTTGTGGCAGGAGTGAGATCAGGCAGAGTATTAGAGCGGTTGAATGTGTTTTCGTTCTTTTTATATTTCTCTTTTACATTGTTAGCTTTTCCTGTATCTTGTGTTAAGAAGTATATTATTATGTTCATGAGTTATTGTATTTAAACTAAGCAATTTTGTTTACATTATAAAGCACAATTATGTTTAAATGTTACAGTGTCTGTATTCAATTATTGTTAAGTTCCTGTATTTATCTGAGGTTGGGTGAATGATAGAGAGAGCTTTACAGCCCTAGCTCCACCTCTTTAATAAAGGCATTTTTCATTTTGTTTTATCTCATTATTCAACAATGTAGTAGCTGACTCGTTGGCTGAGTTCCGTGATGATGAGCTACAGCAGTACCTCAAGCCAGATTCTAACCTTCAGCTAGAGGAACTTACACTCGATAAGTCTTTACAAGTGGCAAAAAGTAAGCTAACTATGCTACTTTATTCTGGAAAAACAAGGTTACCCAACAATCCTCCTCAGCAGAACATTAATATCACAAAACAGTGTCCAGCTGCTATAAATGAAGATCAAATTCATTCACTTGATACAAAAACCCAGGACAGGAAAAAGTCTCTCCACCATATACTGCTCAGTTACTAAGAAAAGGGGAGACTAAAAATATTGACAGACTTACTGAAAAAGCCAGGAGTTTTAACCAGCGGACATTACTCGAAGATGTATGCCCACCATCGAAATGAAATAATCACCATTTGAATAAGGGAGTCAGTCAAACCCTGTCAAAAAAACTGAATGAAAACACATTTAAGGGAGTCAGCCAAACCCTGTCAAAAAACTGAATGAAAACACAACTTAAGGGAGTCAGCCAAACCCTTTCAAAATACTGAATGAAAACACAACTGAGGGAGTCAGCCAAACCCTGTCAAAAAAAAAACTGATTTGACTGAAAATTTTTTAGAGATAAGCCATTCGAGGATTACTTGGTCCAGAACTGTCCTCAATTCAAATCTGACCAAGACCAAATCTGTCACGAAAACAGACAGGCTTGGCAAAAAACTTGAAGATAGTCAAACAAACTCTTTCACGTACCACCCAGCAATTACAAAATCCCCAAGCAGCCTAACTGTTTTTCATCAAAATGTGAAGAATTGGAAATAAGATAGATAGACATAAACATTTACTTTTGGAGTCAGCTAAACCCTGACAAAAAAACTTAATGAAAACACAACTGAGGGAGTCAGCCAAACCCTGTAAAAAAACTGAATGAAAACACAACTGAGGGAATCAGATAAACCCTGTCAAAAAGCTGAATGAAAACACTACTGAGGGAGCCAGCCAAACCCTGTCTAAAAAAACTGATAAAACTCACCATGACTGAACAATTAAATGACAATTTGGAACAAAATGACTCATCTTTACAGTTTGATACATCCATCAATTCTCCACTCCAAAATCCAATTCAAACAGTACATGTAGTACAACTATACATGCAGATACAATTTCTACAGTGAAACTAATTAATCACGACCTTGTAGCTGCATTTGGTAGAAAGGATCATAGCAAGGGAGGAGTGGCCATATTTAAATCTAGTTTTATTGACAATACAACCAAAGAAATTTTAAGAAATGAACACAGTAAAGGGCTGGTTTTTGAAGTAGCAGCACTTAAGGTTCAAATTCATAAGAAAAATTGGCTGTATATAGTTGCTCTTTACAGACCTCCAAGTGCTTGTTCAGATGAAGGGCTTTAAGCATTAAAATAATGACTTACTAGAATTTCTACCAACTGACAACAGCTCAATTTGCATTTTAGGAGACTTCAACATTGACTGCTTGAATAGGACACAGGATAAAGAAAGGGAAAACAACAAACTCAATGAAGTAATTTTATCTTATAACATTCAGAGGATGGCTCTTCCACCAACAAGAATTACAAAGAATTCAATCTCATCAATAGACCTTTTTTGCTGTAACATGCCCTTAGACCATACTACAGTTGAGATCATGAATACTGGATTTTCGGATCTGCCAGTACTGCAAAATAAAAATTTCCTCAAAACTTAAGGCAATACCAACATTAACTTACAGGAGCTTCAACGGTCGAAATTTAAAACAACTTAAGGATCTATTGGAAATCCAAACATGGGTCAGAGTGAGGGATGCAACAGATGTAGAAGAGGCCTGCCCTAAGGTTATAAATACTATTACGGTAGCAATTGAAATAATTTATTCGGGAAAAAAGTCTCGAGATCCAAGTAACAATCAAAAGAAATACTTTGATCCAGAAGCAATTGTCCGTAAAAAAACGTTTTCTAGATGCCCAGCAAAAGAACATCCTGAGTGGTAAGGAAGAAGATAGACTTGCAGCTAATATAAGTAAGAAGACATATGACCAAAAATTAATAAGCATCCGTAAAAATCTGAATGCACAATCAATATCTGAAGCATCGAACAAAAGTAAAGCAGTTTTAAAAAGCATAAACAATGAAAGAGCTCCAATAACTTGTTCTTTAACCCCTTCCTCTCTAAACATCAATGGAAAAAAGTTGAGGACACCTTACAACTGGCTAATCATTTTAATGATTACTTTTCTACCATTGCAGAAAACGCTTTGCAAAAAGATTGGACTGTATCCAAGTTCAACCTCAAACATATTGTCAAATAATACCCCATGGAGAGTAGGCAGTAATCTCGAAAATCTCACACCTACAACTTTTAAGGAAATACACAACATTTTAACCTCAATGAAACCTACATACACTGTCTTAAGGTATCAACATTCCATCACGACTGCTAAAATATTGCAAAGAAGAACTTTCTTATCCTCTGATACAAGTAATAAATAGAAATATGGCTGAGGACATTTTCCCCTCCTGTTTAAAGATTGCAAAAGTTTATCCATTGCACAAACAAAGCTCCAAAGAGATAGTCCAAAACTATCAGCCCATTTCCTTACTACCTACTGTTTCTACGGTGTTTGAAAGGGTAGTCCTTAATAGACTCATAGAGCACTTAACACAAAATGATTTACTAGTCAAAATGCAACATGGCTTCGTATCAGTCAGATCTACAAATACAGCACTTGCAGATCTTGTAGAGTTCATTCATTGTGAATAATCTAGATGTTGGAAATACTGTTTTAAGTGTATTTTTAGATCTTAGTAAGGCTTTTGACTGTCTTGGACATGATTTAATTCTATCCAAATTAAAAGCCTTGGAGGTGCATGGCGTGGCAGCAAAATGGTTTTTCAGCTATTTGTCTAACCAAAGCCAACTCGTTGAACTAAAAGAAACCAAAAATGAAGAAACAAGAACCGTTAAATCTGAGAGAGCACCTATGGAGAGAGGTGTCCCCCAAGG
Organism: Homalodisca vitripennis; assembly: GCF_021130785.1. Lineage (NCBI taxonomy): Eukaryota > Metazoa > Arthropoda > Insecta > Hemiptera > Cicadellidae > Homalodisca > Homalodisca vitripennis. The sequence goes on along the minus strand of NC_060209.1, from coordinate 195,246,936 downwards.
ATCTGTCCTAGAACCAGTCCTGTTTGTGCTCTTCACCTTTGACCTTCCAAAATATGTTCAAGACTATAGTTACACTGTAATGTTTGCTGATGACACAGTTTTGCTGTCTTGTGATAGCGCCACAGAGCAATTAGAGATCAAAAGTTTTATATCTGTTAACTTAGCACAAGAATACTGTTGTAAAAATGACTTGGTTTTCAATGAAACCAAGACCAAACAACTTATATTGGGAAGAAAGACAAGCTATCACCACTGCCAAACTTACAGCAAGTCTATACAACAAAACATCTGGGTGTAATTAAGATGAATGCTTGTCGTGGACCACCCACGTTGATTTTTTATGTAGCAAACTGGGCTCAGCTTTGTATGCAATTCGAGGAACTAGAACAATTTCCACTGTAGAGGCAGTTAAAGTCGCATACTATGCACTGTTTGAAAGTCATGTAAGATATGGAATTTTGGTTTGGGGAGGCACATCAGGAGGGAATCTTCCAGAGAGTTTTAGTCGTACAAAAGCGTGCTGTAAGGATACTCGCTGGGCTGAAGCCAAGAGAGTCATGCAAGGAAGCATTCAGGGAATTGGGAATACTCACAGTACCCTCCACCTATATAACTGAAGTAATTATGTATGCTGTACAAGAGAATCTACAGAGATTTAACCACATCCATACAAGACATTCCTAACAGTTTACCCTACCTGCACATCAGAGAAAGCCCTCCTATGCCGGAGGAAAGTTTTTCAATGCTCCCAACAAGTCTCCAGAATAACTTAAAAGAAGAAACTGAAAGACTGGTTCATTAACAAATCTTTTTACTCCATTGATGAATTTTTGTACAGAAATTATGAAACTCTGTAAATATTTAACATTGTATTGTTTTAAGTTAATATGACACACTTTCTAAACATGATGTTTATAAAATAGAGATTTTGATTCTGTAATACAAATACACCTCCATATTTTTACATAAAATATATGTATCCTGGGAGCCCATATTAGAATGTATAAATTGTAGGTAAAAAGTGGAGGGTGTGTCTTTAAGTTCTTAAGATATAGCAATTTTTCTGAGCCTCTATTATTCTCATTAATACAGCGTAAGTTTCTTGATCAGATATCTTAGGAGAGAATCCCACATGTAAACAGCAGGATGCTCCTTGTTGGTGATCTCAACATTGACAGTCTTGATGATTTCAAGCGAAGAGAACAGACTGCCTTGAATGAGCTGCTAATGTCTTATAACATCACAGACTGGATATTCCTCCAACAAGAATCACAAGCACACCCATTTCATCAATTGACATAGTATGCTCCAACCTTGAACTAAGTTCCATATTGGTCAAAGTAACTCAGACAGATCTTTCTGACCACACTGCCCACTTACGGGACTGGACATCCGCTCTTCACACCTCAAGACAACAATAGCAATTCGAAAGACATTTCAACAATGGCAATCACCTCTGCTTGAAAAAAATCTTTCAATCTAGAGTTGGGAAAGAGTACCGGTACCTATCAGTGGAAGCTAAGTTAGAGTACTCTATCTTTATCTCAACTCTGACATCAGCTCTCAACATAGCTTGCCCAATGACGAGACTAAGGAATAAGTTAATCAAACAAGAACATTTTCATCCCGATGCAGATCATCTAAAGAAATTTTTCCTTGAAGCATAAGCAAGATTTATCTTGCAACGATGACAGGGACAAAACAGATACAGGGACAAAACAGATATTAATATGAAAAAGAAAATGTACGACCTCAAGCTTAAAGAATTACCCAAGAATTTTAACAAGACTCATATTGACATGAGCTTGTAACAAAAAAAAGCCATTTGGCAAACAATTAATAGTGCGAGATCTTCGAAAAAGAAATGTCTTCATTCATCCTGGCAAACTTCCATGGAGAAGATACAGTGGATGGCCTACATGAAATAGCAGACATATTTAATGAGCACTTTATCAATATTGCTGATGAGATCCTAAGAATAAATAACTCCCAATCAAAGAATACACCACATTTAAAATTTCCATACGATCCAGTAAGTCACATTTTCACATAACATCTTCAGAAGAAGTCCTCAAGACCATTCAAAAATTAAAACTGTCTAATTCAACTGATGAAATATCATCAAAGTCCTTAAATTCTGTGAAGATGAACTTTGCCACCCCTTAGCTGATATAATCAATTATTCACTGGCTCAAGGTATCATTCCATCAAAGCTAAAAATATCAAAGATTTACCCTCTCCATAAGCAAGGAAGCAGACATGAAGTGCAAAACATTAGACCAATCTCTTTGGTACCCTCTGTTTCCAAAATAATTAAGAAGATAATGCTTTCTAGGCTGCTACATCACCTTTCCAATGATAATCTATTTCCAGAAAGACATCATAGCTTCCTGGCTGGGAGATCAACAATAACTGCTTTGACTGGACAATTGACAATATTGATGCCGGAAATACAATCACAAGTGTTTTTCTTGATCTAAGTAAAGATTTTGATTGCTTAAGACCATAGATTAATTGTGACAAAGCTGAGTTCTTCAGTATAAAGAATGTAGCACTAAAATGGTTTGATAGTTATTTAAGTGAATGTCAAACAATTGTTGTATTAAAGCAATAACTAAATAGACAGTCTAAGGAAGGGAGATCAGCTCCACAGACAATAATAAAGGGAGTCTCTCAGGGATCAGTGATGGGCCCTGTGTTGTTTTTGTTGTTTACAGCAGATCTTCCATCCCAAATCAAACCACATAGGTATCCAATTATGTATACTGATGAAACAGTGCTGATGACTGCTAATACATCTATTGAACAGCTTGAGATCAACAATCTCAGTCAGCATGACCCAACAGTACTGTGTTCAGAATGGCCTTGTGTTCAATGAAAATAAAACTAAATTGCTTGTGTTGGGAAGGCACAAGAAGGACATCATTAACCCTTCAAATCTACAAGTGGTCCAACATCTTGGAGTATTGCTGGAATTTCCATGTTGACGAACTAAATGCTCAACTCAGCACAGCCATTTTTGCCTTAAAAAGAGTGAAGGTAAATAAAACAACTTGTTGTGCTCTATTTGAGTCACGTTTTAGATGTAACTCTGAGGGGAGGCTCATCATAAGACAACCTCTAATGCATTATGATCCTTCAAAGAAAGCTGTTAGGATCATGGCCAATTTGAAGCCAAATGACAGCTGTTGAGAGGCTTTCAAGAATTTTAAGATCATGACAGTGGCTTCTCTATAAATCCTGGAAGTGATTCTGCATGCCTCAAGACTTAACATTCCAAACAATAAAGAACATCCATGGATGAAACACCCAACAAGATAATGACTTCTACCTACCAACTCACAGATCAATTCTGTTTCAGAAAAAGCCTGGATATGCTAGAGCTATATTCTTCAATGCACTTGCTAAAAATACAAAACACCAAGAAACTGAAAATATCACTGCAACAATGGCCCATAGACAAATCCATCTACTGCATCAACGATTTCCTTACCTGTGCAAGTGGTTAAGCACACTACTAAATAAATTATATGTACTTTAACTAAGATTTCTTAAGTTTACTTTCACATACTTTTATAACACAAACATTCTTTTTACTTTTGTTCTATTCTCCAAGAATATGTTTAATAAAGAATCTAAATCTGAATCTTGAAATTCTTTTGTGTTATTGGGCTATCTCCAAAATGGTAAATTTTCGCTTATGTTATAGCTATTTTTGTAGAGTATAAAATAATAATAACAATGCTCTCAGATGGCTGTCAAAAACACAATTTTTAATATTATTATCATTTAACATATTCCATTGCTCCAGTACCCCAGCTTGACTGGGAAGTACAGAAAATCTTTAGTGGTAAACCCCTCATTAGGTCATCCTAGATATGCCTATGAAAACAAGCAACAGCTTGATCTAACATACACAGAGAGAAGGGTTGTACTTGAATAGTGAGGTCCAAACCATTTCCAGTCTGAAGAGGGATATCACAAGGAGCATCTTAGGACCAATCTTTTTCATTTTATTTACTAATGACCACCCAGGTATTTGATGATACAGTGCTCCTCCTCAGTGACTGCAAGAAGTATCGGTTCACATAGCAACGGAGATGGCTGTTCAGTACTGCCACAACAACAAACTAGTGGTAAATTCCAGCAGCCACTCAAGGGACACAAGAAGTAGAACTGCTGCCAAACATTGAAGCATTGGATGTAGCCATATCCTTGGGTGTTACAATTGACAGCTGTCTCAAATGGACCACACATCTTGACAACCTTTACAAAAAACTGACCACAGCACTTTGTGTTTTTAAAGCACTGCTTTTTAAATGCAGTCTTTTAAAAGTTTAAAATGCAACAACTGCTTACAATGCAGTTTTTGAATCTCACCTTTGCTACTTTCAGCATAGGGCAACTCTAGTAAAGCAAATCTACAAAGAACCTTTATTCCGCAAAAAAGATGCATCCACATTTTAGCAGGTCTACCACACAGAGAAACTTGTAGAAACGCCTTTATGATCCAAGCTTTTTGATGCCCTGTCTGAATGCATCAAATCTCAGAACAGTTGTGATTCCATGAAGACAAAATGGTTGCTGCACAATTTATTGACGAATTCTTAAATTGGAAGTATTCAATGAAAACTTGACATTCATTATAACTAAATTATACCACTGTTTTGACACAGTCATAACTCTCAAGGAATATACAAGTAAAGTTTATCTTCTTTGGTCTAAAGGGAAAATTATACATAAGGCCACCCAAGCACTGTCATCAAAACCGTACATACATTCCAGATTTACATTTAAACCTATTAAACCCAACCTAATTGTCCATGGACTTGCCAAAAAGCCCTTAAAATGGTCTGTAATGTAGAGTTGAGTTGTAGAGTGTTCTGCTAAACCATCACATTTAGAGGTTTATATTTACACTAGACAGTGTAAGTGTAGACATGATATCTACTATAAAACCCTAACAATACCTACTCTACAGACTCAAGTATATTTTGTCTAAATACAAAGTCTCTTGTATTAATCAGGTGTGTATATTCACATAGGCCAAACAAGTTATTTTAAGACTGTGACTATGCAGCTTATGAGACCCACCCCACATCAGAAATATGCAGCAAATATGTTTCTTGAAATGTATATAGTACTCTTCAATTAAAATACCTCCTCACACACAGTACTGTACTTTTGTTGCTAAATACCTATTCAATTCCTCAAAAAAGAAATGTATGTTTCATAATTAAGTATCCAGATCTTGTACACTTTCTATATAAACCGTGTAATGTTTATTAATTTTTACATGTGAAACAATAATCTTATTTAACGTAGACTATATTTAGATATTTCTGAAACAATTAAATTAGTTATGATTAAACTAAAATAAATTAATTGTTAGCTTCAGAACAAATAATTAACCACCTATAAAAGCAGTTTGTCAGTTTAGAAAAATGAACAATTCTACTGGTGGTAAAGTTAGTACATTATGAAAATACAATTGAACTAATTTTATTTTTACACCACTTGTGTTTTAATTACTGAAAAATTATATCACTTACTAAATGATCTTTTTTCTCAATGCGGTTTTTTATTTCTTCTTAATCAATTATATTTAAACATTATATATAATATTAGAATAATTTTAGAGAATATTAGGAGCTAACTAACTAATAATGACTCAACATAATGAAATGTTCAATATTGATAAAATACTAAACATAAAGCAGAACAAGTATACCTTTGTGGTTGATACACTGAAACCTCTTAATTTATTTGCCATGGCAGATATTTTTACAATATAGATATTTACATGTACTGAAGGCCATAATGACACTTCACATAAGAAATTACAGAATACGTCACTCGCTATCAATGTATGCAGTCAGAATATACAAATCACCACAAAACATTTGAATAACAGCCTAAGCCTCAATCTGTACTAATTGAAACATTTCCTTGTAAAGTTTCTTAATTAAATTGAGATTAACAAACAGGACTAAACACTATAAATATTTTATTATACCTTATGTCTTTATGTAATATTACTACGATGACATTCCTCTGTATCACATACTAAATGTATAGTTGATGAATAAAGAATGATTTGTTTGGATCTAATATAGACATAGAGTGCAAGAGACAGCCTTCACTTCACGTAATGCTGTAAGTGAGTATTCACTACTTCTTGCATTGAACAGAAGTTATCATGAATGTCTGAAAGAATGGATATAATTGCCACAGATGTTAACATATTTATAGCATCTGTATAAATGCCAGTCTAGGGGTTGTGCAGACTTGTTCACAGTTCACATCTATAGTAATCTTTTATATGGTTTATATACATATATATATACATATATATATATATATACATATATATATATATATATATATATATATATATATATACATATATATATATATATATATATATATATATATATATATATATATATATATAAAAGATTACTATACATGTGAACTATAGACTATATATAATAAATATGTAAGAAAATACACTCCAAGTATGTTAGTATGCAATATAAAGTTTGAAATTTTATTTATGAGAGGAATTCATCCCTCATTTACAACTGTAGTTATCATAATAAAATATGATTTGGTGAGAAACAGGCTTTCAGCCTACATAGTCCGACTTGGTTGTACCCTATAGTTGTTCTTTTAATTGGGATAAATATTAATTGTTATAACATCCCATCTTTAAATTACAGTTGACTTTTCAACATTTTATCAGCCAGTTTTTCCTTTCATCTAAATTTTAATACAGGAGTAGGCTAAACAATTCAAACAAATAAGTGAATTAAGTATTTTCTCTAAAAATACTCTTAAAATCTATTTACATTATAAAAATAATAATTATATGTATTATGAATTATATCACTTTATAGATACACGCTGAAGAAAACACGGCAAGTGGAGGAATGTGCCCTCGGCAGCCATTTTGTTTTTACCAAGGCATGAAAACGTAGCGATAAACTTAATTGTTTATTAAGTGCAGTACAGTTGAGAGGCCTACACAACACAGGCTTACTAAGAAATTCAACAATTATCTAAAACCATTTAATTAATAACCTAACGATATACCGCAGTAAAATTGATAAAACACAATGTAAACTGACAGGTGCCTAATCATTTACTAAGCGGAAACGGCCTTGGTAAAAACCTACCGCTGGCTGAAATAAGTACTAGAATTGAACACAGAATCTAGTATATTTATGTATCCCTAATACAATGTATTGCACACTGCAATAAAGCATCATCAACTTACCTTCATTCGTTATCACTATTTCCCGTACTTGTTACACTCACTTCCAATCTTCACTACACTGAAGATAAACAAAATGGCGTCAACGAGGAACAGCAGCTTACACCAACGACTGTCAAAGCTGCCAACACAACAACCACGTGACCACTGCTCACATTAGGATTTTTTTAAGTAAGGGCAATGAAAAATATTGATTCACAATAATACATTTACTTGATTTACATTCATTGGGGAATGTAAATATATTATCCCATATAAACTGAAATAATGTTCTAATAATATAAATTGTCAGGGTTTAGAGTATTGTGGTAAAATACAAACATTTCGTAAAAGTATCTGATTAAATAATAGCAATGTGGATACAAAGAAACATATGGACTGAAATATGTAACAGTTTAAAACGTCAAATTAGCATATACTGTATTATTATTAGTCTGCCTAGTTACAGTATCATATTAATTGTATTATGATAATTACTAATAGGCAAATAGAACGAATACAGTTAGTTATACCAGTATGTTGACTTAAACGTAGCTCCTTTGGTTATTTAACTTATCAACGTGGCTTGTTGTTAACCTTTGTTTGAGCAAAACAATACACAATAGTTTCACAAGGTTCGAATCGATTGCTGTATCGATACCACTCAATTTATAAACAACATTCGGTATGTAGTATATCGATTGTTGTTACGACCTTAGCCAAAATGCCTATATTATACATTTATTATTTATGGTTGAAATATTGTGTTCTTTTATGTCAAGGTCCCCTTCATTGTGACAAATGTATAAGGTTGTTTTTTTTTTTGTTATCTTTAGTTATAGTATATTGTGTGTTTTTTTTTTAATCTGGATAAGGTTGCGGCTCTATCTCGGAAACTTCAATCTTTAATGAAATCACTAAAATATTAATTTTAGTGCACAATAGTTCACTACAATGTATTCATAGCGAACATTTATGCATAAAGAAGATAAAAATTAGTTCTGAACCACTTATCTCGACTCAACCCAATACCTTTTCATTGGTAATGTTTCTTATTGAAATATCAAACAACTTGAACTTATCGATGTATTGTGACAAACATATTTATATAGTTTATTCAACTTATTTAATATAATCCATGTATATCATGTTTATTATAACAGTATCGATAGTATCGATACGTCAATCAGCCTCTGTTGAAGGTGTGTGTATTGTTTAATCATCTTCATTATTTGTAAAATATTTTTTTCAAACTTCAGAAGTACTTCATCCATGACAATCCTCACAAATCTACCTAATCATCATACAAATACATACTTGCTTTGCATTATATCAGTGTTTAGTTATTTGAATGGACAAATATACTTGTCATGTAATTGCGTCGCCGCAATGTACGATGTCTGGCCTTTATCAAAACGTTGTACATTTAAGTGTTAGGGTTTAACTTTCCAGAAAATTTACATTGTATCCATATGAGTATTGTGCGACAATTTTTGTTCTGGTTATCTAGTTATGCTCCTTAAAGATAGGTAATTATTATTGTTAGAGTTTACTCAATATAACATGTGCTTAATAGTTTTCTGTAATATATTTCCAAACACTGTTTCCTTTGTTTACCTCTACAACAAAGTCGTTTCAGATAGACAGTTTTTAACATTGTATGTAATACCTTCTCATAGACTGATACATAATCAGAGGGTCATCCAGCAGGTAGTTAAAAATTTTGAACCTCAATGTAAGTAGTGTTTCTTGAAAACAGCAGGACACGTAATGCCACTGTTTCCTTTGGAGATTGTACTGAAACCGGATATGTGACTGTGTAAAAATATAACACAATTATTATTATTATTGATAGTGGATGATCGAATAGGTCGCAACATTATGGCTTCAAAGTAAAAGTGATACTCTAGCCATCTGCAATGTCAGATAAACAGTGATTTGATAGTCAATTATTCATCGTATTATTAGCCTCTCTCTCCGCAGATGGCAATTAGAACGTTCACTTCTGTCCTGCATCAACTTTGGAGTTTCTATTGTATAACTAATATAATTAAAGGTAAAAGAATAAAAAATACTGTATCGTCCATACATTTTTGACAGTATTTTAGGATGGTTTCGACGGTCTCATTATTAAACTGAGAAACACTTTACATTTAAATATTCAGACTCAGAAGACACATCATAGATCATACTAATTAATTGCCTTTGGCATATAAATTTAATTGATCACCTCACCTGACAAACCTATCAAATATCTTGAGATTATTTTTAGATACACAAACAAATATGGTTTATGATCGTCTTAAAATAATATTTTATACAGAATAGAGCCTTCCAGTTAAATTAAAAAATAACCGTGTCTTCTCTTTACATTCAGTCTAACTAGAGTACTTAACAAAATACCTGAAACTAAGGCTGGCTACTAACAACTACTTATCAAATATTGACCTATTTGGCTTATATGGGCTTAGAAAGGCAGTGTACATTAAACCAGTTTTAAATTTTTTGTTCATTTTTTTTAAATTTTCTTACAATAAGACCTATAATATAGACTTCGGTTCAAAGTGTAGCACGTTGTAACAACTTAATAAATTACACGTACATATTTCAATTAATTATATCGCCTAAACACATTGTAGTTTTATTTTACTTATCACTAATTTTTTCAATATTTATTGCTATTAATTTATCTACTCATCATCTAGTTATTGTCACACCATAGCCATACAACGCAGCCTTCAATTCAATTCAATGACAAACATTTTAAACTTTTTACTATTTACTTCTATTAGAACTAGTTACTTGATTCGTGTGCATAGAACAGGGGCAAAATAATTACTATAATATTTGTATTGCACGGTTGGCCACATTGAATTTTGCTTTATCAGTCAATTAAAATATCAGAACTTGTTAAAAAAATCAACAAAAGCAGACTACAGAATAATGAAGTGAACGTGAAGTGACCGTAGGAGGAAGGTGAGATAGTCTTAACGTGATGAAGGTGAGTTTAGTAGTTATTTGTGGAAGAATCAAGGGTTATTTCTCTAGAATAATACCGGTTAATCGTATGTTGAGGGTTTCAATCTACACATATTTAGTCTTCATTTGACCCTGTTCACAAGTACCTTAGTGAGAATCCCTAAAACACCGAAAGCCCTTTCCCTGATTGATAGAGTTGATTTTTAAAACATTGACTTCTGTGTCATAGAATGTAATGAAGATTTTAAAAATCCAGTAAAAGTATTATGGCTAGTATACGTCTGATAAAACCAAAACAATCATTGTTATTTAGCTGTGTACATTAAAAAGTTATTAACCTATGTATTGAGTCTGGTGTATGTAAAATGTTCCAAGCTACATACAAATCCAAAGCAAAGGATGATATTGTTTATTATTGTGGTTTATTAGGTCTTATGAAATTGTAGATGTATGTCCTTGTCATTATTGATTAGGCATGCAGTATTTGTTGAGAATAACCTAGGCCTCATAGGGAAATATTTGTTCTTGGATTTACTGGGCACATTAACCCTTCAAGTTGCCATCACATAAATAATGTTGATCTGAGCATACTACTAAGTGGTAGTGTTACAGTGCAATTCAATCTTTATTTGTCCAATTACATAACATGTGTAAGACACTTATTATGAAAGCCTACACCTATTTGTTCATTTAAAAGTGTCCAAGGAGCCCACCATGAATCCATTTCTTTCATTTGACATAAGCTTAAAAAGTTTGATTTTGAGTAAAACAATTATGCCAGTCTGACACTAGCCTGTTTTGAACTAGTGAAAATCAACAACTCCATGACAATTCATTTAGTCAAGACTACAGTAAGAATAAGTATTTCTGTGATTTATTTTATTTGGCTGACTGCAGTATAATAAGTGGCCACCACCACAATCAAACCATCGATGTTCATGACTAAACTACTGAAACCAAAATGTCAAACCAAATTATGTTATAGGTATTTCAAAATAGTAATAATAATGAATAAACAATTATCTAGGCTATGTATATTTATAAAATTAAACCAAAAAAATATAGCATTTAGTTGCTTTTTACTATTGTAAATGATAAACGTGTCCCTAACACTTTGTGTCATAAATAACACATTACACCCCCATTTTACCTGCGGCCATTACTCAAATACCAATAAATTATTGAATTTATTTAGAACAACAATATTGTTTATGATAAGTTACATTAAAAGGAGCTGGCAATTATTAATCGTAAACAACTATAATTTAATCAGAATACTTTTTTGATATGAGCTAGTTTAGATATTTTAGATGATAATTTGATTCTATTGTGGTGGTGGCCACTTACTATACTGCAGCTGATTGATCACATAATATTGGCTCTTTAAATTTTGGAATAGCCAAAACATTCTAAATTGTATCTGATTTCATCAAATGTATTATAGGCCTAGTTCACAACAGTAAACTAGTGTTGTTGGAAACAAGTGCTTAAGTTAGTTTAGCCAACTTATCATTACACGTAATCCAACTTCAAATATAATAATTAATATTACTTAGGAATTTGCTTAACTTGTTTATTAGCCAATTGTGTTTTATCAGTAAACCTAAATTGTTACATAATGCAAAAATATCTATGATTAGTTTGTGTTAGTAAATCTAAACTAGTGCAATCTGCAATGCCTTTGTTGAGTGTGGATTACTTGATCTGTTAAAATATTCTGAAGATAATTTATAAATCCTTTCTTTAAATTGCTTATCGTGTTTTTTCATAGTGGAGAGTATGAGTTCCTCATATAATTTTGTGTTGTTTAAATCAGGAAAATATATTTTTGGTATTATCTGTAGCCCACTACTATAGGAACAGTTTTTCTTACCGAGGAACCTTAAAAAGACTACATTATTAAAAATAACAGACTATTTAACTTAGGTACTGTAAAAATTACGTCAAGATAGTTGGGTCCTTGTTTTCAGCCTCCCAAAAAACCGTCGAAATAGTACCTAAATTCAAGCTCAGATCACATGAGCACTCATTAAGGTCGACTTTAACTTTATAAATTTATAACACATACATATGTATAGTCTAATAACAAATAGTAGATGGGGACAGAGTTGCCACCTTGTCTACATCACTTTTTTCGAGAGGAAAAAAACAAAAACCAATTGTCATAATAACATGTAATTTTCATAGCGAGTTAAATAAAGTCTATTCTTTCTAGTAATATAGATTTTTTTAGCTCTCAGTACGAAAAACTGTTAAAAAGATAGTGTCTAAACACTAAAGTTATCATTATTATTATGTGATTAGAAGTTACCAGGTTGTTCGCAAATAGATTATACATACATACAAAATTAGGTAGATATGGTTACATAGTTTTGCTCATTATTGTTTGTTTTTTTACATAATTTATTCATTTGTAGAAAGTTTAATTAAATTTGTTTGCATTACTTTCAAATTTTTGTTATCCACACCAGTATTGATTCGTTTTATTAACCTATTGCAATCGTCCTCCTGAACAAATAATAGAGGGTTTAAGGGGATGAAAATGACAAATAATGAAGTTGTAGAACATTCAAAGTGAAATTACTTTTCTTACAAGATAGTAGGAAGTTATGGTTCTGCTGGATTTACAATATTTGTTTGTTTTGTCAAGTTGCGTTTCCTAGCTCGCAGTAATGGCCGGAAGCACTTGTGGATCAGCCCCTCTAAAATTTGATCTGTTTGTGATAGGTACCACCTTGAGGGCTGTTTTTCGTTTGTCACCATCAGCATGGGCAGTACCTTTGGTGCTGCTGTAGCCTGTTGGCTGAAACTACTCGTGTCAGCATGATATATGAACTTTTTTCAAAAGTTCTAAAGTACAGAAAATGTTTATTTGAGTCAAAATTTGTTATTGCAGTATAATTTTATTTACATATTCAAAGATGGCTCAACGGCTGATGTCAGCAACGACCAATGCGAGAAATAATATATTCTGTGTGAAAAAAATTGTTCCACTTTTAGTTCTATAACTTTGTTTTTTGTCATTTACACCCCTTGAAATCTTGCATTGTTTTGTTCTAGAGGACAAAAAAGCATCAGTTAATAATTTGAAACTTGTATTTTACCACTCTGGTCATTAATTAATTTCATATTTAACTTTGATACTTGTGAAAATTAAATTTGTTGTGAATGATTGAAAAAGTTGTACTCATAGTAACGATTGTCTTCTTTGTACTGTTTCGAGTCAAGTTGTGATCTAACATTAAAGTTTTTCTTCACTGTTGAACCAGTAATTTATATTCAAAATTTGATGCAAACTATTATAAACATTTTATTTTAGTATTTAATTCACGAACAAGTTTTGTAAAATGGTGTTTGCCTTATACACTGAGGGACAAAAAAAGTGGGACACTCAATATTTTTCAATCTTTTAATGTTATTATCGATGTAAAACCAAAAACCAAATTGAAAAGTGTTCTTTGCATATTTCTGAAACAAACGAAGAACAATGTACAAAGATTTATTCGTAATTACAAGTTAATTCCTAAAAAAACTTAAAATTCAAAAAAAGGAGAAAGAAATTAAATGGTTAGAATGATTTTTTCTTGAACTTGGAGTAGTCCAAAGGCGTTTTAGTATCTTGTGTTTCCACCTCGGGCTCTGATGACTGCCTGTAGTCTGCGACCGATGCTGTCAATCAAGCCCTAAAGCCCCGTATCACCTCCTGGTCCAAGTTATTCCACTCCTCCTGCAGGGCCTGGCCAAGCTGTTGCAAAGAGTGTAACTCACCTCGACGATTTCTAATTGCTCTTCCCATGACATCCCAGATGTGTTCTAATGGATTAAGATCCGGGCTGTGTGCGGGCCATTCCATTACTTCGATTCCAACTTCACGTAAGTAATTTTGCACCACCCTTGCGGTGTGTGGACGAGCATTATCTTGCATCAGCATGAATCTAGGACCCACAAATCCCGCAAAAACCACTACATGTTCTAACAAAACCTCTTCCACATACCTTTCAACATTTAATGTTCCTCTTTTAACAATTACAAGCTCAGTGTGAGCCTCTCTTGAAATTCCTCCCCAAACCATTATGGACCCACCATCAAAACTCTCTTGGCGATATTGTACATTGAGCAAACCTCTCTCCAGCCCGTCTCCACACTCTTTCACGACCGTCTGGTGATCTCAGGGAGAACCAAGACTCATCGGTCCACAGCATTAGGCTCCACTGCTCTGCGGTCCAATTTACGTGAGTTCAAGCAAACTCCAAACGAGCTCTTGGGTGGCGCGGGAGCAGCCTAGGACCTGTAGCTGGGTGATAAGCTCCAAGTCCCACCTCCTGTAACCTTCTTCTAATTGTTCGTGTGGATACATTCACTCCACGGGCTCTCATAAGCTCATTACGAACTTCAACAGAAGTTCGGAACCGATTTCGCAAACTTACTGACACAACAAAACGATCATTGCTTATGCTGGATCTAGGGAACCCGTGATGTTTTCTACTTCTCGCAATGTTAAGCCACTATCAACTAGAGCAACGGCTCTGGCACAATCTGTTGGTGAGGCATTTTCTGTTGTTGTCTAAGCTGGGAATGACCTGCAGTAATGGATAGACACACAGACTGAGGCAGGCAATGATCACAAAGGGGTTGAAAGTTCACTTCTGAGCTGATAAGGAAGACATTATTTTAGACTCATGATAAGGTTAGCAATATTAATAAAGTAAGCAAGATGTTTCAGGATAGATTTGAAGCAATTATGTGAGGAATCAACTACAGATAAGAGAAATGTAGAAATATTTAATTTTAAATAAAATATTACACAGTTAAAACAATTTAAAAACTTGTCCCACTTTTTTTGTCCCACAGTATAAATAACTGAATTGAATTCTTCGGTAAGATAATACAACATTATACTGTACATTTTCTGAAAGTATATTAAATTTAGAGTATCTTGGCTATACCAGATTTTAAGTAATATTATATGATTGTTCTTCGCAGAGGTGCAATCATATCAACTTAAAAATAATTACATTGACAAACTTTTCAGATCACTTCCAGGGGGACCTATTGTTCTGGCTATGGATCCCCAATTGAATAAATTTCTAGTTACGTAAATGAACTTTTACAGCTGTTTGTTAAAAGTTTGAACTCTTACTTTAAGAATGTGTATCATTTCATTGAAAGACTGAGATTAAACAACCACTTCCAAATGACGTTATGTTAGTGACTATTGATGTGCAATCACTATATACCAACATTCCTCACAGTGAAGGTAAACAGTATGTAACTTCATTTTGAAATAATAGGGTAAGCAATTCAAAACCTAGTACAAATTTTCAACTTCTGGCAGGACACTAGATCTAAGGTTAGATTAAATGTGGACCTGTGATCAGTTAAAACCCGGTTAACCGTTTATT
Organism: Homalodisca vitripennis; assembly: GCF_021130785.1. Lineage (NCBI taxonomy): Eukaryota > Metazoa > Arthropoda > Insecta > Hemiptera > Cicadellidae > Homalodisca > Homalodisca vitripennis. The sequence continues at coordinate 195,231,300 of NC_060209.1, read as the reverse complement.
TCAGTGAAACCGGTTCCATTGTAATGATTTAAACGTAAAATTACCACTCTTCGCTGTGGTTTGTTATTATAGGATTATGTACAAATTAATTATTACATATTGTATTAAATTCAAGTATAAATAAATAATAAGTAAGTAATACTAAAATTTTTGTTGCTTACATGTTTATGGACGAAATTTCATCGATCAGGTATAAGAAAGTTTATTCTTACTCCAAACAATTATGTTTTTCTAATTTATAACCATTATTTAATTTATACCAAAAATTACGCCACCTAGATACCCACATTTGGGGCATTTGCAGGAGTATTCAATTCAATTAAGTGCTATTTGGTGCACAATATCTTTATTTAATCTGTCTTTTGCTAATATAAATAAATTAGATGGTTTGCCAACACATGAGCATGCAACATACAATTGTCCAAGAGTGAAACATGGATTTTCTAAATCTAAGCTGCAAACAGACATGGTCTGGCCTTGAGATTTGTTAATGGTTGAAGCCTTTGAATGATATTGTGGTATCTGGTTACCTGCGGCTTTGTCTGCAATTTCATAGCCTTTGAACACTTCTGGTTTGAGTGAATTAAATTTCTGCCGCCAATGTTGAATTTGCATTGTTGCCACAATCAAGAAAATCTGTCAAAAAGTGTATATTTATGGCCATTGTAATTTACAGTGCTCTCTTTGCATTTTTTGTTCCATAGTTGATTTTGCCTAGTTTCCTGATGAACAAAATATATCACAAATCAGAGCTTACTTCTGTCAAAAGTTAACTAAGATGGGTTTTATAAGACTTTAAGTATACAGTAAAAGTTAGATAGTAACTTTTTCTTTTATATCAACATTACAGTACTTACTACCCAAGCACTGCATACTTAACATTTGCTAAAATCCAGAGTTAAAAGTATATTTTTAATAAAATTTTAATTTTCTTATCAGGATATTTTCTTACTTATACTGTGACAGTATTGCAGAAAAGGTTGATATAAGATGTGATGTTGCTATCAAGTTTACTCAATGCTTTCAAGTCTATAAATGTAAACAAATTGACCATGTGGTTAAATTAATTAAACTTATGGTTGTACTGTCAAATGATTTTCCATGGAACAGTTGATTACATTTAACAGGCTCTAGAAGTTAATTCAACCCTTTATGTATAAAAAAATCTTAAATTTACAATAAAAAAAGTAAAATTTATAAATGGAGATAACTTAAAAACATCTTTTCAATTTTACCATACCATAATTAATATCTACAAAATGTCATTGAAATTGGTTCAGAGGTTTCATAGATTAGCGTAAATAAACATCGTGACACGAGATTTTTATACATAAAGATTATAGTTATATCTGCAGAACATACTTTTATTAGAATGATTTTTTAGATGATTTGTTTCATTTCTAGGAATTACTAGAAGTGTAACTGTGAAGCTACCAGACTGCATAAGAATCCACTCATGCAGTGTTATCCAGGCAAGTGTACAACATAACTGACTACTAATTAATTACTTTTAGAGAACTAGAATTACACTGATGTTCCCATTCTGTACCGTACATTTTGTTTCATCGTTTAATCAAATGATTTGTTTATTTACATATGCCTATGTGACTACTGATTAAAAAATGTAACTAATTTCCTATAGCAGATATTTTTGTTTTTTGAAACTTACTATTTTGTGTATTTACATTTTATAAATTAGATTTGATTTAATGTTTCAATTTCATCAGATGATGTGTTCGTAATGGGTTTTATCTCAAACTGAAGGACATGTCACTTTGGAACTATTTCCAAAAATGAACAGTGTGGACAATAGAGGGTGAGGTACTGTAGCGTTAAAACAATTCTGGTGATGATGATGTCAAAACAAGTTTACTGGCTCGAACCAAATCAAAACCTTGCTTATACTATTAAAATATTTAGATAGATTGTAAAAAATTCATTTAATCAAATATCTACTCTCTTTTTGTGTATTTTACTTACACCGTTTCGTTCAAAATAAATTGTTCTAAAATTTTGGATTGAAGAATTTTGATCTGTTGTTTCTTGGTGAAATAACAAAATTGTTGTTGCTCAAAGATGAAATATGTGTTTTTTACTCCCATTTTTGTATTTGACACTGGATTTCTCAAAAACTACTTAATATTCTGTACATAAAAAATGATTGAATTCCCCTCAATCTACCTTACCCGAATTTCAATGAAGATCTGATTTGAAATTGTGAGCTGAAATCTGGGTAAAATCTTTCACTAGTCAGAACTCGCTAATAAAGCATACTGGAGCCATGTTTATATATAAACTTTTTTAAAATTATTTTTACATGTAGAATGAACTCCCACAGTTTCTGGATATCTTATGAATCACCCTGTATGTTAAATTTATGATTTATTGCCAAAGTTATTTATTGATCATGTGCTGCTGTGTCTATGTGCGAACATCAGCTGTGAGGTGGTAAATAAAAACGCACAATGATTTTTACCTCTCGCTATGTGTAGTTTTATATTATTTCCTCTTTAAAATGTATGTATCTTTATTATCTTCAAGTTTTTATTATGGTTAGGGGTGGATGGTAATTTTTAGATTAAAAATAGGTTTTTATAAAAATGACAATATATCCAAATAGTGATGCGGATTGATAGACCAAGCAACACAAAGCCTGTTTTAGAGATTCAGGTGCTTTTGCAAATGTCTTGAAAACATTGTTATTATGTCACAACTAAAATGTTATGTCAGTACCATAAATAAGGATTTAAATGTTGTTTATTAGTAGTTTTTACTAAGTCTTCTCATGCCTGGAATTTAATAAATGAAAGAAGGGCAGTCTATGATTGCCTTGTACGCTATTAGAAGGCAATAGCAGACCAACAACCATTTGGCTGTCAATCTCCAATTGCAAAATTCACATTCTATAATACGGGATATTAAAATAATATGAGGGCTATCCAGAAAGTAGATTACATTTCGCTCTGTAGCCGCTAGGGGGCGGGACTATCGCAGCCATTTTGATGTCAGGGCATTTCTCCATTCAGTGGCTATCCAGCCATGCCAGTGAGAGGTCACTGTTGCGCCTTGTTGTTTTACAATAGCAGTTTAAAATGTATGACACAATTGAAAATCCCGTGAATTGTAAATTGCGGTAGGTAATACGGTTTTGATTACTGGAATCACTTTAGGGATTTTTAGCTTTTCTGAGAATATTCCAGAAACAAAAAAAGAGTTAATCCACTTGTAATAAGGGCTTCATTAAAGGGATCTTAAGAAATGTCAACAAAGCAACAGGGACTTCGTCATAACCACTTGACCATTTGTTATTGAGAGAACCAACAATCCTTAGTTGTTGCAACTATTTTTTCAATTATGAACAGTCAAAGCTTAAAGTTAGATTAAAACTAAGAGATGACATTGACTATGTTGAGTGAAATTCACTCAATAGATCATTAATTACCTGTATAAAAAAAAACTGTTAAAAATAATGACAATGGATGTGCTTAAAATAAAATTTACTGTCAATATTAAAAAAGATCATTCATTAGTGAATGATGTATTCTTTTTGGTGTCTCTATTAAGAACTTTTTAGGTTGTATTCAAAACATTTTCTAAATTACTAATTTTACAGTCAAAGTAATTTTTCTTTGTATATTTCAGTTTTTTTATATGTATATGATATCTATCATACTATATTTTATTTTAACCTAATTTTTAAGCTCTATGTTATTTTCTTCCCTTGCAAATTTTACTAAGGATTAAGAAGCTCCTCACAGCTCCTATGTTCAGCATTTTTGGCTGCCGCTATTTGAATGACAAACCAGAATAGTTTTGTTTTATCATGCAGTGTTCCTAGTCAGAGGTGCAGTGCTGCTGGAGTCATGGTTTCCTGCCACGCTCAGGCGAGGGCTTTGCTTGCCATAATTATGCATATTATTTGTATTTTTGGTAATATAGAGAAATATGGAACTAAACGTTGCTTGCATAAAAAGGTTTGTTAAAAATATAACCCATTCCTCCTTCTTCCGCTTTGTGTATGAATTAAAAATGAATACAGTACTGAACTGTCCCTTTATAAAGGTTTCCCATGGCTAAATCACATACAAAATTTAATTAGAACAGGTAAATATACTTAGTAAGTATACATACCGTAAGTATCAAGGAGAAAGGGTAAAGGATAAGGTATATAAAAGAATAATAGAGAATTAACCCTTCCCATCCTCTGCTCATCTGTAAGTTTTAATTTTCTTTTTTCAGATTTAAACCTCCAGTGCTGTGATTGTAAGTCGACCTTTACATCTGCGTTCAAGTTGCTACAACATTTTGCTGATCATGTTCAGAAGGAAGCCAAGGACAGACACAAAAAGAAACGTCACCTCCCCAGGGAACAGGTGAGCCAGGCCGAGTCAGGCTCCGAGTCAAGCCTGAGTCGTCATGAGAGCACTCTGTCTGCGTCCGACTCGTGCAGCGAGTCGAGTCAGTCCTGCAAGTTGGCAAAGTTCGATCTACAACAGCGACTCGAATCTTGTGTCAAGCAAGAGGACGATGTCAAGGAGGAGCAAGATGAGCTCTCCGACTCCTCACCGGACACCAAAGTGGAGGAATACAGTCCTCTAAAATTCTGCATGATCACCATGGAGGAAAGTGATGACAAGTCCAACCCAAACAGTAGTCCAAAAAAAGTAGCTAGTCGTAAACAGTTGTTACCAAAGAAGATCGAGAGAAAGGTCGAAGGACTGAGAAAGTTGGCTCCGAAACCGGAAAACCCCGTCTCCACAGACCTCGCCCTGCAGTCTCCAGGGAAGAAGAAGTACGCCTGCCATCTTTGCACCAAAGTGTTCGGTTGGTCCACCGATCTCAAAAGGCACATCTTGGTGCACACCGGCGAGAGACCTTTCAAGTGCAAAAACTGCCAAGCCACGTTTACACGTAACTTTCTTCTGCAAAAGCACCAGTCCAAAGTCCACCCGTGCAAGCCTAAAGAGTCGGCTGGGAAACCTGAAATGGTCGAAATACCAAAAAATACCACTGTAACTCAAAGTAACAAATCGGATATTGACAATGTGAAAGAGAAACCTGCTGAAAATAACGAATGTGATGACGACGAGGACGAAGATAAGTTGATCATAACGGAAGAAATAGAAGAGAAGTTACCAAGCCCTTCGTTATCCAACAGTACTTCGGATTCCAAATGGCATCTCATGGCAACAAACGCAGACAGGAGATGTTCCGACCTGAAGCAAAAGGACTTGTTTCACATAACACCTGTTAAAGTATTAACAATGTAAGTATTGTTACATTAGTATTTTGGAACTCTACTTTCAAGCATTTGACAATACCAGTTATTACTTAGTATTTTCCTACTGAATAAGCTAGTTTTGTGAAGCTCATGGGGTAGTTTGTTTTATATTAGTGTGGAAATAGTTTTTATACTGTAAATAAGTAGTAAAGTCCAATACTGATTATAGATTGTATCGAACGTACTAAATCAGCAGGGACAAAAATATTTAAATAATTTATCACAGTAAAGTGTCTGTTAGCTAATGTCCCTTCTGTAATGTTTGTTATTTGATTTTTAAAGAGTTTATTTATTGCTATACATGTACCACAAACAAGACAATAATCTAGTTTGGAACTATTGAATGTTGTATTTATTATATAGATTCGGTCAAAAGTTTACAAATTTTTGTACGGACAAATAAATATCTTTACATGCATTGTGACTTCAGCACATAGTGCCAAATTAAATAGTTTGTACGATTTTCTTGAAAATTGCTTTAATATTTTTACGATCAAAAGGTTCTACTTAACTTAAATTATCCTACATAACTTAAAACATAAACTTTAAATATCCTGATAAAACTTCATCATATTGTATTTTATGTGAATTTTACATGTCTTAGTTATATATAAGTATCTGGTGTACTTAAGGCCCTTAATATGGCCCATATTAAGAAAACAATTTAAATTTTACATTTTTATAGTTTTTTTGTGAATATATTTTTATCAGTAACAATAATGGAAGCATTTTTATATGTAAGCTGGTAGTGCGGTATCAAATTGACAATAAATAAATATTGTGCCAAATTTTGTCACAAAATTGTATAGGGAAACATTTGTATAAGGTATTAGTATATACTATTAATTAATAGTAAAAAACTAGACAGATGTTTTAAACAAAACAAAAAAAAATATATGTATATAATCCTAGTGCCAGGTGTATTCGAAACATTTAAAATACAAGGCAAGGAAATGTTATGAAACTTATTTAATTTATTTTAGCAATCTTAATATTATAAAAATAGTCTTTCCGGCTCAGTTGGAAGAAGTAGATTTTCTGACAACTGAAATCAATAATGATTTATTTCTCATGGGGTTTACATTATACGTACTCAATATCTCCAAAACCGTTTGAGTTACACAAAAATGGTTTATAACGAAAGTTTAGGAATTGTTAAAACATTCAACACTTTTTGTTTTTCTCTAGATCCATAAATAACAGAGTTGTGAAGTTTGAATGCCAGAATGGAAAAACAGCTATTTTTTCCACAAGTCACATTATATAACATAGATATATAGGGTGTCCCACGAAGAGGTTTAAACGTTTGATTTTATATTACTTGCCCATTTATGCACCGAACATTTTCAAGCTCTGCACAATTCATTAAATAGGTTTTAAAAATATTCTGTGAAAATTTCAGCTCTCTAGCAATTGTTGAAACAAAATGGTGGCAAATTTTGAAAAACTATACTTTAAAAACAGTATTTTTGGTTTTGTAAAATTATTTATTGTCATATTCTAGAGAAATAAAGCATTTCAATCAGAAAATTAGAACAGAGCCTACAATTATAGTCCACAATTATTCGAACTTTAATCCATCCACAGCGACACACTGATAACAGCGCTTAACAAATGAATCGTAAGCTCTTACAAAGAAATTCTACAGTGTCCGGAGAAGTTCTCTTCAATTGATTGTTTTAATTCCTCATCATTATTGAAGCTACGAGTATAAACTTGTTCCTTTAAGTTTCCACTTAGTTATTATTGGATTGCTAGCTGGTTCAACTCCTGGGTAGGCAACCTGAAATTGTCTAATTACTTCTGTAATGTTGGCAAAAACAATAGTCCATGCACAACACCAATTTTTGTTCAACATTAAAAGCCATTTCTCAAACTTCAATATCAGTAAAACTATAATGGAGGAGGTTAGGTTATGTTTTATGGCACAAGCAATATTCTTCAATCAAACAGCTGTTTTCAACAATGAGCGTTATTAAACAGCTGTTCTTCAAAACTGCAACGCAGTAATCAAATTAGGTAATTCAAGAAATAAATTTTGATAGGAAGCAAAATGGTAAAATTTTCAATATGTTACCATTTTGTTTCAATAATTGCTCGAGAGCTGAAATTTTCACAGAATATTTGTAAAACCTATTTAATGAATTGTGTAGGGTTTGAAAATGTTAGGTGCATAAATGGGCAAGTAATATAAAATCAAACGTTTAAACCTCTTCGTGGGATACCCTGTTTATGGGTTTATTATATTATATATATAAATAAATAAACTTTTCAACGGAGGGAGTGGTTGTTTTGGGCTCTGGGGGTCATATTCGATGAAGTTATGTAGAAATGTTCCATAAGTTCTACCACGAGGATAATTTAAGAGACTGATTTTAAAATTAAAAACTAAATCTACTTAAAATGTATGTTATTCTCTTAAAGATTTATACATTATCGTATGTGTTGTTTCTAATCTTAATACAGTTCCGGTCTTACCACACCTTCTATTGAACACTGGTACATAGTAGTAAATGCTCTATAATGAGGCATTTTAAAATGTTAAGACACGTAAGTTAATGTAAACTTGTAAGTAATCCGTGTGCCTGACCATCGGTGGTGGTTCTTACATCACATTTAGCTAAGACTACAGCTCACCCAGCAGGGATCACTTCTGGCTGGTTTATACCTTCCAGTTGAACCCACCACTGGACACAGCAAAAACCAATGTTTCACTTAAATCTGGGCAATCTCATTGTTGTCGAGGAGCGGCACATCACTGACCGCAAATGTCGAGATTCTGGAGTTCATGGGCAATTCGATAGGTCTAGTCTACTGTGGGAGATGACTATTGGAGTTGGTGGGGTTTGTTCCCTAACCTCAGAGGTTCTTACTAGCATCAACAAGGGTGTGCCACCCCCTGCCTACTTTGACTGGAGAGGCTGGTTCAGAGCTGGCCTCCCCTTCTTCCGGGGGACATGACTTTGAGATTAATGCCCTAATTTTTTTTTCCTCATGGATCTCGATAGGAAAAAACCCTAACCCCCTAACCTTACCCATCCTGAATATCCTGTAACTCCAGAAGCAGCGCTAAGGTTCTTATAGGACTAGGTGCAATTTAATTTATAAGCTTCTTGTCCTAAGAGAATAACAAAAAGGCTACAGCTCAGAGCTTCTTCTCCTGATATGTTCACCACATCACAACTTCCAGAAAGAGCTTCTCATCTAGTCCTTTAATAAAAAAATTGATGAGTTTTTAGATCCTCGCACAGGCCAGTGGTCCATGAGGACGGGCAGAATAGAGCTTAAAAGGAGATTGGCCTTTCCTTTTTTTTTATATAAACTTTAAGTATATTCTGTTTTCTAATTTTTTATTCTGTGTTTTCTCATTCCGATCATGGTCACCCAAAAAGCCAATGTAAAAATGTTAGAAATTTTTGAAATTTCTGACTGACCCCAAAATTCTAATTCTTGAATTAAGAGGAAAGTATGTACCAAGTTTCTAGTCTCTAGAATATCAGGCGTTATTGCACACATAGGCATTTATTTTTGTGCAACACAATACAGTAACAATTTATATATGAAGTTCCCATTTTTTGTAAGTATATAATTTTTCATAATACAGTTTCTTCATACCTAATGTAATTAGGGTTAATTCTGTAAAAAATACAGATCAGCGTTTTTTAGAACTTAATAATAAAAATAATTATTAAATAGTAAAACTAACTTTAGGAAAATTATAATGTTCTGAAATCTTATATAAAAATCTTCTGAAAAATGGTAAAATGCTGGATAAGAATTTAATATTTTAAAACTATCACTTCAAAAACACTTTATTGCTAAAGTGTAATGGTAGAAATATGGCTAATATTTCTGTGGTTTTATGCATTTTTTATTTTTTACAAATTGTACTAAATAAAGTTATAGAGCATTAAAGTAAGATATTTATAAAACTATATATTTTTCTGTTCAATTCAGTTCAAAACTATGATGATAACATGGCCATTTTTAAGTTTTATACCCATTAACTGTAAAACTGCCAGACACAAAGTGTTATTAATTAGTAGTTTTTATTCATTCTTTTCCAAGATTTCTTTCTTGTGGTATGTATAAAAATATTTAAAGTATTATAACCGTATAAAAATCTTAGCCCAAATTCAGCATCAACATCCATTTTGAGTTTCAGCCTTCCAAATGACAAATGCGTGAGTTGGACGAGCATGTATTTGCGTGTTAGTTCGTGATGCACATTCAGTTGATTTAGTGCAAGATTCATTGTCGCCGATCACGTACTGGTAGCTTCACAGTCCCCAAACTCACCTTGTAAAGTTTGTTGTTCTCTAGTCAGACTTAAACTGATTGAAAAATCAGTTTTTGAACACATATTTAAGGAAATGACACCGAACATAGTTTTGCATTTCCAATAAGTGACTACAAAATGTCTGCTTGTTGAAGCACTTGCCAGACGAGTTTTGTAACATGAATAATAAAGTATTCTAGAAGATCATGCATCTCAAAGTCATAAATCTTAGATGTAATAAAGACCAAGATTGCATTTTAAATGTAAAATATGAATAGTTCTTATTGACAGGTTGACCTTCGACATTTTATTATATTCTTAATACTTTTTGTAATATTCTCTTAGCCTTTAAACAAGGGGTTTACGAAAAAGACTACAAGGGTCGTGAAAATAACTGATACTTTATTGGAAAATAATATTTATTTGTATTTAATGATTTGTACTGCTAATACACATGCATCACAGTTTCAGCTGCAGTATTTAAAGGGTGTACCAAATTCATATTCTATGCCAAGTATTGAATTAGAATATGCCAATAACTGGACAGATTGATTCTAAGATTGTACTCAATACCACTGTTGTTACTTAGACATTGCAGTGATTTTGTTTATATTTGTCTATAATAATGTCTCAAAAAATAGTACCAATGTTATCTTGTATCTATTAATACAAGTTGATTAATTTATTACCTGTTACTGTGTTTAGCTAGTTTAGTTTTGATTAATTTTAGTACATAAATGTAGTCTGGTGCTCCACAGTTATGCGGAACTACGATGTTTTATGAACCGACAATAACAATAACTTGGTTTTAGTAACTCTGTTGAGAACGTAACGGAATTATCCAAGACAATATTGAAGATGCTTATATACTTGTAGGAAAATATGTGCAATTTATTTTTTATATCTAGTCATTTAGTGAGCCGTGTAGTTTCCGAGAAGTATTATTTTAACTAGTTGAGTTTGATTAAACCACTCTTTTTAAGTGAAGGTGTTTTCTAATAAATAAAAACTTCAGACTAATTCAATTTTTGTCGAATAATGTATATATGAGTAGTTTTATGGTAGTACAGGCCTTTTATATTGTAAGGGACCGTTTTAAAAAGAAACATTTACGATCGTGAGATCAGAAACTTTTTGTAAAGTAAATCAGATCTCTATATACCTGTGCTTGTGGTCCATCTTAGAAGGAGGCACGTGTTGGGAAAGAAGGCAATGTATCATATACACCAGCATTTAATGTCTTGTTTACCTTCAGGCTGGCAGTGTTGCCAACCCATAATTGACTAAAGGTAATGTTTTTATGGTTGAATAGTACAAAGAATAAAAAAGCACCAAATTTCGCTAACAAAATCCGTTGAAAACAATGGGACGAGATGTAATAGAGATACTGCTTCTCCCCCCCCCCTTACTCCGGACTCTTGTTATGTTGGTCGTAATCCATACAGTAATTACAGTAAAAATCATCATCTAATAGAACGTTTATACACCCTGTTTTTTTTTTTTTTTTTTGCCATATCTGAATGCATCCATGGAAAGATGAATAAGCAGCTGATCCATTAAAATCGTCTGAGATCAAAAGATAACACTTGAAGTTTTACAGCCAGTGTAATATATCTTCTCATGTTGAGATTAATGTACTTAATTATTTTATAGGAAAATATATATTAACACATAACTATAACGTGAATTAGTCCTTAAAAACTGTAATTGTAGCTTAACCTCCCTTACCTTAATTTTGTATAGGCTTGTGATGTTTGGATTTCAAATTTTATTTCGGTGAGCTTTAAATGTGCCGTACTTAAATTAATTGTACTTACTAGTGTTGGTATTATATTTGTTTGTGAACTTTCCGGAAGGAATCACACGTACTGTTACCTAATGTGATTTTTATTTATTAAATATTATACTATTGTCTGTTGGATTTAATTTATTGTATTATAATTGATCGTGTGTATGACAATAACAATATTACATTTTATAGTGTATATTTATTGTTGCTTGTAATGTATTTACGAGAGTGGTTTGGTAAGTCGGGGTACAAATTTGTAGAGGTGTGATGACTGCTGCGTTTGGAGACTAGTTTCAGTTTATATTGTCTGTGGAAAGAGCTCACATCAAATTTTTTGAATTATTGTATTATTATTTTATGTTAATCATTAGTTTTAGATCGAATCCTTGGCTAGGCAACATTTTAGTAAAGAGAGTAAAGTACAAAATCTGAAGGAACAAAAGGTTGAGCACATGAGGAGATTGGGATATGTTTGAGTTAAATATGTTTTTGTGATAAAAATACTGTGGGCTAACCATGGATTTTTTTAACTTTTCCGTAACGGTGCCCTCTAAAACTCTACTTCTGTAATCGTTGTTTGTTTTTGGTGTGTAGCAGTAGTTTTCCAGTTTTAGGCGCAGATACTTCTGGATTCCACAGAAACAAAATTTTGAACACACCAAGAGAATTTTTGGAACTTTTTAATTATTTGGAGATAATCCAACTCGCATATTGAAATGAATGAAAATACACAGTAATATCTAATATGGTTTAAAATTCATTTGGTTCTTCCAAGAGATGCTACAAACCTCAATACACACTAGTATGTAATCACTTATCAAACCACCCTCGTTGAAGTATTGACGATATGTTATAAAAGTCAAACGTACTCTGAGACTGAATATATTGAGGCTCTGAGTTATTATATTTGAAACGGAGCTTAATTTTGATTTAGTAACATGATATTAAATTTTAAACAAGGCTGTTTTAAAAATGTGTATTCTTGAAATAGAATCTATTGAATTGTACTTCTACAAATTATAATCAACTTGAACATTCAAGCTGACTGATTTGGATGGTCTAGAGATGAGTGCCTGTACTAGTCATCGATATAGACCATTTTATATGAGTATTGTGACGATTCTGACGTAACCGGTTAGTGTGTGTTTATAACGTATTATATAGTGTGTCCTAATGTAACTTGACAATACATTTAGTCCGTAAGTGTAAAGAGAATATTTGTTAAATCGTGTACACGAGTGATTATATGAAATAAATTGGTCTGTGAAAAAGTCTTCTGTTTTATTTGTTTCCTCAAATTATATCCCCTTTTTTCCAGTGATACAAGGATACTACTACTGATCATCTTTTCACGAGAATTAAATATACATCAGAAAGTTTATTGCATTTAAATGTGAATCATGCAATCGACAGTCATCTTTTACAGTAAAGAATCACTTAACCTATTGTGAATTGTTTTCCTGGTGTGATAAATCAATATAGGAAATAACACAACATTCAATATTAAAAAATGCATTCCATTTGTCTTCGAATTATCCCTTACATCATTCTAAAATACGAAAATGTAAAACCAAAAATCATAAAACGACAAAAATTTAATAATAAAAATAATTTTTTTAAGATTAATAAATAAATTATTATGAACAGTAATAACTATTAAATAAACAGGTATTACACTAATTTAAAATCTTTAGGTACTAGTATTTTTATTTATAAATTGTATGAGATACAATCAAATACTTTTTGTCAAATCAACTAGAGTGGCAGGGAATATAATTTGTTTTCAAAATTCAGTGTAATTTGTGCCACAAGTTTTTCAACTGCTTTTACAGTATTGTGGTTCTGCATGAATTCAAACTGTTTGTTGTAAAACAGATTATTTTTAAGAAAAAAAAATATAATTGTTGCTTAACACAAAATTCTAATACCTTACTAAAAATTGGAACCAGAGATATTGGTCTGTAGCTTGATTGATCATGTTTGTCTCCTTTTTTAAATATTGGAGTCACTTTAGCTCATTTAAAAGACCTAGGATATACCCCTTGCTCTAAAATCCTATTAAAAATAAAACTTATGAGTTCTAAAATCATTTCAATAATTCCTTTAACAACAAAGTTTGAAAAACCTTAGTAATCCTCACTATGAGATAAACTGAGACTCTGGACACCTTTACATAATATCAGCTTGTCTAATTCTTTTCCAGTTAAAATGTTCTTCACCCTCAAAACAGTTTACAACATATTCTTTTACATAATAGCTTGATCCTGGAGTACATTTTTATTATAACTAATTAAATCTAACTTACTTACTGAATTAACAAAAATCTCATTAAATGTATTGGAATCAATAACACTACCTTGACTGAATTTGATACAGCCATTGCAATTATTATTTGATTCAGTTTTAATAATGTTCCATGCGGCTTTACATTTATTAGAAGCATTGGCAATAAAGTTTTCACTAGCATATTTTTTTTAAAACTATTTTGTTTTTGTAATATATTTTTGTTTCAATATGTTTTTTTGTGTGTGTGTTTACTTTCATCTAATGTACCTTCATAATTTTTTTTATTTGTCATAAAAGAAAATTACAAATTCCTTAATCTTTTTCAGTTCTGGTGTAAACCATTTGATTTTTTGCTTGTTAGAATTTGTATACCTTGACCTGTCTAATTTTACAGTAGGCTATTTGCGAAAAGAATTTATCAAAATAGAAATAAAATACCTCGCTTGCTTCTTCTACATCAGACATGGAATATGGTTGCCTCCAGTCTATTAAAGTTAACACGTCTTTGAGATTTAAAACTATTGTAGGAGTGAAGTCCCTAATAATTTTACATATAATAACTGGATTTTTATACCTAAAAAATATATACCTAACAGTTCTACAAGCACTTCTGCATGATGTGAAAAATGTGGTTCAATAACCAGACGTTCAGTGCTGTCTTTGATTCAATCAGTATAGATTAAATTATCTCAACAAATTAAGGAAAAACTGAGGTTATTTTAAAAGTATCTATATTAAAATATTGAGAGTATAATTTTTATATCACTATTGTTTGCTGATATGTACTAAATAAAAATAATGTAATGAATTTAGAAAACAATTTACATTAAAATTTTGTGTTATATACAAAGAGGCAATGATGCAATGTTGGGAGTGCCGACTGAGTTAGAGATAGCGCAGGTTCGAATCCTGTCTGTGACCCTTGCACTTTTTATGAGTACCATTGACCTTGTACTGTATCGACTCGCACAGGTCAGTGGCCCATGAGGACGGGCAGAATAAGGCTTAAAAGGGGATCGGCTTCTCCTTAAAAAAAAAATTAAGATATCATTAAAATACAATCACACAAATTTTTATTATTGTGAGTCTGAGATTAAAGCATCTTCGAATAGGTATATAGTATAACCTGAGATTTTCCCGTAAGAAACTCTATATTGAATATAAATAATACTCTATTAGTATTACCAGATATTCATCATACTTATTAGCACTGTGACACTAAAATATAATTTTCTCTAGTGAACATAAATTTGAGATGAGTTCCTATTTATAATGTAGTTTTAAACATGAAGAGTCTCCAGCAGTTACGTGTTCCCTCTTTCTTATTATCTCTTACAAGACACTTTCAAATTGATGCTGAAAGATACAGTATCTTAATATATGTCTTACGGTGGTAAGGGTTGGAATCAATTTGTCTGAAGAGATCCAATAAAATTCAGCTATGATAAGCTTAAATGCAGCTCTTTACACTCATTTAGACAATGAGAACACCTAAACTACAAAAATATAGTGTAAACTAGGTGTAGTCTTATTTTCCAATCAGGTGCACAATTGAAAGCTGTATGACGTAGACACAACCTCTCTGCATAGTGGAGCAATCGTATTTTCTACACATAACGTAGCTATGGTGGGAGTCAAGAAGAACCTGACTCCAGACTCCAGGAGTCAAGTCTGTGACAATGTCAGATTTCAGACGTTGCACTAAGTGGAAGGTGAACTGGAGCTAAATAAATTCAACATTCACAAAGTTTAATTTTATATTCCAATCGTAATGATGTTTATATGCATAAGGTAAAGAAAAAATAAAATATAGGTATTCAATTTAAAGAGCAGACCAGAGTGTGGCACAACTGTAGGAAATCAAATTGACTTACAAAATGTACTAAACAATGTGAGAAATAATTTCTCAAATTCACTTGTCATGAGGTTTAAGATCTCTTGTTGAGTAATGAGGCCCACACTGTTTGGCTTGGAAAAAAGGAAAAGTCTTTATTGGAACAGAATATGTTGCATAATTACATTACTGTAAAAGTATTGAAAATATTGGTAACATACATTATGGAAGTTATAATGACTAAAACTACAATATCTTTGTTAAGTTTTTTATAACCAGAAAAAACAATTCAGTCATGCAATTAATAGATCTCGGTAACTTAACTAAATTTTTTGTTTCCAAGTTGGCTCTTTTCTATTAATTATCTATTTTATTACTGGGTAATAAACTCCTGCATATTTTATTGGGATTTCTGTAACTGTAACTGAAGATGGAAAGTGTTGATTTCTCTGTCTCTGAAAAAAAGGATCATGCAGAGGAATAAAACAGATTTTAGGATTTATACACAAGGAAAAGTTAAAACTTTTTTTTTTTTTTTTTTTCTACTGTACTTTGCAAGAAGACATATAAGGTTTCTTAAAAACCACTCTCATTGCTTTTTTTGTAACTTGTATATGAAATCAGCTTCAGAGCTCACATTTTTCTATACCTTAACTGTGTAGTTTAAATGAGGAAAAATCAGACTATAGTAGGCCACCAAAAGAACATCATTATCCAAAAATTGAGCAAGATTTAATAAAACATATGCCCTGAATTAAGCCTTTGACAGACAGAATCCCTATGTAAGGTAAACTTGAGGTTTTTGTCAATTTCAATCCCTAAATATTTTACATTAGTAGATGGATTTATCAAAGTGTTATCAACCAGTAGAGATAATAAGTCTGGCTTTTCCCAATTTCTTATCTGGAATTCCACCAAATGGGTTTTGTCGTAATTTACAACCAATCATTCCTGCTGAACCACTGTAGCCTCCAGTTTTTTGGAGGAGTCAAAAGGGGGGTATCTGTCTGCAAACAGGCAAGAATGTACGTAGCCAGGAAAAAATTTTGGAGGGGGTCAAAACAACTGATATTTGTCCAAAGTGGACAGAAAATAAGGCCCCATTTTGTTTCTTAAAAAGTTCTTGACTCGTATCTGTGTTGAAAACAATCTTTCAGCAGTACATGTCAGTAATACGGTACGGAATTATTTTAATAATAATAATAATCATTTACTAAAAAAGTATTTGAAACAATTGAAAATTTAGAGGGGGGTCCGGACCCCCTCGCTGGCTAAGTCCTTGCAAACAGGCACGGTACTGTTGTTGGTTCTGTTAAAAATAGGTTGTTAATGAATGAAAGGAACAAAATGGGACCAAGCACAGATCCCTGAGGAACACACTTAGGACTAACGAGATAAGACGACAAGTCAGCCATCTTAATCATTTATTCTTAACAACGTTCAAGTGTTTTAAGGAAGGTAATGAAGATATGATGGTTGAGAGATGCTACAACAGGTAAGTTGTTGATAGTTGAGCACAATACTAGAGTTAAGACAAAGACTGGTTACAGTGAACTAGTATGGTCACTTTATACTTATAGTAATGAGAATTTTTGCAATGCATTCAGAGTGAGAAAAGGTGGCATTAGGGGTGAGTTCACTACATGTATCCAGCCTGGTACGTTTAGGAGCAAGTGTGCAAGAATTCAAGCAGAAAAGTTAATCTGATGTTTTCTCACATCATGTGATTTAGACCACCAATGAGAGCATTGATTGAGAGATGTTTGATTGGCAGGGTGTATCTCATAACTGTTTATAGCTAAAGATAAATGAATACCTACACTACTAAGAGTATCTTAGAGAATATAACACTAATAAGAATTAAATATTGGTGTCAAATTGAATTTTGAGTTTAGCTCCAATTCACCTTCCTTTTATGCATCTGGTATCAGACTTGACTCCTGGAATCTGG
This sequence comes from Homalodisca vitripennis, assembly GCF_021130785.1. Lineage (NCBI taxonomy): Eukaryota > Metazoa > Arthropoda > Insecta > Hemiptera > Cicadellidae > Homalodisca > Homalodisca vitripennis. The sequence continues at coordinate 195,213,880 of NC_060209.1, read as the reverse complement.
AGTCATGTTCGTCTGGAGAGATCCAAAGAAAGTCGACGATGAAGAAGCTCAAAACGAAACATTAACATCATTTCAACATCAGAGACACCTATTAAATAGGTGAAGTGGTAGTGTCATTGTCTCATCAGGTACACAATTGAGTGCACTACGATGTGATAGACACGGTCTCTAAGCACATTGGAACAACCGAGTTTTCTACACCTAATGTAGCTATGGTAGGAATGGTTGATTCAATTGAATTTTGAGTTTAGCTCCAGTTCACTTTCCTTTTTTTCGTATTTATAGGTGTCTCTGATGTCAAAACAATGTAAATGTTTCATCTTGAGCTTCTTTGTCATCGACTTTCTTGGAATCTCTCCAGACGAACGTACTCCAGATTCCAGGAGACAGAGTCAGGTACCAGACGCTGCCATAAAAAGGAAGGTGAACTGGAGCTAAACTCAAAATTCAATTGAATCAACCCTTCCTTCCATAGTTACGTTATGTGTGGTGTAAAATTATCTCAATGTCGAATTGTATCGTGCACTGGCAGCTTTAAATTTTTGGATGTCAGTGAAAATACAAACACATATAAACATAATGTGTATTGATTTTCCTAGACCTTTATGATGTGGCATGTGGTATCTGATATGTTCTTTATTATTGAAAACAATAGAAATAGAAATTTTAATACATTTGCAACAAAGTAAAATAGAGACTCTCTCCATAATACAATATTAGTGATGTAAAATATATTACGGGTATGCAGGCATTAATGCTTATAATAAAGTATATGTGGTACCTACCACCTTCAAGCTTTAAAATATATATACTTCTTTGAATTTGGATATTATGACGTTCAAGACATAGGCGCGTGCAGGATTCATGACTTGGAGGTGCCTGACATACTGGAGGATTTGGAGGGGGGTATTCAAATAAAAAAGGGGTCTAGGCCACCCCTGGAAAATGTTTGCAAATCGTACTCAAAATTATGCATTTTGAAGCTTTTTGACCATTGTTTTTACACATAGAACTCTTAAAACCCACAGCACTATTTTACAGTGGGCTATTGTGGAGTGCTGGTGGTGAGGAGAGGCAATAGGAAAGAGAGGAACAACACATTACAAACATAACATAAATAATATGTAAAACCCAACACAGCGAGCCAAATGACATAACTCTTTTACTTCTGTAGTAGTATAATTTTCGCACCAAAGTTATATAACAAAAAAATCAACTTATTGGCAGGTATCTGTGGCACCCCCTGTGTATACATCAGCGATTCAAGAGCATTTACTTAGTGATCTAACTACTCATGTAGCTTGCTGAATTAATAATAAAATATTTATAAAAATATTCACAATACCTTTCTGCATTGATATAAAAAGAGTACCTAAGTTCAGTTATTTAACAAAAATATCCAAAAGGAACCACAAGAATCATAATGTAACTGATGTAATATGACAAAGTAAATTTTAATTATTTGTTGCAATACATACATACATACTAGAAATACGGACATAGCCCCATCCCACGATTGATGCGACTCGGCAACGACATTTGCTCGTCTGTGGATTTTTTCTCCACATCCCTTCGAGCCATGAAATGCATTACTGCGGACTCCAGCCCAGACCTGCATTAGTCATCTCTTCTAGTCATAATCATAGTCTTATTGCAATATCTTTTTTGTTATTAATCACATTCTCTATCATTTTGTTATTCTATAGTATTGTTATTTATTTGTTTGTTATTCATTGCTCTGTTATTTTTGCTTTGTTATGGTTATTAAGTCCGTTGTTTTTGTTCTTTCTGTTATCTTTGTTAACTGATTTGTAGTACTTTCTAGTCACCGTATTATTAGCATTCGTGGCAGAGTTGTCGGATATCTTCGTTGAGTAAGTATTTAAGTATTCAATGTCAGATTTAGTTGTAAGGCATTGCATTGACAGTTGAGCATCTTGTAGCATAGCTATTGTTATATCCAATTGTTTGTTTTACTCGTTAAGTTTTTTGCTGTTTTTTTTCTTCTTAACATGAGGCATCAACTTGTTGTAAAGTGTAAATTGGTGTATTGCCGTTGGAATGTAAATAAATAAATAAATACAGTAGGTATTTTATATTTGGTATGTACAACAATTACTGATCTAATTATGATAAGCATTTTCTGTATAAACAAAATTATATAAATTAAATATATTCTGTAACAGAATAGTAAATACAGCTTCAAAAACTAGATATGAATATTTTTAGAATAAATGATTAGGTTTATTTCGAATCTTGTACAGGGTCTTAGGTTTTAGTGATCAGTAAAGACCACGCAAATCCTATAACAATGTAGACTTGCTATAAAACACTAGGCTATAAACTTGGCTCTAACAGTTTAAAACTTAATTTCTTCTCCTTATTAAAGATACTTAGTTTTCGATCAGAATACAGTCTACAGAGTTATGTACCAATATAACCCTTTTTTTAGTTGTTAGCTAAGATTAGTTACGGTCGAAATTTATTGAAGTAATACAGAAGCCTATTTCATATTGAGAGTTATGTTCTAATTTGAGAGAAAACTAACCCAAAGAGAGAGGATGAGGAAACGTTAAAATTCCAATTTGAGTAAAAAAAATGTATAGGTAGTTATTCTTAATCTGCTTCTTTCATATTAAATATATATAAACTAAGATTAGTTTGGTTTGATACAAGAATTTGTTTTAACAAAATTTGTTCATTATGCATATTTTGACATATTTGTTCCAGTAAACAACAATTTTATAAGTGATAGCTTTTTATCCTTTAGTTAGTTGCCTACTATCAACGTAATGTAACAAAATTAACTTTCCTCCGTAAAACTAACACTTTCAAAATGAACTGGTCAACTATTATAAAAAACCTGTATTTTAGAAATAAAGGTACTAAATTAAAAATATTACTTATTAATTGCAATATTTATTTTCAAATATTGTGACAATGCAGTAGTTATTCAGTTATCTAGGAAATTGTATGCTGTATTACAATAGCTAGTGAGAATTCAGAAGAACGAATATATTATATTATTGACGAACATTAGTTTTCCTAACTTGGTAAGATTTTTGGATTTAGTTCGGGCAGCAGTCATTTCATACATTAGCATACTGAAAAATGTATGAATACGGATTTTAATGCCTTAATTATTAACGTATTTTATGCTTTAATGGAAAACAAAATACGATAACAACGGGATTTTATTTCATATTATCTAAAGGATGACAAGCTATGGAGTAATAATTTTTAATTACAAAAATTACTTTATTGAGAAAAAACAAAGTATTCGTTCGTTTCAATATTGTTATAAACGTGGAACCTATTATACGGCTACAAATCATACGTAGAAAAGTTACCATTCCTTCGTTCCTATATGTTTGTTTAGTACTCCACAGAGTTTAGTAATTCATTCCGTTGTTTCGTTCCTTCTCTTGTTTTCGTGCTCAGTAACTAGCTCTGCCTCGCGGCTGAAACATGAACTGCTCTCACTTAGCGCTCCTAGTGTTACAGTGAAAACTACACTTTTATTCAAGTTACCGAGGCAGTTCATAATATTATTATTTATAATTAACTATATTGTTTTAAATGTGTTGTTGTTTTGATGAATATTATTAACAAATAAAAGTAGTATAATGATAAATAATAATTATTAAGTTTTCAATATATTTTTTACCTTAAAAACTTAGAACTAAAATTTTCTTCTCGCTCGTCGTTTGTATGTTTCTGAACTACATATTGTTGTGTCTTAGCTTTGTCTAATTGCGTTGTAGATACGTGTAAACGAAAAGTTTCTCTTGAAAGGGTTGTACTCTGTACGGCCCACTTAACAACTCATTATAGTTATTAAATAGAGATAATATAGTGACGGCAAGAGTCGACTGTTTAGGCCTGCATTGGTGGTGTGACGTTCGGTTCATCTGACTGAACCGACTCAGTCATCTCGTTCACTACCGCGACCCGGTCAGTTCAGTTACTGAACCTTTCCGCTAGAGCGTGTCCATATCTGTCATTGTGTGAGCGAATGGAATGACAAGAGTGGTTGAAAGGATACGCTTGCAAACAAGTGAATGTATAGATATATAACAATAAATGTATTGTTTCCGGAATCTAGTAAATGAAAATATATCAATCAAAACTGATTTAAAAAAATGTTACTGTAAGTTACCACTTTACTACATATTTTAAACGTTAATACTTATGAACAGTGGACTTGATTAATTGATATGCTTTTGATTTATCGTAAGTCAGGATTATTCCCTTACAAATGTTTTAATAAATTACTAAAAATCAAACAGACACATGGATCGTTTGAAAATAATTTATTTTTGTAATAACAATATATTTTAGACATCTAACCGATTAAATTCCCACCACTTTTCTTAATAGTCAGGCTACCTACTACCCTGTCCCAGTATTAAGGTTACGGTTTTATTCTTAATCAGTCATTAGTGAACGAAAGAATTACTGAACTCCTTGACAAAAAGAACGACTACGAATTTTGAGAACCTACTGTTGTAGGCCTACCTTATAGCGCGTAGAATCTATAGTTTTACTTAGCTGCATATAATGTTAAGCTATTTTTCTGTGGAATGGGGTTTTTAAATAAACTTATTTTTAATATTATAAATTTTAACGATTCTTAAAAATAGTATATCTGATTTGGAAGAAAATATCAAATTTACTCAGTTGATGGGGAAAAAGTGAACGAACCGTTTGAACGGGTCTTTTGAAACGGATCACTCGTTCACCTGACTGTCCTGTTCGAATTGAACGGGTCAGGACCGAACGACACATCTCTAGTGCCCGAATCGGTATCTGTTCCTCCGCATTAGTTCATAATTCCTGCCATAACGTCATTAGATTGTTGTATGACTTGAGACTGTTATCTAAGAACTGATTAAATGGTAATTAATTGCACCTGATATATGGTGATAACGCAATGTGTAGGAATCGTTACACAGTCGAGCGTTGATCGTAGATTTGTACCTATAAATTTATACACATTACTCAAAGGTACACCTAATATAAATGTGCACTATTAATTGATAAAGCCAACCCCTACGTTTTTGTTCATCGTTTCACTTTTTGTTAACCTTGAAACTTATGGAAAATTGTTAGATACTAACTAAACCTATGTTTTAATGGTTACATTTTATTAAACAAGATAAACAGACCTATCATTCAAATTTAATTCAATTCAAATTTTCTTTATTGCAGTAGACAATTTTTTACAATTATATTGCATACGTGAACTTATTCTAATACAATTATTCTATAAGTTTAAGTTGAAAACATCAATTTTGACCAATTTTACATAAATTAAAATATTTTTTACAATAGTCATCACAAAAATTTCATTCATTTCAGCAACATAAGTTAACAAGTTAGTTTTATCGTTCCCAGCGATTTGTCATCATCGTACTTAACATAAATATATTTCCTTGAATAATGTAAATTATTTAGTACATATATTTACAATATTGTAACATTTGCAGAAATAATTCACTACATCCAATCATCGTACAACAATTCAAAAATACAACTCACATATAAAACTCAATATCCTCTTAAAAACATACGTTTTCAAACGTAGATTTTATTAAAATATTTTATGATATGCACAATTAATTTATCCACTCACTCATTAATTTATTATTAGTGCAATATATTCACAAAAATACGATTTAAAATTCCATAAAAATTTCTTCGTTTTTTTAATTTAATTAATATTGTTATAGTCGGCCAGTCCCTCGTTGTACTTGACATTTTAATGCGCTAAGAAATGCAATCAGATCGAAGGTTTGTCTGTACAAGAATTTTTCGAATGAACTGTACAGAATTAAAATTTATTCGTGACACTACAAATTATATAACATATATTGTAAAATTATAACTCACTCCATAATATAGTTTGTGCAGTAATGAAATGTGAAGTTCTTAACAAAAAACTGTATTTGATTCTTGAAACAGTTCCTCAATAACTTATTTTGGGACTTCAACACCATACCATGAAGTCCCAAATAATGCTAAGAATATCTGCAAAAGCAGAGTTGATTCGGGTTCGTCTCTTTGAAATAGCCCTTGTACACATCCAGGTGTACTTTATGAGTACATCCGTAACACATGTGATGTTGCACATATATGCTTTAATACAGCTTGTATGAGAATTTCCTCTTTATATGTCCAGGTGAAGTTAGGAGCTTTGTGATATTCAATCACAGAATATTACTGTAGATTCCTGCGTCGAGATATAGGTCACAATCAAATCTAAAAATGTAGTATCTGCATCAACTGATAACTTTACTCAATCTGGTATTGACACATATTACGATATTTCAGATGATTCAAACTTATTTTATGCCCTGATCTGCCTTTGATATAATATACACAGCCAATAATGTAGCCAGGAAAATATTCAGGAGGGGCCAAGACGAAATTGCGGAGGCGTTCCACGGAAACATTAAAATGTTTTAATAATTTACATTTAATGAGCAGAATAGTGAATTTTGCACAAATTTGTTACGGCTTTGAATAGGTTATATCGACGATTGATGTTAATATTTGTGGAGGCACTGCTTTAGTTGTAGGCTGTGTAGGATTAATAATTTAAATTGATTAGACTTACTGTATGTAGTACACCGTAATAACAAAAAAGATACTTTTACTGTCTGAAAAACACAGTACCGTGCAAAGTATTCAAATCCACATTGAGAAATAACAATAAGTAAAAGAGTTTTTACAAAAGTAAAACTCTTCTTGACTTATATCTAGTACTCGCTCTGGAGAAACTGATGTTTTCTCGTAGTGAACAGAAAATTAGGCAACTTTTCATTCCCCATTTTGTTTCTTAAAAGTTCTTGACACGTTTCAATGTTGAGATGATCTTTCAGCAGTACATGTCAGTACTACAAAATTATTTAAATAATAATAATCGTATGCTAAAGAAGTAATTGAAAACATTTGGGAGGTGTCCGGACCCCTTGGACCCCCTCGCTGGCTACGCCCTTGTACACGGCAAGAGCTGGATACCGGGTGTTAACCATAGGGTTTCAGTTAATATCAGTTTTCCTTTTGTTAGTATCAGTTGTAGTTGTTTATATTAGCTTTCCCAGACGTTGTTGAAATTGATAGTTGAACGTTTGAACAAATTCGAATCTGAGCGGGATATCTTTTAAAATGTTGGTTTACAGAATTACACACTCAAAAGTTCAATACTAACTTTACAAGGAAAAATTAAATCTATTGTTAATTTACACAACAAATAATACTTGTTTATAAATATTCATAAAATAAAACGTTCAATAAATACTTTAGCGCCTTCTTATTTTAGAACGCAATTACAACAACGTAACGTATTGGGGGTAATATTTTCAATCGGAACGGCGTTTTAAGAAATTTAAAAAAAGTGAAATTATATGTCTCTGTGATTTTTTACAGAGGCTCTGTAATTCTTTAAGATACATCAACCTTGAACCAATAGTAATTTTAATAGAAAATTTTACCATGCAAAAAGACCCAGACTATTTTTGCAATATAGACTCCGCTACAAAATGTCCTAAATACAATTTTGTGAAATACGTTACTGTTTTAGGTTATTATCTTATTAAATGTAATTATAAAAACAAAAAGATGTCACTTTTTTGTTTTTTAATTGTTGTTTTAAAATACGCGCGACTTATTCCTATTCAGTGCGATTTTAATTATTTTGAATCAATAAAATACCATTATTTATGACATAAACACAAAAAAACAGCTTTTTGTAATTCACTACGTTTACTCATTATGACCAGATGTCCCATTTAATTTACATTTCGCAAACTTCTTTTCTCATCCAAAAGAGAGAAATTTCAGAGAGAGACAATTTCAATTTCTCACCATTTGTTCCTTAAAATTCTTTTTAATTGTGGAAGCGATCTAACCCTTAGTGTACATATTTAAATCTAAATTTTCTATCAAAATTTAAAAATATTAGGGTAAATACACCATTGATAATTTACCTTGGTAATACATAACCTCTGGAAACCCTTACTGGTGAACCAATAAAGAATTACTGGTAATTTTGTCCTCCTTGATGAACGTAACTCCATCGATCCAAGTAATACGTCATGTATATAGTAAGCTTATCTCTTTGGCCAAATTATCTCCCTGGTAAACGTTTAATATCACTTCAAGGTCAATATCAATATCAGGTCAAGGTTGTTCCTTCTCTTGTTTTTGTGCTCAGTAACTAGCTCTACCTTGCGGCTGAAACATGAACTGCTCTCACTTAGCGCTCCTAGTGTTCCAGTGAAAACTACACTTTTATTCAAGTTACCGAGGCAGTTCATAATATTATTATTTATAACTATCTGTACTGTTTTAAATATGTCCTTGTTCTGATTAATTCTATTAACAAATAAAAACAGTATAATTATAAATAAATATTATTACGTTTTCAATATATCTTTTACCTTAAAAGCTTAGAATTAAAATTTCCTTCTCGCTCGTCGTTTGTATTTTTCTGCACTACATATTGTTGTATCTTGGGATTTTCTAATTGCGTCGTAGATACGTGTAAACGAAAAGTTTCTCTCGAAAGGGTTGCACTCTGTGCGGCCCACTTTATAAACTCAGTTTAGTTATATGTTGATTATAGATATTGCGTAAAAAGCAAAATATAGTGAATTTTGAACAAAGTTTATTCGTCTTTGATTGGTTTGTATTGACGATTGATATTCATGATTGTGGAGGAACTGCTTTAGTATGCTGTGTAGGATTATTAATTTAAACAGATTAGACTTACGTAGTAATGTAATTACAACAAAGATGTTTTTGTTGTCTGAAAAACACAGTACCGTGCATAGTATTCAAATCCACATTGAGAAATAATAATACGTACAAGAGCTTTTACAAAAGAAAAATTCTTTTTGGCCTCTGAACCATTGTATCTAGTACTTGCTCTACAGAAACGGGTATTTTCCAGTAGGGGACAGAAAGTAAGGCAAGTCCAGTCAACCGCTCATTCCCAATTTCTTTCCTTACAAGTCCTTGACCTGTTTCAATATTGAGAATGATCTAAAAATGAAAATCTATTGTTAATTTACTCAACAAATAATATCTGTTTATAAATAAATACTCATAAAATAAAATTTCAATAAATACTTTAGCGCCTTCATATTTTAAGAGGCAATTACAACTTCGTAGCGTGTGTTGTGTATTAATTTCAATCGGTACGGCGTTTTAAAAAATTTAAAAATTGAAAATATATGTCTCTTATGTGTTCTTATGAATACACTTTTATGATACATCACCCTAGAACCAAAAGTACTTTTAATAGAAAACTTTGCAAAAAGACCCAGACTATTTTTGGAATATAGCCTCTATTACCAAATACCCTAAACGTACAATGTTGTGAAACACCTTACTATTTTTGTTAATTACGTTATCAAATGTAATTATGAAAACTAAAAAAATATCACTTTTTCTTTAGTGCTTTAATTAGCCTTTTAAAATACGTGCGGTCTAAATCGCTACTTAGTGGGGTGGATTTATAGCATTTTGAATCAATAATATTCCCGTATTTATTACATAAACACAATCGTTTTAACAGCTTTTTTGTAACTCACTCACGTTTACTCATTATGGCCGACTTCCAGGTGTCCCAATTATTTACATTTCGCAAACTTCTTCTGCCATGTAAAAGATAGGAAATTTCAAAGAGAGGCAATTTTTCACCATTGGTTCCTTTAAATCCCTTTTATTTGTGGACACAATCTAACCCTCAGTTAACGTACCCCCCGCCGTTTTATATCAACATTTTAAAAGTATTAGGCTAAATACACCACTGATTATTTACATAACCTGACCTTGGTAATACATAATCACTGAAAACACTTACTGGTAAACCGATAAAGAAGATCTTACTGGTAATGTTGTCCTCCTTAATGGACATCGCTCCCTCCATCCAAGTAATACGTCATGTTTATGGTCAGCTTATCTCTTTGGCCAAATTATCTCCCTAGTAACAAGGTCAATATCAATATCAGGTCAAGGTCTAGCTGGTTTATCTATAATTGCCATTTTTCGTGAAGTTTCCTTTCTACAAAGGCAACATCTAGTTCGATGATGATAGAGCCCTGAAGATTTGGCGACCCTCACGCCCCAACGCGCACACACCGTCACACGCGCAGCCCGGCCTACCTGCCGTCACTTTTGTTTCGATGACCCACACACTAGGCTTTAGTTTGCAGAACTGCTAGTTTTTACACTTTTTACGTTAGGTTAATATCCTTGTAATATTTTAATTCTGCATTTTATTTCGTGAAAATATAGCCTAAACACGAAACGCCTAGGACATTCCTGGCGTAACTTAGAAATAAAGAGGTCAATGATCAACTCAACTTTGTAATATCAGTTACATAGATGTAATAACACTTTTTAATACAGCAAATAAATAATATATATTACACAATTACAAAACGGTAACGATATTAGCGTATTGTTAATGATAAATAAAATAATTTATTTTTAATTATTGTAATGTTAAATTTTTTGAACAGATAAATTAACCATCCTCTTTGTTAGATTAACCATACGCTAGTCTCGTTAATATGTTTTTCTTTTTATTAACAAGTGCTTAATAAAATAAATTTAAATAACTTATATTACAAAGTTGAATTGATCATTGACCCTTTTCTTTTTGAGATACGTCAGGAATGTGGTAAGCATTTCGTGTCTGGTCTCTGTATTCATGAAATAAAATGCAGATGTAAAAAGTTACAAAAATAGGTAGATACGTCAGGAATGTCGTAAGCATTTCGTCAGTCGTCAGGAATGTCGTAAGCATTTCGTGTCTGGTCCTCTGTATTCATGAAATAAAATGCAGATGTAAAAAGTTACAAAAATAGGTAGATACGTCAGGAATGTCGTAAGCATTTCGTGTCTGGTCCTCTGTATTCATGAAATAAAATGCAGATGTAAAAAGTTACAAAAATAGGTAGATACGTCAGGAATGTCGTAAGCATTTCGTGTCTGGTCTCTGTATTCATGAAATAAAATGCAGATGTAAAAAGTTACAAAAATAGGTAGATACGTCAGGAATGTCGTAAGCATTTCGTGTCTGGTCCTCTGTATTCATGAAATAAAATGCAGATGTAAAAAGTTACAAAAATAGGTAGATACGTCAGGAATGTCGTAAGCATTTCGTGTCTGGTCTCTGTATTCATGAAATAAAATGCAGATGTAAAAAGTTACAAAAATAGGTAGATACGTCAGGAATGTCGTAAGCATTTCGTGTCTGGTCTCTGTATTCATGAAATAAAATGCAGATGTAAAAAGTTACAAAAATATTAACCTAGCATAAAAATTATAAACAAATAGACCAACTATGTGGACCATCGACATGGTGTCAGCTCACTTAAACCTGACGTCCTTCTAACAGTTAGACTTATAATTACAGTTTTGAGGTGTAAGTATAACCAAGTGCACTTTTAGAAGAGCTTAAATTTTGTGGAACAAATAAATTAAGGCTAAACGTGCCGGGATTAGTTCCTAACTTAGCCGCGACGGAGCAGCACCGAAAGGAAGCAAATTTATTTTTCTGATTTTCCCTTACTTTTCGACAGATTTTAATTGTGAAAACGTATTTGTAAATCAAATGATCACTGAATTTGATGTATAGAAGCAGAAAAATTGTTTTATTCGTAACAACAAAACTACTGATCAGAACTTTTATTTAAAATTTGAAATTACAACTTTACAAGTACTCACTTTGTGGACATGAATTGTTTATGAACTTTGAAATGTTTACCTTTAAAACAAGAACGTAGCCTGGATCAAATTTGGGGGGGGGGGTCCAGACAACTGATATTTTCCCGTAGTGATCAGAGAGTAAGGCCCCATTTTGTTCCTTACAAAGTTCTTGACCCGTTTCTTTGTTGAGAACGATCTTTTAGCAGTACACGTCAGTAATACTGAATTATTTAAATAATAATAATAATAGCTTACTAACAAATTATTTTTAAAAATTGAAAATGTGGGGGGTCCGGGCTCCTTGCACCCCTCTCTGTCTACGTCCTTACTTTAAAATCTGCTTCACAACTACGTAATAGCCACTGACTAACTAGTACATGTTTTCAAATGCTTTCGGAGCTATTTATTTATGCAGGTAATAATAATACCGGTACCTGAAAAGTTCAGTTTTGGTGACATATGCTCTATGTTCTCAAATCATCATTATTATGTTGGTTTCGTCATAATTGGCAAAGCTCTTGTCTTGTGTGATAGCAGCAACAAACTGTACGAGTACTACACTTGTTTGCATGCACAATGCCCCTTACACAAACCCATGTCTGAATTATGGTCGCTAGAACATCTCACTGAATCGTCTAAACTGACTGAAGATGAATTGTGAAACAGGTTTTCGTAATACTCATATTCGTGATCTTACTTCAGGTAAATATACCGTTAAACTTCCATTTATGGATAATTCAGAAAAAAAAACGGTGATTCATCCACAATGGCAAAATTGCGTTTTTATCACTTGAATGAAGGTTAATCTCCAAGTCTGAACTCAAACGTGTATATCAAGATTGTATGTTTTAAGTCTATGACAGCGTCGGATTCCAGATGCTTCGCTTAGAGAAAGTTGAGCTAGAGCTGAACTCAACATTAGCATTGAAGCAACCCTTCCCACGATAGGTACGCTATGTGTAAACATTCGATAACTCGGCTCTACTTTGCTTAAAGATCGCGTCAGAAACATCGTAGTGCACTCAGTTGTGCACCTGATGAGACAATGAGAATATTTCTTCACCTAGATTACATTTTTGTAATCTACGTGTCTCTAATCTCTGATGTCGAAACGTTGTAACGAGCTTCTTCATCGCCGTTTTGTTTTTTTTTGGATCTCTTCAGACGAACATGACTCCAAAATCCAGGAGTCAAGTCTGTGACAGCGTTTGATTCCAGACGTAACGCTAAAAGGAAGGTGAACTGGAACTGAACTCAATATTCGCAAGATGCTCTACTTCATGCCTTAGTCATATTTAATGACAGCTTAAAGAACTCAAATAAATTATTGTTGAGTAGAATACTCATGTTAAGTCCAAATTGCCATAGTAAAAACCAACTTCAGGTGTTATCAATGGGTATTTATTTACTACTGATGATAAAAAATGTTCCGTTCTATTGAGCGTGCGTGATACGGACAATCGCACTTATCAGCTATTTTTAAATATGTGTTTGATTGAACCATTGTTTTTGTTATTTGTTCCATTAAAATTAAAACAAGTAAATTAAAGAAAAGTAAAGAGTATCTTACTTTACCAAGCGAACCGATGGCTAAGAATTCCTCTGTAACAAAGTAATCCATTAGCAATAAATTTAGACTGTTATAAATCCCATCTTAGTTGTCGTTTGACAAAAGTAGGCCTCTCTGACCTGTGATACATATTTTGTTGATCGGTACAATATTATGGAATACTAAGAACTAAGTCAATTATAATGACCATAGATATATATTTTTTGACATATTTTCTTGGTCATGATCACAAGGCAAACTCAACATTGGCGGGCGGGCGGATTCAAATAAATGGGCGCGCTGTAGTAGGCGTTGAGCACCAAATTCCCGGACAGCGAGGCCTGGCCTATTCCGCCATGGACAAAGCAGAGGCCTTTGCTGACACCATGGAGGAACAGTTCAGGCCAAACGCAGACATCTACAATGAGGACCACTGCGAGTACGTGGAGGAAACTCTTGAACACTTCTTTGGTATGGAGCCTGAGGAGGAGCTGGAGCAGTTCACCCTGGAGGAAGTACAGGCGCTCATCAAAAAGTCCAAACCGAGAAAAGCTCCCGGACTGGATGGAATTGGTAACAGAGCCCTACTAGCTGCCCCTACAGCACTGCTGACTTGCCTGGTTAGTATGTTCAACAGCGCCGTCCGATTGCATCACTTCCCGGCTAGCTGGAAGGTGGCCAAAGTCATTCTCATTCCCAAACCTGGAAAATCCCGCCTGTTCCCACAGAACTTCCGCCCCATATCACTCCATCCCACTATCTCTAAGCTCTTCGAGAAGCTTCTCCTTTCCAGATTAGCTCCCTACCTAAATGACTTCATCCGGCCAGAACAGTTCGGATTTAGAAGAGATCATTCGACGACACAACAACTAGTTCGCGTTGTGAACATGCTGGCTGACAACATGAACTACAACCTGTGCTCAGTTGCGGTATTTCTAGATGTCAGCAGAGCGTTTGACAGAGTCTGGCACGAGGAGCTCCTGTACAAACTTGCAGATTCACCAGTTCCCCCCACCATGGTACATCTCCTCCGCTCCTACCTCACAGGAAGAACCTTCCGCATCGGCGTGGACGGCGAATTATCCACAGAAAGGACTATCGAGGCGGGCGTGCCACAGGGCAGCGTACTAGGACCAGTGCTTTATCTCGTTTACACCAACGACATGCCACTGGTACCTAGGGTAACGCTGTCCCTGTACGCAGACGACGCCATGTTCCTCTGCAGAAGCTTTCAGCCGACACGAGCCGCTGACGTCATGCAGCAGCAGATGGACCTTCTCTCACCGTGGCTGGAAAAGTGGCGCATTTCCATCAACACCGAGAAGAGTTCAGCTGTCTGCTTCAGAAAGCGCAGAAGAATGCCGAAGAGACTCCCGCCACCCGTGACTCTGGATGACGATCCAATTGCATGGAAACCACATGCCAAATATTTAGGAGTAATCCTAGACTCAAAATTAAACTTCGGACCCCACGCTAAGAAAAAAGTCGAGGAGGCGAAGAAAATTGCTGGGTCAATAGGCCCCCTAATAAACCGCCGCTCGTCCCTCCCTATGAGCGTCAAGACCACAATTTTCTTCGCTGTGGTTAGATCGGTCATGATGTATGCCTCCACAGCTTGGTGGACCAACTGCAGCCGATCTAACCGCAAGTCACTCCAGACCATCCAAAATAAGGCCCTCCGATCCATCACCCGGCAACCATGGTTTGTACGGAATGAAACCATAAGGAAATCCCTAGAAGTGCCAACGTTAGAAGTGTTTGCGAGAACATCGGCCGTCAAGTTCTTCGAGACAGCAGCAGCGTCGGAACATCAGCATGTAGCAGCCATCACAGCGCCGTACGATGGTCCAGACGACTACAGGCGGCGCCCCATCACCATCCTGGACGACCCACCGTAGCAAATACATCTACAGGAGAGAGCCTGCGATCCCAACTTGAGACGCAGTTGTCAAAATTCAATATTTTTATTTTAAATTATTACTTTGTTTTAGAAACAGCGATTTTTAATTAGGCGACTCTAGAAAAAAATTTTTAAGTTTCAGCGCTTCATTCTACAGCCAGTGGACCTAGAGTTCAGGTGCTGTACGGCCACGAAGGACGTGGCAGCAGAGTGGTTTAGTGCGGTAAGAATCCCACATAACCGGGACGCCGGTACCTTTTGAAGGTTCCCTCTGCTTAACAAAAAAAAAAAAAAAAAAAAAAAATCCAGACAGAAAACCCATATATGCCCAGAACTTTTTTTTCTCAGAAATGTACCAATTTAAGATATTATTTATATATACCAATGAACATATTATAAACAATATTAAAATTTTTTAACTCACTTGTATTTTTTGCATGGGTCGTTTTCGACCCGATGGGCACTTGGGATGTCAAATAAGGAAAAAACAATGCATTTGAATATTTTTTAATGTGACAAAACCATAATGTTTAAAAACTACCACATAATTCTTACACTGAAAATACACTTCCTGTTTCTTTAAAAAATACTATAATACTGTAATAAGTATTTTTGAATACAATTTATTCATTACTATTTAGGACTTTGGCACTTTTCTTGTTTTCCTTAGGAGTGAAACTCTTGTAAGCACTTGTCGTGAAGTGGAACTCCACTTTTTTTGCAAGCTTTTGTTGTCTTATTCTTGCACACATGGCACCTTCTGCGGCTCTGCTGAGTAAGGATTATGTGCTCATTGTTTTTCAGACGTACAAAGTCTGGCACGCATGTTGGCATTACGAATCTTCTGGGACCAGGAGTGCTTTTCGCTTCCCCGTATTGCATCAGTAGAGTTATGGCCACAGAGCGTCGAAAATGCAACAAGTCAATCTTGGTACCGTATTTTCTATTGCAACTTGGAGCCAAAAGAAAAGAATTATTTAACATTACGTCAAAAAGCCACATGAATATGGGCATATACCATTTTTTGCCTCTCATCCCGATCCGATATGATGCAACATAGGCTACGCGTCCAACTGATCTACGCCACCCATATACTTGTTATAATGATGGATGACATTAGGCTGTGGAATTTCGATCTTCTTGTGTTCACTCCTTGAGTAGCGCTGTGCAACTTTCAAAGGAGTGACTCCGTACTCTGTTGACATTAATGTTACAATAGCGTTGTCACTCCAGCGGACAACACACATTCTCTTTTCTTTGTCTACTCATAAGTACCCCTTGGCTTTGCATTTAGAGATTGTTTGTCAAGAAGTGGGGCATTATCTGTCCTGTCAACTCTGAACAGTCCCAGTAGCCGAAGTTCCTATCTTCATGCAGTTGTAGAGTATCACGAAAGGTTCCATTTTTGTGAAACTGATTCCGTCGGTGCGCTTTCCTCATCTTGAGTTGAATGATTATAATTTCTGCAGGAGCTTCAAGCTGACGGCGACTAAGATGGCTGGGATCGTTGCAGTCTTCATCCCCTGAGTCGCCATCGGTTTCATTCACGTGACCCAGGCAGAGGTGGCTGGATAAACGCGTCGATTGCCGTAAAATCGTCGTCAATGTATGATTCTAACTCATTAAGAATCTCCATGAGGTTACAAGGCTGTGGCGTGACCTGAAAAAATACATTTTATGTAACAGCTTTATAGGTCTCCAAAAAGCTTTTATTCGCCTACTTAGGCAAAATAAATGTAGCTAATTAGTTTGGCATAGCTAATCTATATATATATATATATATATATATATATATATATATATATATATATATATATATATGTATATATATATATATATATATGTAAATGAATGTTTGTGTGTTTGTCCTTTATGGAATCGTACACTATTAGACCGATCATTATGAAAATTTAAATGTATATGTACTTTTCGACGGAGAAGGTTTATATGCTATACTCATTTATAAAACTCACCACATGGTGGCGCTGCAAAATATAAAACATTTTCAAAGCGCCTGCACATTATAATCTGCAATTACGAGACGGTTACGTATATTAATTTGCCAAACACTATTTGAAGGCACAATAAGTTAGAATATATGTTTGTCTTTATGATAAATATATGGTTGAACTTAAAGCTTGACTGTTAGAAACCGCTTTATACTAAAATACATGTAGTTGTATAATGGCTGTATAATAAGCATACACAGATTTTTTCTTGATCGTGACAACAAGGCAAACTCTACATCGGTGTTAGAAAATATAATGCACTTGAACCAGAAGTGCAAATGCATGGCCAAGGCTTACGTAAAGCGTACGAAGCCGCGGAAACAGCTATTTTAAGATAAAAAGATGCTCGTATTTTTACTATATTATACCATAGGCTATTATATCTTAGCAGATCTTGGCATAGTATAGTCCTACCCACAAGTTATGTAAGGAATGTAAATATGTTTACTTGATGTCTCATGTGCCCATTGGGTCGAAAACGACCCACTCAATATTTCACAACCTATGTAGGGTCTGTAAGCCTAGTATCATAAAATACAAGTATATGTATATAAACTACATATTATGGACAGTATGTATATGCATAGCTAGTTTTAGAACACTAAACTGTAATATGTGCTTACATATCCGCAAGGCTCTGTCATGCAGTTACACAAACAGAAGTGACATAACCTCAAATATAAAATAATCCCAACTGTCAAAATAGGTTTTAGGAAATTTATCATCAGTGATTCCATCTAACAACAAGTCTAGGGACATAATTACCATACTTTAGTAAAGATGTATCATTATCGACGTGAAATAAAAATAAATTTGGCACTTGGGTCCGTTAACGGCCCGATGGGCATATATGGGTTTACCTCATATTGGCGTCATAATAATACTATTTTCTACAGTACAAAGCTAAGGAACTGTACATAGCTGCAAATGTTTAACTTTACGGGTTTATTATACACCGGTAAACAAATCTTAAGACGATACAGTCGATCTTTAGTTGGGAAAAGTGTGTTTTTAATAAAATTCAAAGCTCTTTAAGATAAGTTCCCAGAAGACAGAAACAGGAGAGTTTTTGACTGCGCGAAGAGATACAGGTATCACAAGTAAATTTAGGCAATTTACGTGATCAGGCCCAAATAAAAACTGCTAAAGAAAACAATTTTTAAATATTTTCAGGAATATACAAGAGTACAGCTTCAAGGAGTAACATGTTGTAATTCATTTATGATTTAAAGCAAACAGGGTGTAAACAAAGGTCCGCATGGGTTGCGGGAAAACTTCGGTCCTTTTGAGGTCGCTTTTCGAGCAGCGGGCAGTGAACAGAAAGAACACGGAGTACGCGTTAGAGCAATGCCGCGAACTTGTAATCATCACAATGAGGCCAGTTCACCATTAGGTTGTAAGAGTCGGGTAAGGATTCGACTGTCGGAACGGATAAATTATAAAGTGTGGCGTTTTGTTTACAATGAGGTTTGATAACTTCAGAGTTGAAATAGAATATTGAAATTTGTAAGACCCTAATTAATATTCCACTCCAGGTAACAGCAGCGTTGCAATATGACATCAAATATTTACTCTACGAGGTTTATATTATTTTTTGGTCAGAAAGGAATTGTAAGCGGGAATATTTCAGATAATGAGTCGAATATAATTTTTATTTCAGGGGACGGTTTATTTTGTTTGTTACCACCATAGCTCATGTGTTGTAACCGACACAGTAATAAGGCGTATTTGGTACCAAAATCATGGTTTTATTACAGTGTTTTAATAAAACTATGGAAATATTCCACGAGAAAGTTATGTGAATCTCAATTGGATAATATATTTCAGATATAAAACATTTAATTGACACTATTTTCTGTTCTATTATTTCTCTAGTGCCAAACTCGCACACATTTTTTTAGATTATTACGGGTGATTACAGTTATAATAGTAGGTAAATACAGTAGAAGGAATATTGGAATATTATTAGGTATTTTGGTATTATCCGGAAGCCATCCTGTCCCTATCTACTACGTGTTATTATGAGGTTAGTAAGGTTTAGTTACAAGTAGGTTTAGACTATGTCATCATAAATATGTTACTAGTAGTACTCTAAGTAGTTAACATTCATGAGCATTCACTTGGACTTGATCTGAGCTTGAATTTGGGTACTATCTAGAGGTATGTATTGTTTTTGCTTATTTTCGCTAGGGGTATTTCCAAAAACGGGTATCTGATACTTTCCCGACCTGTTATCACGCCTCAGATCATCAAAGTTTTCCGACGACAATCACGTTGGACGATTTGGAACGTGATCTGAGGTCGGAAAAGTACCGATCGGAAATGCCCCAGCGAAAAAAGGAAAAATAATACATCCCTCGAGATAGTACCTAAACTCAAGCTCAGATCAAGTGAGTGCTCATAAATGTTAACGTTTTCAATTTATAATACGTACGTACGTATTTACCTACTTATGTAGCCAAATAACAAAACGTAGATAGGGACAGAGTGGCCTCGGTTTAATACAAAATTATTTGAAAGTATTGTAGGATTTCGGACATTTATCATCGTTGTATGTTACATTTCGAAATATATAACGAAAACGATGGAAAATGTCCGAAATTTTATTATTTTTTCAGACCTGCCATGTTAAATAGCAAACTTTAGACAGAGAAGTTATGCATAGTTATAAATCCATTGTTGGTGTTTTTCACACAAAATCTACACAAAAGAAAGCTGCCCTACGTGATCGTAATGCCCCACATTGTTGTGTCGAGCCAGCGCCAGGTGTTGTATCACATCCGCGCAAGGCAGACGCGACGTGACGTGGTAGTTCCAGTTGTAGACACAACGGCTCGCAGCGCCACCGTCGCTACTCGAGTGACTGCGGACTCGCTCTGCTGTCTGCATTCACTCTCAGCTACTCGTCCGTGGTGTCCGCGCCAGCCCGTCCTGCGAGTGTCGCCACACGTGTCGTACGACACATGTTAGTGTAGTGTGTAGTCTACTGTGTTGTTTGTGTTCATGGCGGATTTGTTGTGTGGCGAGAGGCTAGGTCTGGACCGCCTGGCCGAAGCTGACCCTGTCTTCTTCCGCGACTTCCGTGTCCTTGACAATCTGCTGGACTCGGAACCCCGGTACATCCCCCGATGCAATTACTTCAATGAAGTGCAGCCTGACCTCAAACCCTTCATGCGCAAAGTGGTTTCCACTTGGATGATGGAGGTAAGGAATAAAAATAACCCAAAATACTTGTTATGTGATGCTGTACCTGCAAAATACCTAAGTGTGATGCTGTAACTTTTAAGTTTGTAGCCCATTTATCCTTTCAAGGAACGAATCAATGAAAAATAGGACAATAATAATAAATAGCTTATTAACCATAAAACCATAAAGTTTCGAAGTTTGAAACCAGAATAAAATTTATACAAAGCCAAAAATGTAGCCTGTCATGGGTTGTCTACAGACTCCTCTAATAATTTACGTAAACATTATTGATAATAAAATGAGCTATTTTACTGTACCATTTTATTTAGATTAAACTTAATCGCAATACATTTTGTGTTATGGTCAATCATCTCTGTAAATCTATGAGCTTGAAATAAAAACCATATTGGCCTAATCGTTTTTTTTATTAGACTACTATTATTTTACTATAATCCATAGTGATTCTGATAATTTTATTTGTTTTAAAATTTAAATCATTACAATAATTTGTTTCTTGTGGCTGATCGCGATTTAAATAAAATTAACATTGGTGTTGTGTAAACATAGGTGTTGTGTTTTGTATTTACGTTATGCTACTATTATGTTACTGTAATTTTAAAGATAACCTGTTTGGACAATTCAAGAGATAGTCTGAATTCTTATAGATCAATTTACAAAATATATTATGAATGATAATTTGATATAGATTTGAAGTTATTGTTAATTGAAGGTTAAAAATAAAACACCTTGTATTACTTAACTATTATTTTGAAACAGTCTTATATTTTGTACAAGTCTAAGACCATTGGCAGACATTTCCTGTTATATTCTCTTTTAACCAAAGTATTGTATGGAATAAATCAGTATTATAATATAAATAATGCATGTGTAGTTTATAAATACCATTGAAATAGTAAAATAATGTAGGTCATTCCTATATATAAATTTACTAAACTGTACAAACTATTTTGAATATGTACTTTACCTAGTTATCTAAAACTACTACTTAATTTTATATTTCCATTTCCAAAACGAATTTTTAGGAGACCACAAAACGTATGTTTCAAAAAGATAATAAAAATGCCAATTTAAAATTTTGATTTATCCCAATGAGTTAGTCCATTGATCTATAGAACATTCAGAAATTCGTGATTATTGAATGCCGATATTTTACCGTACTATCTCGAGGGGTTCTTTCTTTCATCGATATCTTATCAGCAAAGGCAACACGGAAAACAGCTGTTCTCGCTGGAGAAATTATTTTGTCGGTTTACTAGTTCTTGTTTTAGGAGTTTTTTTTCTCGGGCTTTCCACTCCTTATTGTTTTGTTTTTTCTATTCTCTTTTCAAGCATCTATTTTTCAACATCAACAAAATAATTCGTTTATTTTTTTCAAAGAAACGTAGCAGAGCTTATCCGATTTCCAGACGTATTTTTTATAATGTAGGTCACAACCGATCATAATAAAATTTTACTATAACAAATTATACTGAATAATTCAACTGTGATTAACCTTTTAATCTCAGTACTTTTCTAACTTAGTATGCAGTGTTATAACTTTGGCTACCGATTGAACGGATTTTGTGAAATTGTAGGTTTTGAAAGTAGCACGTAGTTTGTTCTTTACAGCGGGCCTAGTCGTGACGATGTAGTGTTTACTGCGTAGCGACGTAGGGCCCCGTAGTAGCCTACAAGCGTAGTGTCTACACGTGACGTACATACTCAGACTGTAGCAGGTGCAGTGTTCCACATCCATTGTAAGCGTACCCCAGGACGTAATTGCTACGTAGTCGGAGTAGACGAGTCGCTACCAGTGTTTGGTAGTGAGTAGTAGCCTAATGGAGTCGACTAGAGCGTGACCGACCTTCTATGCGCGATGTTCAAAGTGATCAGGAATATATAGAATAGTGTTGTTCTCACGAGAGCAAAATGAAGCCAAATTTCATTATATTCTTATCCAACAGCAGGAATGTATTCAACCACTAATAAAATCAACAAAAACAATTGATCAACATGGTGCTCTTAAAACAGCGATTTAAAAATTAAATTTTCATAAGTGTTTTTCGGACGTTTGTTTATCCTAATTAAATATATTATGAAGTTATTACGAAGCATTGGTAAATTAGGGTTGCCGAAGGTAGAAAATTGTTATTCTTCTTTGACCTGATAATTCTCTGGTACGTTTTTTATTCGTTGCTGTGAAATATAAACGAAGTGTGAATGATGAACAAGGTCAAATGTCATATTACTTGTTTTCTTTCCTTACCACCTTTCGTTTTTACTTGTTTTCTTGATTATGCACAAGTGTATAAGTAATTTTTTTTTTATAATTCATGCATATTTAAATTATGCAATAATTTTGACCTTCGCCGTTATCAAGGCTCTCTCGCTGATAAGTCACAGGTTCGAGTCCAGGGAAGTCAATTGAAATTTACAAATTGGTTTGTTTCCTTTGAAAACGGTTGGTGAATAATTTAAACTCCAATTGGCATTGTAATAACCCTATAAAACAAATGGTATGTATTGAAGTATGATAGGCTCTAGGTTTATAAGTGTAATTACAACCCAAATTGTGACAACTCTCTTCCAGAAAACATTTTTTGTGTGTTTATAAAGCCATTTATTTAGGCGATATCAGTTATATTTTGGGTCATAAAACATTTAAGAATAAAAAACAACTGTTTTTGGAGATGCAATCAAAATTACGAGTTTTCTGGAATGTAAATATTACCATTATAGATTTAAATCATAGTTTCACCCTGTTAGTGACTGAAAATGTTTAGAATAAAAAACTTTTTTTATTATTTCCGGACAGTTTTTCAAAACGTAATTATGACACGGGATTTAATTTATGTCATTAGAGCTGTTTTAGAACATTTTTTACATTTATAAAAAAATTCTTGTCTTTATACAAATACTTAATAAACTCATTCTTAAAAAATTAAAAATGTTCTGTGGGTATTTACTCGTAGTTCACCTAAATGTTCCAAAATTGGTAGTCCCGAAATCAAACGTGTAGGTCTGCTGACATTTACACAACTTCAAATTTCTTCGGAATATTTTTTTTTATATTTAACTTAATGCGATCACAAAAATTTACTTTTTGCGTAGAATAATACTTTTTCCCGTGTCCTTTACAGGGATAAAGTAATTAACAAACCATTCAGACGTGGTGTAAGAGAGGCTTCGCAGAACATCACCGATGCAAATTAATAAACATTGTTAATTAACCACATTGTGCAACTACATGCTATGATTGAACAGGCATGTCGGCCTTCGCAAAGTCCTTGGAATACGTAAGATAGTAATTCGATAATAACATATGGAACACTTCAGTCTTCTCAGAAGATTGGAAGCTGTTCTACATCTTCAGATAAGTTTTGATTTGCCAGGTCCGTCAAAAATTAAAGTTATCTTTTGCTTCACAGAAAACGTGAAATGGAATGAAATATGATAAAACTATAAAAAAAGACAAAATATATCAAACTGAACAAGAAATCTACGCATGTTGGCCCACCTGAAAGATACATAGGCCTTATGACGTTAGGTAGTTGATAACGTTAAGATCGTTATCTTGCGTTCATTGATGGCTGCTTTAATACCTATAAATAAAAGAAGTAATAGAATAATTGTTTACAAAACGTGGAAAGTTACATCGCTTCATTGATTTACCAAATTTATCGTCTATCCAGGGATATTTTTGAGTTCTAGCTCTATTTTGCCTGATTCTCCTCGTGAGCATTTATGGACTTTATTCAATGGTAGGGTTTGAACGAACGCTATTGCTAGCACACGTTAAAGTAGCTTGCTAGATCTCCATATCCCCTCCCAATTAGGAGAGCAGTCCCTTATTAACGTGGCTTCCAAACGGAAGAACAGGTTAGAGGAGTAAATAAGTCGTCATCCCTGGCTGACGCGGCCGATCTTGGGTCAAAGGTCATCCGAGGGTAGTGAGGGACACAGATAAGATAAAGTGCCCAGATTAATGCATAGATAGAGTGATATTGCTGTGACAAGATCGTTAGAAGTTCCTGGGAACAGATTAGTTTCTGATTATTGTCAAGAAAGGTCTCGCGCTGAGGGTCTTGAGATGAAATACAGGACCGGTTCACGAGCGAAAACAATGTATTTTAGAATCTTAAAACAAATTGTTTAGACATTTCCATGCCCAAAAAAGTTCACAACTTACCCAACAGAATCGATTTCTGGTCTTGACTTTCATCAAAGAAGTACGAATATTTAATTACAGAAAACATTATCTATCCAGTTTGTTCAAACAAACATGGCTGTCATTTTCTAGCTGAAATAATTTAGAAGATCGCCAAGGATAAGTACTTCTCCAAAAGTAGCGAAGATATCTGATATAAGTTGTTATAATGAAGTAATGGTGAATATTATTTGTATAATTTACTAATATTCATTGCTTAGACTTTGTTTTTGACGATGAACAAAACAAACAAGAAATCAAAACAACAAAACAAACTGTGAAGGAAAGAATTGTTCTAACATTTAACATTTGTTTTGTTTTGTTCAGTGATACAAAACAATTCAGTAAGGCTACGTTTCGAGATCTGAAATCTGATATCTTCGTCAGGTGGATAACTAACCTAATACAAGCTACAATCCAGGTTAAAATAAACACTAATTATAAAGACCGAACTAGACTACATAATAGTAGGTCTGTGCTGACCGATCTACCACTGAAAACTAATCAGAGGTCAATACACTTGTTATGCTAATACTAAATGGCGATTGTGACATTAAAAACAAGATTTCGAAAAACCAGAAAACGGGATTGGGCCTTTCTTAATTTTTATTATTGGTTCATTCTTGATGAACTTGTCAAAACCATACTGTGACTCCGCATAGGTTTATTACAAATTGATTTGCAATAAATGGTCGAAGTTTCAAAATACACCACCTTCGTAAATAATGTAATACAACACATCAAATAATTACATCAATGCATTTCAGCAAGATTCAATTAAGGATTTGCTACCCAAAATGTGACCGATTTTCGCATATTGAATTGGCAATTTAAATTTCTATTGGGAGCGATCACATTCATAATAATACTGATGACTCATAGAGGCCTTGATTAGGCACAGGCATTGCAGTTGTTTTCTACAGCTCGTATTAATTTATGGACAAACTGAACCAGTTACAAATCTCTCGCAGAGATCTGCTGAAGACACATGATCTGATGAAGACACGTGATCTGGTGATGTATTTTGTGTGACAGAAGAAGCGGTAGTTGGACCGTTCTCTAATCCATTCAGAAACATATCATTTTGTGACTGAACCAGCTATGACTCTTGGAGGTAATTGACAGTTCAGGTCTGGCGATTTCCAGGTATGCGAGGAGGAGCGGTGTGAGGATCAGGTCTTCTCCACCGCCGTCAATCTCCTCGACCGCTTCCTCTGCGAATATCGAATTGACAAGGGCCAGCTATGGTCTACTCTTGCAGATACTTGACAATCAGGTCTGTCGATTTTCAGGTATGCGAGGAGGAGCGGTGTGAGGACCAGGTCTTCTCGACCGCCGTCAATCTCCTCGACCGCTTCCTCTGCGAATGCCGAATCGACAAGAGCCAACTCCAGATGATCGCCTGTGTCTGTCTCCTGGTGGCCTCCAAGATGCGGCAATGCCATGCCTTGACCGTCGGCAGGCTAGTCTACTTCACCGACAACAGCGTCACTCCAGATGAGATCAGGGTGAGTACTCATCATTTCTGACCAAGGTGGATATGGGTGAACTGTGTAATTTATTGTTTCATCTGTAGGATCTAAAAATTAAAATTTTACGTGATGTACTACCTACAAATTTTCATACAAAGCAGCCTGGATTGTAGGATCTTCTATAAGGATTGGTTGATTATGAGTTTTTAGGATTTTCTCGACCTAGCATTATATTTTACTGTAAATGCTTTGGAAGAAGTTTTAATTAGTAGGGTTTTCTCCCCGCCTGAGTGTTGGCTGGTCGTGGAAGATTTATTCCCCTTTCAAAAGTCATTCCGCTTGGCTTGTCACTTTTAGTTTGTAACAATAACGAAATTCTCAGAAGGGCCCTTCTTTCCAGAAAAAACATTGGCCTAAACTTCGGCACAGAGACACAACATAGGATCTTTTTGACGGATCCTACAATAACACGAATAGTGTATAATGAAAAAAATCGGCGTTTTGGTCACATCCCACTGATTAAAAATTTGCAATAATTAGTGTAATTTGTAAAATCAATACAACTATAATTATATACAGAATATAATAACAGAAAATTAAATTTCCAAACGAACAAGAGTCAATTAATAAAATTTTAATATTTAATATTATCTATTCCAACAAGTCTTGTTAGATCTTTATAATATGATCATATAATCAATAGTTTAGGACCACCACTCTTAAAATAAATCTTTATCTAGATAAATTTGATCTCTAGTTATTCGTGGACATTTGTAAATTACAAAAATTTAAGTGTAATCATTATCAATTCACTTTTTAAATTAGTCG
The DNA here is from genome assembly GCF_021130785.1 of Homalodisca vitripennis. Lineage (NCBI taxonomy): Eukaryota > Metazoa > Arthropoda > Insecta > Hemiptera > Cicadellidae > Homalodisca > Homalodisca vitripennis. Next base: position 195,187,005 of record NC_060209.1, on the reverse strand, counting down.
TAAGACTATTCCAGTTTTCCATAATCACGAATGTATGTATCTAGAATGTATGTATCTAGTCATCCGATAAAGCAGAAAGTTATTTTTGTCCAACTTTAATTTAAGTTAATTTTTGACACCTTGAACAGCTAATCATTACCTCTTATTTCCTTTGTTTTCCTATCAGTATTCCTGGAACTCGTACTGAGCTAGCCCATGTTCTATTTTAAGACTATTTTAAGAATAATTACAATTTATAACATACTCCGATTATGGAATAATTGCTTATTTGTTATATCTGCTATAGTTCCAGAACACATCTTTTGTAACTTTTTCTTTTTTTAAGTACTTCCAGATTTAAACTAGTTGTAGTTGTTATTAATAACAACTAGTTTAAAAAGTATTTCCGATTATTCCGAGTCCTTTTAACTTTCAGATTTGCCTTTATAATTTGTTATGTATTAAGTTTTATACTTGAATTTACATAAGGAGACGTATTGTCGTTGTGCCTCAATAAAGATGGTGACGTCATAAGTGAAATAAATGAATGTGGCGGCATTGAGTTATTATAGACATTTTTAAGGTTGTGTTATTATGAATAGTAATAACATTTCCAAATGGATAAGTGGGTTTAAGTTTAGAATTTCATCTCAAATTTGTATGCCAGAGTTTAAAGATTACCTCGGCATGGGTATACAGGTACAGTTCGTTGTGGAACGTTTTGAATTCGTTCACGAACGTGACACGCGTCAAGCTATCTGTGATCACAGGAAGTGACCTTGAAGATAAGGGAAGAAAGACGAGCGCAAGTACGACAATCAAGGGAAGGAACCAAGGCGGATGAGCACCGCGCATGCGCAGTGCATGGCGTGCGTAGTACTTCTCACAATTAGGTTAGACCTGCGTAGTGCCTGCGGTCGGATATTGATATTGGTGTGATAGAAGCTGCCAGAACTAATGGCCTCAAGACTTCCGCACCCCGGGCACATCCTGTCCCGGCACTTTCTTACTGTTTCGGAGTTGACAAATTGCTTCATATGTTGACCGCGAGAGTTCACCCTTCCGTAGCTCTCGAAGGGCTCCCCGAATTTCGTGATCACAAGCAATTTTCTGAGCTGGCCTTCTATGACTTCTTGGACACCGTGTCTACTTGGGCTTTGTTAGGAAATCCGTCAAAATTTAGAATTAAATTGTCAAAAGAGCCTGTTCTATCACAAAGTACAGTGAGCATGCTTATCCCAGTCTCTCTTCGTTCATCTCTACAAATATTGGCCGTTCAGTAAAATCATGGTTAGCAATTCCGAAAAGAACATTAATTTCATTTTATAGAGCAAGATTCCACCAGAGTTGTAGTTCTTGCGGCTTGCATTGTGGGTACCTGGAATTTCATATCCTTTCCAAGTCTCAATTCGGGACCTTTTTCATGTTTTTACCTGATAATTCAAAAATAGTAAACATAATGATAACTTAAAATAGTTTAATGTTAGTCGATCGGTCTATTCAGTTAAATAGCCAAGACTGTACTAATCAGTATAACATTGAATTTGACCTTTGACCGGGAGCGTACAGTTGGGAAATCTTGACTTGGTGCCCTTGGATTGTTAAAAGACAATGCAGGCCCTGACCCTCGTGAAGGGATATCCGACCGTCGGAGCCTACCTTCCTCTGTCACACACTACACAGTGGCCGGTGATCATTTGGTTCGAAACAGGCTCACCCGGGTCTCCAAATGAAACTAATGTTTGAGTGCTTTGGTTTATTTAACAAGAGAGTCCCTGTTTTGGACCCCAAAGGGCTCAACCTTTAAATTAATCAAATTCGGGAAATGTGATATCCTCAGTTGCGGGTGGGTGGAATTTAAATTATGAAAGGAGAAATTCGTTTTACAAGGAGATATTTTCTTTTGGAGAGAGGAAATGTGTCACTTGAAATGCTAACATATGTAGTCTGCGACGTGTGCGGTAGCGGCGCCATAACCATGAATGAAACTGCGGATCACAGTCATTGCCAGTTATCTGAATGGAACAGCTGATGGCAGAGTGACATGCATTCCTGGAGCGATATAAGAAGAATGTGGGCGACAAAGGCGACTGGTCTGGAGTCTTGACTTTAAGCGAGGGGCTCCGGATGGGTTAAGCGTTTCGTGATGATTAGAGAAAGTCTTCGGAAAAAGTTCGGCGTAAGATTTTAAAAAATTTGAAGTATAGATTTGAGGTCTAATTGGGCAATCATATTGTGCAATCTAGTATTGAGATTAATGAAAATCATTATGGTGAGGAAACCTCCATAAAAGAATTGGGCAGGGTCTGAATCAATCTTTTCGACAATCCAAAAGTTCATTGCAGCCTTCTTCCAAATGACTGACAATACTGAAAGTAGGATTAAAGTTATCAGGATTTGACTAAAATTCAACATTCCATTACTTAAACCCAGATTGAAAAATTAATCGGGTCTGGATCAAAAATTGTCTCGTTGATGATGTACGTATCTAACAACAGTTGGTATTTTCTTACTATATAGACTTGGAGTTGTGCTTGGATGTAAATCAAACTACGTAAACTGAAGCTTGATTTGTTAGATATAGGAGACCAGATTAAAGTAAACAGGATTTGCAGGTATGGACAATAAATTCTGTAACATCATAATATAATGTGGCCGACCCTCGTTGAATTTCATAATTGAATATCTTTTTGGTGTTTGATGATTACGAGGAGCTTGCCAGATTTGTTCTTACTACGTTGAATCAAATCAAAATTTATCAAAGATAACGTAGAAATTCGCAGTAATACAATAAGTTTGAAGTAAATCCCAAACGATTATAGATATTAACTAGCAATTTGATCCATCATTGGGCTTAAATGAAGCCTCGCTTGAACAGCCTCAAGGGCATGACAGCCGATGATATCTTACCCCGTACAATTAGTCTAATAAAGCCCCCCAGGCACTTAGACCTTTGTTTACAGTCCGGGCAGTGCCGCTCCCAAGCTCTATTGGTTTTATTTCGTCACCGGACTACTTGCCCCCGCCCTCATACTGCACTCATAGCCTCATCCCGTCTGTCTGTAAGGTCATTTACTCATTTGATTGCATTCTGTCTGGCAGAGCAGACGGATCTCCACAAATTACCGAGGAATTATAGAGATTCATGTTCCTTCACCCTTTGTGCAATCCCTCTTGTACAATCGTAAGTGAGCGTAGGTTTGTTCTCGAACTGTTTGCTGCTGAAGGCGGAGGGGAAGGAACAATGGGGTAATCGAAGAGGAGGAAAAGAGGTTGGGCGGCAGCTGCGTTTTCTTCCTTCAACCCTCGAGCTCGAGATTTGAGCTTCTGGTGACGTGTGTCACTGCCGCAACCCCTGTGATACCCGGGCCAGGGTTCAGCGGTCAGAGGTGCACCGCGGCGCGGGAACCACCCCTCCCCCCACCACACCCTTCGCGGCCAGATAAGATAAGATAAGAGAAACTACCCGACAGTTGGCTCTAACGGATACAAACGTCTTACGAGAAACACATTTTATTCGTATAACTAACTAGTAAAGATCACACAATTTTTGAATAATATATTTTTTTTCTGACAGGTCTTTCCAAATCATCGATTTAATCATCAGGTGACTCTACAAATATATGGAGTCACAGCGAAACACTGCATTGAATCTGGACATGTGGTTTTTTTTTAAGTTTCAAATACAACACACTTGAATACTTGGACATTTTTTACAATTTCAAAAATTAAGTAAAATTCGGGCCTTTACAAAATTCGACTCTTCTCTTATCTTAGTTTACAAGAAAATAAAACTGTAATTCTACCAGAACATCTTATACGGGCTAAACGTTTCAAAAACATAAATTAAAAACTTAAAAGAAAAGTTGTCTGAAAGATAAAATTGTTGGTTTTGAAAGACCTCACAGAAAATAAAACATTATATTGGGAAATTGGGAGATAATTACTATAGCATGAGACATCACTGCAAGTCTGGCCGATTGTCTTTAATATTTATAAGTAACGTAAAAAATTCTCAACTAATGATTTAATTAATATTGTTATTGCAAGAAACTAGTCTATACCGTGCAAAGTTTAAACAATATATTTCAGGCCTAAGTGCATTAAAGAACAGTTTATTTGACAGGCTTGCAAGAATATGTATTATATTATATTATATGTATTAAAATTTTTCAAGAATTTTCATTCAGAACCTTTATTGTAAATTTAAATTACATTTTCAACTTCAATTACTTAGTTAAGAAGTCAGTGTTGCCTGGACGGATGTCAGTTAAATGTCACGAGGAACAATGGCCTACAGGACACCACAGTCAGCTGGTCAGACTCCAGTCAGCAATTCACGATTAGAATTCAATCAGCTGATCGTGTTTCTGTGCGCGCGCAACTCCGACTTGTATTACACCCGGCACAAATTCCGCCAGGAATGTGCTAAACAATCTGTTCGAACCTGCGCAGTAGTTGTTTACTGCTAATCCGGATCTCCGAGCGATTTCTAGGTTTGTTTGTGCCGAATTGAGTGTACCATTTTAAGGCAATTTTGAGGTTATGTTGTATGAACCTGCGCAGTAATTGTTTACGGCAAACCCGGTTTCTCGAGTGATTTCTAGGTTTGTTTGTGCGGAATTGGGCGTATCACTTTGAGACAATTTTGAGGTTATGTTGTATGAACCTGCGCAGTAGTTGTTTACGGCAAACCCGGTTTCTCGAGTGATTTCTAGGTTTGTTTGTGCGGAATTGGCGTATCACTTTGAGACAATTTTGAGGTTATGTTGTATGAACCTGCGCAGTAGTTGTTTACGGCAAACCCGGTTTTCCCGAGCGATTTCCAGATTTGTTTGTGCTGAATTGAGCGTATCACTTTTGAGGTTATGTTGTATGACGTGGCAGAACAGACACGCAGACAGACAAAACACCCTCTCTGACTCACGGTTGAAGTGAGCAATGATCAGGGCTCTCAGCTACTGTTTACCACCAATATGTGGGCCAGACTCAGACATCAGTCCGAGTACCCTCATCAGTGCACCACAAGGTTTTGTGTTGCGCCCCTTGTTTTTCTGTGGGATAAAATTGTTTCTGGCTTTCCATAGGATGCTTGAATGTCCCGTCCCGGTTGTAATAGAATCGCGTCTATGTATCAAATGTTGGGAATATTTCCACGCTCATAATTAGTGAGAAACTTAATACAGTATAGGTATTTCAAGTCTTAATCCAATGTACTGATTTTAGTGATGCATTTCACAGTTATTACATTTTGTAAAACGCGTAGATATTAGATATACTTCTACGTGGCAGATTGCTTGTTTAAAATCAAGTATAATAATTGAAGTATAGTTATTCAAATTACAAACGGATTCTTTAGATTTCGGCTGATTTCGTCAAACTTTACCACCAGTAATTATTGTAACATGGAAAATAAATCTGTATGTATCTGTTCACCTAATTTTTCTTCAGCCCGCAAAGGAAGATTTGAGTTGGTCTATACTGTATAGATTAAACTAAAATATAAAACTGATGATTATCCACGGTATTCCTAGTCGAATATGCACAAACAAAAGTATCTTTTACGAAGTACGATACTGTATGTGACATTATTGTTTTAACTCATTAAATAAGAAAAGAAATACTAAAGAGTACATTTACGTAATTTTGACATGTATTCAAAAGTCATCCTATTAATTAATAGTATTTTGATCATATATTTTTTGTGTACAATGCTACAGTACTCTCAAGGTTTATCTTAGGTAGATAAATAACAGATAACGGAAAGTTGAGATAGTGCAATGGATTCTTCTATTGCAGGTTATATTAGATTCGGCGAAACTGATTTCTCCAGATGAAGTTCACATCAGTTTTATCTAATCACATTATTATCTGTAGATTCTTCTTCCACGTCCTTTTGTACAAAATCATCAAGGGGATGAGAGTAATTTCTTCATTTCCCCTGTTTCTTATACAAACTCGGTTGCGATTCCGCCAATTGTCGCCAGACCGCTGTTCCCTGTCCACGGTCCGTGAGTGTGGCCGGCAGATGACTCCGTTCCCAAGCCACGGACCGGAACTAGGAAGCACAGTTGTTCTTGGACCACGGATGGCTGCCTTGGCGCGCACTTGCCAGCCAACCGTGACATGACCGACTCTGGGACATCCTTCTTCCTTCCCTCCCCGTTATTGATTAAATAATAATCCCCATCCTTATCCTGGCTTTTATTCGACAAAAACCGTGAACTCTCCATTGGCGCTGATGATGGCTCACATGATCCTTTTCAATTGTGTAAGGCTTCCGCTACCTTCTTTTCGGGCGATAATTTGTACAATATTTTTAGTGATATCACGCTTGCTTGACTGCAAGGCCGTAGCTAGCGAGGGGGTCCAACGATTCCGGACCCCCCCCCCGAAATTTTAAAATGACATTTTTTTAGCAAAATAATTTAAAATTATTGTTATTTACATAATTTAGTATTACTGACATGTGCTCCTCAAAGATCGTTAACGACATTGAAACGGGTCAAGAACCTTTTATTTATTAGAAAACAGCAACACATTAGTAACAATAATTATAACTACTAAATCATTCTGTTTTCACATTGTATGTGTAACAAATTGAAAATAGTGGTTAAATTAATGAAAGTACTGTTTACACAAAACAGTTGATTACATTTAAAGGGTCTTTCAATTAATATTTCGTATGACTTTAGAGAACACACTGGGATTTTCACTGTTTATTGACTAATGGATTGTAGCCTAAGGGGGACTTATAATAATAAGCTTTTATTCATCCCAGGGACCCTAAGAATATCCATGTAAAATTGTAAAATCTGTTGAATAGTTAACGCGTGACAGCAATACAAACAAACAAAGGCATTTCCGTATTTATAATATTAGGATGCACAACATACGAGGAGCTTATACACCGTTATGTTCTTCGTAGTCCAGAAGCACAGCTCCTGTGCTTGTGCTCAATGTCACCGCACAAGTTCAGCACATTTCGTAGCCCGGTGGCCCCTCTAGAGTCGGGCAGAAAATTATCGCTTCTAAACCTAAACAAAGGCTCGCAATAAATTCAATTTGCTGCGGTCTTCCGCTTGAAGAAATACGAGCTCTAGCAAAAACTTGCTCGTTCCAAAAACAAAAGATCTTGACACACACTCAGTTACGACGTTAGGTTATAAACAACAAAGTCGCCCGAAGACTACAACAACGCCGACGTAATTAATAACACCGGGGATCGAGCAAAAACAATTAATTTATATCCGCCGTACACAAAAGGACAAGCTTCAAGCAAACAACGTGGTGCAGTTAACCGCTTCCGAGGCATTCACGGGAAGTTTAATTGCAGTCGGTGTAATTAATTTCGGCCGAGCATTCAGGTATTGTGTTCTTAATGGTCGTCAAAACAGGTTTCGTCGTCTTGCAGATGTTGTGAGGCTATTATCGTGTTGTGACCCTACTGAGTTGTGTGTATGATTATTGTATCAGAAGGAAAGGTCAGGAGCGAAATTCCTCCTGAACACATGCTGTGTCAAGAAAGATCGGTGAATGTGAAAAAATTCTGGAACTAAAGTCAGCGCGATTGTGTTTTACGTGAATTGGGACATTTTGAATTTTGACTTTTACTGAATGGGATGTGTGCACAAAGGGATTTGCTTGGGTCGAACACAATTATTGTGTGGACCCTGCTCTCGAGCAGTTCTCACTTTGGTACTGAAGGTTGGCAACATTGTTTCCTTTCCTTTTCGTACCTCTTATAAAAATTAACGAGTATTTATATTTTTTAAATATCCGATTGTCTGTAGGTAATCTCTTCACTGAAACACACACCTAAAGGGGTTTCATTATTTGGACATTTGCCATCGTTATATGTTATTGAAATGGAACACTGCGATATATGGCATAACAACTTCTGTGTATATCCTTGTGTCCTAGGTTTCCTAACACTTGAGGAAGTGGGTTCTCGAAACGTTGTGTTATAATTTGTAACATTCAACTATGGCGAATTTCTGAAATCCTATATATTTATTTATTTACGGCTATATGCCTACGTCAGTTTACATCATGATTAGTTGCAATACTAAAACAAATTTGAGAAAAAACAAATAGTACCAAACAGCTGTCCAAGATGATTACCGGTACACATTTCTAGAACGTTATCTTTTCAAATCACCCGTCTTCAATTACAAACGTAATGAACCGCAATGATTTACCATTTCTCCATCACAGACTCAAATTCCTAAAAGGAGGACTTTTGGGCTGAAAATGAGGACATTAAACCAAACAGGTAATCCTGAAACACACACCTAAAGGGTTTCATTATTTGGACATTTGCCATCGTTATATGTTATTGAAATGGAACACTGCGATATATGGCATAACAACTTCTGTGTATATCCTTGTGTCCTAGGTTTCCTAACACTTGAGGAAGTGGGTTCTCGAAACGTTGTGTTATAATTTGTAACATACAACTATGGCGAATTTCTGAAATCCTATATATTTATTTATTTACGGCTATATGCCTACGTCAGTTTACATCATGGTTAGTTGCAATACTAAAACAAATTTGAGAAAAAACAAATACCAAACAGCTGTCCAAGATGATTACCGGTACACATTTCTAGAACGTTATCTTTTCAAATCACCCGTCGTCAATTACAAACGTAATGAACCGCAATGATTTACCATTTCTCCATCACAGACTCAAATTCCTAAAAGGAGGACTTTTGGGCTGAAAATGAGGACATTAAATCAAACAGGAGGAAGTATTAAATATTCTTATACATTTTGCGAAAAAATCACTTTGATTTTTTTTTTAAACGTACATTATAAATTAGCACTACCTACATTATAATGTAAATAAAAACTGAAATTGTATTTTTTTTGATATGTAAATCAGAAAAAGAAATATTATATATAACTTTCAAAAGCCGGGATGGCAGAGGGGAAAAACATTAAAAAGGAGGACATGTCTTGGTCACCCTGCCTATCGCATCCCAAAATCTCTCCCTTCTGGTGGACCGTCGTTTGTTAAAAGCTGGCAATCAGTCCAGTCTAAACAATGATAATGAATGTACTGTCAGAAAGACTCTAGTGGAAATCAACAGACGAGAAGAAGCTCAGACTGAGAGGCAGATAAAACCGTCTGGGGAGGAAACAACTCCGCCGCGACGGTTTTGACAATTGGAGATGACTCAGAGAGTGAGCGGTTCGCACGCCTAGCCGAGGCTGAAGGTCGTCTTCTGATCACTTCATTCATTCTTCAGTGTCTCGAGTCCGCTATAAATAGACGCGCGCCAGTCCGCTCTGCTCTCACTCCGTCCTTTCCCACCATCGCTGTGTTCTGAGTGTGGGCACTTATTGAGATTTCCTGTCTTTGGGATCTCTCGTTGTATCTCGCGGGTTCCGAAAAGTACTGCAAAGGTTATGCACTTTATACAAGTTTGAAAGTGTTACGATTACATCAACATTCCAACATCGAGGGATTCTGCCTTCTTTGCAAATTTTAAAAACGATTCTGGTTTGTCGTTATAAATGCACGCAGACAACAGGGATGTGCATTCATATAATACTAGATTTTATGGACATGTTAGGCCATATCAGCATAGTCTGAACCTATATGAAAATCTTCAATCTTATTCTGGAGGATGTCTTTTTAATTTTGTACCGGAAAACAGTTTGAGAATTTTAAAAAAATCTCGATTTGTTTAAAACATTAAAACCGCTTTAACCAATAATGCGTTATGATGTGGATGAATTTATAGACTGTTTAAAAACTTCAACTTCAATTTTATTTTAATTAATAAAAAACTTCTGTAAGCCATATTGCTACAAGAAACCAAACTTTATTTTGTTACTTTTACAGTACTATATTATTAACTATTATAGAAAATTCAAAACTACAAGTGTTTGTAACATTGATTGATGCCAACAATATTGTTTTAAAGGCAATAAAGAATATTTATTTATTGTCCCATCAGTGTTCCGCTAATCAATATCATCTCCAGTTTAACATTTCCATATGAGCGCTTCATGTGAAATCTACCTTTCTTTCGACTGAGTCGAATAGGATATTTATTCATCAATTACCTTTCAGAGGTAGATGTTCAACATGAATTAGTATTAATACACGATTTCCTTGTTGTTAAGTAACTCGTTGAAGTTTTTTAGGTTATGGAATATTTCAGTACGCACTTTGATAAAAATATCGATTCTTAGTAAAAAGCTTGATAAATATTCTGAATTAACATTTAGAAATAATAACAATAATTTTTTATTTTCTGTTACATACTAAAAAAAGTTATGTTTTCTTTTTTATTTGTTTCTGCCTCAGGATACCTAAATGAATAGTAGTTTCCGGACAACATTACGATCCTGTACAATAATGTTTTACTCATGGGTGTATCAGTTTGTTTTTGTAACAATCGTTCGTATTTTCCAAGATAACTGGGCCAACTGAGTAAGGGTCAAAAGCTTCTCATCAGTTCCTCTTAAGAAACTCTTATCCAGTCACGTCCTTTTGTGCACCTTCCTAATCCTACCTTCGGCTATCGCTCGATCTTGGTCTCCTCCCTACCACTCTGGTTTAATTATTTAGCAACACGTGTGCCTTCGTTCCATATGTCCAAACGATCCAAGTCTCTTGTTCCTTCTAGCAGTGGGCTCTCCTCGTCTTCAAGGCTTCGTTCCTCATTTCGAATCACCTCAACGCTGTTCCTTGCAAACCCTATTTTTTGAATTTGCAACTAGCTCATCCTAAATACGAAAACAAACATTCCATGTCTTGACTTTTGGAAAAGGAACATTTTGGAAATTGGATAACTCAAAGGCGGATAACCCACCTTGTTGTGAAAGCCAGTGTCAAACACATTGGCCAATTCCCCGTAATTTATGTGTGAAAGCGATAATTACCCTAGGCGTGTCGCTAATAGCTGAAAGCCCGAGGTGATGCACGCCTGTCTAGGCTAGACCAGGCGGGAGATTGATGAGGGTCGCAGTTGGGGAGCGGGTCCGCTCCTATAGTAACTACCACCCCCTCTCACCCACTATTGGGCAACTATCAGCCCCTGATGATGTCTTTTCAACTGACTTACCTTTTCATTTCCTGTTCCTTACGACCCTTCAAACTAACATTAGCTTTGCCCCTGTTGCCCAATCTCGCCGATCTAGCCTTGCCGAGAGGATGGCGAAATTCGTCATTAACGCCTTAGGCAAATAGTTGGGGGCCGTAGTCAAGAGGGGTGTCCTCTATGTGTAATTATTACGGGATGAAGTGGGCCTAGTAGTGCTCGAGGGTGGGCCTAGGGGTGAGAGAAATAGAGGTGACCTCGCTATTTACGCGTAGGCTCGGAATACACAAGTAGCCCCTTCCAGAGTAGCTGATAATCAGGTATTTCTTGTGCATAATGAGTATTGGGTTTGCGGCGAGAGTTTCACAGTTCAAATACGTTTATATATTAAACAATTTTTAATACATGATCCCATGTGCCTCACAAAGCATGTGCGGGATTCTGAAAAAAAAACATACATTACTAATACACTTTTTCAAATACTGTCATATGACAACTACACAGCGCAATACTCCTACCATGTTATCCCAGAACAAAGTCTACTCTACAATTAAATTACTTTTTATAACTAATAATGGTAACAATAACAATTTTACCCTAGTAAATACACCATTAAAAAAAACTACATCCCAACAAAACACATTTTTTGACTAGAAGCTACTATTACCTGACACCCAGTACATGTAAGCTCTCCCCTGTAAATTGTAACAACAATAGTAACAATAACTAATTAAATCAACAACAATAACTCAACAATAATAACAACAATAAACATCTAAATTCATTACAACAATAACAGCAAGATAAACAACAATAGTAACAACAATTAACAACAATAAACATCTAAATTCATCAACAATAATAACAACAAGATGAACACCAATAACTAACAAGAAACATCTAAATTCATAACGACAATAATAACAATGAATAAACTTCTAAATTTAATAACAGGATAATCAAACTTTAAACAAACTCAATAAATATAATACAATGTATAAAACTCTTCAACTGCAAAGCCATAATCAGGAATCACATCATGGAGCATTTCATTATATTATAATTTTGGCAGTAGCTATACTGTTTAGCTTTCATCTTAAATTTTGGCTTTCTCTCAAACAACTCGTCGCTGCCTTGTACAATGAAATTCGACTGCTACTTGAGATTCTTCAGTAAAAATGGCTTCTGTTTCAGCAATTCGAGTTGGTGGTGCTGTCTCGACTCAAGTGGGACATAGCTACGGTGACCGGGTTCGACTATGTGGACCATGTCCTGGAGCGGGTGACCTGGTCAAGAGAACAACCCCTGATCCGGCGACATGCGCGTACCCTGGTGGACCTCTGCTATACCGGTCAGTACCATAGCCAAGCATGCAGGTTGTGGGAGTGTGATGTTTTCTAATGTCTGTAGTTCTTGTCAGACTTATTCACTGGAGTGTAAATTTGTTGGAGTGTAATTGATTTAGAGATTATCTTTCCAAAGATTTACGTTATAGCTGCAATAGATTTGTTAAACTATTTCTATAAAGTATAAAAGGAGGAATAACTCTGATAATCCATGACAAATCATTGGAGCCCTTTAGATAAGATAAAGATGATTTAGATTAGGTGATGAATGATAAAGATGATTTTAAAAAGATATTCCTACTTTGTTCCTAGTGTGTGATCGGGATATGGTGTAAAAACAAACATTATCCAACCTTACGTTTTGTAATGATTGCTTCCAGAAACATTTGAACAAGGATTAGACAAAATTAATCAAGATATCTAGATAGCCTGCTGGAAATGCTGGTAATAGTTTCCGGAAACGCAATCAAGGATCATTCCGGATATTGGCCGATAAAGATTGTGTTACTGGTGATAATGCTGAATCATTGCAGTGGCGTAATGTAAATGTGGAATGTTCAGAGTACAAAGGTTTCATCTTTAAATTCAAACATCCCTTTTATGTTTATAAAACTAGGAAAATTAAACATTTAATTATGTTTTAAGAGAGAGCATTCGGCGAATCACATAATTTCTTAGAACTTTCATTCCGCCTTTCAGATCAGAAGAGAAAGCAACAAGGAACTGACAGTTCCGAACCCTTTTAGTTCTAGCACGTAAAGCGATGTCAAAAGCTCTGAACCGACAAAGAGGGCCACTCTAAAATCCAAGTCTCTAATATTTTATGAACAATTCTTCGACTTCCAGGAAGCCAACTTTTATTGCAACCCTTTTGTGTTTCAGTGGTTGTCATATCATGTTACAAAAGAATTTATTTCGTCATTGTTGCCTTTTTGACAACACAATGTAAGAGAGCATTAGGCCTACTATGCGGTTGCAATTAGTTGGTATACGACATTCGTTGTTCATTCCAGACTATTTCAAGTAGTAAATTTATAATTGGAAAACTTTGAGATGTCTACCCATTGAGCATTTTTGATTTGGAGGAAAGGAATAGTACCTATGGGTTCATATATTAAATTTTATAAATTTGCTTATTAATTTTGAACTTCTTAGGTGAAACGGCGTTACAGGAATTTTACGCAATTGGAAAAAGGTCGTTGACTGTTCTCAGTTTTATGAAGGTATCTAAAGGAATGATTGACTTCTAAAAATTTCTGCAACTTCTTGTTCGGTGGCGGCTGAACTATTTTGCCAAAAACGCACCCGTCTGAAGCCAAAAAAGGTCAACCCCAGTAGTCACTGACCTCTGTGTTGTCTTTGTCTCAGCCCGGTGAACGCCCTGTCGTGAGGCGCAAGGTGTCTGGCCCGAGGATGCGGGAAGGAGTTTGTCCTTCCTTACCTCTAATGACCATCTGGTGTCCAGGATATGGGGGCTCGGTTGTTCACCGATACGGTCAAAGTCTTTCCATCTATTACCGGCCTTTACCAGGTCCTGGCCCTCCACCCTTACTACGCAGTACGTTGCCAAGGCCTTTCCTGCTGTCACGTAGGTTCAGTCACAGTCACGTTCCAAGGGCGTTGTGACACTGCACAATAGTCCGTGAGCATTTGTAAAGTCAAAACAAATCAGACGTAAATTAAAGGCGTTTACCTTGAAATTTCAAGTATCCTATTGTATTGGGGGCCTATTCGAAACGTCCACTAAATCTCTAAACATATCAAAAAAATTCAACAAACCAAAATCAAAATTCAAAATTTAACAATAGTGAAGTAAACTAATTAAATTGCATTGATTGTCAAAGCTACTATATTGGAAAAAACCGATCCTTTGGCCGATCCTTCAAAGGTAGATTTAATGAACATATAAAAGCATTGAAGACATCATCAAATTATAAAAATATGCTGGCCATTTAAATAACACCGCTCGTACACACACAAACATCGAAAACAATCTTGAAATTTTACACACATGCAAAAAGAGTCACCTATTGTCAACTTATAACATTTTGAAATTTTCAAAAGTGCCAAAATTAATCCTAATCTACTATTAAATGACAAGAGATTTTCTAACAAAAAATGTGTTATTAGATAGACTTTTAAACTATATAAACTGATCACATATAAAATTAAATACAAAAATGAAGCCACCAAGGTAGTTAAAAACATTGACGTATTTGCTTTCAATTGTTTATTTACTTTATTTACCTTAACCTACAAGTACCTGAATGTGTTCATTGAATTCAAAATGTACATTTTACAATAAAAAATAAACAAAAAGTGTTAAAAGGTCTATCATTGTATATTATATCAAACACTTTTCGAGGTTACATTTCTAACATAATAGTTTCGTCTTTTACATACATTATGTAATCTATTGCAGAAATCTGGATTGCATGATAATTAAAGTTAAGATTATCTTCAACTGAAAACAACACTAATTACATTCAGATGTAGGTGTGTATCTCTTCGCCCACGATGTACTAAATCTTGTACTAATTAATTGCCAATTAGGCACTGAATGTATGACATTCTATATATAATTTGAAGAAACAAATGGCACCACTTCGGTTTGCTGAGTCAACATTTACGCCATTCACGCGCATCATTTTATTGGGTCATTTACCGAGTCAATTAACACGAGCTGAGCGCCGAGAGCCCCAACCCCAAGGTCGACTGTTCTACCCCCTCTCCCCTCCCCTATCGGCAGCTGCGCGCGCAGATGTTACCCGAGGCTATTTACTCCCTGGCTTGGGGAATGGGTCCTGATCACGGCACTTTTTGCTGGATAGTTTGTGTCAAGAAAGGTCAATTGTTAATGTCGCTTTTCAGTGTGGAATCTATTCATCCTAAACCCGTATATTGCGGCATGAAAGCATGAAAGCTCGTTTATTCTGATCCACATAGCTTTTTGATTTTGATGAGATTAGTACCTATGGGTTCATTATTATTCACATGTTAAGTTTTCTAAATTTGGTTATTAATTTGTAACTTTTTGAGTGAAACTGCGTTATATTAATTCACACAATTGGAAAAAAGGTCACTGACTCTGTTCTCAGTTTATGGAGGTATCTAAAGGAATGATTGACTTCTAATATTTCTGCAACTTCTTGGTCGGTCATGAATTATTCACCATAATTGCACCCGTTTGAAGCCAAAAAAGGTCGACCCTAGTGTAAAAAATCGTCTGTCCAAATTATGTTCCAGAATTAATTACTAAAGAAAAAACGCTGTTATTAATTGAATTGGTCATTTGAGAAACCCTTTAAGTCAAAAAAAAACCTACTTTTGGTAAATGTAAAAATCACTCTCAGATTGGTAATTTTGCACCAATAATAAAAAACCACAATCTAATTATAGAATTCACTATTAGAATTGTGAATTTACAAATTTTACCTGTTATAAGTATTTAAGTTCATAGAAATATTAAAAATAATTTTTTGACTTATGGGCTTTTAAAAGAAAATGGAGCAAAAACAATGACTTATAGGGTTTGAAAGGAAAATAGAGACACTTGATTTTGATATGGAGGAAAATAAAGTCAGTTAAACAGCTAAAAAATGTTTATTATAATTTTACATTAGTAAAATCTAACATTATAATTATGTTTCATGTTAATATATAAAACAAAGTTCTGGAGTTTTAAGCAATATTTTCTCAATCTATCTCAACATCTCCTTTATTGACAGTTTTCCATGAGAATATTTTGTCGTAGAAACATCTTTATTTGTTCATCGTCAGGTAAATAAGGCTTTAATTTTTCAAGGTCATCCATTTTTTTTCTTGTTTATTGGTACACAATCCTCTTGATAAGCTTTTTGTGTAGGCAGGTTCAACCTATTACGGTTTGAGTTTTTTTATATCAAAAAGTGTGTTCAGTTACACCATCAATGAAGTCTTTTGCTTTTACTATACCAGGATTTTCATGTGAATGGGAAAACTGCATGAAATTTGAGATTTTAAAAGAAACCTTTTTTTCTTTGGGCACATCTTTGCCTCGTGTTTCCTGAGAAATTACATTCTTTTAAAAAAATGCAGGCCACCAATCCTTGAAATTTAAAATGTCTTCTGACTCAGGTAGGACCACATAGAACTCATTTTTTAATGAGGCACTTAGGAACATTTCAGCATATTCCTTAACAGTGTACACTCTGTCGCACCTTCTCACTTTTCTTTTAATAACTGAAAAGTCCCTATCGCAGGGCAGAAAAGAATGCCCTCTAATAGGAAAATACTGCTCTACTGTCTTAAACTTTCCTGTGGAGGCCAAGGCATTTGCCAATCTGAGAACTGAGTGGTTTTTATTTTGGCCTCCACATCCGTCAGAAAAAATATGTAAGTGTTCAATCCCTTCTATTAAATGATTTTTGAATGTAGCTCAACAGAAATGAACAGACTTCATTTGGGCCTTTACCACCAATTCCCTCATGATACATAAAAAATTACTACACTGTTGTCTTTAAGATTATGGACACAGAAAACACTAACAGTGAGTTGTCTGAGATAAAATGTTTCTTGGACTGGGATAGTTGGTAGCTGTAAATTTTGCATATAATCAATACATATGCCACCAATATTTTCATTAGTAGCAGCCTGTTCCTGAACTTCGTTGATTTTATAGTAAAACTTTTTAGCCCTGCGCTTATGGACTATTTTTTCAGCTACATGGACTCTTTTAGCTATATCATTCAAGAATTTACTTTTAATTTTTATCTCAAGAGCCTCACAAGTACAGCAAGTGTCGACCTGTGGACGACCAAATGCAGAGTAAAATTTTCTTTAAAATATTTTAAGATAAAATTTGTACCCAATATCAATATCTGGATTCGCCTGTTTAAACAGTTTATACATCTCAAGAACATTAAGTTTTTCATTCAAGTAGCTATAATCAGTTGTACCATAGTGTGTTATTTTCACAGGAAAGGAAGCGATATGTTCTTTAAACTCTATTGACAAAATTAGTTGGTTTTGCATTGCCCGGGACACTTTTGCCTCTCATATCCTGAGGATTTTTACCCTTTGTTAGTAGTTTTGTCAATCTCCTGATGCGGGTCACTACTTATTCCATGTATATTAGAGAATGCAAGTTTGCATACCTGCCTGCTTCCCAGATGGTGTTGATACTTCGTAAATGAATGTATTTCCTCTATCTGGCTTACGTGATATTTCACTTGATTTCCTCCGCCGTTTCTGTTTAACTTCAGTTGCTGCAATCA
Source organism: Homalodisca vitripennis (assembly GCF_021130785.1). Classification (NCBI taxonomy): domain Eukaryota; kingdom Metazoa; phylum Arthropoda; class Insecta; order Hemiptera; family Cicadellidae; genus Homalodisca; species Homalodisca vitripennis. The sequence continues at coordinate 195,169,368 of NC_060209.1, read as the reverse complement.
AAGATTGTAGATAGTTGTCTTGCTCATTTTTAGACCCCAAACTTCTAAAGGTCTCAAATATCCGTTTCCGTTCTTCATCTGCCACTTTTGTGAAGCACTTCCGCCGACACCTGAAAAAACAACAAATTATTTCTGGGAATATATCTATTTATTTAAAGTTTTTAAAGAGTTTCTTCAATGTTATAGATTATATTGCATCAATTTAGGCCATGTTGCAATTGTTTGTGTGAGTGTGTTTAAAATATTTTTCTTCACTTTAACACATCAAATTTATTGGTTTCATATAAAGATAGAAACTTAGTCTATACCAAAGTGTATTGTGAAAAGGATTTTTTAAAGAAAGTTTTAGTTTATTAGTGTTACTCCAACAGTAATAGGTATGCGTATGGTGCGTTCATGTATGTGTGTGTGTGTGTGTGTGTATATTATATATTAAAATTGTGTTTACAGGATAAGAGCTAAAAAAGTAGGCTATCACAAACACAATGATAGAAATTATTGCTATAGCACTATGACAGCTAAGGTAGAAAAACTGACGTAGTCCATAATAGGACAGTAGTAAATAATAAATGTTTTTACTTCTATCTTTTATAATCTACTATTATATGACATTTAAGAGATATGCACATAAAAATATGTACAAATATGTAAGCTTAGTACTTGAACGAACATAATAAAAGTGAAAAATACTTACTTGCAATCTTCTCCTGGAGTTATTTCTGGTACTTCTTTTCCAGTCCAACTTATGTATGAGCTTCCTGAAACTCTGGCTTTTTTAATTATTTCGGCCCTTGTACTCGGATTTATTGAGAACACCCTTTTTCCTTTTACGTTTCTGAATCTCTAAATTAACATCTAGCTCATTCATTCTGATAATGATTTTAAAATGTTTCAATTTCGATATTAGACGAACAAAGAAAATAGGCTACTCTTTAATATCCCACCATAACCTCAAACCTGGGCTGGAATTGTTAGTGCAATGTAAACAGCTGATCATGATCAAGGTGTCTGCTGTTGCTGCTGTTCACTTGAGAAACACTATAAGTCACTGACTTATGGTGTTTCTCAAGTGAACTAAAAACTTTGTGGCATTATAAAGTTGGTAAAAAAAGTCTGACTTATGTTGTTTCTCAGAGGAACTGTGTATTTATATCTGTTGATTGCAAAAATATAAAAAACTAAATTTAGCTAAAAATTGACTTATGGGGTTTCTCAAATGACCAATTCAATTCAAGTAATGTTCAATAAATTAATTGAACTTTTTTAAAATAGTGATTAAAATTTTAGTATGGTGAAGCTACTTACTTTAAGGAATATATATTTTGTATATATAAAAAAAATGTTTTATTGTCCGAACTATACACAAACTATAGCTGTTGTCCTGTGACTGGGTGAGTTGACTGACAGGTGTGAATAATGTGAGTAATAATTGGACACAGGGTACGTGCCAAATCTGGGGGGGGGGAGGGGGTGATTTCACGCCCCACTGCTGCCGGCATGTGCTGCGGTGTGGTGCGCGTCATTGCGCAGCTTGTGTGCGGCGTATTGACTGTGACTGACCTGCGCAATGATGTCATAAAGTCGCCCCTGAGAGTTCGCTGAAGTGGGAGAGTAACTGACATGGTAATTGAGAAATTAAGATAAAGGATACATCGTGGTAGAGATGGAGATGGAGCAGCAAAAGATTAGATGAAAAGAGAAAATGATGAACATTTTAAAAAGTTATAAATAAAAAAGTGATGTTTCTTGAGTACTTTGAAGAGGTTTAAGATTGAGCAAAGAAAGAAGATGCTGTCCTTCCCAACGAGATGAACTTGAAAAATGGAGGAAACGCACTCAAAATTGTTTAAATGTTCAAATCATTGAACATTTTTATATTCTGACAATTTTCGTGGTCATATTTTTGGCTTATTATATAAACACAGCATTATATTGTACTAAAATTGCTTATATTTTCCTTGTGTACAAATTGTCTACATTTATATTTTAAAACATCTATACACATTTATGTTACTTTTTTGTATTTCTCCTACATCCCTTTAAAGAAATCAAACTTACAGCTGCTACAAAACCTTTCTTGCTGTTATATCTTTATTTGCCAAATTCGCGTGGCGCGTGGTAGAACTAAGGGGACTGTAACAAGACATAGGGTGTTCATTGTTCATTATTATCACATTATCGCTGGCACGTACATTGATGTCTCCAGTACACCATTCACATACTGTGCACATGTTTAGTTTGATCTAAACACGCTTGTGTTGATCGTCGTGTATCTTCAATGCAGATATGAACTTTAAATTAGTGTATTTCTTGTATTTCATGCTTATTCAACGATCAGGACAGTCGCCTTTTTCTTGACTCACGTTGAATTAATATTGAAAAATCACTGATGGGAGTCTGGTATAATACAACTTTTGATTCAATAACATCCTCATATGTGTGGAGGAATGGTGAATTCGTCCAAGCGAACGTGGTCAGTTAATCTCTCATGGTCCGTTCAGGAATACAAAGCCCTCGAGTAAAACGGGTACTTCAACGATTACTTCTGCAAGAACAAACCGCTAGGACGCATCATTAGCACCCTTTCCCATCTGTCCGAGCACTGCCTACTCGTCCTGGGGTCGTCGGGTCGCCCTTAACGGCCTCTTTGGGGTCATTAACGACCGATTCCAGTACCGGCCGAGTCCTCGGGACGATTTGAATAACAAGGCGTGAGCACCGCGACTGTCGCGACACTTCGGCTCCTCCTGGTCGCGTAGGCCTATTCCCAGGCCGAGGGTCGGACATCTGCATAATTTGTTCGTTTGGTTTCCCTCTTTCGTGACATAACGGCGATCGCCACTGCCCGACTGGGGTGTGTGTGTACTCGAAGTGGGTTCTCAAGGTCATATCCATAGCCTGCGCGCTCTGAGTACTGATCGTTCTTGAAGTTGCGAAATTGAGTGCAAATTTCAACTTCTTATACTACGGCAGTCGATGTTTGTGTACTTGAAGTGGGTTCTCAAGGTTATATCCATATCTTGGGTTCTCAAGGTCATATCCATATCTTGGGTTCTCAAGGTCATATCCATATCTTGGGTTCTCAAGGTCATATCCATATCTTGGGTTCTCAAGGTCATATCCATATCTTGGGTTCTCAAGGTCATATCCATATCTTGGGTTCTCAAGGTCATATCCATATCTTGGGTTCTCAAGGTCATATCCATATCTTGGGTTCTCAAGGTCATATCCATATCATGTACACTCTGAGAACTGATTGTTCTTCAAGCTGCGGAATGGAGTGCAAATTTAAACTTCTTATACTGCAATCCTTTTCGATGTTTATTTATTGCAACAGCCACCATTCTGTAATAAACACCACTTGTGAAGAGTGGCTGTCGACATTATGTTTTAACAATAAAGACCAATAAAATTATACGCATATTGACCTAGGCTTGCGCTTAAGATTTCTATTACACCCGAAAAGATTATAACTCTTTAAAAAAAGATTGTGACCCTTAAAACTTTAAAGGCCAAACCCCCAATGTAGTTAGGCATGAGATAGTTGTATAACAAAGTTGTTAAGATACCATGTAATAAATAAAAATGCCTTTATTTTTTAAGCGTTTCTCATTGCATAACTGTTTTTCAGAATAACTTCAAATTGTATATGCTTATTACATAATTAAGAACCAAATAACAATAACATACATTATAACACACACACACTATAAAAAAGATGAAATAAAAAACCGTCAAAACGCTGTGATTTTAGATTTTTAAGGCAAGTCAAATATAGAAACAGATATAAAAATTATGTAAGTAGAATATATAAAACTTTTGAGATTGTCAAGACCCTGCATACGTCTTCCATTGGGGCAAACCAACTTTCTCTCTAAAGGTGTAGCAATGGTTTAAACATACTAAGGTGTATCCTGAGATTTGGCGCACCCTGTATATTCAATTTAATACTCGGAACTCGGATTATCCTATGAAAGAACGAACGGAGGGGTTGTCGCAAAACATACCACCCGCATTAAAAAATCTCGTTAACAGATGTAATCCCCGGATTGACCGTTGGTCCTGCAGGACACCTAGAGATGTCCTGCCCACGGTGACCCCTGCCCTGTCCTCCACAACGACGTCCTGTGACAGCTAACGGCGGTCACCCTCGCCCGTCCCGCCGCCACCCCCTAGCCTCTCACCACGTCGCCTATTATTAATCACAGCTTCTTGAACAAAAATTAACGGATTCTCTTTGACCCGCTTAATGATATATTTTACGTTGCGGGCCGGACCACCTCCTAGGGACCGGTCCACAATGGAACCGTGGCGCCCCACCCTCCGAGTCGGATTGAGAGCAATAGAAGTTGTGCTAGCCCCATTAGCAGTTCTTGAGATTCGTTTCGGTTTCTGGAAGGGGTTCACGCAACGTAACGTTGTTGTAGGCGAAAGTTAATGATATAAAATATCTCATATCTTGGTGAACATCGTTTACCTAGATTGCACTACATTTGTAGTCTCTTTGCGATGTCGAGGCGATGCGAAGAATTCGTTTCGAGCTTCTTCGTTCATGATAGCCGACTATCTTTGGATCCCTCCGGAAAGACACGACTCCGGATTTCGGGAGTCGGGTTCACGACAGCATCAGAATTCAGGTACTTCACGTAAGAGGAAGGTAAACTCAGTATTCTCACTTAGTGGAACCTTTGTTTGAAGTTTATTTTTGACGATGGAAGGATTGTGAAGGAACAGGATTTTTCCGGACATTTGCCATCGTTCAGTGAAACAAAAATCAGTAACACTACGTTTCGAGATCTGCGATCTGATCTCTTCCTCAGGTAAATAACTAACCCAATACATAATTACAGACTAGGTTAAAATAAACAAATCGTACCAAAGCGTTGTGGCACGCCTAAGTCAGGAATCACAACCACCATTTTGTGTGTCAACTTCACTAACTTTAAATCATCCATTTAATCAAAGCTATACACAACACTAATCATTGAAACCGAACTACAGAATACAGGTCCCAATATGTCTGCATTCGTGGACCCTTCCCACCATAGCTACATTAAGTGTAGTGTATAATTGTTATTTTGGAACCAGAAATGCGTCAGTTTTCTGTGAATTACACCTGTCAACCACGAGATCGGTATTTTTCTTAGCACCCAGTATGTTTATGCAGCTAAATTTAAAATGTGAGTAGAGATTGTTGGAAATTAACTTCCTAACACAATCGATTAATTAGAAATATAACAGGAATATGGATTTTTGTTGTTGTAATCTTTTTATCCTTTAGTCATTCATCGTTAATCTTTAAAGAATTAACTATTGAAGATGCTGTTTCGATGGCATTAAAGCAATAATTTCTGATTTTGAAGGTTATGAGTACACGGTTATTCTGTGTACTAAACGTCTTCATCGTACATATTTCAATTGGTTTCTAAGGGGTTTGGGGGGGGGGGCAGAATCAATTATAGACCTATATAATTCAAAGGGTTTTGGAACTTGTTTAACACGCTGTTTACAAGCATTGTACACAATAACCCTAGCATAGGCTCTCCTTGTCATTTCCTTCCTAACCGGTAGGATTTGTGTAAAGCGGCTTATTTCATATGCGATGTCGAAACGTCTGAAATTATGAAGGGTGGTTGTAAGGGGGTGTCCGCCCGCGGCCGCCCCCCGTCTCCGCCACATCCCGCCCCCGGGGGTGGGGCTCTATCTGCCCCCGATCTGCCGGTCACTACAGAGGATTACTTGTGTCCTACAAGCTCGCTTTAAAAGGTTCCGAGCCTGTCAACTCCTTCACAGATTACTGAAAAAATGTGTCACAAAGTTACCGAATAGGGACAAGAGGAACCAGTTGAGCAAGAGATGTGGGCCGAGAGGGTCTTCAGAGCCCTCGGTAACCGATACGGCGTCAGGGAAACTCCGGACAAAGGGCGCCCGATTAAGGTCGTCGAGAAAAAAGTCATCATTTATGCGGAGGTTTTTTCGGCCAAGTCTTATCGACTGTTAGACTGATTCAACTTGAGCACTCCGTGTACCTCGATTGTATCTGGGAGTTGGGGTCAAAGTTGCTGCAGAAGCGAACCCAACGGCCGCGCGCATTCGTTAAACAGATTTTGTGCAGCAGAAAAAACCCTCACCGAGTCATAAATACTAAATTTGCATCATTCGTCTAACCCATGATTTCTACATAACCTGCCCACACAAAAAACTAGTAAAAACAATAATGCAATTCAAAGGAAACAAAAAAAAGTTCATTCCCATGATCTTAACTCTTCCACTGACACGCATAAAAAGTCCGTGTGTGAAAAAACAAATTCAACAGAAGGGTAAGACACGTAGCTACCTGACATAAAAAACAACGGTAGCAAAAAACAAAGTGGTAAAAAGATAACGGTGAGCAGGGTATGGTTTGTTTTATGGCTTTCCCGTTGAAAATGATCGTAGTCATGCAATTACGGCAACAATGACCCGGGTAGTAAAACAAGCAGCTCCCGGCCCAGCTGGTTCCGGTATACGCTACCCCGGAGTGACGCGCTAGCTACACGTCAGTTGTAGTGTAACAATTTTCTTTATTACACAGAAATGTACTATAATACTAAATGTTCCCTCCCCACCCCCCTCCCACACAGACCTGTTTTACATTATCATCCAGGGTTTCTGCTTCAAATAATTCCAACTCAATTGAAAATCTTGAAGACGTAATCAAGATTTCAATTGCGTTAAAAAATGTGAATGTTGGGTTTACCTTAAGTTTACCTCTTTCTTAGTTGCAGCATCTTAAATCTGACTTGACTCCTTGGAGAAATATGGAGTCATGTTCGTTTTTAGAGATCCAAAACAATATCGGCAACGAAGGTCAAAAACATCAGAGACATCTAAACTACGAAGTGTTGATGGGACTAAACTCAAGCATTCACATGTAATCAGCCCATTTAATGGTTCACAGAATTGAGATACATCGCATTTTTACAGCAATCCAACAGCGTGAGTTGAATTTGTGAGTGGCAAAATCGATGGCCATCTTCTGTTACACGTCGTTCTTCATGAATATTCCTTTCCAGGGGTTCGAACTCCATGTAACCCAGCAGGACGCCCTTGGCGATCATTTGTCAACGGACTGTCATTAATTAATAGAACTTGCTAAAGAACATTATAGATTAATTCGTACACCTGACATCTCATTCAAGCATGGTCAGTATTTATGTTTTACTCAGAGAGTTCACGTATTATTATTTTTCCTTCTCTATCTATCCCTAAAAATGCTATTTTTATCAGTCCCAACTTGTAAGTGAGTCACAAAAAAGTTCTTTATGCAATGCACTTGATTTTAACAAGGAACTATGCACACTGTGATCAAAAACTCCATAGAAACCAAGAAACACCGCGGGTCATTTTGTAAACCTTGCTGTTGGGGTAGCTTTATTCTACGCTGACTGAAGCATAGGAAAATTCAAGTTCGACACTGGAATGGTGGTTTGCTCAAGAGGTTCATGATCCTCAACTTGTGATCAGAGACATTGCGTTTAGTAGTTTGTACGCACCGAAGATTTGCTGAGTCTCAAGAGTAAATCTTTGAGGTCAATAAAATCATCTTATGGTCATATGACCTTGGAGTAGAATCTGGTCGACTCTGAGCGAAGAGTTGGGTCTGACTGAGCTGCTGGAGCTGCAACGTGAATAAATAAAAGGGGATCGTTTTAATGTGGATATCAGCTCTCTTATTCCTTTTCCCTTCTTTATCTGTGTTCCCTTTTCGTTTCCTGTTGTTTATTGATGCAGCGTCACTCCAGTGTCAGCTGGAAAATTGAGCAATCCTTCATCGTGTCGTACATCAATTAGACGATTTATCATCCACTAAGAGCCCACCGGATTGTTAATGCAATCAATTAACAAAAACCCGAAGTGGGTGAGCACTAATCGATTCATCAAAAACAATTAAGTCGGACAACCTGCAGGTCGTCTGTAGTGACGTCTGCTCGAGGATCTTCGGAGATCAGAGGTGACAAAAACACGGTATCTGAGACCTGATCGAGTCGAAGAGCATCTGCCCCGGGGTGGCAAACCCATTTTCGATTATACCTCGCTTCCGTGCTACTTACGTTAATTGGTCAAATCAGTTACGAAGACGGGACACAGAGGAAGTAGATACCCTGATCTCGTGGGGTCCTCCGAGAGCCCGCCTTTAGCCGAATCATCTTCCTTTCCTATTAGTTTTACGCCTTAATTGGTCAATTCTTCTATTTAGGAGCCGGAAGCAGCAGCGCCGGGAGGGACGGAGAGATCCACCCCAACCCCTACAGCCGCCAGTATCTAAATGGACATCAGAATTATAGCTTTTTTATTTGTAAACAGAGCGACCCCCCAATTAGCCCCGACTTTGCAGATAAAGGGAATAAATCAAAATCGAATGCCGATAACAGATGCAGGCAAAATTTGGACGTCTTCTTTAACGAAGTCAGGTGGTATCAAAAAAGTATTATTTAACGATTGACTTTCGAATTATACTCGTAGTATTGGGTTTATTTTTTCCCTTTTACTTACTTATAAATTCTAATCTCGATTTTGTAATTTTGAAATGAATTTCTAGATTTATGTTGATCAAAGAACAACTTCACTATATTTTATGAAAACATCGTAAGTAATTTTAACCAACTCAAAGTATTTTACTCTGGTAATAATAATTCTCGTATTATGTAGAAAAGACAAATAAGGGTTTTTACTAAAAATTTTAGAAAACATCATAAATGTATTTTTTTAGTAGTTGTTGCAAGTCTGGTTTCGATATGATGCAACAGTTTTTCTCCACAAGTATTACTTTCTTCATAACAAATGCGTAGTCAAAGGATCAGGTTATGAATTTTATCAGAATATAGGCTCATAATATGTTGTAGCATACAATAAACTTAACTGATTATTCTGAAACTCCCTGCCAAACTTTGTGGACGTTCCGTTTTAGTGTAATAATGTGTACTTGTACAATAACCATGAAAATGGGATGGCGTAGTCTTCAAAGTGCACATTGCAACCCATAGTACTGGTTTTTCTGCAGGACTTCCAGAAAATTCAAAATAAGTTTTTCCATGCGATCCCCGAACCAGTCCAGTTTTTCGAAGGGCCAGCGAGAAGCGCATTGTGATGTAGAACGTTTCGAAGTCAGAGGGAGGATTTTACCACCATTGTGTTTATGCAGCTTTCGCGGCAGGCCCCTCCAACAGACTTTTTCTTGGGACGTTTTTCTGGCAGAAACCATACGAAGGGGACGGAACAACAAATTTCTTTTTGGCCCCGAAACTGCGCGAGGGGTGTAACGAGTTTCGCCACTCTGTAACAACGTTATCAGGCCGGGCAGGGGGGCTCACCCCCCAACCCCCCATTCACCACCTTCGTCCCGTAGATTAGCCTTTGTTTACGACAATGCCGCTCGAGTGGGTCTCGGTCGGGATCTAGAGCGCTCGCTATTAAACTGCAATTACACGAACCGATTGCGACCGAATCATCTTTGTGTTTGTGCAACGCAATGCGCTCTGCAAGCCTCCCTCTTTTGCAACCGGTGTAAGTTTCCTGTGTAAAAGTCCGCGTAGACCTTGGGCTGAGGATGGGTGGGGGCACCACACAAAACCCGGCTCGAATAGCGCGCACTCGACCATTCAATTTCGGTGCTTGATCGATTCATAAACTCAAATATTGAGGGGTCGCAGCTTTATTCCAATTACTTACTCTAATTCTTAGACATGTAAAGGAATCACTTAGAAATCTAGGACACATTTTTAAAAGAATATATCCCAAGATTCTTGAAGTCTTGGAGGAAGTTTGGAGTCATAGACCTAGTTTGCCTATGGCTCGACCTTGAATGCCAAATTTCTTGAATTTTTAATTGTTTTCGAATAAAAATTAGTTTTTTGTTTGGTTTAGTTGTTGCTCTACATTTTAGTATTTTTATCCGTGAAGAAGAGTACAGATACAATTCTCGAAACGTCGTGATCTATTTACTCTTCTTACAGTGGTAAATGTCCGTAATAATGTTATATTCGAGATTATCCATCGTAAAAAAGTATATTGCACTGAAAAAACGTACAGGAAGAAAACTGTTTTCTACAATTTTTTTTATTTTATTTCTCTTACTGATTAATTGAGATTAGTCCGATCTCTATGTATCAGCATTTATAATCATATATCCTGTGTTTCAAGATCAATGTGCACATCCCGATTAAATAACATCATGGAAACGTTTGTTTACGCATGTGTGCCCATAGTTCCATTATTGGAACAGCAGAGAATTCGAGAAAAATACTGACGGCTTGTTAAATCCCGTAGGTCTTGGGTTTGTATGGGTTAAAGAAGATTTAGATTCCAAAAGAAATGAAAAACTATTCGCATTCAAAATGGTGAACTAAATTAATTTTGACTAAAAACTACATTTTTATTTTATAATACCAACGTATTCTTTGATTATTTTCAAATTTATACGGATAATACATTTTTTTAAACTATAATTAGTATAAATATAACAATAGAGCTATAATTAGTGGAAATTTCATAAAATATACACAGTTAAAGTCAGAAATGTTGACTTTGATTTTAACAATTGTTCACTAATTACAGAAAGTATATTGTATAATCCATGTCAATATCCTCATGAAATTAAAAAATAATGCTTTTTTTATAACTATCGAACCAAAATTTTAAGGATTGTGCCGTTAGTAGCACATTGTCAAGTACGTATAGTTTTGTTTTACCACAAAAAACGATAGTTTCTTAAAATACAGTTGATTTTGACTAGTTTTCACTGATAGATGCTTAACGAGATATTGTTGATTTCTTTATTATCTCACTTTTTGGAGGAAATCGAAATATAAACATTTACTAGTCTCTTTGCTGTTAAGGTACACACATTTCCAAAATGAAGTTAATAACAATACACGTTCCTGCATTGATAGAGTATTTAAAAGTCTTTCTCTACAGTTGAGCTGTTGAGCAATACACATTTCCAAAATGAGGTTAATGACAATACACGTTCCAGCATTGATAGAGCATTTAAAAGTCTTTCTCTGCAGTTGAGCTTGTTGAGCAATACACATTTCCAAAATGAGGTTAATGACGATATCTGTTCCAGCATTGATACAGCATTTAAAAGTCTTTCTCTGCAGTTGAGTTGTTGAGCAATACACATTTCCAAAATGAGGTTAATGACGATATCTGTTCCAGCATTGATAGAGCATTTAAAAGTCTTTCTCTGCAGTTGAGTTGTTGAGCAATACACATTTCCAAAATGAGGTTAATGACGATATCTGTTCCAGCATTGATACAGCATTTAAAAGTCTTTCTCTGCAGTTGAGTTGTTGAGCAACACACATTTCCAAAATGAGGTTAATGACGATATCTGTTCCAGCATTGATAGAGCATTTAAAAGTCTTTCTCTGCAGTTGAGTTGTTGAGCAATACACATTTCCAAAATGAGGTTAATGACGATATCTGTTCCAGCATTGATACAACTCGTGAGTAAATATTGTTGTTTGAACAGTTCAGTGGTAGATTTATAGACACCAGACACCAATTGCTGGAGTTTCTCCTAGCCGTGCCGTACGCAAATGCCTCTATATGCTTTGTCAATGCCCGTTTATCATAGTATTTTTCGATCTCGTATTTTTCTTGTTTTTATCGTTAAAGTGCTTGCAACGATGTACTTGGTTTAATTGCAGTTTTGTTATTTATGAATTATCGGAGGAATGGATTTTGTGATGTATCAATTAAAATTTTTTATTTTTATTGGCTGAGCGGTAGCGAAGTTTGTTACTTAAAGGTATGTCAACATTTAATTTTCGTCTGTCCGGACGATATCCACAAAACAGACTGGCCTATGCATTTTAGGTTATATAGAAAAAATATCGAATTCGACGATGGTGCATGTCGCTTTACAGGATTGGGCTGAGCGTTAGTTAACATATTATCATCTTTTGGGTAACCACGACAACAACGAGGAAAACGCAGAATAAATAAATGTGTAAATAAACCGAGTGTCACGTGACTTAGTAACATTTAGCTAGCTATATACTTACACATTTTCATATAACCTCAGCGAAGCCTGTTACGTAACCGTGTAATGTAAGGTGTACCCTTGCATCTAGAAAACGACTAACGATGCATTTTAAGGATTATAGATTATTTTTAGCTTGTTCCCTTTCGAATCATGTACAAAAAATGAGGGATTCCATTCGAAATGTTTGAGAGGTGCTTCGATTTCCCCCAAGCATTCTCATTGATCATGCAAGTGACGTAGATCAAGATGTTTAGTAAGGCCTGGGCCCTTTCCGATACATAAAAATTGATAATTATACTAAAGTAACTAAAATTACTCAGTAATTTATTAGAAGTTGTTTCGAAAATACGCGCCAAGAATATTGTTCAAACTTCCTTCTCATTACCTTGCAAAATGAAGTTTCTAACTATGGACAGTTCAGACCCGTCCGCTCTGAAGAAGTATTTTGTCTTCGGTACTGTATCAAATTTATAGGCTAATGTACAATGTAATCAGTAAATAAGAGGGTGATGTAGGGTGCTGAGAAAAGTAGTAGAAGCGGATGTGCTTTGAAAAATAGTCACATTTGTTTGTTTTGCATCCACCAACCATGTTCAGGTGGTGGTAATTATTACATGCAGCACTAACGGTAGTATAGCCGGTAAAGTTTGCATTATTGATTATCGATAAAAGTCTAAATCGGAAGCACAATGGTCACCCCAGTCGTGCTTTAGCTAATCTGAGTCCCGTTTCCGCATCTGCGCCTCCGCCAGTAAATCAGCCAGGATCATCCTCGCCAATCTAAACAAGAAGTTTGCCCAATCCGAGAAAGGACCCTAAAGGCAATTCTGGCCGGCTTGCCAACAATGGTCTGTATCGGCAACTCCGGCAGCTGAAGGTCGGTGTGCCTTACGCTGCTGGCAGCTGGACGTAAAGGTAAGGTGATGACATAACGTCTTATACGCGAGATATACAGTGTATTGATGTCAGGAACAATGGCAGCCTAGTAGTGCCAAGGCAACAATAGGCCAGCTGCCTCCTAGGCTAGACAGGCGCGTGGCAGGGCCGAGCCATATGCCATGCCAAAGGAAGTGCTCCAGACGAATTAAATACCGTTTTTATAGCAACGGACAAGACTTCTGTTGCCGACGTTTCGGTATGCTTTCACTCCCCATTCGGTCGATGTCCTGTGACCTCTGACCGCGAGGTCACACAATGTGCTAGAACTTCTGTCTTCTTGCAATTTAATTTGTCATGTTGTTATTCTGGTGACTTAGATTTTTTTTTAATTGAACTTCACTACTTCTCCGTAAATTGTAGCCTGTCGGATTCGACTCGGTCCGTTTTTTTTTTTTTTTTTTTTTCATTTTTAGTTTTAGTTTTTATTTTTTTTTTCACTTTTTTACTTTTAGCTATTGTTTTTTCGGTTTTGTTCTTTATTATTTTTTTTTTACTTTAGAAATTCGATTATTTCCTGGATTTACTAACCAATATTTCGGTGTATATTTTTTCTGCACGCCATCCTAAAGACGGTGAATAAATCTCGGATGTATCGAATAACATGAAAATATTCTGCCATCTCATTGAATCTGATGGAGGAAAGGACTTGAGGGGAAGGGGTGCAAATAAAGTTTACGATGATTTAATCATACTTTATTCTGTACTAGCCTATTGTGCTATTAAAATGTTTGTATTTAGGTATTGAAGAGGTGCAAAAGAAGTACAGCTCCTGCAGACAATGTCATATGCCATACATACCTAAGTATTACATAATGTGAAGGAAACAGGATTTTCCCGGACATTTGCCATCGTTCAGTGATACAAACCAATCAGTAACACTACGTTTCGAGATCTGCAATCTGATCTCCTCTTCATGACTGCAGTAAATGCCACATCAGGAGCTCTAGGGCAGGTGACGAGCCCTTGTTCACGAGGAAGGGCTGTCACTAGGGCAATGCTGGCAGGGCCTGATTGTTTCTGCCCAATGCTTCGTACAGCTAGCTGAAGTACGTCTTCAGAACTCCTGTGCTGTGAACATTACACGTATCATAGAGTGACTACAATAAATTAATTTCTTGACGAAAATGTTTACCTAATTATTATTGCGTTTTTTTCTTCATAAAAATAACCGCTCTGTCAGTATCTTGTCCGAATACATAATATCCATTCTTTGTTTAAAGTTCATAATTGGTTGGATGCTTTAACATAACTGCGTAACTCACGCAGAAGCATGCAACGATAGACAAGCATACCGCTTTGTCATGCTTAATCTTAAGTTCAAGGTTTAACCTGAAGAAGATAACGAATGTAAGATCGCGAAACGTCGGATTAAGCATTTTGTTACAAACAATCGCAAAATTTACATCTTCTACCCCCCCCTCTCTATTTCAAAATGTCCCTTAATTTTTCAAATATCTAAATCCTTACACTATTATACCGATTCAAAGTGGGACTGAAATATAAATAAAACTTGTCGTAAATTACAAAATATGATAAACTAAATAAAATGTATTTGATATTTTGGCTAGTATTTCATCAAACATAATTACGTTACATAATATTTAAGTATCTCAACACATTTTAAAAATTGTATGCATTTTTCCATATTTATTTTTGAAACCCCTTTATTCTCTAATAAATGATCAAGATGAAGACATGTCCTCCCTCTTTTTCCTTTTTCTTACCATCGCCAGATAAGAAACTCCAATTTAGAAAAAAAGTTGGAAAAACATTTTGGGATTTTTACTGATGTACAGGATCCAAAATCCGTATTTTACTTATTTTGACACTATCGTTGTTAATTATTAAAGCAGAAATGACTTTGAATCATGGGCCACGGAATCATAATTCGTGTCGGAATCCCAAGGGTTGCCCAATGTGCTCAGTGTGGGTCTCAGGCCGGAAAATATTAGCATATTGTTTGTGTCGCCGGCAGCCAGGCCTGCTAGAGCACAATACGTCCTCAACAATGGGGGTGATTGAATCCTAGGCCTTTATTTCTTCTCCCTCTCGGAGCTGACTGCGTCTTAGCCAAGATGGCGTCAAAATAAAGGGGACGCCGAGCCACCTGGCACGATCCCTCGATTCGGAAGGAAATCACCCCGACAATCGTTCGTTATCCCGTGCGAGTTCGGTCTAGTTGGGGCGAATTATGTCGGTGGGGAGTGGAAACTCTTCTCGGCCAGATCCGTAACGAAGTCTGGAACTCTGGTCGTGGTGTGCCACGTAAATAAAGGGTTGTTAAAGGGCGAAGGGGAGAATAATTGTGTGGAAGTTCCTCGACAGATTTAGGGGTGAATGGACCGTTACAGATGATTTATTAATTCTTGTCAGTTGATTTTCATTAATGAAAACAATGCCTACCTCTGCGTCAGGGTAGACAGAAACGCAGACGGAATAGAAAAGAGCAAATGACCTACAAACGACCTTTGAACCGGATCAAACATGCTTGTTGAAGATCGAGTTAGCATTTCATCTATACTAAGAATATGTCAGCTCCTCTTATCTAGAAGAGTCCAAACCCGTCATGATTCAACCGAACATCATTATCTTATCGGTACATTCTGATCGCTATCTTAAAGGTTCTGTTCTGAGAAGGACCAGCGTAAAGGATACCTGCTAGGTTTACAATGACCAATTTGTTAGTATGGATTTTATGAGATTGAATTTGCTACACGCCTTACTTAAAGTGTCCCAAGTTAAACATTCAGGATGAGGCGAAAAGAAAAAAATTCGGGGCTCTTGGAAATCTGGAATCTTTATTCTGGATAAATGAACAGCTCTGAAAGTTAGTTTGGGAGGAGGAATAGAGATTTCTGGAAACGCAATATTGGGCATACCAAAAGATTTGGATGTATGTGGAATCAATCTTAACTACTGAAAACTAAACTACTGATTTTGGGTAGATATGAACTCTTGGAGTCTTACCTTGGCCAAATTTCACGAAATCTTACTTTTGAGTTAATCATAATAATAATAAATCTTTTATTCCATAAAACATTTTTACAATAAATGTAACGGAATCGTCAAATTTAGAAAGCAAAAATTTTCCATTCGTTCTACCACAAAAGTCTCTTTCATACATACATTGCTTGCAGTCACTCTCTCCAACTTATTCGAATTGTCCCACTCTAGTCCCTAGTCAGTCTGCCAATCGAGGGTCTCTCAATTGAACGCCATAAACTCGTCCACTCGTCCGTGTTGTAAAAACTGTTTGCGACTAAAGTTGACTTCA
Organism: Homalodisca vitripennis; assembly: GCF_021130785.1. Lineage (NCBI taxonomy): Eukaryota > Metazoa > Arthropoda > Insecta > Hemiptera > Cicadellidae > Homalodisca > Homalodisca vitripennis. The sequence continues at coordinate 195,153,124 of NC_060209.1, read as the reverse complement.
GACGAGCTTTAATTGCCTTCGACATTGGGGCATTTTTTTTAGCGAATTTGGTAATCTGTCGAGAAAGAGAACTCCTGCCTGGGAAGGCAAACGTTCAAACAGTACCGTCCTGTGTGCCCCAGTTCGGTAGTTGTTCCTGCCTCTAGTTACATAAGAGTGTATGTCACTACCTCTTAAGGCATTGCATTTAGATTAAAAAAAGGACAGGTCTCTAAAATATAGAGGCAGGTAACGTCAACAGTTTTAGGTCTTTAAAAACTTGTCATTTTGTAATTATGGCGGTTTAGATTTTTTAATTGAACTTTCACTACTTCTCCGTAAACTGAAACCTGTCGGTTTCAACACGGTCCGTTTTTTGTTTTGTTTTTTTTTCATTTTTTGTTTTGTTTTAAATTTTTTTGTTTCGTTTTTCGTTTTTTTTGTTTTGGTTTTTTTTTTATAATGAAGATTGTTGAGAAATTTGAGTTTACGCAACCTCCCCACAAAGTTATTGATATTTCTTTGAAACTCGAGTTTTTGGATGATCGCAATATCCGGATTCTTGGTATTGGGGAACTTTAAATTAAAATAATTTGCTCGAGGTTCAGATTTCCTCATCGCCGGTGAGCCGACAGTTGCGCCAGACGTGTGAACGGCGAGATGTCTGGTGTAAGCGATAGCACAGGGAAGGGGGTGCTCAAGATGTAATCCTGCTGCAACACCGTCTGCACCGTGGAGTCTAGACAGCTAGACCGGTCTCACACAAAAGAATAATTTGGCGAGCAGAGCAGATCTACTCGTACTTCCTACCCTCCCGGTCTGGTTTTCACACATGAAAAGGTTGGGGTCGAGGTGGCGGCCAGGAGCTATTTGTCTTAGCTCGTCTGGTCTGGTCTGCACTGGTTGCAACACCGGACCTGCCGGGCGGCTGCAACTACAGTAACTGTCTGGGTCGGGAAACTCGTCTGAGAATGGAGAACATTTAGCTGAAGATTCCTTCAGTCGTACTTGGCAGCTCTCACACTTAGATCATAGTGATTTGCATTAAAGGAATCCCACCATATACCGCTTTAAATCATTTCACAAGTTCGGAATAGGAATGTATATTCGTGACCAAACGTATCAGTCAAGGCACTAAGCCGTCTGGAAGTTCTGTTGAAAATTGAAAAAAATCTTTCTCACCTTTCTTTTTATTTTCTCCACACTGGCCAGATGGCAAGCTCTAAGTAAACCATTTTGTAAAAACACATAGTTTGGAATTTAGTCCTCAGAGGCGGGTAAAAATTTAAGCCAAGGCGTTGTTTATCTATTTTGAGAAAATTGTTGAACCAATTCGTCTGAGACCCACTACTTAAAATTCGAAGATTTTGCAGATTTCTTTAGTCGTACTAGGCAGCTCTCAAACTTACATAATAGTGATTTGCATTAAAGTACATCCTATCATCCTGGGACTAAAAGTACCACTAAATTTACCGAGCATCACGTCACTAGGTAGTGTTGAAATTCAGATGAAAATTCAAGAAACAGTCATTTTCATCTTATTATTTTATCTACAATCGCCAGATGGCAAGCGCTAATTCGACCATTTTGTACAAATTTTCTTTGTTTGTAAATAGTACTAAAACAAATCTTCTTGATTTTGGTTTAAGAAAGTCTTTTATAAGTTCAAATATTGTTATAGGTGATTCTGAAATCTTTCCTTTCCAAAACGTGAATATTATCTGAGAATTTTAGTTGATCCTAAATTAAACTTTATTGATCATATTGACAAAGTTTCAAAATATTAAGTAGCTGCTTGTTTTTAATGTACAGACTTTCTCGTTTAGCTGGTGAGAAAATTGTTTTACTCACTCACCTATTATGGGTGCTTTTATAGCCAGCAAAAAAGCTATAAGGATCATTTTCAAATTAAGTCGTGCGCAGTCCTGTAAAAATGTCTTTCCCCAAAACAATATTCAGACTTTCCCGTCTATTTGCATTTTTCAATGTTTTTCCTTTCACAAACAAGTATCCACAAAATTACACAGTCACCAACAATGTCAATTATAATTACCATTTAAGAATTAGAAATGACCTTATCTTACCTCGTCACGAAAGAAAATTATTTGAAAATCAGCGCTTTTATGCCTGCATTCGTCTTTTTAACTCTTTGCCTCTTTACTTGAAGTGTTGCTGAAATTCCTGAATAAACTTTAAAAGTTCCTTATTTTAAAATAATACTACAGTGTTCGAGAATACCCTAGAAGAGAGTCCATAATTTGTTTACCTTTAATTTTATATTTCATGGGTAACTCTGTATTGATTTATTACTTTTATATACCACATCATATATACATGTATTTTGATGATTGTCCATGCATTTTGTTTTTTTTTTGACAATAAATGAATTGAGTTACATGTAGTTACATCCAGTTCAAGGTTCAAGGGCGATGCGAGATGTGTCGACGCACTTGCCCTTGAACCCGACTGCGGTAGCGAGTTGCGACACTTGCACACTGTTTGCCCGGGAGCCAGGACTGATTTATGGGCAGATAAGCGGCGCTAAGCCACGCCAAAAATCCACGGCTGATGACCTTAAGGCTTGCCCAACTTGCAGAGCAACTGCAACCACGCGCTTAATCCGAAATCAATTAACCGTTTTGTCGCTAACGTATCTAATGTTGACTCTGCTCAGTCACTATTTCAAGTAATATTTTCTTGAAGTATTTGTAAAAGTATGCATAACCGTGTAATAGTATTTCCCACTTAACATTAAAATAATTTGTCACAGTGTAAAATAGCCCAATGCGTCACAAAATAATTTTAAATTCAAATAATTTGAATGCGTCACAACTAGGTCGTCCACAGGTACATCACAGTCAGTAACTAGTACAACGTTTACAGCTCAATTGGTAATTCAATTCTTTGTTTAAAGTTTGTTATTGACGATGGAAGGTTTGAAAGGATAACAGGATTTCGGACATTTGCTTCCGCTATAGGTTATAAAAGGTATAATACAACGTTTCGAGGATTGGAGTCTGTCCTCTTCGTCAGGTGAGAGACGAGGATCCATCCCCACCTATCCACAATCTATCCTCCACCTGACGAAGAGGATAAATTCCAATCGTCGAAACGTTGTGTTATCCTTTTATAACCATGGCAAATGTCCGAAATCCTGTGTTCATTCAAGCTCTCAATTTCTTTTCTGTTCGAAATTCAAAGTATTTTAATTAGCTTTGCTTTTATTAATACAGTATTCACATCTGCAGCTACAAAAAATATTTATACTTGCTAAATGCATCCCCTAAATTATGTAAATTTTGAAATTTGACTAAAATTATTGAAATAGTTGGGGTCCCGTTATTTTTTCAAGTCTATTTCAAGTACCAACAGAGAAAACGTAAGGAATTGTACTAAACACCTGTTCTGTGAAGATAAGCTCAAGACACAATTTCTTCATCGGCTTATACCAGAGTCTGCATATAAATAGACAAAAGGCGCTACATCATTACCAGCATCCATTTTGCTGAAACTTTATGAATTATTTCGTCCTGTGTCTTTATATATACCTTTGTGTGACAAGACACTCAACTTATGACTCTTCTTCGTTTGTTCCCCGTATTTACTTGTGAGGGGGACGCGCACCTAGCACATGGCGTGCGTGCGTCCTCCTACATGCATTATGTACAACACTCGTTATATTTTATTACGCTGCACATGTTGCAGAAAATTGCGACAACCGACTTTCCTCGCTCATTAAACCGAATTGCGGGACAAGACACAGACAAGAGCCGGCGGGTGGTCCCCAATATTATGCCACCACGATTAATAAGCATGTAAAAACAGGTTCGGGACCGCATCGACAAAATGCCGCGAACGAGGAAACCGAAACCGGCAGATGCCTGTACCAAATTTGGGGTTTCAGATCTATCTTTAATCTGCCAGTTAAGTCCGTCTAGAATTGAGAAATTGCCGTATGACAAGTTTTAATTTAACTTCAAATTAATATGATAATCTCCAAATGCCGCTGCGAAGTTTAATTTATACGTGGTCTTTGGTTATAATAATTATAATGGCTTAATACCGCAAAAATATATAAAATCAACATTTTAATTGGAGATCTCTGTTGACAAATGCCGGATACACGTTGGGAATGGGCGATATAATTAATAAGGATCGCTGAATTATCGTTCCCGATTAGACCAGTGGAAATTAGAGATCCTCACTCGGACGAGGTCAGCAGCTGGGTGGAATCTGCCCGAATTAAGTTATTAGAAGAGTTGGCAAGTGATCGCAGAGGCCCGGCACGGGGTCCTGCAAGGCACCTGCATCGGACCGGTGATATTTCCCAGATATCGCCATACGCTCTTATCTCTGGGGAATGATTGATATCCAGCCTCACCTTCCCCAAATTATACCAAATTATTCCAACTACCCAGAATGCCTTATCCAATTCTTAGAATTTGATTTCGTTGCATAAAACAGCTTTCCAAAATATTTATACGTCGTGTATTTTGTTCCTTGCATTAATTTTCAAGTCTCTGATCATCTAATAAAAGTTGCTTACTGGCAACTCTTTTTTGAGTTAAAGTATGATCTTAATATCACTAATGTCCAATATTGTGCCAGATTTGGCGTTGAGGATTATTTTATTACATATTTTACAAAATTGTTTCAACGTCAAACCTGAATTGATATTTATAGTGTGTGCAATTATAAAACTAAAATTACAGTGATTTGTAGGCCACATAATTAAAACTAACAGTAACAATGACTTCTTCGTTTTATGTTTGTTATTAACGATGGAAGGTTTGAATATCGGATATCAGGATTTCGGACATATGCCATCGTTGTAGGTTATAGAAGGTGTAACACAACGTTTCGAGGATTGGAATCTATCCTCTTTGTCAGGTGGGGGAGCTATTAATACATAAAAAATAACGAACAGAAGGTAGAAAATAAGGGAAAGAAAAGGGTTCAAACATACCCAATAACTGCTTGGGGTCCACTCCAAGCGTTCTCACTGCACATGATGCAAGTCCCGAGCACAAATCACAAGTACGAGGATCACAATCACATATCACACTAGTACAGGCTACAGTGGGATACTAACCTACAGTGGGAAACGTACCTACATTCTATCTACAATCTATTCTCCACCTGACGAAGAGGATAGATTCCAATCCTCGAAACGTTGTGTTATACCTTTTATAACCTATAACGATAGTAAATGTCCGAAATCCTGATATCTTTTCAGTAAAAATGAACCAATTCAGCTGAAATCAATTGGACAAATTCAATTTTACATGAATACTGCACGTAATCATTCAGTTCCACTAAATAAATCACCAAGTGAAACGGTTTTCACACTAAAATGTTGCATTCGAACAAAACCAAAATGTCGACGTCTCTTCAGAAAATGAGTAAACCATCGTAGTTGCATTGCGCTCTCGCGGCAATTTATTTCGTCGATAGCGTTTTACTTACTTGTAGTGCTTTCAAAGTACGTCAACTGAGTAGCATAATTACCATTGCAAAACTAAATTCATGCCGAATGCGGATTAAGCTTCTGGTTACAGCTAGTTATAAACAAGGTTTATGGACTCAGCATCCTCCTTCCTTTGACCCACTTCCATCTAAACAACCTGACCAGTTTACAGTGCCTGGACACCCTGGAGAGTGGACCGCCTTATCTGGTAGCAATATCTTGGCGCGCTTTGTCCAGGTGACTCGGCTTCTCTGAAATACGATCATCTCGACACAGCTGACTCGCGTTATCTAACTTTTGACCCCGCTCGCGGTATCTCGCGAGATTAGCGACCACGTATTACACCCCGCTCTCTCGTGTTCCGATCCTAACTTACAGCCTGTGAATTATTAATGAACATCTTTCCCTGCTCTGTCCAGTGTCCAGCCGCGGATGTAAATTTGTCCAGATGTCTTCATTAGCCCAGGAGTTGCGCGCGGCTTGACCCCATGTTTAATCATTAGTTACCCGCTGTAAAGTATCTGACGCGGACGGATAGCTGCCATTTTTCGGATAGTTGTAATTAATTTGTTAGATCACTTGTCCAGATAGACAAAACGGCGTGTCTATTCGTTCCGAGTAATTTATTACTTTTTAATTACACCCAAGTTTTAATACTTCGTATCCAACTATATTCTTCCGAAAGCTTCCAGAGTATAATAAATAATTTTAAATAATAGAATTTTTTTAGCAATTGTATGTTTTTGTCAAAGTTAGAGATGATAGTTTCGTTATTTATTGCTGATTCTGAAAGATAATGCATTCCGATCATAAATAAACCTTTAAGACTTATTTATTTCCGTCCTGAATAGTACTGAAAGAATCTCAAGTACCATGAATACTTTATTTTAATATTAAGGTGAAAGTACTTCCTCTCCTTGGTGTAATTAAATTATCTGTTCGAATAACGTCAATAAGAATAGACATTGCCCATCCAGCAATTCTAATTCCAATTGTGATAGAAACCCTACAGTAACTTAAGTATTACTAAAGAAAGAATCTAAAACAATACTGCACTAGTACAAAAAGAACTAAATTATACTTTCTGTTACAAACCTAACAATGGTGGTTACAAATATTACTTTGACAAATAAAACTGGCGAATTTACATTCCCGCCCTCCATGGTATGTCAAAGTAGAGACATGCGCCCGTGTAAAATAAATTATATTCTTCTTGTTATGAACTGGACCGTAAATGGAGAAACGTTTCAATTTTAGTTTAGATTTCTGTATTGCAACAAAAACAAGTGTTCCTATAAATAACTAGTAAATTCATAATCTCTGGAAATGATAACCTAAGAGTATTTCGCCCTTAAAGTAATAAAATAATTCATAATTACTGTCAACATTGAGCGAAAATTGAAAACTTATCGTTTTGTCAATAACACGAAGTTCACAATTAATACTCAATTATCAATTAATTGTACTGACTAACAAATCAAATATCCAGCCCGAAATGATCAAATATCCGGGCTGCGAGAACCAAACTATAAGGCTATAGTGTTAAGGGGTTCCACTCGGAAAATGTGCCGATAAAGTGAAGATCTCAATTAATAATACTCAATTATCAATTAATTGTAGTGACTAACTGACTAACAAATCAAATATCCGGCACGAATGATCAAATATCCGGCTGCGAGGATCCAAAGTATAAGGCTATGGTGTTAGGGGGTTCCACCCAGAAAATGTACCGATAAAGTGAAGATCTAAATTAATATTCAATTATAAATAAATTTTATTTGCTAAAGTACCAAAATCCTCAGGACCAAAGGGTGGCTGCAGTTTCCAAAACCTTACAAATTGAATGTATCACTAATTACTCAGATATTAATTAGTTTTACAATAGTCTTCCTGTCGTTGCGGTCAGGTGCACCGTCGCTGGACCGCTGTCAGGAAGTGATGGGTTACCCATTACTGCTATCAGATGGTCCAAGTCCGGTCCAGTGTTGAGATCCAAGCCACGTCCACGGGGTGCTAGTTAATTGGCACTAACCATTTCTGATAAATTGGCACACCGATAACAAATGTCCGACTCGGATATTTGTGTCGTTTTAATGGACTCTGTAATTAATTTCGCATTTGAATTTCGCGTCCGCCGATTGTCGATATGGTCGTTACACCGATGTTAATTTGGTCGCGACTTTCTGCCTCCGATTTTTTATTGCCGCCCGCCGGTTTATTAGAGTTTTATTCAGATTCTCGGGAGAAAGTTGTCCTTCTTTATGTCTTCCTTTCAGATGTTTCTGGTCCAAATCGAAAAAGAACAACTTGACGAAGAAAAGTTCGTTGCTTTAATGAAAGAGAGACCTGTGCAAAAGTAAGGGCGACTGTAATTCTCGGTCGGAAATTTTAAACTCATCTTTAATTTAGAATACTCTGTTATTATTATCAGTTGTTACTATTAGTATCTCATGTATAATATTATTAATTACAGATAACAGTCATCGAGTTGTTCCGTTTGAGGTATTACTGAGTTAACGTGGAATATTATCAATGTTTCAACAGTAAATTAATTACATTGAAAATTTGAAAACTTTCAGTCAAAATCGCCAAAAACGAAACATTATCTAAAAAATTGTTAAGATAATCAGACTAGAGCACAAAAGGAATACTGAAATCCAATAATTCCCGCTTTCAATTAGTCCTTTACAATTGAATTCCGCTTTATAATGAATACAATTAAAACTGTTTAGTTGGTTTTCCATTCCATGCTTGAGAGACACCACGGTGTTCCACAGGGATCAATTTTAGATCCTGCTTCCTTTTTCTTCCTTTCTTCCACACAAATATACAGTGTCATATTAGACCTGACAGTAGTCAGGCTAAAAATAGAATAAAATCAATAGATAACCTTCAGAACTGGTTTGTTGGTTTTCCAACAATACGATTCTGAGCGTTAATAAATCCAAGTGTATAAGTTACTACACGTACTTGACGATGTAATTTCACTTAAGTATTCAGAATGGAATTCTCCTCTTTCAGATTGAGATTTAATTTTTGAGGCTCAATCAGAGTTTAGTTAAACCAGGAAAATTAGTTTGATCTCGGGTAAAGTAAACAAATGAAGCAGTTTATTTTTTCTTGATCGGCCAAAATCTTTCGTAAAGAGACTGCAATCGATATGTAATGTTCACAGGTATCTTAGGTTTGTGTTAGAAATTTTATTTTTGGAAATTTCTGGCATTGTTTTGTTTAATTGTAACTTATTTTGCGAAAACGAGCATTAACAATCCTCAGAATGACTATTGCAGAACTGGTGTCGGGATGAATGTCGTGACAGAATCCCCATCTTACTGTAAATCTGTATTACCTTATTTAATTTATTTATTGCTAGAATTTTCACTCGTTCCTTATGGTAAGCACAACTGGAATTTTAGAAATATCGTCATCTACAGTACCGTATACGGGGGTGCAGCCGAAGTTAGTTAACCGAAAATGCACCTCAGCAATAACTTGTATTTTACATGACGAAACGTAATATATGTAATAAATTACATAACTATAACACAATTATTACAATTTACCTGTAGGGCCGATTGTTCAACTCCATTTTTTAATGAGTGATTAGCACATGTTTTCATAATTGTGGTGTGAATCTAGAATTAACATTTCCAGCTACTAATTCTTGTTAGTGTTGTATAACATCATGCAGTTTCAATAAAAATGTGACCACTTTTTCAAAAGAAGAATTTGTAAATTTTGAAAAATCTTACGATAATTATAGAGTCTAACAAGAAATAGTGTTTGGAACACACAATACGCTCGCCAACATAACTACACAGTTACTCTTGGTAGACTGACCACTGAACAATTAATCTAAGGCAAAAATAAATCGAGACTACACCTTAGATAAGATAAGTAGCGGCACTGGCAGATAAACAATGTCCTTCTCCGCCCTGCAACTGGTAACTAAGTTTAGTAGCACTTGTTATTATAATCGTTACCTATCTCAGTTAGAATTTTATAAAATAAGATAATACTTATTAAAAGATTGGAGTTAGTTTATTCCACATTAACTGTTTAAAGTATTATATTGTTGTAAAGGCGTTTTATTTCTGTAGGGGTATTGAAATCCGTTTTGTGTGAAGGCCAAACTTACAATAATTAGTATTATTTTAAATCTAAATTAATTCACCAACATCGCATAAAGTTTGAGGGTGAAACGTACTCTATTGTATAATATCAACATTCTTTATTTACATACATGCTATTCTTTAAAGTGTAATATGAGATGTGCATCAAGTAAAGTCCAAAGCCCAACCTAAAAATAAAAACTTTCTATTGTAATAACTGATACCAGGTTTTTCCCTTTATCATTTATCTCTGCTAAACAACCCCAGTATAATTATGTACATTTTGAGCTAAGGTTACGTTAATTTTTTGCCAAACTCCTTGTATACAGACCGTCCTCCATTGGATGTGAAGAGTACTACCTAGAAAACAATTTCTTAAGTCCAGTATTCATGTATTAAGCTTAACTTTCACAACTTAAGCTAAGACAAGAATATTAAACCATCCAGAACAGAACCTTCATTGTAAATGTTTCAAACTTTAAACCAGTGTAATTTTTTTAATGAGTGGACTTTTTGAGGTCGGATTTGCGGCATTGTACTCTACTAATAAAGACCTTTAATTTGATGTACTACTCGTCCTATGCTCTCATTTAAGGTTTCCTTCTGACTCCTTGCGAGCCATCTCCCTGATATGACAAAGGATGGTAGTTATTTCAAAACGTAGATATATAGGTTTAGTAATGATGTACCAGGTTTTATTGTTTTGTATGTAATCTTTCGGGGATTATCAAGCCCGTACGGACATTTTTACACTGTATATTGGACAAGTTTATCAGAGCTTCCTGTGGTGTCTTGGACTCTGAACTGCGTAAATGTTAAATGGATAAATACTTTTATCTTCCAGGAAAAACCATGTTACTCCGAGAAACTGATACTGAACACTTAGTTCTCGGACTGAGGAAGAACAGTTTCCTCCAGAAAAAACTACTTTGTTCCGAGAAACTGATACTGAACACTTAGTTCTCGGACTGAGGAAGAACAGTTTCCTCCAGAAAAAACTACTTTGTTCCGAGAAACTGATACTGAACACTTAGTTCTCGGACTGAGGAAGAACAGTTTCCTCCAGAAAAAACTACTTTGTTCCGAGAAACTGATACTGAACACTTAGTTCTCGGACTGAGGAAGAACAGTTTCCTCCAGAAAAAACTACTTTGTTCCGAGAAACTGATACTGAACACTTAGTTCTCGGACTGAGGAAGAACAGTTTCCTCCAGAAAAAACTACTTTGTTCCGAGAAACTGATACTGAACACTTAGTTCTCGGACTGAGGAAGAACAGTTTCCTCCAGAAAAAACTACTTTGTTCCGAGAAACTGATACTGAACACTTAGTTCTCGGACTGAGGAAGAACAGTTTCCTCCAGAAAAAACCATGTTGCTCCCAGAAACTGAGGTCTCTGACTGAGGAAGAACAGTTGGCCCTGGTGAGTCGAAGCGAGGGAGGTAGGGTCAAGGCAGCACGACTGGCACGCGCCGCACGCTCGCGGGTAGCCGACCTTAAGATGCCGTAAGATAACTGAAATAATTAGAGGGGGCGGGAACACATGCCACCCCCACCTGTTGCCCCCCTCCCCCGCTAGCGCTCAACTGTGGGCCATGTTTATTCAAGGGCAACCATCGGGCTACCTGTTGTTAGGAGCGTAACGTCGAGTTTTGATCGATTTCCTTTACCGAAATGTTTTATTACGTACAGAACAAAATGTTTCTCGTTTTAGACTTCCCCCATTGTAGCTCTAACTGTATTAGACGCAATTTTATAATATAAGAAATATACAAAAAGATCTAAATCGTCCGAGGGAAGATAAAATTCTTGATAAGTAGTAATGAAGCAGTCACTGTCTCAATTTGGCAACCCCTCCTCTTCCTTGTAGTCCACACTGCAACAAAACAGCTGATGTTTTATAGTTTTGGCCCGGTGTACCATTTGAGAGACCCCAGACAGATGACCCTATCTGGGATGCTTTTATGCCTTTACGATCCCTGGGGCGTTGTGCACTAGGGGCTATATACATCCCAGTTTATTGCTTTATTAAACTCAATTGACTACCAGTTATAAAAGTGATGACAATCTTGTACTGTACAAGTAATTATTGTGTGTAATTTTATTTTACTAGAAGTAGTAATTTTTGTATTATTTTGAATTAGATTATAGTCTTTAAATTCCAGTAGAGTTTTCATGGAATTACATAAATATGTGTCCGCAAATATTTTAATTTGTCTACACTCTACAAATTATAGCTAATAGCATATACCTAATTTATGAACATACATTCCAATAATTAAGAAATGTTTGTGTGTGGACCTTTTTGTCATCAATGAACACATCATCAGACCCATATAGCTAACTGAAATAAAACATTATTCATTATTAAACACGAAAGGCCTCAAAAAATAAATTAAAATTTTTTAATTATTGGAGTGTTCGTCCATAAATTAAGCATTTGATTCCAATAAGAAGAAGCTGGAAGAATGTAATATCATATAGTTTTTTTTTTGGGGGGGGGGGGGAGGGGCGATGGAAGGTTTGGAAGTGTTGAAAATGTCCGAAATCCTGTTATCCTATCATATAGTTGTCACAAATTGAAATATTAATACACGCAAAATTTTTGAAGGCGTTGACAAATGATGAACGTTAGAACAATGAATTGTAGGAAATTCACTCATGATCAGCGATAAGACTAAAACATGATGGAATATTAGCATATTGGAAGGTTACGTCAGAATTCTATAATTCTTCTATAATAGAGTTATATAATAACTCCATTGTTGGCCACTTTAGATTTCAAAGGTTATTGTACGTGTTACCGGTTTGTGTAACAATAACAATCCTCCCGAAGTGCTACAACCCTTGTCGGCTGACGGCTGACCGTTGACCGATAAGATCTGCCGCAGCCATGACCGCGAACCGTGGCCTAGGCTACCGACCGTTGCCACCTGCCGCTCGGTGCCGGAATAACTTGAGACCCCTGAGACAATTACTCATAATGGACGACATATGGTAGACGGTAGACGTGGAGTACTCAGCGTATCTTGCGTGCGTGTGGATAGTAGAGGGGTGGGGGGCGTCTTACCCCTTCCATACCCCTCTCCACCGCTGGAGACTTACTACACAGGGTGTTCCTAATCTTGTGGGAAACCCCTCAGGAGCGCCTCTGGTCAGGAGTAGAGTTAAAAATAAGACTTTTCCAGCAATTGTTTGTCTGGAAATGCTTCCTTTCGGAGCAACGCCTCCAAGGTTATTCTACAAAAATGTGTGTTCGTTGCTGCCACGATTAGGAAGTCAATTATAAATAAAAATTAACTCCTAAATTTCCATTAAGGCTTTACCATTTTTAACGAAAACCAGGTCTTCTTATTCGCCAGCACCAATCTTAGTGCAAGAAGTGAAACAGAACCAATGGGTTTCTCCGAGTAGCTGAAGTTATGGTCTCTCACCTAATGTCCATATTGTGTATCCATGGATATGATTTGTCGGAGAGTTTCAGGATAGAGCGGCCAGTATCTCCAGCACCTACTATTTCTCCGTGTCCAGCATATCATTTGAGCTCGGCATTTGCTGTCTTAAACAAACTAAAAGTTTCAATGTAGAGTTTTTACTTCCCAAGAAAGTGACACGTCATTAAGGTTTTACCCGAATTGCCTTCTACGGTTCTTTGGAAAAAAAACTATAGCCGCACGTCTAGGTCCTAAGTAGGCTATGTATAGATACTGAAGTATATATTTATTATATTATGAAACGGTTCAATAGGCATTTCTTGTTTAAATTTATCCCCCTCAGCACACAAAAAATCATGCCAAAGCAGACATTCGGTAAAGTTCACTAACTAATTAGCATAGGGTTCTGTTGCATTATGCAAAAGGGCCATGGAGATGGGTCCTTATAATATATATATATACCAGATTTCCATAAGTGGCAGAATACACTGCAACCAAACTTACAGTAAGATTTATCCCGCTGTGGTGATCTAGTATTTGTCAGTTTGGATTTTGAGGATAAAATGTGTTATAGGATGTTTTGTTTCACCGACTTCTGCACTGAAATTCCTGTGGTGCAGAACTTTGTTTCAAGCACTCTTGGGCGGGAAATCTTGGAAATTTGGAATTGAAAACTAAAACAGTCCGTCAGTAAACCTAGGATTGGCCCGATTTCCATGGTAATTTTCAGAACTTCCAAGGACAACACGTCATCTGCCTGGGGTATATAGAAATCTGATGATTGGGAGAAAGTATTAGGGTGAAACGTGCATGGCTGTGCTGGATAATGGAGGGATAAACTGATTTTAGAACAAAGAGATATATTTAGTCCTTTGACTGTGCTTCTATATTTAGATACGTACACATTTTGCCTCATTATTGGACTGGGAAATCCCCTACCATTGGCAATTCTTATCTTAAATCGAACAGTAGAAAAGATAGGCTCCTGATAATTATATCTGTGTTGATATTAGTTATCTATTTCCAAAATAGCATCTGTCAGTTATCACGATTCGGATAAACAAAGACTGGAATATTCTTCTTGTTGGAAATTGGACTTTTTTAAATGCTTCAGCAAGAGTGGATAAAAGTGAAATGGGACGGGAAATTGTAATAGGTTGTGGTGGAAACCACGCTACAACTCAACCCTTTAATTGCACATGCTGAATAGATAAAGTGATCTCATTGCTTCGATGAGGCAAAGTTGTAGCAATTCCCAATCCTTGGAGGACCACCGCCCCGAGGCCCGCGCGCGCGGGAAGGCGCGGCGACCTTGGAGATACGATAAGTCAGACTTCTGACTACTTAACTGACGTGACCCGTGTTTGTTTATCTGTTGATACCGCACCTGTAACCAACCTGTAACCGATGTTTGCCTTGCTCATCTCTCACTCGGTCTTGCGCCACCTTAGCTCCTGCACGCGCCTGTCCTTCCGTGAGCTCCTGTTTCAGCGTTTTACAATACGTGAGATCTAACCTCAAACTAGTAGACTTGTAAATGTGTACCACAAAGAATTGTGGATGGCAGAGTAAATACTATACAATACATCAAGTAGCGTCCTTGAAAACTGTCCAATCTGGGAATAGAATCGTAGATTTCATTCGTACAGACATTTCTGTACTAATATTTCTGTGAAAGAATTGGCGGCGATCTCCACTTCGAGATCGTCATCATAGCAGCAAAACCTCCAGGGAAGTAGGCTACACTCATACATTCAGACAGTACCTATGCATTTATCTGATCGCCTTTGAAGGAACTGTTCGAGCCAGCAGCTGACTTGCTCTCGGAGTCAAATGGTGTTAGAAAAAGTACATAAATGAAGACTCAGTGTTCAACAATTTTTAGTTTGTGAAGTACTAGCGAATATCTAGAAATAAAAAAGAAGAAAATGTCACTGATGGTGATCAAAATTTTGTAATAACACATAAGGGGTTCATGGGTGGTGTGTTTTGTACCATAAATCTACTGACAAATTAATATAAAATATGGAAGTGAAAGAATCAATTATAGCAAATTACTATGATGCAATAAGGTTACAGGCTATTGGTAAAGGTAACATCGAAAAAGAAGAAAATTAATTTATCTTATATAATTGTGATGTTGCTTTGGGCAATTAGATTGTGACAGTGGTAGCAAAAAGAACAAAAACAAAAAACAAATTAGTATGAATGGCCATTACCATTCTCATCAGGGTTGTAAAACGTCAAGGAGACGCCTTTAAAACAGTCACACGTTAAGATCAGATAACAAGAGCAATTCAATTAGAACAAGCTTCAACACCTTGCCACAATTGACCATAACATCACTATTCACAGTCTGCGGATGGGCAGTAAACCCGTCTGCGAAGACGCCTATTACAGCAGGCCCAGCGAATAATTTAATCAGGCGTGTCAAACGAAGGGACCGGTCCTTAGAGTAATAAAGTGAAAGGTTTATTGTCACCTGTACTGGAGGAAGTCCTAAGGGCGGAATTATTCCGTCTCCCAGAGGTCCCAGGAGCCTGCAACTTCCTGCTGCTTTCTTGCTACTCTTTTGCTTTCAAAATGTGCCTTTGCACATCCAGTAATAAAAATTCTTTGTTTGAAGTTCTGTTTTTGTCGATGGGAGGATTGTGAAGGAAACAGGATTGTTCCGGAAATTTGCCATTGTTCAGTGATACAAGAAATCAGTAACACTACGTTTCGAGATATGCAATCTTATCTCTTTCTTCAATCTGGCCAGTTGTATGTGGTTAGTCGGCGAATGCAGACCTATTGTTATCTAATTCTGTAGTTCAGTTTTAATAATTAGTGTTGTGTTTTGTTTTTTATTAAGTCCATGTTTTAGAGTTAGTGAAGTTAACACACAGCGCTCTGGTATGATTAGTTTGTTTTAATCTAGTTTGTAATTATGTGTTGGGTTAGTTGTTTACCTGAGGAAGAGATCAGATTGCAGATCTCGAAACTTAGTGTTACTGATTTTTTGTATCACTGAACAATGGCAAATTTCCGGAAAATCCTGTTTCCTTCAAAATATTAATAGTACTTCAAACAGCTTGTAATTTCCAGTATTGTGCAAAATGTTTCGTGTAATGATTAAGTTTGGCTCTAGGAATGTGCTGTTAAAATTAGAAGCTAAATTTTGACGTATCTTTTTAACTCAGTGTTTTTCGGATAGCGTTCATAAGTATTATTCAATTATTCATAACTAAAGAATCAGAGTAGTTTTCATAGCGACTATTTATCAAAAGCGCTTGATTTATAGTAGAGTTACATAATATACACCTATTTCCATTTATTCACTTTAAAAGTTTTCAGAAAAATCAAAATGACTAACCTCTCCAACAATTTGCTGAACTGGAAATCCACGCAAGATTAAAAGAGCATTTTCTTTGTAATTCTCTATTGTTAGATAACTTTTACGGTAAATAGATGATGCCTTAACCGGCGAAAGCGCTTTTGTAATAAATAAAATGTGGAAGAATAAAGACTGTCTTTTTATATTAAAACCTGGTGACTTCCATCAAGTATACAAAGCAGAAAAAGAGATAGTAGATTCAAAGAATGCTCGAGGAAAGCAGAGAAGCCAATCTGGAATCCTGTAACAATCTGCATACTTTTATAAGATCCAGACACGCTCTTTCTGTTAAAGATGACAATTTCTACTATTATTACTATTATTGCGTTTCCAAATTAAGAAAGTGAGCTAAAATACTGGAATTGGAGAACTCTTAAACATTTCCTCGTACAAAAAATCCCTTGGGGTTGGGGTGGGGGAGAATTCAGTAAACCCTTGTAGTACCAGAGTAGGTCAAACAGACTGGGCACGCAGAGCGCGGCATCTGTTGGGTTTGTTGAACAGTTAGACCCACCCGGTGTGCGCGTGCCCTCTCGATCTCGGCTCAACCTCAAATTGGAAATGATCACACCACGGACTGTTCCACTTTTACTTTCCTCCTCAAGACAAACATGGACTTCTCCTTTCGTTTATCGCGGTTGCAGGTTCTGTACTTCTGGTTCTAGATCCTTGGGGCTGCGTCGTTACGTTTATACGATATTGGTTGGAACAGTACATTTTATCGTAATCCGAAGATGGATATTGTTGAATACCCGAATCCTCCTGATAGCTCAACTCTTTCTGATATTGTTCACAATATCTTGCGTTTTGAAGGTGATATAGTTTTATGTTTTAGTAGTAACTCCTTGTTGTAGCACCTTCTTCGCTTCGTACCAAGAGATTATTTACCCTACGTATTAAAGGATTGTTGGCATTGGTTGGCCTTTTGATATTTTTTATTCCTAGTTATTATCCCACGGATGTGATTAGCCTCCATATTAATAATTATGCAGACACGTTTGCTAATGGAGATTTTAATTTGTTTGAACAGCACACTACGTGACATTTCCTTATTTACTTCATCCCTCTCTGGTGGTTCCTCTCTTTTATAAAATAATATTTTATTATAACACTTTTTTATAAAAAATATTTTTCTAGCAAATTATCCCCACAGGTTGGCATCAATCAGCCTGTGGGGATAATTTCCTTAAAAGATATTTTTAATGTATTTTAATTACTCTGTATGTACATTTTGGAAATAAATTCAATCAATCATATTTAGCCGCTACTGCAATCCGGGTGTAAATCTAGAATATCTTTAGTTTAAATGTGCCAATGTAGTTTTTGTCCGTATTGACTTTTTTTAATTTTCTACTAAATTATAAGTGTTTTAACAGTTTTAATTGAGAAATGAAGAAGTATGCCTTAGGGAAGAATAACGAAAAATATAGGGCATGTATGTATTAGGACAAATGGAACGTTTTTTTTTGTTTTTTCATAGAAATCGTGATGAATGCGATAGGTCGATAGTTGGTCAGAACGGTGCGCAATGTGTTGTGGAGCCAGGATGTCCTCAGATATCCAGGATGTGAGCTGACGGAGTGTGAGTAGACAATATTGTCCCGGGAGGGGAGCCCTTTAAATCTGGCCAGGTGTTGGATGAAATCAAGGCAAGCTGCTCGCGGCCCTACGCACACACCTGCCTCCGCCGCGCCGCCGTATCACGGGCTGGCCTGGTCCTGTCGTGTTTTAGCTTTTTATTTGGTACTGAGTAATGTTATGTAAAATACCCACATTGGTGTGTGTTTTCTATTCAAAAATGTCACTGAGACATAAAAAAAGAATGTTTATATTCATTTTTCATATAGTATATTTTTATTTTTATTTCACAAGATTGTTTGACGATTTTAGGAGGAACTTATAATTTACGATGAAGAAAAATAGTTGTTATAAAAAGTATACATAGCTGTTCTGTTATGTTACAGAGACAAAAATTAAACACGAAAGAAGAATTACTTATTTATCTAAATTATAACAAAAACCTTCACAACATAATAAATAGCAATCTAAAAAATAAGACAAATCCTATCTTTGAAAAAATATTAAACACAGAATACTAATCACAATATTACAACTGTGTCATATAAATTTAACATCTGTTTAAATGGTCCACAGGTGTATATTTAGTTGTTTGTTTATTATTTAGTTAGAGGTTAATGTTCACACTGAAGATTGCTTATACCGAAAACACGTGTCTGAAATAAAATAATAAAAAAAAGGTTTTAGTTCACGTTTCATTATTCTAATAATTATACAATTTGTTTTATTTGAATTGTAATGAAACTACAAAAAAAACTATCTAAAAATAAATGGGTAAATTTAAAAATATTTGTATGCCGGCAAATTTTGGGAATTAATATTTATTGATAGAAAATACGTAGTAATTTTTAAAAAAAAAATTAATACTGTGTTATATTTGTTTTATGAACTAGGTACAGTTTATTTAAAATAAATAAACACTAATTTAGAAAGAAAACCACGACAAATCGTTATGGTAACGGACTAATCGGATAGGAAAAGCAATTTAAGTATGACAATTTACTGCGTAAAACAAAATGAAAGCGAGAGCGTATAAAGCATGTAATACAGTAACGAGAGTGTGGAGCGGTGACGAAATACAGAGGCAGTGGCTAGTGTAGTGACGTCAACCAGGTGTACTGTAGTTGTCAGCTGCTCTATGGTAATGCATGGGGGCAACATCTGCAGCACAGCGTACAGGCACCGCTCATGTTCTAACCTTGAATACTCCATTATCGCCCCACACTACCACTACTACCACTACCACTACCACTCAGTACACGTGCCGGGTCAACACTCTGGTCTGTTATATCTTGTGTAACACCCCACGAGCATTTGAGCATTGCGATTTGTGGAAAATAATCTATTATGGTGTTTTGTAAAAACCCTGTTTCGGGGAAGAACGATTTTAGAAGGTATGGGGTGGTTTGGGCACAAGGGGGGAAAGGAACGCAGGTTGCCAAAGAAGATAATTTAATGAAGAAAAATTCCAAAGGGAATATTAATTGAAGATCGGTTGCAGGATGACGTGGAAAGAATGCTGAATGGGAAATTATTAGAGAAACCAACATTTTGTGGGTGTGAGATTTTGTCAATCATACCATTAAAATAGAACTGCAAAGTCCCGTACTTTCTTTTGTCCCACCAAAGTAATTATAAATTTGTCTCTTGAGATCGGTTATACTAAATATGAAATCAATTGTGGACAATTTCAATGATCTTGAATGGCTTAAGTACTTACGTAATAAAACAACAGTAGATGTACCTAGTAATTGTCTATATTGTACTGTGATATTCTCGACTTTCTTCTTCAGCAGTATTTTACCCTTATTCACTTGGAATATTCAACATGTAGAACTGCTGAAAGATCGTTATTGCCCCATTAGTGATAGTCTATTTATTCCATGCCTCCATCAATGTGTGAACTGCGGCTATATAAGTTGAGTGGATTGATAGCCTACATCGAAAGGCACAAACAAACCTGCCAATCTGCTTGAAAAGACGCTGACTTGCTTTAAAGCCGTTCTTATTAAAAAACCGAATAGCTGTTAACCGTTATTCGGTTATTTGCTATTGAGATAGTGGATTCGATTGGTTGGAATTGTGGAATGTTTACTACACTGAAAGTATCGAGAGTTAGAAACTAACTGTGTTCTGTGATTGAAATGCGCGGCCAAGACCCTCAGGAGCAGATTAGCCCGTGAGAACCGGTTATCAGGCGGTCCGGTGTGCGGTGATAAGGAGCGATAAGACCACGTGGTGCCGTTATTCGGTTATCTGCTATTGAGATAGTGGATTCGATTGGTTGGAATTGTGGAATGTTTACTACACTGAAAGTATCGAGAGTTAGAAACTAACTGTGTTCTGTGATTGAAATGCGCGGCCAAGACCCTCAGGAGCAGATTAGCCCGTCAGAACCGGTTATCAGGCGGTCCGGTGTGCGGTGATAAGGAGCGATAAGACCACGTGGTGCCGTTATTCGGTTATCTGCTATTGAGATAGTGGGTTCGATAGGTTGGAATTGTGGAATGTTTACTACACTGAAAGTATCGAGAGTTAGAAACTAACTGTGTTCTGTGATTGAAATGCGCGGCCAAGACCCTCAGGAGCAGATTAGCCCGTGAGAACCGGTTATCAGGCGGTCCGGTGTGCGGTGATAAGGAGCGATAAGACCACGTGGTGCCGTTATTCGGTTATCTGCTATTGAGATAGTGGGTTCGATTGGTTGGAATTGTGGAATGTTTACTACACTGAAAGTATCGAGAGTTAGAAACTAACTGTTTTCTGTGATTGAAATGCGCGGCCAAGACCCTCAGGAGCAGATTAGCCCGTGAGAACCGGTTATCAGGCGGTCCGGTGTGCGGTGATAAGGAGCGATAAGACCACGTGGTGCCGTTATTCGGTTATCTGCTATTGAGATAGTGGATTCGATTGGTTGGAATTGTGGAATGTTTACTACACTGAAAGTATCGAGAGTTAGAAACTAACTGTTTTCTGTGATTGAAATGCGCGGCCAAGACCCTCAGGAGCAGATTAGCCCGTGAGAACCGGTTATCAGGCGGTCCGGTGTGCGGTGATAAGGAGCGATAAGACCACGTGGTGCGGCCTGGCGGCGGCCATTTTTAAATGCCCGAGACGCACCGGCAGGTGTGTACTACGTCTCCGTTACGGCGAGTGGAGGTCATCTCAGGATCAATGGCTCGCTCACATCTGCCTCCAACTCACAATAGCGACCCGCTTTTTGTAAAAACGCACGTTTTTTGTATCGGAACTGTCCAAAACTGGATAATACAGTGGGTTCGAAAAGGTTTGAAACTGGTCTGAAATATACGTGCACTTTGATTCTTTTTGTAAAATTTTAGAATCCCACGTCACGTTCTTAGTTATATCTACGCTTCTTTTTGAAAAATTTCGACAGAAATGGGGCATGTGAATGAAAATGGGATGGTTACAAGCAGTCTTTAATGGATCTATAAAGTATATTTTTATTTTAAAATAGAATTTAACATTTTTTCCACAATGTTGAATGTAGTTGTTTTTGTAAGTAATACATTTACTGTAAAATAGCTCACAACTATTAATAGTGATATATTCATTATTCAAATTATCAGCTGAGTCTGGTGGGTCAGAATAAACAATGAAGGCTTAATGCTAGAAGGGGTGCAGCTAGTCGAAGACACTATATTTTGACTACAATTTTACGATTTTGGGCCCAACTAATACAATTAATTACCCTGGAGTTTATATTAGTCATCAGTGAGCGATATTTTGAGCAATTGCTTTCATGGCCTTTTACTGATCAGTGACTCCTTTACATTCATATTATGGGGTCCAAGGGGCATATTGAAACACTCATATTATGGGTTCTAAGGTGCTTATTGGACCACTCATATTATGGGATCCAAGATGCATATTGAAACACTCATATTATGGAGTCCAAGGTCATACTGAAACACTTATATTTTGGGGTTTAAGGTGCTTATTGGACCACTCATATTATGGGACCCAAGATGCATATTGAAACACTCATTTTATGGGGTCCAAGGTCATACTGAAACACTCATATTATGGGTTCTAAGGTGCTTATTGGACCACTCATATTATGGAATCCAAGATGCATATTGAAACACTCATATTATGGGGTCCAAGGTCATACTGAAACACTCATATTATGGGGTCTAAGGTGCTTATTGGACCACTCATATTATGGGATCCAAGGTGCATATTGAAACACTCATATTATGGAGTCCAAGGTCATATTGAAACACTCATATTATAGGGTCCAAGGTGCATATTGAAACACTCATATTATGGAGTCCAAGGTCATATTGAAACACTCATATTATAGGGTCCAAGGTGCATATTGAAACACTCATATTATGGAGTCCAAGGTCATACTGAAACACTTATATTATGGGGTATAAGGTGCTTATTGGACCACTTATATTATGGGATCCAAGATCCACATTGAAACACTCATATTATGGAGTCCAAGGTGCATACTGAAACAACTTAATAACAATGGTGATCCTTGAAGAAAAGGAAAGTTACACTGTATAAGGATAGGGGCAGGTTTATTCTGAACTGAGGACACCTGCAGATCCACTACTCCTTCACCAGTCCCGCACAAAAGACGAAGGATCGCATAGATTCGGTCAAATCCAGTGACAACTAAAGAAAATGGTTTCTTTAAAACTGGCCGCTCAGGCGTCTTTGCGTAATGCTCCTTTCTCGGAACTCGACCCTCCCACCCACAACAATGCCCTTTAAAGTTTAAAGGGCCCTGACAGGCGCTGGGCAGGTAGTCGGTCCAAGGGCCGCATTTTTTACTCCAGACTTCGAGGCGGCGAAGGGTTCATAACCGCTACAGGGCGGAGACTTCGCCGGAAAAGGAACTGAAGGAGAGGAAATATCGGGTTATACTAATATTGTGGAGTGCGGTGTGTAGCTATTGTACTGAACGTTTTTGTGGTGGTAGGTGTGTCATTCCATGGTCTGGTACAACAAAGACGTTTGGATCGGTGTACACAGCAATTTTGTTGCAAACCTGAAATGATCTCAACCCTTCAGAAAATAACACTGAACCATTTCGTGCTCAGAAATAAATGGTTCGTAAGGCGAGAGGAATGTGTTCGTTCCCTTATTCCATCTGCACGAGAATACGATTAATTCCCTTGTGATGTGAACATTATTCATTGTACAAGTTTTACAGAATTTTTAAAATGATAAACCATACTAATTTGCGAAATGCTGCTAATTTTCATAGTTTGTGTTTTTTCCATTCAGTTAATAAATGTATTGTTTCTGCTCAGTATATTGTCAGTTTAAACACTCAATATTTATAGGAAAACAAGTCTGCACAATATAACGTTATTTATTTGTTTAACTGAACGCCTTCAATTAAACTGCAGACTAGGTCCGCAACGCACACCAGTTGTCATATTGCCTAGAGTTACAATGAAGGCGCTGAAGACTGCATTCCCCGATTAGTCACCACGACACTAGATCAATTAACACAGACAGACGTATTCTTCTTCGTTAATGGTCTTATTTATAGAGTTCATAGACTCGCCCAAGAAAATGATACTAATGGGCCATTCCTCACTTCGTATGAGGCAATTAAAAATCCAGCCTGGGTGACTGCTGTACAGTGTGTAGATAGATGGTAGACTAGCCCATTACTTGTAACCCTATATTTACGTGGATTTAATGGTATCAAAAAGAAATAATGGTACCTGAAAAATAAATTTTGAAATTTAACTGCATCAGAAAGGTGATTCGTTATATCCTACCAATACTTAAAATACTACCAATAAAAACACAGATCTTGTTCGATTGGGTTTTAAATAAGAACATAGCTAAGTCACTATCTGGTGTACTGTATTTGTTAAATTCAGTGTAATGTATAACGTATTCTATTGTATTCTCTATTGTAATCGTTGTTTTTAAGATGTTTATCGATTGTAATTTAAGACAAGTGGTGCAATTAATTTTGTAATCAGGCCCAAATAAAAACTGCTGAAGATAAAAATGATAAGATTTTAGAATATTTACATGAGTTGGCGTTTTTTCATATATTTATGACCCAATGTAATTATTTTTGTATGGAATATAATTTAAGAAATGAAACGTTTTTAAATATTGTTTCCTAACAAAATTACTTTTTATAAGTATATACGCTGTTTTACAAAATAACCTAAATTTCCTTCTTAAAATCTTGTAATTTACTTGGAGTAATAAAAGAACTTATCTACTTTTTTCCGTATTCAGGAAAGTTATCTTAGGGAGCTTCAAATTTAACGCAAAAAATTTTCCAAACGCAGATCCTATTGTATCACTTTTAAATGAGTTTCCATCGGCAACATTTCAAGGGAAAATTACGAAATGTTATTGAACTGACACATTCCTTTCATTTCGTCATTTGAAAACTAAAGTCGATATTAGTACAGGCACGGCGTGGAAGGGTGTGTTGGTGGGGGGAGGGGGTGGCAGATGTAGGTTATGTGCTGGATTGTCTACTGTACACAGCTGCAGGCTACCCTACATCGCACTATAGTGGAACACCCTGTAGGGTACACACCTGGGCACCGCGGAGATGAGGGGTTGGTGGGGGGGGGGGGGGCACGCACCACTCCACTACTCGCTCGTCAAATATTGATTGCTCTCATTAATTAATATTTCATAGCGGGACCGCGTCTTCCTTAGCGAGGGGGGGGGGGGAGGGTCAGCCAGCCTCCGCATTCTGTTGTAGCATTGGTTACGGGTTGAAGCATTGCGACTTTTGTGAAAGGTGTCAGTCATATTGTTGTACCGCCAGGTGAATCGTAATTTTGCGATAGAATTAAACTACATTACTTCCATGCTGATCTCTTTACGACACCAATGCTTATATATACAGGTTTAAAAAAAGTCCTGCACGGCCTTGATAATTCCCGAATGATTACACGTGAAGCAATAAAACTTGGTACATCATTACTGAACCTGTAAATCCCCTTTTTGAAGTAACTACCATATTTTTGTCATTTTAGAGGGATGGCCCGCAAGGAGTCGGAAGGAAATCTTAAATAAGACCATAGGTCGAGTAGTACATCAAATTAAAGGTCTTTATTGGTAGAGTACAATGCCGTAAATTCGACCTCAAAGGGTTCACTCTTTAGAAAGCTATGCTGGTTTAAAGTTTGAAACATTTACAATGTAGGTCCTGTTCTATATTCTAGTTGAGTATTAGTTGTAGTATTGCATGGGTAAGGTCTGTCCCAGTGTCCTCTGACCAGTTTCTGGTGTTCCAGAGCCTGCACTGTTCCGGAAGTCCCCGGCCCTGATAGCCTCGGGGTGTCTGGTAGCTGCTGCCCGCGGCCTCAAGGTTGGTGCGGCCTCGGCGGCCTCGGTCTGCGGCCTCACACGGTGTCGGGTCGAGGACGTGGAGACTGCTGTTGTCTTCATCGAGTCCCTCGTCGAGGCCCAGGTCCCCACCACCCCCCGCCCCCCGCCGGCCCCCACCGCCCCCGCCAAGCACGCACCCGCCCCCGAGGACGACCCCCGACACCCTGAGACCCCAACCGATGTCCAGGAGATATTCTTCTGAAGAAGAGAGCAGGAGGGCTTACCACACGATGGGGACTGTACACCACATCCAGACTAGCAGACTTCCATGTCCTCTGTACTTTACCGTTTACACACTACACATTGTCATTCTCTGCTGTATTTTTAATTTTAAATCACTGTATGGTTCTTATCTTTGTGTTGATGTTAAGTATTTTTATTGTCTGGTTAAGTTGCTTCATGTATGCTAAATTGTGTTTTTATTAGTAATAACCTTTTTTCTAGTACGCCATTTTATGCATAAACAGTGAACTAAAATAATCATCTTCACTGTCAAACTAAAACATTTTTTGTACGGTTTTATATTTGTTTTGAAATGTGCTATGACATGCCATCAAATCAGATGTATCAGTATTTATAAAACATTTTAATAACATTAAATTTAATTTATTTTATACATGAAATAATAACATTTGTTGTGAATAGATGAGCAATGGAAAAAATAAACTGTATGCTTTGTTTTTTTAACTAATTTAATACGCAATAAAAAATGTGTTATTCCCTGTATTTTCTGATATTGGGTGTTTTTGTCAATAAACAAAGATTTGTGCCATTTTGACCTTGTTCTTCAGTTTGTGGTTGTGTAATTTCAATTCAGTGGCAACCGATAAAACCATTGGTTGCCAATAGATTAGAAACCAATTAATGATATATTATATATTTATTGTCTTAAAATGATAAACAGCAGCATAACTAGCTCTAATATATTAATTAGTACTACATACTGTAATTTTGTTGATTTTATATATATTTAAATTAAAAGTTATTTTAAATCATTGTTCTTGTCTATGGCATAAATAATATTTACATAACAGATTTTGTACCTCAAACATTTTTGCTTATTAATCATAGTAAATAACAAAATTTAAAACTTTAATTTTCATTTGAAGCAGTAATCCAATACCAAAGTTATATTTTATCGATTCTTGTTATCATTTAAAATTCATTGCTCAATGGTGTGTTCAAATAATAAGTAATTCTGCGTTGTGTGTGCTAGAATGGGTTTTAATATTTTAAAGATAGTTTTATAAACAACTTTAAAGTATATTCGATTGTGTGCCTTTTGAAATTGAAGTGCCTGTATTTCTTACGAGTGTTATTTATCAATGAGATATTGTTGAAACATATTACTTTGTTCCCTAGTTAAAAAAGTAACTTAATCGTAGAATAAAAAATGTTAGCATTTTGCGAATAAAAAATGTTAGCATTTTACGTGCCTTATATGGTTTTGTTCTGAGCCTATCTCATGTTGTTGAATGTCGCCTTAAATGCATAAAAGCATATGCAAGTCCGCCATGTTGTTATTTGTTAAAATAAATTTTGCATTAAAAATACAGCATTTTGTAGTATTAAAATTTAAATAGTTTTTTTTTATATTTACAGTAGTTTTATGTTTACAGTAATATACCTCTGGACGTTATGTCCATTTTTATTTAAACATTTTTTTCATTTTTATGAAAACTTTTTCTTATCTCTTAACATCAGTAGTCCTAACATTAAAGCCCTCCCTGCTCGCATGTATATAGTTTTATTTATGTTAATTGACAGTTGATTGTTATATTTAAACCAAATGAAAAACCAAATAATTTGGTTAGTTAGTTGTATTTTTAAGTTTATTTCATAAGATGTATTTTTGTTATTGTTGATCTCAGTGAAGTATTGATATAATATTTTATGGTTTTTACTCTCTTATATTTTTATATACAAAATAAGCAATTTTTACACAAGTTTTAAGAGTGACTGTTTTTAACAGAATTTGTTTTCGACGATTTACCGTTTCATCAAGTATTTTGCTTTTTTAAATAATTTTGCCTGACACTTGGAGTTTGCTGAATTGAAATGAGATTTTTTGATCTTGGAATGTTGTATGTATTTTAATAACTTGTTAATTGTTAACTTCGAATCAGTTAATATAGTGTGCAAGGAATTCTCAAATTTTTAAAAGCGAAGAAAATATTTTCATTTGATTATAAAACAAGACCAATTTTAGACTAGTTGATCTCAGTAAAGACTTTGACTTTAGCTTTTAAACTTTGCAGACGTAGATTGTAGACATTTCACTGCTTTAGTTAGGCTGAGCGAGTGATTCCGTGGCTAATGAGGCACAGTGATATTACAAACATGTGACATTTGATACCTGTTACTTTCGGCACTTGTAAAAGTTGATACCTGTGACATTTGATACCTGTTACTTTCAGTATTTGAAAAAGTTGATACCTGTTACTTTCGATACTTGTAAAAGTCGATACCTGTGACATTTGATACCTGTTACTTTCGGTACTTATGAAAGTTGATACCTGTTACATTTGATACCTGTTACTTTCGGAACTTGTAAAAGTTGATACCTGTGACATTTGATACCTGTTACTTTCGGTATTTGAAAAAGTTGATACCTGTTACTTTCGGAACTTGTAAAAGTCGATACCTGTTACTTTCGGTATTTATGAAAGTTGATACCTGTTGCTTTCGGAACTTGTAAAAGTTGATACCTGTGACATTTGATACCTGTTACTTTCGATACTTGTAAAAGTCGATACCTGTGACATTTGATACCTGTTACTTTCGGTACTTATGAAAGTTGATACCTGTTACTTACTGAAATTTTAAAAGTTGATACCTGTGACATTTGATACCTGTTACTTTCGGTACTTGTGAAAGTTGACACCTGTTACTTTCAGGAACTTGTAAAAGTTTTGATACCTGTGACATCATGTACCTCAGCCACGTGTCTCTAGTGTTTTGTAAACATTTATACCTCATTATAAATTCAGTTTATTTAGTTGTGATAGCTTTTTAGTTTTCCTGTAGGTGTTCTAGTCGATGGAGATTTGTGGTCAGTGGTCCAAGCACCATTGCATTTATTTAAATGAAGCCATAGAAACAGTTCACTGTATATAAGTGTATTTATGTAAATGTATTACTTTTTAACTACTTTTTTACTTTATTAAAAGCATATTTGGAAAATCCATTATTTGTTTTTTCTTGACTTGTTACTACCCTGATATTCACATTTATTAAAACGAACAAGAAAGTTTGGTGATAAAATAAAGTGAAGATATATGATAATGAGCTCACCCTGAACTTTTCATAAATAAGTAATGACAGTTTAAAGTTGAGCAATGCTCTTATGAGGAGGATTTACAGCCAAACAAAACTTGAGTATTTCTGGTTCCTCTCATCCTAGTTTTTACATATTGGAGATTTTGGTGTTGTCCACAAATCAATATTCTTGCTAAAGAAGACATAAAGGTAGATAATTTGGTCCAGTATTTGAGATAATTCCCTCTAAGATAATTTCCTTTAAGATATCTATATAAAGGTGATCTAGATAAAGTAGGTAGTTTACAATAAAATAAACTTTACCTCTAATAAAGAGGATGGACTTATAATGTTACCTTAATTTTTTTTACTTAGTTTCATGATTGTTATTTTATTGTGCCAATACAGTATTTTACTTCAAATACGTCTTAAACGCATAAAGTATACGAATTCAAATAATTACAAGTATTCTTGTTTTCCACATTTTTAAAAACACATCACAAAATGTGGAATGTTGCAATTTAAAAAGTGAGTTGCTCAGAGCTTTCCCTCAGGAAATAACATTGTACTCAAGTAAGATCCCTGTAGCACTCCTCACATACTGACTGTACTGATGTCTCTTGAAACGGGACACCGGCTTTTTAACATTTTGAAACTGATACAAGCGAAACATTCCTTTCTTGCAGATCATCTAAACAACTATTTGAGAGAATTCACCAACATACACTTGAGAAAATTTATCTAAGTATAGCTTGATACACAAACAAGGTGTGTTAGAAGTTTCCTCAGTCCCTACTCCCTGTACCAGAGATTAGACCCTATTAGTAGTACCACTTGAAGTAAAGGATTGTAACAAAAGCTTTCCTCATAGTATGAGGAATGGAACAGGTGAGATGTAATGGTAAAAAAATGTTAAACATTTAAAACGATAAATTATATATTTTTTTAGCTTGATACTCAACCCTCCGACTTACGGCGCATTTTCATGTAAAAAGGGAGGGAAATAACCTGGATTAATAGGTCTGTATATAAATTTCAAATTCCAAGATAGCCTGAAGGTAAAACATTTAATCTAATTTTAGAAAATGTATGATGTATGAGTCTGGTTAAATGAATTAGTTTTAGAGCAAAAACTGAAAGTCATACAAGAAGTTTTGGTTTTTGTGATCAAAAACACATGAATTTGTAAAAATATTTATAAACTGCTAACCTAACTTTATTTGGTATAATGTGATTAATTAGAAAACACTATAATAAATCAAATTCAATAAATAATTTGAGAAAATAAGGTTTTTATCTTTTGTGGCTAGTAGAAATCAAATATTTTATAATACGCTAAGAAATAAAACCCGTAGTATTGCAATAATGTTGTTGGGTTTTGTAAAATTGTATAATAACCTAAAGGGTACAAATTTAGTCCAGTCTAAATATCTAGTACTAGGGTATAAATGTATTTCGGGTATAAATGTTATCAGTTATTATGGAATAAATGATAACATTTTGTTCACTGGAAAGGAATGGTGGAGCTTGTGGCGAGTCAGGGCCCAGGCCCTGGTGGCGAGTAACAAAAATTGCCAAAGAGAACAATTTTACGAATTCGTCATTAAAAGTTACAGGCGATAAGAGAAAGGAGAACTTTTACTGTTACTCTTTTTAGTGCCGAGAGCAATGACCAGAAATTCACTGGTCATTAGGGGAAAAAACAAATACTTCCATCTGTAAGTTGGAGAAAATATAATGCAGCAAAATTATTATTTAAAATTTCAGAATAGAAACACACCTGTGCTATTGTGGATTTGTCAACGAATGAATTAACAATACTAAAAACAATTTTCGTATTATGCTCTAATAGTTTTTTATCATATTATACTTATGTCACGCAGAATCAGTTATTAAGAGAGATTAAAACATCCACCTGATTTTGGAGGTAGCAGTGACTACATTATATCAGTTATTTACTCCTATAAAATTATGTTTTGTTAGTGTAAAAAAATACAAACCGGGATTATGTGGATCCGGATATGGGCGTACAAGTCAACTACAATGGACCTTATCAGCATAATCTTTGTGTGGACCCCGTGGGGTAACACCTGCCCCCCCCCCCCCGAGGGGTTACATTGAATCAAAACACTGCCCTGACAGACTGGACGCCAAATTGTCCTACAGCCCAGCCGCCCTCCACGCGGTACAGACTATGGACCTCTCTATAGACTATCCTCCCCTCGCCGCGCCATTCAGGTTCCGGCAGTGACCATGCCCTAGTGTTACGTTCTTTAGGAGTACGGAGTGTTTCGGAACTCATTATACCGCAATAGTATAACGATTCAAAGGTTACCTTGATTATCGACTTGAAACTGATTTAGGGGGCCATCGTTTCTTTAATTATCTTAACGATGGCAAATGGGCATAATCCTGTTATCTCTTAGTCGACCAGTATGATATCTAAAAATATTCGCGCCACCTCACCTAGAGGGAGAAAGTTCCATTAGACATGCTACACATCAATGATCGTCATGTCTGATAACATAAACGGTGACGATTCCTGACCAATAGAGAATGACGCGGGTCGACTAAAATTGGAATAAAAGTACGAAATAAAAGCTTTAAGCACATTGATTGGCTTACCGCATACTTCTGATATCTGGTATTATAGCCTGTTAAGTCTATAATTTTCAGTTTTGCATTTTGACGCCCAACATAAAAAACATCCTTCTAAAAGTAGTCTGTGAAAGGCCACATAAATAGCGCAACTGTTCGTGGCGTCGATCCGAAAACGGGAAATTTGATTTTGGTTAAAATGCTCAGTAGATTACAATTTAAAGTAATACATAATTTGCTCACAGTACGTGTTTTGACAAAACAAACCATCCTCAACATTCTAGCTGAAAAGAAAATTTTGAATTTTGGATATGATATTAACGTGAATTTTCAGAACTGATTTAGGACACTCATCTGTAATTTACAAAAAATGCCCGTTTTGAGATTTTTTTGGTTGAAGAAAAGCCGCCCTGGAAGTCTGCATTAATTTTTTGTTAAAAATTAAACATTTTGAACTGTGACTAACAAAAAACATTACATGTCTAAGATAATGACTTAGCTCTTTAAAACAAATGCTGATTCTTTAACCACCTGGTCAAGAATTAAAGTTAGTAACAACATTTTTCATATAATTCTTAATCTTCCTACTAAAGTACAATCGCTTTGTATTTTACATAACAATTTTGTATTATTCGAATCACCGGTCTTCAAGTTATGAATTTTTAATGTTACAGTTTGGTTAAAAGCGTAAAAAACCGGTACCACGTTTACGTTATTACTGATATAAAAACTGGAAGTTATTGTTTGAAAATACTTCGCTCTATTCACCTAAATTAGAGGAGACAACAAGCTTAATTTTTATGAAATAAACAGGAAATAAAACGTTCTGTGATTTTAAAAAATCAGTAACACTACGTTTCGAGATCTGCAATCTGATCTCTTCATCGGGTGAATATAACTAACCTAACACGTAATTACAACCTATGTTAAAAAAACAATTCATGCCAGACCGTTGTGACACGCCTAAGTCAGGAATCATACAACCACCATCTTGTGTGTCAACTTCACCAACTGTAAAACATGCAATTAATAAAAAAAAAACAAAAGTAATTATTAAAATTGAAGTACAGAATACAGATCATAATAGATCTGCATTAACCGACCAACAACCTAGGATCTAGTTATTCACCTGAAGAAGAGACCAAATTGCAGATCTTGAAACGTGGTGTTACTTATTTTTGTTTCAGTAATCGATGGCAAATTTCCGGAAAAAAATCCTGTTTCCTTCACAATCCATCCACCTTCAAAAACAAACTTGAAACAAAGAAGTAATGTTTAAGTGGAGATGTACGCCTAAATCGTAAAAAAAATTAAAATGTGTATATATTTTTTTCTTAAAGTATGGAGTTTTCCAAGTCCAGTGATATATAATACATGCATATTTGGGCGTTGCTTGGTAACAATAAAAATTTTTATAAAATGACTGATCGCTGTCAGCAGGAATAAAATAGCACTGTAATAGTTGCCATGTGAGGTTGAATAATCCAGTTAGTGCAAGTGCACACAACACACAACTGTACTGCTAATGTTTATCATATTGATGTG
The DNA here is from genome assembly GCF_021130785.1 of Homalodisca vitripennis. Lineage (NCBI taxonomy): Eukaryota > Metazoa > Arthropoda > Insecta > Hemiptera > Cicadellidae > Homalodisca > Homalodisca vitripennis. Next base: position 195,120,416 of record NC_060209.1, on the reverse strand, counting down.
TTGGCTAACCTGTTATTACTTTGTTTATTTGACAGTTTTCATTTGGTTATTTTTGTATTTTGTTTTGTTTACAAACAACTCAGTATTGTGAATTGTGATTAGTAAAGTATGGAAATTGTTCCTTAAAATTTGGAACACTAGATGCTGTGGTAAAATTCAATGAGGGAAATAAAGGGAGACTTCAGGTTTTGGAGGGCATTGGTATCAAAGTAGGTAAAAACTGTGCAAAAACTCTCCGCGCTGTTGATATAAACCGAATCCAAAAATCTGAAATAGCAGCTAAAGAAGAGACAAAACAAGCCAGGAAGAGGACTAGAACGATAAGAAAGAAGCTGCTGGATGAGGAAAATGAAAAAGAGCCAGATTATGAAGCCGGAATGTTCTGAGAGTAAGTAATTTTTATAGTAGGCTAATGTTTTTGCGATTTCCCGAAAGTTGACATTTTTCATACAAATGTTCCTTTTTCTCAGGAACCATTTGCCCAGTCTTTATGGAATTTTTCATGTATGATGTATGTACATATACACACAACCCCTAGCAAATTTGAAACTCTAAGTTTGTAAATGGGTAAAAAAAATTATTTTATAGTAAAAAAATATATTACAAAATTTAGAAATTTAGAAATGCCATAAAAAATTTATTTTTGTATACAAAAGTTTAAAAGTGGTAGGGGTTGTTTATAGTAATGTATTGTATAAGTGGTAAAAGTTTCATTGAGATATGTAAAGCAGTTCCTTCAGAAAAGGAACATAAAGTTATACAATTTAACATAGGCGGCTTATGGGCGTACGTCTCCCCTTAATTAACACTCGTTATTGTGGTTGTACTGGTCAGCTTTTGGTTGACATTAAAAATTCGGGTATTTGTAATTTTTGTTGCGAGACTGATTTTGGTTCCTTTCATCTTTGGGTTTTCGCCATCACTTAGTCCACAATCACTGACCAGATGGGCAAAATGGGCGTCTCATAGCGCTGGCAAGAACGTAGCCAGGAAAACATGTTGAGGGGGAGGGGTCCAAACAATTGATATTTTCTGTAGTGGACAGTGAGTAAGGTCCCATTTTGTTCCTTAAAAAGCTCTTGAGCTATTTCTTTTTGAGAACGAACTTTTAGCAGTACATGTCAGCAGTACTGAATTATTTAAATAATAATAATTGTTTACTAAAAAATGTGATTGAAAAAATAAAAAAAAATTGGGGGGAGGTTCCGCACCCCTTGGGCCCGCTCGCTGGCTACGTCCCTGAGCGCCGGTAACAGAAAGGTAGAGTAAAGCCTCGTCTACACTTAGAGACTGTCTGGGAAACATTGTCGGTAGAACGTCTCCACGGTGTTTCCTTTTGTATCTGCCGACATGTCTGTGTGTCTGGAGACAAAATACAATGTTTCATGTTTTCCAAACGAACGGGAAACACGTAGACAACATACGAGTATTTATCTCAAGTCTGCATGTCAGGACGTGTCTGTAAGAAACCGGTTACAACACGCAACTGTCCTGCGCAACGCTATCGCAAATGACAGTTGTCAATATTGATTGAGTATTGACACACATCGTGATCTATTGACTGGTGAGTAATTCACATTGAAATCGGACTTTGTCGAATTTACTAGTTTTATTAGTCAGAATGACCAAGTGGAATCAAGACTTGATGATGGAACTGATCGAAGAATTCCATTCCCGTCCATTATTGTGGGATGTAACCCTTCCACACCATAGAAATCGAAATAAAAAAGATTTTACCATAGAGTGAACCTTTTTCAATGACATTTCGGTCCCACCATCGCCTCTTTCTGGGTATACTTGTCCCATGGTTTAGGAAGACAAAGCGGGTACAAGCTAAAACCACGACCTCTTCAGTCACCATACCGAACGCAAATCAAGTCGGAAACTTGAATAGAAAAACTGTCGGGAGCAGGGTGACCATACGTAAATTCCTAAAATGTGGACTTTTGGGGTTGAAAAGGAGGAAATTAAAACAAAAAGGACGACAAAATTCAATATTTTTATAAACTTTGCGAAAACATTCATTTTATTTATTTACAAAAATGTACGTTTTAAATAAGTAGACTACTGTATTATAATGCAAATAAAAAACATAAATTGGATTTGTTTTGACATACTGTATAATTTTTTAATTGTATAACTTGTAATATTATTAAAGAATATATTGATGGGTAAAAGTATTATTTGAGGCTATTGTTTTGTATGTGGCATAAGATTGAATTACTTTTTGTTAGAATTTTTCTCTTTAATTTTTAGAATAATTATATTAACATTAAGTGTTGTAAAACAATTGGCCGTAATTATATTATTAGTTTAGTAAGCTATACTAACATATATAAGACATTATCACTATAACAGAAAATTATGTAAGTATTATAACAAAATGAACTCATAATACATAAATAGGAGATCAAGGGGTATTAGCGCCAGTGCAGCTGAGCGGATAGAAACAACAGTGAGTCAGTGACACTATAGACAACACTCAACATACAACTGAATCTAACAGCAGTTCACATGCCATGGCATTACGTGTGCGCTGCAATAACTTGTCATTGTTAATCTTCGGAGCTTCGGAAGTTTAGTATTCTGAATTTTTAATGCGATACTACTATTTTAGAACATTTCAGCGTCCGCCAAAAAGCACATTTTATATAATTTTCAAAAGCCGAGAGAACAGGAGGGCAGACATTAAAAAGGAGGACATGTCCTCCTAAAGCCGGTCGCCTGGTCACCCTGGCCTCACCCCTTGGGTCAAAGTTTAGATACCGAAGTTTGAACGTTAACATTAAACTAACCAGCAGAGCTATAAACGCGGGAGTTAGATTAAAATGCATCGTTTTTTATTTCGCGTTTAAACGTATAAAGCAAATAATTAATAAAAAATACCTTCCAGTTGTAATATTGATTACTACAAAAAACATTGTTTTTTCCACTAAAATGTTACTTTGAACAGTCATAACTGGACATTTGTTTTCCGTTTAAGACCGAATTTGTATACAAGCTAGTGTTCAGTTTTTGAGTATGCCATGTGACTATGAGACTGTTGTTAAATTATCTTAAATGTTATGGTGAAATTTATTGTTTTGCCTGTGATGGCTAGGGAAAGAACATGATACTGTGTATGAACTTTACTATGTCCAAGGGCGTAGCTAGCAAGGGAATCCTAGGGGTCCGGACCCTCCACCCCGAAATTTTTAATTTTCTTCCATTACTTTTTTAGGATACGATTAATATTATTTAAATAATTCACTATTGAAGTCATGTACTACTGAAAGATAGTTCTCAACATTGAAACGGGTCAAGAACTTTGTAAGAAACAATATGTGGAATGAGCACTTGCCTTACTACGGAAAAATATCACTCGTCTTAACCCCCCCCCCCCCAAATTATTTCCTGGCTACGTTCTTGGCTATGTAATGCGTTGTGTTATAGTACGAGTGCATGAATGTTATATGCTACACATAAATTTCATATACACATATTTGTTTAGATCTACAGTAATTGGCTGTGCGTTAGCGAAGAGAGGCTGGAAAAAATCTGTCTGTATATCCAAAAGATATCTAGAAAACGAACTGACCTATACAGGAGGTTTAAAATTTTGCATGAAGCTTTATTTCTATATAGACAACACTGAGTTCCATGACGGTGCATATCACTCCATGGGATTTGGCTGAGCGTTAGCCAACTTTTTACATTGATCTCAAAAAGTAACTATGAAGCTTACAAGGAAATAGCAAAATAAATAATGATTACAATCAGTGAGATTTTAACATATGGCATTTTTATTTATAAAGTAAAAAGTAAACAATAATAGAGTGGAAAGTCGATGTTAAAAGAAGGTGACTGGACTGTAATAGTGTGTATTATATTAAATGTGATTACGTATGTGTGCTTGCTGATGTAGAAATATAAACAAAAAGTTTATTTCAGAATCAGCATCGTAAGTTTCAGCTGATTATCTGTTTAATTTAAAACATTATGTTGCTAATTTGAAGTGTGCAAACTTGCAAAATACACACATCTCTACAGATAGACAACATTGCATTGGAAATTAATGGGTGTCTATCAAGGACTTATTTTTATGCAACTCAGAAAGAGTAATGATTGAAAATTACAAATTCACAGCTAATAGTTAACTAATTCGTAGGCTAATGTTGCCACTTATGCATACATATCATACTTAATAACCAGACGCTGTTAAAACATTATCTTTGTGCTTGGTTGCAGTTTTATTTCTTTGTTATAAAGTTAAAATACGCCTTGTTATATTTCGAGTAATGAACATCGCTTAGGTTGCAGGCACAATCTCTAATCTGTAGCTCACCCCAATCTCTAGATGTTTTGTGGACAGACGAAAGCACACAGAAAAGACATTTTTCATCCCCCGCTAGACAAAACATAAATCGTGTATGCTGAGTGATAAACTTCAAAAACGCTCAGCCAAATTCCATGTATGTACATGCTCCATCATAGAACACATTCTTGTCAATGTAGAAATGAACTTAGTTCCTTTCAAAACTTCAAGTGTCAAGGTGAAACCTTTCTCGAGATATCTTCCTACCTGATACATTCGCATTTTGGTCATTGAGTTAAGTTCTATAGCCGTGTTTAAATAATGAAAGTTCCGGTGTGGTAGGGAGGGTGCTACAACGCAAGAGTGCGCTGAGATTTTACCAAATTTACAAGAGATTAAAACAAATAAATACCAGGGTTCTAAAGTATCTAACCTGATAATTTTGAATACTTTAATTTATTCAAATTAAGCTCCTAGGACAACATCGCGTATTTTATTCTCATACTGAAACCTCTTAGACGTTGTGTTAGCAGTCGTGGGACTGCCGATAGAAGTGAAAACGGAACTATTAAGTTGAGAGTAATTAAAACTATATGCAAAAATTATATGAAATTTTTTATGTTTTATTTATTAGTTACATATGATGGGTTAAACAAATCATGAACAAAATATAAATACAAAGTGGTTGAAAAAAAAATTATATGAAATTTTTTATGAAGGAAACAGGATTTTTCCGGACATTTGCCATCGTTAAGTGAAACAAGAAAACAGTAACACTTGTGTAACACTTTCGTTACTGTTTTCTTGTTTCACTTAACGATGGCAAATGTCCGGAAAAATCCTGTTTCCTTCACAATCCTTCCATCGTCAAAAATAACCTTCAAACAAAAAATTTTTTATGTTTTATTTATTAGTTACATATGATGGGTTAAACAAATCATGAACAAAATATAAATACAAAGTGGTTGAAAAAATAATTAATATACAATTATCTTAATTATACATAGTATTTATATTTACACGAATTTCAATGAATTCAAGTTTGAACATTATTTTCATTATTTACATCATTGTCATCATTAATTTCGACAATACTTAGATTATCTGTTCGTTCAATCATTTCATTGTATTCTAAAAAAGATACAATAGGTTTATGGTAACTGAAATAAGAAATAAAAATGTTTGATTGAAATTTATCTAAATATCGTATAAAAACAGCATCGATAGTCGTTTTATACTTTGTTGTACTGACTTTTCGATCATTAGACATAGTCAAACCTAATGTTTCATTCAAAAATTCAATTAATGATAAATTTTTGTCATCTGCGAAGTTAATATTAAAGTCTCCGCTTAATATCAATGTTTAAAAATATATTCGTTGTTTTCATTATTCATTTATCTGTATAAAAATATTAATATGTTTCATACTCACTTTTATACTGAAGTCAATGAATTTAAATTCAATAAATAAACAGTAATCCTTCAATTAAATAATTATAATAATAGTCAAATTAAAAATTCACTTAAATAAACAAAATCCAGTACACACAAGTTGAACTTCCCACGTGGTCAATTTAACTTTACTTATGTATTCTACACTCTAATACTTAATGTACAACGCGTCACATTTACAATTACAGATGTACTGCTACTATAACGTATTGTTGACGTGACTCACAAAATTATACTTATCCAAAAAGCGTCCAACGCGCACATAATACAGTCAGAAATAGTCGATGTATTAGTGTATACGTGTACACAGGCTACTGCGCGTGCGCTAGTCTGGCTCTCCATAGCTATAGATATACTATTATCATTAGCATATTACATTGCGTAGATTTAGTATTAGGCCTTTAATATATCATAAATAGCACAAAGTGACTAAAATAGAATAAACAAATTTTCCAAAGATTATTAACGTTTCCATGGAAACCACTTTAGCATGTCGGTGACGCGAACCGAGGATTTTACCCTCTACCAAAACGCTCAACGCGCCTATAGAAGTTTTCACTTCAAAAAAAACATCAAACAGTAAGTATAAAACCATCGATCATTAAATATTTACAAACTTCAAAATAGTTAAATAATAATAATATAATCTTCAAACAAGCTAAGTGTAAACTTAATAATAAAACACAACTTATGACTAAAAACAAAACTCAATAATTGTGAAATAAATTGGCACATCCAATAGGCAAAAGCCCGAAGAAGGATAAACATCAGATGAAATTAACATAGTAAAAGAAAACCCGAAGGATTGAACCGCTACATAAATAATATACTACTAAGAAATCCATACAAAATCTATAAAACAAGTTATGGCCGTAAAAATAAAAAAGATTAATTGGTATTAACTGTAAAAGGTAATAAAAAACGAACTAAAATATACACATTGTTCATTATTTCATTCAACGATTCTCATAAAGCACTCGAAACCATACAATGAAAATAAAAATATTTTTAAACTTTTAAAAAATCGATTTCTATTTCATCAATCTTTGAGGATTAAAAGTAAAAAATGTTGTAAACAGTAAGAATAGGTTAGTGTGACTTTACACTATATTATTTTTTATGAATAAAGTCACACGTTAAATTCTCACGGGTTGTAAACCAGTTGTTTACAATTTTATTTATTTCGCTATTTTCTCGTAGTCATCATGGTTAGCTTTAAGACCGATGTAAATATATTCACTAACGCTCAGCCAAATCTTATGGAGCGGCTTGCATCGTCATCGAACTCAGTGTTCCTCATATACAAAGAAGCCTTAAGCAAAATTTCTAGTCATAGGTCAATTTGTTTTCGAGATATCTTGCGATGGGTAGACATACAGAATTTCTTTCAGCCCCTCTTCTCTTACGCTCAGCCAATTATTATAGGTCTACTTTATTCATAAACGGATATTTCATGTTTATAACACGGTGCGCCCGTGAGATACCTGAGCATGATGAGACAGATCGCGGGATAGTGGTTACGCGGAGTCCTCATCTAGCTTAATAGGCGATAATTACATGTTGTAACCAATAATTATTAGCACGAATCGGTCTGCGGACATGTCACCTCCCTGTTTCCGGTTGCGGTGTCCGGTGTCCTGCCCACTTCCGGGTTGACACACCGTCTACTGGACCACATTCCCAGGAACCGGGGCGTGCGCCAAGGATGATCCTACATCCCAATCTGATGTCAACGTGGCTCATAAAACAGTTTCAGAGCTTATAGTGAAGCCACTGACCAAATTAGAATCTATCTTAAAAGTGTTATCCAATTTATAAGAAAGAAAATTCAATCATCAGTAAATAACTATCGGCCTATCTCTATTTTACCTGTACTGAGCAAAATATTTGAAAAATTGTTTTTGTCAAGAATGCTATATTTTTGACATACAGTAACACCCAATTTATAAGAAAGAAAATCCAATCATCAGTAAATAACTATCGGCCTATCTCTAAGCAAAATATTCGATACTGAATAAAATGAAGTACTGAGCAAAATATTAAAAAATTGTTTTTGTCAAGAATGATAAATTTTGTGAACACACATATATCCAGCTTTCAGAAAACTAATTTGGTTTCAGAAAAAGAAAATCGTCAAAATACCATTACGATAGTCAATCTTATCGATATGGTTGTAGACGGGATTGAAGATCATACTCACAAATTAAGTGTTTTTTTAATCTTTTTAAAGAAATTGAATGTGTTGACCACAAATTCTGCTTTGAAAAATTAGAATTCCACGGCTTTTATGGATTAGTTTATTTCCGGCACAAAAAAAAACCGGCTGAAGGATTTCGACTGAACTTTTGGAACGAGGCGTTTTTCATCCTCATAAAATTATTAATGTGATCATTACCTTACGGAAACTTTTATTCGGCCTGTTTAGTAGCGATATATTGGAAAATTGTATTTGTAAGCTTGCGAGTAATTACGTTATTACGGAGCAAAATACTGGAATTAAATTACGAACACTTGATATATTTTTACTGTTTTAGATCATTTGGTTTGATAAAATGCTTGAAAATTGAATTTCACTTGTGAGGTCGATCCTAAAAAAGAAAATATTCCTTGTTTTACAGTAGAAAACAAGAAATATTTGTGTGGCCCTTGTATTTTAAAATATAAAACTAAAGATGCATTCACATTTTAGAAGATTTATTTGTACAATTTCAATCCTATGATTTTAATTTAACGGACTGTATGTTATCATATTAATTTTTAAAAATGGGGGAAATCCATTCCTTCCTTCTTTATCTAAAATGAACACCCTATATGGAATCAAAATCTAATTAAGAATAATGAGTGTGAAAATTCATAATTTTACATAATTAAAATTGATAGTATTAGCACAGTGATGCATGTACAAACAGGGTGTTTCGATACTCTAGCACCAGATTTCTAAATAAACAAAAAATGAGCGTCAAGTTCTTAAAAATACAAAATTTTCCGACTTCTCTAAAATAATCATTGTTCTACAAATATTTAAATTTATTTCAACCAAACTTTAATCAAAAATTTTCATAGTAAGCTCCATTAGAACAACAATGTTGGTTGGGCTTACTTTGCAACTTTTCAAATTACAAGAACTCGCAAAGTAGCAATCTTACATAAGTTTTACTTCAAAAGTAATATTTTGAACAAATTTAATGTAAATTTCAGAGATGCTTCCATTAAAAATGGACAACTCTGTAGACGACAGTTGTGACTTGAACATGTAAGGCGATGCTTTCGATAATGCCACGGACCCAAAAAGGGTTACTGTGAATTCCTTGTTTTTGAAAATGTCTGCTTGTAAGGAACCATTTATAATAAGTTGAAGGATACAGGTAAATTTGATCTCAACATTATGGGCACTGGAACAAAGGTTAGGACTGTGCGTATCCCAGCATTTGAGGTACACGTATTTTGGAAACTGAACAAAATACGAATATGTACCGTCACATCAAAACAATCCAAACCTTTCCTATAATAGCCTATGGCGAGCTTTTCCCGTGGAGAACCACCATTCCTACCACTTTAGGAACGTCCATTGTATGCTTCCAAGAGACTACGGCGCAAGACTGAACTTTATCTCTGCTGGGTTTGCAGAAAGATGTTGATAACTTTCTCCGGAAGTAAATATTTACTGTAGTTACAAATTGTTTCGGTTCATGGAGAGAAACTGTTTTCTTAACATACAAAATTTTAATATTTTGTTACAAATGTTTCAGGAAAGTTTTGACGAAATTTCCTTATATTAGGGGCGCCCTATGACGTATGTGAAACAGCTTTCGTGGCGCGAATTCATGTAAGTTTGAACTTGAAGATCTTGACGAGATAAGTGGAAACGATCAAATGGTCAAGACCTAATTTATTTTATTTCCGTATATCTTATACTGTCTGGAACAACTATTGTAACTACTACTTATGTCGATTTCCTTGAAATGTATCATTTTGTCGTTTTATAGGTCTTGTACGGCTTATTTTTCAAAAATTACTTTTAAAAGTGAAGAATACACTTATATTCAAAAGTCAAGTTCAAGACAATTAGATTTTCTTCGTGACGTAACGGATTTCGCAAATGACCATTTCCGAATTCAGTGGAGATTGCAAGAGAATCACTAACTTTTGAAATTTAACATAAATTGAGGTGGCAGTGACGTAAATCCACTCAAAGCAAATCTCTTATGACAACAATGACAATCAATACATAAATCAATTAAGTAAGTGCCCCACAATTGGTCCAGAGTAGTTCAATTCATTCCTTGGGGGGGGGGGGGAGGGTTCGGTTCCAAATCCGGCTTTTATGACTTAATTGAGCCAAACCTCGTTCAGGGCACCCGACCGCCCGTCGTTTAATCCCTTCCATTTTAAATCGGTGATTTTTCCATTAGTACCTCTTAAATACTGCAGCAGTCCATTTCATAACACCTGTTTCTACATGGGTGGTCCTCCGGGAACGCTGCAATTCTGTGCACTAAATGATTATAACTTTGATTACATAATTATTATTATTTTCATTTGAGTACAAACAACTATAGTAGCTCTCACGAAAGTAGTCGATGGTAGTTTTTGGATCAGAACGTTCGTTCCTTCTTCACCCCGCTTCCAACAGTGTTGCTAAACCTTACATTTATGGAAGAAGCTGAGACCCTCAACATATGTTGCATATATGCAGACATTTTTAGCTGCTACCGTAAACAAATAGACTATATTTATCTGTATTGCAGACAATTTATCACAGTATACACCCATAGGCGTATCTAGGATGGCCTAATAAGGGGGGAGAAGAGTTTACCACTACAAACCTTTCGTACCTCCCACTCAAGCTGGTATCCGGGAGCACCTCCTCCATCAGAATATATTAAATGCTAATAATATAAACATTTATAAGTTTGACAGCCGTATGAGAACATTATTATACGAGTATTATGCTATACAAAAAACTGCTTTTACATAAGCGAAATTTTTACTTTCTGGAGACCGCACAATAATACAAAAGAGTTTCTACATCTTTTACCTAAAATTAATCCGTTCTCGAATGGGTTTCCACGATACGTATCTCTTACTTGAAAATATGGGCGTCTATTTGTATCACTTAAACAATACGTATTCTACATTTAAATGTCTTTTAATTTCAAACGACGCCATTATTAATAACAAATATTGGGTTACAAATCGACATTTATTTCTATAGATGATATATTTACTGTGCGTACAATTACACAAATTTTGAGACATGAAAGTAAGTAAAATTGTGTTTTTTTTACTGTCCAATGCGTGCATTGCACACAGATGCGGCAGACGTTCGGCGATGAACAAATATAGAAAATATGAACTTCAAGTTAAATGTTATTTACAAAGCACGGATTTCGTTAATTTTGCTGTCTAATTTTGAGTTTTCGCACACAAAGTGTGACAGAAACACGTTATAGCGATCGGTAAATAACTAACGCACACGAATATAAATCGACGTAAAATAAATCTGTGTAATTTCTTGGTGATTTTAATGTCATCCTGCTCGTCATAACAAAGAATCTAAAGCCATATTGGATAGTGTTTTTGGTTACAGTTTTACACAAACTATTACAGACATCAACCTGAGGTCTGACAGGGGAATAATGATATAGGCCTACACATTTTTGTTAATCTTTCAAATAGCAAGTTAGCCTTTTATTTAGCAGTCTAAAAGTAACAAGTACAATTGAAATAGTGTGTTCAGTGAAAGAGATGTTGAAAGACAAAGTGTTAATTTTTATAGATATTATTAGACACTATTCAAACAAAGCGTTCTCTATAATTCGCTAAATAAAATCAGTTTATAACAACGCAAAGTTGTTTCATAAAAAAATGTTAAGTAACAAACAAAAACTTCGAGACGCTTAGGCCTATATTTTACAGATCATTGGTACACCAGAATTAATAGCTATTATAAATTAAAGAAGTTTGAACATAAAACTTATTGGTGTAGTGAAATTCGACCATGCCAGGGGCCGATGGCAACCCTTTGAAGGCAACCTGGAAAATTATCACAAATTATAATTTATAATATTCACGTGAGATGGGCGAATTGAAACTCAACAGGATTATTTATTACACATGATTTCCAAGAAACTTCTAGAGTTTTAAATACTAACCTTATAAACAACTCTGCCACATTAAAATCTAAATCATTTTTCCAATAAATAGACCATTACCACAGGTCCTATCACAGTTCCATCTACATCTTTAAACATTTTTCCTATTCGTAGCTAATATATTTTATTACATTTTACTTCCACGAAATCCAGTTATTTGAATCTCAACTGATTTTTTTCTTCTTTACAATCAAACAATGTTTTTGAGCTATTCCTTTACTTGACTTGTTTGTTACATAACAACAAGTATTTTAACAAGTCCATTACCGTATTGTACTATTTTCTTGAAATAAAACATATTCATATCAGTCTAGATTCTCAATAATACTTCCACATTTTCCACAGTTCTTTATTTGTTCGAAAAGCAGTTACTACCGTTCAGTCAGATGAGCATAACCTTAATATCTTATTCGATTCAATTAAGACTTTTGACGCTGTTGACCACAAGACTCTCAGTGTGGTTTAGGGTGGAATATTTTAGTCTAGGCGTGTTTCTATGAACTGTTCTCTGTAAACATTATAATGCGACAACACAATCATATGTTTAACTAATTTTTTTTTGTTTTTTTTGACAATTTTATTTACAATCTGTTCAGACATTCTTAGAACAATAAGTAAATTAGATAAAATAATAAATTAACACGAGTTAGACTCTATCCAGCGATAGAGCTAACACAAATAAACAAGAAAGTTTGAAATTAGAACCTAAGAGGTAAGTCCAGGATTGAGTGTCTCTTCAGACGTGTAACTGACGCACTATTATCCAACAGGTTCATCGCAAGGTAGTTCGGATGAGAATACAGCTTGTCTTGGTACTTCTTGCTGTAGCGAGTTATTTCCTCTTTTACTGTGGGAGTTTTGGTGTCTTGATGTATTAATTGATTAGTTATATACCACGGAGCTTCCAGGATGTTCCGAAGGACTTTAGACTGAAAGCGTTGGAGAATTTCGATGTTGGAGTTACTGGCTGTACCCCAAAGCTGTATACCATAAGTCCAAACAGGTTTCAAAATCACCTTGTATACTAACAACTTATTTCTTAATGATAATTTCGACCTCTTGTTTAAAAGCCAGGATATTTTTTGAATTTTGAGTTTAAAAATAATCTTTTGTGCCAGATATGAGAACGCCAAGTTAGTCTTCGGTCTAGATGCATACCCAGATATTTCACTTCTTCAGATTGGGGGAGGAGGACATTATTAAGAGAGATAGGTGGGCAGTTAGCAGGCCTTGTTGTGAAAGTTACATGAGTGGACTTGGTTTCATTAACCTTCACCCTCCATCTCACAAGCCACTCCGACAAGTCATCCAGCTCAGATTGTAGTCGTTGGGATGCAGTTCCTGGGACTTCATGAGAGGCTAGTATAGCGGTATCATCAGCAAAGGTGGCCATGGTGACATCGGCTCTTACAGGTATGTCAGATGTGAAGAGGGTGTAGAAGATGGGACCCAATACACTGCCTTGTGGAACGCCCGTCTCAATTTTGTGGAGGTCGGAGTATTCGTCTTGAAATTTGACTCGAAAAAACCTGTTTGACAAATAGGACTTGATTCTTAAGTACAATTTAAATCGTTTAGTCTATTGTTGAGACAGTAGTCGGGTATGTACGTTTATTTTTCTCTTGAAACTCCTTTAACTACTTGTTGTATTTTATTAATTGTGTACATAGTTATGTTCTGATTTGATAATGCCTGATGAATTAATCATGTAAGGTCAGTGCGATAGTTTATTTTCAGTTGTGAACATTCCTTGGATTTTTCATTCTGGAACAGAACTCTCATGAAAATGGTCATAATTTTATTTCTTCATTTAGGAAGAAACTTTAAACGGAATGAAATTAGATGAACTCAAATCATTGGATGGATATATTTCTGACAATGAATCAAATAACTGGCAAACTGTTAAATCAAGAAACATAAACATAAATATTACTTCTTTGCTAGATTATGGACTCAAACACCTTTGTAAAGTTACATAACAAACAATGATGGCCCCATTCAACTCAGTAATAGCTATCCTCTAACAAAGAATATTCTTTGGATGACGATGTCGTAGCTAAGAACCAATAAAAAGATTCAAAGCCAGCTCCTATATTCTTTCCCAGGAGTGACAAATGTTTCACCGTTAACCCTTTCAGGGCCAGGACCCAAATATGAGGATGTTGCAAAAATTTTTCACATATCATATCCGCTTGTGACTAGTCAAAAGTGCCAGGCTAAAAATTGGCGAATTTGCAGTCTCTTAGATTAAAAATTTATAACTTTTCATAAAAATTAGAGAATGATCTAAAAGTTGCACCAAATTACTCATATAGATATATACTACCAACAAAAAAATATATAGATGTAGTTTTTAAGTAATTTGAAATAAAAAAAAAATAATGTTTTAATAGATTACATAAATTTTTTTTTGTAAATAACTAAAAAGAGGAAAAATAATTTTGCCCGTGGGAAGCTATTTTATTATATTGTACATTTAGAAAGGAACAACCATGCAAAATTTTGTGTTATTTTCTCTCATAAATAAATTTTTTATGACACATTTTGTATAAATATGCATAATTGTACTTCGCAACAAGTGATAAAAGCAACTGACTCTTACACTGCAAGAAACTTAAAATAAATATTCACATTATGGATGAACCGGTAAAACAGATGATTGTAGGATCCATAAACAGTTTCAATACAGTTAAAAACACTATTTACCAAGAAATATTTTATTTGAAATTTATTTACACTGTTTCTATTTACAACTATGCTACTTACAATTTCACTCCCGTGAGATCGCAAATTGTCAGTCATTGTAACTAACTACACACAATAGCTAAGCACGTAACTACTAACACTACTAATATTTACAACCAAAAAATAAAATAATAATGAAGAAGAATCCAGCATACAATAGTACGATTACACTAAAGCATAAAGAATCAACAACAATAGATCGAGTCAGCTGATAATGTCACGTGACAATTATTACGAAAATAAAAATGCATAGACCCTCCAAAATAAAAATGATATTCATATTAATTATCTACAAATATACCAGGGAATAAAAAAAACATAAAACTTTAATCATTTGACGTCGTATTTAATTTAAGAAAACGACGAATATCAAGGCGACTATATATTGCCGTCTGGCACTTTTCAAGACGCGATCTATGGCGGCAATATATTGCCGCCTGGCCCCGGAAAGGGTCAAAGTTCTGGACTCAATTGTATGTAAAAATGAGTATTCGTGCAAGTGTCTCAATCAAAACAGAAATAAACTTTTCCTTCATCTCCTGACGCTTACCAGAAAATAGTCAAAGTTATTTGAATCTCAACTGATTTTTTTCTCCTTTACAGTCAAACAATGTTTTTGAGCTATCCCTTTACTTGACTTGTTTGTTAATTTAAAGTCCATTACCGTATTGTACTATTTTCTTGAAATATAAACATATTCATATCAATCTAGATTCTCAATAATACTTCCACATTTTTCCACAGTTCTTTATTTGTTCGAAAAGCAGTTACTACCGTTCAGTGAGATGAGCATAACCTTAATATCTTATTCGATTTAATTAAGACTTTTGACGCTGTTGACCACAAGACTCTCAGTGTGGTTTAGGGTGGAATATTTTAGTCTAGGCGTGTTTGTGTGAACTGTTCTCTGTAAACATTATAATGCGACAAACACAATCATATGTTTAACTAATTTGTTTTTGTTTTTTTTTGACAATTTTATTTACAATCTGTTCAGACATTCTTAGAACAATAAGTAAATTAGATAAAAAAATTAACACGAGTTAGACTCTATCCAGCGATAGAGCTAACACAAATAAACAAGAAAGTTTTGAAATTAGAAACTAAGAGGTAAGTCCAGGATTGAGTGTCTCTTCAGACGTTGGAACTGACGCACTATTATCCAACAGGTTCATCGCAAGGTAGTTCGGATGAGAATACAGCTTGTCTTGGTACTTCTTGCTGTAGCGAGTTATTTCCTCTTTACTGTGGGAATTTCGGTATCTTGATGTATTTAATTGATTAGTTATATACCACGGAGCTTCCAGGATGTTCCGAAGGACTTTAGACTGAAAGCGTTGGAGAATTTTCGATGTTGGAGTTACTGGCTGTACCCCCAAAGCTGTATACCATAAGTCCAAACAGGTTTCAAAATCACCTTGTATACTAACAACTTATTTCTTAATGATAATTTCGACCTCTTGTTTAAAAGCCAGGATATTTTTTGAATTTTGAGTTTAGAATAATCTTTTGTGCCAAATATGAGAACGCCAAGTTAGTCTTCGGTCTAGATGCATACCCAGGATATTTCACTTCTTCAGATTGGGGGAGGAAGGACATTATTAAGAGAGATATGTGGGCAGTTAGCAGGCATTGTTGTGAAAGTTACATGAGTGGACTTGGTTTCATTAACCTTCACCCTCCATCTCACAAGCCACTTCGACAAGTCATCCAGCTCAGATTGTAGTCGTTGGGATGCAGTTCCTGGGACTTCATGAGAGGCTAGTATAGCGGTATCATCAGCAAAGGTGGCCATGGTGACATCGGCTCGTACAGGTATGTCAGATGTGAAGAGGGTGGTAGAAGATGGGACCCAATACACTGCCTTGTGGAACGCCCGCCTCAATTTTGTGGAGGTCGGAGTATTCGTCTTGAAATTTGACTCGAAAAAACCTGTTTGACAAATAGGACTTGATTCTTAAGTACAATTTAAATCGTTTAGTCTATTGTTGAGACAGTAGTCGGGTATGTACGTTTATTTTTCTCTTGAAACTCTTTAACTGCTTGTTGTATTTTATTAATTGTGTACATAGTTATGTTCTGATTTGATAATGCCTGATGAATTAATCATGTAAGGTCAGTGCGTTAGTTTATTTTCAGTTGTGAACATTCCTTGGATATATATATATATATATATATATATATATATATATATTCAGTTTATCTATTTTTTAGGTTAAGAACCTGCTTGATTGTTTCTCTTTCTTTCATTCTGGAACAGAACTCTCATGAAAATGGTCATAATTTTATTTCTTCATTTAGGAAGAACTTTAACGGAATGAAATTAAATGAACTCAAATCATTGGATGGATACATTTCTGACAATGAATCAAATAACTGGCAAACTGTTAAATCAAGAAACATAAACATAAATATTACTTCTTTGCCAGATTATGGACTCAAACACCTTTGTAAAGTTACATAACAAACAATGATGGCCCCATTCAACTCAGTAATAGCTATCCTCTAACAAAGAATATTCTATGGATGACGATGTCATAGCTAAGAACCAATAAAAGATTCAAAGCCAGCTCCTATATTTTTTCCCAGGAGTGACAAATGTTTCACCGTTAACCCTTTCAGGGCCAGGACCAAATATGAGATGTTGCAAAATTTTTTCACATATCATATCCGCTTGTGACTAGTCAAAAGTGCCAGGCTAAAATTGGCGATTTTGCAGTCTCTTAGATTAAAATTTATAACTTTTCAAAAAAATTAGAGAATGATCTAAAAGTTGCACCAAATTACTCATATAGATATATACTATCAACAAAAAATATATAGATGTAGTTTTAAGTAATTTAAAATTTAAAAAATAATGTTTTAATAGATTACATAAAAAATTTTGTATTTTTTATTTATTTATTTTTTTTTTTTGTAAATAACTAAAAGAGGAAAAATAATTTTGCCGTGGGAAGCTATTTTATTATATTGTACATTTAGAAAGGAACAACCATACAAAATTTTGTGTTATTTCTCTCAAAAATAAATTTTTTATGACACATTTTGTATAAATACGCATAATTGTACTTCGCAACAAGTGATAAAGCAACTGACTCTTACACTGCAAGAAACTTAAAATAAATATTCACATTATGGATGAACCGGTAAACAGATGATTGTAGGATCCATAAACAGTTTCAATACAGTTAAAAACACTATTTACCAAGAAATATTTACACAATTTTATTTGAAATTTATTTACACTGTTTCTATTTACAAATATGCTACTTACAATTTCACTCCCGTGAGATCGCAAATTGTCAGTCATTGTAACTACTACACACAATAGCTAAGCACGTAACTACTAACACTACTAATATTTACAACCACAAAATAAAATAGGTAATGAAGAAGAATCCAGCATACAATAGTACGATTACACTAAAGCATAAAGAATTAACAACAATAGATCGAGTCAGCTGATAATGTCACGTGACAATTATTACGAAATAAAAATGCATAGACCTCCAAAATAAAAATGATATTCATATTAATTATCTACAAATATACCAGGGAATAAAAAAATATAAAACTTTAATCATTTGACGTCGTATTTATTTAAGAAAACGACGAATATCAAGGCGACTATATATTGCCGCCTGGCACTTTTCAGACGCGATCTATGGCGGCAAGATATTGCCGCCTAGCCCGGAAAGGGTCAAAGTTCTGGACTCAATTGTATGTAAAAATGAGTATTCGTGCAAGTGTCTCAATCAAAACAGAAATAAACTTTTTCCTTCATCTCCTGACGCTTACCAAAAAATAGTCAAAGAACTCACAGACTTGAACGTAAGTTTCCATACTTACCAGTTAAAGCAAGAACGAGCATATAGGGTTGTGCTGAAGAATATGCATTACTCTATTTCTATTGAAGACCTAAAAATAACGATCGAAGAAGACAGGCACAAGGTAAAAGATCTGTTCAATGTAAGAAATAGATTCACAAAGAATCCAATGTCTTTTTATCGAGCCTTTAAATAGTAATAAAAGAACATTTCAAATTCAGTACCCTTTGAGTGCCACGGGTATTTTCCGAAGGCATATGCATAAAGTGCTACGCTGTTTTTTCGCATATTTGTAAGCTTTTGGGAAAAAGGCTGTTGTAAAATAACTACCAAACAGATTTCCATAATTTTGTTGTTGTTTTTTTTTTCTTATTAAATGCAGAATATGATATATACCGTTACAAATAAAATTTGATTTATAAAAATATAAAAATTTTAGTATGTATAAAAAAGTTTTTTACTTTTGTATAAAAAGTTAAGTTTTGACCTAATTTGTGTGTATACGGTATTTTTAAGATTTTTTATCTTTATACCATGATAAAGGCCATATGATTCTAAATAAAACCCATGTGTAATATCTTATTTAAGAATTTTAAAAACATGGCATTATATGTATTAAAAAAATGCTGCCCGGTACCGACATTTTATAAACTGTACTTCATTTGTCAGAGTTTAGAAATTACTTAGTAATGATGTAGTTTTCCCAATAAATCTAATAAAACATTAATACAACACAAATAAATATGATTAGTAGATTTAGAAACAAATACTTGCTAACATATTTACATAAAAGTTTACATTTACTAAATAATAACCCTAATAATATTTACACTGAAAATTCACGTTTTTCGCTTGAACACAAATCAAATCATACATTACTTTTGTAAAGAAATACAGTAAAATACTGTATAAGTTACTATTTTATTTTGTATTTACTCAAATGCTTGGTTATCGGCACATAAACAACAAGAAAGGCCGTTACGCAACACGGTACTCGTCCGCTACGTCGCGTGACTGGAAGACAGAATCATCTTACAGGTACTTATCACTGCCCACTATTTTTGGACGAGTTTTCCCTATCAGAGATAAAAATAAACTTGATTATACGTTCCTTCTTCCATAATGAATCGACAAATACTCGATGAGTCATACTTCCTATCTCCAAATCGTCTCCAAATAGACACACGAATGACCTGACATTTTCGAATAATGAAACGTTGTTCTTATAGTTTTAATTTAATTGATTGTCGTAATAACTTGTAAATTCCAAAAATAGGTTAAATAAAGTCAGTTGTTTTTATTACTGTAATTTATTTTGTCCCCGATAAGGAAAACTCGTCCAAAAATAGTGGCTTCTTGATAAGTACCCAAACAACGTAAGTTTCGCAGATAAAATAGTAGAGAAAGAACATAAAACTCGTATTTATTGATAGTTTGGAACCTATTGATACAGCCGTCTGGTTATTTGGCCAAAATAATCTTGTACTATATAAAATATTATCAAAATACGAAACGTCAAAATTGGCGACGCTGGCACTTTATGCACTTTTCGTACCGTCAAAATTAGCGACGCTGTGGCACTCAAAGGGTTAAACGCAAATATTTTATTTGTAACACCCAATAAACAGAAGGAAGTTGTTCAATGTAAACGTTGCCAACGTTATAGACATACTAAATGCTACTGTCAAAATACATTTCGTTGTGTTAAATGTTCCCAGGATCACGATATAAATGTTTGCAACAAACCTTCAAAGGTACCCCCTGCTCACGTTCTCTGGTTTGTTGAGCATCCGGTTAACTACAAAGGTTGTCCTGTGTTTGAAGAAATAGAAAACAAACCATTTCCATCCCTTAGATAAAACACTTTTGAAATCTACATGGATCAATCTGGACGAAACAACTTAAGTAATCCTAACCAAAACCGGTCCTCTAAAAATAGTTTAGTCACTGAAGGGGTAACCTTCACTCAAGTTTTACAAAATGATCATACAAATGACAGTTCTCCTCCAAGAGAACAAATATCTAATGGACACATGGATGAATCTGAAGGTTTTTTTAACATAATTCAGAAATCTTGATTTGAGAACTTTATTTCAACAAGAAGAACAGACTAGTACATTACTTAATTTCTTGACTATTAATTTTTCTCGTTTTAAAATGAGCATTGTTCTGAAAGGCGCTTTTTGGGATACTAACGACTCAGCATAGTTAAGAAGTCTAGTTATTTATCACCCAACATAACTTACACTTTATACTTATTTCAGAAACTCATTTCACGGACAGAAGTTATTAACAAATTCCTAACTACATATTATACTATTTTAATCATCCTGACAACTAGGCCCATGAGGGTCGTGCCATTTTAGTTAAATACACAATTAAGCATTATAAACTACCCAGCTTCAGAAAGAATCGCCTTCAAGCTTCCAGCATTGTTCTTGAAGATTGGTTAGGTCCTATTACATTTTCAGCCATTTATTGTCATCACACATGTTATAACTATACACAAATTTGAACAGTTTTTCACCTCACTGGGGAATAAATTTACAGCAGGAGGTGATTACAAAGCGAAACATTAAGAATGGCGGCGTTCTCGATTGGCCACTCCTAGAGGACAACAAAGAACCATTATTAAAGGTTAGAACCATTGGTTGATAATCATTTCAACCATTTGTCTATGGGTGAACCTACATACTGGCCAACTGATATGATAAAATTCCAGATTTGTAAAGTTTTTTGTTACAAAAGGTATTAATCAAAACTACACGGATATTAAATCCTGCATTGATATGTCATCTGATCATTCGCCAGAGATTATACTTCATCTCAGCTCAAAAGTATGTAAAAAAAAGTCAAGTGACAAAATTTAATAACTGGGTTCGATTCGTGATTTATCAAATTAAAATTTGAATTTAAATATCTAGTTGCAGTGTTGAGGATTTAGGAAATGCTACCGACTACTTTATCAATTTTTTACAGTGTTCTGCCAAAGAAGCTACGCCCTTGCACCATTCTTCAAAAGTTGGAAAATTAGGGGTAGGCCTATATTATCCTAATTACACCAAGAAAATCTCGTTGAGAAAAGAAGATTAAGAAGAATATTGCAAAACACTAGAAATCTGTGTGATAAGGCAATAAATAATAGGGCAGATCAACATTTATGATGAATATAATTTAATTAAAAAAAACCTGTGGTTTGAAGAGAAAGCCTCTCAGCAACCGAAGTTACATATTATTCGTTATTGTGAGAAACTGAAAGAATACAGCAGTCTAAGATACAAATTACCTTAAAAGCTGACGGAAACTGGGCGAAAAGTAACATTGAAAAATCGGAGCTATTTGCAAAATATCTCTCGAATGTTTTCAAACTAAATGACGCCTTTGTAAACAGCGAAGACGAAATAAACAAGTAATTAGATTCTCCACTTCAACTTGATATCTCATTAAAATATTCATACCGTCTCAAGTTCACTCAGTATAACGCACAAACTCAATCCTCACAACTCCCCTGGCTACGACTCTATTACTGGAAATATAATGAAAGAACTTTCAAGAAAAGCGATTATATTCTTAACACTTTTATTTAACGCCATATTGAGACTGGAACACATACCTGTTCAATTTAAAAAAGCCCTGCTAATTGTCATACCAAAATCAGGGAAACCTCTCATGTATCTGACCTCATACAGACCAATAAGTCTCTTACCTTTAATTTCAAAACTGTTTGGAAAGTTTCTTCTGAGAAGGCTACAATTATACTCGATGAACATTCTGTAGTACCTGCTCATCAGTTTGGTTTTAGGCGGAAACATAGCACAATAAAACAAGTCCACGGATTAGTTGAAAATAAACGTTATTGATCAGCTACCTTTTTTAGATGTTAGTCAAGCGTTAGATTTAGATGTTAATCAATGTAAGGCGTGGCATACTGTTTTATTATACAAGATTAAAAAGTGTTTACATTCTATTTTCAAATATTAAAATCACATCTTTCAAACAGATTTTACCAAATAAAATATCAAGATATTTTTGCTCAACTACATTCAATAGAATTCTGAGTTCCTCAAGGAAGTGTACTTGGTCCATTTTTATACTTACCTCCCAGAAGATAAACATACTCAAATTGCGATTTTCGCAGATGATTCTGCAGTTTTATTTCAATCCATAAAGATCGTGTTCGAGCATGTTATTACTTACAACATTACAACAGAGTTTAATCATAAATCATAAATATAAAAATATTAAAGAATCATAATAAAAAATCAAATCATGACAGTGTTAGTCATGCTAAGTTACTAACTAAGTTATCGCAGTTTGGTATCCATGGGAAGGAGTACAACTGGCTAAAATCATATATACAAAACAGACAGCAATTTGTGGAAATATATAATCTGAATAACAAGAATAATTATTTAACTAGTAAATATAATTCTATTTTAAAACAAACTTCTTATGGGGTTCCTCAAG
Organism: Homalodisca vitripennis; assembly: GCF_021130785.1. Classification (NCBI taxonomy): domain Eukaryota; kingdom Metazoa; phylum Arthropoda; class Insecta; order Hemiptera; family Cicadellidae; genus Homalodisca; species Homalodisca vitripennis. The sequence continues at coordinate 195,097,476 of NC_060209.1, read as the reverse complement.
GATCCATTTTGGGGCCACTTCTATTCCTCTGCTACCTAAAAGGAATTCCAGAGCTAGATAAATTATGCTTATACGCTGATGATGCCACTCTAAGACCTAATGCTTCATCTAAAGAGGAAATAGAGGAGTCTGCTTTTCTCAGCGTATCCAAAATAAATCAGTTTTTCAAAGAAAACAACTTAATTTTAAATCCAACAAAAACAAGCTATATGGAATTTTGTACTAACCAATTGCAGAAATAAAATTAATCCTCGTATAGAAATAGATGAAGTGGCTATAGTTAAGGAAGAAGAAGTAAAGTTTTTAGGTTTAACGTTAGACAGTTCGCTGACATGGAATAAACATTCAGAAAATGGCCTTTTAGACAATCATGGCACCAGAAACACCTTATATCGGAATACCTGCAATGACCAACTTTGATTGGGGCTTTATTGTAAAATCAAATTCCGTTTCAAAATGACATAGCGCTCCATTACAAATACGTCATGAGTGTGTTAACAGAAAAGCTAAGAACTTATATAATTTAATTTTCAATAAACATTGAGTCATAAGAAGTACTTGCTCCGCCAGGACTCGAACCCGGACCTTTCACTTGCCTGCGTAAGTGCGCTACCACTACACCATCCCTTACTTTTCAGAATTCAATTATTTTGTATTTTGCCGTTTCTGTCACATATATGTTTAAATAACCAAACTATCATATGATCGGAAGACCAAATACCTGTCAAACAACTCATATTTACATTCATTAAATTTGTATAAATGGAAATAGCCTAATTTAATTTTCAATGAACATTACATCACAAAAAGTACTTACTCTACCGGGACTCGAAACCGAATTCGATTTTAATGTCATTCAATTCATATATATATATATATATATATAATTTATTGAAATTATATTGTACTGGCTAACTACTGGATTTAGGTAGTGTATTCCAAAGTGTTTAATTAATAAGCTGTATAATATGTTGTAATTGATAGAAATAAAATGTATTCTTTATATTCCAAAAAATATTAAATGGTGTTGTTCAGTATAAAAACTACAATGAGAATAACATCAGCATCTAAGTGGAATAAAATAAAACCAACTCAAAACAGTGTTGGCTGTGGTATGTACTGCATATAGTCAAATATCGCTTTAGTTTCATATTTGGCCGACAGAATACAGCACTTTCCTGCCACACTTTAATTAATAGCCGATCATCGCTTAAGGACCCTAAAAGTTTCACCTGTCTTAATCTGGAGAATAAAATTACCTATAGACTTGAAATTATGTATGCAGCTTGCATATGTGGTTATGTACCTTATAAATATGACGAATTATGAAACTGAGCATTCATTACACGTGGTATCTATACAAGTGCAACCAAAAAATAGGGAGTCCACTCATTTCTGAGGGATCCCATGTGATGATATAGTGAAAACGGTAACATATATGTTGTTGTCCGTTATTTTCACTCTAAATGTATTATTTCTATTGAATATCAAATCCGCAGTTAAGTGGTCGTCACGATGCTTTAGCTTTAACCTCTTCAGACCTGGAGTAGCGTATAAATATAACTTTATTAATTTCTGCAGGTTTTATTTCTGTTATAACAAACATTTGATATAGTTTACTGTATTCCTCAAAGAGTGCAGCACGCAATAGTACCAATTGCTTGAGATTATATTAGTTTCCACAACCACAAGAATGTGCCACCTGAGGTTTGCACACCAGTTTTATTTCAAGCACGTTTCGCTGAAGTAAGTGTTAATTTACGAAATATTTAGTTGGTCTAAAATATGTTATATATATTTCATTGCTAAAAACTAAGATTTTTGATAGTACTTAGTATCATGCAGGTGTTACTGTAGTTAATAGATTGTGTGCGTTTTAATAATTATGTAGCGTATTCGCTACATTGGGTTCTAGGCTTCGATTCAAGCCTTTCGGAGACGTAGCTTGTTTACTACATTGAGTTTTTAATTTTCAATAGTTAAAATTATAAAGGGCTATGCTATATGTAACTTTTGTCTGGAATAAAACTTTATGTTATTTATTTTACACTTAGTTTATTTACGCACCATTTTATGTATTCCACGTGTTTTCAGGACTATGTGACGATACTATCCGAAACCAGATTAATGTTTTTCGTGACGATGGCTCTGACCTCTAGGATTACTACTGATGACACGGATGCTGGTCCTACATTTGTACCTCCCCTCTTCCAAGAACCAGGATATGAATATGTTGAGGAAGAAGATTTACAGCCACCTGCATCCCCAGATCCAATAGAAGAGATCCCTAGGCGAAGGAGGATTATTTGGAAGCACAAGGACTCCTTTGAACCGCTGCCACCAGCACATGAGCATGTCCCGGATGAAAATATAATTATAGGTAACCCCTTGGACCACTATAAAAGGTACATACCTGAGTTCGTCTATGAAGTAAGAAGCACAATGAGTTACCAAAATTACCCGAAAAAGAATGTAAAAGAACTAAAAAAACATTCACTAAAGAAATGAGCAAGTTTTTAGCATGACTAAAGCTATGTTTTACTTAAAATTTCCAAGAATCCGTATGTACTGAGCAACTGCAATAAGAGTAACTATGATATGTGAAACAATGAGTACTGAAAGATACTTGCTCATGAGAAGGAACCTTAAACTGGTTGATGATACTTTAATTTCTAATGAGACTAGAGGAAGTAATAACTTATGGAAGGTACAGTTTTTAATTGACACTGTCAGGCAAGCTTGTCTTTCTAAACATAGACCTTCTAAAGTCTTAGTTGATGAGCAGATGGTTCCCTTCTAGGGCAGTCGTCCTTCAGGTAGTACGAGGAAAATCGAATCCATATGGTTTCTCTGTTAAGGAGTTGGTTACAATATTACGGATAATCCTGCCTGCACAGATTTGAATATAGGAGGCAAGGTTGTAATGCGATACGCTGAAACTATCAATGCAGGCACCTATTTGTTAATAGATCGTTACTTTACTTCTGTTTACTTACTTGATTTGCTCCAGTATAAAAGATTAATGCAAGGCACTGGAACTTTGGATCGTAGGAGAATCCTAAAGGAAATAACATTCAAGTCAGATGCTGAATTGTTGAGAGCAGGACGAGTATATTGGGATCTAGTTGTAAGAGATGATGAACAAATTTGTATAGTAAAAAGTTACGATAACAAACCAGTAATACTTAGTAACGTCTTCAAATGAAGGCACTTTTCTACCTGATAATTGTCGCAGATGGGATAAAAAGAACAGTCTATATTGATGTTAGCCGTCCATCTTCCATTAGAAGCTGTAACGTCAACATGGGAGGAATCGATCTTGCAGATCGCCTGATCAGCTCTTACAGAATCGTTGGGAGGACTAGGAAGTGGACTAACCGATACATCTTCCATTAAGTTGAATTTACATTAGTGGCAGCATGGATTTACTTCAGAAGGCAACAAGAATAAAAAACCACTCCTAGGCGTGATCAGCTTGATTTCTTCGAGTTTCGTAGAAGAATATCTAAACATTTAGTATACTCTTCAACCTCATGGACTGTAGCAATTTAAATTCTAATCAGTGTAAAAAAAACAAAAAAACTACGCACAGTAACTTTCGGGTTTGTTTGTAAAGAAATATTGCCCTATTTTCCAAAACAAACCTTTTGTAACTCAGTGGCAATTGTTGCAAATATTTCATGCCTAATGACTCAATGTCGCATATAAGCTACATAAATGGTTTTAGCCACGGGTAAATAAAAAAATTTCTCACTGAACAAAATATGTAGAATAAGAATATAACAGTGATTTTAAAAATATTTTCAGTCATAATTGCATGGAAGTTAACAAATTATTTCCTACTCACTATGGAAATTTTGTCCTTTATGAACGGAATATCAGTGTTTATGAATCACTTTGTTGGTAATGTACCAAGGAGCTTTCATAATCTTTCTCGGGATTTTGTATTGGAAGCGCTGCGTGATGTCAATGTTTGATGTTGAAGCAGCTCTCCGTAACTGAATTCGATAGGTCCACACAGGTTTTAAAATAACTTTGTATAAAAGCAATTTATTTTCCAGTGATAGGTGAGAATTTGTTCTAAAAAGCCAAAACTTGAAAAATATTATATTGAGTTGTAGCCTCTTGTTTCAGACGTAAAAGTATAAAACTTGAAACGCCTGTTTGTTGAAATTAATAAATATGAATAATAGGGAATCTTAGATCTGTGTGTGTGCGCGCGCGTGAGTGTGTTTGGGGGAGGGGTGAATGATGGAATATAAGTATAACTGCTTATGGCTGTGAGGAAATGTATTTATCAAAACTAACGTCTGCGATACAGTTTACTATTAATATTAATACAAAGCAATCAAGAATGTCCGAAAGTGTCGATGGTCGATAGAATATCGAAAACCTTAGTATCGATACACAGGTTGTATCGAGTCAATATCTATCGATGCAAAGTATCGAGATTTTTTGTTTTGTTTGGTTATGTTGTGTTTTGTCTTGTGTACTCGTTCTGTACTTGGCCAAAAAGTTGGATTTTGTACTAGACGTGACTAACACAACACAACTTTTCTAGCTACGTACGTCTTTGTTCCTGTGTGAGATTGTGCCTACGTTTTTCCACTTTCATCAATGAATAGAGTGTTAATAATTGTCAAAATTACTTTCTTTTACCGAGTTTGGTAGGATTGATTATAAGGTAATCTATTGTGTTCATTTTTATAACGAGCCTAACATATATTTCTATCATGTATACAAGATAGTGTTACTTAACCTATTTTCCATAACAAATTGGTATAAATTATTTGTACTGTATTAATTATTTAATCCAGAAAGGTTCTAAGTTGATACTATACCAGTTTTATGTAGATATGAAAATATATAATTGCCTATTGAATTTAAAATTAAAATTAAATAGGTTTGGTTGATTTTCATAGAGACCTAAATAGCTACATGTTGATCAAATCTGTAGACTAGTGTATACTAAGTATTAACAGTAACTCCTGAAATCTGTGGGCTTATTTCAAAGCATAGGTTATTAACCCTTTAACTGCCAAAGATGTATGCAACTTGGCATATTATGGCCATCAGCTGCTGACTATTTGACCGTCGCTCAACCCAATGATTCTCATTACAATCAAAGAACACCACATGCAGTGAAATTATGTTTGCATTAGCGATGTTAGCTATAACAATCTAAAACTATTTTCATAAATTTCCTAAAATAGTATGTTTAACTTCCAGAAAGATTTTTTATGTGGTTGCAATCCATTTATTGCATAATAATTGATGATATGTTTAAAATTTAGATGATATCTCCAGTAGTCTATCTATCTAGGGGACCGAAGGAAATCGGGGTTACTGGTTGGTGGTGGAGAGGGGGATGATAACCTAAGAAGGAGTAGGCATTCGTGGAGGGAGTACGATAAGCGGAGTGGTTTTTTTATATTGAAATGATCAAATGCCAATTAATTATTATACCCATCGATATAATTGACCAATAGTAATTAATTTGAACAGTAAGTAAATCAACTGCAATAACTGTACACACATTTTTATATTCTAAATACAATTTGTTCTATAAGTAGCCTATATTATTTTAAATAAAAATAAAATAGTTAACTTTAGTATCTATGCAAAATAACGCTAAAAGATAATTTATTGTTTTTCAGTTTCAAGAAGTTGGGTAGGGTACGATAAGCGGACCCGGTTTTTTATATCGAAGAATGTAATCATCGATACCTAATATTCGCATCTCAAATCCTAGACTATCAATCGATATAAAAGTATCTATAGTCCTCAATAACAATCATGTTTTAAATTAAAATATGGATTTAATATTTACAGTGATTAAACAAATTATTATAAGCAAAATTAGGAAAACTGAAGACGACCATATTTGCTCCTCTCACAGTTACAGTTGTTTCTCTCCCACAAATTTCACATAATAGATTTTTCGTTACGAGTCCAACATGTTGAAGCCATGTAAAACATGTCTTATCATCTTTCAAAGCAATGTCGTGTACTTTTTTAAAATTGACTGCCATTTTTAATAATCAAATGTTACTTATATGTAAAATTGAAATATTACCTTACGTGTATTATTTGAGTGTTTACAGCTGTTGATATAGATTATTTAAGTTGGTAGTTCAAAATAATTAATCAGTATCGATTGATTATATCGGTAGTTATGATTAAGTAATATCGTTTGCCAATTTCAATATAAAAAACCGGGTCCGGTTATCGTACCCTACCCCAAGAAGTTTATTTTGTTGTTACGTTTTCTTTATCATTTCATCTTAATTTTTCATATCACCTGTATTAGTTTTATCGTAACAACTTATATCTGTAACCCTGAAAAACTAAAGCTCATTTAAAAATTGTTGTGTTAGCCTAAACCATCATTCTATTATTGCTATCTCATAAATTCACTTAAGAAATAATTTAAGTTACACAGTCTACACTAAAGAAATTTGTTTAAAACTGTAAAAAACAGTTTGAATTTTATTTACAAACAATGTTGGTATTTATTTACAATACCGTGACCATGAAAAATGGACTTTTTTCATGGGTTGGGCATTTATAGCCAAGTATTATTATCACAGGTGCATATAAACTGGGGGGAAAGTATATCATTGTAGCTATTATATTGATGCCTTTCGGCCATTATTGCATTAAGGATGGAAAATAACCGACAAAATTTTGTCGAACAACACTTGGAGGGTTAAGGATCAGGGGCATCACGTGATCTGGGATTCGACTTTTGCAAGCTCGAGTTAATTTTTTTTCTAAAAGAGGAAGCAGTGCGCAGCACTGCGCAGCGGGCAGGCATCGTTGACAGGATTAACGTCATCATTTCAGTAAAATTGCCAGAGGTACTGTCAAAAACAGAGTTTTCAGAGGATTTCAAAAAATCGTAACTCCTTTGATTTTCGTTGCCGACGAATTTTTTCTTCACTATTGTTTTCAGGAAAAATTGTAGTTTTCAGGAAAAAAAAATTAACATACCTTTCCATGGTCACGATTTTGTAAATTGATACCACAATGTTAACCATTTATCTGCCATTGGTGTTTCTCAGTCTTAATGCACAAGCTGAGCAAATCGGCCTGTGTTGGTCTTGAGTAAATTTTGACCTCCGATTAAATCAGCCCATCACGGTAAGAGGGTTAATTACATACAATACACCTAGAATGCTTTTAACACGATCTGGCAAATGAATTGCTAAAGTCGTTTCAAAACACTTGTCCAATACCACTAGTCACTAGTTATTTTTGGGTAATACTTACTTACTTAAGGATCAGAATTAACTGAATATAAAATTCAGAACACTGCAACTTATAGTCAAGTAGGCTGATGTTGTTCAGACACTAATGGCTCTGGTCATCAGTGTGGGTTGTGGTGCTACCATGTGCTGGTGGTGAGATAGTGCCTTTCAGGCTTAACCACAGAATCAACAAGTTAACATACTTTCTTTTTATGTATGTTTTTAAACTGTAAACATCTGATTGCAATAAAATGTATGTGGTAGCATAGAGAAAGAACTAAACTTCTCAAATATCAGGGTTTTTTTTGTGTATTCCTTCATCCAGACTGGATTTCCGCTTGGTAACTGGACTGAGCACCTTTGTAGTCTAGATATTTCTGATGTCAAAACGATTTTTGTGGATTTCTTGAGAGAGACTTGGACTACAGATTCCATGAGTCAACCTTTGTAGCCTAGATGTTTCTGATGTCAAAACAATTTTTGTGGATTTCTTGAGACAGACTTGGACTACAGATTCCATGAGTCAACCTTTGTAGCCTAGATGTTTCTGATGTCAAAACGATTTTTGTGGGTTTCTTCAGACAGACGTGGACTACATAATTCAGGAATCAACCTGTACCAGAGTCAGATTTCAAACGCAGCACCAAGCATAATGTGAATGAAGCTTAACTCAATATTTGCATTACAATATTTCATTTACAACTCCAATTTATTAATAATAACACTATTCCAATATTATTATTTATATTGCAGTGTCCCAAAAATAAAATAATATTGGAAAATAGATGTTATTATGTACTAACTAGGCTACTAGTTTTAAATTATTTCCAATTGCTCCGAGAGTCTTTAGCCTTCATTTACAAGTTATTCCAATGTCTATTCTGTTGGCCTGTTAGAAAACTAATTTGGTAAGACCTAAACAAATAGTTTCACTAAAAGTACTTTTTTGGGTCACCTGTTGATTATACCAAATCCTCCTACTGCATTTGGCAAGTTTATTTAACAGATTGAATTTTAAATGTAGGCCTATTCTTTTAAAAAATATGTTGAAAACGGTTAATAAATCTTACGACGAAGACAACTGAAAAGTTTGTCTAGGAAGGTAAATGACTTAAAAGTGTTTGATATGGAAAAGGTACATAGTCTTTAAGTGTCTGGAGGGAGGCTGGTAGCTATATGACTAGTTGTTCATCTATCCTCTGCTCCAAAGAAATCTCTACAAGATGTTGGATGTAACGTTTCAGATAAGAGTGTATAAAGTAGCCCAGAATGTCAACAACTCCGGAAGCAGCTCAAGCGCAAGTGAGCTCCCTTCCACTACCACCAGTTCAATATATAAATGTCTACACCGATGAGAATGTCAAACGAGGTAGAGCGCCGAAACCTCCACCACCGGTGCATGATTCCTATAAAATGTTTGGCAACACGTACAGCACTGATGATGCAATCATCCGTCCCCTGGAAACTCAGGTACTGGTCTTCAGGAATTTTAAAATAAACTAACCAAGCGAGCTCTTAAAACTATTCTGTTACATTACATGTTTCAATATTTTAGATAGTAGTAGGCTCAGGCCTATCTAAGCTTGACTTGTTTAATACTGTATTTGATATTTCATTTACATTATATGTTACAGACCAGTGCAATCAAGATAAAAATTAGATGCAATCTGCATAACACTACTCAATCACTGTATAACCTTTCAATATTTTCTAAAAACTTAAATGTAAACAAATGTTTCTGCCACTTTGGTCAACTTCAGCTGAAATTGTCACCAGCTGTTTAGGGTCAGTTAACTTTGGTTACATGTTGTAAATATTATAATAATTTTCAAGAATTATTAAATATTCTGAGAATCTTTTCTAATGTTTCTCACCTTTAAAACCTCCCTTGGACTTCTACAAACATTTGAAAACTAAAATTAGCACAATCAGTCCAGGCTTTCTCGAGTTTTAGTAAGACTAACAAAGTCAATTCATTTTTATATATTAAGACTAGCTGACCCAGTAAACTTCGTTTCACTTACCTCTTAATATAAGCCATATTTATTTAAACCCTAATTATGTATTGCAGAACCGGTAACTTTATAAAGGCATCATCATCATAGTATAGGCCATGCTACGGCATCTTAGAACTGTTCAAAATTCAATGAATACAGCGCCTTCTACACCGCAGCTGTTGAACAATGCCACAATAATCAATAAAAAAACATAAAGGTGTCTTTAAAAGATGTTTTAAATTTATGTCAGATCAAGTGTCAGAACGCTTTATTTTTATAATTGGCTGAATTCGTTTGTAACGTGATAGTCACTTTCCTTTAAATTGATTGATTGATTTGTTTTTATAGAAGAAGAACTTTTACAAGAAAAGTTCCCTTTTGCAAAAAGTGGATAGAACGGCAGAATAAAACAACTACCTGTCCCAGTTGCACTAAAAAATTGTTAAGATGCGACGAATGTTTGACAATAACCGCTGATACTTTCAACTTTTGTATCAAGTGCGGTCACAATTTGAGCCGCATAATAAGAATTAATAGGTCCAAGGAACAATAAATCAAGTGAAACAACAATTGTTATCAAAACCGAAGTTCGTCTCAACAATGCTATCATCATCATCATCTGAAGGAATAACATTTTCAGAACTTAATTTAACTGGCGAAGAATTAAAATATTTGGATGAGATAGAAGAAAATCAGAGCACAACATCGGCAATATTCTGGCTGTGCCAAACTTGTCCGAGTCACAGAGTCCTCCCGCCACGCTGTCAGGTCCTAGCGAGCAAAGTGAAGACATCATTAGCAAGCCGGGTTTATAAATAATTTAGATATAGAGGTGGAGTTTAACATTTAATTTTAACCCTCATCGTTCGAAAGTTATATTGTTTAAGATTCAAGTGCCGATTTTTTCAAGTGCCGAGAAATTTAAGAAAATATGTTTCTTACCATAAAGACTAATCAATATATGTTTATTTGTCGGCACTATAATCGATTTCTGGATCGTAGGAGAATGCTGCTCGTTCCAGGATCACAGGAGCATTGCGTTTGCGGAATCTGTCAATTTCCTTTTCCCGGGCTCGCTGCTGTTGTGATCGATGTGCCCGAACTCGTTGCATTCTTTGTCTATCCACTTCATTCTGATTTATTGTAGAACGCAAATGTGCCATACCAATACGACTGTTATCATTATCAGTCTCTTGCTGGTCATCAGTGCGATTAGCGCGTGAGGTAGGTCGCCGCACATTCGATTTACTTCGACGACCTATGTTAGATCGTTTTCTTCTCGGCATTGTAAGCAGTATCTGATATTAATGTTTTCTTGCACTAATAATGTTAACCTATAATGGCGACAGCTTTCTTACCCAAAATTGCATGCAGTAGTAAGTAAACATATGATACTGAGACACTTCGTTATTTGTATTTGTTACTTACAACTGTTAAATTAAATTAAGTTAAACACGAACATCAATCAAACGTTTGACAGGTAAAACAGTTTGTATGGGAAAATCAAATTGTGGTTTTTAGTATTTCCCTTGGAATTGTGTTATATTTTCTCATCGTTTAAACCTTCCCTGGACTTCCACGAACATTTCAAGACCAAAATTAGCCAAATCGGTTCAGCCGTTCTTGAGTTTTAGCGAGACTAACGAACGAAAATTCATTTTTATTTATATAGATAAGGAAAATAAACAATAGTATTGAAAAGGTTTTAACATAATTACTTTAAAAATTTGTCTGACGTCAGATCACGTTGGACGATCTGAGGTCGGGAAAGTACCAATTAGAAATGCCCCTAGCCACCAGTGCAGGCTTTGGTGGTGCCTTTGGGGCCACTCTGTACATCTGACAAACAAAAAATATCCTTAGAGATAGTACTGAAACTGAAGCTCGGGTTACATGAGCCATGAGCCCATTGTTTGTTGTAAAATGGGCGATCATCGTTGTTCAAATTATATATGGGAGAACTATTGGAAGATGAAAATATTAGTTCTGATGAAACATATGGGCAAATAAAGTGCATGATGATGTTTCTTTGTCAGATTTGTTTCCAGAAAGTCTGGATGAGTATAAACCGATGGAATATGAGTTGGGTTGTGAAAACTGATGATGACAGTGAAAACAATTCATTATTATTTGATATTACTCTTCCAAAGAATTCATCAACCACCAATAAATATGGATGCATAATGACAAAAAAAGGTGTACATACTTTATATTTTTAACAAAAAATTTGTTTGTGTTGTAAACAAGTGTGTATATATATATATATATATATATATATATATATATATATATATATATGTTATAATATTTTTGTTCACTGAAACACTGTGTATATTTATTGCATTTATAGTATCTTACTATCTCAAGTCATATGAAAGTTACATGGAGTGAAACTTAGAAAACTAAAAATTTACAATACATTTTTTCAACTTATATATAAATAAAAAAACAATAAGTGCATATTTGCATTATTTAAAATTTTACTCTGGTTTGTAACAAAAAAATGGATATAAAACACTTATTACTTTGCATTTAGCACATATTTGTAAAGAATAACCGAAAAATATGCTGTGCAAAGACAACAACGAGTGTATCATTCTGGGAGTTTCTTATTATCAATCGGAGGGTTAAAACTACTATCTCTAAACCAGGCTCAAACTCTTAACACTTTTGATTATAAGAGTACCAGTTCGGTTCTCCCTAACACAAATTGCATCCAGTTTTTGTTTGCATATAAATTTCAACAAATTTTAGAATCAGAGTTACGAATTTTAATAAATACAATTTAAATTGGTGCAGGGATTCAAGCGCCTGTACCCCCAGCACTACGACAGGAAGAGGGAGCTGCGCAAGCTGAACCACTCGCTGTTTGTCAACTTCCTCGACTTGTTAGACCTGCTGGTACGTTGTCCCGACTCTACCCACCGCACGGCCAAGGTAGAGGACCTCAGCCTACTGTTCATTCACATCCATCACCTGCTCAACGAGTTCCGTCCACATCAGGCACGCGAGACACTACGTGTCATGTTGGAGCTGCAGAGGCGACAGCGCGTAGAGACAGCCCAGCGCTTCCAGAAACATCTGGAAAAGGTAGGGTAGTTGTTCTCGACAGTACCAGAAACATCTGGAAAAAGTATTGTAATTGTATAGTATTTTAGTAAATTGTATACTTACAATCAAAATAGTATTTTGAATAAAATGATAGGACAAAATGAATAGGGTTTAAAGGTGACAAATAAGTTTTATAATTATGAAGAAAAATGTTTACAAATTGGTTCAAAAACCGAATTTTAACATAGACCCATCTAGGGTTAAGAGTAAGAAGTTTTCTCAACTAAAAATTTGATCTTGTTGGTAAAAGAATTATTTGTCTATAAATCCTAATATTGGTTTTGTCCTCTTATTGAAAAAGTGTGTTTTTATTACTAGAAAAGTACTAGATATTAACAGAGCATAAAATTTTGAAGAGCCTTATTTCAATTACCACTATTGTATGGTAACACTAGTTTGTACACTGTTAAATAAAAAGAATTTAATTTACAAGAAGTGTTTAAAAATTAAATCAGTTTAACATTTGCCTGTATTAAAATAATGCTTAGTATTTTTTCATGCTCAACTCTTTATTTACTATCCAAGCTGTTGATTATTTTTCTGAATTGTCTCCTCTCTACTTGTCTGTCCGTTGTGTGTGTAGGTACGGGAGATCCTGCACCAAGCTATGATGAGTCTGCCTGACATGTCCGACCTAGACTCAAAGCTGACAGTTCCGGTAGAGATATTCCAGGCCCACGACACCACCAACAAGGACGAAACCGACAGCGAAGGTTGTGACCCTCTCGACAGACTCATGTGTGAAATTGTCGACCAATTGTAAAGCCCGAGTCAATTCCCCTGTATAATATTGTTCATTTTGTATTCATAAACGGTTTTTATATTAAAGAATTTGTGTATGTGTATATTTTTGTCCCTTTATGTTAGAGTGGTCAAGAAATTTGTTGTTGAAATTATATGTAGTAGGAGACAGTACTCTCTGTTGTAATCATAGGTTTATTAAGGAGTTTCTTACACCTCCCACCCCATTGCAAAAAAAAAAAAATAATGTTATTCTTACATAGCACATTTTTCAATTTTTAAAGGTTAAATATTAATCTTATTTCAACAGCCGCAACTTTGTAATGAATAAAGCTTATGAAGAGTGGTTTGTGGCTTTGTTCTAATAAGAATCAAGAATCTTTATTGTCGACCCACAATAACTGCATTGACAATGTCATCAGATGGTTTATACATATACACAGTATAACACCAACATTAAAGAATACAATAATACATACCACATACTTATGGTAAATAGTACACGTCACAAAGCATTAAAATTAAAAGAATAAATTATCTACATTACAAGAAAGCATTTCGTCCACTGTATAAAAAGCTTTTTGTTTTAACCATTTGAGCAAAGCATTTTTAAATTTTGTGCAAGAAACATCTTTGCCCGTTAAAGGTAGCTTGTTAAATAATTTTATACCAACATAAAAGTATGTGTGCTGGGTCTTAGTTAGCGTATTCTAAGTCAATAAGGTCTCGGTATCTGGTGGAATAATCATGATTAGAGTTTCTAAGACTAAGTATGTTCCTTAAAAAAAGGTTTACATGAGTCACTAAAGGCTATATTGAGAATTGTGCGTAAAGCTCTCTTTTGGCATAGAAAAACCTCCTTAGCACCAGCTGAATTACCCCAGAGGAGAGTTCCATACAAAAGGTGTGAGTGGAAAAGTGCAAAGTAAGCTTTTAATAGCAAGGTGAAGCTAGTACAAGTTTTGAGTTTTTCTAACAGAAAAATTACTCTGAATAAACGGGTACAAAGAATATCTGTGTGATTTTTCCGGGTAAGCTTAGTGTCCAGGTTGATTCCAAGTAGCTTAACAGAGTTATGTCTTAACACATTCGCTGCGGCAAAAAGCATAATTAGGATTACCGGATGCTGAAAAATTTTTATGTCGAAAAAACTTTCCTTGTACGGTATAAAGGCAGGATTGAAGGTGTAAATGACGTTTCCGGCCGAGTTTCCTGGAACTGTGACATCACAATTTTCGGCCCCTACTGGGGCCGGCCGCATATTGTACTGGTCCCGTACTGTCAAAAGTTGTTACGAGCGCTCTGCTGCTGATATAACTTACTTGTTTCATTGAAAGTCCATATACACTGAATGCCCTTGCCCCAAATAATCCTTCAAAAGGTGTAGGACAACCTTCTAAGTATGCCCTACACCACCTACGGTAGTATCTGATTTGCCCGTGTACATGAGGAATCTAAGAATAAATCCTTGATGATCTGTCAAAGTGTACAATTTATAAGATGCAGGATCCATTTTTATAAAAAAAAAAAACACACAAATAATGTAGAGAAAGATTACACAGTTGATATACATAGAAACAACACACTGAACACTCAAAGATTACAACAGGCTCCTATTGAAAAAGAACCGTAACAGATAGAAGCGAACGAAACCAATCACAATAAAGCATTGGACATGACTTAAAATGATTCAAGATCCAAACATTCTTTATTCATATTATGTACAAAGGTACAATAAATAGCGTCAAATTACAAATGGTTAAGACTTAATACTAGATACTTAATACTTATAATCCTTATTTATATTAAAATATATTATGTTATACCAAACATAGAATGGCCCCTCCTAGATTCCTTACAACAGTTAGGTCAGAATTGCTTACTTCTAGCTGAGAAAATATTCATCTAGCGAATAAAGAGATAAATTTATTAAATAATCTTTCGCTTTAGATTTGAATTTACATAAATTATTTTCCAGTAAAATATGCCTTGGTAGCATATACAAAAACTTTGTTCCCATATATTTAGTTTTTTTCTTAAAAAAATCTAAATGATGTGTTTCAACCTGTCTATTTAATCGAGTGTTGTGAATATGATTATTTACAGATAAAATCGGGTCAAAGTTCTGTTTTACGTAAGTCATAGTTTCTAAAATATAGAGCACATATACAGTTAATATTTTTAGATTAGCAAAAAGATGTTTGACTGAGTCTTCTCTTTTTAATTTGCACATAATTCTTAATTATTTCTTTTGTTGTATTAAAATTCTATCTAAATTTCCCTTTTTTGTTGCTCCATATATGCTTATCCCATAAGCAAATTGTGAGTGAACTAAAGAAAAATATATTATTTTTAATGTTTCCAAGCTACAATACTTTGCCAATTGTCTCAGAGCAAATAAGCCTGTTGACATTTTGCCTACCACATGATCAGTGTGCTTGTCCCAACTTAGGTTTTCGTCAATTAAAAGCCCTAAAAGTTTTGTTACTTCAACTTGTTCTATTATTTCGTTATTTATAGCTAGCTACTTGTGGGTTTATTTTATTCCTTGTTTGTTTTGTACAAAATGGTATAAAATTAGATTTATTTGAGTTTAGTAGAAGATTTTTATGATCCAAAAATTCTTTGACAATTGACAAAGCAATAAATGATGAAACTTCAACATTATCTTTAGTGTCTCCTGATATTGTTATATTCGAATCGTCAGCAAACAAACAAATAGTACTACCAACAGGGATCGCTCCAGGTAAACCCTTCAAGTAGCAAAGAAACAAGAGAGGTCCCAGGACAGACCCCTGCGGCACACCATGTTTAATTATTCGTCTCTGGGAATTGAACTTGCGGATGTAATTGTATTTTTCTGAAAATTCTGATATTGAATGTTCAATCTCAACATACTGCTGTCTATTTTGGAGATAAGATTCAAACCATTCCAATTGTTTTCCAGTAATCCCTAGTTTTTCTAATGACTAAAAGTTATTTATGAGACACACTGTCAAAGGCTCTAGTCATATCCAAAAATACACCTAAAACTTTTTCCCCTTTATCAACTGATTCGATTATTGTTTGGATGAACTCAATTCCTGCAGTAATTGTTGATCGACCTGACTGAAAACCGTGAATCAGAATCAGAATCAGAATTTTTTATTGCCGTTACAAATGTGGTATGCATGGCATCGTCATCTCATACAAAACAAATTGTATTATAAAAGTAAAATATTCATAACTAGACTATGTTAGCTTCAATATGATGTATAACTTCATCTAAACTGTATGCTGCTAGATTTACTAAGATATTTTTTAAGCATTGCTTAAACCTAATAAAATCTAGACATTTAATATGATTTGGTAACATGTTATAAATTTTAATACCTATCTCTACAAAACTATTTTTGGTACACTGGTAGGTACAGTAGTTTACTCTAAGATTAGAACAATTTCTAGTAAAGTAATTATGTATAGAGCTATTTACTGTTATTGTCTGCAAGTTATTTTTAACATACAGTAATACATCCAGAACAAATATAGAAGGCACAGTCAACACCTCTAATTGTCTAAACAAAGGTTTGCAATGGGTTCTATTGTTTACATTACACATTATCCTAATAGCTCTCTTCTGCAATATCAAAAGTCTTTTGGTGTTAGGATCATTGCCCCATACAATAACTCCATAGGACAAATGACTCTGGATGTGTGCATAGTATACTGCAGTTAATGTTTCAATATTTACAATTAATCTCAATCTTAACAACATAAAAATGCCTTTTGCTAATTTTTTACATAAAACTTCTATATGCCTGTTCCATTTCAGATTCTCTTGGAGGTGAACACCTAGAAACTTTACATTATCATGGTTAGGTTTATGTTGCAAACTAAAATTAATCTCCTGAGTTTTCTCATGGCTTACACAGAGGACGTTCGCCGCACACCAATCATTCACAATAATTGAGTTAGCGACTAATAGAGAATCATTTACTACATTAAGATTTTTACCATTCAGTAAGATTGCTAGGTCGTCTGCAAACATGTATGATCTTGTCACATTGTTATTTATGGAGGCTGGCAGGTCATTTACATAAATTATAAATAATACAGGTCCCAAAATGGATCCTTGTGGAACCCCTGCTGTAACTGCATTGTATTGAGAAGAGCTTCCATTAAAAGCAACCATTTGATATCTCTCTTTGAGATATGATTTAAAAAATTGTAAAGACAGATCATCAAAACCATAATACTTAAGTTTATCTAACAAAATTTCATGATTTACCGTGTCGAAGGCTTTAGACATGTCGAAGAACTTGCCTATGACCACTTTTTTATCATCTACACCATAAATACAGTTCTTCATAAATTTTACAATAGCATTTAGTGTTCCTCTCTTAGGCCTAAAACCAAACTGACTATCTGATAACAATAGGTTACTTTCAAAATACTGAATTACTTGCCTATTTATTATTACCTCAAACACTTTTGAAACAATTGGAATTATCGAGACAGGTCTAAAACTCTTATGTTCTTTCCGTGAACCTTTTTTATACAGTGGTATAACCTTTGCCAGCTTAAGGCACCTTGGAAATGTACCATTATTAATACAAAGATTCAAGAGATAGGCTAGAGCTTCGGCAATAAAAGGTGCAGCAAGTTTCAACAGCTCAGAATTAAAACCATACACATCCAGACATGAACTATTACTTAACAAATTAATAGCATCATACATCTGTTCAACCTTTACTTCAGTAATACTAAATTCACAGTTAGACACATTACAACTTAACTTACTTAAATAGTATGACATAGACTGACTAGAAAAAGGCACATTAGCAATGAGATCATTTACACTATTCACAAAAAAGTTATTGAAATCACAAGCTGTTAGACTACTTCCAACTTCTGTACTTTTAGACCTATCACTATTACTTATATTTTCATTAATAATAGACCACATAATTTTAGGTTTATTTTTAGCAGATGACACCCTCTCACAATTAAAACGTAGCTTACAACTTCTAACATCGCTTTTATATTTCTTCTTTAATTTCATATAACATTCTTTAAAGTAGGTTATGCCTGTAGACTTATACTGAGCATACATATCGTGACCACATTGGTAAAGTAGCGAATGTGCAAAATTTTCGAATCTGGGCTAATGTGCTAAACAGAAAGTGCTGAGAGAGAGATCTACACTCCAGTAAAACAACGAATGTACAGACCCAATAATAACAACAGTAATCACAATGTTTATTTTAACGAATCTGCCCTTGCCTCACTATTTAAAACGCTAAACAGTCGTATATGAACTACTCACAGGTAAACAAACGAATATGCCACGTTCGCCTTTTTACCAAAGTATATTAATTTATATTGCAAAAGGCTAAACAGGCGAAAGTGGCACATTCGCTGCTTTACCTAAGTGAATATTTATATTGCTGAAGTGATTTAATTAACGAATTATTTGATTGCATCTAAAGAAAATAAAATATCCCTTCTGTATTAACTCTTCCATCAAAATCATCATACTGTATAAGATATTAGAATAACTAACTATCCCAGCTCTCCCTTAGTTAACAGCTGTGACACTTACTTTGTCTTATGTGGAATCCGCTGATTAAAAAAAAAAAACAACACACCAGTGAGTGAGTTTATAGTTTTGTTTTGTTGACATTCGTTGTCGTTGATGTTAAGGCTCATTTATCTTTTTTCAGTAACAGCAAGTGATTATTTCACAGCTGTAGTGAGCTCAATGATACAAATATAATTCACAGTAACAACTCAGCACTTACAGAAGATACCCAACATCGTTTATCACCAAAAAAAGCGAAAAATATCAAAAATGGAGTTTATAAAAGACAAGAACAAACGGCAAAAGACTAAGAGGGCTTGAATATTGTACTGTAAAAGGAAAATTAGTTAATTCAATGGCCTCTAAAACAAGCAGATGCTCCGGCCGTGCCAAACACAAATGCTTTAAATAATGTACAAGAAGAACAACGAGAAAAAATCTACAACGATTTTCACAATTGCCTTCCTTATCGGAACAACGGCAGTTTCTTTGTCAAACATGTCACTGTGCGACCAACTTCAAGGAAAGTTTACAAAAGCAGTGGAGTCACACAAGAGCTTTCACCAAGAAATACACATTTTCCACTGAAAATGGCACATTTGAAGTTTGTCGAGAATTTTTTTCTCGACACCCTTGAATATTTCAGAGTCACTTATAAGAGGGGCACGTGAAAAGGTTAACTCGTCGGGTTGTTCTCCTCCCCGATCTAAGAGGAAAGAAAGATCCACCAAACAAATTAAGTCCCTGCCACTGACAAGTTTATCAGAGAAAATATTTTGTCTTTCTCAAGAATGGAATCCCATTATGCAAGAAAGAAATATGAATATCAATATCTAGAGAGTGCACTAAATGTAACAATAAATTATGCACAACTTGTATAAAGAAAAAATGCATTGAAGAAAACAAAAATCCAGTATCTTTTGAGAAGTATCGACGGATCTTTCGTGAATACAAACTGAAAATTTTACAAACCTTAAAAAGGATCAGTGCAAGAAATGTATAGCTCACGAAGAACAAAAACACGATGCTGATTATGATGATAGTCTGTATATTGAGCACTGTGAGCGTAAAGAGGCAGCACGAAAAATCATAGACAAAGACAAGGAAGATGCAAAAGAACAACAAAATGTTTTGCAATCCAATGGACCTTCAAGCTGTTCTCAACACCACCAAAGGGAGCCAGGGGACCATTCTTCTACGTAAGAAAGTTGGCTGTGTACAACCTAACCATCTACAATCTTAAGCACGCAAGTGTCACCTGCTGTGTCTGGGACGAGACAGAAGGAAAACGGGGCAGTACAGAGGTTTCTACCTGCATTTATACATTTTTAATGAGCCAGACCAATGTTGAATTTCTTAGAATGATGTCGGATAGCTGTGGAGGACAATAACAAAATTTTAAATTCATTTTAATGTGTATGAATGTTATCAAGAGCATCCCTCAATTTCGAAAATCGATCACAGATTTTTTGAACCTGGTCATAGTCAAATGGAGTGTGACTCCGTACATACAAAAATAGAACAACATAGTAAAAATGTTCTAATTTTTACTCCAGACGGGTGGTGCCCAAGTAATACGAACAGCAAGGACCAAGCCAAAACCATTTGAAGTGACGCCTTTATGCCATGATGATTTCATAGATTTTTCTGTTGGCCAAGACAAGATTGTTTTTGTGGACCCAGAAAATAATAAAAACCATCTACCTTTCAAAAAAGCTATTTGGTTCCAATGCAGAAAAACTGAGCCATATGAATTATTTGTAAAAACAGATTACGCAGAAAATGCGCTTTTTTAGGTACGTTATAAAAGTGAACAAAAACAAAAGGGGCAGGCCTTCAAATAACTCTTTAGTTTAAACCGTACAAGACTAGATTCCCAGTTACGACAAAAAAAACTGAAAGACCTTCAAAAACTCTGTAAAGATCTGCAGATACCACGTATCTATTACGGCTTTTAACAACAATCTCCCCTCTGAAGATAGTGTACGAGATGGCCTCCCAGAACCAGATGAATCTGAAGAATCTGGTACTGACTAATCAAAGTTTAACCACGTTTAACGTTTGAAAAATAATATTAAAAGATTTAATTTGTTAATTTTATTGTAGTTGTTCAATTTTAAATTAATTATAACATATTATAATTATAATATGATTGTGCTGATTCATACTTGCGTTGTTTTTTTCTCAGTTCCCTCATCTCAGAAACCTATTTTAACAGGTGAAAATAGGGATTATGCTTAAAACAATAATGCAGATTCGCTACTTCATCGTAGCCTAACAAGATTGGTACGTATATGATAGTCACTTTGGTAAACTAACGAATCTGATTTTTTTGGTAAATGTAACCATTTGGCAAATTTTAATAATACCCATTTTTTACAGTGTTTTCCAAGGTTTAAGGATCATAGTTTAAAGTATATAAATAACAAGAATACCGGATTTTTTTGTTGCACCTTAAACTGTTTTTCAGCTCTCCTGTAAAGTAGCCGATTTGCACATTCGCTACTTTACCAATTTGGTCACGATATATAAACAACTTTCCTTAAGTTCTTTGAGGTCTGTATTATACCAAGAGGGAAGTTTACAATAATCCCTAACAGCTGGTATATACTTAATAGGAAAAGCAATATTCACAATGTTCATAAATTTATTTAAAAAATAGTCAAATTTATCTAGGAGTTGTTCTTTATCTAGGAGTTGGTGTTCTACTAAATAATCTACTAACTGAAAGTGAACAACTCTTTCAAGTATTTTTGAAAAGATGGGTAGCAATGAGACGATAGCATGACAAATCATTAGGATTTCCTTTTTTAAAAATGGGAATTACTCTAGCAATTTTTAATGATTCAGGGAATATTCCAGAGATAATAGAAGAGTTTATCACATGCAATAAGGGTTTCAATATAACAGGGAGGACTTTTTTTACAATATCAATGGAAATATAATCATTTCCAGCAGAAAATTTATTTTCAAAGGAGTTAACTATTTTTTTTTTAAGATTTTCTTCTGTTATGGTTTTAAACTTAAACCTAGATTGGGTTGAAAAATTGTCTTCTAACAGTAAGTTACTATTACCCTGAGGAATCTTTGGTAAAACAGATTTTTCAACTACTGATACAAAGAAATCATTGAATAAATTTGCTATCTGAATAGGGTTCTTTACTAAAATTCCATCTTGTTCAATGTTAATATTATGCTTTGCAGTTGATTCTTTATTTATCTCAGTTTTAATCAGATTCCAAGTCATTTTAGATTTGTTTTTAGAATTACTTAATTTATTATAAAAAAAATGTTTCTTATTCCTATTTATACAGTTTTTTAATTCTTGTTTGGAATGTTTGATTAAAACTTTAGAATATTCATCCTTATTTTTTCTAAATTATTTTTCAAGTTGATGGATTTCGTTTTTCTTATATTTTATTTCGTCAGTGATCCATTGATAAATTTTTTTATCTTTGATATCTACCATAAGTTTTGGGAAACTATTACTAAAATGGTACATACAAATATTTAAAAAGGTTTCCTACTTAGTGTTAACTGTTGACTGATATACCTCCATAAAGGATTCCTGAGATAAACATTTATTTACTAAAAGTAACAATATTATTTGGATTAAAATTCCTGCAATATTTTTTTGAAATTTTCTTTTTTATATTTAAGTTAAAAATCTCAAGTAATTGAGCATCATGGTCTGAGATGTGTGTTATGAGTCCTGTTACTTGCTGTTCATAATCTTTAATATTACTAATTATATTATCTATAGCTGTCTCTGATTGTAATGTTTTTTTTTTTTTTGTTTTTTCTTCCTTGGGGCGGCCTACTGCCATGCACTTAAGCCTCAAGGGCCTTTTGCGCACCCCGAAAACACCATGAGGACTACCAGTCTACAACTTCAGCAGTTCAACAAACCGCCGAAAACAACCTATCAAGTCCTCCTGGGAAAACTCGCCACCCCTGTTCAAGCTACCAAAGATGGCATACCGCTCTCTCGCTATTGCTGGGCAATCAAAGAGCAGGTGCTCAGCAGTCTCCTCCTGCTCATTACACCTTCCACAGAGCGGATCCTCCTGAAGGATACCAACTCTGTGTAGATGCTTCTTCAGGTGACCATGCCCCGTAATGAGACCAATGACCTTGGAAGACATTGATCTGTTTAATGAGAGAAGGTCCGAGGCCACCTTGGAGGAAGGTGACTGTAATACCATTCTACTCACTCTCAAACCCGGATGCAACCTCCACCTTCTCCCATGCTCCGCGCGAATCCATTTCGAGACAACCCTAGAGGATTCACACCTTGGAACACCGCAGAATGGTTGAGGGCCCGTCATAATTGTTGCTGAGCCCTGGTTGGCCAGGGCATCAGCTCTTTCGTTCCCAGAAATCCCCTTATGACCAGGAACCCAACAAACGGTTACATTGTTGATTCTGGCAAGGGAGGAAACGGTCTGATAGCAATCCCAAACCAGTTTGGATTTGATTGCGCAAGAATCCAGCGCCATCAGCGCTGCCTGACTGTCCGTGAAAATGTTAATCGTCTTGCCCCTATATCGCAGACGAAGATTCTCACGAGCACATTCCATAATGGCTGCGACCTCCGCTTGAAAGACTGTCGGATACGGACCCATAGGAACCACCAGCTCCCTACATGGTATCACTCCCAGAATTCCAGCACCTGTGCCGCTTTTTGTTTTAGAGCCGTCTGTGTACCATTCGAGCTCCGCTGGTGGAAGAGGTTGCTTCCCCTCTGACCAATCATCCCTTGAGGGCAAAATAATCCTAAAGGGTTTGTCAAAGGAAAACTTTTGTGGCATCTGATCAGAGATCATATGCAAAACATCCTCCTGTATCAGAGTGCTAATTCTGCAGTGCCCACCGCTGCAGCCCGACCAGAATCCCGTCTGCTGCAGACAGTAGGCACTCTTCCTGGCCATAGCTCGAATGACAATGTCCAGGGGGGCCAGATTAAGACAACAGTCCAGAGCCGCGCCTGGCGCACTAGGAAAGGCCCCTGTGATAGCGAGGCAGGCCATCCTTTGGATACCTGCCAAACGTGCTACCACCGTTTTGGCTTCCATTTTTGGCCACCATACGACAGCTCCGTACATTAGTGCAGGTCTGACCACGGAAACATAAAGCCAGTACAAGAGCCTCGGCTTCAGTCCCCAGGGCCCACCTATCACACGTCTGCATTGCATTAGAGACCACTTACCCCTGGCAATGACCCTTTCTAGATGAGGTCCCCAGTTTAGAACCCTATCTAGGATCACGCCCAGGTACTTGACCTCAGGCTTCAGCTCAACGGGTGAGCCTTTAAATAGAAAAGGACCAATGCCCTCCATCTGTCGCCTCCTGGTAAAGGCAACCACGGCAGCCTTGGTGGGGTTGACGGTGAGGCCAACCTTATCACACCAGTTTCCCACCATGTTCAGAGCAGCATTGGTCAATTCCGTGATTGTTGTGTTGAACTTGCCACTCACAAGAATCACAATATCATCTGCATACCCTTGTGCAAAGACACCGCTGCTATTCAAAGAATTCAGCAGGTCATCCACAACCAGGTTCCACAGAAGAGGAGAGAGAACGCCGCCCTGCGGACAGCCCCTCGTAGCCTTTGCACTAACACTTGCTCCCATGAGGGTTGAAACAACAACCCTGTCCGTGAGCAAGGCCCCTATCCAGTCACACACCTGACCATCAACGCCACGTCCCGAGACCGCATTGATAATCGCCTGAGTGGCTGTATTATCAAAGGCACCTTCAATGTCTAAAAAGACTCCTATGGCTACCTCTTTTGCCGCCAGCGTCTTCTCAATCCTGCATACCAATTGATGCAGGGCCGAGTCGCATGACTTTCCTGGAGTGTAGGCATGCTGGTTAGGATGCAAAGGTCGCTCCAGAAGAGCTCCCTCCCAAACAAACCTGGCAACCATTTTCTCCATGGTTTTGAGAAGGAAGGAGGACAGGCATATTGGCCTGAAAGACTTCGGCCGATCCATGCCCGCCCTCCCCTGCTTCGGTATGAACACCACTCTGGACACTCTCCAGGGTAGTGGGATGTACCTGAGAGCCACGGAGGCTCTGAACAGTCTGCACAGCTGTGGAAGGAGAATGTCCAATCCCCGCTGCAAGCAAACCGGTCTCACCCCGTCGCCCCCAGGAGCCTTGTAAGGACTGAATGAGTTAATAGCCCACTCAATCCTACTGAAGGTAACAATACGGTGCGCCAGACTCCACTGCGAATGAGTGGCGCGACCCGCATGTCTCCCCTCACTTTCGGGTGGTTGTTCACCCTCATGAACAATACAGTCCGGGAAGTGTGTTCCCATCATGACTTTCAGAACTCCTTCCGGCTCAGTAATGTAAACACCTTGATCGTCCTTGAGACTACCAAGCGGCGAGATGGGATTCTTTGCCAATAGCTTTTGCAGCCTTGCACTGCCCTGCACACTGTCAATATCGGTGCAGAGCTTCTTCCAGGCTAACCTCTTAGCCGTACGAACCTTGCGGTTGTACAGTGCAAGAGCCTCGTGGTAGGTGTCCCAAGTACCCCAAGTTTTGGCTCTCCTGAATAGAGCCCTGACCCTCTTCCTCAAAGAGGCCAATTCAGAGCTCCACCAGGCTACCTTAGATCTGTTTTTGTTTATAATCGGGCAGCTGAGATCGAAGGAGCCGACAATCGCAGAAGTTAGACCGTCAGCAGATTCGTCAAGCTGCGCCGCGCTGTGAATCCGTTTCCCATTAGTGGAATCAGAATCCAGCCGTGCCCTGAGGTTTTCCTTGTAGGATACCCAGTTTGTGTTCCTCGGATTCCTATACTGAACTTTTTCCAGCATCTGTTCACCGATCTTAAAACAGATGTGAGCATGATCAGAGAGGGAAGGCTCGCCAGACACATGCCAGCCATGCATCCGACCAGCCATACCCTCCGACATCATGGTCACATCTAGCACCTCCCTTCTTGTCCTCGTGCGAAACGTGGGCACATTTCCCACATTTGCGATCATTAGACTACGGGACATTATGTATTCTAGAAGTAACTTACCTCTGTTATTAGTGTTGGTGCTGCCCCACGCCTCGTTGTGCGAGTTGGCGTCGCATCCCACCACCAGTTCCGCTCCACTCCTCCCAACATGGTCCACCAAGGCAGCCAGTTCCCTGGAGGGCGTGGACTCCGCATCATCATACGGTAGATATGATGATGCAACTAGCAGGGCTCGTCCAGTACCAGCCACCATCAACCTGACTGTGGCGAGATCCCTGCAACAAAATTCCAGAACAGGAATGCTGTCCACCTTGTTGCTTACAACAATACATGTCCTGGCATTTTCAACCTGGGCACTAAATATTTTCACCCCTGTCATTGAAAGCCCTGATATTTTTCCCTTGCTGATCCAAGGTTCCTGTATCAGAGCCACGTGAAAATCTTCCGACAGGAAGCGTCTGCAGAATACAGCCGAGGCAGCTTTATTATGCTGCAGGTTGATCTGAAGAACCTTGATCCCCATGATCAACCGCCCCACCCCGCGCCCTCAGCTGGACCTGCTCCACACCAATGAACACCCTCCAGCCCCTCCCCTTAAGAGTGGTTGAAGACTGTTCATCTATTAAAATTACAAGAGTTCTGGAATCTCCCGTGTGGACATCTCCAACAACCCTCCAGTCCGACACAGAGATCCCAGCATTCTGTTTATTAATGGCCTTGAGAATGGTCGCAGAGTCCTTCCCGGCCATGGGACCATCGACCCTTAGGAAGACCTTGGTAGATCTTATGAGGTCTTTGTAGTCCCCACAGATCACCCCTATTCCCCCAGGGCCACCGATCCCCAGCCCCGGAGCCAGACCCCGCAGCCAATCCCTGGTCTCGTCATTGCCACAAAGCATGACGAGAGCCCCCCTTTCGGGGAAACACCTTTTGAACTGCAGGCACACACCTTCTGCTGAGAGTACCTCGTCGAGAATGCGCCCCCGAAGTTCCATAGCCTCCTCCTCTGAGAGGCGCCTCTCAGGAAAGTTAGCAGGGACCAAGACTAGCTTATGTCCCGTCAGAACTTCCCTGAATGTTTCTCCCAACCCCTCCTCCGTTGAGGGATTGGTACTCGTCGCATGCGCTGCTTGCTCAGGAGGTGCGGTCGGGCGCCTCTTCGGCAGGGGTTTTTTCCGCCGAAGAACCGCCCGAGCGCCCTCTCTTCCCAATAGGAGTTGAGACCGCACCTGCAGTTGCCTCCGGTGCTGCCTCCCTCTGTCTTTTTATCTTTCTTCTTTCATTGGCCGACCTCTTGCCCGTTTGCCTCCTCCATTGACTGACCGGAAGCCAGGTGCCGTCGGCCTTTTTCTGCTCCATCGCCCAACGCTTGCGCAGTTTAAAGGGTAGCTTAAGGTTGTAGTCCATTACACATGCTCCAGTGTCTGTGTCCATGGACTCAACCCTTCCGCTAGCATCATCGAGTGCTACATCGTCGTCGATGGTGGTAGCGCTAGAAGAACAGGCAGATACATCCAAGGCCTGGGTGCCGGATGCAACTGCCCGTTGCAGTTCTTCCAGATCTAAATCTGTTGGTGTTTTTTGTTTATTTTTAAAAGACTCCATAAAAGGTCCCACGAGTACCGAGGAAATAACAGTCCACCCAGCCAGAGCCCCGCATGACCAGGTAAGGCTATTTACGCTTGGGGGGGCGCCCAACCCCCAAGGGCTCCGTTTACGACGCACAACCCCTGCGCCATGCATCCCTTAGGCACGGGTCGCTTCACACCGTGGGATTGGGGTGCCCTCAGTCAAAAACAAGTTTTTGTGTGTGGTGCGATTCCAGGCGGACCCGGACTGGCACCACTACTGCGCGGCGCCGAGGGCCGTCACCGCGCAGAGTGCACACTCGAGACACTACCCTAGATCCTGGGGTTTTGTTGACAGCAGGGCCACCTCAAGCAGAACGCTGAATAGCGTTTATCCGGGCCCAACCATTGGTTAGATGGTTGGATTCGGATCCCCCTTCGGTCTTGAGCGACACCTTGGCGGTGCCGCCCCTGGAGAGGTACTTTCCCAGTTCATTTGGGATTGACCCGAACAAAGGTCAGCCCGTCTCCTAGACCCCGATTGTAATGTTACTCTTGTCGGAAAGTCAACTTTGTATTCTAAATTGTGTGATTTAAGTACACTCACAAAGTCTTTGTAATAATTATCTCTTTTTAAACGTTAATGTTCAGGTCCCCAGTTAATATTACATTTTTGTATTTGTTAGTTAAAATAGAACATAACACTTTAAAATTTAACATAAAATTGTGGAAAAACATTGGTATTGGGGATCTGTAGATACAGCATAATACGCAGTTAAAATTTTCTAGTATTATCTCTTTTTAAACGTTAATATTCAGGTCCCCAGTTAATATTACATTTTTGTATTTGTTAGTTAAAATAGAACAAAAAACTTTAAAATTTGACATAAAATTGTGGAAAAACATTGGTATTGGGATCTGTAGATACAGCATAATACACAGTTAAAATTTTCTAGTAATACCTCAACCAGACAGCATTCAAATATTTTGTCAATCAACAAATTTTGAACTGAAGGAATTATTAATTTTTTAGTATTGAGATGTGTTTTGGATAATATCACTACTCCTCCGCCCACTGAAGATCTAGAATAATAAGAACATATATTATAACCCGGAACTTGTAATATATTTAGTTCATTTTCACTCATTTTGTGCTCAGAAATTGCCATGATGTCTGGCTTTAATTCGTCCAAATTAATTCTTAAAATTTCCAACCGTGAGGGTAAATGTTGCACGTTTTGATGCATAATTGTAAAATTAATCTGAATGTTGTCTTGGTTGTTACGATTTAAAGAGGGGCCATTTCCAGAGCTACATTGGCTAAAAAAGTTTCTGTGATGGTTGGTTGAGGAGTGCTGCACGAGTGAGAAGAGTCATTTTTGAGTAGAGAACTGTTAGACTCGTTTGAGTGAAGTTCTGCTACCTCATCTTGAAGTGTTCTTCTTACTTTAATTAAAAATTCTTTATGTGTTAAAGTAATGCGGCAAATATTCAATAGTCTACAACAAAAGGCTGAATTACACTGAGGCTTTGTGGGTAGAGCAGCAAGGCGGCCCCATCTGGGGACGTCCGTACTTCGCGCGCAGGTCTGCCGTCCCCATATGGGCCGGCCGCAGTGAATGTGTTAAACTAAAAATAATATGTTCAGTCTTATCTTCGTTAATTTTTAAGCCATTAGTGGAATACCAGAGGACAGACCTTTTCTTTCATGTAGCCAATCATAGCCGAGTTAATTTCAGAGAGCAAGTTAGAGCACATTAAGGTAGTGTCGTCAGCGTAGAGTACTTTTATTAGGCACAAATTTGGGAAAATCATTAATGAAGACCGTCAATAAGAAGGGACCCAGGACAGAGCCCTGGGGGACCCCGCTTATAACCTGCTTAAGGTCCGACCTCTGATCACCTATTTTAACAAACTGGTACCTATTACTAATATACGAGATACATAGTGAAAGCTCATTGCCCTCAATTCCATAGTAATTTAGTAGTCTGATAAGCTCTTGGTGGGGCACAGTGTCAAAGGCCTTGGTTAGATCTAAGAGTAAGGCACTAACTTCGCTTTCAAAACTATGAATAATCTATGACACCACACTTTCAACAGCCTTAATAGTGGATAGATTATGTCTAAAACCAAATTGTTCTGACAGAAGTAACTGATTTTGTTCAAAGTAGTGTTCATTCTGACATTTAATAATACTTTCAAATAATTTAGATATAACTGGTACCAAGGCGATAAGTCGATAATTATTTACATTAGTTCTGTCTCCTTTTTTTATATATAATCACAGTTACTGTTACTTTTAAGCATTGTGGAAAGACTCTGGTGTGAAACATCCAGTTTATAAGATAAGTTAAAGGATACAATATTTCCCTAATTATTTCTTTAAGTATAAAATTAGATAGTCCAAAAACATCCTCAGCCCCGGAGTTTCTTAGCCTGATAACAGTATTTAAAATATCGACAGGATTTACAGTGTGCCATTTAAAAGGCAAAGCCTTTGGATTGTTTATACCAGATGACTCCAGCATGTCACTTGCACTATCTAAATTTAGACTAACATTATCATTAGGCCTATTGACATAACTACAAATATTGATAAAATAATTATTAAAATCACTGACAGATATGGAGGGTTCGGTCTGGGAGCATTTCTTAGGTGTGCGCCTTGTTTCGTTATTAATCACAGTCCAAGCTGCTTTGCAAATGTTTTTTGACCCCAATATAATTTCATCATTAGCATTCTTTTTTGCTATGTCTATTTGGGCACGATAAAACTTTTTAATCCCTTTGTGGACCTCCAATAAATCAGGAATAAGTTTACACTTATGTTTGGACTTCAAGATCTTATTGCTAGGATTCTTATTTTTAACGTTTTTCAAAAGACAGCACTCATTAAAAGAGTGAGAAACAATCTCCATAAAATTATTAAAGGCTACATCAAAGTTTTCAGGAGCTACAATTACTTTATTCCAAACAATATTACTTACCCTACATTTAAAAAATTCTCAACATTAAAATTGTTTAAAACTCTAACACTAATGTTTGACTGTACAGATTTATTGACACCTTTAATAATAATAAACACCTTTAAAACTTAAAGAAACCAATGAAGAATCTGAAAGGTTAAGAAAATTTCTGGTAACAAGGATAATAAAATATTTGCTGCCAGAAAAAAAGAACTATGACATTTACTTGATAACCCTTAAAAACAGTCTACTTTAGAGTGACTGAAAAATTAAATGAAAAATGCCTTAATTAAAATGGCGGAGTTAGGGCTGTAAGGCCCTCTCTACCACTCAACCTCAATTTGACTATAAAATGATGCAAAAATAGTATAAAGAACTTATAGTAAATGAAAAACAAATTCAAGACCCTTCTGAAATTGCTGAACACATTAGCCATCGTCTTACAAAAATAGCCAACATCATTCTCTGTAATGCTGGCCAAGTCGTAAATCGACTACCAACATGCATAGACTATACCTACCTGATTTCATGCCTCATCGAACCACACCAGAAGAAGTCTTCCATGCACTCATCCCTAAAATCAAAACCATCAGTAGATGTCGATGAACGTACCTCCACACTACTGAAACACTGCAAGAATGAAATACAGAGTCCCTTATGTCAAATAACCAACCTTTCATTTTCACAAGGTATCTTTCCAATGAAACTAAAACTTGCAAAAGTATTCCTGAAACACAAGAAAGGCAGTGTAACATCAGTAGAAAACTATAGACCAATATCGATTTGTCCAAAAATAGTTGATATATCCAAAATTCTCCTGAACCAACTGATAACACTTCTGATTACTCACAATTTCTTGACGACTCAACAGCATGGCTTCCTTCGAGGAAAATCCACCACTACGGCTATAGTTCAACTGAAGGAATTCATTATTGACCGATTTGAAGAAGGTTCAACTGTGACTGCCATTCCACTATACTTTAGTAAGGCATTGATTGCAAAAACCACTCTGCTTCTCAAAAAAAAAAAAAAAAAAAAAATAGGTAATATGGGCATAAGGGGAGTATTGCATACATAACTGGCTCTTCAGCTACTTGAAGGACTGACAGCAACTAGTTGAAGTGAACTATTATATAAATATCACATCCCATAAAGCAAAATCAACCTTACTCCCAATCATTAGAGGCGTTCCTCAAGGATATATACTTGGCCTGGTGCTTTATATTCAACAACATGGCTGCCTGCCTACAGTCTAGTGTAGTGGCTTCCAGTTTCAGTGCATTTTGAGTGTGTATCGTCACAAAACATATTTATTCTGGAGGTCCACTCCAATAATGCTTCATAATAACCAACACTTTAATCAAGATTATTAAAAAAAAACACCCAAGTACCTAAAAATGACCTTATTTCATCAAAATACCTCAGCATTACAATTGATGACAATCTCTCTTGAAACTCACACTGATAACCTCTGTTGTAAGCTTGACCCTAGTATCTATGCTCTTAGGAGTAAAAAGCTAATGTAACATTGATGCTGCCAGAACAGCATATTTCTCTCTTTTTCGAATCTCATCCGAGGTATGTATTATTAGTATGAGGCAACTCTTTAGTGAGAAACAGGGAACGTATTCTAGTCCTACTAATTCGAATACTAGCAGGACTAACTCCCCTAGACTGATGCCGCAAGCCTACGGAGAACTCGGGATCTAACATCTGCGAGGCCACCCGCTTCACAATAGCTCAAACCTTACAACCTAGGTGAAAATCACAGCTACACTAGAAACTGTTACCATAACAGAGGCGTACCTCAGGGATCTGTGCTTGGTCCAGTGCTTTACACTCTTTTGACAAATGACTTCCCACAATATCTGGAGAAATACTGCAGGGTTGTGATGTATGCTGATGACACTGCCCTTATTATTACTGAGAAAGACAAAGAACAACTTGACATCAATTCGTATATAGCTTTTGTTATGGCAAAGCAATACTGCCATATCAATGATCTGATACTAAATGAGAAGAAAACACAGCAGCTAATTTTCACTGCCTCCCGAAACCATCACAGGGGTCTCCCAGAGCTAGAGGTAACAACATCAACAAAATACCTAGGTCTGACTCTAGACAACAAACTATCCTGGGAGCCTCATGTGGATAAACTCTGCAAAAAACTTAGCTCCTGCCTTTATGTAGTACGACGAATTAAACAAATTAGCAATATGGATATGGGTAAATCAGCCTACCATTCTCTCTTTGAGACCCATCTTAGATATGGATTAATTGTATGGGGAAGTACAATAGC
Source organism: Homalodisca vitripennis (assembly GCF_021130785.1). Lineage (NCBI taxonomy): Eukaryota > Metazoa > Arthropoda > Insecta > Hemiptera > Cicadellidae > Homalodisca > Homalodisca vitripennis. The sequence goes on along the minus strand of NC_060209.1, from coordinate 195,065,002 downwards.
AACAAATTTACAAAGAGTATTAGTAATACAAAAGAGAACCATCAGAGTTCTTACTGGACTGAGACCACGAGACAGTTGCAGGGAAGCCTTCAGAGAACTGAGGATTTTAACAGTAGTAGCTCTTTATATAATTGATACTATTTTGCACTCTGTAACAACTGGACAGACTAGAACTGGAGACCATCACTGCTACAACACAAGAAATAGACACCACTTTGCTCTTGAAACACACCACCTAAGTTTATATGAGAGGAAACCATCATACAAAGGAGCAATCTATTTCAACATTCTACCAGACTCACTGAAGAAAACACCAGTCAAACACCTGAAGAACTCACTCAAAAGTTGGTTTCTCCAGCAACCCTTCTACACTATTCAAGAGTTCATAAACTGGAAATTAATTGCATCATGAACTGATATTTTAAATTTTATGTTCTGTATGTCCTTTATTGTATTGACAAAAATTCTAAACTCAACGTTTATGAATAAAGAATATTGTCTATCTAAACACCTATGAATATGCCCTATATACACATCACCTGACCCTGTTTGAAAAAAATTGCCTACATGAGAAGAAAAACTTTATAATCAACTCCCAGATGACCAGAAGAGATGCGGAGAAGACAAGAATTTAAAGACATCACTGAAGACCTGGGTGGTACAGAAGTCTTTTTGTATTTTAGAAGAATTTTGAAATGCCTAACTATTATAATAGTTAGGCGATTTATTTTAGGCGAGGAAATAATGGTAGAGAAGATTTGGAAATACTGAACCATAAATTCGAACAGGTTGAAAGATTCAAATACCTCAGAGCAATAGTTAATTCAAAGAGTAATGAACTAATAGAAATCCAAAATAGAATAAATTTGGCAAATAGAAGCATATGTGCGCATTAAATAATATTTCAAAATCAAAATTACTCTCTTACAAAACAAAATTAAGAATATATAAGACTGTTATAAGACCAGTTCTTCTCTATGGAGCAGAGACATGGATTATAGATAAACAGGCAGAAAAGAAGATTGGTTACATTTGAGAATAAAATTTTGAGGAAATTTTTTGGACCTATTAGAGATGGAGATAGATGGAGAATCAGGCACAACCAAGAAATCAGAGAGATGTTTCAATCTCCAGACGTTGTAGGAGAAGCAAAGAGCAAGAGACTTCGGTGGGCAGGCCATGTGATGAGGAGGGAGGATGATAAATTGATTAAAGAGGTTTGGAAACACAATCCAGTTGGAAGAAGACCTCGAGGTAGACCCAAAAATCGCTGGAAGGACCAGGTGGAGGACTTCCGGAAATTGAGAGCGGGTCAGGGGGATTGTGAAGACAGGGAGAGATGGAGGCGGCTGGTTGGCGAGGCCAAATACCACCTAGGGTATCCATGGCCATGGGAGTAAGAGTAAGTAAGTAAGTAACTATTATAATAATGCAATTAGTGTATTCAGTATGCATGTAAATAAAGAATTTTATTGGATGATTGAATTGGTATGCATATTGATGTAGACTTGTATTTAACATTTCCCCAATGTAGGTAGAAATGAGTTAGTTATTGCATAAAAAAGTAGATAAGATAGCCATACAGCATTGTGCAAACTTTGTAATTTAATCTGTTAAGGTTTAAACGGTATTAAGGTGCTTCCAGACATTTTACACACCTGGTATATTGATAAAATGAGGGAGAAATGATCATTTCTTGGTGTCCAAGAACAAAGTGATCAGCCATAGCAATTTACCATAAACTGAATCACCAAATAATTAAGCATCCCATTGTATTGTGAAAATAAATCCCTTAGTGGTATACAGCTAAATTTTTGATACAGAAGACTGTCACAAGCTTCTTAAATGAATTTTTATACAGAGTAGAAGGAACAATCAATGAACCATCAGTGTAGTTTGGTTTTGAGATCTACTTCCTCTTCGTTTCTTAATTCAGTGTAAGGAAATTTTGGAGCTTCCTTGAAATGTAAGTTGACTTTTTCAAACTCAGTCAGACGGCATGATGGAAATTCATATACTGTTGTGTTCTGAGTTATATTGGCGAATTTCACTGCTCTTAGGTAGGTCTTCTCTTAATGTGAGCATCACAATTTTCTGAATACAGTGACACATTTAGTAGGGATTTTGTGAGTCCTAATGGCTTCTCTGTAGCTTTTGTTTCGATTCTGGAAATATACTCCCTCCCTTGTTTGAGGATTCATTGAATATTAGCATCTAGTAATGAAGTAGGCAACTTCAATGTTTCTCAATAGAATAGAGACTGGAACTCAGCTTCTTACAAAGTTTGTCCACATGAGGAGTCCACGATAATTTCTTGTCAAGCACCATAACCTGAACATTTAACAGGCTTCAAATGCCACAGATTCAATTGTAGTTTTCCTTTGGCCAATATAAATTGTGGGGGAAGAAGACTATAAATTAGGTTTTTTTAATAACAGAGGGCAGGTTTCCTGGGTCTAGTAATTGCCTCAGTCATCTGGCTTATTGCCCACACTCTTTCAGGTTTAAGCTATGTCAAATCCCAGGATTGTATTACATCAAAAGATTTTCTGTACAATCCTTACCTGTTCCAATCCCTCTTCTGCATGCCTAAGAAACCCAAGGAATCATAAAATAATAAATTAGGTTCAGATAGATATAACACATTTTATTTCACAAAAATTCAGTTTTTTATGAAGAAACTAATTTGAAAATCTACATCAACTAAAATTTTTGAACTGGAATATAAATTATATCAACATATTGAACTAAAGCATGATAAATGCATTTTGATTAATTTATTTGGACTCCAATCACCAATCGTACTTAATAATTCTATTCAACATAATATTGTATTTGAATGAATAAATCATTTTATCAAAGATAACTAACTAGTAGTTGTGTTAGAACCAAAGACAATCCTCCAGACTAGATTGATTTTGTACTCTGGACTGAAGTCATCTTTCTTGACTTATGCTCTGAGCAGTTACTGCACTTGTAAATACTAGTTTTAAAGCATTCTTATTTCACTAGAAATTACACATGAAATTGCCTTTGGGCAGAGATGAGAAATGAGTACCACTTCTCAGACACAATCACGTAACCGAGGAGAGTACAGAAATGAGTACCACTTCTCAGACACAATCACGTAACCGAGGAGAGTACAGAAATGAGTACCACTTCTCAGACACAATCACGTAACCGAGGAGAGTACAGAAATGAGTACCACTTCTCAGACACAATCACGTAACCGAGGAGAGTACAGAAATGAGTACCACTTCTCAGACACAATCACGTAACCGAGGAGAGTACAGAAATGAGTACCACTTCTCAGACACAATCACATAACCGAGGAGAGTACAGAAATGAGTACCACTTCTCAGACACAATCACGTAACCGAGGAGAGTACAGAAATCGTTGGTTTTTACTCAAAGTCTGTTGAGGTTGAGGATTTAGTCTTACTCTAAGATGGAAACAGCTAAAAGAACAAAAATCAAAAACCCCGACTGGAAGTAAAACCACGAGCCGAGAAGTGATGTTCTGGATTTTCTTAGTATACAGTACAAACATCATGGCCAATCATTAACCCTTTGCGCTCGAAAGGCCAGCAGCAAGATTGCAGAGAGGTCGCATTCGTTTTGCGTAGTTTGTCCTCGCAACTCGTACGGCCAGTACAGCCATACTACTACTTTCATTAAAAACTCGGTGGCCATATTTGTTGTTTGCCTCCCCAACTCCATATTTTTGAACTTCCTCCGCGTTATTTGCATATAGTAGTTACAATGTTTAAAGAAGAATTGAAAAATGATTTTTAATTTATTTTTAGTGAATCTTTCTAATAGAAAGATAAACATACATTTGGGAAATTTAACTCTTATATGTATATTGTTAACAAAGATATGTAAATAAAATATTATAAAGTAGGCCTTTACAATTATGTTATATTCAGCCACGGACTATTTTTTTGTCTTTATATTTTTTTACGGAATAAAACTTTTAAAAATACATACTTATATGTGGTTAAGAATAGTTAGTGTGGTTAGCACAAGTTTTTTAGTAAAATTTCCTAGGTTTCTATCACTTCAGTGTATAGGCCTATTAGAGCAGAATTATAGGCTAATTTAAAATGTACTACTTTACTTCAAAATTAATTTAAAATACAGCTTATCGATGGATATAAGCACTCACTATTCATTATAAAACAAAGAGAATATTAAAAAATAACTGCTACGTTTAGTGGTGAGTAGTGCTGGCCTTACGAGCTATGGACGTAGTATATCTTGGCCAGTACAGCTGGACATACAAGATGAAAGAACATTATGGCAAAAATTAATCTGCGCTTCCGACAAAATGGTGGCGGCCAGTACAACTGGCCATACAAGCTCCAAGAACAAATTATAAATAATGTCTTTGAGTGCATAGGGTTAATGTCACAGCTGTTTTAGTTTTAGTTTTAAAATACTATGAGGGAAATTATATTGTAATTCTGTTTTGGAATTTGCTATAAAGAACTGCACTTCCAAATTCAAAATAATGAAAAACGTCAATTGCTTTTCAAAAGCAAAATTTGGGAGCTTGTGTATTTACTTTGTACCTCAAAAAATTTACACAAATATATTTGTTAGGTTTAAAATTTGCTATTATTCCACTGAAAGTGGGGAAAAACAGGCTTCAGCGGAGGTGTTACAGCAACTAATAATAGGACAAAGACAAATAGGGAGACAGAATGTACAAATTTTAACATATGTAAAGTATATTTCATTTATTGACAAAATAATAATTTTTGTATATTCATGCTACAACGTACTTATATTACTCTTCATTATATACAAAAACAATACAATTACAAAACAGAAAGGTTGTGTATATATTATAGTATATAACTCATTGGTTATTTACATGTGGCATACAAAATCTACCGTATAAATGTCACTAATATTTCCACTATGAAGATAAGATAAAGAAAGCTCTTGTAATATTACTCACCAAGCTAATATTACACTTATCTGGAATATTTAGAAAGTCGCATGAAGCACAATTATCATCGACAACTCCCTATCATCGCACGACAGCTGACGATTTTGTGCTAAGGTACCAAACAAACTCATCCGAGACAATTAAATTACAGGCAGTATTACTGGAAATGCAATAATTGCGAGTTTAAGTAAAACATTCATAATGTGGCAAGATGCTAATTGTCTTTACTAACATTATTTCATATCTAGCAGCAGTGCGCTTCAAAATATCCAAAATATAACTGGAAAATCTGTGAACATCCACCTACGCAAAATTGTAATCAGAAACATAGAATCAGTCTTACAACAAACACAAACAATTGCTTGGGAAAGGTACGCGGAAACACGGTTTTCCCTCTGTAACATGGAAACAAAAAACATTTTTGTGCACAAAATTCTTTTAACAATGAATTTTTTGAATTCAGTTAAAAAAAATGAAGGGCATTTCGTAATTGAAGACTTGGAGCAATTGGAAATAATTTAAAACTAGTTGTAGTCAGTAATAAACACTTTCCAAAAATTATTTTTATTTTTGAGACAAGACCTTTTAAAAAATATTGTTTTATTGTCAGACGAGATTTGGGTTTGGAAAATATATTGTTTTATACTATACAATTCATAGCCCTCTATGGTAACTTCTTTGAGTACAAAAAAGTAAAACTTTTTTATTACACCTTGTGAAATCACAGGCATTTAAAATATGAAATTTAGGCAATTTTATAATCAAATAAAAATGTCTAAAGTTAAAAATGTAAATGTTTAAGATGAATATAGCTTCAAGTAGTGACATTTTTTATTTATTATGAAATTTAATTTAGTCTAAATGTCAATTATATTCAATTAAAAAAACAATTCTCATAAATAGTTAAAAGGACGAAAGTTATCTTAAAAGCTATGAATTTAACATTAAAAATATTTTTCAAGCCCATAATCGATTACACCAGCTTAAACACACTTTTGTTTTTTATTATTACTTGATATGGTCAAATAATATAGACACCAACTGAAAGAGGTTAAAGTACACAAAGAATTTATATTTTCGCTTGTCATATTAAAGGTATTTCTTGAATCATTCAAAATAATAAAAAAACATAATACGAGAGCTATCCAGTAAGTAGATTACGTTTTTTTCTGTAACTGCAAGGTTAATTTAATTTCAACTTAATTTTTACCTTGTAAAAAATAAATGTAAACTCCAAGCTGTGGGGTTTAAGATGTTTTTAATATAATTATTAAAAAATTGTGACATATATTGTTCTACATGAATTTTAAACTTATAAATAAATAAGTTTCAACTTCTAAATATTTTTAATACATTTTCACAACTTGTATTTAGCCTAACACAATAATTACGTTTTACCTTATTGAACTGACCTGTATTGTCAGACAATAGAAATACTACACACTAAAGACAACCTTAGTCACGTAGACATTTTACATGCACACTTAAAAATAAAATTATGGATAACAATGACTAAAACTGCTAATTTTGTATATGTACAAATTAGTAAACATTCAAACAGGGAAAAACAATACTATGATTACAAAATAAACAATCACAACCCAAAATAACCACAACATTAGTTTTATAACACAGATATAACGAGAAAAGAGTAATGAAAAACACACACACACGTTACAAGGTGGAAAAAATTGTCATTAAGTACAAATTATGTAATTTGTATATTATCAATTAGGTGATTATATTACTACTGGCCCGCAAATTTTTATTTTGAAATACCATAATAATTGTATAAATGTAATTCAAACTGAATTACACTTTGTCTCGTTTTGGTGATATTTTTATGAAGTAAAACCCAGCTTCTTTTATATTTTTAAAATAATGAAAGTACAATAAAAGTGACAGGGAAATCTTCTAATACTTCAAAGATTTGTAATTTTTTTGAGCATTCGTTTGTTAGCCCTTTTTTCTAAAAATGTGAAGAAGGAGCAATTCAAAACTTCCAAACGCCAGCCACCATCATGTAACCCATCAAATGTACGAACAAAAAAAAAAAAGGAATTATAATGTGGTTTATGAAAAAAAACGTTTACTTATCCCTATACAAACGGTGACAGTTTAAAAATTTGATTTCCACATTTCGGTTTCAATAATAAATATCCCTTTTCCCTTTATGAATAGTGACATTTGACTAATTCTGGAAATAATCATTACACCACTAAATTCCGCATTAAAATATTTAAGTTTCTCATTTCCCTCTATTCCTTATTTTTATTTTTAAACCCTAAATAATAAAGGTACATTTTTCAACGATCTGCCATTTTTTATGAGTACAAGTTAAAACTTCCTGTATGAATCAGATTTGGATTTTGCTGTAAGTACTATTTCAGATGAGTAAAAATAAAGAACTACAAATTTGTATTCATTTCAAAGCCCTCCCCATTTAGGAACAAAGAGCTTAGCAAAAAGAACTTCAAAACAAACTTCTAATCATCTAATAAAAATATTCCAAAGATTAAAAAAGGTCAATCTAACAGTACAGCCAAAGAAAAAAGTTTGACTGACAAAAATTTGCAGCTAAATTAACTGCCATTTTGTATAGGGACAAGATAAATGGATTTTATACATTGTGCCAGATTAAATTTTTTCTTTAATTTATGGGTCGATAAGTGTGTTGACATCTGAAATTTGAATTGGCCCCAACGCTTTTTTGGAAACACGGGTAAAATAAACAACATATTTTAAAGAGTGTAATTACCACCCTATAAAGCTTTTGAATTTATTTTCATTATTTTAAAAAGAGAGACAATTTTATTATGCTATCTGCCATATACATACAACAGAAACTTAGCTGGAATACAAAACACTACATATTTTATATATCTACTATTTATATATACTCTCAGTGTAAAAGTAATTTCACTTTTTATAAAATTGTAAGTATGAACTGGGCTTTTATGCCGTACGAGAAAGGTTGTCTTCCGAAAACCTTTGGCAATGTACGAAAGCCAAATAACGTTACAAGTCCAAACTTGTTTAACAAGTCTAGTATCACAAAAACCCACTCAAATTTATTAAAAGAAATAAAATAAAATATTATGTCTTCCAGCAACATAAATCACAGATTCAAAAACGGTTCTTAAAAATATATTTCGTAAAACGTAATAATAATTTAAATTTGAGTCCTCGTTTTCCCTGTGCATTATTTACTGGCAAGTATTGAAACAGAAAAAAACCAGACAATTCATACACAACATTCTTACGAGGGTGAATAAATGAATAATAAGCCCTGTAAACTTACAACATTGTTTTTGATAATCGTTATCAACAAAATATGCCTATCACAGCACTCTAAAAGAATTAAACAAAACACATGTAAAGTTACGTAATACAATAACGTATAAAATCGTGTATAAAATAATACATTATACCTAGATCAATAAATAGCATTAAAACACTATTTAAATTTTGATAGCAAAACTTAAAGATTCATTTAGTACATCTAATGGTAAATGACGGAGCACTCGTCTTGTTTATGTTCTGGAGCAGAGAAAAATACTTCAAAACATAATGTTTTTGTTTTTGTAATTATAAGACTGTGAAGATAAATCCAGTGAACTTTAGCATATCTTCTTGTACAAAACATAATAAAGACAAGCATCATTCTGTAGTACATAATATAGTTACCTCAAATATTGTCTGAGGTATATTTGAGCTAATTTAAGGAAACCGAATGATCTATTGTACGGTTTTTGAGATAATATACACAAATACAGCACTTAAATAAAAATTAAATTACGGCTCTAGACTCGTGGAACTGGAATCACCTTTTCTTCTTCATCAGTTCCATTCTCCTTCTCGCCTTCGCTCTCTTCTCCTCCATCTCCTTCTTCATGTCTTCCCAGTCTTCTGTCAAACCTGGGCAGATAAGGAAGAGATAACAACAACCGAAGATAATCGAAATCTAGACGTCCTACTGAGGTCAGTAACTGGGACATTATAGAGTTTGCTAGGTCCCTTCAGTGGTAGCACTAGGCCAGGTTATCGGATAGTGCTAGGAACAGTTAGTTGTCCTAGAGTTTTATATTTACTGTGCATATAACGCTTCAGAAAAGAGGTTTTCAAGAGGAAATCTTGAGTGCAAACTTGGCATTATTATTTATTGTATTGAATAAGGATATCACACGATAGGAAAACGGAAAATGAAAAACAGACATTCCAGGTACAATCACCTTGAGCTGGAACGATTTTTATGTAAAGTTAATAAATATATAGAATCAATTCAAATAATCACTGATAATTCTATGAAACCAATTCAGAAATAATTGACTTCCAACATTGTAATAAAAAACAAACACCACAATCACATCTCTGCAACTCTTGTAAGCTACCAGCTGACACTAAAGAATGAGAGAAAACTAAAAATTGAAATAACCTGAAATCTTAGAAATTTAATTCTTTGTCTTTGCAACTGTATACATTTTATTGACACCAGGCTCCACAGTGTATGTAATGGAAATATCTGTTGAAAGTATTGTTGTCCTTGTTCATTGAATGCTTTTATACCAAGAGATGCTATCTAGAAGTAATATATGAAACATTTTAGCGATCTCTTCATTGACAGTGAATTAGTCGTTTTTCACTATAATTCTTTCTTTCTTGGGCTGCTATCATATAGAATTATTGATACTACATTATTTCTAACTTTCTACAACTAGAGTTTTATTGATATTATGTTGTTTTCACAGGTTTCCCACAACTTTACTCGTTTTTCACTACCGACATGACAGGTACAAGTCAGCGTTTGCGTGAAGTGAATAAGCTTAATTACTTTTTAAATACCACCATATTACAGAGAATTTAGTAATCTTAACAGCAATATATAATATGTAACATTTTTGTTAGAGTTTTTAAATAACGAAAAAAAAAAACAAAAAAAAACGTGAAAGTCGAAACATTCATGTCGAAAAAACTTTCATTCGACTGGGAGAGGGTTATGGTTTGGTATGCCAGTTTTCTTCTTAACATAGCCGATCTGAGTGGTAGGTCCGAGTATTGAATAAGAATGGTAAGTCCGAGTATTTAATAAGAGTGGTAAGTCCGAGTATTGGATAAGAGTGGTAAGTCCGAGTATTGGATAAGAGTGGTAAGTCCGAGTATTGAATAAGAATGGTAAGTCCGAGTATTGAATAAGAGTGGTAAGTCCGAGTATTGAATAAGAGTGGTAAGGCCGAGTATTGAATAAGAGTGGTAGGTCCGAGTATTGGATAAGAGTGGTAAGTCCAAGTATTGGATAAGAGTGGTAAGTCCGAGTATTGAATAATAATGGTAAGTCCGAGTATTGAATAAGAATGGTAAGTCCGAGTATTGAATAAGAATGGTAAGTCCGAGTATTGAATAAGAGTGGTAAGTCCGAGTATTGAATAAGAGTGGTAAGTCCGAGTATTGAATAAGAGTGGTAAGTCCGAGTATTGAATAAGAGTGGTAAGTCAGAGTATTGAATAAGAGTGGTAAGTCCGAGTATTGAATAAGAGTGGTAAGTCAGAGTATTGAATAAGAGTGGTAAGTCCAAGTATTGAATAAGAGTGGTAAGTCCGAGTATTGAATAAGAGTGGTAAGTCTGAGTATTGAATTAGAGAGGTAAGTCTGAGTATTGAATAAGAGTGGTAAGTCTGAGTATTGAATAAGAGTGGTAAGTCTGAGTATTGAATTAGAGAGGTAAGTCTGAGTATTGAATAAGAGTTGTAAGCCCGAGTATTGAATAAATACATTCAATTGTTATTCACTTGACTCACCTATTTTAAGACTGCGCAGTTCCTCTTGATCAATTTGACCAAAGTTTGACTCCATGCACTCGTCGTCCTCTTCCATCCCCATAAACCTGGAGGTAAGAGAAGGTTGTTTATTATGTACAGAATGATTGACAAGTAACTAGATTTTTTAAAATTATAAAACAAGTTCAAGCTATTTATGAAATATACAAATTCATTAAAGATTTCCATTGCCACTGAATGACTGTCCTTAAGAGTATTTATTATATATATATATATATATATATATATATATATATATATATAAAACTAACAACCAATATGATAAAGTTCATGCATCTATTGAAGTATTAGTGTAATAATGTTTTGCCTCTTGAACATAAATAAGGCAAAATTACGAAAAACCTTTCTTTTATTCTAATCAAACAATATTTTCATTCAATGTTTATAAATTATATTTTATGGAAATTAATACTGTTTGAAAAATATTGTAATTAAATATCACAAATGTGTTAATTAATTGTAAGTGATTTTAATTGAAATACGTTATTGTAGTAGTTATGATAAATAGGGCTTGTAAAAACATAATAATGTTTAATTTAACACAAAAATAAATTAGAGATATATAAATGAAGGAGTAATATTTCAAATGCACTGAACTTAAGTTTCAAATATTATTATTCAATATTAATAATATTAATTACACTGAATACCGTTCTTTACTTAACTCTTTGATTCCATTACGGGAAGTCCTGATATTTTTATGCTCTCTGCACATAGGCCTCACAGGTACTGATTAATAATGCTAAGTGAATACAATTAGTTAAAAATAGACTCATACCGCCATAATACAATACCATACCGCCAAATTGACGTTCAACGGCCAACAGCCGTTACAGACATCCATAAACTTTTACATATAACTGGCTAACTATAGTTCCAAATGCGTGGAACTTGAGACTCTTACAGCAAAACATATGTGCAATAGAGAAATCAGTCTGATTTTGTTTTAACCTCTATGCAGTTGTTATTCTGACGTAAAAAACTCTTTACCGAGATTGTGGTTAACTTGTACTGCTTTGTTCGGCTGCTGCGAAATTAGTATGTTTAGTGTGTTTAGGTGTAGTGATGTCACTAAACTCTGTTTTACCAAAAAAAAAGTGTTACAGGACAGTACCAAATACTTATTATAATCAATTTTACTCAACTTACCTGGACTTATCGTAGCCAAATATTGATTGAATTTCCTTTGAGATTTGTTCCATATTCATGTCCGACCCATCATCGATGAAGTCATCCATCTCAGAATCATACTCCTCTTCTGACTCGGACTCAATACGACCTGAAATATAAAATTTAAACATTTCAATAAAGTTCAACCTATTTAAAAAATATAAAAAATCAAATAAAAGAGATAAACTGAAATGATATGGATAGTAAGTTGGGATGGAAAAAAAGTTTACTAAAAATTATACAATTGATATATTGTTGTATTTTGGCTCTAGAATAGAATCTAACTAATGCAGATCCTCAAAACTAAATGGCACTAAAAGAACTGTATATACAGGTGTTCAGTAAAAGTGTTCCAATATTCTGGGATTTTGTTCTACACATAAAAATGAGCAAAACAGTTCATAAAAATAAAAATGTGAAAATAAAATGTTAACAAAATCCTTTTACTTGTTTCATAAATGACATCTGTTTAAAATTTTGAAAGTCAAATAACAAAAAAATAACGGTATCGTTATAAAAAAAATGCATAGGATAACAACTAATTAGTCATTTTTACACCAATTCCAATACTATCTTTTTCAAAGAAATCAATGCATAAATGAGCACTATCACTTTATAGGTATGCTTGCACAAGCCGGGAGCTACTTAGATTTTGTCTTTTGATAGGCACTAGCGGTTTTTAAATAGGTTATACAAATTTTAAAAGATATCAACTATTTTGAAATTTTAATGACAAATACCAATGGTACTTTATCTAACAAAATCTGTCAACGCATAAGTGAGCACGGCCACTTCAAAGTTACACTTGCACAAACCAGGAGCAACAAACAACTGGTAACTCTCAACTGGGACATGTTTGCGAGCACCATTTTTTAATGACCAATATGTGTTGGATAGTTAAAGTATTTACCCACATGAATAATTGAATTACCACCAATTACGAATAGTAGCGGGTGTAGGTGCTAATACTTACGAGGTTTAGGTTTCCTCTTAACATCGGCAGGTGGAAACTGACGACCTCGGACATCCTTTGGTGGAAAAGGCCTTGGTTTGAGGTCACTTGGTGGAAATTGCTTCGGTCTGAGGTCACTGGGGGGAAACTGCTTCGGTTTGAGATCATTAGGAGGGAACTGCTTCGGTCTGAGATCGCTTGGAGGAAATTGCTTGGGTCTAGAGTCCTTGAGATCTCGAGGTTTGTTCGAGGCACCAGCAGAAGATTCTTGTCGATTCAATTGTTTTGTTGTAGAAGGTTGTTTTTCCGATCTAGTATCTGAGTTTGTTTGCGCTCTCTGAGAGGCAGCTCTGGAGGCGGCAGCAGCAGCAGCTGCTTTCAGCAAGCTCGGTTTTCCCTGAGGTCCCAGTGATCTCGGAAGCAAGGGTCTCCCATCTGATGTTCTTTCATCCCTCGGGCTCTGAGTGCTCGTCTTCGCCGGTGTTGGTTTTTTATTCATCTGCCTCAACCTCTCAATCTGACTGGCACTCAAACCTGAGCCTGATGGCTTTGCAGACGGTGAGAGATTACAGGGTTTTGACCAAACATTTGCATTTTTCTTCAACATTTCTTCAGCACTTTGCTGGGATGGTACTTTTTTCGTGTTGTCTGAGGAGCTGAGTGGTTTCGGCGATTCATTATTAGAAGATCTTGGCTTTTCTTTACTTTTGTCAACAGAAATTCGATTTTTGTCCAAATCTGGTTTAGAATTAGATGACTTTTCTGGTCTTAAATTCGTCGGTTGTTTACTTACTTCTTTAGTAACAGGTGGTTTTGAACTGGAGCTTGAGGAAGATCTGACATTTTCTAACGATTTCAGATTAGTTTTTTCATATTCCGAAGATTTGTATTTTTCTGGTTTTTGAACAACTTTCTGTCTGTCGGCATTAGAGTTTGCTTTGGGGATCTTGAATTTGGAGTCTAGTTGAACAGGTTTTTGCCGATCACCATTAAAGGAAGGTTTAGGGTTTCTGTTTTCAATATCCTTGTGTGACCTAGAATTGTCATGACTTGATGAAAATTCTTCATCTGATCCTTCGAATAAACTCATCAATTTCTTTTCTTTGCTTGACGGCATCTTGACTTTTTTAGAAGGTACATATTTTTCACCATTATCTGCTTCAGGATGTTTGCGTTTGACCTCGTATTTGGGTGTTTCGGGTGAACGGGACCGATCTCGACTACGCTCAATTGGTCTGCTATTTAAGGTCGACTTCTTCTCATAAGAGGAGGGTTGGACCTTGGATGGTCTGTATTTGTCATCATCAGGTTCTGAGTCAGAATACGACTGTTTGTACCTGTCATTAGGGGAACGAGGTCTATCACGGCTTGTCTCCGTAGGCCTTCCACTAGATGTTTTGGATGGTTTTACCTGAGACATTGATCTTTCTGTGTCAGGCTTGTACTTAACTTCTGGCTTCTGTTTGTAACTGGAGGTATTTGGACGATTTTTCTCAGACGTGTACTTTCTACTATCACTGCCTGACTGAGAATCTGAGTGCTCATTATCTGATTGCTTTCTAGGTCTGTCACTGTAACCATTTCTTTCTGAGAAGTCTCTGCTAGAATTGTGGTTGGATCTATGGTTTGTGTTGGAAGAGTTGGATCTGTCAGGTTTGTAATTTCGGTTTTGGTCATTTCCGAGAGAACCGGATCTCTCATAACCCGAGTCTGAGGCCTCAGAATGTTCCTCATCGGACATGTTATGATTTCTTGACTTGGCTTTATTTGCTGTTATGGAGGCTTGTGAAGGATTCGTACTTTTTCTCTCATAGTTCTTGTGTGAAGATTCTGTTCTACGGTTGACATCAGAGTTACTTGTAGAACGATTAGAATCCTGGTGGCTTTTTGGTCGATCTGTTCGATGATTTGTTTGCTTTGAGCGATCACTATCAGAATTGTTTCTGCTATTACTGTCAGAATCAATAGAATTTTTTCTCTTAAGAACGTTCCTTAGAATATTGCCATCAGGTTCATCGACCCTAGGCTTGCCTTCAGGGTTGGATTTCTTAGGAATACGTCCAAATCCGTTGATTTTATCCTTCCTTTCACCTCCATCAGATAGTTTTGGAATTCTATTTAGAGATTCTGGCCTTCTTTGCCCATTCTTCATGCTTTCATGTTGCATTCTTCTTTCTCTACTTTCACGTTCCCGTTCATATTCCAACTTTTGTTTCTTTGTCATGGGCCTCTCTTCTTCATCCTCTTTGACCTTTTTCTCAATCTGTATGGGTTCAAACTGCTTTTGTTCTGCGAGCTTCAATAAGGAATTGAAGTCCATGGGTGGAGGCGCCATCTTCTTTGGCTTTTTTGGCTTCGGTTCCTCCACCGGAGAATGTTCCCTCGATCTTGATCTTTCATCCCCTCTCTCTGATTCACCATTTTCTTCACCTGCCTTATCAGATTTTGACTTTCTTTTCCTTTTGTGAGGCATCATTTCTTCTTCTTCCTCTCTTTGCAATGCTGCTCTGACACGGTCCTACAATAAAAAAAGAAATATTTAATGAATTTATTTTTACTTGTGAGCTGGATTACCATAATTTTACAATGAAAACTTTGAACATCTTTAATCTTTGAACATTAGCTTCTACATACCTTAATCCTTTATAGAACACATACAATACAACAATAAAATATTATTCATAAAAAAACAAGGGAATCTGGAATTAATTTATTTCTTCTTACAAATGACAAATACATTATTAAGCTGTTTTTAAGCATAAACAAATTACATACTTGGTTCAGGAAAACAATTATCTTGAAAAGATTTTATATAAAACAAATAACAATAATCTAAAAATATTTACAAATAATATAACATGTTTTGTAAATATTAACAGTTAAGATAAATTACAAAACTATTGTACAAATACATAAAGCAAAAACTATTTTTACATTTTAATTTTTGACGCAAAAACAAAGCTAGTCAAAAGCTTTCAATTGTAAAAAAGTACTATGGTGTAAAAATCTAGTGGTGAATCGTGGTACAACACCATTACAGATTATCCATCAGGGTGAGTAAATCCTGTTTAGATATGGCCATCATAATGCTGTAATATCTAACAATGGCATATATCTTAAATTCTGTTAACTCTCTTTATACATTCTGTTGGATCCTTTGATAATCTGTTGTATCAGGTGATTAACCCTAGAACTGGCGAAAATTCTGATGTTGATTGTTTCAGTCGTAGCCTAGATGAAAACAACTGAATCATCATTTATAGTTTATGTTATTACATCTTGAAATTACAGTCAAATAGTATCGGTTTTGATACTAATAAAAAAAGTTACATTTAACTGACGAAGATATTGAACTTCCTTATCATTTTATATAAAGTCCATTACACAACTACGTGCCTTGTTTATATAGTAAGCCTATTCACTAAACTGGTTCTGTTGACTATTTATTTGTTTGTGTTAGATTTAGCTATCTCACACATTGTTTACAATAAAAATAAGATCTGAGAGAGTATCAATGGACAGGACTGTTCATTTAAAGTGAATATATATACAGGGTGTTTGAAAAGTATGGGTACGGCTTAATATTTTAAAAACCATAGGAGATAACATCTATAAACTTTGCACAGTGTTATATGGCTATGTAAACTATTTTTCCTTGCTATTACCATGACATGCTAACCATGGGGGGACGGCCCACAGAGGAAAACATGGAAATCTTAAATTGAAGCATGGGTCGAGTGATACCTCATTTGAAAGAGCTCACTTGGTAGAGTTGAATTCCGCAAACCGCATCTCAAAAGGTTTATCCAATCAGAAATGGTGGGTTGTTTTAGGTACACATTGTGAAGTACATTATGCGCTGCCATTTCTGACTGGATCGTCGTATTCTGATGCGGTTGGCGGCGTTTCACTCTACTAACCGATGTGTTTTCACTGACTTTTTTTAATTAGCAAATTATGTCATAAATTTATAACACAATAAATAAAACTAAAAAACATCGGTTTTAGTATTTTAATAACGCTTTAGTGTAACATTGTAACTTCACAAAAGAATTCACATGAATTATTAGTTACTTGCTTAGACAATACAAGTGGATCTTGGAGTTTTTACTTCAATACCAAATTGTGATTTTAGGAATCTGTGTATTTTGTATCGTTTTTATACACAACTTGCAATCAAATTTAACTTTACCATTTTTTTGTTAAAAAACACAATTTGACTGCTCAAGGATTTAAATAGTCAGTGCTAAGTACATTTTTAATTTAATAAGTTATCTCAAATACAAAATTTAATTTAATGATTTACCTTGGCGGCATTCAAGTCTTTGACGACAGGTTTCTTGGACTGAGAGAACTTGGGTTCTTCTGGTGGCATGCTTGAGTATTTGTCCATCAGCTTGGCATAAAACGCTGAAGCCTCCTGGGACACGTATCCGTAGTCGTCCTCATCGCATTGCTGTGGTCCTGGAACATTGTACGCATACAGAGCAATTTCCGCAGACAAAGCAAGTATTTCATACCCGTTTTATCTAGAGCTAGGAGTTGTAAATATCGGTACACTTCAATTTAAGAGCTATTTAGCGTTGCTTTCAAAATCACAGGATACATTAGATGTGTAGTGATGGATTGGAGCCACCTTCTGCTGAAATCCTGTGGAAGCGAAACCTTAAGAAGACGGAAACATATAGTTTAAATTATAAATAAATTGAAAAGATTCTTAATTGTACTGGTACATTGCACATTGTGCAATGTTTGTGACAACAGCACTCACTCTTAGACAAGTGGCTTGGACGATTGGCTGAATGAGTACTTGCCACTAAAATTAAAAACATATTGTTAATCAACTCCCCTAACATTAACTACATTCCTCAAACTTTGCACTTGTGTACTATCATTAAAAATCCAGCCCTGTTTTGTCAAAATCGTGTAATCATGAGTTGATTTGGTAATTAAATAATAACTTTTCTATTATAATAAAAACATCTAAAATTAGAACAATTCAAAGCACTTAAAACAAACAAGGTATTGAAATTGTACATAGATTGAATTAAAAATGTATGATATGGATATTTTCAAAGTTTCACCTCAGAGGGGAAAAAAATTAAATACCAGTATATTTTAATTGCACCTGTAACAAAGCACCTAGTTAATAGCGCAATCCAAAGGCCAGACCTAGGAACTACCACTGGCGGAACACTAGCAAATTGTTAACTGATACTAATTATCAATCTGGGTTTGGAGTGTCTTTGACCAACTATATTAACCTTTTTATTGACTGGTTGGGCCACTACAAGCTCAAGTATTATTGCCGTGGATCACAGGTTTTTGCATATGAACTTTATTATTGTCTTACTATATGTTTCGTTGACATTATTGCTGTTAAGGAGCAGGGGCATCACGTGATCTGGGATTCGACTTTTGTTACAATCGAGTGGCAATTTTTTTGCTTCTAAAAGAGCAAGCAGTGCGCAGGGCGTGGCAGGCATTTGACAGGATTAACGTCATTAGTCAGACTCCCGTCTTTACGAATTGCTTCCACGTGAGATACCGAACATCCAACACAAAGGTGTGCCATTACCACTACTGAACTTTTAAAGTAAGAATAGACGTGGAGGAACAACGGTAGTTCAAAATGGCGTCCCTTCCATTATTTGAGAAGGCGCGGAGTATTACCAAACTGTCAAATATGGATAGTGCTGCCAGAGGTACGATAATTATCGTAAAGGTACGATAATTTCATTGATTTTATGTGCTGGTAAGATACACGATGGGTAGTTATTATCGTACCATGAAAGATTTTTGACAAATTTATACAAGTAATTCAAACCAAAAGTTAATTATAACATAATTTATTATACGAACATAACATACTTGCGGGATTAAATGTGTTTGTGACAGCCCGCCACTAAATATTTTGTATGAAAGTACTTTTGTATTTTTCTAATGTTGTTGGTATGATAATCGTTTATCTATAAAACTGTGTTTCATTCCCATACTGAGTTTGAGCAGAAGTTATAGGACAACTGTCAAAAACTGATGTTTTCAGAGAATTAAAAAAATTTTAGCTCCTTTGATTTTTGTTGCCAAACAAATTTTTTCTAAACGAATATTTATTTCAGGAAATAATTGTAGTTTTGACATACAGAAAAAAATAAATTTAACATACCTTACACATTGGAAATTTAAAAAAATTGATACCGATACTAATTATCAAAGATCTGGATTTGGAGTGTCTTTGAACAACTATAGGGTTAAAGACAAAACTAAAAAAGCTAAACATTAATGTAACTATAATGGATATTGTTATTTTTATGAGACTGTAAATTTTAGGTATTCATTTCTTTTAGGTGAATGGTAGACCATTTTTTTGAAGGACTGGAAAAGGACAAAACTTTCATTGCATCACCTGTAAGCCATAGACAGATTGTTTCAAGTGTGAACCAGTCTTCACTGACAAAATGAATAAGCTCCCAACAAAACATAGCTCGACCTTTAAAGGAGAGCTATTGAAAAATGTATAAATCATTGGGTAGGTTGATTCAATAAAATTTTTAGTAGTTTGCTCAAGCCATGGTTGAAGTGAATTTCACTACAGTCTAGCCAGTGTCATAAACTTGGATGGCTTTTATGTTGTATAAGTCGTGGTTTTACGTAAACTACTTAATATACTTACAATTAGACTACAAAAAGTGTTCTACAAATTATCTGAACAAAACTCTTAATTAATACTTCTAACACAATTAATAGTTATGACACCATTGTAAATGAATCAAATTGAACAGCTCATTATAGTCTGTGTCAAACCCTGCTACAAGAATAGCAATTGTAGACCAAAACTACATGAAAAACCTTTGAGTGTTAACAAGTTATGTTATTTATTTAGTAAAGACGCAAATCGCAAATAATCTTAAGATAGGTGAAGTTTTAATTAACTCTGTGTTATTCCAAAATCTTATTATTTATAAATAACAGTAATTTCCATTTGTTGTTAGCAAGTAAGTTTTAGGTTCCTCTAATTCAAATAGTTGTGCTCAAGTGTGCATACAGGAACATTAAAACTTGTATATAAGACAAATGTGTATATTACATCTGCTTCTTTGTGAAGAAGTTGGTATAACTGTGTGTGCTTATAGGGTTCATATTCCCTTCTCTACAATATTGACGATACATTTAATGATAGTTTAACTTAAACCTTAAATAATAACGAGTAACATGAAGTTGATCATCCATCATTTTTTAATAAAGCTAGTAATTAAACTTGAAGGAAACTATAATTAAGCGTAACTAGAAAAAAAAATCATACATTATTAAATTTGGCATTCGTTACAGGACTAAGACTAACAAACATATATGCAAGAAAACAAATTGTTATTTTTTGTTCACCTCAACTTTTTCTTTTATTCAGCAAAAGAGAGAGATTTTTTCAGCACACTGTGCATTCTCCTTGGGAGCTCATCTGTGCTTGTGAAGTCTCGTTTTAATCGTAGCAGCTGTAGTGATCCTTATATAACAAGTAGTGTTAAGGAGACAAAAAGAGACAAAAGATATGAGGTGTGTGTACATACCTGCCATGGTAACTACAGTGTTGACGTCGTCTATGGCATCTTCCATGACACTCTTGTTGGCCGATTTGGTGCGCTTCAACATAGTCTGTACTCTCTTGTACGCTTTCTTGTCTTGGCTTCTCAGAGCCAACAGCTCCTAAGAGAGAGAACAGTATAGCTTTAACAAGTGAACTGTTTCATAGCAAATCATCCCTAACAAAGTGTTATTCATAGAGGCCAGGTTAAATGTTAGAGAGGGCTAATTCTTTGACTCCTTTACTCTTTTTAACCCTACATCGAGCGCTAAACGGAGTTTTCCTCCGTGTATTTTTTATTATTAAAAATAGTACTACTTTTCTGATGTTGGCAGTCGTTTCCCGCAGTGTACTTCACAAGCATCTTTCGGGGAAGCGAAACAATAGCTTCCCGCTTATCTTTGTCAAAATCTGTCAGTGTGACGTCTACTTCCGTGCGAGACTGGACGATTCCTCTGTGAGCGCCCGATGTTGTGTTTGTAGTGCTTGGACGAAATCTCCGTGAGCGCGTTATTGTGTTTAGTTTTTATGGAGTAATAATCCGTGTGCGCCTAAATGTGTGACCTGTGATGGTTTCTTTTTTAAGTTTTACAAAATATTTTATTTGAATTTTGTGAAATGGAGAATGAAGACGAGAGACTTGTCAGTACATTACCCGTGTGTGCTAGGGAACATTTCAGTACTGTTTTTGGAGTGAACATTGTCGTTATAAGAACCAGAAGGAAAATGTTTTGAAACTTTGTGTAGTGGTAAACATATTTTAGTAAAGAATACATTTTTATTCCAGAGTAATAATTGAAATTACAATTGTATAATATCTCAAGAACTGAAGTAAGTTGTTTTTTGTAAGAAGTTAAAAAGTAAGTTAATTTCCATATATTATTACAGTAGGTTTTAAAAACATTTTTTACAATTAATTGTATTATTCCTTAAAATAAATCATGTTGTTATTATACAATAATATTTTTTAAGATTTTGAATTTCTTATTTGGAAAAATTCATTAGGCTACATAAGAGAGTAATTTTTATTTAATTTCTAAAAAATGAATATATTACATTGTAATTAAATCAGTATGAATTTTTAAACAAATAAAAACAGTTTAAACGACTATGATATCCATTATTCGCTAACCTGGAGGAAACCTCCGTGAGCGCCTGATGGCGTTTCTAATTTTAAGCGCCTGATGGAGGGTTAATAATCGTGGGAAAACAAAATTTACTAGAACTAGATCATGTCCAGTGCTGAAAGTGAAGCAGACATTTTGCAACTATATTTTGTTTGGCCTTATTTGAAGCACTGAATTGAATGTAAAGCAATTCTCGATAATTACTTGAGCTGTGAAATATCACAAACTAAAAGAAAATAGTAATTATTTTTAATAGTCTAGATTTTTAACCTCCAGCTTTTATCAGATTTTTGTACGTGTTATGTAGAACATTATGTTTTATAAACTACTTTAGCTTTAGCATCTATTACTAGTATACTTACTACTATTTAGTATTACCATTACCTGATATTATGGTCATACTTATACCAAAAGTTTTATTTCGCTATTTTTTCTGACTTTGCAGTATTACTTATGTAATGACAAATCTTCTAGTGTACTGTGATGTTTGATGATATAAATAAAATCTTACAAATGCTTTGCACTTAGCAGTAAATATAATGCAATTATAAAAAAATAATAAAAGTAAGTTAAACTGCACGTTTACAAAAAAAAAATTAACTGACAACCTATAAAATTTAAACAGAAATTTCATTTTTAAAACCTAACTCTAAAAGCTGACCAATTGGATGGTCATAAATAAAATGTATATTATATAAACACTACAGCCTTGTTGCATTAGTTCTCTTTTAAAACACTATATTTTGCGGCTTCTCTAGAAATGAACCAGCGACTTCTCCTTTTATCTATATAATTAGAAAAAAAATTAATAAACAATCATTCTTTTGATTTTGTTCAGTTTAATTTTCTTTCTATTACAACACAGAACACCACATTGGAGATCTGTCAGCAGCATACAAAAATGTGCTCATCAAATACTGTTCGGTACATCGGTCATCCACAGCATCATAAATATGATGAGTTGGAAAATTACAAAATTATTTTTAGACATTTCCAGTAACATCTACGTAAACTTTTCCTTGAATTAAAAGACTAATCACTCACCTCTTTCTTTTTTTTCTCTTCTTCAGCTTTTTTTCTATCCTCTTCCTCACGCTTTTGCATGAATTTTTTTATATTAGCCGATAAATCTGTTTTAGTTTTGACCTCTTTCTTCGGTGGTTCAAATTTGGTTTTGTAACACTTGATCTGAAAAAAGCAAATAATTTAATAAAGCGTATAAGAATTATTGAATTTAAAAACGCAGAATTAATAGCCTCAAAGATGAAATTTTCTGCCATATAACTAGCACTTTTAACTAATATATTTGGTAGTTATAAATGCGCTTCTTTGGCCCATTTTTTTAGCAAGAACCACGTACAATTTTAGAAATATTTTACTCTGACCTTTTATTTTTGATTGCAGTTCAGCACCGTTAAAGGCTGTTTTTGAAACAACATTTCATGAAACATTTATATAAATGTCTGGACCTTTCCACTTTGATGTGTAATTATATTAGAAGTATTTGACCACATAATCACCTAGCAAACACAGACTAAGGTCCAATCAAGACAATTATCTTATTATGTTGTCTTACTATTTGTCTGTAACTGACAACTATTACAAAATAAGAAAAACTTATCTACCCTATCTACCTGACTATTATAAGAAAGCTCAGACCTACCCTATCTGGGAGCCGACAGCTCTACCTGAGGGCTTACCACCCAGTCCCTAAGTGTCCTAACAAAGTACTATTATTTCAATAAATTGACTGAGTACCCTGTAGTTGCTACAGTGGCACTGACAATATTGCTTATTTGGCAGAGGGATTACGGTAATTCTAAGCAATATATGGGTCAACCTCGATTTATCTCATATTACAATATAATGTTCCAATAGTCAATTAGAAAAGGAAATGACTAGAATTTCTTGCCGGAAAGCAGTTATAGGGAGCAGGCAACCGCCAGACGGTCATATATTGCTTAGAGTTACCTATTAGTGATCAGGGGCACTGACGTGATCTGGGCTTCAAATTTGGAACTTTTCGAGTTAATTTTTTTTCTAAAAGAGCAAGCAGTGCGAAGCGCTGCGCAGCGGGCAGGCATCGTGCGTGATCCTTTTTTTTTATTAAAAATTTCTGATAAATTGTTATTACATATTACAATATCATGTAGGTAATGTATGTAAAACAATTTTAAACACATAATTACATGCTGGAAAGCAAATTAAAACCAATATAATCCGCCCAATACAAAATCTCCGTAAAAAATCTGGTAAAGGAATCTGTGTCATTCCTTTGGCCTGAATCAATTCAGTATATACGAAGATCACGCACGATGCTTGCCCGCTGCGCAGCGCTTCGCACTGCTTGCTCTTTTAGAAAAAAAATTAACTCGAGTAGTTCCAAATTTGAAGCCCAGATCACGTCAGTGCCCCTGATCACTAATAGGTAATTCTCGCGGTTGCCTACTCCCTATAACTGCTTTTCAGCAAGAAATTCTGGTCATTTCCTTTTCTAATTGACTATTGGAACATTATATTGTAATATGAGTTGCCTGCTCCCTATAACTGCTTTCCGGCAAGAAATTCTAGTCATTTCCTTTTCTAATTGACTATTGGAACATTATATTGCAATATGAGAAAAATCGAGGTTGACCCATATATTGCTTAGAATTACCGGGATTACTGCACTTTGCGGCTATGCTTGGATAACAAGTAAATTTTATAACTGACTAATATAGTGGCTGCAAAGCTGAACTGGAAAATTGCATAGGGCAACTCAGTATAACTTGCCGAACTGAGGCATGTGACATGATCAAAATCCATTTCAACCAACCAATCAATGTTTAGTCTAACCTCAATTTTATTTAAATTATATTGCTATCCTATTTGCTTCTTGAGAAAACTTTCCATTAAAAAAAATGTGAAGTGGGTTTAAGCAATCTTATTGGAAGTAAACTAATAGAAACTTACCTAACCTAAGCACCTGACCGTCAGATCTACAGAGTAACAAACCTGAGAGTATTGTTTGCAATTTAACCATTGTTATTAAAGGTAACTAATGTAAAGTCACCTAACTCTCAGACCTACAAAGGAAAAATCCTGACAATATTGTTTGCATTGTTCTTATAGGTAAACTAATGTAAAATCACCTAACCTAAACACTTGACTGTTAGATCTACAGAGGATCAAACCTGAGAGTATTGTTTGCAATTTAACCATTGTTATTAAAGGTAACTAATGTAAAGTCACCTAACTCTCAGATCTACAAAGGAAAAAACCTGACAATATTGTTTGCAATTTAACCATTGTTCTTATAGGTAAACTAATGTAAAGTCACCTAACTCTCAGATCTACAAAGGAAAAATCCTGACAATATTGTTTGCAATTTAACCATTGTTCTTATAGGTAAACTAATGTAAAGTCACCTAACTCTCAGATCTACAAAGGAAAAATCCTGACAATATTGTTTGCAATTTAACCATTGTTCTTATAGGTAAACTAATGTAAAGTCACCTAACTCTCAGATCTACAAAGGAAAAATCCTGACAATATTGTTTGCAATTTAACCATTGTTCTTATAGGTAAACTAATGTAAAGTCACCTAACTCTCAGATCTACAAAGGAAAAATCCTGACAATATTGTTTGCAATTTAACCATTGTTCTTATAGGTAAACTAATGTAAAGTCACCTAACTCTCAGATCTACAAAGGAAAAATCCTGACAATATTGTTTGCAATTTAACCATTGTTCTTATAGGTAAACTAATGTAAAATCACCTAACCTAAGCACTTGACTGTTAGATCTACAGAGGATCAAACCTGAGAGTATTGTTTGCAATTTAACCATTATATTAAAGGTAACTAATGTAAAGTCACCTAACTCTCAGATCTACAAGGGAAAAAACCTGACAATATTGTTTGCAATTTAACCATTGTTCTAAAAGGTAAACTAATGTAAAGTTACCTAACCAAGGCACCTGTCTGTCAGATCTATAGACGAACAAACCTGAGAGTATTGTTTGCAATTTAACCATTGTTAGGTAAACTAATGAAAACTTACTTAACCTACCACCTAACTGTCAGGTCTATCCGATAAACAATCCAACCTCCCTTAAAGTATTGTTTACAATTCAAGCATTGTTATTAAAAGTAAACTAATAGAAACTTACCTAACCTAACCACCTGACTGTCAGATCTACAGAGGAACAAACCTCACAATTATGTTTGTAATTTAAAAATTGTTATTAGAGGTAAACTGATGTAAAGTCACCTAACCTAACCACCAAACTGTCAGGTCTACAGGGGAAACAAACCTGACAATACTGTTTGCAATTTAACCATTGTTATTATAGGTAAACTAATGTAAAGTCATCTAACCTAAGCACCTGACTGTCAGATCTACAGAGGAACAAACCTGAGAGTATTGTTTTCAATTTAACCATTGTTATTATAGGTAAACTAATGTATAAAGTCACCTAACCTATCCACCTGACTTTCAAATCTACAGAGTAACAAACCTGAGAGTATTTTTTGCTATTTAACAGTTTTTTGAACTTTTGACGCCATACACGCAAGTACATATATTTCCTTTAGTACTGCTATTTCTCTCTTTAATCTTTCTTTTATTTTTTACCATTCAGTTTATTCCTAATAAGCTTCTAATTATATTGTAGGCTATACTATAAATTGATTGTCTCATTACAAGGAAGAAATGAACAAATACATGGCAGGATTCTTTATATACATATGGAATGAATAGTTTGATTAATCAGAGGACACTGCATGGTGTAGGGATCACCATTCCCAAAAGGTAGGCTTTCACAAATCTAGTCTCATGTAACACTAGAAACACAAAAGTTTAATTACTTAACGAAAAATGGGGTAACTTAGCATCCAGATTGTCTTTACAAGATAGGCATAGTTAACATTGAAGTCATAATACCCCGGTTCTTCTTCACTATTAGTCCTTGAAAAAGTTGTCATCATGTAAAAATGTTAGGCCAATTAATTTAGAACAATGCAATACTTTATTAAGAGTGGTCTCTAACAGTTTCTGAAAATGTATAAATTATTCACTCTTTAACTTATGTCATACTTAAACTGTCAATGCAACTTAATATGTGGCAACTTTAATTTCCTTATCCTAGTTCATAAAAATTGCTTTCATATTAGCCTGTAATAACCTATTAAGAGTAGGCGTTTACCATATATTAGAACGCTAATGTCATTCATTCCTTAAATGACGCTGTACTTAAACTATCAAACATCTTGAGAAGTAGCAAAGTTTTATTTTGTTAAGACTACTTCATGAAACTGCTTTTACTTATATTAGCCTACTCTACATCCAATAAACAAGCAACGTGACATGTAATATTTATTAGTGAAAGCACTTACATCTTTGTTAGCTGATTTTTCATTTTTGTGGGCAGTATATAAAAGTTTTCCAAAATCCATATTTGCGTTATATTTCTTAAAACCTTAACTATTTTATATGTCAACAAACACAACTTTCTCTTCTCTCCACAAACATATTGCGAATGGCAACTCAGTAGGCAAGATTGTCTGCTTCAGCAGAGCAAAGTGGAAAGATGATATTTCGTCACTGCAATAAACGAACAGCTGTTTAAATTATATCTGTGTACCAACATTAGAAAGTAGTTGTAACATTATTTACAATCTGTCCAATTGAAGAAAAACAATAAGTAAGTACGACTTACAGAAACAAAATTACTAATAAAAATGGAATTAGCTCTTAACCGTTTTTAACACTAACGTAATTAATTCAAGATCCTAACAGATAGTTCCAGGACAGCAAATCGGTGAAATCTGTACAAATTTTTAGAAGTATCAAGTAATGAAATGAAATGAAATGAAATGAAAATGAAATATGCCTTTATTCAAGAGGCGGAGTTAGGGCTATTTAGCCCTCTCTACCACTCAACCTCATCATTCTATCAAGTAGATTATTTGTAAAAGATAGTTAGTGTAATCTTTCAATCTTGAAAAATAATTTAGATCGAATTTGGCCATTTCTTCTTGGACTGTTTGGGTGTTCAAATCTTGATATAACGTTTTATTAAATATAAACCAAGGCGATTTTACAAATTTTCTTAACAGTTTTAATTAATAACGTTAAATTTCCTCCAAATTTGAATTGTTTGCTGAGGCTTATAACTCTACACCATATGTCCAGACATGTTTTAGGATAGTTTTGTATAATAGTAATATGTACTCCAAACTAATATTTAGTTTAAATCCTAGTGGCCAATGATATTTTTAGTTCAGCTGCTGTCTTTTCGTTCAAATATGGGATTTCTATGTAAGCCTTCTGTCTAAGCGCATGCCTAGATAATTTACTTCAGTTATTTGGGGCAAATGAACGTCATTTCATGTAATTGGAGGGTAAGAATTTAGAATTATGAAACTGGAATTTCACAAAAACTATCAATGCAACTTAATATGTGGCAACTTTAATTTACTTATCCTAGTTCATAAAAATTGCTTTCATATTAGCCTGTAATAAACTATTAAGAGTAGGCGTTTACCATATATTAGAACGCTAATGTCGTTCAGTATGAAGGTTCGCCCATAGAAAAATTATTGAAATTATTATAATTTAGAACCTTTAATAGTTAACATTCTCTAGGAGTGGCCAATAGAGAATTGTTGTTTGGTTATAACATGATCCTAAGAACATTTAAGAAAACGAAACATATTTTGACAGTAGGGTTTAGTATGTCCATAATGTTGGTAACGTTTAAATTGAACAACTTTCTCCTTTTTATTAGGTGGTTTAAATAAAACTTTATTGTTTAATAAATACTGAATGTGAAGTATTCTTTTATTACGATTACATGGCTTTAAATCAATAAAAAAACCAACATTTGTTTTTTGGAGACTCTATTTCTTACAATGGCCAGATTTTTTTACCTTGTGCCCGTTTCTTCGACCATTTTTAGGTATTTTCTTTTACAAATAGAGTAATGCTTGTTCTGCAGTACATCCCAGTATGCACCTTCTTTCTTTAACTGGTAAGTACAGAAACAGTCTGCAAGTCCTTTGACTATTTTCCAATAAGCTTCGGGGGATGTTGGAAAAAGTTTAATTGTGTCTTTATTAAGACACTTTTACCAAGACGGGGTAATTTAGCCCAGGACTTTGATCATTGGTGAAACATTTGTTACTTCCGAAAAAATAGGGGAGGGGTGAAAATTTTAATTTTATTGGATTGTTATCTACATATCTTCATCCATTACATTTATTTTTTTAGAAGATAATAATTCAACGCTATTACAGATCTAATACACTTCTTGTACATATATTTTGTAACATAAAAATGTTAAAAGTACTAGTTTACAAAGTAGAAAATTAAAAACAACAACTGTTAAGTACAAAACGAAATAATCTAGAAATTTATATCTTGAATATTGAACAATTATGAGGAATTTTAAGCCTAAAATGCTCTATTGCGACAGTATTTTTTATTTCTGGTATTACAGCTATGTATGTTACTGTTAAAAACTAGATGGAATATTTTTCAGAACGTATGTTGTTGAGTCAACATATATCAGTTAATAACAGTTAGTAGTTTTAGTTAAAAAGTGGTTTGGAATTGTTCAGTCTCTGTGCTCCCGTTATTACAATTATAGCCTTCTTTTGCAGGACGGGGTTGTCTAATTTTAAGGGGATTGGGATGGCCCTATTTCGCCCATGTTAATTTGCATAAGTTGAGGAACATTTTTCTCAGGAACTAAAATAGATAGTTCCACAATTTTTGTGTGTGAAAGAGACGACATTTTACTACGTTATGGCTGTCTACTATTAAAGAATTTGACTTTTTGAAACTTTTATAATTAAAAAAAAAATTGTTAAAACATTTGACATTTTATATTAATTAATTAAGTATAAGTCATAAACTGTTTACAACTGAACAACACCAAACACTCATAATGAGCAGTCTATAATGAAAATTAAAACAAACAAAACTTTACTGAGCTATCTCTTTTAGTTTCTGAGAAAAAATGTACCTTTATCTTAAAAAAACGAATTTTCTGGAATCGCGCAAAAACTTTTACATAAAGTATATTGTATTAGACTATTATATTAATCTTATCTTTAATACGTCCCAGCTCCATATGTAGGGTTGTCTGGGTCTTCTTCTTCTTGAAATAAATCTTCTAGATGGATTTTGGCCAAACTTGTTTTTTCCTGCACTTTTAATTTGATCAACGGCTTTTTCGGCTTTGTGAATTCTAATTTGGTCCAACCTTTTCATCATCTTGACTATATTGTTGCCTGGTTGTTACCTAATTTGTTTAGTACTTTGCATCTAACAATAAATCCTTTGTTGTAGCATGCTACTGCATAAAATACTCCCATATCTAAAGTTTTTTCATCACAAATGTAGTTTTTGGGATTCGCGACCATATTACACTATTCAGTGATTCATTAGGATTCTGAGTGCCCCTATGCAGGCACTTTTTCAGAAGATTAGATTCTGCCAAGTCCCTGAATATTGGCTTTATTTGTTCCATAATTATCTTGGGAAGATGAATATGTTTGTGCTCATAGGGCTCTTTTTTGTCAACGCCTTATTATATTTACTTACACCTGTTCCAAAACTGAAGGTGCAACATTTACAAAAAACTCTTATAAAACGAGTAAAACTGCAAGGAATTGCACATATTTGGTCTTAAAATAATCGTGAGATTCTAAGCTATAATAAAACATCAAAAACAAAAATTCGATAATTTTTTACCAAAAGGCCATCCGACTCCCCTTAACGCTATTACCCCAAATGACTAGTATCTGATTACTAATTGAAAAATGCACAATATGCAGTGTTTACATACCATATTTTTCAAGTACACAGCAAGTTCAAAATGCGTCTAAGTAAAAATATTACTCTGGATAATCTGTTGGAAATGTATTCAATTTGGAAGTTCCATGCTAAATTCTCATCAATAAATATTCATAGAAATAAAGTGATTTGACTTGTTGAAACAAAGGGTTTGTTCTTCCCATATTAAGCGAGAAAAACGGTAAAGTATACGGTTCTTGTTTTAAACTGATTCATTGTGCTAGAAGCTGTAAAATACATACGTTACACTTACTATCATAAAGATTATTGCTGCAGGGTTATTAATAGAAACCAGCTACACGAGAACAAATTATGTATAAAAAAAATCTATCCTCAGTTATCTCTAAAAAAATCAGATTTATTTTGAACGAAACATAACCTCAACAACTGCTAGCTATAGGATAGAAAAATGTGTAACAGACCAAGGTATTTTTAATTAATTTTTGAAATTTATAGTGTTTCTAATTAGTTTTTTCATAATGAATAATTGTAAATTGGCTTGGTCTTGTTTATATTCAGTGAGAAATATTGTATCAGTCCGTAAGTTGCATTCATGTATTTATTACTTCTAATCCTTATTGTCTTTTTTATAAAAAAAATTGGAAGCTTATATTAATTTCTGAATATACTTTATGGTAAATGTAGCCTTTTTGCATAATTTATTGATTTTTTAGTGGACAGTACAAAAATGTTAAAGATAGTTATTACTAAACTATCACATTAAAGAAAATAATGTGAGGAAAGACTGAATAAGACCTAATGTAAAATTTGTACAAGTTTACTAAACCTCTCAATGTAGGGAATTTTTTAATCTTCATACTTCAGAAAAAATTCTGAAATTTTAACCACAAACATATTAAAAAATATGAGAATATATTTGTAGTAAAAATGTTGTTGTTTATGAAGTTAAGCTAAAAAAAACACTTAAGCTAAAAAGTCTTACCTACTTGAGAAGTCCAATTGCCCTACAAGAGGGCCTATCATTCTATTTGAGATCCAAACATCCTATCCAAGGATCCCGAGGGTCTATAACTCTATTCAAGGGCCAACTTCTATCTGAGAGCTTGCACTCTACCTAAGAGGGAGTTCCTCCCTTTAAAGGAGAATAATTTATTTAGGTTATCCCTCCACGCCTTTCTGAAATACAGGACCTATTGATGTCTGGAATGAACCTGGCATGTTGACGACGTTTAACACCATACAGCCTAACTGGGCGAGATATCAAGTAAATTAAGTCATTTTTAGACCGTTCCTCACTTTTATTTAATTGATATTACCATCCTACTCACTTATTAAATACTTTCCATTCGAAAAATTAACAAAATATTTGAAGTGGATCTTGTAAACTAGTAGCTATTTTTACTTAATTTGGAGTTAAAGCATTTAAATTTTGCCATCTTGCATTTTATTGCATTTGTTATGCTTGTGAAGCAAATAATAAAATACAAAGTGTTTTTCGTTTTCTAATTGTTTTAGTGTAATATGTGTTTACTGAATGTTAATCAGTAATATTTACTAAAATGTCAAAGTATTGCTCACACAGTTACATTCTTGTAATAGCCTACAGTTGCCTTACTGTAGACAGCCATCACAATATATTTAACTGAATCTTAACTACAGATGTCCGAGTGGGCCATGTGAACTTTAATATGTGAAGTAACACTTACTTACAGTCTGTAGGTGTTGTGACAGATAATTTGTCTATCCCTCCAAAGTACGTGAAGGCATGTGAGTGGAAGGGTCAATGTTGTAGGTACCGTACCAGTGCCCATCCTATTATTCTTTCCTGATCATCTTTGCTTACCTTTATATAATTTACATTGCTTGAAATGTTAAAACACTGCACTACCAAGTACTCCTGTTGAAGATCTTAATAATTGTACGATAGCTAAATTAACTGTTCCTATCAACAAGCCAAAGGGTTGAAGTAGGAAGTGAAGTTTAAATTGTATGTACATGAGAGATGACTTATACAATGATATGATCCATAATGCAAATTACATCCACCAATAGTTAAATCAACCATAATAAATATTAATAGGATTTAGCACATTTGTTATTGTTGTATTTTAGAAAAAAACCACTATGTTTGAGGATTGAAATCTACCTTCTTCTTCAGTTGTGAAAAATCAGCATAAAGTCCAAACTAGTGAGAATGAATGCAAGCGATGTTACTGTACAGAACCGAGAACACTATACAACGCATGTCACACACACCAGTGAAGGTAGAAAACTGGGGAGAAAATCAATGTAGACATTTTCTGTTGTATTGTGGCACATCATCATAACCAAAGAGAACAGAAAGGCGATGGTTGGAACGGGTAAAGACCTTGTAGTAGCCATCTAGGACCTTATGTAATGGTCCTCGACCTCAATATCATGATGCGTGTATAGATTTTATTGGCTGAGATTGGTTTGATTGTTAACATTTTATAGGTTTCCTAGTTCATCTTGGGCAAAAAATGTTCCTTTGTGGTAGCTAAAGTGGCCTAACTTCAACAGGTTAATTTGAGTTAGTTCAATTCAATTCTTTTTATTGCATAAGGTACACAGAAGTAAATCGCAATTGTCAATATAGAATAAATCCTATTAGTGGTTGATTTAATAATTGTATATACAAAGCCTTTTGTGCTTTTAGTTCTTTGTACTGACATTGCTTTGGTACCAGTGTGGACTTAATGCAATGGTGTATCAGTCAGGAATTACTGGAGTTTTTCAGTGGCAACCCATTGCCGCTCTTTGTAGTTTTTACGTCTTTGTTTCTGTATTAGGGATTTTTTACACCTGAAGATAAAGATAGATTGCTATCCTCAAAATGTAATGTTCTGTTTTTGTACCATATATAGACCCGTACTTAGACCGGTTTTTCAGACAATTTTACGGGTGGCGGGACATGACAGGGCTCGCTCGAATATCTTTTCCGGGGCCTGCCAAAGCTGAGTATGGTCCTGAGCATATAGCAAAGGCAAATGTCCAAAACCGTGTTATCCTTTCAAATCATCATCAGTAACAAACTTTAAACAAGAACATAATGAATGTGTTTTTTACCTAACAATATATCGAGGAAGGGGTATATTCCACTTATGAGGAAACTGTGCACTGGTGGTTCTTCCATCTGAATTTTTTTCATACATAACTAATTCTTAGGCCTATTGTAATTGAGACATTGATCACGGAATAAACTAATAACTGACTAGCTAGAAAAGTCCTTGCTGTCCTAATTTTGTTTGAAATCATCCATACAATAGGCAGTTTATCACAGTCCTTTAGTGTTACCAATGGCTATGTTACTATAAGTTTCGTAAAATTATCTCAATACAAATTTAGTAGATTTTACCCAAATTATATTATTTTAGGTAAGCTCAGTTCGGGATCGCTGAGTGAGGCAATCAAGAAGAGAAATGCTCTGTACAATGAAGAAGTGAAGAGGCAGAAAGAGAGCATTGGCCGCATTGAGAAAATCTCTGTGGAGTATAAAGGAATACCTAAGGATGAGACGTTTATAATGAACAGGCATATCTCGACTCCATACCATGTCGCTCAGCGTAAGTAATAACGTATAATGTTGATTATTTATTAGTACGTTGGATTACTAGAAAAACGTACAATGCTGTTTTTACACACCTTTGATCACTATAAAGTATTTTTTCAATGAGGACTGTCTAGTAAGTAGATTCTATTTTGGTATAAAAAAATTCTGTATGTCTGTAATTAAGGTACACTTAAATACTAGTATTGTAGACATATTTGTTTAGTCACTTATTTTAAATAATCACTCCATACAAATTTAGGTACTTATCGTAATGGTGCCTACATGCTTATAAATTTCATTGTCATTAAATTCTGCTGTACAGTGAATGCAGAAACACCTTCCACTTGAAATGTTCAGAAGATTTTCTCAAATTTCTGTGTGTGTTCAGGCATCATCTTGTGAAAACTAAATTTTTGAACTGTCTTTTTCATGCTTTATCTTTAGGTTGCCCTTCTTAAGTTTCCAAAAGTTTGGCAGTACCTTTCAGAGTATGTGCACCATAATTCTCTGAATGCATTTTCTCGTTTTTGGGAATTTGTGTGCTCCTACTCCATAGATATAAGTTAAATCTCACAGTTCACATGTTTTAAACTGTGACTCATTTGCAGGTACGGTTCGGTCTTTATCTTAGGAATCCAAAATTATCAATTATGCTGCTTCTTGTGGTTTTTCCTGAAAATTCTTTGAACACACCTGGCATAACATTTGTGGTAACCTAACTTATGTGAAACAATTTTATCTAACGAATTTTGTAGTATTTTAAGACAATTTACTTTACAATTGAGAGCTTTAAATGAGTGGTTTTCTTGAATCTTGTCATTTATTTTTGGCCTTTCACATTGCTCTTCATGGTGCACTTTTTAGACAATTTTAAACCCTGATGCACAATTCACAAACTCCACTTTCAGTGATTACATTGTATATTCACATTTGCTATATTACTGATCAATGGTGTAAACCAATTTGATTATTGGTTTTTTACCAACAAAAGCCTTATTACTGAATGCTCCCCTCATCTATTGGAATTCTCAAACTCTCATATATTATCAAAGTTGTTGTTGTAAAATAATGTGGAATGATACTATCTTCACACTAGTACGGTTGGATGCTAATTAAACGAACGATTGTCTAGACACCAAAATAGCCATGCTCTGTCTCTAGATTACAGACGGAAACGTAATTTACATTTTGAACAGCCCTTGGTGACGTACAATACTCGTGTGATTTCAGATATCAATGAGTTTGTTTCACAAAAAGCAGCTCTGGCCCTTGTAGACGGAAACAAGTTGTGGGATTTTCACCGCCCTCTGGAGGCGGACTGCTCCCTGAGCTTCCTACACCTGACTGACAGTGAGCCGCACCTGACCAACAAGGCATACTGGCGTGCGTGTTCATTCCTGCTGGGTGCTCTGGCTGAGACCTGCTTCAAAGACAATGTGGAGTGTCACCTTCACAGCTTCCCGTCACCGAATGGTCTGCACCTGTTTCTAATTCAGTAATTAGAGAATATTGGGACAGTTTGTGTGGCAATATAACTTGTTAAGAAGGAATATAATTATTACAAGAATATTTATGATAAATGTTATGAAATGGAAAATCCATGTAACCAATGTGGAATAGATAAATATTAAATAAAACTTAACTCAGTATTGCTTGCATTAACCCTTAAAGTCTCTTAAGAAACACTGGCCTAGAATCAATTAGCGTGCATTTAGATTAAACAAATTTACTTGTTAGATTAAACAAGTATTATTTGTTTTTTGTTAAAAATAAAATAAAAAACAAACTTAAAAAAAGAGTTTTAAAATGGTTTTGCTAGGAAACTTACACATGATGTGGTAGAGTGATTGCCATGATCTACCGCACCCATATGTTTAGTGTAGTCAAGGACTACATTTGGGTTTCATTTTGGGTGGCTTGTTAAGGCATTTGCGTAGTTATTATTATTGTTGAACGCATTCAGGAGGGGCTGTTCTCTAAATCAACAGTATGACTAAGATTACATATTGTGTTGCAGTGAAAAGTGGTAGCTTCGTATATGACGTGCAGCTGTCCTTGGGTGACTGGGTGCCGACCAAGAATGAGCTTCT
Organism: Homalodisca vitripennis; assembly: GCF_021130785.1. Taxonomy (NCBI): domain Eukaryota; kingdom Metazoa; phylum Arthropoda; class Insecta; order Hemiptera; family Cicadellidae; genus Homalodisca; species Homalodisca vitripennis. The sequence goes on along the minus strand of NC_060209.1, from coordinate 195,028,919 downwards.
AATTCTGTCTGCGGAGTTTGTCAAGATCTGTCGTCAACACCTGCCGTTCCACAGACTTGATGTTGACCCCGAGCTGGCCGAGGAGATCTTCAGCTACAACCCATTCAAGTCCTCACAAATTCCTGACATTGCCAGCAATAGCCCAGGTAGAGTGTAGCGTAAACATAACTTTTTCAAATTCCCCAGTTAACTGGTTTAAAAATTACTGATCTATTTTTAGAACATATACTCAGGTATATTAATTGTGATGAATTGGAAGAAATAATTACCATTGATTATTAGTACCAAGTGTCTGTATAAGTTGTTTATAATATATAATGAAACTGGAAGATTTTTCACATGCCATATGTCCCTTACGTTAACAATTTTTGAACAGGCTTGATTTAAAAAGTGTAATTCAACCTAACATAGTACTGTATACCATAACCTTCTAGCAACAACCATTGGCAGTAACTAAAATGTTTAACTAAAATATCTTTTTTAGGCTTCAATTTTTTATAGGACTAAAGAAAAACAATTTAAGCACACTATTGTTTTTTCTGTCTTTTAACCCTGGCAGTGTATGAAACACATTTTGAGTGCGCTTCAAAAAAGCTGCCTCTTGTTTGGAAATGCACCTCAGATGCTCTTCAGGGTTTTTGGATGAAAGTACTATTTATTGGCAAGATAATATTTAAACCAATGTATTAAAGAAGTTGTAAACTAACGGATATATGTATACATATTTATATATTATAGGTCTTTATTGGTAATGTAACAAGTTTGGTAAACACTTTTCACAAATACAACTTGGAAAGCTCGCTCTAGCAGACTGAAGAAACTACCAAATACGTCGTTTATAGCCAATCACAGGACTGATATGACGTGACTGACAACACCATTACCAAATGCAGAAATTAAGTATTTTTCAGCACTAACACCCAATTCATTCTGTGTCCTATTTTGGTTACAATAAACGTTCTTCCAAATCCTTACATCAGGTCTTGTAAATTTCATAAAATACGTTGGAATGTGCACTTGGTGCATCACGGCCAATCCATTGACCTGGAAAGCAGTCATTGAGAAATACCTGGTTGTCAGTCAGATAGTGTGGTGGTGCTCCATCTTGCATGAAGTAAACATTTTGTTCCTGGTCATTCCCATTGATCTATGCTTTCAAAAATTGTTGCAATATATCCAGGTACACCATCCCGAAACCGAGACGGGTGAATAGGCTGTCCCGAACTCCGACAACATTAGCAGAGTTCATTACCAGAGCAACAAAAGGAAACACTTAACCGAGTAATTTGGTCGGTAACCCAAACCGTGGAACTCGTTCCCGTTAATGGTTCTCTCTTGGAAAGTAAGACGCTGTAAATTTTCTTCTTGCTCAATGCACAAAACACGTTCAACTTAGGGCTATCACGAGCATGTTGCAATGTTTCATTTGGATTTTCACTGCTCCAAATCCTAGTTATGTTCGTTAACCTTGCCACTTAAATGAAAAGTTGACTTGTCAGAAAAGATGTGTCTAAGGAATGTTCATCATCTAATCGATTTATTATATCTGCATAGAAGTTCTTCCGAGCATTTGTATCAGTGTCTTTAATTGCTTGTAAAAGCAACAATCTAAACTGTACGATTTCAAATGCAAATGTTTTCTCAACATACGCCAAACCATCATATCTGGGACTCAAGATGCACACCGGATTGATTTCGTAGGGCTGTTGACAAAACTTTGTCTCACTTGCTCAAAGACTTCGTCAGATGTGCTTGGACAACCTGATGATTTCTTATGTTTTACTGAGCACTCTGTTTCTACAAAACATTTATGCCACTCATAAATTGTAGGCCTACTGGGAGGATCTGTAGCGTATTTGGTATGAAAATTACACTGAACTTGTCGCCAACTTTGATAAATAAATAAATAAAAATGCCTTTATTACTAGCGATACTCAGTTTACACTGTTTTTCAGTACAACTCAAGTCAAGCACAATAAATATGTCCTAAGCTAATTAAATAGATAACTTATACTGACAATAACTTACATGCACATAGAACATAATTACAAAAAAAAGCATGAATTTACAAATCACAGAAAGAGCTCTTTAGTCGTTTTTTAAAACTGGTAACTGAGTTTAAAGCTTTGACGTTACCGGGGAGACCATTGTACAACTTCGGACCGAAGTACGAAAATCCTTTCCTCCCTACTTCAAGCCTCACCCTAGGCAGGTGGAGGGTCCTGTTTTGTCGAGTTGCACGCTGAGAGACCTCATCCCGGTAAACGAGCTTTTCGCAGAGGTACTCCGGTTCTTTGAGCTTCAGAGTTTTGTGTATCATGCAGCCGGTGAGTATCCCGCACACGTCCTCCATGGGGAGCATGTTAACAGCAGTTCTGAAAGGGGTCACGTGATCACGACGCTTCAGTTGGAAAATGAAGCGGATTGCAGTGTTTTTGCATCTTTTGTATTCTAGTGACATTTTCCCTTGAAATACTATTACCGTATGCAGGATAGCAGTACTGAAATACTGACAAAACCAACGACTGCATGAGACGAAGTTTTGTAGGCTCAGGTAAAAGATCTCTGAACCTATATAAACCTCTTAAACGACCAAGCGCTCGTTGAATGGCGTAAGTGACATGATGGGTAAAGGTGAGCTCACTGTCTAGCACAACACCTAGGGTCTTTACAGTGTTACATACAGCCAGGCTTTCTCCGTTAAGCCTGACAACTAAACCTTGGTCATCCATCATGTCAGTAACAGTTTGTGGTGCCACATGCAGGACATTACACTTGCTTACGTTCAGCTTCAACCCATTTTTCGCTGACCATACGGAGATTTGCTGAAGGTCAGTGTTTATGTTGTTGATAGCTAAATTTATCTTGCTGGGTTCGTAAGCCAAGTGCAGTTGACAGTCATCTGCATATAAATGAGCCGTGCAGCTTTGTATACTGTCTGTCATATCGGAAGTGTACAGATTGAAGAGAAGTGGACCCAGACAGGATCCTTGAGGGACACCTCGCTGCTTGAAGAGTGGCGAAGAAGTGTCACTTCCCAGCTTAGTGACTTGTTGTCTACTACCCAAGTATGATTTGACCCATCTCACAGTATTATCGTCGAAGCCCATATAGCACATTTTGGCCAGCATCATCTCATGGTTGATCGAGTCAAAGGCCTGGGAGTAGTCTAGAAGTACAAGTGAGTTTTGCAGTCCACGATCTTTGGCTTGAAACATGTCACTTAACAAATTTGTCAGCGCTGAACAGGTACTGTAGTTTTTGCGAAACCCTGACTGCAATTTAGGAAGCAACTTATTATCTGCAATGTATTCATTCATTTGAGCGATAACTATTTTTTCTAACACCTTTGACATTGCTGGCAAGATAGAAATTGGCCTCAAGTGTTGTACAGATGTAGGGTTGGTATTTTTGGGCAATGGTTGAATAACACTAAATTTCCAAGCATTGGGAAAAGTACCTGATCTAAAGCTTTCATTCAAAAGATGGGTGATTGCTTTAATTGCATATGGGCTAACAGCTTTTATCATTTGGATGGAGATCTCGTCCGTTCCAGTAGCGTGAGATTTTATTGTGTCAATAGCCTATCTGACGTTATCATCGGTAATAGTCTTAAATTTAAATGTTTCTCCATTACCCCTTCTATTAGCTTCCAAGAATCTAACTAAATCCTTATCTACCTCCAACCCTGAGCCCATCTCAACAAAATATTTATTCATTTCATTAACCTCTAAGCTGTTTTGAAGAGTTTTATTCGCCTTATCAGGAACAATATCACACTTTCGAAGGCATCTCCAGAATTCCTTAGAAGACTTAGTACAAGTAAGGTTATCATAGAAATAGTCTTTTTTAGCTTTCCAAATTAACTGGTTTAACCTGTTTCTAACAATTCTGTATTGATTCCAGTCACTTCTCTGTCTGGTTCTCCAATATTGATTTCTAAGTTTATTCTCAGTCTTAGTGAGTTCTTTGAGTTGATCACTTCTCCAAGGGGCTTTCTTCTTTGTTACCCGTTTGGAGACAACTGGTGCATGTTCATCAAATATTTTCTTAATATTACTAGTAATAAACTGCTCAATTTCATTCACTCCTTCCATGCCTAGAGCAATATTCCAATTAACATTTGAAGTAGTTTTCTACTGCCTTTTCGGGGTCAAATTTGGAGTAATCTCGGTATGTGATCAGTTTTGAGCTTGGTCTTACTTTAGGCACAAAAATCTCACAAAAAACAAGTTTGTGATCTGTCATAACCTGCCCACGATGATCTTTAATGCTTGCAGTGTCTACTACACCGGTTCTCTTGACTTCAGTCGACTTGTCCACGATAATATGGTCGATTAATGTGGTTGAAGTCCCTGTAACTCTTGTAGGCTCGTTAACCATCTGAACTGCATTTGAGTCCTTCAGGAGACGGCGGAGATACTTTGCATCGTTGCTTGTGGCAGAGAGAAGGTCAATGTTTGTGTCTCCTAAATAAATCACAGTGTTGACTTGTACTGCCAGTTCCACAAACAGCGAGTGAAATAGTTCCTCAAGGCTGGAGGATCTCACATAAGAAGGTCTGTACACTTCACAAAGCCCAATCCGCACTCCTTTCCACTTTAGAATTACACAGATGTGTTCTACTCCAGGATTTATGTCTTCAGACAAGAAATGTTGCTCAAATGAAATGCCTTCCTTGATGTAAAGAGCCACTCCTCCACCCATCTGGTGCCTGTCAAGAACTTGGTTGAAAGTGACGATCGCTTCGCAACAAGACATATCCTGGTATACCATAACTTTCTGATGGGGTGCTAGGTTGTAGCCAAGTTTCTGACACACAAAAAACGTCAAAGTCAAAATCGCTCAATAAAGAACACATTTCATCAAACCCTGTGTTCAGGGATCGCATGTTCAAAATGAGCAACCTTGAGACGTCGACTTTGTTGTTCACACCCCCCGCGCTGCTAGTTTCCCTGCTCGGGAGAACTCTCCAGCTGTTCGTTGGACGCTGGCTCTGAGCAAGGAGGAGGTGAATACAAAGCTGCAGCCATGACATCAACAAACAGAGAGCCCAAACGTGCTACGGCTCTCCTGTTAAAATGTACGCCATCTCGAGAGAGGTCTCGTTTACTGACGTGACAGTTGGCCTCCACAAAGGTGACATCAAAGTTGTTGCACATCAACTCGACTTGCGAGTTGAAATCGAACAACGCTTTGTATGTGATATCACGCCTAGTCAAAACACTGTTAAAAAATATTTTTGTGTTTTGAAATCGGGTTTTAGCAGTGAAGAGGAGGTCAGCAATACTATGAAGGGCCTCGCGTTTACCGTGTCCTCCATTGTAGCCCGGCCTGCCCCGGTAACCTCGTCTCAAATTATTAGCTCCTACATGAAAATATATTACATCTAAATCTAAGTCTATATAATCTAACAGTTTGTTCTTAATATCTAAGGCTTTTCCACCTGGACAACATTCTAGATGTGCACCTCTTACAACAGCTTCAAAAGAAGAATGTCTTAAGTGTGAGTCACCAATAAGAAGCACTTTTTTAAAGTCTTTGGTATGGTGAGAGACGCAAGGAGGATCAGAGGTGTCAGATGAGGTAGGTGGGGGTGTTGCCTGAGGGGTGGGATTGATGGCGGGGGTGGGGGGAGCAGTCATACTTGGTAAGATCAGAGTAGCCTCGGTAGCAGCTGGTGTAGGCAGTTCAGCCAGTACAGCGTTCTCATCATCTTCCACAATAGGCTGTTCCGACACTTGTATCTCAAGCCGTTTCAGTTCCAACCGCATACTCTCTATTTCAGCTTCTAAGACCTCGATGGTAGTAAGAAGACACTTGCGCTCACCGGAGAGAAGATCGATTCTCTGTTGGTGTTCAGCTATTATATTTCCAATGTTCACAGTCCCATGTCGATCGATTTGTTCCTTAAGTTGTTCATTTTCCTTCTTACATTGAGCAATCTGCAAATTAAGCTGACGAACTTCATCTTCTTGTTTGCTTTCAAGTTCGCAGCATTCTAAGGATATTCCTTTAAAACTTTTGTTGAGGTCAGTGCATCGATTTTCGGCTGCAACCAAATCCAGGCGAACATCTTCGATGTCACGTTTGAGGTCTTCGTTGGATTTTGTTGTATCGTTAAGTTTAGAGAGGAGGGAGGAAACATGAGGGATTAGGTTATCTATTGCGTTCTCGCCAAATGTTGCCCTAATAGACCTAAGCTCATTAAAAAATAAAGCTGACAAATCTATTACATCCTGATGTAAATAATGCAGACCTTCAATCCCTTTTAAACAACTCATTTGATCTTGTAATTCGTACCATTTTTTAAATAAAGAGAAAAGGATAACTGTGTTCCTTAAACTATTAATAAATAAATAAATTTCTCGTAATAAAATAGAGTAAAACAAATATCTATCAATAAATAAAATATTACACTCTTATTACTAAAACACGTAAATATATTATTTTTACACAAAGATAAATTAATATAAATACTTAGTCAACACACAAATTACAACACAATTAAATATCTAAAAGTACGGAATAGGACAATACAGTGTTAAGGCATTTCTAAATTACGAATCTCGTAATAAAAAAGAGTAAAACAAATATCTATATCTATAAATAAGTAAAATATTACACTCTTACAGTAGAACCCCTCATATCCGGCCTCGGTTTTACCGCACCTCGGTTTATCCGGCTACTTTCCGGAAGCCAATATCGAAATTTATTTACCACGGCTTGCAGGCGCGCAGTTGCACGCACTAGTCTCCCACGACTCTTGCGTTATTTTGGTGTATCTATTTGTTTACATTTTCCTGTGTTGTCCTCAGTTGAGCTAATAGGTTAAACCTGTAAACAGTTCGTTGATTATTTCCAGTGCGGTTAGTACAGTACAGTACAATTGTTTTGTTTCGTCAAGTGCTGTGTACTGTAGGTTTGGTTTATCCGGCCGAATCGTTATCCGGCCAGGGGCTCGGTCCCGTGGTGGCCGGATATGAGGGGTTCTACTGTACTACTAATACACGTAAATATATTATTTTTACACAAAGATAAATTAATATAAATACTTAGTCAACACACTAATTACAACACAAATTAAATGGTCTGCATGCTAAGATTAATAAAAATAAAATTATTAAAGCAATGGATCCTGCTCTGTCAAAAAATGTCTGACTCACACTAATTATGATATTATTACACAACGGCATGAACTCCTTCAAAAAGTCACTGGCAGTTCAAACGCAGACAAGAGAACTAGAAGTATGGAAATAATTGAAGGCGCTGCAATAATCCGTCCATATGGAGGGGCCGTGCAGCGGGTCTGGCCTGGTGAAACGGGAAATGTTAGTCTGACAGCCTGCAGTTGGCAGCGGCGCAGCAGAGATGTGCAGAGGCAGTTTTCTGTTATCAATGTCCGACTGACAAGGCTTCTAACTTTGATGTTAGTTACGTGTCTTGACATTAACTACTTACAATGCAGTTCATGGGTTGATTGATATAACGTCAACTGATCATTACTAATAAAAGACTTATCGACACACTGTTATATATTCATAAGTTAGTTTGTTACTAACGAAATATAAGTAATAACTGCACAGTTAAAATGAATGCAACTTTACACGGCAGCCCAGGCTTGCCACGATCCTGATCCAGTAAAGGCAGCCATCTTTAAAAGTAATTGCCACTAGCGCTTGTTGCAGTGCGATTATTGACTAGCAAACTATGCGAGTCAAAACTTGATTTGTTTCCCTTTAAAAACAACACTAAAACCTGCACTGTACCTTTTTTGAATAAATTTATATGAGTTTTCAAAGTTGTAAAGTCCTTTTTGGAAACATCTTGTATTATCATGTTGAGCATTTATTAGCTCTGAATTCCAACTGTTGCAGGCAACAAGATCACTTTGTACAGAGTGGGCGATCATCTGGACATCAGTCGTGGTCCGATGATCAACAACACCAAGCTGCTGGGCCGCACCTCAATCACTGCTGTCAGTATTATTGCAGATTGTCAGTCTGAGTCAACAGAGATAATCTAACTTGACTAGTCCTTTTATTTTAAAAATAATGGATGTTTGACGATCTTAAGGAAACTAAGAATCTTATAGCGTAATTTTAGTTAAGTTTAAATCACTTGAGAAATATTCACAGTGGCGTTGGACCTTAGGTACAAATTTTCTGATGATTGTTGATGTTTAAATTTTTTACCCGTGATATTGCTAAGAAGTTACTACATTGAGGTTTTTATTAATTTTATATTCTTCATAACTCATTATTATGTTTAAGGTGTTTTAGGAAATGTTATAATTAGGCCCAATTATAAAAAACTGAAGATAATATGTAAAATTATTATAATATGGGAAGTGACATGTTTTTTATTCATTTAAGAATTAAGGAAATTATAATTATGTATGAAATATAAATTAAGAAAATTTTGTACTTTTTAATTTTTTAAAACATTTTTATAAATAAAAATCATGTCACTCCCTGAAGCCATTGTATATAGTAAAATTTTATTATATACATTTGTAAATTCTTGAGAATTTTTCTATATAATCACCATTTATATTAAGGTGCTTATACCGTATCACAAGTTATCTTTTTAGAATCTGCTGCCTGTGATTTGAACAACTAATTAACATTGCCACGAGTTTGGTGCAAGGCAAAATTCCATTTACTACCTTTCTTTCACAATTGACATGCTTGTCAAGTTATGGTACAGTTAGCTTTGTTACCATTTTTGTTGTATTCTTCAAGAAAGATTTCAAGTCTCTTATTTTGGATTTGGAACCCACCTAGCACACAAATTTGTAGTAGCCAGGTTTTGGAACCCACGTAGCACACAATGTTTAGTAACCAGGATTTGGTACCCACCTAGCACACAATTTGTAGTAACCAGGATTTTGAACCTACCTAGCACACAATTTGTAGTAACCAGGATTTGGAACCCACCTAGCACACAATTTGTAGTAACCAGGTTTTGGAACCCACCTAGCACACAATGTTTAGTAGCTAGGATTTGGAACCCACCTAGCACACAAATTTGTAGTAACCAGGATTTGGTACCCACATAGCAAACATTTTATAGTAACCAGGTTTTTGGAACCCACCTAGCACACAATGTTTAGTAGCTAGGATTTGGAACCCACCTAGCACACAAATTTGTAGTAACCAGGATTTGGTACCCACCTAGCAAACATTGTATAGTAACCAGGTTTTGGAACCCACCTAGCACACAAATTTGTAGTAACCAGGGTTTGGAACCCACCTAGCAAACATTTTATAGTAACCAGGTTTTGGAACCCACCTAGCACACAATGTTTAGTAGCTAGGATTTGGAACCCACCTAGCACACAAATTTGTAGTAACCATGATTTGGTACCCACCTAGCACACAATTTGTAGTAACCAGGGTTTGGTACCCACCTAGCACACAATTTGTAGTAACCTAGTTTTGGAACCCACCTAGCACACAATGTTTAGTAACCAGGATTTTCAACCCACCTAACACACAGATTTGTAGTAACCAGGGTTTGGAACCCACCTAGCACATAATGTTTAGTAACCAGGATTTAGAACCCACCTAACACACAGATTTGTAGTAACCAGGTTTTGGAACCCAACTAGCACACTATTTCTAGTAACCAGGGTTTTTCATTACAGATTCATGCTCCAAACTCCATGAAATTTGGAAAAATAGTTGGAAAGTTCCGTTACGATTAAATGATTTTTAATGGTTGATTTTCATCACAGGTTCATGTCAAAAGACTACCGCTATAGACTCCAAAATGATCATTGGTACAGATATTTTTGAAATAAAATCACTATTCTCTCACTCATTATTCCTTTTCAGTAAACATCACAAATCAGGCAATGAATTTTAAAGCGAGTGTCTTAGTGTAGGGCTCTGACCCCACCCACCACCAGCACTCGTCTTGTGACAGACAAAGCTAGTTCGTAAATTCCACCACCATCAGTGCAAATGCATGTGATGGTGTGTTATATTCTAGTATGTTCTTCAAAATGAAGCCAAAGATATCAGTTCATCATGTTGTCAAAGACGAAGAACCTAGTATTCTATCATGAAATGTGAATGTATCGTGTTGCAGGTACACAAGCTGGACAGTGAACTGGAAAACATGTACAGGTTTCAAGGAGTGTCCATTCCAGCAGAGATCAGAGTAAGTAATTATGAATTTGTAATTACATATTTTTATAACCAATTTGAATTGGTTTTCCACACAAAAAAGATGAAGTTATGTTTATAATTTAATGTAATTAAATTTAGTATTATGCAGCTACTTCAAATCTAAAATTTCTACCATGGGAATTAGTATTTAAGTACTGCATTTTTTTATTCATTTTTTATTCATTTGTATGTAAAACAAAGAATGAATGCCTTTGTTATTCTTTCTCGTAAATCCATTGTGATTGCTTTGCCATTGTGTGTACTGGTAATATATAGTGAAGGCTCGGATACCTTGTTTATGAAAACAAGAATAGAAAAAACACGAAGATTAAATTTAAGTGGTTCCATTAGAATATTTTGGATTGTTCGCTCGTCAGGAGCTAAATTGAAATAAATTTACAGTCTTCAATTAATGTAATAAATTCTCCTCAGAGTTTGGGTTTTCACTAATGAAGAAGATAAAGAAGTGTTTACTTCATTTTATTCTGTAAAAAAAGTCTTGGAAAAATTGTTGACCCAATAGTTTTATTGAAAGCAATCATTTTATTAAACACCAGCATGTTGTAAAGTTGACTGGCATTTACAATACTATTTAGTTCCTAAATCGATGTTTTTTTCTAAATAACGTAAGTTTATGATATTGAACTAGATCAGACCGTACGGAAATAGTCAAATGGTGGCTGCATCTGAATCTCCACTTCTAACCCTTGTGTCCAATACTTCTGCAATAAACAAATTTCATCAACTGTTACGTTAAACAAAATTTTCTCTTTCCTTTAAATAAAGCAGACTCATTTCCTTTTAAGTCTTATTCTACCCCTCCTCATGGTCCACTGGCCTGTGCAAGGGTCTTAACCCTCTAAGTGGCAAGCGCCGTCTGAGACGTATGATTCACGCCGCCGCGAAGTGGTAAGCGCCGTCACAGCCATTGCTTCACATTTAAGGCTGTTGCTCCGCAACCGTCCATTATTTTTAGGCCTAGTTTGAACTATCGTATTCTCCATGAAATTTCCTATACATATCATATAGTATAGTGTGTATTCATGTTACTAATGTTTGCTGGCTTAAATGAATCCAACGGTTTTCGTTTGACCTGGCGGCAGACGAGAGAACAGCTGTCTACTCGTCTCGTCACTGTTTTGAATGACGACTTTGCGTACTGTTATTGTCAGTATATTATTGTTTATCGCGTTGTTTGTGTTACCGGTAAATGTTTAGGTTATTCGTTCGTCATGGAAAATGTTGGGGTACTTTGGGATTATACTGACCACACCAGTATGAGGAACACAAACATATAAATTTATAGAAAAAAACATTATAGAATGAAAAAGCAACTCTTCAATTACAAACTTACAAAGATTATCAATTGTTAATGGGTTTCCTGTGACCACCAGAAAGCAGCAGTATCAAGGATGAGTGAGTGTAGTGGATTTCCGCCTTCAGCAGCAACTGCCAACTGCCACGCATATTTTAGATGTAGGCAACTAGTCATGATCTTGTAAAAAACGAATGGCCCCCTCTTCGCTCCTGGGCAAATCCCAAATTCTCATAGTGTCACCCATCACTAATCTATTACACACACAGTAAAACACGGAGGCACAACAAAGCGACGCACTCGACAGACACCTCGGCACGAAAGTACAAGAATGCCGCGCACCAGCTGAACGGGCGGCGATAATCTGTAATTACGTTATCTACTAGATCGCTCGACTTTGACCTCTGTCTGAGGATGGGGAGGGGTTTGCGATAAGACAATTCCTGTTTTATATTTACGAAATATACTGTGCTATGACAAACTAAGCCACTACACTTATAGGCCCTACACTACTGGGAGGAAAAGACAAGCCCCTTCTAGTGACTCGGGAGTAAAAAATCCAGTTTATACATAGATTTAGTTTTTCCCATCTAACTTTTTTGTTTTTGTAAATAGAAAAACATGTATAAGAAGTAATTTGTTTAGAATAAAATTGTGTATATTCTGTGTATTTGACATTATTTTGTAGCTTCAGTAGTTTCAAAGTGACGGACAGTAAAAATTAAAAATTATTTTTTCTAAAAAAAAAAAATTTTTACACATCTACAATGATATTAATTTGAAAACAATGGTAAGGCACCAAATATTATATTTATCCTTATTCTATAGTTTATAAGGAAAACAAAAATATATAATGTTGCTAGGTTATCACTTAGATAATATTTTCTAAAAATAAGTTTAACGATCACGGCAATTTACCCGAAAACGGCCTGCCACTGAGACCACAAATGACCGCCACTTATAGGGTTAACAGATAAAATAAGAGGGAGAGTTGATATAGTACAAAGTACTGATAAAAATTGTAACGGTCACAGATAGGACTTGATCCTGCGCTATCTCTCTCTCATACCCAAAGGCAGACGTCTTAGACCGCTTGACCATCGAAACTAAAAAAAAAAAATTAAATCTGCAATGTATGAAATACATGCATTTGTCTTCATTCAAACGTTTTGCAGACAACATGTAAATCAAGCGGACTGTATGTGATCATAGGTACGTCACACCTGGTGATCAGTAGCGATATGGCTGTATGTGATCATAGGTACGTCACACCTGGTGATCAGTAGCGATATGACTGTATGTGATCATAGGTACGTCACACCTGGTGATCAGTAGCGATATGGCTGTATGTGATCATAGGTACGTCACACCTGGTGATCAGTAGCGATATGGCTGTATGTGATCATAGGTACGTCACACCTGGTGATCAGTAGCGATATGGCTGTATGTGATCATAGGTACGTCACACCTGGTGATCAGTAGCGATATGGCTGTATGTGATCATAGGTACGTCACACCTGGTGATCAGTAGCGATTTGGCTGTATGTGATCATAGGTACGTAACACCTGGTGATCAGTAGCGATATGGCTGTATGTGATCATAGGTACGTCACACCTGGTGATCAGTAGCGATATGGCTGTATGTGATCATAGGTACGTCACACCTGGTGATCAGTAGCGATTTGGCTGTATGTGATCATAGGTACGTAACACCTGGTGATCAGTAGCGATATGGCTGTATGTGATCATAGGTACGTCACACCTGGTGATCAGTAGCGATATGGCTGTATGTGATCATAGGTAAGTCACACCTGGTGATCAGTAGCGATATGGCTGTATGTGATCATAGGTACGTCACACCTGGTGATCAGTAGCGATATGGCTGTATGTGATCATAGGTACGTCACACCTGGTGATCAGTAGCGATATGGCAAACACTGTCTCAAATGTCATCGGATTATTTTAGTGCACTTTCCTCTAGGTTTAAACCATCTTGAGTGTTTTGAACATGTTACGTGATTGAAATGACTTAAATGTTTTATAAAAGTGAAATGACTAAAATGTTTTATAAAAGTGAAATAACTTAAATGTTTTATAAAAGCATTTAATATATCAACTAACACTACAATTAGTCTATGACATTAAAAAGCTCAAGAAGTGTGTCATACATGGTTTAATCCTGAAATACCTTTGTTTACAGATAAACCATTTTGCATACTCTATCCTGGAAGAGAGGGCTTCAAAACTGGTAAGATTTGAAACACACCATACCAACTTAGATTATTTTGCTTACAACAATGATAAAGAGGTTACGTTTAAATTACATATCAAGCACCTCTTATATCTGGTCTGATAACATATGATAAAACGTTTGTAACCGTAAGTCTTGTAAGTTAGGGATGCCACATGAACAAGCTCAATAACTTTATCCCACACGTCGGCGGTGCACCGTGGTCTGGAGAGGGATGTGGGGTTTTTTCTTTTTACGATGACCTTACCCCCAATATTTTTAGGAAAGATTACCTTTACGAAAATTGCATTATTGCAATTGAGTCAGTTTTTGAATATGTGCTGGTGGGATAGTTACTTTTTACACGTTAAGAAAGTCAAGATGTGTATTTTTAAATCGTAAATTACTGAATGTTTTATTTTTTCTAAAATAAATTCATATTTACTGTACACACTTTTGAACCATTTTAAATTTTAGATTCGTAACTAAAAGAAAATATAAAATATCCGGTGCATTAGCGTAGTTTTAAAATAGAATATTTTTTGTGTCATAATTTATAAATGATGAAATTCTGGCACAGTATTCATCAGTTTTGTAATTATGTAGTGTCTTTAAAAAGTAAACTACATTTGCTATAAATACCTTACAACTTTTAATCACATTCAATCTACCCTATTACCAAATTAGACCGGTTATAACAGGTTTTTTTTTTTTGCTCTCTTAGGACAAGAAACTTATAAATTGCACTTAGTCCTGTAAGAACCTTAGCGCTGCTTCCAGAGTGACAGGATGGGTAAGGTTGGAGGTAGGGGTCGCCTCCTATCGAGATCCATGAGGAAGAATTTAGAACACTAATCTCAAAGTCATGTCCCCCCGGAAGAACCAGTCAAAGCAGGCAGCGGGTGGCACACCGTTGTTGAGGCTAGCAAGAACCTCTGAGGTTAGGGAATAAACCCCACCAACTCCAACAGTAATCTCCTGCAGTAGACTAGACCTATCGAATTGCCCTTGAGCCCCAGAATCTCAGCATTTGCAGTTAGTGATATACCGCTCTTGGACATCCATAAGGTTGCCCAGATTTAAGTGACACATCGGTGTTTGCGTACTCAGTGGTTATACTGTTTTTATGACAGGTTACACTGTACACTTAGATTCCTGCAATTTATATAAAGGATTGTTTCCACTATGCCTCTTTGCAACTTGGTGGAGGCACAATGTTACTTGCAATGTCCAATGGCTCCAAAAGCATTTGCACGGGTCGTCGTAAGTTGACTCATGTACTTCCCAACATTAACGGGAAGCATCTTTCAATAATCACCTTTTTTAGCAGTTCAGTGCGTCTGCCATCCTCGAGAGGCATGATGGAAACAAACCTTAAACCATCTCTATCAAACGATTTGGGATTCACCGAATATGTTTAACTGATTAAACTTACAAGATGTTTAAGGCTTCTTTAAAAAACTTAGTACCTTAACATTTTTAATTTTTTTCATTCTACAAAATTTTTCACAGTTTTGCTTGATAAAGCAAAGTTGAGAACACTGTGTTTCTTATTAGTGAATGCTGCAGTTGCTCAAGAATTTATTTTTGGTTTTTTCTCCATGTTCTTTGGTTACTTTTTGCCATCCCCATTTGATAGTTGGTAAGTTAAAAAGGTGATAATATAAACACAGTACATGTGTGTCATATCTTGTAGCAGCGGTACCCCTGTTTGATTGGGCCAAGAAATGTTTTTTTTTGTCTAGGCAATATGGAAACCTCAACCGTACTTAAATCTGAAGAGGTTTAAAAATCTCAATATATTTATATTATATACGGAACAATTAATAAAATCAACAACCCTGCAAATTTGGAATAAATCTTTGTGGGGTAAAAAAAATCCTAATTGGGGTCTGTTGTATATTTTTGTATTTCAAATTGCTTATATTAAAAAAAAAATTTGAAAAAGATCACCAGGCTGGGGACGTTGCTGATTCCATGACAACTGGGGCCTTCATAAAATGTGAAGGAGTAAGTGTTATTGACAATCCTCTTTCATGTATTGATAAAACATGTTCTGTCGGACATACTTTTATTCTTTCTCTTTCTTGTATCACTTCCTAATATTCGTCATGTTCCAGAATCCTGCAAGAGTCCCCGCAGCCTTGGAGTCCCCACCTTTGAAGCAGTCGGCAGAAGCCACCTAGCACTTACTAAGTCTAGATTCTAGAGTGATCACTTTTTATGTTTAATAAAATGTATATATAACCAGTGTTTTATTTGTTTGAGAACCATCGCACAGAAATTTAGCAGTTTTCGTGATACAGAGTGGAATTTAGTAATGTTACCATAACGTATTCTTCAAGGGATCGTATATCAGGTACTTATGCTTGAAGCAATCCAAAAAAATGTTGTACGGACGTGTTGTGTTTTGGACAATAATTATGGCATTGTCAAACTTATATAGGTACAAAAATTTTTTGCATATGCAAAAATAAACACATGTATAGACATTGATATTTCACTTTGGTGGGCTAAAATCTAGGATCTTGGTTGAATTAGCAGTACTAAGAGGTATCTATATCCCGTCTTATCGTGAATTTTAACACATTGAATGCGGAAGACGCTTGCTGATTGTGTTTGTTCAGTCTCACCAGTATGAACCCACAGTGAAGATGTTAATTAGTACACTAAACCTATGGTCATCAGTAAGGTAATATGGTTTAATGAAGCGTTGGGGCCCATAAAAAAACACTTCACGTTGAGGTAGACACACACGCTGGTTACTTGGTCAACTTTTGACATTACACTTTTCACTAAGTCCACTGTATTTCCCGTAGACATCCTGGGTACGTCTCTTACTGTTTAGATTTCAACCAACTAAATAATTTCATTTTCATACTGCGGCTAACCTGTTCTTTAAAATATTTTGTGTCCGTTTCACTCCTGATCAACTGTAGCTCATCTTGTACATGCTTCTGTGACTTAGTTTACATTATGTGTAATGGAGCGTGAAAACTTGTGTGATTCTGAAGTTGACAAAGGGATTGTGAGTATAGGGAGACTTTAATAAGTGGCCTACACTCGTTATTCGATTGCTATTATTGAAAAATTCGATATATTATCCAACTTCAATGTATGTAAAAATCATACACAATTGGAGTTATAATACATTACCATAACAAGAAGAATCTCGTACATTACAATTTTAAATACATAAATTTTACAATAACGTTACAAAACCAACTATGGCTTAGACGTAGATTTCAAAGAAACCTTACGATATTTATAACTTGCCTAGCTTGGTATCAATAAGTAACTGCTTTTGTTAAATGGAGGAAAGAATTCTCCCCATGTGTTACCAGGAGCCAAACATGTGACTTCCACATAAAGTTTACCCGTGAGTATAAAATTAAAGTGGTAGTGATATTGGTGAAAGCTTTGAAGTTTGCATTATACCCCTATCTAATATTCTCCGGCCAGGACAACTCGAATGACATTACCCTTCCTTTAGATCATGAGGAAGAGCAACAGAAAGTACATTTGACTTCTGTAGACCTTGAAATACTGTATTAGACATAAGTCTAGTTGCTTCATTTATTAAAAGGCCTATAATAGTAGATAGTATTCCTAGCACTTCCAGTGGAATTTTTGTTTTTTCTCTCGTGTTTGAATTTTTTGATATAGGGTTAAATATTTTCTCCTGTGTAAAAAACAGTATGGACTATTAAGATACGCTAATTGCACAGTGTGAAATATTTCACTTTTAAAAAGTGTTGTTTTATTTTTTTGGAAAATAAAATTATGGGACTATCAATTTTTAGTATTTTGTTTCTTTAAATCATGTATAACAATTATCAATTTTTAAATAAAGTATTTTGTTTCTTTAAATTGTGTATAACAATTAGATAGAGGAACAATTATTTTAAACAATGTTTCAAATGCCATTGCTCTATCATAAACAAAATAGTTATTACGGAATGAGCCCTGCAGAGGCTCATATAACTACTACCTCAATGGGCTAACCCCCCCCCCAGCCATGGTTCTTAGACATGATCCAGATGAAATGGATGAGATGATCCAACCAAACTAGTAGAGAACAAGTGAGTTTAAGACAGTGTTTATAAATTCTTTCAAATTTTGATGGGCCTTTGTCAAGAGTAATTCTATTAAATCCAAATTCTACTACAGTAACATTTCATCATAACATCTGCATATAACATTTTTCTGCTTATAGTATCTCTTTTATGTTCACCAAAATAGTCCTTTTTAGTGCAAAAATACCGCATTTAAGGTCTTGGTCATTTTAGATTACATTTATACAGTCTGCTTTTCAGTAGGCCTACATTTTTATTGTTCATCTAATTTATTGTCCCCGCAAATCACTGATTCGGCTATTTATTTGCGCCCAATAAAGGCGGGAGTTGTGGTGGTGCAGTGTAAGTGAAAACCAATGTGCTTCCTCCGCACACTAGGGATTACTCTCTATCTCGGAATGCAGACGACGTAAAACGGACTTCGTACCCATCCAAGGCTTGTAATATGGTTTCTCTAACTGAAACACCAATTAACAGCTTATTATTTTGGTCCTTAACCATTCAATACCCCTGAGAAGTATAAGTAATTTTTTCTGGTTTCACTTTGATATCACAACCGAAATATCTTAATGTCTTCTTTGCTACCATTCGCAACCCAATTTTATTTTTAAGGTGATGTCGAACTTTCATGGTGAACTGTTTCAGACCTGGAAGGAACATAACACCACAGAACAATCAAATTTGGCAGTTTTTAACTTCATACTGAGGAAATTGGAAGATATGGATGCTGAAGGACAACTTTTATACAAAGTGAAGATTAAATGCAAGTGTTGAATTGAGCTCCAGTTCACCTTCCTCTTAGTGCAGCATCTGGATCTGGGGTCATGTTTGTTTGAAGAGATCCAATAAAAGTCGGTGAAGAAGCTCCAAATGAACCCTAAACTTTGTTTTGTCCACTAGGTGACTCTGATGACAAAACAATGTAAAGAGTTTGAACTTCTTCATCATCAACTTTTTTTGGATCTCTTCAAACAAACCTGACTTCAGACTTAAGATTGAGCCTAACTTAAAATTCACATTGAATCATCTCTTCCCACTTATTGTTCTATGACTAATACATAAGGTACTAAACCTAAATTTACCAGAAAAATGTAATTTAAATTTGGAGAAAACTTGTTTTGAATTATTCAGAGGAGGAACAAAGATTTATTTGCATTATAAATGGATGAAGCATGTTTTGAACGGAATATGATGAAATAAACAAACTCGGGATACAATAAATATTTTATTTGTGAGTACGGTACAGAATGAATTGTTTATTCAACAAGAAGCGTACATGGAGTCAATTAATTATGGTAGTTGTCTCTATCTATTGTAAAAATCAAGTAACACTTCACTACGGTAAACGACAAACGTAATAACAAATTACCATAACCTCAAAGGTACACAATAGCAGCTGACAGCTTAGGACCACATGACCAAAAAGGATCCCTCTCATTGGCTTGCTGGAGTAATGGCAACTGTCTGACTGAACGGGCCTTTTGAAGAAAAAAGACGATTGAATCATCAATCTTTTAAATAATAGGATATTAAATGTTTTATTTGAAAATTATATTTCCATTAGGTGTATTTCAGCATAGTGTTAATTCAAGTATCAAAACGTATTAGTTATTACTATTACCAGGAGCAAAGACCCTGGATAATTTTATTTTTCTGTCTAGCAAATGTTAGACTAATATGTCTTTGCCAGTTAATCATCCTCAAATTATCAAAGTTTTTAATTTATACCTACGGACCCAAGAAAAACAAAATGAACAACTTACAATAAAAATATTAACAGTTATACTATCATTCTTCCATTAATTTTTAATTCAAAAATAATTTATAATGGATAGCTTTTATAGCTTGACAAAATATTTCAAACAAAACGATAACATTATTGAATTTTTGTACATCCTTCAGCAGTGATGGTCAAATCTACACTTTTAGTATTTTAAAACACAATTCCTAATAGTTTTGTGTGGCTACATTTTATTTAAATAAAATCACCAGTACTACTCGCATAATTCTTAAACATTTGGATACCGCTCGAAAAAGCAAAAAGTAATCAAAGAATTCCACTATTCTGAGAAATGGTTTTATTTTAAGAACGGAGCCATACTATCTATTTCTACTTTCATTTTATGGATTATAAAATGGGCATCCAGAACTTAAGCAATTTACTGTAAAAATTATGGGCATATATGTATTATTTACAAAATGTATTTAAAATCTAAAATGTTTGAATAATTTCAAACCAGTATAAGACATATTAAAAGAAAAGTAAGGTGTAAGCAAACCGATATTTTATGGAGGGCAGATTTATACCACTAATATTATTTATATAGCAATTTTACGACAAAACGAGAAATTAGCGATCGTCTGTTTACCGCCGAGTTGCAAAAGCATGGCAATTCACGAATTCAGGTTTTCATACACAAAGTACGAATACGAACACGTTTTATCGATTGGTAGTTAGCGTTATGATGCTTAGCTACCGCAGCAAATAGACACATCTGACTCCGGGCGATATATGTAGGCCTACATAATCACAGTGAATACTAACAGTAACAAAATATTATTAAAAAAACTACCATAATTTGTTAATCTTATTTTCTAGGTACAGGTTTTCATACACAAAGTACGAACACGAACATGTTTTATCGATTGGTAGTTAGCGTAATGATGCTCAGCTATCGCAGCAAACAGACACATCTAACTTCGGGCGATATATGTAGGCCTATATAAATATAGGAATACTAATAGCAAGCATATCATTTACGAAACTACCATAATTTGTCAATTACGTCAGTTATCTATTTTTCACGCAAAAAATATGTAAAACAAGTTTTATCGATCTTTAATTTTCAAACTTCAGACCGGCTGTCGTCTCCAATATAGCGCTCCAGTACTTTAATATAAACATAGAATATGCTAATTTAGGTAAAATATTTTTCTTAAAATCGTTATATTTATTTTGGTAAGTTGTCCGTCTACCACTACTAGCCAAACGAGAACATTCATATAACAAAGAACTCGCCTCGGCTCGAGCAATTCCGTTACATCGTTCAGCCGTTAGCCGTTATCGATCGGTCATCGTCACAAAAGCAGACGACGCAATACGCAACTTTGTATCCGATTCATTCATTGTCTTCTAGGTTTAGCCTAAGTTAGGTTTTCACCTACCGATATGTTTCCGGATTGGATGTAGTATGCTATGAACATGACTCCTCTATAATAGTCTATAACTATAGTTGAATTGATTACAAAATAGGACTTGAACGAGGGGGGTGCGGTCGACAGCTGAGAGCAGCCAATCAGCTTCGAGTAAACCGTACAGCGTTGCCGTTTTCATATCCGCACGTCACTCCTCAGTCTCAGTCTCTGCCCAGTAACCGATTCGTGCGTTTCACTTTGTAGTCTCATGTTCTGTGCAACTGTAGTGGTGTTACCGTTGTTTAACAGTCCTTTTCAGGACTTAGCTGTGACTTAGGCCTACAGTAGTGTAACAAACTATTTTGTACTTTCATAACCTTCGTACTGGTAGTTAATGACTATATTTACATCATGAATGCAGAAAATCAAAATGTGAAACGTCGTGGGCGTCCGCGCATTCATCTTAAGCGTTTACATTATCAGAACGTAGGACGTGGTTGTACCTCTGAGCACTCAAGCCAGAAAACTTGTTTGCACTGCCAAAGAATATTTCCAACAGGAAAAAAACAAACAATGGGCCACTCTTACCCGTTGCCAAAGTTGTACAACGAACTGCAGCGGCCCTGGGCATAAATAAAAATACCGATGTAAAAATTTGTTCAGAGAAGAAGAAAAACATTGATGAGGGAGGAAATGGAGAAGTACATACCCCAAATAAAAAGAAACTTCCACGTCAGAAACGAGTTACAAACCTGGATAATTTCCAAAAAGATGCAATCCGTCGTCATGTGTATGCATAATATAGACGAAAGGAATATCCTTTAAACTTTAAAAAAAACGAATTCAATCATTGAAGGATGCCGATTTATTTAACGGCTGCAAATCTTCTCTTTCACTTGTTTTAAAACAACTTGGCTTCAAGTACAAGTCAGTTGGGAAACGGAAAGTACTTCTTGAAAGAACAGATGTAGTTGCATGGTGCTGTAGGTTTCTTCGTCAAATGAAGAACTTAAATTTAGATGAAGTAGTCTGGATTGACGAGACATGGGTTAACACAAACCACTCCCAAACAAACGCTTGGACAGACGACTCTGTTCAAGGTGCAATGTCCGTACCTCTCGGTAAAGGGGGAAGAATGATATTGCTTCACGCTGGTAGTTCTAAAGGGTTTATTCCAAACAGCCTTCTACTTTTTTCTTCGAAAAAAAAACGAGTGATTACCATGAAGAAATGGACCACGAAAAGTTTTTAGGCTGGTTTGTAAACAATCTTCTTCCAAATTTGGAAGAATCCTCAACCATAGTATTTGATAATGCTAAGTACCACTCAAAAGTATTGGACAAGGCCCCAACAATGGCTTCAAAAAAAATGTTTGGTGGTGGAATGGCCACAGAAATTCAACATCCCTTTTGAAGCAGACATGAAGAAAGCAGAACTTTTGGAAGTTATAAATTTACACGAGCCTCACTTTTTAAAATATGTTATTGATGAGTTAGCCAAGGAACGTGGCCATACTGTAATTCGTTTACCTCCCTATCACTGCCACTTCAATGCTATAGAGTTGATTTGGGCCCAAATCAAAGGACACGTTGCAAAAAACAAAATTACTTCCAAGGAAAGGAAGGGATAGACTTAGTAACAGGAGATGAGTGGGAAAAAATTGTATCACACACAAGGAAAACCATAAAGGATGCGTGGGAAAATGAGGGTTTGCTGGAAAACTGCGATTGAAGAGCTCATCATCACGTTAAACAGCGACGACGACTCCAGCGACGACAACAGTGCTTTTTCGGATGACCAAAATTTGGGAGAAGATCGCTTTGGCCACCTGCTATCAGATGAATCTCAACATGACAATGAAGATGGAAGTGACAGTGACTTAAGTGGAGTGCAACAATTATGCCCAGAAGGTAGAGTACTACAATTTGATGAATTTTAATAAGTTTACGTAATAAACAATTTCAGAGTACAGCTACTAAACTAGACCTAATTAAACGTTATTGTTTTGAATGACAGTAATATGTATGTAAATAAAAATATTTAACATTTAATGCTTGTTGATTGTTTTCTTATCCTGCTTACTTTGATAGATTTACTATTATATATATATATATATATAATAGTTAAATTCTTCGAAAAAATAAAACGAATATAT